>NC_091289.1:154116200-155592450 GCF_032444005.1 Ranitomeya imitator
TTTATGTTTGGTGTGGAATTATATCCAATTTGGCTTTAGGACAATTCTTTTTGTGTTTTTTCATGTAAGACAAATTAAATGAAGATAATACCAAATAATTTGTGTTTGCAATCATTTTCCGGAAGAATATGAGTATTATCTGACAGAATTGCAGGGGTGTGAAACTTTTGGCCATGACTGTATTACCACACTTGTAGTTCAAAGCTCTCCAAACCAATATTCCAATGGCTCCAACAATATATATTTATATCTCTATCTCTCTATCAGACTTCCCAATAGAGGAAGGATGGTGGCATGGAATGTGAATATATTACATTTAACACTTATTTACATTGAAAACATTTCCGATTAAATATTCACCGTTTGCGCTGGGCCTGGATTTACTCTTGTGTGCGACTGCTATAGGGAGAAATTGTCTGCGGTCCCTTTAATTATGTGTACGGTCAAAATAATTGATCTGCTACTACTATGTAATCTCAAATAACCTTTTATAGTCCTATATTGTCTCCGGTGTACACACCTCTTAATATGTATTGTAAGCACCACCCAGCAAACATAACACAAATGCCCTTTATTCATTGCCCTTAAATTACTGTTTTGTGAGACAGTCCTGCAAAATCCAAGATAGTTTTTTGTATATATAGAACGTATGTTAAAATTAATGTTCATTCATAATATATTCCTGATCTGACTATATTAGTGACAGATGCTCTGTAATTATCGAAATGTCTGGAGAGAAAAGAAGCTAGGGACAGTTTATTTTACGTATTGAACCTGTGGGTGAGAACTCGCTCCTGATCTGCAGGAGTATGTCACCATGAAGTAGCTCAGCAGCTGCTGCCCTATAGAACTGTTCTAGGAAATGGACCAGCATTACCTGGTGGTGTTTTTTGTTTTTTTGCATATTCAGTTTGTGATATTGTGTAAGAGGTTTCTGCTCAACCTTTCCATTTGGATAGAAGATCTTACCCTCGAGAGGAAGGAAGAGGGATGGAGACGATAAGGGACGACTCGAAATGGTGCATCGTGCGGTGTACACATCAATACAGCGGCCGCGGTGTTCACCAAACCACAACTCTGCGGACAGCAGTAGTACCAAGAGTCCGACTGCCACCAATCTAATATTAATAACCTATCCTAAAGATAACTTATCAGTATTAAAATTTAAGACCCTTTCATTAACATAGGCACAATGCAAAGGTGTCCTGAGATACAGCCGTACCTTAGAAAATCGATCAAAAGAGGAACCAAAGAAAAGGAAAACTAAACCATAAAGATATCAATCTTTTGGCTTGCGATGACATACAATGTAGTAATATATGCAAAAGCATTTTTGCATCCTGACATCAGACGATCCATACTTGGCTGTGTAATCTTGTATTCTCGCTCCCTTGCCTGCGCTTACTCTTGATTAGACATTGCATCTCCGGGGTGCAGGCATGGATGGCGTTTTTCCTGTACATTTTTTGAGCTGTCCATGATAAACAAGACTTTCACTTCCCGAGTGGGACTTGATCAGAAGACATTGTGCTCTTTCTATAAAGGAAAATGTGTTCAGGAAAATGTGGAAGCCAAGAATAACAATCTTCAAATAGCCTGCGCCAAAGTGACATTCTTCAGTGTCCTCTCCTGAAATATTAAAAGGCCGATGTATGTGAAAAAGAGGAGCCCAAGTGATTAGTATTAAGCAGTGCGTGATGTATTACAGCTAGATCATCAGTATGTATAATCTCGTCTTTACAACTCATAAAGCAGTATATTAACTTTTATAGAGACCAAGTGGATTACCATTGAGGTTCTGTGGTGACTTTTACGTCGCTCTTCAAACTTTATTTTATAGTGCTGACAGCTTGTAGCCAGCCATTCTGTGTATCTGAGGTTCTGTCAGAACAAGCTGACAGTATAAACTAAGAACATAGCCTTGTAGGGGTTGCCTCTCCTATAAATGTTACATCTGTGGGGTCCGATTCATCATTGTATTTTTACCAGTTTCTTGGTGTGAATGCATAGCTCCCAACTAAAGAGGGATAAATCATGCTGCGTGTAATGAATAATCTGAGAGAAGACATCGCAAGGAGGGATTGAGTGGAAGTCGGGACAAAGCCCTGACCTGCCGGGACATCGGGACTGACCCCTCAAATCGGGACATCCCACTGAATCCGGGATGGTTGGGACCTATGTGAACGCCTCTCAATTAATGACTCTTTGAATTGCAACAAATTCATCAGTTAGCTGTTTTTCACTCTGTTGTGGCTTTGTTTTTTTATTTTTCGTTTTTATGTTAATGTGGCTTTTCCACATGTTAGACTGATTCATGAAATGCAATTTGGTGCAGCTCTACTCTAGTCCCCACCCCTCGAGTGATTTATTTTGATGCTTTTTTTTTTTTTTTACCTTTATTTATTTTTATCTTTTTCTTTTTTTTTTTTTTTTTTTTTTTTTTTTTTGCAACAAGTGCTACTTTTACTGCTAAAACCCCCCCATAAAACTAGACCGAAAAATATCAATTTTGGGCTTTGTGCAAAATTCATGACTTTTGTGTTGTAGTATTTTGATGAATTTGGGTCAAATGAATTCGTCGAAAACTAAGAAAGAAAAATAAGTGACTTTCATAATTTGCAGGGTTTTTTTTTATCTCCCACTTGGTGTTCTAATTTTCATCCGTTCTACAAAAGGTCAAGTTCCATCACGTGCTACTTGTGGTGGTCGGTTCACCCTTGGTTTGGCCAAGAGACTCCTTGCACCAGTCTATTCTGTCCCCTGATTTTTGTAGAGCCCCACTTCCAACACTGATGATTGACAGGAGCAGACACACTGCCTATGAAGAATCCTATCAATCCATTGGAGCAATGTGGGGAGAAGCCATCCGGGGACTGCGTTCTCTGTAGTCCCCGACCAACTCATGCTCTGTTTTCTCTGAAATGCTCCAGTGGAGAAAAACCTTGTTCCATTTAATCTGTGTATGGGGGTCTTCGGGTGCACTAGTTCATTTTCAGAGGGGTCCAGGATTGTGGGTAAAATTAATTTTTCTTATGTGCATAGTGGTTGTTTTTACTTTGCTTTTCTATTCTGGTGAAGGGTAATGTCGTGTCCTCTTCTGTCGTGTGTTCAAAGTCTTATGACCGAAAATCAGGACAATGGAGGTTGTTGGTATAAATTGCTATTTTTAATGGTCCGACTGCCCCTAGAAATCAGGAGCCTAGGGCATTACTTATGGAGTCAGTTTGGGTCTGGTCTACGGCTCGCAGCCTTCACAAGTTATCACCTCTTATTTGCATGCTCTGTAACACGGCTTCCTTCCTGCTATCTATAAATGCCAGTAGGACCATCATTGAAAGAGCGGTCGCTCAGTTGCTAGGATACCACATTGTTATGTATTTCACCTAATGAATAATAATGAGCAATGTTTAGAATTTGCATAGATGGGAAAACAACCAAAACTTGCCAAATTGATATATTGGAAATGAGTAGGTTCTAAATCTGATTACCCCAAATGTTTGCGATCACTAATGGAATTTATTTTTTATTTCTTCAGTACGATGGGAACATATAAATTAGGCTGTTATTAAAGGGTTGTTCCCACAATACCATATAAATTAGTGGCTGAAAAATCTGAAAATAACCTTGCCAAATGCATTCAATTTACAAGAATGGCCTGGACTTTGCCCCAACATTTACATTGTTGCCCATGGATACGACCAGTAGTTCACTCCAGACAGGTCGCACATGCTCAGTAGGTACTGGCTATTCTTTTATATTGTGTATCCTCTTCTTGTTTTGCAGTGAGATTTGAGGCAATTGTGGTTGCAACGTCCACACTGCACCTGGTGGACATAGCCACCTTGTGCCCTCTCCGATCAAGGGAGGGACAGATGTCCTCCTCTCCGACTGTGCAGCTCCAATGGTTTTGTACATTAAAGCATGAATATTTGTCAATATCTGCTATAATAGACATCTCCTGCCTATACATAGTCTAATTGCAACTAGCTAGGCCTCTATACTATCTGAAGAAAACTTTTTTACCACCAGCAACCAATAAGAGCTCAGCTTTTGTTTTGTAAACAACTCTGATGTGATTGGTTAAAAAGACGTCATGGGGGAATCTATCTGTAATGTATACGGATGACTCCGTTGGGTAAAGGGTGATATATAAATTTATTGTATTATTTATCTGTTTATTATAGCAGATCATGCATCAGGTGCAGGAGTAGCCATTGTTGTCTGTGCAAGGGGGTCAGAAAACTGCGATGCTGAATAAAGGCGATTGATGTTGTGGGTTTCTTCTTTTGTTTTCTTCCTAGTCTGATAATTCATAACACCAGTGTTTTCTGTTTTATTTTAGGAATTTGGTGAAAAAGTTCTGTCCGAAACGATCTGCAAAAGACGAGGAGCCCAGGTATTTGCATTCTTTTTTCATCTTTAAAAGCAAAAATTGCTCCTCCGTTAAGGTTGTATGGCTGTGTGCTTGTGATATTAGGAGCGCCCCAGTCGGTGACAGGTCTCTCAATCTCTTAAGCTCATGGATCCCTTTGTAGTCTTCATTTGAAATGGGGATGTCTTATCACTTTACAGCACATGTATACGTTGGTGGAAAATCGACGGCCAGTGCGTATGTTGAAAATCTAGTCGTGTTATTGGTTATTGTACTAAGTGAACATATGTGGAGTGAACGGCTTACCACTCAGTTTTGCCGTATGCAAACAACATGGGTCCAACTAGGTTATGATGCTGGTATACTTACCGTATTTATTCCAGTGTTATCTCAAACTTAATTATATCATGCGACTGTATGGAAATATCCTCATTTTGGGTTTTTAATGATGGATTAAAGGCTTTGAACGTCCTTTTTTTTTCTGTAGTCTCTTTTGCAACTTAAACGGAATTTTTTTTCATTAGGTCTGCCCATATGAGATATGGCCACCATCTTTCTGCGCTCATATACAGCAGACTAATATGCTGTGTATATGCTCCAATCTGGCCTGTAAAAAAAGAAATGCACCTTTTATTATACTCACATGTGGGGCGGTCGAGTCTGATGGGTGTCGCTGGTCTTGGTCCAGCTCTTCCTTTTCTTTCTATGTCGTCTTCCTTCTGTGTTTCGTATGGATGACACATCCTACGTCATCCACACCGTCTCCCTGGCATCGTGCTCCTGAGTAGGCTTACTTCTCTTCCCTACTAGGGCAAAGTAAAATACTTCTGTGCGCATGCGCCTGGGCTCTTTGACCTCTCCCGGTACATGCACACTTCAGTACTTTACGCTGCCCTCGTCAGGGCAGAGATTTGATGCCGGGGAACACTGTGTGGATGACGTCCATCGGACCCGACCGCCCCTCAGGTCAATATAATAAATGGTGTTTTCTTTTGTTGCAGACCGTATTGGGGGCATATACACAACATATTAGGATGCTGTGTATGGGGGCCGAAGGGTAACTCCTATGGGAAAAACTTGGTGACAGGCTCCCTTTTAAAGGGAACCTGTCACCCCCCTCAGGCATTTGTAACTAATAGAGCCACCTTGTGGAGCACAAATGCTGCTTTCTGACAAGGTGGCTCTTTTAGTTATGATGCCTGCACACGCTGAAATAAACGTATATAAAATGTCCCCCCTCATACTGTGAAATGTTCCCAGAGGCGGGTCTTTCCCTCCTAATCAGTCGCAGCACAGCCGTCACTCCGGGCCTGTGCGCGCCGCCGCCTCTTGCTGCATTATCGTCCCCGCCGCCTGCGCTGTAAGTACGAAGGGCAGCGCAACAGCGCACACCCGGGAAAAAAAACTTAATGCGCCGGGACGATAATGCAGCAAGAGGAGGCGGCGCCCGGAGTGACGGCTGTGCTGCGTCTGATTTAGGAGGGAAAGACCCACCTCTGGGAACATTTCAGGGTATGAGGGGGCACTTTTTATAAACCTTTATTTCAGCCTGTGCAGGCATCATAACTAAAAGAGCCACCTTGTCAGAATGCAGCATTTGTGCTGCACAAGGTGGCTCTTTTAGTTACAAATGCCTGAGGGGGGGTGACAGGTTCCCTTTAAAGCGGTTGTACTATGCTCGGACAACCCTTCTTTATCCCGGTTTCCCCATTTTAAAATAATGCCAATACTCACCTGTGATGTCTACACGGACTCTCCCGAAGGTGAGTATACCGAAGGCGAGTATAGGTGTTCTTTTTTTTTTAAAAGTGGGGAAACCTAGAGATTGAGAAGGGGTTGTTTGAGTAGTGGACAGCCCCTTTAATTGCAAAAATAAAGAGAACCTATCGGGATGTTCATGCAGCATGAATCAGACCCTGGCAGCGTTATTGCAGCCATGTACTGTATGTTCAACTCCGAAATGCTGCAGCGTTTAGATAAAACATACTTTGGAGGGACGACGGCTTCTCCCTGCCCTGCTCACCTAGACGGACAGGTCTCTGGGTACCGTCACACTAAGCGACGCTGCAGCGATACCGACAACGATGTCGGTCGCTGGAGAGCTGTCACACAGACAGCTCTCCAGCGACCAACGATCCCGAGGTCCCCGGTAACCAGGGTAAACATCGGGTTACTAAGCGCAGGGCCACGCTTAGTAACCCGATGTTTACCATGGTTACCAGCGTAAACGTTAAAAAAACACACTACATACTTGCCTTCAGCTGTCTGTCCTCCGGCGCTCTGCTTTCCTCTGCACTGTCGGCGCCGGTCAGCCGGAAAGCAGAGCGGTGACGTCACCGCTGTGCTTTCCGGCTGGCCGGCGCTGACACAGGATGCAGGAGGAGTGCAGAGAAGCAGAGCGCCGGGGACAGACAGCTGAAGGTAAGTATGTAGTGTTTGTTTTTTTAACGTTTACGCTCGTAGCCAGGGTAAACATCGGGTTACTACGCCACGCTTAGTAACCCGATGTTTACCCTGGTTACCAGTGAAGACATCGCTGGATCGGCGTCACACACGCCGATCCAGCGATGTCAACGGGAAGTCCAGCGCCGAAATAAAGTTCTGGACTTTCCTCAGCGACCAACGATCTCCCAGCAGGGGCCTGATCGTTGGTCGCCGTCACACAGAACGATTTCCTTAACGATATCGTTGCAATGTCACAAAAAGCAACGCTATCGTTAACGATATCGTTATGTGTGACGGTACCTTTAATTGTGTGTTTTCTGCATTAAGCTGAAGCTTTTCAGAATAAAAAATACACAGCTGCAGTAATGTACCTAGAGTCTGATTCATGCTGCCTGTGTTTTGGAAAGCATGAATCTCTAAGCAATTTTCTAAATGGGTCTTATTAAATGTTTTCCTATTTTTTTTTTTTTTTTTTTTTTTGCTGCTGCTGCAGAGACTTTGCAACTTCTTCAAATAGCTGGTTGTACTGCTGAATATGGCATAATTTTGGGAGTACACTGCTGTTACCTCTGGTATTTTCTATCTCTGCTCTTACCTCCATCTTGTCAGTGTTTGAGTTCATTTTTTACCTCCTATTGTAATGATAATCTACAGAGCTGAGGTTTTGGTGTAGTGTAAACTCTATACTATTCATCTGATTGGAGCTGCTATTATCAGTCCGTCAATTACGGACAATAATATAATTTGTGTTTGTCCAAAAATGGAGATGTGTATATTCCCTTTTCCACGGACCTGATGTTTATTATGATGACTGGTTTCTATTATTTTCTAGATGTATAACAATCCTCGTCAGTGGTGGGTTGCAATTGATACGTGGTGGTGTTGTGCTGAAGACGCCTCCACGTGCACAGTAGAGTCACACTGTGATAGGCAGCATAACAATAGGACTTCTGATACATAGATTTTTCTTCCCTCCGTTACAGATTTTCATCATCTGTAGCATTTTATAATATACTGAACGAGCTGAATGACTACGCCGGTCAGCGGGAAGTAGTGGCCGAGGATATTGGACACAGAGTTTATGGTGAAATAATGAAGTACACCTATGAGCTGAAAGCGGAGCGAAAATCGGTATTTATTTTATTTTAGCACTTTATATATTAACTAGATGGTGGCCCAATTCTAAGGCATCAAGTATTCTAGAATATGCATGGCCACGGAGTATATTGCCCAGCCCACGGAGTATATTGCCCAGCCCACGGAGTATATTGCCCAGCCCACGGAGTATATTGCCCAGCCCACGGAGTATATTGCCCAGCCCACGGAGTATATTGCCCAGCCCACGGAGTATATTGCCCAGCCCACGGAGTATATTGCCCAGCCCACGGAGTATATTGCCCAGCCCACGGAGTATATTGCCCAGCCCACGGGGTATATTGCCCAGCCCACGGGGTATATTGCCCAGCCCACGGGGTATATTGCCCAGCCCACGGGGTATATTGCCCAGCCCACGGGGTATATTGCCCAGCCCACGGGGTATATTGCCCAGCCCACGGGGTATATTGCCCAGCCCACGGGGTATATTGCCCAGCCCACGGGGTATATTGCCCAGCCCACGGAGTATATTGCCCAGCCCACGGAGTATATTGCCCAGCCCACGGAGTATATTGCCCAGCCCACGGGGTATATTGCCCAGCCCACGGGGTATATTGCCCAGCCCACGGGGTATATTGCCCAGCCCACGGGGTATATTGCCCAGCCCACGGGGTATATTGCCCAGCCCACGGGGTATATTGCCCAGCCCACGGGGTATATTGCCCAGCCCACGGAGTATATTGCCCAGCCCACGGAGTATATTGCCCAGCCCACGGAGTATATTGCCCAGCCCACGGAGTATATTGCCCAGCCCACGGAGTATATTGCCCAGCCCACGGAGTATATTGCCCAGCCCACGGAGTATATTGCCCAGCCCACGGAGTATATTGCCCAGCCCACGGAGTATATTGCCCAGCCCACGGAGTATATTGCCCAGCCCACGGAGTATATTGCCCAGCCCACGGAGTATATTGCCCAGCCCACGGAGTATATTGCCCAGCCCACGGAGTATATTGCCCAGCCCACGGAGTATATTGCCCAGCCCACGGAGTATATTGCCCAGCCCACGGAGTATATTGCCCAGCCCACGGAGTATATTGCCCAGCCCACGGAGTATATTGCCCAGCCCACGGAGTATATTGCCCAGCCCACGGAGTATATTGCCCAGCCCACGGAGTATATTGCCCAGCCCACGGAGTATATTGCCCAGCCCACGGAGTATATACTCTCCTTCCTTCTGTTTCCTGCTGTCGCCAATGACCGCGGCCGTCATCACTGACCGCAGCCGCTAATTTAGTCCTCAGCTTTTGGCCGCAGTAGGCCCAACCGCGCCCATGGTCCCGGCTAGCTCCGCCCTCATGGCGACTCCGCCCCCTTTGCAGCGCTTGTGGCCGGGCCTGTACGGAGTGGGCGGGGACTCGCTCCGCATACTTCCTGGCCTCACCTGCCCTTTTGTCTACGCCCACTGGCTGGCCGCGACCAATGAATATCCGTGACAGACAGACGGAAGTGAGCCGTAGACAATTATATAGTAGATTTTATACTCTGAATCTATGGCTCGGTGTTAAACTGCTGGGTGTAGACTGGGTGGAGGGTCATTGGGATGTATGGTATTTTAAATGAAACTGGACAATGTGAATAAAATCTGAGGTTGAGACTCTGCACTATTTTTTGCTTACGCTGTAAACATACCTGTGGCTTATATAAATGTAGATTTATAGAACTTCTTTAATGGTCCTATTATTATTCGCCAGCCGCCTTTTTAATTTGCGCTTGGCTATGTAGTCTACTGCACTTCTCATTGCCACTGTGTTCACCTGTGATTTATTATCTAATTAATAAAATAAAATTCCGTAGAGAGAACCTGTGTTTTAGCCACATACAGGACTAAAAAATGTTTTGCGACTTTCCTATAGATTAACCGCCAATAAGTGACATTATTAGCGTGATAGTTTTTTCTTTCTTTCTGGAAAATGGCTACTTCAAATTTTTTTTTTTTTTCGTGTGGCATTGCCAACAAGACTCAATACAAAAGGGGGTAATCCAGCTCAGTCACTTCCACAGCGTAATGTCAGTAGGGGGGATAGGGACATGACGTTTGCAGATATCCGGCATCTCGAGTGTGTGAGCGGTAGGTATCGCCCACCTGTCCTTTGTAATGAGTCCCACCTATTCTGCTGAATAGGAAAGGTAGGTGCATGCTGCTCTGCGTTCACTTAAAGGGAACCTGTCCTTAGGTTTGGCCGATATGAGAAATGTCTACATCCTTTTAGGCCTGGTATACAGCTTTCTATAATGCTGTATATCTGTCCCCAACCCGACCTGAAAGAGTAGAAAAAGAGCTTTTATTATACTCACCTGCGAGGCAGTCCGGTCCGAGTGGTGTCGCTCTTCTTGGTCTGGCGCCTCCCTTCTTGCGATGCCGTCCTCCTGCTTGCTTCATGTGGATGACATGTCCCTACATCTTCCACACAGTCTCCCCAGCATCTCGCTCATGTGCAGAATTACTTATCTGTCACGTTGAGGGTAAAGTAAAGTACTGCAGTGCGCATGAGCCGGGAAAGGTCAAAGAGCCCTGGCGTATGTGCACTTTAGAGCTTTATCCTGCCCTAGTCGGGCCAGAGAAGTACTCAGGAGCGCAATACTGGGGAGACTGTGTGGATGACGTAGGGACATGTCATCCGCAAGATGGAGGGCAGCATCTTAAGAAGGAAGGTTTCGTACCAAGATGAGCAACACCCCTCGGACAGGACCGCCCCGCAGGTGAGTATAATAAAAGCTCTTTCAGGTCGTGTTGGGTGGCAGACATAAATCCTAGAATGCTGTAGATCAGGCCTGAAAGGTGGCGGCTGTATCTCATATCGCCCAAACCTGGTGACAGGTTACCATTAAGCTGGAAGGCATCTGTAGATGTGACGTCATCGCCCTCTAGAAGTGGAAGTAAAGGGAGTCAGATAAACATTTAAAGAGGTCATGTCACCAAGCGAAGGCTCGCCAGTTTTTGCTTTTATTTCATTCCCACAGCTCACTTGACTATTCTGTTTTTCTTTTTTTTTAAATCTGCCATACAATACATGGTCCCATAGATATGAACCTTTTTATTTAGTGCCTATTTTTATGTTTTTTTTAGGCGTGGTGCACACGGGGTAATTATGCAGAGGAGCCTAAACACATGCCCCCATGGAATTCTGTTGGCACTGCCCACTAGGTTAAGACAACGAAAATTAACTCTAAATTTAAAAAATAAAAATGTACCTCTGGAACCGTATGGCGGATCGTTTGGGGGAAAGAAAAACATTTCAGGGTAGCAGCTAGAGTAAAATTAGAGCAATTACTGGTCACTCTTGACCTGGTGACACATCTCTTTTAGTATAGCCAATTTCTCTGCAAGCTACAGATCTATCAGTAGGCAAAAATATTGTATGACACACTGATAATAAAGGAGTCCATGGCGGTACATGTTTTTAGACGTTACCTTATGACCTCTTATTATTTTAATATCCTGAAAAATGATACCAAGAATCAAAATATTTTATTTTCTTGGCAGCATCTGCAAGAAGGCCGGCGAGCACAGCAGTACCTCGATATGTGTTTGAAACAAATGGACGGTGTAAGTTGTGCTTTCCTGCAATACGGTACATATGTAGTCTTCACTTCCCGGGGGTTACATGAGATGTGATATAGCAATGTCCCTATAAGTGCACAGTCAGAGGTGCGGACACCTCGCAGATTACAGTAGAATACATGGGTGTTCTGTAATGTGTCCTTACATGGTGTGCATTTCTACAGAACGCCCATAATCATACGGAATGGTCACACACTAGAATCTGTAGAGAACATGCAGACTTTGCCACAGTCTGAATAAGTTGTGAATTATGCAACAGTCTGGTGTTCACATCTCACAAAGTTATGTGCTGACCAATATCCTGCCGGCCACACTTGCGTTACATGAATTGCAAAGTATTCTATTTTACTATATTCCTTTTTGTTTTCTCTTTTTGTTTTCTTTTTCTATTACGATATCTGCAGAGTAAAAAGAAGTTTGAGAGGGAATGCAAAGAAGCAGAAAAGGCACAGCAGACATACGAGAGACTGGATAATGACACCAATGCCACAAAATCTGACGTAGAGAAGGTAAAGGTTTCCTATTGGGGTCTGCTTATCCTCAGTCCCCCCGGGGTCTGCCTATAATCTGTCCCCCCCGGGGTCTGCCTATCCTCCATCCCCCCGGGGTCTACCTATGCTCCGTTCCCCCCCGGGGTCTGCCTATCTTCCATCCCCCCCGGGGTCTGCCTATCCTCCGTCCCCCCGGGGTCTACCTATGCTCCGTTCCCCCCCGGGGTCTGCCTATCTTCCATCCCCCCCGGGGTCTGCCTATCCTCCGTCCCCCCGGGGTCTACCTATGCTCCGTTCCCCCCGGGGTCTGCCTATCCTCCATCCCACCCCGGGGTCTGCCTATCCTCCGTCCCCCCGGGGTCTGCCTATCCTCCGTCCCTCCCGGGGTCAGCCTATCCTCCGTCCCCCCTGGGGTCTGCCTAACCTCCGTCCCTCCCAGGGTCTGCCTATCCTCCGTCCGCCTCCCCCCCTCCGGGTCTGCCTAACCTCCCTGCCTATCCTCAGTCTCCTCTGGGTCTGCCTAACCTCCGTACCCCCCCACCCACCCCCAGGGTCTGCACCTTACCCAGAATACAGCCAGTTCCTGCATTAATGGGCATTTACATCTTTGTCCTCAAAATGTAGGTACTTTTTTTTTGGCTGCCAACTTATATCCAGGGAACTTGTCTGTAGGACAAGAATGGATGTAGTTTTCTCCTCAAATTAATTTTGGACTTTCTGCGGTCTTAAATTGACTGATCCCAATATAAAAGTGTCAGAGGTTAGGATATTGCTGCAGTTTTTTTTTTTTTTTTTTTTTTTTTTTTTATAGTATTCCGGTTCAGTGCGAATAAACATAATTTTTTATAGCCATAGGGGTCCGGGAACCTGCAATGTACATTGCAGCGTGCAGGTTTCTTGTAACTTGCTGATTCAGTTGTCCTTGTACCTGCAGGGGGAACTCTGTGGCCAGCAGACATTCTATATAAACAAGCCGACTATTGGTGAACTTGGGTTTGAAATGGTGCTCGAGCTCTATTATTTACTCATGTAAACGTGAGCAATCAATGGTTGAGCAGAACACTTGCTTGTTGGGTGATTGAATCTTTAGAGACAGCATCACATCTATACAGGTGATGTGCTGCCGATAACATTTCACTGCTTTACACTGAAGAGGGGCAAACATCTGAAACGCGTGTCTGCAATTGGAGTACGTGCTTTGTCGTCTTATCCAGAGTCATGTGGCAAAACTTTTTAAAGGGTCGATATTGACTGTTAGGATTCTGCGTCCCATAGGTGGCGCTATAGTGCAAGTCCTCTTCCTCTATGAAGCTGAGATTTGCATACTGTATGAAGACAGAATGGTCGTATCAGCAGTCGTTCCACTCCCATCAGTATTCACAGCTTGTTAAAATGAGCGTGGATCAACTTCCATATAGTCGATTGTTGCTTCTCTGAAAAGACTTTGTTCTTTACAGAAGACTTTTCAGCAGCTTCATTATCGTCATAGACAGGATGTGATGTTACAGCTCACCTGCTCCCACTCCCTTCACAGTGAGATTTTCAGGAGCAGCATGCTCAGAAAGCTTCTATACCTAGTGAAGGAGACCTCTGTATTATACTCAGTTAATGGCGGGGGAGGCGGGCGGCTCATTCAAGGTGATGGATCCAATCCGCCTTGATTTCCAGCTTGCGTTTTATGTTTTTGTCCATTTTTTTTTTTTTTTTTTTTTTAACAGGCAAAGCAGCAGCTGAACCTGCGCACTCACATGGCAGACGAAAGCAAAAACGAATACGCCGCACAACTACAGAATTACAACCAGGAACAACACAAACATTACTACATCGTTATCCCACAGGTTTACAAGGTGAGCGACGCCTGTTTGTCCTGGGATCATCTATCACAAATATTCTTCTATTTACACCCTTGTTTGTTTAGTATTTACTGGGCCGTGTGCATTTTTTAAGATTGGTAAAAGCTTTGGGTGTCTCAAATTAGGAGTGTAAATATCACAGCAGAAATGCAATAATCTAAGATAAACAGGACACAATTGTAATACTTTTTTTTTTTTTTTCAATTTAAAAAATGGAATGCCGCTTCTTCTCCTGCCACAGATTTGAGGGAGGCTCCATACTTCCTCTGTGTTGCCGGTTATTAGAAGATGTTTTTGAACAATGACTTTCCTTTATAGGTTTCCTGTTTTTTTTTTTTACTGTGGATACCTAATAACTGCGCCCACTACTTTGTCACACTTGATGTGCTAAAACAAAGCATTGGACTGTTGGAAGAACTAGTCGATAGTAATTGCGCCTGTCAATTATTGCTGATCCCTTGGTTTCCCAACAGTAGGGCGCCCTGTGATCAGTTTCTTTTAGTGACTCATGCGAAAACACTTTTTAACCTTTATTTTTTTTACTTGTTTTTTTCTGTAAACCCTTCTTTTTTTTGTTAGAAGAGGGCCCTGAAAATGATCTAATTACAGGGTACCCCCTTTCTGATTTTGTAGAATCGGGCTGCAGTTGTTAGTTTTCACTGCAGCGCCCCCACAGGGGAAATAAAGAATTACATTGTGCACCATCGTGTAGTGTATGGACTATTAGAAGCTCCAACAGGGACTGTGGTGTTGCTTCCATTAAGACTTCTTCCCGTGACAAGGATGTGCAGTAAGCTGACGCTATTTGAGGTTTCTGGGATAAAAACAATCCACCTTGGGTAATCAGGTGAAAAAGAGCTGCCGAGACTTGCTGAAATGTTGTTATATGATGCCCATTTCTGGCCACTGCTGTTCCCGCATGTGTGACACTTATCTTCTGTGATTAAACTTGTAAACAATTTTAATATATTGCTGCTCACTTGTACGGGCAAGATATTTATAGAGCCCCGTGAAGTCATAGTTTGTCCCAGACATGTCCATACATAGTAACTGGCATTTTTCTTGGGTTTTCAAGGAAGTCTGATAAGTATACTGCATTCATTGTACCAAGAAGGAAATGTACAGCAGGGGTTATAGTCCTCCAGCAAAGGTAGTGATAAAAAAAAGAAAGCATGAGGGCACAACTACCATAACTGGGTTATCTGGGAATTTAAATAGGATATCTGTAAGATTGGCACAGGTACGACTTCCTCATCCCCATCGATCAGTTGTTTAAAGGTGCCCCACGCTCCTCCTTAATCTAGCTCTGGAACTTAAAATATTGGAACAACACAAAAAAAAACACAGAAAAAATGGCAAATTGTACATCATTTCACACAACCCCAAAAATGGTCCTGACAAAATTGTTGGCACCTTTTGAAAATTGTGTTTAAACAACTTTGATTCAAGCATGTGATGCTCATTCAAATGCGCCTGTGGCAAGTAACAGGTGTGGGCAATATGAAAATCACACCTGAAACCAGATAAATAGGGGAGACGTTGAATCAATTTTTTAATTATTTGTCTGTGTGCCGCACTAAGCATGGAGAACAGGAAAAGAGGACTGTTTGAGTACTTAAGAACCAAAAGTGTTAAAAAACACCAACAATCTCAAGATGACAAGTCTATCTCCAGAGATCTTGATGTTCCTTTTCTCCCTGGGCGGCAGAGAAAAATTGAAGAAAGGTTGCATTGCAGGATAGTCCGGATGTTGTATAAGAATGCCCAATGAAATTCCTGTAGGCTCAGTTCGCACTGACACTGATGCGCCCTATCTGTCGACATTTGAATGAAATGAAACGCTATGACAGGAGACTCAGGAGGACCCCACTGCTAACATGGATACATAAAAAGCTACATAGTAAGCCAAAATCCTACTGGGAAATAGTCTTGTGTAGTGATGAGTGAGTGTACTCGTTGCTCTGATTTTCCCGAGCATGCTCGGGTGAACTCCCGAGTATTTGACTGCTCTGAGATTTAGTTTTCTCCTTCGCCTCATTGGGGGACACAGGACCATGGGTTATGCTGCTGTCACTAGGAGGCTGACACTAAGCTGAGACAAAAAAGGGTTAGCTCCTCCCCTGCAGTATACACCCTCATGCTGGCATGCAGAGACCCAGTTTAAGCTTAGTGTCCGTAGGAGGCACACTGATTTTTTCTCTCTTTTTTTCATCTATTCCGGACGAAGGGGGCGACGGATTCTTCTAAGGTCCGATCTCCCCCGAACCAACAACAGGCGAGCACGGGAGTTTCACCTCACCGTATCCTCTCCTGCGACGTGGGAGCCACTGCCTGAGCTGTCCTTTTTTTGGGCGACGGTTTCTCCCCTAATGGGCCCCGATCTCCCCTTATACAGACGAGCACTGGTGTTCCTACCTCCAGTATCCTCCTCTGCAGCCAGGCCTTTTTATTGCCGGACATCTGCCCTGTCCACCAGGTTCTACCCTCGGCTGTACAGTGGCTTTATCCCAGTGGCGTCCGTGCAGACCACACTGCATCACCAATGTGACTTGTGACTCAGGTGGTGGACGGTTCCTCTCCACCCCCCATGTGGGGTAGGTGGATAGAAGGCTTCCCAACCCCTGCACCGTTCCTATATATGGCACCATGGTTCCCTCTCACCTCCATTTCAGGGTAAGGGACTGGGGGGGGGGGTGTCGCCGGCGGTCAGGAGGGCTCCTCATCCCTGGGCTCCATCTGCAGGCTTTTTGGGCGGTCCCTGTCCCTTTCCGGCGCTCGCGACCGCGCGCCGGGCCGAGGCCGCAAATTTAGTCCCCGGCTTCGGCCTAGCCGCTGGTCGCCGCCGCTAAGCTCCGCCCACTCCAGCCAGTGTCTGTGGCGCCGCCCCCCGCTCCTGGCGCTTCTCACAGCCGCCGAGATTTCTCTTCCTGATCTCGGCGGCCATCTTGGTCCCTCTCCTCAGCGCCGCAGCTCCTGCCTGTCGTATCTCTGGTGCGTCAGTGGCCCACGTGCAGCCGGCTTCCTCCTCTCAGTGAACACCCCAGCAGTTCGTCTCTCCTGGATAGCGGGACACAGGACCGGGGTAAGGAGACATCGTTAGCTCCCCTCTGCAGCGCCCTCTCAGTCACTGGTCACCTCTATATAGACCCTGTAATTTTGTCTGCATTAGCATCATGTCGCAGTCAAGGTCTAAAAAATCTTCTAAGGTGCATACAACCTTCTTTTCTGCGTGTACCACCTGCCAGGCCCCTCTTCCCAGGCCTCAAAGCTCTCCCCTCTGCTCTGCCTGCGATGCCCCGTGTGCCCAGGAGCCCTCCACCGCCGCCGACCCTGGAGTACCTAGCCCCCCCCCCGTGGGTCGCCTCGCTTTCTCAGTCCGTGGATTTTTTAGCTAACGCCATCAAGTCCATTCAAAATCCTCCCGGGGAACGGGGCAATCCGCTACAGGTGCTAAGGGATCCCTCCATAGCAGGGGAATCGTCGGCCAGCAGGGGCCGCTCGCCTCTTAAAGAGGCACGGTCGTCCAGAAAACGGACCCGTACTACCTCTCCGGAGCCTCTCGCTCACCCTCTTTGGGGGCTCGAAGCGTTCAGGACTCTGAACATGAGTCTGAAATTTCTTTGGATCCGGAGGCTCCGGAGTTCAGAGCCACGGTTGACTCCCTCATCGTAGCAGTCAATCACGCACTAAAGGTGGATGACGATTCTAATTCCGCTCCGGAACATGCGGTCTCCTTTTCCAGAACCAAGCGTTCTCACAAAGCTTTTGCCTCTCATCCAGCCTTCCTGGACATAGTCAGGCGTCACAGGGAACACCCAGACAAGCGCTTCACGGGTAAGAAGGTCTTGGTTTCCAAGTATCCCTTCTCAGCTGATCTCGTGAAAGACTGGACGGATCCCCCCACGGTAGATCCGCCGGTCTCGCGCCTGGCTTCTAAGACTCTTCTCTCAGTCCCGGAGGGCGCTTCAATTAAGAGTCCCACCGAACGCCAGATAGACTCTCTAGCTCGCTCGGTGTACGAAGCCTCTGGCTCGTCCCTGTCTCCCTCCTTCGCCGCGGCCTGGGTGTCCAAGGCTATGGTTTCCTGGGCGGATGCCCTAGCGAAATCCATTAATGAGCAGGACCTCCCCTCGGAGATGGCGGACCTGGCTAAGCAGCTAGCCATGGCCAGCGATTATGTTATGTTCGCATCTCTCGACGCGGCAAATTGCGCTGCTTCGGCGGCTTCCAACGCCATCGCTATTAGAAGGGCCCTTTGGCTCAGAGATTGGCGCGCAGACTCTTCCTCTAAAAAATCCCTGATTTCTCTCCCTTTTCAAAGCGGGCGTCTTTTCGGCGAAAAGCTTGACCAGCTTATTTCCGACGCCACAGGGGGAAAGAGCAAGTTTCTTCCCCAACAGAGGCCCAAGGCGGCTTTCCAGCGCCAGCCTTACTTTCGTTTTCGGCCTTTTCGTACCAACTCTGCCTGGTCCAATCCCTCTGGCCTTCCCAGATCGGACCGCTCCGCCCGCGCAGACAGAGACGTTCGTCCATCCTTCAGACCTAATCCCTCCTGGCGCGGGAAACCGAGGCAGCCCCGAACCAGAGGTTCCAGACCTCCCAGATTCCCTTCTCAATGACTCGGGAACAGCGCCAGTCGATCCCAGAAGAGTAGGCGGTCGTCTACTCCTTTTTCAAGAAGCCTGGCTCTCCGTCGTTCACGACGAATGGGTCAGAGATCTGGTATCGTCTGGCTACAAGATAGAGTTCTCCTCTCCCCCTCCCACTCGGTTCTTCCCCTCTCGTCTTCCCAGTTCGGGAGCTCAGTCTCGCGCCCTTCTTTGCGCCATCCACTCCCTCCGCCAGAGCGGGGTCATCGTGCCGGTCCCGGAACACGAGAGGTTCAGAGGCTTCTACTCAAACCTCTTCGTCGTGCCAAAGAAGGACGGGACCGTTCGTCCCATTTTGGATCTGAAGCTTCTGAACAGGTGCGTGAGAGTCCGGCACTTCAGGATGGAATCGCTCAGATCGGTCATCTCCTCCATGGAAAGAGGGGAATTTTTGGCCTCGATAGACATCAAGGATGCCTATCTTCACATCCCGATCTTCCCGCCTCATCAGAGGTTCCTTCGCTTTGCCATTCGAGAGGACCATTTTCAGTTCACAGCCTTGCCCTTCGGTCTCGCCACGGCGCCCAGGGTGTTCACCAAGGTCATGGCGGCTGTCATGGCCATTCTTCACTCTCGAGGAGTCGTCGTATTACCTTACTTAGACGATCTCCTCATAAAGGGCCCGTCGTTTCAGGCCTGCGAGTCAAGCGTCCACATTACCCTGGATTCGCTTTCTCGCCTGGGCTGGCTGATCAACTTAGACAAGTCATCTCCCGTTCCTTCCCGTCGGATCTCCTTTCTGGGAATGATCCTGGACACTTCAAGGGGGCTGGTTTTGCTTCCTCGGTCCAAGGTCCAAGCGCTCCAGCAGGGAGTCCGTACACTCTGCCATCCTCGCCCGCGAACCATTCGGTTCGCCATGAAGATCCTGGGAAAGATGGTTGCGGCAATCGAAGCTGTTCCCTTCGCTCAACTCCATCTCCGCCCCTTACAACAGGCTCTGCTGGACAACTGGGACAGGAGTCTCTTTTCTCTCGACCTCCCTTGTCCCCTGTCTCCTCGGGTCAGACATTCTCTCATTTGGTGGACCCTGGGACCATCTCTTCTCCAGGGGAAGTCCTTCCTCCCGTTCCGCTGGTTAGTGGTAACCACCAACGCCAGTCTTCTTGGCTGGGGGGCGGTGTTTCTTCACCACTCGGCCCAGGGTCGTTGGACTGCTCGGGAATCCAGCCTCCCCATCAACATTCTGGAGATTCGTGCTATCAGACTTGCTCTGATTCACTTCCACGCTCTGCTTGCGGGTCACCCAATAAGAGTCCAATCGGACAACGTCACGGCGGTGGCTTACATCAACCACCAGGGGGGTACCCGCAGCAGGGCGGCGATGAGGGAAGTCTCTCTCATCCTTCGTTGGGCCGAGACCAACCACTCCATCATCTCGGCGGTGCACATTCCGGGAGTCGAGAACTGGGCAGCGGACTTCCTGAGCCGCCAGGGCCTTGCCTCGGGGGAATGGGAACTTCACCCAGAAGTTTTTCACCAGATCTGTCTTCGCTGGGGGACCCCGGACGTGGATCTGATGGCATCCAGATGGAACGCCAAGGTCCACAACTTCATCGCTCGATCTCGGGATCCCCAGGCCATAGGAGTGGACGCGCTAATTTCTCCGTGGCATCATTTTCAACTCCCATACGTGTTTCCTCCTCTTCCCTTACTGCCGAAGGTCATCCGAAAGATCAGGACGGAGGGAGGCCTGGTCATTCTGGTCGCCCCAGACTGGCCTCGTCGCGCTTGGTACGCGGAGCTCGTTCAGCTCGTAGCCGACGTCCCCTTGCGGTTGCCAGACCGCCCAGACCTACTTCGCCAAGGACCGATCTACCATCAGAGCTCAGGGGCCCTACGTTTGACGGCGTGGCTGTTGAAACCTGGATTCTAGCTCGTGCTGGTTTCTCTCAGCAGGTCATTCCTACCATGCTAAGTGCTCGCAAGGCGTCCTCTGCCTCTATCTACCACCGCGTCTGGAAGACCTTCTTTTCTTGGTGCAGGCTCCGAGGGCTCCCTCCGCTCAGCTTCTCCATCCCTTGTATCCTGAATTTCCTTCAGTCCGGTCTGGATTCCGGTTTGGCCCTGAGCTCTCTTAAAGGTCAGATCTCAGCCTTATCCGTGCTGTTCCAGCGTAGGATCGCCACCAACCTTCAGGTCAAGACTTTCATTCAGGGAGTCTCCCATGTTGTTCCTCCTTACAGGATGCCTTTGGAGACCTGGGATCTCAATTTGGTCCTGGGGGCTCTCCAGGAACCGCCGTTCGAACCCCTTCAAGACGTTCCGCTCTCTGTTCTCTCTTGGAAGGTTGCCTTCCTGGTAGCGGTGACGTCCATCAGAAGGGTTTCAGAGCTCGCCGCTCTATCCTGTCGGGCACCTTTCCTTGCCTTTCATCAGGACAAGGTAGTCCTACGTCCTTCTCCCGCGTTTCTTCCAAAGGTGGTCTCATCTTTCCACCTTAACGAGGACATCATCCTTCCCTCCTTTTGTCCGCAGCCTAAACATAGGGTCGAGAAGGCTCTCCATACTCTGGACGTGGTACGGGCTCTCAGGAGGTACATTTCCAGAACGGCACACTTCAGAAAATCGGACGCCCTTTTCGTGCTCCCGGAGGGTCACAGAAAGGGTTTGGCGGCGTCTAAATCCACGATAGCTAGATGGATCCGATCTGCTATCCAGGAATCCTATCGGGTCAGGGGCAGTCCTATCCCGGCGGGGATTAGAGCTCACTCCACTCGGTCGATGGGTGCTTCCTGGGCCATCTGGCACCAGGCATCAGCGGAGCAGGTTTGCAAGGCCGCAACGTGGTCCAGCCTGCATACCTTCACAAAGCATTACAATGTGCATATCCAATCCTCTGCGGACGCGGCCCTTGGCAGGCGTATCCTGCAGAGGTGGCCGTTGCGCATTGGTAGTCAGATGGTACATGAAGTTACGTGGTTGTATTGTTTCCCTCCCAGGGACTGCTTTGGGACGTCCCATGGTCCTGTGTCCCCCAATGAGGCGAAGGAGAAATAGGGATTTTTGTGTGTACTCACCGTAAAATCCTTTTCTCCGAGCCACTCATTGGGGGACACAGCACCCACCCTGGTAGCCTTACGGCTAGTTATCTTTTTTAGTCTTTGACTGTTGTTTGACATGTTATGTTCCAATGTTTTTTGATATATTGTTCTCATTATCCTACTGCTTTTGCACTTAACTGGGTCTCTGCATGCCAGCATGAGGGTGTATACTGCAGGGGAGGAGCTAACCCTTTTTTGTCTCAGCTTAGTGTCAGCCTCCTAGTGACAGCAGCATGACCCATGGTCCTGTGTCCCCCAATGAGTGGCTCGGAGAAAAGGATTTTACGGTGAGTACACACAAAAATCCCTATTTCATCGCGGCAGCAGCATGATTTACAGCTATTAACTAGCTTGACTACATGTGGGGATTCCGTAGCAACCAGGCAACCCCCACATGTACTCAACCTGGGTAGTAGCTGTAAATCATTCAGCTGCCATGATTAAAACTAAAACGCCGAGCAGTCATAAATACTCGGAGGTCACCCCGAGCATGCTCTGGAAAATCCGAGCAACGAGTACACTCGCTCATCACTAGTCTTGTGGAAAGATGAGACCAAGATAGAGCTTTTTGGTAAAGCACATCATTCTACTGTTTATCAGAAACAGAAGGAGGCCTACATAGAAAAGAACACCGTACCTACAGTCAAATATGGTGGGAGTTCAAAAATATTTTGGAATTGTTTTGCTGCCTCTGGAACTGGGTGCCTTGACTGTGTTCAAGGCATTATGAAATCTGAAGATTGCCAAGATTTTTGGGCCAAATGAGCTACCCAGTGTCAGAAAGCTAGGTTTGCGTCCTAGGCCATGGGTCTGCAAATCATTGGACAGTTCTGAAGTGGCTAACAATGCTGTTGGGAGAACGCGCCTTCAATGATTGTATCACAAATCAGTTGCAATTACAAGGGAGAAATACTTTACTTTCTTCAAGAATTTCAAGGGTGCCAACACTTTCGACCATGTGTGTACCCATATTGTTTTAAAGGACATGGTAAAATATTTTTGTTGTTGGGAGTTATGTAATTACTAGGAGAGGACTAGTAAATATCCTGTAACCGGTTCCATTCCTCCTTTCGTAAAGTCATCTAGAGGTATGACCCACTTGGGTAAGTGGTGGGCACCAACATTTAGGGTGGAATTTATATAACAGTACATGTTATATCCATGGTTTTAACTTGTACCCCATTTTATATGTGATTTGCATTTTATTACCTTTTTACAGCACCTTCAGGAAATGGATGAGAGGAGGACTACGAAGCTAAGCGAGTGCTATAAAGGTTTTGCTGACGCTGAGCGAAAAGTTATCCCAATTATCTCAAAATGCTTAGAAGGAATGGTGCAGGCAGCCAAGTCTGTGGACGAGCGTAGGGTGAGGATAGCATTTTTTTTCTTTTATGGTTCTTTATTTAAACCGCCCTCAGTTGCTCAGCTGCTTTCTCAGCATTTAATCACTTTGAGTAATATTCACGTGGTTATGCACTCAAGCCATTCTCCTGCTTTTAAAGGGAATTTGTCACCAGTTTTGAGCTTGCCCATTTGTGAGCAGCATATTGTAGGGGCAGAGATCCTGATTCCAGTGATGTATCACTAATTGGACTGCTTGCTGCAGGATAAAATCCGTTTAATCTGCTTAATATCTACTAGTTCTCTATTGCTGAGCTCTGTATATCTCCACCCACACCACTGACTGGCAGCTTTCTGTGTACACTCTGCATAGGCAGAAAGCTGCCAATCAGGGGGCGGGGAGGGGGACAGGGGTTATACAGAGCTCATGAAGATGAGGACACATTGCTGGAAGCAGGTTCTCTGTTACTGCTGCTCTTAAAGTGACAGATTCCCTTTAAGCACTGTCATAGATATTATTAAATTGCTCTTGTTCTGGTTTGTGGGTTTAATATGTATATACTGAGTTTAATATGTATATACAGTGTGTAATATGTATATACTGTGTTTAATATGTATATACAGGGGTGTGTGTGTAATATGTATATAGTGTGTCATATGTATATACTGTGTGTGTGTCATATGTATATACCCTGTGTGTGTGTGTGTGTGTGTCATATGTATATACCCTGTGTGTGTGTGTGTGTCATATGTATATACCCTGTGTGTGTGTCATATGTATATACCCTGTGTGTGTCATATGTATATACCCTGTGTGTGTCATATGTATATACCCTGTGTGTGTGTGTCATATGTATATACCCTGTGTGTGTGTGTCATATGTATATACCCTGTGTGTGTGTGTCATATGTATATACCCTGTGTGTGTGTGTCATATGTATATACCCTGTGTGTGTGTGTCATATGTATATACCCTGTGTGTGTGTGTCATATGTATATACCCTGTGTGTGTGTCATATGTATATACCCTGTGTGTGTGTCATATGTATATACCCTGTGTGTGTGTGTCATATGTATATACCCTGTGTGTGTGTGTCATATGTATATGCCCTGTGTGTGTGTGTCATATGTATATACCCTGTGTGTGTGTCATATGTATAGATATCGAAAAATAACTCCGGCACACTTAAAGTTCCAAATAAATGGTATATGGTAATTTATTATGCGTTTTCCAAAAAAGATGTACTTCATTATGTGTCCAACACTCGGTAGCCAAAACGTGTAAGTGAATAAGGTATATAATTCAATGTTTCGGCTTGTTTAAGCCTTTATCAAGAAATACCTATATCTTACATAGAGAGTTTCCGGGTAATCCGAGTCCATGGCAGGGTCATATATGTATATATACAGTGTGTGTGTCATATGTATATACAGTGTGTGTCATATGTACGGTATATATTGTGTGTGTGTGTGTGTGAGATATGTATATACATAGCGAGTGTGTGTAATATGTTTTATTTGCATTTAGGTTTGATTTGAGCTGTAGCACACGTGATCGCGCCCATTGCCCCCATTACAATCTGGGATACTATTCTTTTCCTTCCTTTTCTCTCTTTAGGACTCCCAGATAGTGGTGGATTGCTTTAAATCTGGATTTGAACCCCCTGGAGATTTCCCTTTTGAGGACTACAGTCAGCATATTTACCGAACGGTTTCTGATGGAACAATAAGTACCCCAAAGCCAGAAGTCATAAGGATCGACCCCAAAATAACAATGGGAAAAGCTAAGGGCAAGCTGTGGCTCTTTGGGAAGAAACCTAAGGTGAGAACGGTCTGTCATTATTCTTTCATCACACAGGGTTTGTCTCTGGGCCCTGCCTGTCCATATGACCAAGAGATAAATCTCGGGGATGTTCCCAGCTTCAGGGGCCTCCTTTTCTTTGCCGTAGTGGAAAGCTCCTGCGCTGAGCGCCCCGTTCAGAAGGGCCAGGCTTCCAGTCGGCCCATTATTTTCCATCAGTGCCATGCCTTATTTCTGGCTCTCTACATGTGTGTAGCACACATGCGAGGATGTCTGCTCTCGTGGCAAACTGTGGCATTACTACAGATTAATTGCTAATGGTTTGCCAATTGTTAATGGCTGCAGTAAGCAAACCATACCAATTCTTTACAATGATGGAGCTGCCGCAACATTGGCCACGACCGCTGTTTGTAAGGTGCCGCTGCTACAGAAGTGAATGGGGTCATGTTGCGACACCTACACCTGAATGACAAGCAAGTCACTAAAAATAAATCCGATTTGGTTGGATATTTTGTGACTTGCCTATTTGGGCTGTATAGTTGCGACCCCATTCACTTCTATAGCATCACGATGTAGCAGTGGCACCAAGTCGCCATATAGATTTAGCCTTAGGAAGTGGCTCCTGGACGTGATTTGTGGCATGGATTCCTTTCATTTGTGCACAAATCACAGGAAAGTCCATTTTGGAAGCCAGACTCCATTGTTATATGTAAGAGAGTAGGCGTTTGTCTTGAATATATACTCCTAAAAATCAGAAGTGCTGCCACCTAGAGGCCAAACACTCTACAACAGACATGTCCAAGAAAGCGTCTCAGTTTACTGCATGCAGTAAAATTGAATCCTATTGCTTTATTATCACCCGTAGATTATATGGAGCAGTAAAAAAAATCTGCCCTTAATGACACCAACTGTAGAACTATGCAAGAGGGTAGTTATGTAGGGCTGGCACTACCCTTACGGATCATATGGATAAAAAAAAAATAATAATAATAATTGGACTTGTGAAGAGGTGCTGGTAGGACGCTCACTAATTTCTCCAGCGAATGAGAATTTTTCCATTGTGAAAATATTTGGCCAAAGTTTTCCTTTTAAATCTTAATTTTCATGCTACCCTAAAGTCCTGGGTGTGAGGGTGTGGGTCTGGAATATATCTACTTGTTGGCTGTATTATTGTATAGCAATATTTGTCCTGTAATGAATGGGTTTATGCCAGGATTTTGCACTGAGACAATATTTTAGTCAGATCATGAAGAACACGGAAAAGATCTGAGCAGCTATCTGCGTGCGAGTATTGTAAATCCTGCGGAGAGCTTTTCCCTACTACACTGGCTTTTCATTGATCGGGCACAGTTGCTTAGTAGCGATTTGCCGGGAATCACATTTTAGCTGCTTTTGATCCCAGACAGCCGGTTTCCTTGCACGTCTCTGCGGGAGAAGAAGCTGCTGGCTGGAAAGGAAAATGTATCGCACTTTTCCTCTGCAAAACCGTTTTATATAGTTTTTTTATTTTTACTTTTTTGGGGACTCTTCTAGCTAGTAAACTTTTGGACGCGTTCCTTTTAAAAAAGAACTGTTCATGCTCTTAGCTGCGCCAAGTTGTAACCAGGAGGAGCAACAGAGGAATTGCACAATATACAGTTATTAAAAAAAAAAATCCTGTGCCCCAGGCATGTGATTTCAGGAGGATTACAAGCATCAAATAAACACACGTCAGCTTTTTTTTTCTTTCTGTTTTCTAAGTTTGTCTTGAGACAGAATAAAGGAAGCGGAGACAGAATTCTAATATTCCTTCCCTTTTTCTGACTTTTAAGTCGAGGACGAAAAGTAAATTTCATGCAGTTATCAAAGTTACTCAGGGTTTAGAAAGTTGGAGAATATTTATAGCAAAAACAGAAGTGGATTGTGACCACAGTCTGTCGTATTTTAGGAAACTAGTTTGGAGATTTCGTGAAGTGCTGAGCATTTATTTTTTTCGTATTTATGCTGCCTGGTCTTCAAGAACAATTCAGGATGATGGGAGTTTAAGGTTGTGTGCCCACGTTGTGTTTGTGTTTCTGCCGCGTTTTTGCTGCAGCGGAAACGATTAAAAACGCATTCCCATGCAATCCTATGGGATTCCGCAGTTGCTGTGCCCATGCTGCGGATTTTCCTGCTGCGGAATCGCATAGCAGTAAAATCCGCAGCATGTTCATTGTTTCTGCGGAATCACGGCAATTCTGCCACCATAGGATTGCATTGAAACGCTCACTTTACGCATGCGGCTATGCCCACCATGTGTAAAGTGAGCTCTTCATGTGCGGATGGTACCCAGGGGCCTGGAGGAGAGGAGACTCTCCTCCATGCCCTGGGTACAATATTCTGAAAATAATTAAAATTAAAAATAAGGGTATACTTCTCATCTGATGCCCCCCGGAGTCCTCCCGCCTCTCAGCGGTGCACGCGGCGGCTTCCGTTCCTAGGGATGCATTGCGCGATTCACCTGAGATGACGTTGCGGTCACGTGACCGTGACGTCACAAAGGTCCTTCGCGCAAAGCATCCCTGGGAACGGAACGTACCGGGAGCGCCGCTGAGATCGGGGCCGTCGGAAGGTGAGAATAACCATATTTTTGTTTTTTTTATTATTTTTAACATTCTATCAGCATCAATAGTAAAAAGTTGGTCACACTTGTCAGGCACTATGCTTGACAACTGTGACCAACCTGTCAATCACTTTTCCAAGCGATGCTTCAAATCGCTTGTAAAGCGCAAGCATTCTGCAAGCTAAAAACACTTGCAAAACGCTCGTGTTTTGCTGGAAAACGCATGCAAATTCCGCATGCGTTTTACCCGTGGCAGGGAGCTGCAGAAATGCAGACATTTCCGCAGCATTTCTGCAACGTGGGCACATAGCCTAAAGGGGTTTGTTGCTTTATTAAACAGCTGACCACAGGAATTGGGGCAGGGTGCAACTCACCGTCGCTGTACCACTTCTGCCTGGTGCAGTATGTTGTATCGGTGATCGAGGAGAGTATTCATCAGTGGGCAGACCCTCCCAGCCCTCCACAACGTGAAAGGTGGGCAACGAAGTCCGGACTGGGTCCTTTTTAAAATTCTTCTGTTATTTTGATGCTTGATCATTGATTTGAAACTTTTATATAATACAAATCCATCGGTTCCAGGGTGACATTGTAGAAATCATTGGTAAAATATTATTTTCACCCCCAACTCAATCATATAAAGATGCTTATTGTCTCCCGATCATCACAAGTCGTGTAAATCCGAAAATAATAACTTTTTCTTGAAAATGCAAACTTTCAGGGTAAAGAAAAATTAAATGTAGAAACTTCTACAAGTTTTTACTATTAATGTTTTGCAAGAAGCTGAACCATGGCATGACATGGCTGAACTGAGCTTGTAAATATACAATATAGAAGAAAAAACCTTCTAATACTACGGGCACTGTGTCAGTGCCTGACACCGTGCCCGTGTCGGGCACTATCGCTGCTTGTCTGAAACTAGAAGCCATTTTATTGGAGGACATCAGGAAATTTCACTAAAAACATGGACTCCAAGGATGCCTTTCAGTCTTTCTCCCCCTCTAATGCTAAATTTTAAACAGATTTTTTAGGAATATTTTGTTTTTCACCTTTGTGTCATGGCCTATGTTGGAAAAAAAATCTTGATATCTTGCAGTTTTCACATAAACCAGCCTAATAGCCTACACGTCCTGTATTGTAGAGATCACTTTTCAGCAGTTTCATTATCCTTACAGGTAGAAATACAAGGATAGATAACACGGCAGGTAACACAGGAGCCACCATTCACAATAGGTGATGATCACAGTTCTCTACTCTATGACCTTTGTTCAGATCACAGAATATGCCTCGAAAACTCTCCCATTGAAGTGAATGAATGTCTCCAGACAGTTATTCTTATGAGCTATATGGCAACTGTAAATCTTGTGCTCTTAGCAGCCGTTAGAACAATATGGCGACTCCTGTAATCCTCTGCTGAGAATAAGTTGGAAGAAAATATTTAGAACCGTTTTGAAATAAAAAAAACACGTATCACTGTCTGGCTTTAGTTATGGAAAAATTAAGTAGGCGATGGAGTCCAAAATGTGTTTTTGACTTAAAATCCGAGAAATGACCAATAAAGATCTCTTCAGCTTTTACATAATACTGATAGATCTCATTTTTAGTGATGAACGAGCATACTCGTTGCTCGAGACTTCCCGAGCACGCGCAGGGGGTCTCCCGAGTATTTGTAAGTGCTCGGAGATTTAGTTTTTCTTGCCGCAGCTGAATGATTTGCATCTGTTAGCCAGCATAAGTACATGTGGGGGTTGCCTGGTTGCTAGGGAATCCCCACATGGACTTAAGCTGGCTAACAGATGTAAATCATTCAGCTGCGGCGATGAAAACTAAATCTCCGAGCACTAATGAATACTCGGAGGACCCCCGAGTGTGCTCGGGAAATCTCGAGTAACGAGTATATTCGCTCATCACTACTAATTTTCCTTGCTGGAGCCACAATCTGTGCCTTCAGTTTTTTAACTGTTGGTGGATTTGTCGCTCAGAATGACATCGCTTAGTGAGAACTATCATTTCATGGGATTCTTACAGTATGGTGTACACAAATATGTAAAGAGGGCACCACCCAGTTAAAGGGATCAGCCTGTAGCATGTGAAAAACGGCCAAATGGAAAAAGAAACAAGCTATAAACACACAGCAAAAAGATTAAAAATACTTAAAGGGAACCTGTCACCCCGAAAATCGCGGATGAGGTAAGCCCACCGGCATCATGGGCTTATCTACAGCATTCTGTAATACTGTAGATAAGCCCCCGATGTTACCTGAAAGAGGAGAAAAAGACGTTAGATTATACTCACCCAGGGACGGTCCCGCTGCTGGTCAGGTCGGATGGGCGTCTCCGGTCCGCTGCGGCGCCTCCCATCTTCTTTCCATGACGTCCTCTTCTGATCTTCAGCCACGGCTCCGGCGCAGCCGTACTTTGTCTGCCCTGTTGAGGGCACAACAAAGTACTGCAGTGTGCAGGCGCCGGAAAGGTCAGAGAGGCCCGGCGCCTGCGCACTGCAGTACTTTGCTCTGCCCTCAACAGGGCAGACAAAGTACGCCTGCGCCGGAGCCGTGGCTGAAGATCAGAAGAGGACGTCATGGAAAGAAGATGGGAGGCGCCGCAGCGGACCAGAGACGCCCATCCGACCTGACCAGCAGCGGGACCGCCCCTGGGTGAGTATGATATAACGTCTTTTTCTCCTTTCAGGTAGCATCGGGGGCTTATCTACAGCATTACAGAATGCTGTAGATAAGCCCCTGATGCCAGTGGGCTTACCTCACCCACGATTTTCGGGGTGACAGGTTCCCTTTAAAGTCAAATATTGACCTGTATTAGCAGCCTAAAATAAGGCTGAACCTCGTCTAACATGCAACCATATTCATAAATGGCAAAATGCTATGCAATCTATCACTCTTAATCACGAGTCTTTTACACGTTATTTGCACTGGCTGCAGGTTCACATGTTCAGGACATACGTGATTAATGCATTAGTAGGAAATCTATTTGTCCCCTATGACCTTTTATTTAGAGCACACTAGTTACTATAACATTGCTACTGGCGTGTGTCGGAGTCGGTGTTGCAGACTCCTATCGCTGCAGGCACAGGAGCGTAACTTATCCATTCATTTTTGTATCCTGACATCAGACTAGTTCTCCGTCTTGTTCACCACCTGGTGTATGTGGATCCGGTGGTCCTCATTACACCCTGTCAGACAGGGACGTAGCGGGTGAGGTGAAGGTTTGCAGGCAGAGGGCGGCTTCATTGAGAGGCCTGAGAAGATCGGTAAGTTGTGCAAAGTTTGCTGTGCGGAGAGTCCTGTAATGGAGTTTGCATGTACCCAGGCTAAACTGATGGACTGCGCATGTTCCACGCAGGTCTCCGCAGGGGTTTTTTTTTTTAGTACTTTGCAAGTATGATTCTTGCCATTAAAAAATATATATAGGAAAACTGGAAGATTATGAGATCCATCATGATTAGATTGAACTTGTTAGAATGGATCAATCTTAGAGTTACTAAAGTCACTATGCCATTGCTTTATGATGGTGCGGGATCTAACCACCCTCATTGACTATGAGACTAAAGAAGCTGCAGTCCTTATTCATTGCTGTGGCTTCCCTGCACTGTGGCGCTTCAGGTCCGATCCCCACCGATCAGAAAGAGGATTGCCATCATTTGGGATGGGAATACTCCTCTAAAGCCATGATCTATTGCTTTTCTAGGAAATTGGACTATGACAAATATAAGAAGGGCACGGTTCACATCTGTAGTGCCAGTTTTGTTGTACGGCAGACACAGCAGGCGCTGTGATTATCTCATTGACTTGGTACCGTCCTCCGGTGCCATACGGTGTTCGGTGTAACCCTGCGTGCCGCACTGTTATTTTTGGACCCTCAAGCGCTAATGTGACCATAACTAAAGTACGGTAGTAATTGTACAAGAACAAAAATAAGAGACAATAATAATTATTCATCTGTTCAGCCGGGTTCCTGATTCTAGCTGTGAGCATAGACAAAGGTTGTTTTTCTATATTTTGGTGTGAACAAGAGAGTCCTGTAAAACTGCCCCTTCTCGTGGTGTTTGCATCTCCTCTGTCACCTACGGATGGTGTGACCTGTCTCCCTCCATGTCAGTGCTCGAATCTCTGCCTGCACTCTATCCAGTGACATGCAGTGTGCATGCTGTGTGCTGTAATTAAATGTGTGTGTGTCTATAGAATTTTTGTATATATAGAATTTTTATTTTTACCAAGATTGTTAATGGGGGTCCTTTTTTTATTATTATTTATTTTATTTTTATTAATTCCCTACTTTAATTAAAGGTCTATTCCCATCTTCGTAGATGGATATTGTCAGATAGTACTCGTCTATACAAGCAGTTTTGCAGTTTATTGCATATTAAAATTTACAACTGTTTCCTTTTTGTTTACAGCCTGTTGCGTGTTTTTTTTTTTTTCAGTGCAGATTTGTCACAAAATGTGAAGGGTTTCCTGATGCCAGCAAAGTAATGATAAACCTGGAGCCTCATGCACACGTTGCTTGTTTGGGACGTGCAGATTTAAATCTGCAGCGTGTCAATTCATCAGCGTTTTTGCTGCAGATTTCACGCATGCTAATAAGTGGGGGATAATCTGCATCAAAAACATAAATAAAAAAAATGCAGCAAAACGTGCTATTTTGCTGCTGCCTTTTTCTTGCCAAGAGGGACCTCCGCACCCAGACCCATAAAAACTTTTTGAAAAGTGTGATTAAAATTAAAGAATGAGGTGGAGAAATTTGTGTAAAAATCTGATAGTTATCAAGATAAAAATCCACTGGGGGAAAAAAAAGTGGATTTTGATGAAGTTTTCAGTTCTGATGCAGTTTTTGATGCGGTTTTGAAGTTTTTTTTAAAGTGAAGAATCTGCATCACATCACAGTGGTGACAGATCACTTCTTTTCGTTTGTGTTGGAAACTTGTTAAATGATCAGCAAAATGGATTTCCCAATTAAGTAGGAAGAGTATTTAAAGGGATATTGAAATGGATCCAATCCAAAGACTGCATCAAAAACGGTCTGTGTGAACATCGTCCCACCAGCTATACGTGACTGCTGTGAACAGATAGTGTGATTTCTCATGTTATTAGAGTGCAGCATTAATATGGGAACATACGCCGGCTACGAGGATGGATTCTATTTTAATGTGCTCTCATTTTTCATTTTCTCCTGGATTGTAAAGGGAAGGTATCCAACAATATGTTTTACTTTTTTTTTCACAATATTGGAACAAAATTCTGCACTACTTTTTCAGTAACTTGCCATTTCTTCCTGCTGCTGGGGAACGGTTCAGTGGTCATTAAGGATGGTAAGCAAAGCGTGCTGGTCTGTGTCCCATCATGCCAACGTGAGTGTCACCGCTTGGTACTTTTGTCTGTTTGTTTTATGACTTGTGTGGCTCATGGGGTTGACGTGCTGTAAGGATTCTCCCATCTCTTTCCATAGCTGATAGTTCCGGTGCCTCCTGCCCTGAGTAACGCTCCTCTGTTAGATCAGTGCTGTCCATTTGTGTGAATCTTGCTTGCTTGCTTTCCTGATTTATTTATTTATAGACCAATGTACCAAATAATCTGTGTGATTTCCACAATTTTAATCTTCTAACATGTCACAAGACTTCTCCGTGCTTTGTGACGTCTCCCTCTTGGTGGTATCGTTAGTAGTCATGGTCTTCCAGTAGAATCGTTTATCATAGTTGCTACAGTTTTTGGAATTGTATAAAACTTAATTTACAGCTTGTCCATATTCAGGAGACGCTCAGTTTCCAGCCTCTTAAAGGCCAAACTTGTTACTTTTAGACTTGGTTTAAAAAAAAAAAAAGGTAACAAAAGAATGGGAACACATCGGCGCTCCTAGAGAGGATGCAATGGAAAGCTGCTGGTGCCTAGACAGCTACTGTGCTGAATCTGTCATGCAATAAGGAGAATATAATATAGATTAGGACACCTGCGCTAACCTGACGAAAAAGTGCAAAAATAGGTGGGAAAACCAATGAATGGGCACAAAATGCTGAAAATAAATAAACAACAGAGGTAGCAGTCAAAGCAAAGGCGGCTAGAATCACCAATAGCGATAGTGACGATAATAATAATGGGCCAATACCAGACAGCCGTAACTAGTAATCACCCGCGGCACTAAATCTTATTGCCGCAGTAGGTACCTATGTAAAGATGATAAATATATTGAAAGTAACCGCACACTTACTGTTAGTAGCGTGACTGAGGAGAAGGTGCTGGCATTGTGCTGATGTCTATAGAAGCAGGGGCAGCGGCCACCTGTGTATCCGGAGCTGAGGTCCAGACGGCAGTGTGGAGCGGCAGGAGCACTCACTGTTGGGGAGCGTCCTCCCTGACTAGTGCTCTGCTTCCACGCGCCTGAAGCGCCGTTTGCCGGTACACGTGGGCTGCGAGGACGCTGCTAGAGAGAGCGGTGGAGTGAGGTAGTGGGTAGTCTGGGTGACGTCACCAGATTTGGACAGAAAAAGAAGCAGGGGACGGGTGCCGATAAAGACCAAAGTGCCTACGCGTTTCGAAGGTCTCCGGACCTTCTTCGCCAGGACTACCCACCACCTCACTCCACCGCTCTCTCTAGCGGCGTCCTCGCAGCCCACGTGTACCGGCAAACGGCGCTTTAGTGTAAAGGTACCTTCACACTAAACGATATCGCTAGCGATCTGTGACGTTGCAGCGTCCTCGCTAGCGATATCGTTCAGTTTGACACGCAGCAGCGATCAGGATCCTGCTGTGATGTCGTTGGTCGGGGCTAGAAGGCCAGAACTTTATTTGGTTGCTGGATCTCCCACTGACATCGCTGAATCGGCGTCTGTGACACCGATTCAGCGATGTCTTCGCTGGTAACCAGGGTAAACATCGGGTTATTAAGCACAGGGCCGCGCTTAGTAACCCGATGTTTACCCTGGTTACCATCCTAAAAGTAAAAAAAAACAAACGCTTCATACTTGCCTTCCGCTGTCTGTCCTCCGGCGCTCTGCTTTTTCACTCACTGTGAGCACAGCGGCCGGAAAGCAGAGCGGTGACGTCACCGCTCTGCTTTCCGGCCGCTGTGCTCACAGCCAGTACAGAGAAGCAGAGCGCCGAGGACAGACAGCGGTAGGTAAGTATGGAGTGTTTGTTTTTTTACTTTTAGGATGGTAACCAGGGTAAACATCGGGTTACTAAGCGCGGCCCTGCGCTTAGTAACCCGATGTTTACCCTGGTTACCGACATCGTTGGTCGCTGGAGAGCGGTCTGTGTGACAGCTCTCCAGCGACCAAACAGCGACGCTGCAGCGATCCGGATCGTTGTCTGGATCGCTGCAGCGTCGTTTAGTGTGAAGGTACCTTAAGTGTGCGGTTACTTTCAATATATTTATCATCTTTACATAGGTACCTACTGCGGCAATAAGATTTAGTGCCGCGGGTGATTACTAGTTACGGCTGTCTGGTATTGGCCCATTATTATTATCGTCACTATCGCTATTGGTGATTCTAGCCGCCTTTGCTTTGACTGCTACCTCTGTTGTTTATTTATTTTCAGCATTTTGTGCCCATTTATAGGTTTTCCCACCTATTTTTGCACTTTTTCGTCAGATTAGCGCAGGTGTCCTAATCTGTATTAAAAAAAAGGTGTCTAGCTCTGTTATTAATTCATAAATTTAGGAGTAATTGCCAGCAATTAAATCTCTTCCCCTTTGTATCTCCTGAATTGGGAGCAAGCTGTAAAACTTTTACTGAATGTATTTCTCCTAGAATAATCTGGTTTTGTGATATTTTAGCCTTGCTTTAAGAATTGGATATAAGTAGTGTAGCTAGAATTGCTTTAAGGGGTTGTCCAGCTAGGAAAAAAGGTAAATTATATAACTTACTAATACATTTTGAATTTGCAAACCTTCAATAAAGTCTTAATTTTAGCCCCAGTCCTGGGTTTTGGTAAATCAACTGCATTGGTTTTTGTATCGCGAAGTGACCAGTGATGTTGTAGGAAGAGGGCTGACCATCCGCTCGTTTCGATCAGCAGCCGCCTCCTCCATCATGACTGATTTGTAGATCGAAAACGGGGCTGCCCATAGCTCAATCTCATAGCTTTTGCTGATACTGTGAAACACAGCTTTTAATTTGTACAAAAAAAAATGCTGCATGTGAACATAGCCATAGAGGAACTCTTCTTAGAAGCACTCCTCCTCCCATCAAAGTTTGTATCCTTTTTATTATATTGCAATAATCATATTATACAGCACTGCACTTACAATTGCTCATTTTCCCTTTCTACCCACCTCATTCTTCTCTTTACTCTGATCTATGTAGAAACAAGAAGTATCTTTTCCCTGCATGAGTCGTCCCCCTCTTCAATTCCTGACCCAGCTACTCACTCCTCTTCCCTCCCCAGGGTAAACTCACTCTCTTCCCACCAGGGACTTTGCAGTGTTGACTCCTGCAGAGAAAATTTACCTCCTGTTTCTACATAGAACTTAGAGGGAATCAGTCTGTATTGACCAGTATCTTTCAACCCTGATATACTGGATTCTAATATACTGTATATATGCTTCACATCCGACTTGCAAGACAAGAAAAAGACCTTTCATAATACTCGCCTACTGGGCAATCGGGTCAGATTGGCATTGATGGACTTAGTCCATCGCCTCCCTTCCTCTTACAATGCTGTCCTCCTTCTTGGTTCATGTGGATGACGCGTCCCTACGTCATCCACACAGTCTCCCCAGCATCGCGCTCCTGCGCAGGCGTACTTCTCTAACCTGACCAGGGCAGAGTACAGTACTGCAGTGCGCAGGCGCCAGGGCTCTTTGACCTTTCCCAGTGCACTGCAGTACTTTGCTCTGCCCTCAACATATGTTGCTTTGTGTGAATGACACGTCCTACGTCATAGTAAGTTCTATGTCATAGGACGTGTAATCCACACCAAGCAAAAAGGAGGATGGTATCGCAAAACGGGAGGCAGCGGACTAAGACCAGTGATGCCCATTGGACTGAACCGCCCCGCAGGTGAGTATAATAAAAGATCTCTTTCCTGTCTTGCAGTCAAGATTGGGGGCAGATATACAGCATTATAGAATGCTATATATATCAGGGCTGAAAGCTGCTGGCTGTATCTCTTTTATGGGAAAAAGAATTGGTGACGGTTTCCTTTTTTAAAACCATACATAAAGTTTATATTGGTGTGAAAATGAGCATCACCTTTTCAGGTGTACAGTGCCTTGCAAAAGTATTTGGCTCCCTGGAACTTTTCAACAGTTTCCCACATATCGTGCTTCAAACATAAAGATACCAAATGTACATTTTTGGTGAAGAATCAACAAGTGGAACACAATTCTGAAGTTGAACGAAATTTATTGGTTATTTTTAATTTTTGCGGAAAATCAAAAACTGAAAAGTGGGGCATGCAATTTTATTCGGCCCCTTAACTTAATACTTTGTTGCGCCACCTTTTGCTGTGATTACAGCTTCAAGTCGCTTGGGGTATGTCTCTATCAGTTTTGTACATCGAGAGACTGAAATTCTTGCCCATTCTTCCTTGGCAAACAGCTCGAGCTCAGTGAGGTTTGATGGAGATCGTTTGTGAACAGCAGTTTTCAACTTTTTTCCACAGATTCTCGATTGGATTGAGGTCTGGACTCTGACTTGTCCATTCTAACACCTGTACGTTTATTTGTGAACCATTCCATTGTAGATTTTGCTTTGTTTGGGATCATTGTCTTGTTGGAAGACAAATCTCCGTCCCAGTCTCAGGTCTTTTGCAGACTCCAACAGGTTTTCTTCAAGAATGGTCCTGTATTTGGTTCCATCCATCTTCCCATCAATTTTAACCATCTTCCCTGTCCCTGCTGAAGAAAAGCAGGCCCAATCTCTGATCAGTCTTCTTCTTGATTGAGATGAAAGTTTAGAGGGACGGCCGGATCTTGGTAGATTTGCAGTGGTATGATACTCCTTCCATTTCAATATGATCGCTTGCACAGTGCTCCTTGGGATGTTTAAAATTTTGTAAATCATTTTGTATCCAAATCAGGCTTTAAACTTCTCCACAATAGTATCACGGACCTGCCTGTTGTGTTCCTTGGTCTTCGTGATGCTCTCTGTGCTTCAAACAGAACCCTGAGACTATCACAGAGCAGGTCCATTTATACGGAGACTTGATTACACACAGGTGGATTATATTTATCATCATTAGGCATTTAGGACAATTTGGATCATTCAGAGATCCACAATGAACTTCTGGAGTGAGTTTGCTGCACTGAAAGTAAAGGGGCCGAATAATATTGCACGCCCCACTTTTCAGTTCTTGATTTTTCACAGAAATTTATAATAACCAATAAATTTCTTCAACTTCACAATTGTGTTCCACTTGTTGATTCTTCACCAAAAATTTACATTTGGTATCTTTGTTTGAAGCATGCTATGTGGGAAAAGGTTGAAAAGTTCCAGGGAGCAGAATTAATTCGCAAGGCACCGTGTATGAGACTGTCTCCAAACAGTTGAATTTTTAGGTCCCTCTTATTGTTCAAGGACCATGTGATTACTGCAGAATAAGTCCGTTCCAATGAAGAGACGAAAATGCAGACTTGAAACCTTATGAGAAGTGTATCTGTGCTGATAGAGAAAGTTTGCGTTAAATGTTGGCATCACGGGTGGAGGATTATGTGCTTTACCGCTGTGCTATTTGTAAGCTTTACTCATCCGCAGATTGTGCGTGCTGCACGGCCATCACCGGGAGCATTCCATACTCTTCTTACAAAGAACCTTTTATTGTTATTGTATCGTAAAAACTTGCCGGCAGAAACCAAACTGATTGAGGACGGGTTGGCTACTAATCCCTCACACCACTTTATGAGAAAGCCACATGTTTAAGTCCATTAACATTTGGTTGTTAAACCGTCTGTCAGACCTAATGAGCGCGTTAATCGCACCTAATATAGTCTGCATGTGTGCGTTCATAGTGTGTCCTAGGCCTGAATTCTATCGGCATAGTCAATCAGTGTGCTATAATAATGACTTATTCCAGACGCAGGAACAGAGGAACTTAAGCAGATTTTTTTTCCATGCTGAATAAACGGAGGTGACGCCACGCGCACATTAGTCACATTTGCTATTTGGCTTTACTCCAATACACATATTTTTCCTGGTTAAGTAGTGTTGCTTCAAGGTCATTGGTTTTAAGATCCAAGATGTTCCTGTATAACGGTGTGAGGCTGAGGGAACTGTCCTCCATTGACTCTCCTTCACTTTTGATTTAAAGGGGTTGTTCTGTAAGGAAACCATTTTTGGCATAGTGAATAATAAAAGAAGCAATACCTCTCAATCCCGCTCCTTTTTACTGGTCCCTGCTGGTCTCTACTTTCTGCCCCCCTCTCGGCACACAGAAAATACCTGCTCAGTCACTATCCGCAGTGGGACCTGCCTTAACCAGTGATTGGCTGAGCGGTAATTTTTTTTTTTTTTTTTTAAGCATTTTCTCTGTGTCAAGACAGAACAATTAAGTCCGGTCCAACAGGGGACGTGGGATGGCAGGTGATCGGTGATAAAAGATTCACCTTTTATTTTTTCAAAACCTTTTTGAAGACTTTGCCAAAAATGTCTTACAAACACAAAGCTGAAATGTTGTGTGTAACCTGCGTATTGTTCATCTTTCCCTTCCATCTCTAACATGTCTGTAAATTAGCATTTTCTTCCTGCTAGTGGGCTTATGTTTGTGTTTTCCTGATAATGCTGGAAAAGTGAACAGTTTGCTCATACTACTTAGATGTCTAATGCTGCTCCACTTCCCCTCTCACAGCATGAATCATTCACTGGCTAATGAAAGGAGACTGCAGCTGCATCCCCCTCCTCCCTCTCCTTTTTCTCTCTGCCCTCAGTTATTCTGCATCCAAGGAGGATTTTAGTGACTAAGGTTGTTTCTGATCATTTACAAAGAACCTGTAGTCATTGAAAGTAAATTTTAAGGGAAGGAAGGTGAGGACGATTTCCCTTAATAGGGTGTATGACATGGTTCTCTATATTCACATCTAACCAGGGCTCTCAGTATGTCTGGTGTACTATGTGGTCCTCAGTTTGGCCAATTATCTTGGCTGTGTTCTTGTGTACTCTTATGTCGGGTCTGTTTCCCCAGGCTTGCAGCAACCTGGGGAAACAGGTTTGGGACTGCTGTTGTTCTGCTGATCAGACGTGTGTTTTGTTCGTAGCTCCATTCATTATCCCTCTTACCGGCTGCCATTCATTTCCGTTGTTCATTTTATCTATTTTTCTACACAGGGCCCGGCGCTAGAAGATTTTAGTCACCTTCCCCCTGAGCAAAGACGGAAAAAACTGCAGCAAAGAATTGATGAACTGAATCGAGAGCTTCAGAAGGAGATTGATCAGAAGTGAGTGACTGCGTGCCTTTATCGGCTCCTCCATTATACCTTCCTTCTCAAGGAACCACCGCTGTCTGAAGAGCATTTTTCAAGCTTGAGCTTATGTGCAAGTTCTGACTGTTTTGCTTAACATCTTGGTTTTTCAGATGCAAAACCCCACTAGCTATAGTACAAATTTAAAGTTTTCTATTCAATATTTAAAGAGGACGTTTGACGGGATATTTAATTTAATCGGAGTAGCTCTCCTAATTTGTGTTGCTCCACTGATTCTGCAACAGGTTTTCTTTTTCTTCTGTGCCCCTCCATTCAAAGTTATGCCCCTCGGTAATAAAGGTACAAATGTCCCCTTCAACCAACTGGGTATATTCTTCAGAAAAAAGCAAACACCCACAGAGCAGTTATTTGATATACTCCAAGTTAGTTGAAAGGCAAATTTGCACCTATATTTCCTGGAGGGAGGGGGCATATCTTAGAAATGGAGGGGCACAGAAGAAAAAGAAAAACTATTCCAGAATCGGCACCAACTGGAGGAGATAATCAGTTTGAATTTTATAGAAATCCAATGAAAGATCCTTCTCCCATTTTAACCCCTTCCCCACTTTGGGTTTTTTCGTTTGTGCGTTTTTTTGCTCCCCTTCTTCCCAGAGCCATAACTTTTCCATCAGTATGGACATATGAAGGCTTGTTTTTTGCAGGACGAGTTGTACTTTTCAAGGACAACATTGGTTTTACCATATAGTGTACTGGAAAATGGACAGAAAAAGAATTCCAAGTGTGGCGAAATTACAAAAAAAAGAGTGCAATTCCATACACAAAAAAATTCACAAAACTCTAGAACTGACCTGCCATTATAATTTTTCAGGTCATTACAAGTTTATAGATGCCAAACATGTATAGGATCTTGATTAAATCATGAAAAAAATCCAAAGTTTAAAAAAAAAAAAAAAAAGTTGCCATTTTCCGAGACCCGTAGCGTCTCCATTTAACATGATCTGGGGCTGGATGAGGGCTTATTTTTTGCGCGCCGAGCTGATGTTTTTAATGATAACATTTTGGTGTAGATATGATCTTTTGATCTCCGGTTATTGCATTTTAATGCAATGTTGTGACCATAAAACGTAATTCTGAGATTTTGAATTGTGCAGGAGACAGCGCTACAGTAAGCGCTGTCCCCCCAGCGTGTGCTGAAGCCGCCATTCATTTCTTCTCTCCAGCAGCGTTCGCTGGAGAGAAGATATGAAAAATCTTTTTTTTTTTGGGGGGTGTTTTTTAAAAAAAAGATCCCTGTCCCCAACCCCCTCCCACCCCCTGTGAGCCCCCCTGCTGTTAATAAAATACTTACCCGGCTCCCTCGCTGCTTCCTCTCCTCGCTGCAGCTTCTCCTGTATGGGCGGTCACGTGGTGCCGCCGATTACAGTGATGAATATGCGGCTCCACCTCCCATAGGGGTGGATAATACATAGCCTCCCTCCTTATGAAGATACATAAGACCTTTATCTGCACAAAATTTAGATCTTTTAACACTGTGATAAGTGCACTTTAATTAAGGATTTCTATAGGAAATTACATATATACTTTTTCTTCCATAGAGAGGCCCTGAATAAAATGAAAGACGTCTATGAGAAGAGTCCACAAATGGGAGATCCCAGCAGCTTGCAACCAAAAATAGCAGAAACGATGAGTAACATTGAGAAGCTTCGTATGGAAATACATAAAAATGAGGTCAGTGGAATAATAACTAATACATGAAAGTAGAATATGTGAAAAAGGAGCAATCAGCTCACCTGTCCAGGTGAACGGCAAAATACTGCAGTGATACCAACAGTCCAAACAATGACCGGCACTCGCACCTTCATAAAAGAATGACTTTATTTGATCCAATATTATAAAAGGCACAAAAAATGGTTGAACACAACAGCACAAAAATGTCAAAAGGCAGAAAAGAAACATCCACTGCGCTCCCAAGCAACATGTTTCAGACCTGCATGGTCCTTTGTCAAACCTTTGGCCATGCAGGTCTGAAACATGCTGCTTGGGAGCCCAGCAGATATTTATTTTCTGCATTTTTGATGTTCAACCGTTTTTTGTGCCTTTTATGTTACTGGATCAATAAAGCAATTCTTTTAAGAAGATGTGAGAGCCGGCTTTCATTTTGGACTGTTGATAAAAGCAGAATCGTCAAAGTAAAGAGGTTTATAGCTTCTTCATGATGTACATTTGTGGTGATGACAGGTTATAGGACTTGCAGAGACTCTTATAAAATATGGCGCAAGCTCAGGAGTAGTGACCGTCGTATTGGGCATTGATACGTTGAGCTATCTCTGATCCCTTCCATTTTGCCCCTCAGATGCCGAAGACCATATTGAACACGTGGTTTTATAGCAAGGGGGGGCTTTCCTCTATAAATTATTGAGAACCCCTGCAGTGTGACTGTGCAGTGCCAAGCGGCTTCTGTGGCAGCAGGTGTCCTAACAAGGACCCCTAGACTGCCATGTTGGAGGGCTTTTAGAATGTCCCTGCCAGTACAATATTGCAGTGCGTTATTGAAGTTATTAAGAGTAAGTACAAAGGGGGTAAAATAAAAAAAAAAATTAAAAAATGAAAGGGTAAATAACTAAAGTGTTGGTACACATCTACAAGTATGTTAGGGAATTGGTACTGCTCCTATATGTTTAAATGATTGGAATTAGAGCTGTTGTTAGTAGAAATTGATATTTGCGAAGATATATCTATAAAACCTCATTAACCAACCCACAAATTTATTAAACCAGCTAAATATACAGATCCCTATAATAAATTTTATTGTGTGGCATTATGTCATTGATTAAAAATAATATTTTTTTTTCCCCGTTTTCAGGGCTGGCTATCAGAAGTGGAAGGCAAAGTGGCACAGAGAAGTGAAAGAAGGCACAGCGCCGAGGCCAATCACCTGGTGGCACAAGGAAGGGAGAGGTCATTATCGGGTTTGGGCATTCTTCTCACATCATGAGCAGCAGATTATGATATGCTTGTGTTTGCTGTTTGTTTTTTTCGGGCTAATACAGCCTTCCCCTGTCCTGTGAATTAAACCAAAACCCAGGTTTCAAGTGGCAGTGCCGCAGTCCCCTGAGCAGCCGGAGAGATCTGAGTCCCAAAATAACAAAGTGATGCCTTATTCGATGTGCCATCCATTTAAGAAATGGGGACAACCTTTTTAACACTTTTCGAAGCAAGGACTACTGGAAATAAGTGCTTAGAAATTATGGGATTTTCAGTGTGGAATAAACTGTAATAGATGAGTAAATATCTGGAAATTACCTCTCGTACCACAAGATATTGTATTTTGGAATCTTTACTGGATAAAGATTCATTGGGGTTTTTGTGAAGATCTAAAGGATGCGGACATCATAAATAGCAGCAGCATGGATTCCCCTATTGTGCCAGGAAACCTACGGTAAAGAAGTCTCAGCAAAGGTTTTATGGAAGTGTATTAAAATGCTTTCTGACCGCCATCTTTCCCGATTTGCGGTGCTGCTCTGGTCCTCTTCTGGATCCCATGACCGCCCTGCAGCTTTGCCGGCTCACACTCCATTTACTGTATGGAGCAATAGCGGTTTTCCCAGTGTAAGTCTGAGACTCAGAACAAGGCTCCATAGACTTACATGGAATATGCAGACTAGCTGGCAAATCGATTTCAGGTTATGCGGGCCAGAAGAGGACTGGCGCTGCGCTGTAAACTGGAGAAGACGGCGATCATGAGAATTTTAATACTTACACTATATTACATACAATATTAGGATGGATTACGGAATAAACATTCTTGTAAGAGTTCTTTTAAAGGACCTCTGGTGTTTTTAAGCTTTTATGTCATCCAGATGTCAAAACTAATAATTTTTCATGTCTTGTGTCAGTCCGGAAGGAAGTTACACAGAAGATGCGACTCAAGAAGGTAGAATCCAACCTCAGCCTGTAGTTCATACAGAATTTGATGACGAGTTTGACGATGACGACCCCCTCCCAGCCATTGGGCACTGTAAGGCGATCTATCCTTTTGATGGTATGTATCTTGTATCTGGCTAGCTGTGTCAAACAGTTCTTGGAGTAGGGGTGAGACATGGCAAATATGCACTGAAAATGCGGTTATGATGGTGAACGTTATCCAGGGATCTGCACATTCCTTGCTGAGTGCTGCACAGGTAGCGAGGTTCTTCTGCCGAGAAATTCCTGTATTAAGAGTCAGTGATGTCTGCTCCACTACTGCACACAACGTCTACAAGTAGTGATCATCCGTGCAGAATCCTAAAATAACGCTGCGGCATTCAAATTTAGCTCTTTGTTAAATCAGCCTTTGTAGAATTTTTTTTTTTTATTAAGATAGAAAATAAACCATTTTTTCACTCCTGTTGTGTGAAAGCCAATTCTACAGTCATGGACAAAAATTTTGACAATGAGACAAATATAAATATAAAGTCTATTGCTTCATTTTTTTCTAATGGCAATTTGCATATACTCCTGAATGTCAGTGATCAGCTCAACAGCAATTACTGTACTTGCAAAGTCAATATTTGCCCAGAAAATGAACTTTAACCCCCAAAACACATTTCAACATCATTGCAGTCCTGCCTTAAAAGGAGCAGCTAACATCGTTTTAGTGATTGATCCATTAACACAGGTGTGGGTGTTGATGAGGACAGGGCTGGCGATCAATCAGTCATGATTAAGTAAGAATGACATCACTGGACACTTTAAAAGGAGGCTGGTGCTTGGTATCATTGTTTCTCTTCAGTTAACCATGGTTATCTCTAAAGAAACACGTGCAGCCATCATTGCACTGCACAAAAATGGCCTAACAGGGAAGAGTATCGCAGCTACAAAGATTGCACCTCAGTCAACAATCTATTGCATCATCAAGAACTTCAAGGAGAGAGCTTCCATTGTTGACAAAAAGGCTCCAGGGCGCCCAAGAAAGACCAGCAAGCGCCAGGGCCGTATCTTAAAACTGTTTCAGCTGCGGGATCGGACTACCAGCAGTGCCGAGCTTGCTCAGGAATGGCAGCAGGCTGGTGTGAGTGCTTCTGCACGCACTGTGAGGCGGAGACTCTTTGAGCAAGGCCTGGTTTCAAGGAGGGCAGCAAAGAAGCCACTTCTCTCCAGAAAAAACATCAGGGACCGACTGATATTGTGCAAAAGGTACAGGGAGTGGACTGCTGAGGACTGGGGCAGAGTCATTTTCTCTGATGAATCCCCTTTTCGATTGTTTGGGACATCTGGAAAACCGCTTATTCGGAGAAGAAGAGGTGAGCGCTACCACCAGTCTTGACTCATACCAACTGTAAAGCATCCTGAAACCATTCATGTGTGGGGTTGCTTCTCAGCCAAGGGAATCGGCTCACTCAGTCTTGCCTAAAAACACAGCCATGAATAAAGAATGGTACCAGAATGTCCTCCAAGAGCAACTTCTCCCAACTGTCCAAGAGCAGTTTGGCGCCCAACAATGCCTTTTCCAGCATGATGGAGCACCTTGCCATAAAGCAAAGGTGATAACTAAATCGCTCATGGAACAAAACATAAATATTTTGGGTCCATGGCCTGGAAACTCCCCAGATCTTAATCCCATTGAGAACTTGTGGTCAATCATCAAGACTGGTGGACAAACAAAAACCAACAAATCCAGGGAAAATGCAAGCATTGATTATGCAAGAATGGACTGCTATCAGTCAGGATTTGGTCCAGAAGTTGATTGAGAGCATGCCAGGGAGAATTGCAGAGGTCTTGAAGAAGGGTCAACACTGCAAATATTGACTTGCTGCATTAACTCATTCTAACTGTCAATATAACCTATTGGTACTCATAATATGATTGCAATTATATTTCTGTATGTGATATAAACATCAGACAAACACTAATAAAAACCAGAGGGCAGCAGATCATGTGAAAATATAATTTTGGTGTCATTCTCAAAAATTTTGGCCATTACTGTACTCTCTGAAACCTTCCCATACTCCTCAAAGTTGTCTTGACCTGCCATCTTCAGCAGGACTGATTGACCATCTAATGTGCATGATAGCCTTCAGCTCTCTCCCAAGAGATGATGTTGATGGAGAGCAGGATGGGGCATGTCAAGTTTCAACCCTCGTTCCTTTTGTTCTTTCGGATGATAATCCACTGCCAAAGTCTCTCTCCCCTTTCCCCATACAGAACACGTGTGGGAGGGAAGGCTGGGGAATAGCCATCTGAACACATAGAGATGTAATAAAAATGATTATACTCAACAAGTGGTTTCTCCAAATTCACCACAATACTACTTTTTACTGACTACTGCAGTCTCACTATTATTCAATCCCTTCATGATAAGCATCTTTAGTACTCAGTTGAGCCTCTCTGGCTGTTATGACCTGCTGTAAACGTTGCATAGCCAGATATTGGCTTATAGCAATGTACCTGAGGAGTCTTAGCCCATTCCTCCATGGCATTGGCATTATTCTTGGCTTTGCGTGATGCAACTGCCATCTTCAAATTCCACCAAATATTTTTTTGTTCAACTGTTTCTGCCTCTCCAGAATCTTCCAGAAAAACTTCTGAAATAAAGACCTGGTGGACATTGAGATTTGCTAGTAATATTTGTTCTGTTGGAAGGTCGAGTGATGCCAAAGCTTCAGCTTCCCCGCACATCATGACTTTTTCCTCTTAGGATTTTCTGATACTTTGATTGAATCCATCTTGCCCAAATCACTGTATTGGTTTCCAGTGCCAGAGAAAGCAAGCAACCTTAGAGCATCACCACCATTGTTCACTGTAGGCATCGCTTAGCCATCGCTAGGCTTTACTGTAGGCATCGTTGAGATTCTGCTGTGCTTCACTGTGGGCAGGATGATCTCTGCATGGTATACTACATTCTTCCTCCAATGGTCCATAAGCCTAAATGATACATTTTGTTTTGTTGCTTCACAGAACAGAATCCCCAAACTTATGTGGCTTATTTATTTTTGGTTTTGAACATATTGGAGCCAACTTTTCTTTTGCTTTGGGTCTGTAGAGGTTTATGGCTTAGAGTTCTCGGACGTTTGGGATTCGCCTTACTGTATAAACTGAAACCTCAGTAACTGCTGCTGCTTAAAGAAAAAAAACTTGCTGCAGGTCTTTTGCAGCCATTTGAGGATTTTTGACCCACATGCCTCTATAGGAGTTTTCTGATGGCTTCCTCTTCCTGCCACATCCAGGTCGTTTTGCCAGTGTTCCTTTTACGTTTTGAACTTGTGAACTTTGCAACGCTAGCAATCTTCAATGACTTTGTATTTTTTCATACCTGTGTTTGTACAAGACGGTGATCTGTTCTCTTAATTTTTTTGAACCGCTCTCTTGACTTGGCCATATTTCTGAGATGCCATCAAACATCAGTCAACAAACCCCTAGCTAGTCCAGGTATTTGATGTGTTTTATCTAAAGCACACCTGTTGCTACTAGGGAAGTCTTGAATGGGAACCTGATATGTCCAAAAATGCTGTCTAGTTGCAAGTATACAGTTAGGTCCATATATATTTGGACAGACACAAAATTTTTCTAATTTTGGTTATAGACATTACCACAATGAATTTTAAACAAAACAATTCAGATGCAGTTGAAGTTCAGACTTTCAGCTTTCATTTGAAGGTATCAACATTAAAATTGGATGAAGGGTTTAGGAGTTTCAGCTCCTTAACATGTGCCACCCTGTTTTTAAAGGGACCAAAAGTACGTTAATTGGACAGATTCAATAATTTTAAATAAAATGTTCATTTTTAGTACTTGGTTGAAAACCCTTTGTGGGCAATGACTGCCTGAAGTCTTGGACTCATGGACATCACCAGACGCTGTGTTTCCTCCTTTTTGATGCTCTGCCAGGCCTTCACTGCGGTGGTTTTCAGTGGCTGTTTGTTTGTGGGCTGTTCTGTCTGAAGTTTAGTCTTTAACAAGTGAAATGCATGCTCAATTGGGTTGAGATCAGGTGACTGACTTGGCCATTCAAGACTATTCCACTTCTTTGCTTTAATAAACTCCTGGGTTGCTTTGGCTTTATGTTTTGGGTCATTGTCCATCTGTAGTATGAAACGACGACCAATCAGTTTTGCTGCATTTGGCCGGGTCTGAGCCCACAGTATGGCGGCTCTGAATACCTCAGAACTCATTCGGCTGCTTCTGTCCTGTGTCACATCATCAATAAACACTAGTGACCCAGTGCCACTGGCAGCCATGCATGCCCAAGCCATCACACTGCCTCCGCCGTGTTTTACAGATGATGTGGTATGCTTTGGATTATGAGCTGTACCACACCTTCGCCATACTTTTCTCTTTCCATCATTCTGGTAGAGGTTGATCTTGGTTTCATCTGTACAAAGAATATTCTTCCAGAACTGTGCGGCTTTTTTAGATGTTTTTTAGCAAAGTCCAGTCTAGTCTTTTTATTCTTGATGCTTATGAGTGGCTTGCACCGTGCAGTGAACCCTCTGTAGTTACTTTCATGCAGTCTTCTCTTTATGGTAGATTTGGATATTGATACGCCGACCTCCTGGAGAGTGTTGGTCACTTGGTTGGCTGTTGTGAAGGGGTTTCTCTTCACCATGGAGATTATTCTGCAATCATCCACCACTGTTGTCTTCCATGGGCGCCCAGGTCTTTTTGCATTGATGAGTTCACCAGTGCTTTCTTTCTTTCTCAGGATGTACCAAACTGTAGATTTTGCCACTCCTAATATTGTAGCAATTTCTCGGATGGGTTTTTTCTGTTTTCGCAGCTTAAGGATGACTTGTTTCACCTGCATGGAGAGCTCCTTTGGCCGCATGTTTACTTCACAGCAAAACCTTCCAAATGCAAGCACCACACCTCAAATCAATGCCAGGCCTTTTATCTGCTGAATTGAGAATGATATAACGAAGGGATTGCCCACACCTGTCCATGAAATAGCCTTGGAGTCAATTGTCCAATTACTTTTGGTCCCTTTAAAAACAGGGTGGCACATGTTAAGGAGCTGAAAACTCCTAAACCCTTCATCCAATTTTAATGTGGATACCCTCAAATGGAAGCTGAAAGTCTGAACTTAAGTTTTTCTCTATCCAAATATATATGGACCTAACTGTAGCTGACTTGAATTGTGACTACACAAAGAAAATGAAGGTTTAATTGTGGTGTAGTCTCCGTGTAGCTACTGTTTTTGACCCACTGGGGCTGTGCAGGAGAGTGATTGTCTCCGCTTCCGGAAGCGTGGCTGTAATCACGCCCCGACACTTTGAGTGACAGCTTGCTCTGCGTACAAACACTCTACCAGAAGACTGTCACTTAAAGTGTGGGATTACTACGGTGCTACCAGTATTCTTAGCTGTGACATAATTACTCCCCTGAGTACAGAAATTACTCTAGGATTAAGGGTATGTGCACACGTATTTGTGGGGGCTTCGGATTTTTCCGCAGCGGATTTCATAAATCCACAGGTAAAGGCACTGCGTTTTACCGGCAGATTTACCGCAGAATTACTGCAGTTTTTGTGCGGATTCCACTGTGTTTTTACACCTGCGGATTCCTATTATGGAGCAGGTGTAAACCGCTGTGGAATCCGCACAAAGAATTGACATGCTGAGGAATGTAACCCGCAGCGTTTCGCCGCGTTTTTTTCTGCAGCATGTGCACTGCAGATTGCGTTTACATTGTACTGTAAACGCATGGAAAGCTGCTGCGGAACCGCAGCTGCAGATCCACTGCGGATCCGCAGCAAAATCCACAACGTGTGCAGCTACTTTCACACTAGCGTCGGAATCTCCCCGTCGCAATGCGTCGGGCAGAGATTCCGACGCTAGCGTTTGACGCACTGCACAACGGGTGCAGCGGATGCATTTCTCCGGCGCATCCGCTGCCCCATTGTGAGGTGCGGGGAGGTGGGGACAGAGTTCCGGCCGCGCATGCGCGGTCAGAAAAAGCGGTCCGTCAGGAGCAAAAAACGTTACATTTAACGTTTTTTGCTCCCGGCGGTCCGCCACAACACGGCACGACATGTGGCAAAGCGTCGCAATGCGTCGCCAATGTTAATCTATGGGGCAAAAACGCATCCTGCAAACAACTTTGCAGGATGCGTTTTTTGCCATAAACGATGCATTGCGACGTCTGCCAAAAAACGCCAGTGTAGCTGCACTTTTTCAGGGTTGCAGGACTATTTCCCTGCAGATTAACCCTTTACCTGTCTGTAAATGGCATGTCTAGTGATGTCAGGTTCCCTATAATTAGTTTGCTTCGGACTGATTTCCAAACATGCTTTTCAGAAATATTTCTGAGGCTGCAATATCTGTAATAGTGGATTTTTTTTGCTGAATTTGGAGAAACATCTTGTATTGAAGTGATTAAAGTATTCTTGTTTCTTTGGTTTGCTACAAACAGCCAACGTTTTGGAAATGTTTCTAATAAACCTAATTTACAATGTTGGGTGGAACAATGTTGACCTCGGGGCCCTTTTTGGAACACTACGTCCATTTCCCTCTAGAGGGCACTCTGGCGTAAGGTTTCCCGATAGTAACACGGATAATTTTGGATTCTTGTCTGTGTTTTTTGTTTCTCTTTGTATTGTATTTATACCTTTTTTGTTCTCCTTTCATAGGAAGGCATTAGCGGGTATTCTTTCCCTTATAAATCCTCTTTTACGTCTCTCAATTAGGTAATAATGAAGGCACCTTGGCTATGAAAGAAGGAGAAGTAATGTACATTATCGAGGAAGATAAAGGTGATGGCTGGACAAGAGCAAGACGGCAGAACGGAGAGGAAGGCTACGTGCCCACGTCATACATAGAAATTACTCTAGAGAAAAACAGTAAAGGTGCAGTAACCTATATCTAAACTACACCAGTACACCAGAGATTGGTCAAAGCAAGATGGACGGAAGGTCTTGCAGAACGGGAGATAAACTTGAATGGGATAATTTTGGTGCCTGGCGGATATTGGGCACAGTGGGAAATGTTGAGGTTTTACTGACATAAGTCACACCCGGAGAGAGGAGTCCGTTCCCTTTGCGTTACGCCCCAATGTGCGTTACATGTGTACATTGAATACTGTTTTACAGGATGTTTTCTACGTCTTATATCTTTTTGGGTTAAGCTATGAAAAGTCAGAAAGTATTATATTTTATTATCCCCAAACCAGCTTTTAATACGCAGTCCTTTTATGTGAAATCCTCTTCAGATGCCTTTTATCATGTTTATATCCTCTCTAGATGTATATTTATATACCGTATGTATGGGACGGGTGAATGTCCTACTTTACCTGCTCTCCTATTTTTACATTTATTTTCATAAAAAAGGACAAAATACTGAGCCAAATTATCAAGAATTTTTATAAATATTATCCACAGGGCCGTCGAGGTGGGCGCCATGTGTTTAGTAATTAGTAGTATATGACCAAATTACCTGTTAATAATGCTGCAGATCTGTGGGTTAATGGCGCTCCTTTGTCCCCACGTCCTCCAGCTGCCATTGTTATGGTGCAGGCCTTATTCTGGGGTGGGGTCGTTGCCTTATACTTTGACTTGTGATAATCTGGAAGTTCACTATACCATGAGTACTTGGACTTTTTTTTTTGCAGCATATTTGCTTTATTTCTTTTGCCCTCAGCCAAAATGTTCTGAATAATAAAAACCTATTTGACCACGATACAATAAATCCAATTTCTTATGGAAATTTTTGGATGCCGTGTCTGGTTTTGCTTTTTAATTTTGATGCTTGGCTCCTTGGTGTGGTAAGAGATAATTAAGCGATGGTTAATGCACAGACGTGAGTAGCATGTTGTGAGTTTGGTATCTCCGGCAGATGCACGATTTGGTAATTAATTTGCATGCTGAAATTTGGTAGAAAAGATATTAGAATATCAACGTTAGACGGCACAATTTTGCTTTGACACGTTTCACAATCTCTGCTGTCATGGCAAAAATTCCTTAGTGATCAATGTACTGCTTAAAGGGACACTGTCACCTGAATTTGGAGGGAACAATCTTCAGCCATGGAGGCGGGGTTTTGGGGTTTTTGATTCACCCTTTCCTTACCCGCTGGCTGCATGCTGGCTGCAAAATTGGATTGAAGTTCATTCTCTGTCCTCCGTAGTACACGCCTGCACATGGCAATCTTGCCTTGAGCAGGCGTGTACTATGGAGGACAGAGAATGAACTTCAATCCAATATTGCAGCCAGCATGCAGCCAGCGGGTAAGGAAAGGGTGAATCAAACACCCGAAAACCCCGCCTCCATGGCTGAAAATTGTTCCCTCCAAATTCAGGTGACAGTGTCCCTTTAACGGAGTGATGGTGCGATCATATTAATGTCGAAAAAGTGTACCTATCATTTAGGTTTTAGAATTTTTTTTTATTTTTTATCTGACACTACTAAAATGATTTGCGGACTAATTTCTTTGTTGTCTTATAAGGGTTGAATAAACAAGCCATCATCTCTACGCAGGATAGGTGATAGCTTACGGATTGTTGAGGGTCTGACTGCTGCGACCTGCAGCGATTGCAGAACAGAGGATTTTTGGGGGGGTTTTGAGTAAGCAGAGTGCAGCATTCGACAGCCCCGTAGGGACTGAACAGAGTGGCGGTCTAACATTGCGCTGCATTCTAAGGGCGTATTCAGACGTCCGTATAAACCGGTCCTAGATTGGACCACCGTGTACGGGCCGGCCGCGGGTCTAATGACCTGAGCGTGACTGCTTCATATATTTCTATGAAGTTGTCATGATCGGTTCAGGAGACCCGGCCAGTTCGTGCATTGTGGTCCGATTTCGGACCATCTGACTGCGCCCTTACACAGACAAGTACCCCATTCTGACGATCCTTCAAGAGGTCATACCCCATCGATCAATAAGTGATCACTTATCCTGTGGCCTGGTTTTCACCATAGAACCCCTTTTAATATCTTTCTGATACAAAACACTAAATCCCCTGCTTTAGCAGTGTAAGCAAATTTATCATAGGGATTCCGTCAGTCACTAACTGGGTGGAGACTGTGGCTTATGGTTCTCTACGCCTCTTCAGTGACCCCCCATGGTGGCGGAAGGCAGACAGAATTTGATGTACTCGGAGGGAACCAGTGCAACTGCTTGTTCTCCAACCTCTGATCCTTCTGATGGTCTCCAAATATTAAGAGGAACTTTTCTACTGACACGTTCCTTTTTAACATTTGTCGCTGTGAAAAAACAAAAAAAAGGTCGATGGGGGATTTGAAGCTTTGTAATGGAAAAATAGAATTGAAACCCATAGAATTTACACTGTAAAATTAATGAGCACAGAATTTTGGACTTGTGCGGATAAAAACAAATAGGTACACTTATTAATATGTTGTATGGACATAACTGAAGGTTACAATTTAAGTGAAATGATTAATTTATCACATTAAATAAAGGGGTATTTTCATCTCATGAACTGATGAATTGTTGCTAGGACATGCCATCATGTTTGATTGGGGTTCCCCACCCAACCGACAATAAAGGGACTTTGGTGTGACACCATGTCCCGGTCTATCTTTTCCCTGCACAGCATTGCTCCACAGACCCCATTCACTTGAGCGGGCCTGAGTAAACCTGGTAACGTGGCCCCCTGCGCTTCTTCGTCTTCATTCTGTGATCTGACCCCTAATGACTAGGTGATATATCGCTTGGGTTTGCCATCACTTTATACGTAATGACACAAATACTAAACTCCGATATAGCGATATATAGAAGATATACATGGCATCCATACTTCAGTTATGGTTGATCTCATACGACATATTACTCTATAGTAATTCTCCGGTATTTGATTTATATTTCGATAAATATAAATGTCTGCGATCACCCTATTTAGTGCCTTCATAACTGTCCTCTTCTCTGTTTTTTCCTCTCGGACTGCAGGTTCCTGAAGAGGGTGTCTGTGAATCTGGGCGAGATGTGGAAGGCGTTTACATGCAGCTTCTTTTTAAAGGGAGGGTTTTTAGGCCGGGGGACACATGTGAGAGCAGCAACACGCATGTACGCATGATACATACATGTTATTCACTAACTTCCAGGCGCCCTGATTTTTTTTATTTATTTATTTTTTTTTTTTAAGACCGGTGCAGTTTCAGCTTGAAACGAGAAACGCGCCTCGCTGTCACAGTGCATCATTCCATCCTTTTATTTTACAAAATGACGTAAACTGGAAAACAAACTAGTGAATGCTGTATCCTGCTGCACCTTGATGGATCTTGTAGGAAAGTCCATCTACCCCGTGCTCGCCGACGCGCCGCAAGATCTGAGATTGTTTGAATGTTTGCACCTTCCTTCAAATAATCCAGCTTTCTCGATTGTTTTTCTAAATTGACCATTCCATTGTTTACCAGAGCCTTCCTGATCGCCTCGAGCGGTCCCATCATTCACGCAGCTCGGCAGATATTCACTAGAGTGTTTTTGCTTTCTCCTTGTATCACATGAGGCTTTTTGCCAGTGTCTGCCTGTGCCATCTACATTCTCGACCCTAACCCTTTAGATTTGCATGGAACATGTTTCTCACCTTCTTTTCTTCCATTCTGTACAGCCTGTTTGCCTTTCTGTCATAACCACTATTTTTTTTTTTCGTTTTGACTACCGATCACTAAATATTTCCAAGCCAACGCTCCATGTTTTTGTTTTTTTTTTGCTGCTACGACTGTCCATTCTTTCCAGTAACTTATTACATTCCAGTTTTTGTTTTTGGCATAAGTCACCTTCCACGTGTCTGTATTACTTGCACCTGCACCATTCCTGGGCAAGAGAACTTTCTGAAATCTGGTTAAAGTTTATGTTCCGTGATCCAGAAGATTATTCTGCGTGGGGCACAGAGCAACGGGCCAAAGACAGAAGATCTTCAATGTTCTGTAGACCAATCCTGACTACTTTCCATTCAGACGCTGCCTTAAACTGGAGTGCCTAGCAGGTCGTTGCCAACGTATCGCTACCAGATCAATAATCCATAGTTCTTAAATTGGCTTGGCTCAACGATTTATAATCCTGTCCTCAGGGAATGACCTTTTTAAGATCATACTTTACTCGTTACCCGGACCAATTCATAAATAAACTTTTGGTTCCTTGCGGCTAGTTGTAATGTGTCTGGTTTTTACGACTAGTTAGTTTTCTGAGGATAGGGCTTGAGAAGAGCCGTTTTTAGCATCCTCCCTTTTTCTCTTCTTTTGGTGATTGACGGTTTCACCCGATCCTTCATTCACTGGGGAAGATCTACTGTGCCACAGCTGCCGACGCAGCCATCGTAGTTGTTTGTTTTTTTCCTATGGTTGTGTATTCTGCATAGACCAAGCTGGAACCAAGACCATGTAACGCAATCATTGTATTTTTGTTGATTGTTTTTAGGACTGTAGTGTATTTTTGGGGGGGTTAGGAAGTTACCAGTCCATTTTATTGCAATATTAAAGCTATTGCCAGGCAATCTTTTTATTGTATGAACCTGATAAAAATGACAGTAATAATTATGTGCACTTTTCTTTTATAAACAGGTGTATTGCTGATCTGTTATATAATGTACATATAGGTGTCTGAGACCACTTTAATCACTAGTCTCTATCCAAATTTGTGAATTAATGTGTGTGTAAAGAACACTACCTGGCTTAATGTTTTATTGGATGTATTAAGAATAATGTATGATTTTTTTTTTTTTATGTAGTAGCCAGCAAAGCGTATTTTTAGCTTAAATACTGGCCCTCTGGCATTTTAAATAAACTGCTAAATTACTATTAAAAGTATGTATTGTGTAAGGTTCTTCCCACACCACAGCTTAACGCCTCATTTACAATGCACATGCCATATAATGATGTGTATTTATTTTTTTCCTTTCTTTGGGAAAGACAGATTGATTTGGTCCTTTTGGGCACTATACTCTTGGTGTTTAAATGAGTTTTCACCTGCGTCCAACACACAAATCCCATTTACATGCTAGATCAGGCCTGCACAACATACGGCCCACGGGGCGCATGCGGCCCACTGAAGTATGTTGTGCGGCCTGCGGAGTTGCCCAGGAGACGCCGCTCCCTCCTTCCTAAATTCAGATGCATTTGCCTCTGTCCCGGGCGTGATGATGTCGGCACACTGCTGACGTTATCACACTGCTGCTAGCGCCGGGTTGCAGAGGACGCGGCGGGCATTGGTAAGTGCTCCAGGAGCCAAAGACGAAATGTTTGTTTTGTGCTTGGTGTCACTTTCCAGGGGCCATTATGGCCCAATGGGGGGCACTATTTAGGCCATTATGGGGGATATTATGAGGCAATGGAGTGCACTATGGGGCCATTATGGAATAATGGGGAATATTATGGGGCATTTAGAGAGGTTGTGAATGGGGTCATTAATGCAGAGAGGCAGTATGGAGGAGAGATTATGGAACGGTGCAATTTAGAGGGACATTATGGAGAAGGGTAATATGGGGGTATACTATGGAGAAAGGCAGTGTGTGTATGGGGGTATTTTGTGCATGAAGCACAGCAAAGGGGCAATTATTTAGTGGCACAGAAAGGGAGATATTTATATTATGGGGCAGTATAATGATACTTATATTTCTAAGTGCACAGTGTCATGTTGTGCTGTTGAAGACTGAGAATAGGGAAGTCTGCAGAGACAAGCTCTGGGGAGGCGGGGGTGTAAAATCTCACTATGTGTCTCTGCTACACGGAGACAAAATGGATGACAACAATTTGGTCAGCAGTCTGATGATGGCTGGTAACAACTCCAGCATTTCCTTACAATTGTTAAGGACATACTGGGAATTGTAGGTTCAAGCAATACAAATATATGGGGCTGAACTGACATTACAATTGATTGCTGTACGAAGGTTGGTGCTGTATGCCATTTACTCACTTTGGTTTTGGCTCTGAATTCATGTACTGATGTTGGTTCTGATGCTACATTCATGTACTGACGGTGGTTCTGATGCTACATTCATGTACTGACGGTGGTTCTGATGCTACATTCATGTACTGACGGTGGTTCTGATGCTGCATTCATGTTCTGATGTTGGTTCTGATGCTACATTCATGTACTGACGGTGGTTCTGATGCTACATTCATGTACTGACGGTGGTTCTGATGCTGCATTCATGTTCTGATGGTGGTTCTGATGCTGCATTCATGTATTGATGGTAGTTCTGATGTTGTACACCTGTGTGCATTCAGTGGTGGATGACCTCATGATTTTGCAGCTTATTCTGCAGCATTTCTTTAAAAATGGTGCTTGTATTTGCTACGTGGATGGGTTTCTGGTTGCATGTGGCTGTCCCAAGCTTGGAAGAAGAAGACAAGAAAAGCTGTATTGTCATACAGGTGAATATTCCATATTGTGTCTGAGTAAATCTGTCTAGAATAATTGGTTGGGTACTTTTAATTATGCATTTATAAAGCTCCCTTTAGCAGGATGTCTTAATTTAAATGGGCATTCCAATGGGTTATTCCATAAATGCTTTTGAGATGGCTTTCTACAGGGGTTTACAACATATCCTGTGCTCTGAATATTTCAAGAATATTAAACCTGCTAATCTTTGGAGGATACATTTTTTTCTATATTAACTTTCAAAGATCTGAGCCTTGGCTAGTAATTAATGGGAATCTGTCAGCAGTTCTATGTTATCTGGTGACAACATGATGTAGGGACAGAGACCCTGATTCCAGCAATGTATCACTTTGTAAACTATCAGTTTTCACTGCTGCAGAGCTTAGAATACTGAACTGTGTATAACCCCGCCCCCCCCACTGATTGGCAGCTTTCTGTGAATACACAGCTGCCAATCAGTGGTGAGGGGCGGGGTTATACACAGCAGTTGACTAGGAAACATGTGGCATCTAGTCCTGTAATGATTTCCTGCTGATAACATTTATTTTCTTAAATACACACATCCCAGTAAGTGACACATCTCTGTAATAGGGTCTCTGCCCCTCTACATCATGCTGCGATCAGATTGCATAGCAAAAACGTGATGGTAGACTCCCAGAGTCATAAGGTAATGCAAAATGTGAATGTAATTTTTTTTTCTTAATTTCTAAATGCATAGTACTTTTTTTGCTTAAAAAAAAAAGAAAAAAAAAATGCTATATAGTCCGGTGTAACTCCTGTAGATAGATGTGGTGCCGGCAGCAGAATCCTCGTAGGTGCTGTCATCATGCTCCATTTTCCCTTCTTTCATTGTTAGAGGTGGCAGCAGGTACGTTTCACAGCAGAGCAAGCTATTACAAAGATAGGAGAGGCCCCAGGACGGAATCTTGTAGGATGTGGAGTGAGGGAGGTGAAACCCACAGCAGAATCTGCAGAAGACGGGGGCAGTGTCTGTCTCACAGAGGAGAGAGACCTCTTGAATTTTACGTGGGTAAATCATCACTACATGAATGAAGCGGTGATAATACAGGACTAGATAGCAGGTGCATCCAGGACATGCACACCCCATAACCAGCATGTACAGTGGCACGTAAGTTTGTGCACGCCTGGTTAACCCCTTTACCCCCAAGGGTGGTTTGCACGTTAATGACCGGGCCAATTTCTACAATTCTGACCACTGTCCCTTTATGAGGTCATAACTCTGGAACGCTTCAACGGATCCTGGTGATTTTGACATTGTTTTCTCGTGACATATTGTACTTCATGATAGTGGTAAAATTTCTTTGATATTACCTGTGTTTATTTGTGAAAATAACGGAAATTTTGCAATTATCCAACTTTGAATTTTTATGCAATTAAATCAGAGATATGTCACACAAAATACTTAATAAGTAACATTTCCCACATGTCTACTTTACATCAGCACAATTTTGGAACCAAAATGTTTTTTTGTTAGGGAGTTATAAGGCTTAAAAGTTGACCAGCAATATCTCATTTTTACACCACTTTTTTAAGGACCACATCTCATTTGAAGTCATTTTGAGGGGTCTATTTGATAGAAAATACCCAAGTGTGACACCATTCTAAAAACTGCACCCCTCAAGGTGCTCAAAACCACATTCAAGAAGTTTATTAACCCTTCAGGTGTTTCACAGGAATTTTTGGAATGTTTAAATAAAAATGAACATTTAACTTTTTTTCACAAAAAATTTACTTCCGCTCCAATTTGTTTTATTTTACCAAGGGTAACCGGAGAAAATGGACCCCAAAAGTTGTTGTCCAATTTGTCCTGAGTACGCTGATACCCCATATGTGGGGGTAAACCACTGTTTGGGTGCATGGCAGAGCTCGGAAGGGAAGGAGCGCCATTTGACTTTTCAATGCAAAATTGACTGGAATTGAGATGGGACGCCATGTTGCGTTTGGAGAGCCCCTGATGTGCCTAAACATTGAAACCCCCCACAAGTTACACCATTTTGGAAAGTAGACCCCCTAAGGAACTTATCTAGAGGTGTGGTGAGCACTTTGACCCACCAAGGGCTTCACAGAAGTTTATAATGCAGAGCCGTAAAAATAAAACAAACATTTTTTCCCACAAAAATTATTTTTTAGCCCCCAGTTTTGTATTTTCCCAAGGGTAACAGGACAAATTGGACAACAGCTTTTAGGGTCCAATTTCTCCTGTTACCCTTGGGAAAATACAAAACTGGGGGCTAAAAAATAATTTTTGTGGGAAAAAATGTTTGTTTTATTTTTACGGCTCTGCATTATAAACTTCTGTGAAGCCCTTGGTGGGTCAAAGTGCTCACCACACCTCTAGATAAGTTCCTTAGGGGGTCTACTTTCCAAAATGGTGTAACTTGTGGGGGGTTTCCACTGTTTCGGCACATCAGGGGCTCTCCAAACGCGACATGGCGTCCAATCTCAATTCCAACCAATTCTGCATTGAAAAAGTAAAACAGTGCTCCTTCCCTTCCGAGCTCTCCCATGCGCCCAAACAGGGGTTTACCCCAACATATGGGGTATCAGCGTACTCAGGACAAATTGGACAACAGCTTTTAGGGTCCAATTTCTCCTGAGTACGCCGATACCCCATATGTTGGGGTAAACCCCTGTTTGGGCGCATGGGAGAGCTCGGAAGGGAAGGAGCACTGTTTTACTTTTTCAATGCAGAATTGGTTGGAATTGAGATTGGACGCCATGTCGCGTTTGGAGAGCCCCTGATGTGCCGAAACAGTGGAAACCCCCAATTATAACTGAAACCCTAATCCAAACACACACCGAACCCTAATCCCAATGGTAACCCTAACCTCACCTCTAACCCTGACACACCCCTAACCCTAATCCCAACCCTATTCCCAACCGTAAATGTAATCCAAACCCTAACTTTAGCCCCAACCCTAACTGTAGCCTTAACCCTAGCCCTAATGGGAAAATGGAAATAAATACATTTTTTTAATTTTTCCCTAACTAAGGGGGTGATGAAGGGGGGTTTGATTTACTTTTATAGCGAGTTTTTTAGCGGATTTTTATGATTGGCAGCCGTCACACACTGAAAGACGCTTTTTATTGCAAAAAATATTTTTTGCGTTACCGCATTTTGAGAGCTATAATTTTTCCATATTTGAATCCACAGAGTCATGTGAGGTCTTTTTTTTTGCGGGACGAGTTGACGTTTTTATTGGTAACATTTTCGGGCACGTGACATTTTTTGATCGCTTTTTATTCTGATTTTTGTGAGGCAGAATGATCAAAAACCAGCTATTCATGAATTTCTTTCGGGGGAGGCGTTTATACCGTTCCGCGTTTGGTAAAATTGATAAAGCAGTTTTATTCTTTGGGTCAGTACGATTACAGCGATACCTCATTTATATCATTTTTTTATGTTTTGGCGCTTTTATGCAATAAAAACTATTTTATAGAAAAAAATAATTATTTTGGCATCACTTTATTCTCAGGACCATAACTTTTTTTATTTTTGCTGATGATGCTGTATGACGGCTCGTTTTTTGCGGGACAAGATGACGCTTTCAGCGGTACCATGGTTATTTATATCCGTCTTTTTGATCGCGTGTTATTCCACTTTTTGTTCGGCGGTATGATAATAAAGCGTTGTTTTTTGCCTCGTGTTTTTTTTTTTTGTTATGATGTTTACTGAAGGTGTTAACTAGTGGGGCAGTTTTATAGGTTAGGTCGTTACGGACGCGGTGATACTAAATGTGTACTTTTGTTTTTTTTATTTGGATAAAGAAATGTATTTATGGGAATAATGTATTTTTTTTCTCTTTATCTCGGAATTATTTTTTTTTTTTACACGTGGAAATTTATTTTTTTACTTTGTCCCAGGGGGGACATCACAGATCGCTGATCTGACAGTTTGCACAGCACTCTGTCAGATCAGTGATTTGACTTACAGTGCTGCAGGCTTACCAAGCGCCTGATCTGAGCAGGCACTTGGTAAGCCACCTCCCTCCCTGCAGAACCCAGATGCCGCGGCCATTTTGGATCCGGGCCTGCAACGAGGAAGGAGGTAGGAGACCCTTGGAGCAACACGATCACATCGCGTTGCTGCGGGGGGCTCAGGGAAGCCCGCAGGGAGCCCCCTCCCTGCGCGATGCTTCCCTATACCACCGGCACGCTGCGATCATGTTTGATCGCGGTGTGTCGGGGGTCAATGTGCCGGGGGGCGGTCTGTGACCGCTCCCGGCACATAGTGCCGGATGTCAGCTGCGATAGGCAGCTGACACCCAGCCGCGATCGGCTGCGCTCCCCTCGTGAGCGCGGCCGATCGCGTATGACGTACTATCCAGTCCGTGGTCATACGGGCCCACCCCACCTCGACGGGATAGTACGTCATATGTCAGAAAGGGGTTAAAATTACTGTTATTGTGACCAGTTCAGCAAGTTGAAGGTTAAATTATCTCTATAAGGCCTAAAGTTAAAGATGACATTTCCTTTGTATTTTAGGCAAAACAAGTAGTTTTAAAAATTACAAAAAGGAAAATGGGTGATAGCTAGTGATGAGCGAGTGTACTCGTTCCTCGTGTTTTCCCGAGCACGCTTGGGTGGTCTCAGAGTATTTGTTAGTGTTCGGAGATTTAGTTTTCATCGCGGCAGCTGAATGATTTACAGCTACTAGCCAGGCTGAGTACATATGGGGGGTTGCCTGGTTGCTAGGGAATTCCCACATGTAATCAAGCAGGCTAGTAGCTGTAAATCATTCAGTTGAGGCGATGAAAACTAAATTTCCGAACACAAACAAATACTCGGAGACCACCTGAGCGTGCTTGGGAAAACCTGAGCAACGAGTATTCTCGCTGATCACTAGTGATAGCAAGAGAATGGGCACCCAAGTCAAATGGAAACCAGTCTTAAATTAGGTATTTGATTAAATATTACCTTTTTAGGTAAGACCACGTGCAGCTGGATTCCACTCAGTCGGGGCTACTTGTTTGTCTGAAAACGTTATTTAGAAATTGGGAATAATGTAAAAAGTTCACTTTCACTTGAAGTGGTAAGTTTTTTTTACTCTGGTTTGGAATTACTGCAGATTTCAGCCTGCTAGATTAAGTAGTCTATGAAATCAGCAAAATAAATTGACATGTGGTTTTGAAAATACTCAATGGTCCCTTTCTGTGCAAAAAAAAGAGAAATAAAACTTTTGAAAACCTTCATCTGCATGAATGCCCTACTATTGTATTCTGCAGATTTTACCTGGTCAAATCCGCTGGGTATCAGTGTTTTTGCTTGTCCCTCATACGCATTGGTGTAAAGTTGCCCAAACCAGCTTCTTTCGGCAGGGTTCACCAACCATCTAATTTGTATGACGACTCACAAGTGTCCCCTAGCAGATTTGGTCATGAGGGAGAGGAGGGTCGGGCTTTTTGTATATGAATGCTGATCCTTTTACTCTTCCTAAAGATAAGCCGTCACCACAGGTTTCTAGTTGTTATGTTGTGCATATTAAAGCCTGCTGAACCCTTTGGGATTAGTTGACCATTTCATGTGTATGGAGGCCTCCGGACTCTTCAGGCGGGTCGGATCTATTGGTTTCTGTGGACGACAATTCACCTCTGGCATAAACTTTCTCCTCTCTACCCATTGAAAACACATGAGCGTTCTGATGAGCTTCCATATGTATGATGAAGTTGGGAGAGATGGCTGCTGATGTGGAAACCTCATTCCGCTGATAATCAAAGGCCTTTTCCAAACATCCTTATTTCACAGTTCCACTATGGACTGTGATGCAAGGATCAGCTCCAGGTCGCCTGCCCTGAACTCAACAACCTCTGTCCTAATACGATTCTGTTTAATTCAGGGCAGGTGACTCCTGGTGGGTTCATGTATTCAGTTTGCAGTGTTTAATGAAGTACGGATCTCCAAATACTACTGTTATGAAACATTCAGAGCGGTCTTAATAATGGTTTTATTTTGTCCCAGTGCATTAGCTTTGTTTCATGTGCACATTATTTTTTTTGTTAATTGCGTTGTTGATGAATATTTTCCTGGAATAAAAAATTCAAAACACTTTCATTATTGTCCTTATTCGCCATGGTTTCATTTTGGCTCGTCTAGGTGACCAGTTTGTGAATGACCATTATATTTACAGAACAAGCCTTATATTAATGCGCACTTTTGGGCTTTCTGCATTTTTGTTTTTTTAAATAACCACTAATTCATTCCAGTGAAAAGTGAGAATTTTTGATAAATGCGTAATAGTTATAACAACTTAAGTACTGCAATTGTCCATCATGCTACTACACATCTAGTAGCGGAGATCAAATGGATAGTAATATTAAATAAATAATTTGCGGTTATAGGTTTCTTTAAAAACGAAAAGGCAAAATGTACATTATACAGCAAGCTGTTCCAAAAAAACAGCTCGAAATGCTAATGTCTGGAAAAAGTCTCTATTTTATACAGCACAGAGCGGGTGCCGCTTGGTTTCAAGAAGATGATGATGGTTGTGGTTCTAATTTCCGGGACAAGGCTGTTAAGATCTGGCTGAATTTTTGGTATCTTTCAGCCTGGTTGACTTGGGCTCCTTTGCTTCCCCATAAAAGTCTCATTTGAAATTCTGTCTTGAAGACTTCGCTCATTTCTTCATCTGGCTTAAATCCTAAAATGGAAAAGAACGGAACAAATTATTTTTTGTTTTTAAATTCTTAATAAGCTAAAAGCGCTCACGGGTTGTTTCATATAAACTGGTTCTAATGACTTGCATTGTTCATCATCATGATCATATTGTAGTTTTAAGGTTATACGCACACAACTTTGTCAAAAATGATGTGTTTTCTAGTAGAAAACCTAAAGGACAAGTGTTTCCTGAAGGAAAGTTTTAGGGTTTCTTGAAGCTGTTCCTTATTTATTCCTTTTGGACAGTGCCTAGTTTGGCGCAGATTCTATCAGGAGCAAATTCAAAGGAGTGACATGCCTTTTTTTTTCCACCTTGTGGTTTTTTGAAATGCAAAAGAAGAAAAAAGAAAGTGCTTGAGACACTGAACATTGGAACAACAAAATGGTTTAGAATAGAAATGACGAAGAAGAATGTTTCCAGGGTTTTGGAGTGTGCACATCCCATTAGCTTTTCAGAGGAAAAGGAAAGACGTGTTCCGATTGTCTTTATTGGGCAAACTGGCCACATTTAAATGGGGAAAAAATATTGTGCTTCATCCATAAAATCTTTTGTAATAGTCTATGGCTTTTGGTACACTATCAATTGATGATTAAACAAATATTTTATGATTTCTAGTTATAATTTTTATTTTACATAGCAGTATAGAAACCAGATCCTGATCCTTCCAGGTCACAGAGTTGTCAGTCTACTAATGCCCATGGCACTGAATTCACCTCTATGATTGGTTGGAAGGCATATTAAATTGTTTTTGTGCTGCTGTATACAAAAAAGTGTAGATTTTGGCACTTAACGCAACTTTCTTTTTGTTCAAATATATAAAGTTTCTTAACGAATAGCCAGGATATAATAACCAGCATGCCTCTAAATGTGAGCTCAGGTCTTTGATGAGGATAAACCTTCCTTACCTTCCAAGAGCCGTTCTGCATTGCTTTGATACAAAGCTGCATTCTGGGCAATTATCCGTGCCGATTCCAGATGACTAAACATTATTTCACATCCTCTGTCATGGTTCTCCCACCAGTCCATTCCTTCAAATATGGCAGACTGGCGCTCCAGCAACAGTATTACAGGCAGGACTAGCGGGATTGTCATATTTCCCTGTGTGCCGAGTAACGTACCTGTAATAGATATATATTATTGGCACAGTTGTCTGCATTTGGGACAGAAGTCGGACACATTCATACGTTGTGAAGGGCTGGAGAGGGCTTTGTATGGAAAAGGGCGTTAATGAACTTTACAGGTTGTGGATATTCTAGATGAAGAGCTCTGTTCTGGTGACAAGAGTAGTAGAGGTCTGAGTAAAGAGCTTGTTCAGATCATGTGTAACGTGTACATGGCCATTGGCCTTCTAATACTGCCCCGTTACAGGGAAAATATGTGGAAGGCATGAGCTGCTGGTGGAATCTGACTGTAGGCATAGATTGCCTTGCGCAGGCGTGTACTACGGAGGACATAGAATGAACTTCAATCCAATATTGCAGCCAGCGGGTAAGGAAAGGGTGAATCAAACACCCGAAAACTCCACCCATATGACCGAAAACCGGTCCCACCAAATTCAGGTGACAGGTTCCCTTTAAGGGTGTGTTGGGATTAGGTTTGGGGTTGGAATTATGGTTACGGGGTGTGTTGGGGTTATGGTTAGTGTTTAAGTTAGAATTGAGGGGTTTCCACTGTTTAGGCACATCAGGGTTCCCAAACGAGACAAGGCGCCACCATTGATTCCAAGTAATCTTGCATTCAAAAAGTCAAATGGTGCTCCCTCCCTTCCGAGCCCTGACGTGCGCCCAAACAGTGGTTTACCTAAACATATGGGGTATCAGCGTACTCAGGAAAAATTGCACAACAACTTTGGGGGTCTAATTTCTCTTGTTACCCTTGGGGAAAATAAAAAATTGGGGGCTAAAAATGTATTTTTGTGGGGAAAAATGATTTTTTATTTTCACGGCTCTGTTATAAAATTCTGTGAAGCACTTGGGGGTTGAAAGTGCTCACCACACATCTAGATAAGTTCCTTTGGGGGTATAGTTTCCAAAATGGGGTCACTTCTGGGGGGGTTATACTGTTTAGGCACATCAGTGGCTCTGCAAACATAACATGCCGCCCGCAGACCATTCCATCAAAGTCTGCATTCCAAAACGTCACTACTTCCCTTCTGAGCCCCGATGTGTGCCCAAATAGTGGTTTGCCCCCACATATGGGGTACCAACGTACTCAGGACAAACTGGACAACAACTTTTGGGGTCCAATTTCTCCTGTTACTCTTGTGAATATAAAAAATTGCGGACTAAAAAAGAGAAAGTGGACCCCAAAAGTTATTGTCCAATTTGTCCTGAGTACGCTGAAACCCCATATGTGTGGGGGGAACCACTGTTTGGGCGCATGGCAGGGCTTGGAAGGGAAGGAGCGCCATTTGACTTTTTGAATGAAAAATTGGCTCCACTCTTTAGCGGACACCATGTTGCGTTTGGAGAGCCCCCGTGTGCCTAAAAATTAGAGCTCCCCCACAAGTGACCCCATTTTGGAAACTAGACGCCCCAAGGAACTTATCTAGATGCATAGTGAGCACTTTAAACCCTCAGGTGCTTCACAAATTGATCCGTAATAATGAAAAAGTACTTTTTTTTCACAAAAAAATTCTTTTAGCCTCAATTTTTTCATTTTCACATGGGCAACAGGATAAAATGGATCCTAAAATGTGTTGGGCAATTTCTCCTGAGTACACCGATACCTCACATGTGGGGGTAAACCACTGTTTGGGCACATGGTAAGGCTCGGAAGGGAAGGAGCGCCATTTGACTTTTTGAATGAAAAATTATCTCCATCGTTAGCGGACACCATGTCGCGTGTGGAGAGCCCCTGTGTGCCTAAACATTGCAGATCCCCCACAAATGACCCCATTTTGGAAACTAGACCCCCAAAGGAACTAATCTAGATGTGTGGTGAGCACTTTGAACCCCGAAGTGCTTCACAGAAGTTTATAACGCAGAGCCATGAAAATAAAAAATGTCTTTTCTCAAAAATGATTTTTTTAGCCCGCAATTTTTTATTTTCCCAAGGGTAACAGGATAAATTTGACCCCAAAAGTTGTTGTCCAGTTTCTCCTGAGTACGCTGATACCCCCATGTGTGTGGGTATCCACTGTTTGGGCACACGTCGGGGTTTGGAAGGGAAGTAGTGATGTTTTGAAATGCAGACTTTGATGGAATGCTCTGCGGGTGTCACATTGCATTTGTAGAGCCCCTGATGTGCCTAAACAGTACAAACTCCCCACAAGTGACCCCATTTTGGAAACTAGACCCCCCAAAGGAACTAATCTAGATGTGTGGTGAGCACTTTGAACCCCAAAGTGCTTCACAGACGTTTACAACGCAGAGCCGTGAAAATAAAAAATAATTTTTCTTTCCTCCAAAATGATGTTTTAGCAAGCAATTTTTTACTTTCACAAGGGTAACAGGAGAAATTGGACCCCATTAATTGTTGCGCAGTTTGTCCTGAGTATGCTGGTACCCCATATGTGGGGGTAAACCACTGTTTGGGCACACGTCGGGGCTCGGAAGTGAGAGAGCACCATTTGACTTTTTGAATACAAGATTGGCTGGAATCAATGGTGGCGCCATGTTGCGTTTGGAGACCCCTGATGTGCTTAAACAGTGGAAACCCCTCAATTCTACCTCCAACACTAACCCCAACTGTAGCCATAACCCTAATCACAGCCCTAACCACAACCCTAATTCCAATACTAACCCTAAGGCTATGTGCCCACGTTGCGGATTCGGGTGAGATTTTTCAGCACCGTTTTTTTAAAATCTGTGGGTAAAAGGCACTGCATTTTACCTGTGGATTTCCAGTGTTTTTGTGCGGATTTCACCTGCGGATTCCTATTGAGGAACAGGTGTAAAACGCTGCGGAATCCGCACAAAGAATTGACATGCTGCGGAAAAATACAACGCAGCGTTTCCGCGTGGTATTTTCTGCACCATGGGCACAGCGGATTTGGTTTTCCATATGTTTACTTGGTACTGTAAACCTGATGGAACACTGCTACGAATCCGCAGCGGCCAATCTGCTGCGGATCCGCAGCCAAATCTGCTGCAAATCCGCACCGTGTGCACATAGCCTAATTCTAAAGGTATGTGCACACACTGCGGAAAACGCTGCAGATCCGCAGCAGTTTCCCATGAGTTTACAGTTCAATGTAAACCTATGGGAAACAAATCGCTGTACACATGCTGCAGAAAAACTGCACGGAAACGCAGGGGTTTACATTCCGCAGCATGTCACTTCTTTCTGCGGATTCCGCAGTGGTTTTACAACTGCTCCAGTAGTAAAATGCAGTTGTAAAACCGCAGCGAAATGCGCAGAAAAACCGCGATAAATCTGCAGCGGTTAAGCACTGCGGATTTATCAAATCCGCTGCGGAAAAATCCACAGAGGACCAGAATATGTGTGCACATACCGAAACCCTAGCCCTAACCCTAGTTCTTACCCCAACCTTAGTGGAAGGGAAAAAAAAAATATCTTTATTATTGTACCTACCTACCTATGGGTGTGACAAGGGGGCGGGAGCTGTGTACCGGACTGATCGGAGGACTGGGGGGGGGGGGAGCGGTGGGGTGGAGGTGGTGCAGACCAGTGTTTCCAGCCATGGCCGATGATATTGCAGCATCGGCCATGGCTGGATTGTAATATTTCACCAGTTTTAATAGGTGAAATATTACAAATCTCTCTGATTGGCTGTTGAAAGTGAAACTGCCAATCAGAGCGATCGTAGCCAATCGTAGCCACGGGGGGGGGGAATGAAGCCACCCCCCCTGGGCTGTATTACCACTCCCCCTGTCCCTGCAGATCGGGTGAAATGGGAGTTAACCCTTTCACCCTATCTGCAGGAACGCGATCATTCTGTGACACAGCATATGCGTCACAGGTCGGATTGGCACCGACTTTCATGACACATACGCTGTGTCAAAGGTCGGGAAGGGGTTAAGGTCAAAATAGGCTGGGTCATGAAGGGGTTAATGCATTTATAATAAGTCTGGCTAGTTTTATCTAACGCACAAGGGTAGTGGACTGCTTTCATGTTTATACATGTGATGTTGGGAGTCAGATCCTCAGTGGGATCGTCTGTGATACAATCGTCTATAATAAGAATGCCCAAGCTCCCTTCTTAGAATATGCATCAGAGGGTGTAGAAGTTCTAAACATGGAGCGTTCTTTTTCAGGCTGTGTGCACACGTTGCGGTTTTTTCATGGTTTTTCCCGATAAAAACGCTATAAAACCGCATACAATAAGCATCCCATAATTTAGAATGAATTCTGCATGTTTTGTGCACATGATGCGGTTTTTTCCACGAAAAAAACACATCGCGGTAAAAACCGCAGCATGTTCATTAATTTTGCGGGTTTTTTTTGCGGATTTCCTACAACAAAATGCACTGGGAAGTGTCCGGAAAAAACCGCGGCAAAACCGCATGCAGATTTCTTGCGGATTATGTCATGTTTTTCTCAGGAATTTTCTGCGAGAAATCCTGAACGTGTGCACATAGCCTCAGCGTTCTAAAAAACCCTTTTTTTTTTCCCTGAAACTAAAATGTAGATTTCCTAGTCCTGTTTTTAAAAAAATTGAGTTTTTTCTATTTTTTTGCCCCCTTTCAGCCAACGCATAAATGCCCTACATGTAGTACTTTCCATTTTTGCAATAAAGATTTTAAAGTAACACCAGGCCTCGTAAAAACAACAAAAAGTGTGCAATCACCTTTAAATCTGTTTTTAGGAGTTAAAAAACAAACATGGCTTTCTTTCAGTCATTTCTGGTATAGCAGCTCCGCTCCATTGAAGTGACTGGGTCCAGACTGCTGTTAGGCTATGTGCACACGTTGCAGATTATTTGCGGTTTTCTGCGCTATAAAAATGCTATAATACCGCAAATAATCTGCATACATTAAGCATCCTATCATTTTTAATGAAATCCGCAATTTCTGTGCACATGATGTGCGTTTTTCCGCATGAAAAACGCATTGCGGAAAAATAATGAACCTGCTCATTAGTTTTGCGGGTTTTTCCGCGGTTTTCCCACTGTCTAATGCATTGGGAAATGTCCGGAAAAAAACGCGTCAAAAACGCATGCGGATTTCATGCGGAAATCTCCCAGAAATGTCCGGATTTTCACAGGAATTTTCTGCATGAATTCCTGAACGTGTGCACATAGCCTAACAGTCACAAGGCAGCAATGTTTTTATACTGTGGCACAGTGTCGCCCCCTGCAGGAGTACTGCAGCAGTGCATGTCTGACTTACCTGCTCCTTCATACAAAGCTTTATTAAATGGCTTCAACTGCTTTTCATAAGTGATTGCTGTCTGTGTGTATTGATGCCTCAGAATTGTCCACGTATGTTCCAGCCTTGCAATCTGATCGAAAGAAACCAAATATCAGGTCAGTGATATTTTAGACTTTACCGCAAAGCAACCACTCCAAGGGCGTTAATCTTCTTTACATGCCTTTCATCTGACAATTGCTTGAAATAAATACACAGAGATGGAAAAGATCACTGAAAATCAGAGTCTAAAACAAATGTAACTTGTGTGACTATATCCTGTACCAACAGAAATTAACCAAAAAGAAAATGACTACCAAAGAAATTCTAGTGCTGTTTTCTATCCTGTTCCTGAGATTTTATCTCCTTTGTCCTAGCACGTAAAAATATATACGATTACACAATCTGAAGATGAGTGTGAAACTTCATTAATGGTATTTTATTAGGTGTTATGGACTGTACGTCACCTGAGGCATGTCCAGGGCTTTCATGATGGAAGTGAAGGCAAAGTAATCTCCCAAATCCTTCAGTTCTACCGCAAGTTGAATGATCTTGTTCAGTGTTACAACTCTTTCGTCTAAATTACCCGTACATCCCAAAATATCCACTGCGATTCCTATGGCCATAGTTGTGTGCCTGCAATAACAATGTATTTATTAATGGATCATAATAGAGCTGGCAGAATGTAAGTTGGTTGCATCGTCATTTCTCAGCTTTCACACTCGAAGTAATTTATCACGTGGCCACATATTTTCTAATCATTTTTTCATGGATCTTAATTTTCATACTATACCAAAGTAGAAAAAAATGGCTGTTCAAACCAAGCATCGGTGTTCATTGCACCCTTGGCATGCCTGAAAAGTTCAGTTGCTCCTATCTGTTCTCCACCCTCTTCTTCCTCGATTTGAGAGCTCTGGCTTTAAAGGAGCCAATCAGAAAACAAATAGGTAGGAAAATACTGAACCGCTCGGTCACACCAAGGGGGCACGGTGCTCCTGTGCTTGGTCTGAAAAGTCATTTTGTACTGAAAAACTTAATTTACGGTGCAGGTAGATTTTGGACATGCACATTTCAGTAGCAGCCACACTACAACAAACGTGCGCAGTCGGGGAGTTACGCTGGGCAAATAGCAAAGAAGACGACTAACAGGTGAGATATTGAATCATTAAAGAGGTTGTCCACTACTTTTACATATGGGTTATCCTTAGGATAGGTCATAAATTTCTGTTCAGCTCTTATCGCCGGCCACTGGACGCAAGTCCTCCCTTGTGGAGCTGGCGGTCTTCTGATAATGGCTGCCGCAGGGAACTGCTGATCCTATTGATCCGATGGGTGGTAGATGTGCAGTACAAAGCTGCGGTCACTATCAGAAGACCGCCAGCTCCACAATAACAGCTGATGGGTGTCGGTCCCCGGCCAATCAGACATTGATGACTTATCCAAAGGATAGGTCATCAATGTAAAAGTAGTGGGTAACCTCATTAAAAATAAGTCCGTCTCCAGTAGAACATCTACTATGATGCATGAGAATAGATGCACACATCACTATAAAGTATTGACCTTAAGGTTTATGTTCAAAGTTTTGTCAGGTTTTCAAAAACTAAGGGAAAAAAATGCTGCTTTTGGAAGAGATTTTCTTTTCCTGACGGGTATGTACACTTTTTTTTATAGAACTTTTTGGAGTGGGAACTCTTCAAATCCTCAAAAAAAGTAAAAGTCCTCAAAAGCTTCTGTTTAGTTTCCACTCCAAAACACATCAAATAGACTCCGTGTACACACATTAAGAGCTGTTTCCTGGAACATTTTCCCTTTTAGAAAAAGACTGATTACTTGGTGGAATCTTATAGACCCTTTTATCAATGGAGTCCGTCAGGCGCAGAAGAAGTTATGCGTTGTATCCATCACCCTCTTGTGACTTTTGTTATAAATGGAAGCAACAATGCAGCTGTGAAGAGAGCTGAAAGAATGGCTGCCACCACAAAATGCGGACCTCCCCCTGGCAACACAACAAAGGCATTGTCTCTGAAGGAACAGGTGCTTCTACTTCTCAGACTATGCCAATATCGTCATAGCTATAGCAGAGGATGTTTACCTTTCGATTAGATCTAGGCGCAGTTGGTGGCCATACGGTAGAGTAATCATCTCCAGTCCACAGCCCACTCCCATCATCTTTTCCATCTCTGATGAGACGTCAAGTATCCTAGTAACCTAAAAGGCGCAAAGGTTCATACGTCTGTATTCAGGAAGCTAATTTTTCAAATTTTAGAAAATATATTGGAGGTTCTCATGGACACTGAAATGCGTATAAAAGCGACTATGCCATTACAGCTGAACCTTGGCCTTATTTCTAAACCAGCACAAGTAATGGTGCGGTGGCAGAAGAAGATGGTTAAAATACGATTGCTTGAATTTACAGGCCCGAAATGTGTTACCCAGAAATTCTAACGACTACTTTCTCCTGTTTTGGCGCAGTTATCTTGGAGGCCAAATGTGACTAAAATCACTACATACAGTCATGGCCAAAAGTATTCACACCCCTGCAATTCTGTCAGATAATACTCATTTTCTTACTGAAAATGATTGCAAACACAAATTCTTTGGTATTATTATCTTCATTTAATTTGTCTTAAATGAAAAAACACAAAAGAGAATGAAACCAAAAGCAAAACATTGATCATTTCACACAAAACTCTAAAAATGGGCCAGACAAAAGTATTGGCACCCTCAGCCTAATACTTGGTTGCACAACCTTTAGCCAAAATAACTGCAACCAACCGCTTCCGGTAACCATCAATGAGTTTCTTACAATGCTCTGCTGGAATTTTAGACCATTCTTCTTTGGCAAACTGCTCCAGGTTCCTGATATTTGTAGGGTGCCTTCTCCAAACTGCCATTTTTAGATCTCTCCACAGGTGTTCTATGGGATTCAGGTCTGGACTCATTGCTGGCCACCTTAGAAGTCTCCAGTGCTTTCTCTCAAACCATTTTCTAGTGCTTTTTGAAGTGTGTTTTGGGTCATTGTCCTGCTGGAAGACCCATGACCTCTGAGGGAACCCCAACTTTTTTCCCCTGTAAACTCTATGTTGATGCCTTTGCCCAAAAAGCTCTACTTTTGTCTCATCTGACCAGATAACATTCTTCCAAAACGTTTTAGGCCTTTTCAGGTAAGTTTTGGCAAACTCCAGCCTGGCTTTTTTATGTCTCGGGGTAAGAAGTGGGGTCTTCCTGAGTCTCCTACCTTACAGTCCCTTTTCATTCAGATGCCGACGGATAATACGGGTTGACACTGTTGTACCCTTGGACTGCAGGACAGCTTGAACTTGTTTGGATGTTAGTCGAGGTTCTTTATCCAACATCCGCACAATCTTGCGTTGAAATCTCTTGTCAATTTTTCTTTTCCGTCAACATCTAGGGAGGTTAGCCACAGTGCCATGGGCTTTTAACTTCTTGATGACACTGCGCACGGTAGAAACAGGAACATTCAGGTCTTTGGAGATGGACTTGCAGCCTTGAGATTGCTCATGCTTCCTCACAATTTGGTTTCTCAATTCCTCAGACAGTTCTTTGGTCTTCTTTCTTTTCTCCATGCTCAATGTGGTACACACAGGACAGAGGTTGAGTCAACTTTAATCCATGTCAACTGGCTGCAAGTGTGATTTAGTTATGGTCAACACCTGTTAGGTGCCACAGGTAAGTTACAGGTGCTGTTAATTACACAAATTAGAGAAGCATCACATGATTTTTCGAACAGTGTGAATACTTTTGTCCACCCCCTTTTTTATATTTGGTGTGGAATTATATCCAATTTGGCTTTAGGACTATTCTTTTTGTGTTTTTCACTTAAGACAAATTAAATGAAGATAATACCAAATAATTTGTGTTTGCAATCATTTTCAGGAAGAAACTGAGTATTATCTGACAGAATTGCAGGGGTGTGAATACTTTTGGCCATGACTGTACATGAACATCCACATATAGACATGATTCCCCACCCAGGGGAGGAAGTGGATATTATTACAATTATGTATATAGATTGTGAATCTACCCTAATTGTCTAAGGGGTACTTCCGTCTGTCACGGTTATTCGTTCGCTGATTGGTCTCGGCAGCTGCCTGTCATGGCTGCCGCGACCAATCGGCGACGGCCACAGTCCGATTAGTCCCTCCCCTACTCCCCTGCACTCACTGCCCGGCGCCCGCTCCGTAATCCCCTCCGCTCACACAGGGTTAATGGCAGCGGTAACGGCCCGCGGTGTAACGCACTCCGTTACCGCTATTAACCTTGTGTGTCACCAACTATTTACTATTGATGCTGCCTATGCAGCATCAATAGTAAAAATATGTCATGTTAAAAATAATTAAAAAAAAAAAAAAAAACCTGCTATAGTCACCATCCGCCGCCTTTCCCGCTCCTCGCCACGCTCCCGGAACCGCGCCATTGCAAACAGCAGCTTCCGGTCCCGTCCCAGGGCTGGTGTGCGACAAGGACCTGCCGTGACGTCACGGTCATGTGACCGCGACGTCATCAAAAGTCCTGCTCACACCAGCCCTGGGACTGCAAGCTGCCGCTTGCAATGGAGCGGTCCCGGGAGCGTGGCGTGGAGCGGGAAAGGCGGCGGATGGTGAGTATAGCAGGACTTCAACGAGCTATAGGTGAGTATATGTTTATTTATTTTTTAAGTCTCTATACTATGTGGCTCTGTGCTGGCCAATATACTACGTGGCTCTGCTATATACTACGTGACTGGGCAATATACCGTACTACGTGGGCTGTGCTATATACTATGTGGCTGGGCAATACGTGACTGCAATATACTACGTAGTTGGGCAATATACTACGTGGCTGGGCAATATACTACGTGACTGGGCAATATACCACGTCGCTGGGCAATATACCACGTGGCTGGGCAATATACCACGTGGTTGGGCAATATACCACGTGGCTGGGCAATATACCACGTGGACATGCATATTCTAGAATACTCGATGCGTTAGAATCGGGCCACCATCTAGTCTATAATAACTACATACCATCTCCAAATTCTCGAAGTAGATAGTGGAAAGAGGATCTGTCATGGCTGTTTTAGTAATTGCTTATATTTAGAGGCATAACAGAATTTTTGCATTAGGGCATTGCTGACATTTGCGGCACCAACTATCACAGGTCTTTAATAGCATTGGTCTTTTCATGTAGTTCAAAGAAGCCTTTTTTCGCCCCCTTAGGCTCCATGACTGGAGTGAGTACAACACCTGCACCCACCATTGTTATGCCCCTACTTAATAAAATAACATTTCTGGAGCATCGTTTTTATTAAAATTCTGCCTTGTGTTTTTCCTCCTGTTTTTTCCTCTTGGAAATTTTAGAATGAAATGTTAACTGGGTGTTACCATTCCACTTGTCAGAGTGCAAAAGATCACACTTCACTTGGTAAGAGTTGTCAATTCCTATGAGGGATAGCAGAGAAATGGCACAATGTAGAGTTCTGAGAAAAGATGCTCCAGAATTGTAATGTCATGTGGATTACAATTATTTATTAAAACAGATATCTCCAAAGGGATGACAGATCCTCTTCAAAGCCCATGTTAGGAAAACTTAATTAATGACTGGTCCAACTCCATTATTGAAACCCAGCAAAAGTCAGACCAAAAATAGTTTCTTAGACATTCTCAAGAATTGCCAGTATAAATAAGATAGACTTAAATGGGCTTGTCGCTTGGTCAAAAGTGATCAGCTTTTGCTCTTATTTTATTTCCGCTGCTCCACAGTGAATTCTTTTTTTTTTTAATAAAAATCCACCATACAGTTCCAGAGATTAGCCTTTTTATATTATTACGATGATCTTTATAAGAGAGAGGTGGTATTCACAGGATCCTCTGGGGCGGGTCTTTATACTGTCCTGCATTATTAGTCTGTTAGTAACACCCCTTCTGTAAAGAAGATAAAAATTAGCACTAGATAAAAAGGCCTATATATCTGGGACCATATAACAAATTTTAAAAAAATAATGTCCAGGGAAGCAGCAGGAATAAAATAGTAGCAAAGATTGGACACTTGACCTGGTGACAGAGCTTTTTTTTTTTTTTCTTAATAAATTTGGAACAATTCAATTTTGCTGTCTGAGTTGCCCACATTAAAGAAAAAGGGCCCTTATTGCTTTCGCACTTGTACATACTGCACCATTGTTTTGTTTGTCCCTTCCCACAATCAGAAGTCCCTTTTACCTTACAGTCCATACGGAGGATGTGCTTGGCAATAGTCCTTGGGTCATTGTTTGTGAATAGTTCCTTGGCCCGTTTCAGTAGGGCTGTTTCCAATGGTTTATTTTCAGAGGGGAGTAAAATGGATTCAAAGTCATTTGGATTAAAAGCGGATACGTTCTCATACACCGGTCTAACGAACTCTCCCTCGTCCCCCATATCGGTATGTTCCGGTTGTGAGCACTGAGATATACTGTCCTCCAATGTGGGGAAATTCAGTTCGGAGTTACTAAGAGAGAAGGTCTCCTCTTCGTCAGTTTTCTGACTTTCCAGAAAACTGTTATGTGACGAATGTGTCTTTGTCCACCCAACGTCCTCTGTAGGAGTAGGGTGCAGTTCACAATAGTTGGCTTCGGCGTTCTGCCAGATTGCAGGGGACTGTGGCTGCTTGACATACAATGACTTGCTGGGCTTTGGAGGGGGTCTAGGACAGAGCTGACTGTCTGATCCTCTCAATGCCTCTGCGGAGTGAGCCTCAGAGCTGAACCTCCGGATTTCTGTTGGGCTTAACGTAGGTTCACTTCCAGTCCTGAAGACATGTGGTCTTGGCGTTAACCGGCCATCCATTCCTGGTGACAAGTATGGCTGTCTACTGCCTACAAAAAAGGTGGCCATATTATTATGATTTATCTGTGCATATTGGCAAACATTTATCAGTGACTTTCCCTTTACCGTCTAGAGCAGTGTTTCTCAACTCCAGTCCTCAAGACCCATCAACAGGTCATGTTTTCAGGATTTCCTTAGTATTCATAGGTGATGGAATTAATGATTGAGCCGGTGATGAAATTATCACCTGTGCAATACTAAGGAAATCCTGAAAACATGACATGTTGTTGGATCTTGAGGACCGGAGCTGAGAAAAACTGGTCTAGACCATTCCTATAACCTACAAGGTTATGGGTACATATGAATCCCATGTTGACCTGCCAACTTATAGATCAATATCAGACATGATCTGCAACGCAACAATTTTCCAATATTTAAGTGGAGGGTTTGTAAGTGCGTCCAAAAGTAATAGCAGCTCTAAAAGTTGCAACGGACCCAGGACAGCAATGTACCTAGACACTTACTTAGCGGTAGGTAGCTTTCCGATTGGTGAGAGTTCAGAGGTCGCCTCTTTTCCCGCATGTTGTCTAAACATGATGGATGGCTGCCGCTCTTCTCTTTATTTCTGGAAGGACCAATATACATATAAATTACAAGTACACGACAGTACATAATATCTTAATGTAAAGTGCTGTGGAATATGTTGGCCCTATATAAATTATTATCTTTAAAGGGTCTCTATATTGACTTTTACAATTGATGCTTCCAATAGATAACACTACAGTTATCTTTCTCTGTGAAGAGACTATTTGCATGTTGAAGAGCATTGCATGGCCTATAAGGCTATGTGCACAAGTTGCGGATTAGCCTTAGGAATTTCTGGTGCGGATTCTGCCTCTCCTGGCAGAAAACGCAGCTGTGGATTTGTCGCGTTTTTTGTGCAGATCCGCAGCGTTTTTTTTGTGCGTCTTTGCTGCATATTTTTGTGGATTTGCTGCGTTTTTTACCCCTGCGGTTTTCTATAATGGAATGTTTACAAAAACGCTGCAGATCCGCAAACAAGAAGTGACATGCTACTTCTTTCAAACTGCAGCGTTTCCGCACCGGATTTTCCGCAACGTGTGCACAGCATTTTTTTTTCTCATTGATTTACATTGTGCTGTAAATCAATTGCGGATCTCCAGCGTTTCTGCACCGCAAAAAAAACGCTGCGGATCCGCAGAGAATCCGCAACGTGTGCACATACCCTAAGTCTCCATACACCAACTTGGTGTTCTCCACAAGGACAAATTTCCTCATCTGCCCTATGGTGTTTTTGATTTCCTCTGGATCAACATGTTAAGTCTTCCAATGAAACTGGTCGCACTGTGTGAATACGAGTATTCCGTATGAGGCTACAAGTAAACATTTCTATAATCTAACAACTATATATCTAATGTACAGATATTAAGCCTGCTTCTAGCTGTACTGCGCTATATGAAGGGTACATACAATTATTTATATACCAGTATGGCCACTAGGTGGCAATGTTTTGGGTTTCTTTTCAAGCTGAATGATACTAGCAGTAGAAATTCTTTAAAGTGCCCCTGTCAGCCGGATCGTGCTCAGTAACCTACAGACACTGTCAGGTCGGCGCCGTTATACTGATTACAATGATACCTGGTGATGAAATCTGTCTTGTGGTTGTTGTTTAATTTTTTATATACAAACTAAAAATAAAATCCCCTTCTGCAGGCAGACACCAGCGCCTGCACGGAATCATGATCACATTCATTGTGTGCATGTAATTATTGTTTTTGATGGCATCTATAAATTCCTAAAAAAAAAAAAAAAAAAAAAACATGTTTGAAAATGGTGCCACCTGCGCAGTAGCAGTTATCGGTGATCCCATAGATGTTACTGCGCAGGTGGCACCATCTTGGAATAGGCTTTTTTTCCCCTCTAGCAGGATGGTGGCGCCTGCACAGTTGCATCTATGGGATCACCGATAACTGCTACTGTGCAGCTGTCGCCATTTTCAAATTGATTTTTTGTAATGAATTTATAGATGCTATAAAAAATAATTATATGCACATTACGGATATGATCATGGTGCAGCTCCACCGCCTGCCTGCAGAAGTGGATTTTTTTTTAAATATATATAATATTCATTATGTAAATTAGGGGGCAGGTCAGTGAGGGATCAGTGACCTGTCAGAAGCCATACTGGTGAATACCTAATCAGAGCACCACATGAAGACCCTCACAGACCTCCCTGGAGCACGAGCATATCATTAACTCAAAACTGAAAAAAAAAAAAAGATTAAACAACAACCACAAGACGCATTTCATCACCAGGTATCATTGTAATCAGTATAACGGCGCCAACCGGACAGAGTCTATGCACAATCCTGCTGACAGGATTAAAGGACCATCTGAAAAAGAATTATTCCTCGTTCAGAAAATTTCTGTTACTCCTCCTATAAGGACAAAAAGTAAACCATGAACAGCAGTGAGCAGAGATCTCTAGTTTGGCAAATTAATACAGAAAGTATGAAGCCGTAAGCTCTTGAGCACACGTTGCAGATTTGATGCGTTCTTGCCATGTAGATTTGCTTGCAAAACCTGAAGCAATCCTGAGGTCAGCAAAGTGAATGAAAAAACTGAACTGTTATGCACATGTTGAGTATTTTTGACTTTCAGATTTGGTGCAGAAAATAATCTGCAGCGTGTCAATTCTGTGCGATTTTCACCATTGACATCAGTCAAAAGACGCAGAGCAAAAATGCATAAAATGCGTGTATCTGCAGCTGTGTTTTTTCCTGTCAAGAGATGCAGAAATAGTGCAGAAATGTGTGCACATAGCCCTATACCACTTTAATTTCCTAAAGAGGACCTGTGCGCTCTCCTGTCTCGTCTATTTTATATCCTCTTTTAAACACTTGTATTCTTCATGGAGATTTTTTATTTTAGGACTCGGCCTTGTGTTATTCCTCCTAGAAATGTATGAATAAACTGACAGCAGGGTGTGTCCCTACATACTGACACTCTACCTTGACAAGGGTAATGATTAGTGATAAGCGAACGTGCTCGCATAAGGTGTTATCTGAGCATGCTCTGGTGGTAACAGTGTCTTTGGTGCGCTCGAATATTATGATTGAATCCCCGCGGCTGTTCGACAGTCACAACACAGGTTGTGCATGTGTTGCAGCTGTAGAACATGTTTTCGAGCACACCAAAGACACTGTGTTAGCACTCGAGCGTGCTCGCTCATCACTAGTAAATGATAAAACTCATTTTTCTTTTTTTTTTTTTTATTGAATATTTAGGAGGAATAACGGAGGAACATCACACCGCATAGGTCTACAAACTGATGCTCCAGAATTCTAATTTAATGAGCAATACTAAAAAAAAAAAAAAAAAATGCAAATGAGAAATTTGTGTTCCATTGTACAGATATTCAAAAGAATATCAGAAAAGGATGGGTAATACATACAATTTTTTTTATTGTTATTATTTTATATAATCTGCACAAGTTTGATCACAAACCTTAGCAGATTTCCCCGGATCAGGCTTTGCTCCAGTGTTAGTCCGTGACCTATATTGAGACTGAGTCTTTTAGGGGTGTCTGCTTTTTCTTCCAGTACTCCCATTTCCAAACGTCTAACTGGGGAGACGCCATACTTTTCCTCAATACACCTTAACGGTACTGTCCTGGTGACAGGCTGGAAAATGATGGCTCCGCTCTGTAGTGACACCGGCTTGCGATTGCCCACGTAGTATCTGACTAATGCAGGGACGTTGTCAAAGCTGTCGTGTTCAAACTGGTACTGAATCCGACTGTAAGCTTCGTTGAGCCGGATGAGGACTTTATTTATCTTGAAATGTTGGGAGAGGTTTTTCCACTGACAGGTGAGCACGAAATTTCCAGGGCTGGACAACGAATCCCTGATCAGAAAGTCTCCATCTCTCATCACCAGGCTCTCGGAAATCTGCAGAGGAAGGACATGGAGTGAATTCATTCTGGACGAGGCTCGTTAGGAGTGTAAGCAAAGCAAATGTGTAGAAAAACATATATATATATCACCCTGTATAATAATACATGATAATCTGAATCAGCAGGGGAAGGCTAAATAGGACAGGAAAAATTTTAAGAAAAAAAAACAACCGGCACTTATGCAGAATGCTATAAACATTATTAAAAATTGAGGATTATTTCATGATTAAAGCACAAATTCATACATGGTCGACGTGTTTCCACTGCACTAAGCAGTCTTACAAATGATCATTAGTCATGAGTAAGACTGCTTAGTGCAGTCGAAACGCGTTGACTGGGTCATGTCGACCATGTAAAATTTTTCTTTTGTATGCGCTATATTTTCTTTTGAAAAATAAAAGACAAGGAAAATCCAGTCCTGTTGAGCCGGACTCCAATTTTTTCTATTGTCCTTGATGTGAGGCCAGGGCGAGGCCGGTGTCTGAGCCCCAGGTGGATGAGCTGGAATAGTTTTTATAAAAATTAGTTGGGAACCCTATACATAACTAATCATCTCAACTGACCCAATTAAATAGATGCCAAAGTGCAATTCACGAGGAATAAGAATTCAAAAAGTAACACCCTATATTATGTACCAGAGGTCTGCCCGCCATAATTATAAGCCGACCATACCATCCCGGCACTGCCTATAGAGCATAGTGATGATGTGAGGACAATTTATAAAGAGCATCCAGCAAACCATAATTTAGTTGGTGTCCAATTGAGCAAATAGATTTGCGAAGCTCAGACGTGGTGTCCGTCCGGTCCTCCATGCCGGTCAGATCAGGGCAGTAGTCACTTTCAGCAGCCAGGGTGCCACTTGCACTTAGCAGACCGTGTGCAGTCATGATGCCAGGCTGAGGATGCCAGCTGGCAGAGAAGACCAGACTGCATGTAGGACCAGGGACATGTGAATGGTTTTGGCTCGGCTATAAGTTGGAGTCGTACAGTCCATATAGGCCGGATTTCCTACTAGGTGTCTAAACCAGCCTGGTCTATAACCAATACTGGGATTTTTTTTTTCCAGAAAAACAATGTGGCAAGCCATGGAGTTATTTCTGCTCCCTTACTGGAGAGATTCACAGATTCCACAACCTTCCATTAATGCAAACATTATAATAATACCGGCATCATGGCGCCACTACGCTGATGATGTGACCCCATCAGAGCATAGCCGGAGTAGGCCGTTCCTATAGTGTTGGCACAATCTATGAACAGACTTTACATTTCTTCTGCCATGATTGCAGACTGTAGCCAAGTTTTCTGATAATGCTATAGATGCCATCGGGCAACATGTGCTACCTCCTTGATTAATTTTGCTTTTTGCAGACTTGGTTCATTGCTGCTGACCCGCATTTTGGATTAATCCATCATTTTTTTTCATTAATGTTGTCAGCACTTGTGACATGGGAATATCATCCATGTAATGGAAGCATTTTCCTACTCTCTCGTCTGACCTCTTGTCTGGGAGTGAGCACAGACGTCGCCGCACTGGCAGCTGCATCTGATATATCACAAGTCCCCAGTGATGGCGGAGGGAATAATATTTGCTTGTTTCACTTCCACTCGCGGCATAGTACTTACACAATACAGAGAGATTATAGGAAAATCAATTCCCTTCTGCCTTTGGGTTCATCTACCAGTAGCGGCTACTCAGGGGTGACTATAGTGTATGCAGGGGCTGCAGCCTAAGTCCGGTCCAAAAGGTCCATTACTATTAAAAAGAAGCAATGATACTTGGCGGCCCTGTTGGAGATTTTACATTGGGCACAAAGCGGCTGTCTACTCATTTACTCACTGTCGGCTCTCAGTTACTTATTAAGAATCACGTGCGTCTAAGTCACATCCAGCGAATTCTTACAGATCCGTTCCAAGACAAGTAAATGAGAATCTCAGCTAAAAGCCAACTGTAATAATAACGAAACCTGTGGTTGTAAAAAAACAAACTACAATTCCCAGCATGCCCTGAGAGCCACAGGCAGTTTGTCATCTAAATCAAGGCAAGATCAGATTACTGTCATTTTTCCTAAAGCAAAAATAAATTTACCTCTTGGACTCTCTACATGTATTGCTCCCGGGGTACACTCAGCCTGTAGGACCGCACAGAGGCCGCGCTGCTCCGTACTGCGGAGCCATACGCCCTCCATGCTCTGCGGTACAGGCCGGATGCACCGGGCTCGGCGGTGCACATAGATTGTACGACCCTGGTGGGCACAACTATCGCTAGTGGATGGCACTAGGCATCATTTACCAACTGAATACCCAAGTAAAAAAATACATAGAGGAAATCTTTGGCGGGACCATTGTCACATTTCATTTTTCCAGAACATGTCACAATGAAACCCTTTACTTTCTATACCAGGTAATATTCTTTATTTCCTGATTTTTCTGCGGATCAGTCACCGTTGAGGTGATCTAGTTGGTTTTTCCAGTTCATTGGATGACCCTTTACTAACCGGACTGTCATTATATTCTTCGTGATGATGGCGTCTGCTCCGTCACTTATGGGAAGGTGTGTTAAGCAAACAGGTCAGGTGTGGTGACAATCCGCCCCGACACCTGCTGCTCACCATACACACGTGTACTGCTCACCCCATCCAGGAGCATTATTCAGTGCCAGCTTCTTCATATATTGCATTATTCCAATCCCTTTAACCCATTGTTTCCCTCCTGCTGCACTCACCTGGCGAGGGATCCGTCCGTGGTACCAGGCATGGCTGCGTAAGTCCTCGCTGCTCAGCTTCAGCTCCTCCTCCAGCTCCTTCTTCAGTTTGTCAGGTGTCCCTCCATCCATGATATATCGCTCTTTGGAGAACTGGAAGACACAACAGGTGAATGTGACTCTCCCCGGAGCCGGTGTCACCTGGCCGCCTCTTCAGCAGCCGCAATGCAAACAGGAACTTTCATTTTGTCACTTGTCACATGCGCTGTCACCAGTCCCACGGAGGTGGGTGTTCCTAAGCCTGCCTCCATGATCAAAGGCCACCATGCAGGGATCGGATGCACAGAGGCTACACCTGGGCTCAGATACCTTACTTTCAGATCTCCCAGCTGCCCTTTGTACTAGGTTTATGGCCTCTGCCTATAGACTGTTAGCACTTAACCCATAAATGACCAGACGCAGCATAAAAAGAGGGATAGACTACCTCTAAATAAATAATACTCATATTAATAGTTGAACCCCCAATGGCACGGATTGTAATAATACACTTATATACATGTGGATAGGCTACATATAAAGTTCCTTAAAGGGAGTTTGTCACCAGATTTTTTCCACCTAATTTGAGAGCAGTTGAGAGTCTGATTCCAGCGATGTATCATCGGGCTACTTGCTGTAGTTTTGATAAAGTCACTTATCAGCAAGAGATCAGATAAGCAGGTTTATTCTAGTGATGTAGTCCATCCCCGTCCCCACCACTGCTTGGCTGCTTTCTGCCTATGCGCAGTGTACGCATAACACATCCAATCAGTGATGCCGGTGAGGTTATACACAGCTAAGCATTCAGAGAACTACAGGGATTTTATCAAAACTACAGCAAGAAGCCCAGCAAGTGATACATCACTGGAATCAGAGTTTCTACCCCTACATTATGCAGCTCTTGGATGGGATCACAAACCTGGTGACAGATTCCCATTTAAATTGTTTCTAACATATAGAGACAATACATGGGTATAGAAATAAATCTCCGCCCATGGGATGACAAAGGTCCATGGTAAAACCGAGCACCGGGACATGGTACATCGGAAACCCCAAAGCCATAGAAGAAGCTCATGTATAGGATGTATTATTTTCATCAGATAACCACGTCCCTTTAAGTACCATGATAAAAGGACTAACGGCCACTTATGGGAAGGAGATCAGTATAACAAAACCCTGCAACCTGGATAAATCATTCGGACGCCATACATCATGAAAAAAATGTTAATTCCAGGTGACAGGCCCCATCTAATCCTCCCATTACCAATCACTCACGTACCAGACACCATTGTGGGACGTCAAAGACACAAAAGGAGTCTTTAGAGAATGCTTAAGAATATGGAAAATGTAATGAGAGGATTGTGCAGCTTAGGTTTCAATTTTACATAAGCCGTCTCTGAAACCATGAGATTTCTCCCAATTAAGAGAAACGTGTAGATGAAGTAAAGTGGGATCCTGCATGAAAGAAATGCGATGTTATAGGCAAATATCATACAAGTGTGAACATTTAAGGAGGCCCTGTCACCTGGTCAAAAGTTTCCCGTTTTTTTCGCTAATTTTATTTCCGCTGTTTCCCTCATTATTCCATTATTACTTTTTTTTAAAAGTAAATTCCACCATGTGGCTCTAGAAATATGAGCCTTTTTATATAGTGCTACTTTTTCGGGTCTTTAAGGGGGTGAAGCTCACAGGGTAATAATGCGGAGCAGCCTAAAGACTCGCCCCTGAGGATCCCTTTGTAAAGACCATAACATTTTGCATTAACTAAGAAGGCCCGTATCTCTAAAACCAAATGGCGGATTAAAAACCAAATACTCAGGGGAGCAGTGGAAATAACATAAGAGCAAAAACCGGCTGATTTTGACCTGGTGACAGGTCTTCTTTAAAGATATTATTACAGAATATGTAAAAAAACTAATAGAAATAAAACCAACATTGCCTCTGAGCGAGTGGGTGTGTGTTGCCTTTATGAAAGCTATAAAAAAAATAAAAGAGAAATGGTCATAGATAATAGAATAGCTGATAAATAACACTGTAATAAGTCCTAACATACCGCCACATACACACTACAAAGAGCTCCACTGTATCTGCTCATCGGCCTGCAGAATATTACAAAACAAAATTGCTCTAGAAACCTTTGAAGACTTACAATAACTCATTTCTCTGCTGCTATCAATGGAACAAAAATAAACTGCAGAATTTGGACTTTAATAATGATAATTTTCTCATTTTTTGTGCCATGATTGGACTGGTTGTGTCTTAATTGTCCATAGGGCTGTGATCAGAATATCCCCATTTAGGGTATGCGCATACAGAGCATTTATGGTGGTCAGACACGACATTTCAGAGTGGAAACAGCTTCGAATAACACTCATTCTTTGGGAAGTCTTTGGAGTTTTTAGTTTCCTGATGCTGTTTTAGGTTATGCTCGCTCATTTCTTTTATTTTTTTTTTTTTTTTTATAGTAGAAACTCTCCCGGAAACCACGAGTTTTGATTGGAGAGTTTCTGCTCTGAAAACTGAGCGACATAATTTAGTGTGAACACACCCTTAGGGTAAGTGCACACAATGTGAACTAGCAGAGTTTTTCCAGCAGAAGACTAATTCACTCTCCCAAAGAGTCTTTTGTGTTTTTTTTTTGGTAATTTCCTGAGCATTTTTCCTACAGTTTTGGCCACCAGCGAATCTTTGGAGGGTTTTCCCCATGGTTTTTGTGATATCTTATTTACTACAATGTTCTAGTTATTTTTATCCGTCCATTAAATAATGAAGAAACCACTAGCGATTTTTCAAGATGTTGTGTGAATTGTGAATATACATGGAAAGAGTTTTTGGCTTCTCACAAAACTACATAACTCAATCTCGTCAGCTCCTCTTGCTCTATAATATGGTGGCGGCAGATTGTACGGCGTTTTCATGGTGACGATAGCTATAATCGGGTGGTATTGTCTGCTGATAAACTTATTCATATAAAGTCCACACAAGTTATTTTCACCTGTTAGAATCTATAACTTAGACTGGAAACTATTCTTATTTCTAGCTTGGAAAACACAGCTTGGGAACTTTGCTGAAAAAGACCCCGATATGTTGGCACAGAGTGTTCCTTCTGAAAACAGATAAAAGCTTTTCAGATTCATTCATCTCAGCTGACAATGAGCCATACACTGTGATGTGCTGCCAACAGGTCCACAGCAGAGCACGCCAACATCCCCAATACTAGCCCCGTGTGTACTGTGCACAGTTAGGGTCCATAATACAGTTTTATGAAAAAGTTTGGGCACCCCCATTAATCTTAAGCTTAATGTTTTATAAAAATTGTTTGTTTGTTTTTGCAACAGCTATTTCAGTTTCATATATCTAATAACTGTTGGACACAGTAATGTTTCTGCCTTGAAATGAGGTTTATTGTACTAACAGAAAATGTGCAATCTGCATTCAAACAAAATTTGACAGGTGCATAAGTATGGGCACCCTTATCATTTTCTTGTTTTAAATACTCCTACCTACTTTTTACTGACTTACTAAAGCACATTTTTTGGTTTTCTAACCTCACTGAGCTTTGAACTTCATAGCCAGGTGTATGCAATCATGAGAAAAGCTACTTAAAGTGGCCACTTTCAAGTTGTTCTCCTGTTTGAATCTCCTCTGAAGAGTGGCATCATGGGCTCCTCAAAAAAACTGTCTAATGATCTGAAAACAAAGATTATTCAACATAGTTGTTCAGGGGAAGGATACAAAAAGCTGTCTCAGAGATTTAACCTGTCAATTTCCACTGTGAGGAACATAGTAAGGAAATGGAAGAACACAGGTACAGTTCTTGTTAAGGCCAGAAGTGGCAGGCCAAGAAAAACATCAGAAAGGCAGAGAAGAAGAATGGTGAGATCAGTCAAGGACAATCCTCAGACCACCTCCAGAGTGCTGCAGCATCAACTTGCTGCAGATGGTGTCACTGTGCATCGGTCAACTATACAACACACTTTGCACAAAGAGAAGCTGTATGGGAGAGTGATGCGAAAGAAGCCGTTTCTGCAAGCACGCCACAAACAGTCGGCTGAGGTATGCAAAAGCACATTTGGAGAAGCCAATTTCTTTTTGGAAGAAGGTCCTGTGGACTGATGAAACCAAGATTGAGTTCTTTGGTCATACAAAAAGGCGTCATGCATGGTGGCCAAAAAACACAGCATTCCAAGAAAAACATTTGCTACCCACAGTAAAATGTGGTGGAGGTTCCATCATGCTTTGGGGCTGTGTGGCCAATGCCGGCACCGGGAATCTTGTTAAAGTTGAGGGACGCATGGATTCCTCTCAGTATCAGCAGATTCTTGACAATAATGTTCATGAATCAGTGACAAAGTTGAAGTTACGCAGGGGATGGATCCTTCAGCAAGACAATGATCCAAAACACCGCTCCAAATCTACTCAGGCATTCATGCAGAGGAACAATTACACTGTTCTGGAATGGCCATCCCAGTCCCCAGTCCTGAATATCATTGAACATCTGTGAGATCATTTGAAGAGGGCTGTCCATGCTCGGCGACCATCAAACTTAACTGAACTGGAATTGTTTTGTAAAGAGGAATGGTCAAAAATACCTTGATCCAGAAACTCATTACAAGCTACAGGAAGTGACTAGAGGCTGTTATTTTTGCAAAAGGGGGATCTACTAAATATTAATGTCACTTTTCTGGTGGGGTGCCCATACTTATGCATCTGTCAAATTTTGTTTGAATGCAGATTGCACATTTTCTGTTAGTACAATAAATCTCATTTCAAGGCAGAAACATTACTGTGTCCAACAGTTATTAGATATATGAAGCTGAAATAGCTGTTGCAAAAAAAAACAATTTTTATAAAACATTAAGCTTAAGATTAATAGGGGTGCCCAAACTTTTTCATATAACTGTATATCCACAGTACAAGGCATATGACTGCAAGGTATAACTCGTGTGCAGCCAATACATACAACAAGGCTGACAGCCTAAAAGCTGCAAATTATTAACCAGATCTGCATGGATTACTGCTCATACACAGGATTACGAGAGGATCCCGAGGGCTGCACCTGCCATTCTGTAGCTTTATCTCCGATTAGCACAGTATTAGTGCATCGATTCTGGAACCGCAGTTCTGCATATGTCAATAATGGACTTTTAGGGATTCAGATTAGATTTGCAGCGTCTTAGCCTCTGGTCATTCAGAATATGGATATACACACACTGATCCCGTTAGGGAAGATTTTATTTTGCAATGGAAAGTGGATCGGTCTTCAGACTATGTAGTTCTATGAAAAAATCTTGTGAGGTTTGGCTAATAGGACTGATCGGAGATTCGCAGATACATATTCACTGCAGACAGATGTCAGTCACCACTAAGGGAAGGGAAAGCGTTCTTCGCATGAATACATCAGACGACTCCAATTAACTCAAGGCTGAAGTATATTTTGTGCAATTTTATCTAACGAGAGAGTAGATTTGCCCCCATAATAGTCTGTCCTTGCATAGTATATCTGATTAAAATGTTCTTAAAAATGGAGGTATCCACTACTTTTGCTACTTTGATGAAACCGCCTAGAATTGTCTAGTATCATGCATATACTCAACTATTAATCCACCAGTGACTGTGTGCTGCCCAAAAGTAGTGATGTGCTCCCTCCTGTGGCAATGGGACAGTGCAACACCTTACTAAAACTACCAGCTTAATGCTGGGAATGGGATGGGTGCAACACCTTACTAAAACTACCGGCTTAATGCTGGGAATGGGACAGTGCATCGCCTTACTAAAACTACCAGCTTAATGCTGGGAATGGGACAGTGCATCACCTTACTAAAACTACCAGCTTAATGCTGGGAATGGGACAGTGCATCACCTTACTAAAACTACCAGCTTAATGCTGGGAATGGAACAGTGCATCACCTTACTAAAACTACCAGCTTAATGCTGGGAATGGGACAGTGCATCACCTTACTAAAACTACCAGCTTAATGCTGGGAATGGGACAGTGCATCACCTTACTAAAACTACCAGCTTAATGCTGGGAATGGGACGGTGCATCACCTTACTAAAACTACCGGCTTAATGCTGGGAATGGGTCGGTGCATCACCTTACTAAAACTACCAGCTTAATGCTGGGAATGGGACGGTGCATCACCTTACTAAAACTACCGGCTTAATGCTGGGAATGGGACAGTGCATCACCTTACTAAAACTACCGGCTTAGTGCTGGGAATGGGACAGTGCATCACCTTACTAAAACTACCGGATTAGTGCTGGGAATGGGACAGTGCATCACCTTACTAAAACTACCGGCTTAGTGCTGGGAATGGGACAGTGCATCACCTTACTAAAACTACCGGCTTAGTGCTGGGAATGGGACAGTGCATCACCTTACTAAAACTACCGGATTAGTGCTGGGAATGGGACAGTGCATCACCTTACTAAAACTACCGGCTTAATGCTGGGAATGGGACAGTGCATCACCTTACTAAAACTACCAGCTTAGTGCTGGGAATGGGACAGTGCATCACCTTACTAAAACTACCAGCTTAGTGCTGGGAATGGGACAGTGCAACACCTTACTAAAACTACCAGCTTAGTGCTGGGAATGGGACAGTGCAACACCTTACTAAAACTACCAGCTTAATGTTGGGAATGGGACAGTGCATCACCTTACTAAAACTACCAGCTTAGTGCTGGGAATGGGACAGTGCATCACCTTACTAAAACTACCGGCTTAGTGCTGGGAATGGGACAGTGCATCACCTTACTAAAACTACCGGCTTAGTGCTGGGAATGGGACAGTGCAACACCTTACTAAAACTACCGGCTTAGTGCTGGGAATGGGACAGTGTAACACCTTACTAAAACTACCGGCTTAGTGCTGGGAATGGGACAGTGCATCACCTTACTAAAACTACCGGCTTAGTGCTGGGAATGGGACAGTGCATCACCTTACTAAAACTACCGGCTTAATGCTGGGAATGGGACAGTGCAACACCTTACTAAAACTATCAGCTTAATGCTGGGAATGGGACAGTGCATCACCTTACTAAAACTACCAGCTTAGTGCTGGGAATGGGACAGTGCATCACCTTACTAAAACTATCGGCTTAATGCTGGGAATGGGACAGTACAACACCTTACTAAAACTACCGGCTTAGTGCTGGGAATGGGACAAACTACCGGCTTAATGCTGGGAATGGGACAGTGCAACACCTTACTAAAACTATCAGCTTAATGCTGGGAATGGGACAGTGCAACACCTTACTAAAACTATCAGCTTAATGCTGGGAATGGGACAGTGCAACACCTTACTAAAACTATCAGCTTAGTGCTGGGAATGGAACAGTGCATCACCTTACTAAAACTACCAGCTTAGTGCTGGGAATGGGACAGTGCATCACCTTACTAAAACTACCGGCTTAATGCTGGGAATGGGACAGTACAACACCTTACTAAAACTACCGGCTTAGTGCTGGGAATGGGACAGTGTAACACCTTACTAAAACTACCGGCTTAATGCTGGGAATGGGACAGTACAACACCTTACTAAAACTACCGGCTTAATGCTGGGAATGGGACAGTGCATCACCTTACTAAAACTACAGGCTTAATGCTGGGAATGGGACAGTACAACACCTTACTAAAACTACCGGCTTAGTGCTGGGAATGGGACAAACTACCGGCTTAGTGCTGGGAATGGGACAGTGTAACACCTTACTAAAACTACCGGCTTAGTGCTGGGGATGGGACAGTGTAACACCTTACTTAAACTACCGGCTTAGTGCTGGGAATGGGACAGTGCATCACCTTACTAAAACTACCAGCTTAGTGCTGGGAATGGGACAGTGCATCACCTTACTAAAACTACCGGCTTAGTGCTGGGAATGGGACAGTGCATCACCTTACTAAAACTACCGGCTTAATGCTGGGAATGCTGGGAATGGGACAGTACAACACCTTACTAAAACTACCGGCTTAGTGCTGGGAATGGGACAGTGTAACACCTTACTAAAACTACCGGCTTAGTGCTGGGAATGGGACAGTACAACACCTTACTAAAACTACCGGCTTAATGCTGGGAATGGGACAGTACAACACCTTACTAAAACTACCGGCTTAGTGCTGGGAATGGGACAAACTACCGGCTTAGTGCTGGGAATGGGACAGTGTAACACCTTACTAAAACTACCGGCTTAGTGCTGGGGATGGGACAGTGTAACACCTTACTTAAACTACCGGCTTAGTGCTGGGAATGGGACAGTGCATCACCTTACTAAAACTACCAGCTTAGTGCTGGGAATGGGACAGTGCATCACCTTACTAAAACTACCGGCTTAGTGCTGGGAATGGGACAGTGCATCACCTTACTAAAACTACCGGCTTAATGCTGGGAATGGGACAGTGCAACACCTTACTAAAACTATCAGCTTAGTGCTGGGAATGGGACAGTGTAACACCTTACTAAAACTACTGGCTTAATGCTGGGAATGGGACAGTGCATCACCTTACTAAAACTACCGGCTTAATGCTGGGAATGGGACAGTACAACACCTTACTAAAACTACCGGCTTAGTGCTGGGAATGGGACAAACTACCGGCTTAATGCTGGGAATGGGACAGTGCAACACCTTACTAAAACTATCAGCTTAGTGCTGGGAATGGGACAGTGCATCACCTTACTAAAACTACCAGCTTAGTGCTGGGAATGGGACAGTGTAACACCTTACTAAAACTACCGGCTTAGTGCTGGGAATGGGACAGTGTAACACCTTACTTAAACTACCGGCTTAGTGCTGGGAATGGGACAGTGCATCACCTTACTAAAACTACCGGCTTAATGCTGGGAATGGGACAGTGCAACACCTTACTAAAACTATCAGCTTAATGCTGGGAATGGGACAGTGCATCACCTTACTAAAACTACCAGCTTAGTGCTGGGAATGGGACAGTGCATCACCTAACTAAAACTACCAGCTTAGTGCTGGGAATGGGACAGTACAACACCTTACTAAAACTACCGGCTTAGTGCTGGGAATGGGACAGTGTAACACCTTACTAAAACTACCGGCTTAGTGCTGGGAATGGGACAGTGCATCACCTTACTAAAACTACCGGCTTAGTGCTGGGAATGGGACAGTGCATCACCTTACTAAAACTATCAGCTTAATGCTGGGAATGGGACAGTGCAACACCTTACTAAAACTACCGGCTTAGTGCTGGGAATGGGACAGTGCATCACCTTACTAAAACTATCAGCTTAATGCTGGGAATGGGACAGTGCATCACCTTACTAAAACTACCGGCTTAGTGCTGGGAATGGGACAGTGCATCACCTTACTAAAACTACCGGCTTAATGCTGGGAATGGGACAGTGCAACACCTTACTAAAACTATCAGCTTAATGCTGGGAATGGGACAGTACAACACCTTACTAAAACTACCGGCTTAGTGCTGGGAATGGGACAGTGTAACACCTTACTAAAACTACCGGCTTAATGCTGGGAATGGGACAGTACAACACCTTACTAAAACTACCGGCTTAATGCTGGGAATGGGACAGTGCATCACCTTACTAAAACTACCGGCTTAATGCTGGGAATGGGACAGTACAACACCTTACTAAAACTACCGGCTTAGTGCTGGGAATGGGACAAACTACCGGCTTAGTGCTGGGAATGGGACAGTGTAACACCTTACTAAAACTACCGGCTTAGTGCTGGGGATGGGACAGTGTAACACCTTACTTAAACTACCGGCTTAGTGCTGGGAATGGGACAGTGCATCACCTTACTAAAACTACCAGCTTAGTGCTGGGAATGGGACAGTGCATCACCTTACTAAAACTACCGGCTTAGTGCTGGGAATGGGACAGTGCATCACCTTACTAAAACTACCGGCTTAATGCTGGGAATGCTGGGAATGGGACAGTACAACACCTTACTAAAACTACCGGCTTAGTGCTGGGAATGGGACAGTGTAACACCTTACTAAAACTACCGGCTTAATGCTGGGAATGGGACAGTACAACACCTTACTAAAACTACCGGCTTAATGCTGGGAATGGGACAGTGCATCACCTTACTAAAACTACCGGCTTAATGCTGGGAATGGGACAGTACAACACCTTACTAAAACTACCGGCTTAGTGCTGGGAATGGGACAAACTACCGGCTTAGTGCTGGGAATGGGACAGTGTAACACCTTACTAAAACTACCGGCTTAGTGCTGGGGATGGGACAGTGTAACACCTTACTTAAACTACCGGCTTAGTGCTGGGAATGGGACAGTGCATCACCTTACTAAAACTACCAGCTTAGTGCTGGGAATGGGACAGTGCATCACCTTACTAAAACTACCGGCTTAGTGCTGGGAATGGGACAGTGCATCACCTTACTAAAACTACCGGCTTAATGCTGGGAATGGGACAGTGCAACACCTTACTAAAACTATCAGCTTAATGCTGGGAATGGGACAGTGCAACACCTTACTAAAACTATCAGCTTAGTGCTGGGAATGGGACAGTGTAACACCTTACTAAAACTACTGGCTTAATGCTGGGAATGGGACAGTGCATCACCTTACTAAAACTACCGGCTTAATGCTGGGAATGGGACAGTACAACACCTTACTAAAACTACCGGCTTAGTGCTGGGAATGGGACAAACTACCGGCTTAATGCTGGGAATGGGACAGTGCAACACCTTACTAAAACTATCAGCTTAGTGCTGGGAATGGGACAGTGCATCACCTTACTAAAACTACCAGCTTAGTGCTGGGAATGGGACAGTGCATCACCTTACTAAAACTACCGGCTTAGTGCTGGGAATGGGACAGTGCATCACCTTACTAAAACTACCGGCTTAATGCTGGGAATGGGACAGTGCAACACCTTACTAAAACTATCAGCTTAATGCTGGGAATGGGACAGTGCAACACCTTACTAAAACTATCAGCTTAGTGCTGGGAATGGGACAGTGTAACACCTTACTAAAACTACCGGCTTAATGCTGGGAATGGGACAGTGCATCACCTTACTAAAACTACCGGCTTAATGCTGGGAATGGGACAGTACAACACCTTACTAAAACTACCGGCTTAGTGCTGGGAATGGGACAAACTACCGGCTTAATGCTGGGAATGGGACAGTGCAACACCTTACTAAAACTATCAGCTTAATGCTGGGAATGGGACAGTGCAACACCTTACTAAAACTATCAGCTTAATGCTGGGAATGGGACAGTGCAACACCTTACTAAAACTATCAGCTTAGTGCTGGGAATGGAACAGTGCATCACCTTACTAAAACTACCAGCTTAGTGCTGGGAATGGGACAGTGCATCACCTTACTAAAACTACCGGCTTAATGCTGGGAATGGGACAGTACAACACCTTACTAAAACTACCGGCTTAGTGCTGGGAATGGGACAGTGTAACACCTTACTAAAACTACCGGCTTAATGCTGGGAATGGGACAGTACAACACCTTACTAAAACTACCGGCTTAATGCTGGGAATGGGACAGTGCATCACCTTACTAAAACTACAGGCTTAATGCTGGGAATGGGACAGTACAACACCTTACTAAAACTACCGGCTTAGTGCTGGGAATGGGACAAACTACCGGCTTAGTGCTGGGAATGGGACAGTGTAACACCTTACTAAAACTACCGGCTTAGTGCTGGGGATGGGACAGTGTAACACCTTACTTAAACTACCGGCTTAGTGCTGGGAATGGGACAGTGCATCACCTTACTAAAACTACCAGCTTAGTGCTGGGAATGGGACAGTGCATCACCTTACTAAAACTACCGGCTTAGTGCTGGGAATGGGACAGTGCATCACCTTACTAAAACTACCGGCTTAATGCTGGGAATGCTGGGAATGGGACAGTACAACACCTTACTAAAACTACCGGCTTAGTGCTGGGAATGGGACAGTGTAACACCTTACTAAAACTACCGGCTTAATGCTGGGAATGGGACAGTACAACACCTTACTAAAACTACCGGCTTAATGCTGGGAATGGGACAGTGCATCACCTTACTAAAACTACCGGCTTAATGCTGGGAATGGGACAGTACAACACCTTACTAAAACTACCGGCTTAGTGCTGGGAATGGGACAAACTACCGGCTTAGTGCTGGGAATGGGACAGTGTAACACCTTACTAAAACTACCGGCTTAGTGCTGGGGATGGGACAGTGTAACACCTTACTTAAACTACCGGCTTAGTGCTGGGAATGGGACAGTGCATCACCTTACTAAAACTACCAGCTTAGTGCTGGGAATGGGACAGTGCATCACCTTACTAAAACTACCGGCTTAGTGCTGGGAATGGGACAGTGCATCACCTTACTAAAACTACCGGCTTAATGCTGGGAATGGGACAGTGCAACACCTTACTAAAACTATCAGCTTAGTGCTGGGAATGGGACAGTGTAACACCTTACTAAAACTACTGGCTTAATGCTGGGAATGGGACAGTGCATCACCTTACTAAAACTACCGGCTTAATGCTGGGAATGGGACAGTACAACACCTTACTAAAACTACCGGCTTAGTGCTGGGAATGGGACAAACTACCGGCTTAATGCTGGGAATGGGACAGTGCAACACCTTACTAAAACTATCAGCTTAGTGCTGGGAATGGGACAGTGCATCACCTTACTAAAACTACCAGCTTAGTGCTGGGAATGGGACAGTGCATCACCTTACTAAAACTACCGGCTTAGTGCTGGGAATGGGACAGTGCATCACCTTACTAAAACTACCGGCTTAATGCTGGGAATGGGACAGTGCAACACCTTACTAAAACTATCAGCTTAATGCTGGGAATGGGACAGTGCAACACCTTACTAAAACTATCAGCTTAGTGCTGGGAATGGGACAGTGTAACACCTTACTAAAACTACCGGCTTAATGCTGGGAATGGGACAGTACAACACCTTACTAAAACTACCGGCTTAGTGCTGGGAATGGGACAAACTACCGGCTTAATGCTGGGAATGGGACAGTGCAACACCTTACTAAAACTATCAGCTTAATGCTGGGAATGGGACAGTGCAACACCTTACTAAAACTATCAGCTTAGTGCTGGGAATGGGACAGTGCATCACCTTACTAAAACTACCAGCTTAGTGCTGGGAATGGGACAGTGCATCACCTTACTAAAACTACCGGCTTAATGCTGGGAATGGGACAGTACAACACCTTACTAAAACTACCGGCTTAATGCTGGGAATGGGACAGTGCATCACCTTACTAAAACTACCGGCTTAATGCTGGGAATGGGACAGTACAACACCTTACTAAAACTACCGGCTTAGTGCTGGGAATGGGACAAACTACCGGCTTAATGCTGGGAATGGGACAGTACAACACCTTACTAAAACTACCGGCTTAGTGCTGGGAATGGGACAGTGTAAGAGTACCGTCACACAGTGGCATTTTGATCGCTACGACGGCACGATCCGTGACGCTCCAGCATCGTAACAATATCGCTCCAGCGTCGTAGACTGCTGTCACACTTTGCAATGTACGACGCTGGAGCGATTATTTCATGACGTATGCGCGATGTAGAAGCCGTTGGTTACTATGCGCACATCGTATACAATATCGTGCACACCTTTGTTACACCATGCGATCATGCCGCCACAGCGGGACACTAGATGACAAAAGAAAGTTTCAAACGATCTGCTACGACGTACGATTCTCAGCGGGGTCCCTGATCGCAGGAGCGTGTCAGACACAGCGAGATCGCTGGAACGTCACGGATATATCGCTGGAACGTCACATATCGTGCCGTCGTAGCGATCAAAATGCCACTGTGTGACGGTACCCTAACACCTTACTAAAACTACCGGCTTAGTGCTGGGAATGGGACAGTGCATCACCTTACTAAAACTACCAGCTTAATGCTGGGAGCTGCCAGTTACAGTTTATACAAGCTCTAGTTTACACTCTTTTTTTTCAGCTCTTGTTCAACCTGTTTGATCTCGCACCACATTTTTTACCACTCTTCTAATTACCAATTCTTTCTTATTCCCGATTTATTGATTTTGACTTGTGATCTAACTTTCCTGCCAGCCTACTACATCAGCCAGCAGCTACACCGGGAACTTAACCCATGGTCCCTGTGTACGTCTACATCCCTGTACAGGGTTATAAGTGTAAAATCAAGTGCCCCCACCCAGGACTTGATAGATGCAGTAACTAGTGCAAAGCCTGTCCATGGAAACCCTATTTAGAGCTGCCGGGCAACCAAGTCAGAGCCTCATTATAGCATTGTAGTAAATTTGGCAGAATTTGTCCATTGGAGGGGGGTGGGCAATAACAAATAATAATTTACGGTAAATAACATTTAATTATAGTCTTCTAGGCTCCAGTATAGAGTTGATCAGATGTGAAAAACCATTTCTACAGCAAAATGTTAACAATGTTTTACTAGAAGTGTCTACAATCATCCATTACCAAGATTGTGAGTTACCTGCAGATTCATAGAATAATGTACTAAGAAGATTACAGCATCTATATGTTATTAATATACCACATCCGATGCTCTCAGACCGGGCATGTACAGTGCGTTCTCCGGAGGAATAGAATTTTCCCTAAAGTCCATAGAATGAGTGTGACGATCGCCGAGTGTCTCCTACATCCGGTGCAAGTGTAAGCTGATGCCCCTCAGAGACTTGGTGTGGCGGCCCATCAGTGGAGCGCTGCTCTTCCTCAGGGCTTCACGTCAATATTACAGCATGTGGACCGCCTTTTAAAGCCAAGGAAATGTTACATGTAGGAATCTAATCTGATTGTTCCTTACATATTGGATTATAAATTACTTAGAGATTGTATTTGTAACACTTAGTATGTTGTGGAATAAAAATAAACAATTGCTTCCAAAAAAGAAATACAATGTCTACTTATATTTTATTACATTTTTGATTCGTTGCACATGGATTTTTTTAGGAATTTTAACATTTTTATGGTGTTATTTTTTTCCCAAGATTCAATGTTTGTAAAACATAAAAAAAAAGATAAAACGTATATAGACTCACAATTATTATTATTTCTTTTAAATGTCCAAATTAGAGACAACCGATTTTACTACTCATATAAGTGAATGTGAGCACATATTTTCAGTTTGCCTTTAGAAAACAACAGCATCTATTAACTTGAATGAGCCTGTACTGCAATGGCAGACACAGCCGATAAACAAGATTGGCATTTTTTTCTAGAAAAAAAACGGTGCATAAAACCCATGGAGCTTTTCCAGGGTGCAGTCAGAAGGTCGTATAAATCGGACCGCAATGCATGGACTGGCCGGTGACTCTTGACGTGAGCTTTAAGCAACATTGAAAGGCGATAAATGCAACTTGTAGTTGTCAAAAGAGACAATAAAAGTCAAATAAGGTGGAGCTAGACTGCGGTAATTATTTATCTACAGGATTTTTCTTTTAATGGTGGCTGTAAAACGAAATGTGTATCAGTAGCACAATAGCTGGTGGCCTTACGGCTCATGAACCTATCAATGGATTAAAAGCTGCTCTATTGTTTGAGGCTCAGAATCTCGACAGCGCATAAGATTCCAAGGAAAGTTCCAGATTCTTACTGCCAGACTCTTTGAATGTTGAGAAAGTTTGAGGAATGTGTCCTGAAGGTCAAGAAGTCTCAGCTGTGCCGCTCCAACTAAAACAACATCCAGGCCGGGGTCTGGCCGCACACATACCGGCCTACTGTACACTGCAAGTCCAGTTGTCCTTCCGAGAACCAAAAAACAGGATTTGTCCAGCTGTGTCTACATCTAACTCCCATGTACAGCACTCCACATATTAACCAGGTACTATGTCCTATACACCTGCACATATGAAATTCCAGTAGATGGTATAGTAATAAGTCTCTGACCATCATACCAGCTTTGTACATACCAGAAAAACTAAGAGTTCTTCATATGGCCACACTTATTAACCAGCAAAATAGTAAATTCTATGTGCGGTGCTAGTGCTCACCTTGTGGAGTTGCACTAAGAGCACCTGTAGACATCTTTCACCAAACAAAATTTGGGTAGCTGTCTGACCTTCTACCAAAACACGTCGGGAATCATTCTTGAGGTTGCAACGCAAAGAAATTAAGAACAGAATTAAGTAGCTGTATTTCTTTTTTATTACGAGTCCTGGTTTCAAATCCTACCAAGGACAACATCTGCAAGGAGTTTGTATGTTCTCTCCGTGTTTGTGTGGGTTTCCTCCGGGTTCTCCAGTTTCCTCCCACATTCCAAAGACATACTGATAGGGAATTTAGATTGTGAGCCCCAGTGGGGACAGTGATGATAATGTGTGCAAACTGTAAAGCGCTGCGGAATATGTTAGCACTATATAAAACAAAGATTATTATTACAGGTGTTTTTGCCACACCACGTGTTTCGTGGATGCTCCATTCTGCAGGCGTAAAATACCAAAGTACAAAAACACCCCCCAAACATTTATATCCATCTAAGATTGCCGCCTTAGATGAGGTGAGGGGTTGGGTGAGCACACAGACCCCGGGCCTCAATGCAGCACGCAGGAAGGTACGTGGGCAGCGAGGACTGTAAAGGCTCACCAGGAATCTCAGGAGCAGCAGGATGGATTACATGGAACCCAGCAGGGATTAATGGAAGCACAAACACAAACAGAAGAGATGGTGGCACACACCTAACATAAGACTAGGAGTCTCAATCCCAAGACACAGATGTTGTGTGTCGAAATGGGCCTTTAATAGGTCTAGGGAGATTATGTCATAGATCCACTCTGGGCAACCTGCAAAACCCAATGTGGAGCACAGAGGGCAGCGGACAGAGGATAAGGAAGCAAAGACTGGGATACCCGGGACAGGAGTACAACAAAGAGCTACATAACAACACAAAATACGGGGAGCATGTTCTCTGGTAACTCTGTGCTGTGCATTTTATCAGGGGTATGCTTGCTATATACATTTGAATTAGTACATGTAATAAATACAATATTTTATTGCTAAGAAAAACTTCTTTTTGCCTCTTTGTATAAAATTATACAGCGTGCACTTGAACGAGCGATGGATACCGCGTTCACACCACCACTGAGTTATTTTAGGACCTCTGAGGTTATACCACGAGATATCGAGTACATTTCATTTGTACCTTTAACAGTGTTTACTCTGATGAAGGTCCTTGCCGACCGAAACGTCAAAAATTGTACTGTTACACTGTAAATAAAATCACCTACAATTTTCACTTATTACCTCAGTGCTAAGTCTTTCTATGGTACTTTATGGTTTGGGATTCTACTTTTGCACCCTTCCTTGGAGTGCCGCTATTTTCTTGCTGCATGATAAAAAGCATTGAAGCTATGGCCTGGCCTGCCCATTTCCCAGGCTTAAATCCAAACTGTGTCGTTCCATCCTTCACTGCCATATTGCCCCACAGTCTGTCCTGGAATTGACTGATGCTTTAATCCAGGTCTGGGAGGAGATCCCTTAGGAGACCATCTGCCGCCTCATCAGGAGCATGCCCAGGCGTTGTAGGGAGGTCATACAGGCACGTGGAGGCCACACACACTACTGAGCATCATTTCATTGTCTTGAGGCATTTCCACTAAAGTTGGATCAGCCTGTAATTTGATTTTCCACTTTGATTTTGAGTATAATTCCAAATCCAGACCTCCATGGGATATTCATTTTGATTTACATTGATAATTGTTATGTTTTATTGTTCTCAACACATTCCACTATATAATGAATAAAGATTTGCAACTGGAATATATTATTCAGTGATATCTAGGATGTGGGTGTATATATTTAGCAGTGTATATATTTATTTTTACTGGACAACCCCTTTAAAAGGAATTTGTGCGTGGGAACAGTTTCACTAATTACGTGACTGAAGCTCAGTTTATAGCCACGTTATTAAGTGCACAGCATTTTAGTTCACAGACGGATGATTTTATGTGGCTTTCCCGAATCTTTGCTATACGGTCTATAAAAAGCAGCATCTATAGATAATACAAAAAATTATAAAGGTTGGTGCTGACCCATTCTTCATTCCTGTAGCACGATATTGAGATGACAAGAATGTTTGATTATGACATCTACTTTCCGGTACCTGAAAATTACAACTTCCCTGTGAAGTCCAGTACTTCCCACTTAAGCCTATTGCCAGGAGACCACTCTGCTCCACAACCGTCACTGCCAATGATCGTCTAGTACACTTCAGGACTTGATCTCGTTTGTCTGCTCTCCTACGACGTCCTTCAGCTTGTCTTAAGAACTTTATATCTGTATCTTGTCCATAATTCAGGAGGACATTCCTCTATGGTGGATACTAGGAACTTTTTGTTGCATTCTTCCAGTCCTTGACCTCTGAAGTTTAAGGGCAAAATACATGGGAAATGCATGAATCATGAATGGTATGCTCAGCTGGATACAAAGAGCAGATCAAAACACTGTAGATCTTAATTAAAGGCCTGATAAGAGTGGGAGATGGCGGTCAGGCAACTGGAGCTTGATAATCGCTAGAACATAACTCCTTCTGCATTCCGAAAAACTCAACTGATCCGTTCTGTAAAATTCGTCTACCGGCTGAAAGTCGTGAGAAGACTCCAACCCATGGACCTTTGGTGGTCATTTAAATTGCTAATTCTTTCTCCACTATGTAATAGATGTAGCAAAAAAATAAATTGATCTGACCACGGATATAAATACTCAGCAGAAATGTGAAGAATCAAGTGCGTAGTGGGAGAACATGTACAAGAAGATGGATCCAAATGTAGCTTCACCTTCGGTGAACCGAGCAAAGTATGTTTGGCAATGCCTTACAGTGAAAATTCACCGCCATTATAATAAATAGAACTTCTGCTAACAGTATAGTGAGGAATTGCTAGTTAATTGTGGTTGTCCGATTTAGAAAAGAAAAAAAAAAAAAAGATTTAAATAACCCATTATGGAATTTTGAACTAATAACGGGGACATTCCATTTTAGCTGCTCACAAAATAGCCAACGTGAAAGACTAAGTACACTCATGCATTAGATGGATGGTCTACTGAGTTTAAATGGAATCTATGAGTAGGTTTTTTGTTACCCCATCTGAGAGAGGCATGATACAGGGGCAGAGATCCTTATTCCAGCGATGTAACAGTTTACTTCAGTCTTGATAAAATCATAGTTGTATCTGCTGCAGATCCACCAGATGCTGAGCTCTATATAACCCCAGATCCACCAGATGCTGAGCTCTGTATAACCCCACCCACTCCACTGATTGGTTGCAGTTTGTGTACGCTGTGCATAGTCAGAAAGCTGCCAATTAGCCGTGTGGGTGTGGCTGGACTAGGTGGCAGCAGGCTAAGTAGTCTTCTAGCGATAATATCCTACTGATAACACAGTGGTTTCATAAAAAACGACAGCAAGGAGCCCAGTAAGTGGCACATCGCAGAAATCAAAGTCCCTTTAATTTTCTCTGCAGTAAAATTGACAACGTAACACCAGGTTCCCCCACAGATGATCTTTGCAAGACCCTGTGAACAGCATATGATCAAGGGACACTTTTTTTGTAAAAAAAAAAACTAAGGGTTTGTGAAAACTTCAACTTTTTCAGGCGCTTCCTGCCTGGATCCATCCCACCTGAAGAACCTCGTCGAAAACCAAAACAAAAAAATGAACATAATGCACAACAATGTCAAAACAACCTTGCTGTGCACATGTACAGTACAGACCAAAAGTTTGGACACACCTCATTTAAAGATTTTTCTGTATTTTCATGACTATGAAAATTGTACATTCACACTGAAGGCATCAAAACTATAAACTAACACATGTGGAATTATATACTTAACAAAAAAGTGTGAAGCAACTGAAATTATGTCTTATATTCTAGGTTCTTCAAAGTAACCACCTTTTGCTTTGATGACTGCTTTGCACACTCTTGGCATTCTCTTGATGAGCTTCAAGAGGTAGTCACCGGGAATGGTTTTCACTTCACAGGTGTGCCCTGTCAGGTTTAATAAGTGGGATATCTTGCCTTATAAATGGGGTTGGGACCATCAGTTGTGTTGTGCAGAAGTCTGGTGGATACACAGCTGATAGTCCTACTGAATAGACAGAGTCACCAACCTCAGAAATCACAGGTTAACAGCAGCTCAGATTAGAGACCAGGTCAATGCCATACAGAGTTCTAGCAGCAGACACATCTCTACAACAACTGTTAAGAGGAGACTTTGTGCAGCAGGCCTTCATGGTAAAATAGCTGCTAGGAAACCACTGCTAAGGACAAACAACAAGCAGAAAAGACTTGTTTGGGCTAAAGAGCACAAGGAATGGACATTAGACCAGTGGAAATCTGTGCTTTGGTCTGAGTCCAAATTTGAGATCTTTGGTTACAACCACCGTGTCTTTGTGCGATGCAGAAAAGGTGAACGGATGGACTCTACATGCCTGGTTCTCACCGTGAAGCATGGAGGAGGAGGTGTGATGGTGTGGGGGTGCTTTGCTGGTGACAATGTTGGGGATTTATTCAAAATTGAAGGCATACTGAACCAGCATGGCTACCACAGCATCTTGCAGCAGCATGCTCTTCCATCCGGTTTGCGTTTAGTTTGACCATCATTTATTTTTCAACAGGACAATAACCCCAAACACACCTCCAGGCTGTGTAAGGGCTATTTGACCAAGAAGGAGAGTGATGGGGTGCTACGCCAGATGACCTGGCCTCCACAGTCACCAGACCTGAACCCAATCGAGATGGTTTGGGGTGAGCTGGACCGCAGAGTGAAGGCAAAAGGGCCAACAAGTGCTAAGCATCTCTGGGAACTCCTTCAAGATTGTTGGAAGACGATTCCCAGTGACTACCTCTTGAAGCTCATCAAGAGAATGCCAAGAGTGTGCAAAGCAGTCATCAAAGCAAAAGGTGGCTACTTTAAATAACCTAGAATATAAGACATATTTTCAGTTGTATCACACTTTTTTGTTAAGTATATAATTCCACATGTGTTAATTCATAGTTTTGATGCCTTCAGTGTGACTGTACAATTTTCATAGTCATGAAAAAAACAGAAAAATCTTTAAATGAGAAGGTGTGTCCAAACTTTTCGTCTGTACTGTATGTTCAGTCTTTTATTACATATTTTAACCGCTTCAGGGGTCGGAAATGGTGAAGTGTTTATAAGATGTAACATTTTCATTCTTTGGGCAGTTTCTGCCGGCTAATTGTAGATTAAATAGGTCATCAGGCCGCCATGTACAGACCTCCAAATTGAGCATCTAAATCACATAAGGGGGTGGTAATGTACCTACTAAATGGTCCATGCTAGGGCTCTACAATACAATGTTTATTTTTAAGGTGATCGGTCACTAAATTTCACAATACTCATGGCACATTTCATGAGATGGATCTCTAAAACCCCAGGAGACTGGTATACTTACTTTGAAAATCCATGTCCGAATGGCTGCATAATCCTTTCTGAAAGTCTTCCTGCCCAATATTAAGAGTATGATATGATATCAGCTTTAGTCGTACTCGTAAAATGCTCATAAGTAATTCGGGATTATACAGACATTCGAAAATGGATTTTTATAAGTAAGTACACCAGCCTCATTAGGTCAAAGATCTATTTAATGTATGCACGTTATATTGTGAAATCCAGTGACAATTGTTTTAAAGTACACAGTCCATGCAAATGTATACGGTCTATAAGGAATACATTACCCTCCCATACTTAGACACTAGCCACCAATGATTACAATTTTTCCGTATATCATTTTTTAAGCCGATACATGTGACTGTGCATTCATCTGTTGAGAAAATGCATGTACAAAAACGAAATAATCAGTAAAGTTTTGACTTTAAGAATATGTAATGAAAACATTATCTGTGCCTAGGGCAAGCTTTATTTCATATCTGTTGAAACAAGGAATACCATTGACATCAGCTACAAATAATGATGTCCTAATATAGGGTGATCTTTAATGTCACGCATGTGTGGATTGCTACCAACCACAAGCTATTATTATTGTACACAAGACCGGAGCTCGTCTATTTTACATCTACATTCCTGCCGGAGGTTATTTTCCCATGGCATGCCCCAGTATTTATAGTGTATGTTGCAGGGACTAATAATCAGTAATAAAGGACATGGTCATACAGAGATTTTTTCTCACTTGGATTTTGAAGAGGATCCACTTTAAAATACACATAAAAGAATCTCAATGTGAACAGACCCTAAGAAGAAGCATGGTAAAAATAAATGTGGGTTGTTTTTTTTTTTAATTTGCATGGACTCAATTTTTAACATGGGGTCTGTATAGTCATCATCCGGGACGGTCATCAGCGACACTAAGGTGCAACAGACAAGCAAGAGGATAACAATGTTTTGAACTTTTGACTTTCAGGCTCCATATTTCACCATCCACTACTGCTTTGATTGTGAGACTACCATCATTTTATAGACAATCTTGGCTATCTCATGAATAAATTTGACTAGCACCTATTTAGCATATGATTAGTTGTGCAGATTCTGCTCAGGTCACTGCATTGTTACTGTTTTGCTCCCGGTGGTGGAAAAATCTTTTTCTTCCTCTATATTACAAAATACAACCTGTTCTCACATTCCCTAATAGCTCAGGGTGTTATTAGGATGATTCCCAAGTGAAATGTCACTGGTTTGAATCAAGGAGCAGTCATGAAGAGGATTTCCCAAGAGAATCATCATCATCATCATCCAGCTCATCGATAGCCATCTCTCGGCCAAGAAAATTGCCAAACTGCATCATGTGAGCGCCATGACAGTTGGAAGAATACACAATGAAGTCCTTCCATCAAAAGCCAAGAGGTGGACGTCCAGGCAAAATGTCAGTCAGCAAGTAGGCTCATCACAAGGTCCATCAGTTCTGGCGCGAAAAACACGGCAGTGGAGGTGGCTCGTATGCTTCATAATAGTGAGATCACAGACATTCATGTACACACGTTACACAAGTCTGGAATGGTGGCCCAAAAAAAGGTGAAGAAGCCTCAACTTCAATATTGTCCATAAGAAGCATTGGCTTGAGTTTGCAAACAAGTAGGAAAAAGGGAACTGCAGAAGATTGGAAAAGGGCAATTTGGAGCGATGAAGAGAAAGCCAATAGACTAGGCTCTGATCGGTGCAAATGGGTCTGGAAGAAACAAGGGGAAAAAAGGGCCAAAAGGTTGAGAAACTAAAGGAACTCTGAAGTTTTGGGGAGGAAGTCTGATGATATGGGATTGTTTCACAGCCAAAAGGTATTGAATACTTGACCAGGATTGATGGTGGTCCCAATGCTCAGCTATAGTTGAGTATCCTACAAGACTAGTTACTTCATACACTTGAGTACTATGGGTATGAAAAGGTCGACATAGTGTTCCAGCAGGACAACGACACGAAGCATACGTTGAGATTGGCGAAGAGATGGTTCAATGACAATGAAGTAGAGGTGCTGGATTGGCCTCACTGTCCCCAAACCTCAACCCAACTCAACACTTGTGGGTAGAGAAGAAAAAACCTGTATACATAATGAAAGTGAGTCAACCAGTGTGCACCAACTTTGGGAACTTGTAGAAGAGATCTGGGTTCAGATTTTGCTCAAGACATGGTTGAATCTGATCAAGAGCAGCCCAGAAGGAGTCAGACGAAAGCCAAAAGGTGGATTTATAAAAAGGAGAAAAACAGTAACAATGCAGTGAGATGACAAGAATCTCCATGTTAAATAGTTGCGAGCCAAATTTATGTATGAGATATCCAAGATGGTGGTCTATAAAATGATGGCAGTCTCACGATCAACGCAGTAGTGGATCATGAGACATGGACCATGAAAGTCAGAAGTCCAAAACATTGTTACCCTTTTACCGCCTGCTGGATGATGCTTTGTAGCTCACAGGCCCATTGGAACCTTTGAAGAAATGTAACACATACATTGCATTTCCTATTACATACACTTAATGCACACAAGTGAGATGTAACCGTATTATTATATTATTACCGTACGCTCTAAAACATTGTCTTTCCTCTTCCCGTGGATCTGTCCTGGCCTCACACACAGTGCCGCCATTATAATACTGTGGATAAGTGATTTGTAATCAGTGAAGATTCTATTAATAGAGATGTACGATTCAACAGAGGAAAAAAAAAAAAAAGAACGGAAACCGTCTCCGCTTTTCTGGCTGGAGGAATATTTTGGAGTTTTTTTTTCCCAGGCTGTGTACGCTCATAAATACTATGTTACTCTCTCTGGGGACAAGATGAATTAGTTCAGATGGAGGGGACTATGGGAACCTCAGGACTGTAACAGAAAGGATGCGTATAGAACCAGAAATACAAATACAGCAGAGAACTTACTGATGTCTGGCCTGTCATATACCTCTGATAGGAGCGGACATGGCAAATTTTTACTCCTAGTGGTCTCTGTTGCACCATAAATCCCCTCTAGCACTTATCACTTAAAGAGCAACTAAGCTTTCTTTATTTTATTTTTTTTTTTAAAGATAACCTGTCTTCACGATTTTGTAACGTGAAGTAAAAACATCTGTAATGGTGCTGTAAGGCTGATTAAAATGATACCTTTGGTGACAAAATCCGCTTTGTAGTTCTTTTTTTAAATCACCATTTGAAGGTTTCTGCTAATTCGATTTCGGTGCACAGGGGCCGGACTGTGCACGGGGTCTTCTCCTGCCTGTCTGATCCCCCGGCCTCTCTGCCTGACTCCAGTCTGTGAGTTACAGGTCACTGCTGAGCTTTAGAATAGAGGAGGACCGGAGGCAGCAGAGGGGCCTGGGGATTACAGACAGGGAGGAGAAGATCCAGTGCACTACCCGGCCCCTGTGCACCAAAACATTCAAATGGTGATTAAAGAACAACAAAAAAGCGGATTTCTTCTCCAAAAGTATCAATATAATCAGCATTACAGTGCCATTACCGACATGTCTTCCCTATAAATTGCAAAATCCCACTGACAGGTTATCTTTAATAATTTTGTCCATCATAGAAAGTGATGTACCTTTGCAAATTATTGCATTAGGGAATTTATATTCATCCATGTAAAAAAACAATAGCATGAAAGTAGCTTTTCCCAAGATGGGACAACCCCTTTATGGAGAACCACCCCCATGACTATTTAGTTGGATCCCTAATATATGAATGCTATATGATTGTATTTGGCTTTATTTTCAGAAGGATTGCGTGTGCCTCTATTTTAGGGAGCACAGAGTATATGGTGACATTATTGGTGTGTGCTGTACTTATTTTTTTGTATTTATCTGAAAACATAGGAGAATCAGGTTGTATCTGGAAGAAGTCGTCATTGTGGTCTGGGCCAGATGGAGAAGAAAGGTAAATTGTATGACCCTTATTAGAGAAGAGGCGACCTGTGAAGTATTGGATGGGGTGATGTTTATTTGGCCTTGGGGTCCTGTGTAACAGGCGGGACGCCGTCATCCAAAATAAGCAAATATTGACAATACAGTGTAAATGTTATTTATTTATTGGGGCAGGTGAGTCATTGGCCCTGTTTTATAAAGTGCTTATGTTTTCTTGCATGATACACTTTAAAAAGTCAAAGATTTTGCACTATACAAAGTTCCAAAAAAAAATTAGCGACTTTTGGTGGTTTTTTACCAAAAGTTTCAGCAGTTCCACCAAAATGGGCAGGACTGGGGAGGAACTGGGGCAGGACAAGGCGAGGCTATGCCCAGCAAATTCATGAAAAGTGGCACAGTGTTTTATGCCAGAAATGTTACTCCAGTCCCTGAAGATGTGACAAATTCATTAAAGGGGTTGTCCACTACTCAGATAACCCCCTTCTCAATTAGTATATTCCCCCATGTAAAATCCAAACAGCCTGTACTCGTCTCCAGTATCGTGGCTGAAGCTCCCTCCCGAGCATTTATGTCATATGTCTCCTGCAGTCATTCAGGCGATGCGCCGCCCTCCCCTCCATCAGACGCTGGTGACAAAATCTCTTTAAGGCTATGTGCACACGTTGTGGATTTTGCTGGTGATCCGCAGCAGTTTTCCATCAGGTTTACAGTACCATGTAAACCTATGGAAAACCAAATCCGCTGTGCCCATGCTGCAGGAAAAAAAAACGTGCAGAAACGCTGCGTTGTATTTTCCGCAGCATATCAATTCTTTGTGCGGATTCCGCAGCGGTTTACACCTGCTCCTCAATAGGAATCTGCAGGTGTAAAACCGCAGGGGGAATCTGCATTAATTCTGCTGTAAATCCGCAGTTAAAACGCAGTGTATTTTACCTGCAGATGTTACAAAAAAGGTTGCGGAAAAATCCACACCCAATTCCACAACGTGGGCACATAGCCTAAGAACGTCATCACGGACATTGTCATTGCAAACCGGCAGCACAACATCTGCACCGGGTAGAACACATTTTGCTGTGGATTCCAAGCAGATTTCACCCTTTCCTTTGCAAAAGGAAACATCGGTGATGAAAATCCGCATCATAGATTGGCAGGCTGCAGATGAGAGATCCTCAATGCAGCTGAATTTGCAACGTAGATTTGCTTTTTTTGCATGTGAATGAGGTTTTGAAAAAATGTAATCAACAGTGCTGGCGCAGTAATAAGTAGCAGATTTTCCATCTGGAAGGAAATGCACCGAGTATACAACCTGCATTAGGGTATGTGCATAAAAAGTGCCGCTAACCGCCGCAAAATAAGAACGTAATATACAGAAAAGTAAAAACTTACCTTGCCGTGCACATGTTCCGTCTTTTGTTGCTTATTTTAACCACTTCAGGGTTTGTAAACCATGAAAGGGTTAAAAGAAGTTGAATGTTCTCTTTTCGGGAACCTGCTTGTTTGGTAGAGAAAAAAAAACAATGGTCGAACCGCTGCAAAAATGACGGCAAACTGCTGGAGAAGCAACTACAGGAAAAAGATCACCAGTTTGTGCACATAACCTTAGGCTGGGGTCACACGAGAGTAAATTCTCATCCAAGAGAATCAGGTCAATTATGTAAAACACATTCTGATTGGGACGTGATGATAGTGTGATCCAATTCTGTGGGATGAGGAGTAGATGGAGAAAATAAAATATCTCCACCTTCTCTATTCTGTCAGTCTGTGGAAATCAGACTGCACTCAGATGTCGTCTGAGTGCAGTCCGGTGTTTTTCATGCACTCATTGACTTGCATGGCTGAATGCGATCCAAATATCAGATCAAATTTGGGCATCATGCAATTTTTTTCCCCCCCGGACAGACTATCCGGGGAAAAACAAAAATCAGACGTGTGCGGACCCATAGACTAACAGTGGTCCAGATACAATCCGATCATTGGGTCATTAAAGAAACTGGTCTTGTATAGCCTGGAGGTAAGAAAGGAATATAAGGACCCATTAAATACGTTCAAAGTTCAATTAAGGCTCAGGAGAGAAAGGATTATAATGAAGAAGAGTAAAAAAAAAAAAAAAACTAAACACAAGAGCAGAAGGTCACAATCAATAAGTTTGGGCGAAGACCATAAGCAATGTCAGATATATAAATGGATTTATATGTAAGAGTAGTAGATGCTTGGAGCAGACTTCCAGCAGATGTGGTCGGACGATAAGTGAGTTTTACACATGCCGGGGATAAATGTGGAAATGGAAATGTGGACTATGGAGACCACAAGGTCCTTTTCCACCATCAGTCTCCTATGCTTTATCAGATAATTACTTCTGGCGATTGGCTGCAGGGGCCGAATTATCTGTACATCGATCTGCCAACTAAAAGACAGCACCAATCAGTGCCGATCATAATCGCAAGCAGCACCGCACCACCAGGTCCAAGCACCATCTAGACACTATTTAACTCCAATAAAACACAAAATTACAAACAAAAAAATAGTCATTAAAGAGTTAAACTTGTAATAAATCGGTCGAACAGATGCGGCTAAAGTGGTAGATAAGGCGGATGATCTAAAAATACATGTATAATAGGAGATGTGATAAACTGCATTTGTCCCCTCTTGCAAATATAAAACATTTGCTCCAATAAATTTGTTTACTGTAAACGATATCTATAACTATGTAACCCCTTCATGTACAGCACCATGGAATTAATGGCGCTATATAAATAATGATAATAATAATAATACACTATACTGGTGAAATTGCCCCTTACCTTCACCCCAATGACTGACTTCTGCTGGTAGAAGCAGCACAACGCCGCGGTGACGCTCTCAAAGACATTGCAGAAACAGTCCTTGGACATTTTGGGATCTTCTCAATGACTCCTGATTAAACCCCAGGAAGTGTGAGAAGCTCCTTGTCCCCAGAGTCAGTGCTCCCTCCAGGATCCTACATCTTAGTCCTGCAGGACACTGGTCTTATTTGCTCAGATGGAGCAGTGTCTATGAGCAGAGAGGTTTGTGGCATGTGAGTCCTCAGCCTGCCATGTAGAGAGTGCTACAATCCTCATGTGATGCCTCTTACTCACCAATGAAATCCTAACCATCTGAGAAAGCCTCACAGCTGAGCTCCCCGCAGGAGGGGAACACAAACCATTAAAGATTCTCAGATTCCCCATTGCATACCTGATGCACCATGCCTGGGTCACTGGTGGTCACCATCATCAGCTGGAATTCTCCATGCAGGAGTCACAATGCCAGTAAGGGCCTGCCAAGCCAAGATGAGCCATGACCCAGAGCCCACTTAGGTTATTAAAAGGGGCAAAAGCTCAAATGTGAAAATATGGAAACGCCAACACTTATATATAAGGGCTGATTAGCGGATATACCGCTCCTTGTTTGCTTTTAATTAAGGGCAATGGACACCACTAGGATTAAAGCAACCAACGTGATCCTGTTATAATTTGCAGCATTGGGTCAAATCTCCAATGTTTAATTAGCTGGGTATACCACAAACAGTAACCTCGAGTCTCGTCCAAGTGCTAGGCCCACCATAAAACAAGCCACAAGACTCTGTATACTGTAACATGTAGTGGAGGTGAGAAAGAACAACATATAATCAGTGGACATAACCCAAGTAATGGAGGGGAAAAGCTTGGAAAGGTCCAATTTACAGGCACAATAGATGAAACTTACTAACTAAAATGTGCCAGATTTCTATCAATATTCTGCAGTATAAGTATGAAAATATGTTAACCAGAACCTGGAGCAATCAACAGAGCTGGCAGGGGTCAGGAGCTGTAGCCCAAAATTATTCCCGTAACTGAGTGTTTTGCCTCTTGGCTTCATCGGATTGCTCCAGACAAAGCAGAGGCGAAACCCTCGGTTATGGGAAATATTTGTTTTGAAACAATGTCTATTTCAGGGGTAAGAATGGTTTCTGCTCTTCTTCCTGCTCCTCTAATTCTGTCCACACTGACAGTGCGCTCTACTGCTGGCTCGTCATTTCTCAGAGTCGTGATGAAGCGCACTGTCACTACTCATAGCAATGTAATATAGCAAAATGAGCAGGTAGCTGGTACTGAGCATGTGTTGGCATTGACAATAGACACATGCTCAGTAGAGTGAGGACTAGTAAAGCCTCTGAAACGGACACCACTGATGACGCTTTGTTTCAGGGTGGGAAGAAGCAGTGACAGCAGCCCCTACCCTTTTATGACATATAGTATGAGTATCCCAGCATACTCTGGGAATTAAACTAGAAAGGGAAAGGTAGGGACTTTTTAATTAAAGTATATTAGAAAAATGTTTAAATTATCACATTACTTGGACAGGTATTTAGTATGAAAATCATCTTCTGTTTCGGACCACCTCTTTAGAAGGTAATCTGTCAGCAAAATGATATAGGGGCAGAAATCCTGATTTCAGTGATGTGTCACTTAAAATGGCTGTGTGTTGTAGCTTCAACACAATCAGTGTTTTATCAGCAGGAGATTATGACTATAGGACTAGGTCTCATGCTCAAGTCAGTCCAGCTAATCTGAGTAACCACGCCCCCACCACTGATTGGTAGCTTACTGACAATGCCCAGTGTACACAGGAAGCTGCCAATCAGTGGTGTGAGCGGGGTTCTGTAGCATTCTGAGCACTGCTACGTCTACAGCTGAGAAAACAGGGATTGTATCAAAACTGCACCATGTAGTCCAGTAAGGGATACATTGCTGGAATTACATAGAAAAAACCTGCTGACAGATTCCCTTTAATGAGCCAGAATTTTGACTATGTGCCACATTCAATAAAGACAGTTTCTGGGAATTTTTTTTTTTTTTAGGTCAATCGGCTTGTGCTGGGGCAAAATACAAACTCAACTGTCACTCATCCTCCTTTGCTCCAGCGCTCTTTGTTAAAGTGCATGTGACCGCTGCAGCCAATCACATAGCCGGACTTCATGTGGTCTATGCGATGCTGCTGGTATGATCATACAATGGATCCAGCAATAAGTTGCAGTTTTTGATATAAACACAACTCCCATCGCGAGTGGTTGCATATTGCCATTTTCGTTTAGTTTAATAGGGATTTGCCATAAAGGAGTGATTTATAGCCGGGCTGGGAACACGAGAGCCCCCGATCACTGCTGTTGGTTCATGTGTTAATCACTGCTGTGTACATGAAATTCCGGATGACAGAAGTTTCCATGCATCATTCTGGCAGCAGCAGGCCGCTCATACTGCTCCTCTAGGTTTCCCAGGCTAATGATATCCTTAGCAATAGCATTCAGGAAAACAAAGTCCCATGACACTTAATTTTCAACCACATAAATTCCCCCAATGACTGTGATTATGACTTTCTCCTTTCTAATCAGTAAACATTACATTCTCTCATAATAAACGGCTGTACACAAGAGAGCTGGATTGGTGAGAGCGCGGCTGATTAGCGGGCGACGAGGAGCTGCTGCCAGGAATGAAAAAGCCTCATGTGCACTTTATATAGGACCGGAACACTGTATACACGGGACGGGAACACTGTATACACGGGACGGGAACACTGTACACACGGGACGGGAACACTGTACACACGGGACGGGAACACTGTACACACGGGACGGGAACACTGTACACACGGGACGGGAACACTGTACACACGGGACGAGAACACTGTACACACGGGACGGGAACACTGTACACACGGGACGAGAACACTGTACACACGGGACGGGAACACTGTACACACGGGACGGGAACACTGTATACACGGGACGGGAACACTGTACACACGGGACGGGAACACTGTACACACGGGACGGGAACACTGTACACACGGGACGAGAACACTGTACACACGGGACGGGAACACTGTACACGCGGGACGGGAACACTGTACACGCGGGACGGGAACACTGTACACGCGGGACGAGAACACTGTACACGCGGGATGAGAACACTGTACACGAGACGAGAATAATGTACACACGGGACGGGAACACTGTACACACGGGACGAGAACACTGTACACACGGGACGAGAACACTGTACACACGGGACGAGAACACTGTACACACGGGACGGGAACACTGTACACGAGACGAGAATAATGTACACACGGGACGGGAACACTGTACACACGGGACGGGAACACTGTACACGCGGGACGAGAACACTGTACATGCGGGACGGGAACACTGTACACGCGGGACGGGAACACTGTACACACGGGACAGGAACACTGTACACACGGGACAAGAATACTGTGCACACGGGACGGGAACACTGTGCACACGAGACAAGAATACTGTGCACACGGGACGGGAACACTGTGCACACGGGACTAGAACACTGTGCACACGAGACAAGAATACTGTGCACACGGGACGGGAACACTGCACACGGGACGGGAACACTGTGCACACGAGACGAGAACACTGTGCACACGAGACGAGAACACTGTGCACACGAGACGAGAACACTGTGCACACGAGACGAGAACACTGTGCACACGAGACGAGAACACTGTGCACACGAGACGAGAACACTGTGCACATGGGACGGGAACACTGTGCACACGAGACGAGAACACTGTGCACACGAGACGAGAACACTGTGCACACGAGACGAGAACACTGTGCACACGGGACGGGAACACTGTGCACACGGGACGGGAACACTGCACACGAGACAAGAACACTGTACACACGGGACGAGAACACTGTGCACACGGGACGGGAACACTGCACACGGGACGGGAACACTGCACACGGGACAAGAATACTGTACACACGAGACGAGAATACTGTGCACACGGGACGGGAACACTGCACACGACACGAGAACACTACACACGAGACGAGAACACTGTACACACGGGACGATAACACTGTGCACACAGGACGGGAACACTGCACACGGGACAAGAATACTGTACACACGAGACGAGAATACTGTACACACGAGACGAGAATAATGTACACACGAGACGAGAATACTGTACACGAGACGAGAATAATGTACACACGAGACGAGAATACTGTGCACACGAGACGAGAATAATGTACACACGAGACGAGAACACTGCACACGAGACGAAAACACTGTGCACACGGGACGAGAACACTGTGCACACGGGACGGAAACACTGTGCACATGGGACGGGAACACTGCACACGAGACGAGAACACTGTACACACGGGACAGGAATACTGTACACACGGGGCGAGAATACTGTACACACGGGACGAGAACACTGTACACGGGACGAGGACACTACACACGGGACGAGGACACTGTACACGGGACGATGACACTGTACACACAAGATGAGAACGCTGCATACGGGATGAGAATACTGTAGATGCAGGATGAGAATACTGTATATACGGGATGAGAATACTGTATAGGGGATGAGAATACTGTATAGGGGATGAGAATACTGTATAGGGGATGAGAATACTGTATAGGGGATGAGAATACTGTATATGCGGGATGAGAATACTGTATATGCGGGATGAGAATACTGTATATGCGGGATGAGCATACTGTATAGGGGATGAGAATACTGTATATGTGGGATGAGAATACTGTATATACGGGACGGGAATACTGTATATACGGGACGGGAATACTGTATATACGGGACGAGAACACTGTATATACGGGACGAGAACTGTATATACGGGACGAGAACTGTATATACGGGACGAGAATACTGTATACGGGATGGGAATACTGTATATACGGGATGAGAATACTGTATATACGGGATGAGAATACTGTATATGGCTACGTTCACATTTGCGTTGCATCGGGAGCAACGGCGGCGACGCATGCGTCATGCGCCCCTATATTTAATATGGGGGGCGCATGGACATGCGTTGCACTTGCGTTTTGTGATGCATGCGTCACTGCAGTGCATGCGTCAGGGCGCAGAGGACGCTGCATGATGCAGTTTTTTCTGCGCCAAAAGCCATGAAAAAGTGAACGCATGCGTCACAAAACGCTGCGTTGTGCATGCGTTCACATTTGCGTTGTGCATTGCGTCGCTGACGCAGCACCGCACAACGCAAATGTGAACGTAGCCTAAGAGGGATGAGAATACTGTATACGGGATGAGAATACTGTATATACGGGATGGGAATACTGTATATACAGGATGAGAATACTGTATATATGGGATGAGAATACTGTATATATGGGATGGGAATACTGTATATACGGGATGAGAATACTGTATATACGGGATGGGAATACTGTATATACGGGATGGGAATACTGTATATACGGGATGGGAATACTGTATATACGGGATGGGAATACTGTATATACGGGATGGGAATACTGTATATACGGGATGAGAATACTGTATAGGGGATGAGAATACTGTATATACGGGATGAGAATACTGTATATACGGGATAGGAATACTGTATATACGGGATGAGAATACTGTATATACGGGATGGGAATACTGTATATACGGGATGGGAATACTGTATATACGGGATGAGAATACTGTATAGGGGATGAGAATACTGTATATACGGGATAAGAATACTGTATTTGTGTCAACTTCTGTGCATGTTATCAGGCCAAAATCACCGGGGTATGTGAACTTTTGATCAGGTTCATTTGGATGTTTTGGGTTGTCATTATGATGTAAAAAGAGAAAACACAGTAGTTTGACAATAAATGGCTTCACCAACCAACTAACCAGGAGTGGAGAAAAAGTTTTGGCGTTATCATTCATATTCTCTGAAAAACAGGACAAGAGAGGTAAAGCCACAGCAGGAGCCATCAGGAGAGATGGAGTACATACAGTAAATACACATAGAATAGATACAGTTATATGAAAAAGTTTGGGCATCCCTATTAATCTTAAGCTTAATGTTTTATAAAAATTGTTTGTTTTTTTTTTGCAACAGCTATTTCAGTTTCATATATCTAATAACTGTTGGACACAGTAATGTTTCTGCCTTGAAATGAGGTTTATTGCACTAACAGAAAATGTGCAATCTGCATTTAAACTAAATTTGACAGGTGCATAAGTATGGGCACCCTTATCATTTTCTTGTTTTAAATACTCCTACCTACTTTTTACTGACTTACTAAAGCACTTTTTTTGGTTTTCTAACCTCATTAAGCTTTGAACTTCATAGCCAGGTGTATGCAATCATGAGAAAAGCTACTTAAAGTGGCCACTTGCAAGTTGTTCTCCTGTTTGAATCTCCTCTGAAGAGTGGCATCATGGGCTCCTCAAAACAACTGTCTAATGATCTGAAAACAAAGATTATTCAACATAGTTGTTCAGGAGAAGGATACAAAAAGCTGTCTCAGAGATTTAACCTGTCAATTTCCACTATGAGGAACATAGTAAGGAAATGGAAGAACACAGGTACAGTTCTTGTTAAGGCCAGAAGTGGCAGGCCAAGAAAAACATCAGAAAGGCAGAGAAGAAGAATGGTGAGATCAGTCAAGGACAATCCTCAGACCTCCTCCAGAGAGCTGCAGCATCAACTTGCTGCAGATGGTGTCACTGTGCATCGGTCAACTATACAACGCACTTTACACAAGGAGAAGCTGTATGGGAGAGTGATGCGAAAGAAGTCGCTTCTGCAAGCACGCCACAAACAGAGTCGGCTGAGGTATGCAAAAGCACATTTGGAGAAGCCAATTTCTTATTGGAAGAAGGTCCTGTGGACTGATGAAACCAAGATTGAGTTGTTTGGTCATACAAAAAGGCGTTATGCAGGGCGGCCAAAAAACACAGCATTCCAAGAAAAACACTTGCTACCCACAGTACAATTTGGTGGAGGTTCCATCATGCTTTGGGGCTGTATGGCCAATGCCGGCACCGGGAATCTTGTTAAAGTTGAGGGACGCATGGATTCCTCTCAGTATCAGCAGATTCTTGACAATAATGTTCATGAATCAGTGACAAAGCTGAAGTTACGCAAGGGATGGATCTTTCAGCAAGACAATGATCCAAAACACGGCTCCAAATCTACTCAGGCATTCATGCAGAGGAACAATTACACTGTTCTGGAATGGCCATCCCAGTCCCCAGACCTGAATATCATTGAACATCTGTGGGATCATTTGAAGATGGCTGTCCATGCTCGGCGACCATCAAACTTAACTGAACTGGAATTGTTTTGTAGAGAGGAACGCTCAAAAATACCTTCATCCAGGATCTCATTAAGGCTGTGTTCACACGTTGCGGTTTTTTCGTTGTTTTTTCGCGGTTTTTCCCGATAAAAACGCTATAAAACCGCAAAAAAACGCATACAATAAGCACCCCATCATTTAGAATGAATTCCGCATGTTTTGTGCACATGATGAGTTTTTTTCCGCATAAAAAACGCATACCGCACAAAATCCGGACATGCTCTATCTTTTTGCGTTTTTTTTTGCGGATTTCCCACTCCAAAATGCATTGGGAAGTGTCCGGAAAAAACCGCGGCAAAAACGCGTCAAAACCGCGGCAAAATCGCATGCGGTTTTCTTGCGGATTTCATGCAGAAAATGTCCGGAATGTTCTGCATGAATTCCTGAACGTGTGCACATAGCCTAAAAGCTACAGGAAGCGACTAGAGGCTGTTATTTTTGCAAAAGGAGGATCTACTAAATATTAATGTCACTTTTCTGGTGGGGTGCCCATATTATGCACCTGTCAAATTTTGTTTGAATGCAGATTGCACATTTTCTGCTAGTACAATAAAAAAAACTATTTTTATAAAACATTAAGCTTAATATTAATAGGGGTGCCTAAACTTTTTCATATAACTGTACATATATAGATGTCAGTGACATACACAATTAGTATGGCGAGTATGCAGCTTATTGTGATAATTATATTTTATAGTATTGTGTCAATGTGCTGCATGCCAACGCAAAGTGTGAATATAACCTAAAAAATAAAGAATTTAACAGATGAAGAAAACTAAGGATTGATCGGTGCTTTATTTGCTTTTGATGGAATGTTTGAGATTTCCTTTGATTCCCAATCGGCTTTGGGCAGTTCGTTCCCCGACAGCCGCAGATTGCACTGGAAGACGAGCTCTGCTTTTATTACCAAATCTTGTGGGACATCACACAAAGCACAATGGTGGTTCTGTGAAGTGAAATTGCCACTTAGAAGTCATCTAAATCGTGTTTAGGACTCATAAATAGATGAATGAAGAAGACGAGTATAAATCAAAGATTTTTAAAATGTTGAGTTTCAAGATGTTTGTAAAGAACCATTCATATGGCACGTAAAAAAAAAAAGCTTCAAACTCGCTGATAGAGGCTTTATATTTGATGGGAATGTTCAGAAGCCCCAATATACAGTGATATAAGAAGTATACAGAACATATATATAGAAGTCCAAACGTGGGATGGTACAAGGGCCACTATCATTATTTTTTTTATGTCCTAGAATGCTGAAAAATAAAAAAGTTAGAATCATACTTTATATTTCCTCATCTTCTAGCGCTGTCCGGCATGTGAGCAATACATTTGCATGTGGCACAAACGTGTGAATTTTTGTGCCCATCTTTGTACACCTCATTTGGCAAAATTGTAAGTTGAGCTCTCTAGTCCCCAAATTTGGGCTTACAATCAGCGGTGAAATCTACAGAGATGCCCTGGTCTCATGTGAGTGCAGGTAACATATGCAGGGTGATAACCTTAAGGCCGCCGTCACACATGCGAGTTTTACGGACGTAAGAGCGCAGAATCTACGTCCGTAAAACTCGCAAAAAATACGGCACAATTATTCTCTATGCCCCTGCTCCTATTTGCCGTATTTTACTGATCAGTATTATACGGCTTTCTACGGCCGTACAAAATCGCAGCATGCTGCGTTTGTCACCGTACTGCGCAAGAAATACGCCAATGAAAGTCTATGGAAGCGTGAAAAATACGGATTACACACGGACAAGCAGTGTGACTTGCGAGAAATACGCAGCGCTGTTAGAGAGAAAAGCCGGCAATTCAGTGCGGTGTACAGTAAAATCACACTGACAGCTTACAGTCCAATAGGTAGAATAAATGTGTACACATAGAATAGATATATATATATATATATATATATGTCAGTGAGACACATATATGTATATATATTAATATTTTTTCCAGCGCTATACAGCTTGAAAGCCGGTAATTCAATTACCGGCTTTTTCCTTCTCCTTCCTAAAACCCGACATGATTTGAGACATGGTTTACATACAGTAAACCATGTCTTCTCTCCATTTTTTTTGCAGATTCCACACTACTAATGTCAGTAGTGTGTATCTGCAAAATTTGGCCGTTCTAGCTCTTAAAATAAAGGGTTAAATGGCGGAAAAAATTGGCGTGGGCTCCCGCGCAATTTTCTCCGCCAGAGTAGTAAAGCCAGTGACTGAGGGCAGATATTAATGGCCTGGAGAGGGTCCATGGTTATTGGCCCCCCCCTGGCTAAAAATATCTGCCCCCAGCCACCCCAGAACAGGCACATCTGGAAGATGCGCCTATTCTGGCACTTGGCCACTCTCTTCCCATTCCCGTGTAGCGGTGGGATATGGGGTAATGAAGGGTTAATGCCACCTTGCTATTGTAAGGTGACATTAAGCCTAATTAATAATGGAGAGGCGTCAATTATGACACCTATCCATTATTAATCCAATACTAGTAAAGGGTTAAATAAAACACAAACACATTTTTTAAAATTATTTTAATGAAATAAAAACAATGGTTGTTGCAGTATTTTATTCAACGCCCAATCCAGTCACTGAAGACCCTCGTTCTGTGAGTAAAAAAACATAATAAACCAACAATATACTTACCCTCCGCAGATCTGTAACGTCCAACGATGTAAATCCTTCTGAAGGGGTTAAAACATTTTGCAGCAAGGAGCTGTGCTAATGCAGGCTGCTCCTCGCTGCAAAACCCCAGGGAATGAGGCTAAAAATAGATCAATGATCTATATTTAGCTTCATTGGCGGTGAGGCGCCCTCTGCTGGCTGTTCATAGATCGTGGGAAATTACCTAGAAAGCTCCCAGGCTATTAATATCTGCCCTCAGTCACTGGCTTTACTACTCTGGCGGAGAAAATTGCGCGGGAGCCCACGCCAATTTTTTCCGCCATTTAACCCTTTATTTTAAGAGCTAGAACGGCCAAATTTTGCAGATACACACTACTGACATTAGTAGTGTGGAATCTGCAAAAAAAATGGAGAGAAGACATGGTTTACTGTATGTAAACCATGTCTCAAATCATGTCGGGTTTTAGGAAGGAGAAGGAAAAAGCCGGTAATTGAATTACCGGCTTTCAAGCTGTCTAGCGCTGGAATAAATATTAATATATATACATATATGTGTCTCACTGACATATATATATATATATATACCTATTCTATGTGTACACATTTATTCTACCTATTCTACTGTAAGCTGTCAGTGTGATTTTACTGTACACCGCACCGAATTACCGGCTTTTCTCTCTAATATATGTGTCTACTGACATATATATATATATATATATATATTAGACATTATATATATATTTTCTTTTCTTTTTGGGACACATGGATCACTTCTATAGCGGTATGTTGGTTTTGCTAGCCTGCGAGAAAACCACGCAGTACGGATGCCATACGGATTACATACGGAGGATGCCATGCGCAAAAAACGCTGACACACCCTGCCTACGGAGGAGCTACGGACCACTTTTTTCGGGACTTTTCAGCGTATTACGGCCGTAATATACGGACCGTATTGTTTTACGCTGTGTGTGACGCCGGCCTAATAGAAGACTGAAAAATGTAAAAAGCAATATACACATAAAAAAGTAACTATGATCAGTAAGGTTGTATTCAGAGTGTGCACGAGGAATTTGTTGCTGAAAATATCCACAACAAAGCATGGCCGACAAATGTATGCTACAGTACTGTCAAATATTTTAGGCAGGTGCGTAAACAATGCCTCGAAGTAAGAATGCTTTTGATTTATTTTTAGAAATTAAGAAGATTTTAAAAAGTGAATTATCAAAAGAAAAATCTCATTCAAATCAAGTATTTGGTGTGACCGTCCTTTGTGTCCATAACAGCATCAATTCCTGTAGGTACTTGCACAGTTTCTGAAGGAATCCTGCAGGGAGGATGTTCTAAACATCTCGGAGAACTAACCCCAGATCTTCTGTGGATGTCACTTGTGTATTCCCACACAGACTGGATGATGCGGAGATCAGGGCTCTGTTGTGGCCATAGTATCACTTCCAGGACTCCGTGTTCTTTTTTACCATAGTTCTTAATGATATTGGCTGTATTTTGGGGGTCATTTTCCTGCTGCAGAATAAATTTGGCGCCAATCAGACACCTCCCATATGGTATTGCAGGATGGATAAGTATCTGCCTGTATTTCTCAGCATTGAGGACACCATTTATACGAACAAAATTCACAACTCCATTTACTGCAATGTAGACCCAAATTTGCAAGGTCCCTTCACTGTTACCTGCAGACACTCATTATTGGATCGCTCTCCAGCCCTTCGACAAACAAACTACCTTCAGTTACAGTCATATATTTCACATTTTGCCCCATCAGTCCATAGCACCTGCTGCCATTTTTCTGCACCCCCGATCCTATGTTTTCACGCGTAGCTGAATCGCTTGGTCTTATCTGTGTTGAAGGAATGATTTTTTGGCCACAATTCTTCCATGATGACCACTTCTGACCAGACTTGTCCAAACAATGGATGAAGTTTTATTCTGCAAATGTATCGGGACTAGTCTGGCAGGATGTTAATTCCTCCCGGACTAGTCCAATGTCTCGGATTGTAAGCATGCCCTTCTGTACACAACTTGCACAATTTGCAAAAGTAACGTCACCGTCAGCTCCTTGCTCACGTTCCCGACATTCTGCCTCCTTGGACATTCGCAGTCTTCTGTTGAAACTGTAGACCATAGATATCGCACATGTGGAAGTTTACATGGAGCTGACCGTAACATTGCTCACCGACCGTAACATTGCTCACTGACCGTAACATTGCTCGCTGACCGTAACATTGCTCGCTGACCGTAACATTGCTCTTGCAAATTATGGAAATTGCACACAAAGAAGTGAATGCTTACAAGACACAGGACTAGTCTGGGGGAATCAACATCCTACCGGACTAGTCCTGAGCATGTTCATAGCCGCAAATGCAGAATAAAACTTGATTTTGAAAGTTTATGGAAATTGCAGGCACAGGAAGGAAGTTGTTAGAATCCAGAAGTGGCGAAGAGTTGAGTTTTAGGGGAGCTTGGAAGGTTTTTATAGGTTCCCTTTATTAACAGTTCAATCCCCATGTCTTTTCCAACCCCGTTAGAATATTCTCCTACACAGGAAAAGGGCCGAACAAGTGACCTTATTACTGAGGTCATCGCTTCACAAAGAGCGCTAACAACAAACTGAACGCACATCACAAACTAGCTGCACTCAAGAGAGGATATAGGAAGACGCCTCCATTCAGACCTTATCTAGCGGCCCCTATCTCAGGCCAATGTCGCTAATGCACTGGCTGTTACATGAAATGAATACCGCCAGTCTGTGACTATTTTTGATGCAATGATTCATAGGCTTCATCTGTGTAATGAAAATATTAACCCCCCGACTACCATGGGACACTGTATACGGCCACAAAAAATACCCAAAATTACATTAGACCCATCCTGCAGTTCACAGACAGTAACCAGCAGAGTCTATGAGACCGGTTATTTATACTTCATGTCGTGGAACACTTCATATTAGATAAAAAATGCAGAAATGTATCATCAGGCACAGCGTATAGCGACCCACTTCACGAGCGGACACTGCGCCCATTCACACAGCACATACTTGACATCTGTAGGAAATAGGCCTGTAAACAATGACGAGCCTTGCTGATTTTACAGATACAGACGTTTTAGAACTGAAGACTAAAATCCATGCAGCAGGGAGAACAAGGACGCTTCTTGGCAATTCATATCCACAGGAAATGACAGAATTAAAAATAAAATGAGCAAAACTTTTTTTTTTCCCCAAAGTTATGAATATTTGTAATATAGTCCACTGACATCTCTTGCTTCACTTTCTCCCAAACTTCATGCTGAAAGTGCTGTTTCATCTGCCTTGTTCATGCACTTAGAAGAGCTGGTTTGTACTGCAGGTCTAACAAGTATCGCATGCCTTCCCCACGCTCAGACTTAAAACACTGTGTGTAAAGTGTCGGACCCTTAGGAAAGGAGCAGAGAAGCTCACACAGGGGTACGGATATCGGCTGCTAGACCTGCGGGCCCAATCAGCTACTCCAAGTGCCTGAACAAGGCAGGCGAAACGGCACTTTCAGCAAGGAGCCTGGGAGACGCAGGAGGCAAGATAAGGTAATGGAGTCTACTACAACGAGTCCCAACTTTGCAAAACCTGGTAAATAATTAACTAAAGAAAACGTTTAGCTACTCTTTAAATATTGGACATCTCTTCTATAACCACGACAGATGCTTTTCAAGGGGATGTTGTCGCTACGCCGGAAATATTGGTTTGTGATTAATGTTTGAATTCCCCATAATCATACACTTTAGAGCATCTTCTCGTAGAGTTCTGCATTGTGTCAGCCTATGGAATGCCTCCCAGAGATGTATTAATAAATGGTCAATTCTGACATTGTCTAATCAGAGCCGTCAGTATAAGATGGAATAGGGGGACACATTTATTTGTCAATAAGAACTGGTAACGCCCAGTTGTCAATTTTTTTAAACAACAGAGGAATAGCAAAAAGCAGAGTGATACAAAATAATGCTCAACAATTATTATTTAACAAAAAAACTGAAATATTTACTAAAACAGACATGGGGAAACTCCCACTAAATGCCCCCAGTGTCTTGTCCCATAGCGCCAATATGGGGGGGATCAGAATATAAACTACCTTAGAATGTTTGCTGTTGGGTGAAGTATTTAGAACGTGTAATTGAAATGACCTTTTCATGATAATTGGGCATTTTTAAAGTGTTATTCCCAATGATGAAAACTATTACTTATCCTCAGCATTTGTGATAACTTTCTGATTAGTGGGGGGTTTGATAGATGGGTCAGCTCCCTGGCTTTTTAAAGTGCCCTGTTGGAATGGAGGGGTGGCTGCTCATACTTACCACCGCTTCATTCATTGTCAGTGGGATTGTCGGACATAGCCATGTACAGAGAACAGTGTTGGGTTTTCTCAGCAGTCTCATAGACAATGAATGAGGAGGTGGTGAGCAATTCTGAGAAGACGTTCCATTCTGATGGGCACGTCAAAGCCCCGTTCTCGAGATAGGTAGGGATTCCAATGGTCAAACCCCCAACTGATCAGAAAGCCATCACCTATCCTGTGCATGGATGATACGTTTCAGAGCTGGGAACAGCTTTTTAAAGGAAATCTGTCAGCAGGATTTCAGCCCCTAAACTATTTTTATGTACATGTAGCTCTGTCAAAGACAAGTCCATGAAAACCTTAACATGTCCAGTCTGTTCCTCCATTATTGAGAAAACAGAGTCCGAATTAATATGCAAACGAGGCTGATGGGCTATTTGTAAGTCTGAAGCCTTCGTCACTCCAGCTCTATTCTCCACCCTGCGCCGCCACCTCCTACTTGAGTGACGGCTCCTTTGCCTGAAGTCATGAAGCACAGAGGCCGTCAGTCAGCAGGAGGCGGCGGCGCTGGACAGGGAATAGATCTGGAGTGACCGAGGTTTCAGATCTACCATAGCTCTTCAGATTTATTTGCATATGAATTCAAATGCAGATTTTTCAGGAATGGAGGAACCGACTGGCCATGTAAAGGTATTGCTGGACTTGTTTTTGAAAGAGCTACATAAGCGTGTAAATAATTTAGGGGGGGGGGAGGAGGGACGAGGAATCCTGCTGACAGATTCCCTTTAAGCCTAACATACTTTCATGAGTCCTCAGTGAGGCACAGAGTATTTAAGACGTTAAAAATGTATCTTCACTGAAACATTTACTGGTGATAATTTATCAGTAAGAGATAGATCTGAATGAAAAAAGTTAAAAAAGGGCAGGTAGGAAGAGAAGCAAAGTGCCCCGATACAGCAGTAATGTACGATTTCTGGAAAATATTTATTCCAGATTTATCCTAGGACAATCAGCCCTGCTGTAAAAGTAAAGATATTGCCACAATGTTTAGAAGTAGCGTGACCTCATATTTTCTTGCTCATTTACAGAATACATTCAGACATGTCAGTCAGCACCATAAGGTACGTATCACAGTAACAGGGTTTACATCATGTGCCTGGAAGTGCCATAAATTAAAGGACCGTGACTTATAGGATCACATCTGTATGATCGCTGTTTAATCGCTCTCTGCATCAAAAGAGCCCAGTTTCAGGTTTCCACAATCTGGATTACAATGGATGTAAACCAGATGCCGGTTCAAATGCGGTCACTACATTATGTAAGAAAAATTACCATGGAAAGTTTTACAAATAAAAAATATAACATTAGAGTGAAGTAATAGTGATAACCAGCAGGGGGCGCTATCAGACTGCAGCTGTAGAAAATGGTCCCATGTGTAACGGTATGACTGGAGCAAGCGCATCATGAAATGTATTCAGGCCAAAACCAGAGGAGGGAAATGCAGGTTTATATACAAGAACGAGCGCTACAGCACGGAGGTGATCAGGGTAAAAGGGTCAAATGGAAAACGGTCAACTTTTGTAGAATACATCTTGGAACATGGTACAACTTTAGTTCGCAACACTTAGTCATAAGAGCTGATACTCGGCTAGATTGTACGGTGGTGGACAAAGCTGTTATTGCTACTCCAGCTGTCAGGACGCGGGGGGTCCAGAGTCCGTGGCGGGTGTAGAGGAGTCCGCAGAGGGTGCAGAATCCGCAGAGGGTGCAGAATCTGCAGAGGGTGCAGAATCTGCAGAGGGTGCAGAATCTGCAGAGGGTGCAGAATCCGCAGAAGGTGCAGAATCCGCAGAGGGTCCAGAATCCGCAGAGGGTGCAGAATCCGCAGAGGGTGCAGAATCCGCAGAGGGTGCAGAATCCGCAGAAGGTGCAGAATCCGCAGAGGGTCCAGAATCCGCAGGGTCTGTCTGGGTTAGGCTACTTTTACACTTGCGTTGGTACGGGCCCGTCGCTATGCGTCGGGCCGACGTACCGACGCATGTTGTGAAATAAATGAACAACGGGGGCAGCGGATGCAGTTTTTCAACGCATCCGCTGCCCCAGTGTAATGTCCGCGGAGGAGGGGGCGGAGTTTCGGCCGTGCATGCGCGATTCAAAATGGCGGACGCGACGCACAAAAAAAAAAGTTACGGATGCGACGTGTGGCCATATGTCGCAATGCGTTGCTAATGCAAGTCTATGGAGAAAAAAACGCATCCTGCGGGCAACTTTGCAGGATGCGTTTTTTCTCCAAAACGACGCATTTTGACGTACAGCAAATGACGAAAGTGTGAAAATAGCCTTAAGGGGCATATTTCTGCTTGTTACACAACTTGTTTTGAGGAGAAAACAGCCACCAGCCAACTCACTGGATGAACTGATATTGGAGTATCAAAAATGCTATCCGGTATAACAGATTGGGTAATAGGTGGCCGAAACCGTGGAAAACCCACACGGTTGTGCATTGCCTCACATAAGAAACTCTTCACTAATGGTATATAAAGGGGTTGTCCAGTGAAAACAAGTTATCACATAGCCCGCGGAAAGGGGACAATTTATCGATCATTGGGCAGGGACCCGCACACCCCTCGGCAGCGCAGGGATGGACGTGCAGTGCGCTTGCTCCACCCCGGCTCCATTCATTCCCTACAGCGCTGCCAGAAAAGCTGAGCGCCGCCCTCAGACGCCCCATAGGGAACGAATAGAGCGCTGCTCATTGCTGATCCATTCTAAGGAACAAGTTGACTATTTGCAACAGATTTTTTCTTTTGTACCAAAATCCAGAGTTGACAAGAAACCGCTGTGTAAAATCTGCATGTTTGGTGCGTTTGTAATTGTGTTTGCTCCCATTCATCTGAATTCAAAAAATGCTGCAAATTCGTTGAAAGAACTAACAAGAAAAACAAGCAGTGTGTGCAAGAGATCTGCAAAATCCCATTCACTTTGCCGGTGCTATAAAGTGCAGTAAATTTTACCCTTGAAAACAATGTGGGTAAAATTTGTGCGAACAAGCGGGAGGAACGTTCTCCGTTCTGAGGATGGATGCAGGTCCAAGCGCTTGGGGGCCACTGATCAGTAACTTATCCCCTGTGGATATGTGATAACTTGCCTTCACTGGAGAACCCCTTTAATTCTGCGGCATATCTTTATCGGTTCCAGTGCTTCCTTTTCTACACTTAGAGCTCAACATTGACTAGGTCCATTTAAAGGGATTGTCCAGGTCTGGGTGAACCCGTGTGACTGCAGACTTGTGAATTCTCAAAGCGTGCAGTGTGAGTGCTGTCAGCACTCCGCGGTATACATGCAGTCATAGGCCGACTAGACGTGCACGGCTTTGCTTATTTGAGCGAGGCTGGACACGTTTAGTCGGAATGTGTCTGGTAGCATGTATATCGCATATTTGTGGTCACATGGTCAACTGCTCCTGGCATAAGAAAATCCTGACAGCACACACTGTGCGTGTTGCGAGGATTCACAAGTCCATAGAGTGACTGCAGATGTGAGCCCCGAGCCTGGGCAGTAAATGATAAAACGCTGGCTGCCTGCAGCCACCACTAGGGGGCGATCACAGCACATAGCTGTATACAGCCATTAATGAATTCAAAGCAGTTAGCTCCCCCTAGTGGCAGCTGCAGAACAACACAATGAGGCAGAACAGGGCTGGATACAGAACACAGATCTTATCCAAAAATATAGGCGTTTAACAGAACCCCTCCTTGTTCCTGTGCTGGGGAATAAGCGGTGTTTTTCGTGCCCTACTTTGCCTATCTTTAGCTTGCAGCCTCCTGACTATTGCGGTAATATCTCATATTCTTTGCAGTACAGTTACTCATTCACAGCGTGGCTGATCCTTTGTCCCAGGCGGGGGGGATGGAGCTTGTCCTGTGGGATGTGCACACACAGGCAAAAAGCCTCCAAGAGCAGCTAATACGTCCATTATCCGCCTCACACACCGTGCACTAATCTCACAGGGGGACAACGTGCTATTGTTTTAGTAAATCTCTCTCCATGGTTGTCAGCAGACAGGCTCGGGGCTGTGCCCGCTGTTTGTACCGCTCGGATAAAGGAGAATTGTGATCCAACAATTACAGGGGAAGCGACTCAGGCCTGGAGACAAAATGGGGCTACTGGGGTGTGCACGTAACTACTGCACCATCTGGGGCCCATCACCAAGTCAGGAGGCGCCTGATCACTGGGTTATGGTGCCAGGAGTTCAGCTCCATGGTGCGGTACTGACTATAGAGGACGCTAGGCCTATAGAGGTGTACGGGGCTGTGTACAGCCATCTGCCATGTATGATTACCATAAAGGGGTGCTACATGCATCATCGCTGGGGGTCCAACCTCATGGTCCTGAGAACAGGGGTTAAAAAGCCTCCTGTGTGAATAGAGCGCAAGGCAAGGGAGCAAGCATGGTGACCACCACTCCTCCAAGTGAGCAAGCATGGTGACCACCACTCCTCCAAGGGAGCAAGCATGGTGACCACCACTCCTCCAAGGGAGCAAGCATGGTGACCACTGACCACCACTCCTCCAAGGGAGCAAGCATGGTGACCACCACTCCTCCAAGGGAGCAAGCATGGTGACCACTGACCACCACTCCTCCAAGGGAGCAAGCATGGTGACCACCACTCCTCCAAGGGAGCAAGCATGGTGACCACCACTCCTCAAGGGAGCAAGCATGGTGACCATCACTCCTCCAAGGGAGCAAGCATGGTGACCACCACTCCTCCAAGTGAGCAAGCATGGTGACCACCACTCCTCCAAGTGAGCAAGCATGGTGACCACCACTCCTCCAAGGGAGCAAGCATGGTGACCACCACTCCTCCAAGGGAGCAAGCATGGTGACCACCACTCCTCCAAGGGAGCAAGCATGGTGACCACCACTCCTCCAAGGGAGCAAGCATGGTGACCACCACTCCTCCAAGGGAGCAAGCATGGTGACCACCACTCCTCCAAGGGAGCAAGCATGGTGACCACCACTCCTCCAAGGGAGCAAGCATGGTGACCACCACTCCTCCAAGTGAGCAAGCATGGTGACCACCACTCCTCCAAGTGAGCAAGCATGGTGACCACCACTCCTCCAAGGGAGCAAGCATGGTGACCACCACTCCTCCAAGGGAGCAAGCATGGTGACCATCACTCCTCCAAGGGAGCAAGCATGGTGACCACCACTCCTCCAAGTGAGCAAGCATGGTGACCATCACTCCTCCAAGGGAGCAAGCATGGTGACCACCACTCCTCCAAGGGAGCAAGCATGGTGACCATCACTCCTCCAAGGGAGCAAGCATGGTGACCATCACTCCTCCAAGGGAGCAAGCATGGTGACCACCACTCCTCCAAGTGAGCAAGCATGGTGACCATCACTCCTCCAAGGGAGCAAGCATGGTGACCACCACTCCTCCAAGGGAGCAAGCATGGTGACCATCACTCCTCCAAGGGAGCAAGCATGGTGACCACCACTCCTCCAAGGGAGCAAGCATGGTGACCACCACTCCTCCAAGGGAGCAAGCATGGTGACCATCACTCCTCCAAGGGAGCAAGCATGGTGACCACCACTCCTCCAAGTGAGCAAGCATGGTGACCATCACTCCTCCAAGGGAGCAAGCATGGTGACCACCACTCCTCCAAGGGAGCAAGCATGGTGACCATCACTCCTCCAAGGGAGCAAGCATGGTGACCACCACTCCTCCAAGGGAGCAAGCATGGTGACCATCACTCCTCCAAGGGAGCAAGCATGGTGACCACCACTCCTCCAAGGGAGCAAGCATGGTGACCACCACTCCTCCAAGGGAGCAAGCATGGTGACCATCACTCCTCCAAGGGAGCAAGCATGGTGACCACCACTCCTCCAAGGGAGCAAGCATGGTGACCACCACTCCTCCAAGGGAGCAAGCATGGTGACCACCACTCCTCCAAGTGAGCAAGCATGGTGACCACCACTCCTCCAAGTGAGCAAGCATGGTGACCATCACTCCTCCAAGGGAGCAAGCATGGTGACCACCACTCCTCCAAGGGAGCAAGCATGGTGACCACCACTCCTCCAAGGGAGCAAGCATGGTGACCATCACTCCTCCAAGGGAGCAAGCATGGTGACCACCACTCCTCCAAGGGAGCAAGCATGGTGACCATCACTCCTCCAAGTGAGCAAGCATGGTGACCACCACTCCTCCAAGTGAGCAAGCATGGTGACCACCACTCCTCCAAGGGAGCAAGCATGGTGACCACCACTCCTCCAAGTGAGCAAGCATGGTGACCACCACTCCTCCAAGTGAGCTTGTTTAAATAAAATAGTACACATGAAAATAATCAACTTTGTAAGATATCTTATCAGAGACATTGCTTCTATTTCATCCTGAACTAATTATTAATTTTCAGTTCAAGGGTAAAAATCCGTATTCAGTGAAGACCGATTTCTCCATTAAGGAGATAGGAGATGGCAGTTGGTGCTTATAATAATCTGTGGAGAGGGAAGGAAGGAGCTAGAGGCCGAGACCAACATTCTGCTGCAAGTTCTCCTGAAATGACACTTACACTTCTCTATAGAACTTTATGAGCACCAACCGTCATCTCCTATCTCAGTAGTCCGTATTTATTGAACACTTAAGATTTTATCAGTCAATTGAGAATAAATGATCAAACCAGGAGGAAAAAAAAACAGATTTATCTAATAACATATATTACAAAGTTTCCCATCTTCATGTGCACTATTGATCTGTGAAAAATAAATAAATGAAGTGACTTTAACTTCTAAGGGACTGACAAAGATAACCGTCCTGTCACTTCTATAGAAGGGAATGGAGTGGTGTTCTTGTACGCACTCTACTGCTCCATTCACACAGTGGATTTGGGGACCTCTGGTCGTAGGATTGGTGGGGGGTCCAAGCAGCCACGTTCCTTGTGACGATCCACAAAGTGATAAATGTATTTAAGTGGACAACCCCTTTAAGGAATTACTGTATGAGCGAATCTTAACATTTTTCCCGCTGACTAAGGTGGGGAGCAGTATTCTTCTGGGTTCTTGTCGCCCTACGTCTGGTTTCCGTCAGGAGGATTTCCAGCCTAAAACTTCCGCCATACACAGCGACTGTCTCATTCACATTCATAGAATAGTGCGGTCTATCGTATACCGGCCGGTGACCTAAAGGATGTTCTGTTAGGTCCTTCTGATGAACAGGGTCTATGAATCGCTAATCATAATTTATCTTGGAAATGACGGAGACAATCAGGACGCACAGGACGTATAACACAGGTTTAGTCCGCAGATGTAAGAAAACAACACATTCCTCATGCATCATCTTACCTTCACATATTCCATTGCTGAATCTGGAGATTTATAATCTCTAAAATAAAAATAAATAACAAACAAGTGTCAGTAACCAGGGCACTGAAAGCAAGAAATGAGACGTGCGAGGAAGGACAGATCATCCTACCGATACAAGCCGCACAATGCGTGATGAGAATGTAACTAACACTTCCACACCAGTTACAATGTTATTCATTATTGTGCGTAACGTTCCAGTTTTCAAGGCCGAAATGTCCTCACTAAAAGGAATCTGTCAGCAGGTTTTTGCTATGTTATCTGAGAGCAGCATGACGTTGGGACGGAGACCCCGATTCCAGCGATGTGTGACTTACTAGGCTATGTGTTGCTGCGTCAATAAAATAAGCGTTTTATCAGCAGGAGATTATCACTACAGGACTAGGTGTCTCGTGCCTCCTAGTCAACTTGTTCTGCATTACCACGCCCTCGCCACTGATTGCCAGCTTTCTGCCTATGCACAGTCTGCCAATCAGTGGTGTTATACAGAGCTCAACATTTAGAGCTTTTCTAGATCTGCAGCAGAGAAAACAAGGATTGTATCAGTATGAAGCAAGCAGCCCAGTAAGTGAGACATCGCTGGAATCAGGGTCTCAGCCTCCACATTATGCTGCCCTTAGATTACATAGCAAAAAGCTGCTGACAGATTCCCTTTAATATAACCATATTTATCATACACAGCCGTGACATTACAGCCTTATGAGCAGGAAAGAATCTGACAAATGTAGAAAACCCAAAATCTCAATTTAAGTCATCCTGTTTTCATAATTGTATCCACTATCGATATATCGCTGACATAATCTGTAGCGCTGAATTGGATGGAGGATTTTTGTAGAAAATAATTATAAGACATAGCCACAAATTGGATTCCTTCTTTAATTTTGGAAAGTTCCTTCAGAGATAAGAACTAAACGCTGATAAACTGCTCCTGCGCTGGTCTACTTGTTCGGGGTTATACGCAGTCGATCGGCATGAACAAATCTTCTATCATCAGATGTGAAATGAGAGACATATTAACCCTTCCTCACCTTCCCTCTTCTGTCTAGAGCAGGGTCATTGCTCCGCTGCTCACGGAATAAATCAGGACTGGTAGAATAACACGGAGCCGAGGGCATTAACACTTCAGAATTTGGGAGATGTGCGAGACCATAAGAAGAAAATGGAGGATAAGAAAGAAAAATAAACACTTTCTATTCACTTGATCATGGACAGCAAACTATTGGGGAAGCAAATTTAAAGACACCCAAGAGTTCAGTGAGCTCTGGTCTTAGGGGTGGTCTTAGGTGTGCCAAACAAGGCAGCTGTCTAAGGTACCTGTTTCGTTACGGCCCCAAGAGCTACTAACGCTGGGCAACCTGAGAGTGTGCCATGAAAATCCTCCTTACCTGGACTCTTAGGAACATCATCATTTATCTCTTCACCTGCCAAGACCACAAGGGACTTTACTATTATGGTACTAAAAGTATTTGTTGCAGACATGTTAATTTCCCACCATTCCAGCTCTGGTGTCCTACCGGTCCGTCCTGCTGTAATGAGTCCCACAACTACAACCATGACTGCTAAGTAGAGATGGTGTGAATCAGATCTGGTCCAGCAGCCACCGGACGAGTGCTCTAGAAACTACCTCCTACCTGCCATTATCTACAGGGCAGGAGGAACTGGAGACAGAGCTCTAGAAACTACCTCCTACCTGCCAGTATCTACAGGGCAGGAGGAACTGGAAACAGAGCTCTAGAAACTACCTCCTACCTGCCATTATCTACAGAGCAGGAGGAACTGGAAACAGAGCTCTAGAAACTACCTCCTACCTGCCAGTATCTACAGGGCAGGAGGAACTGGAGACAGAGCTCTAGAAACTACCTCCTACCTGCCTGTATCTACAGGGCAGGAGGAACTGGAAACAGAGCTCTAGAAACTACCTCCTACCTGCCATTATCTACAGAGCAGGAGGAACCGGAGACAGAGCTCTAGAAACTACCTCCTACCTGCCATTATCTACAGGGGAGGATGAACTGGAGACAGAGCTCTAGAAACTACCTCCTACCTGCCATTATCTACAGAGCAGGAGGAACTGGAGACAGAGCTCTAGAAACTACCTCCTACCTGCCATTATCTACAGGGGAGGATGAACTGGAGACAGAGCTCTAGAAACTACCTCCTACCTGCCATTATCTACAGGGCAGGAGGAACTGGAGACAGAGCTCTAGAAACTACCTCCTACCTGCCAGTAGCTACAGGGCAGGAGCAGGAGGAACTGGAGACAGACACAGGAATTCTGCTGCAAGTTCTCCTGAAACAACAGTTACTATTCTCCATAGAGCTACATGAGCACCAACCGTCATCTATTCACTGAAGACAGATTTTACCCGTGAATTGAGTACTTTGAGAGTCTGCAGCCAGGGTCGTCCATCTGGCTAATCGTTACTCGGACGCGTCCGCTCTTCGCCAGTCGTTACACTGGCTACCCATTCATTACAGGATACAATTCAAAGTACTTGTTCTCACCCACAAAGCTCTCCACAGTGCGGCACCCCCTTACATCTCCTCCCTCATTTCTGTCTATCAGCCTAACAGACCACTGCGCTCTGCAAATGACTTTCGATTAACCTCTGCACTAATCCGTACCTCCCACTCCCGACTCCAAGACTTCTCCCGTGCTGTGCCAATCCTCTGGAATGCTCTACCACAAGATATTAGGACCATCCATAATTTGCATAGTTTTAGGCGCTCGCTCAAAACACATTTGTTCAGAGCGGCCTATCACGTTCACTAATCAAAGTCATTTTATGTTTGTGTGTGTGTGTAGCCCATTCACTATCCCCATCTATTCCCCAACTCCTGAAGATGGCTGGACCATCATTGTAAATACATCATTGTAAATACACACCTGTACTTTGCATCTCCCCCACCTCATTGTAGATTGTAAGCTCTCACGAGCAGGGTCGTCTTATTTTGCTTTAATTATTGTATGGTTAACGTTGTTACTTATGACTTTTGTGTTTGAAACTGTTAAACTGTAAAGCGCTGCGGAATATGTTGGCGCTATATAAATAAAGATTATTATTATTATTATTATTATTATTATTATTGAGAGTGAATGATCAGTCCAGGAGTAGAAAGAAACTGATCTCTCTAATAAGATAGCTTACAAAGTTTCCTATCTTCACATGTACCATAAAAATAAAAATTATGGCTACTCCGTAAAACCTCCTAATAAAAGGTGCTCACCAGTCATTAAACTAAGATCATAGGAGCTGAAAGATGAAACCGAGAAGCTTTGGGCTATAAAGACTCAAATGACTCAAGCAGCTCAACCTGATCTTGAGAATTGCTCAAGTTTTCCATTATTTTAAAGTTTATCATAGAGAGAATATTGGGCAGGACGTATATAACCCTAAAGAACAAATATATGGAGGCTACCATAGCTATAAAAACAAGTCCTCAAGGTCTCGCCCGGGGAATCTCTCTCCCCAATGAATCCTTAGCCATGACCTTGACCCGCCAAGAACAAGCTCACAAAAATAAATTGCAAAAAACAAGAGAGACCGCAAAGAAAAGAGAAAAGTAAAGCGCTTGAATACAACATTCGGAAAGTATGTGTCAGAGACCGCAAGGCTCGGAAATGGTCAATCCTTGGGAATCCGATCATTGGAAACGAATTGTTAAGACTTACATACAATGGAAAGTCATCCTAGAGAAAACCTGCCGCATTGGCACCGATATCTCATGAACACTGGGCTCGGAGCGGTGGGGTAATATGGAGAGGTCCTGCTCTTAATTATAGCGGCATTTATAAGATACACAAGACATGTTAGTTAAATCCACTTCTCCTCCAGTGGAGCCACATCTCTTCCAGCATGCCGGGTCTACACCAGAGGCTGAGGGTTGTAGTCACAGACGTGTTAGGATTCAGCATCTGGTATCATTCTCGGTAATGTGGCCGCTATGGTGAATTTCTCATGCCTAGACGTGGATTAAAGTCGGGACATGTCTGTCTTAAAGCAAAAGAGTCTTGATGAACAAGAGGGGATGACACAGCCACCAGGTCAGGATCAATGCTGGGCTCTATGGAGAGATTTAACACTTTGTCAGCCACAAACAAAAGAAGTCTGGGAAGATACATTGGCCGCCTTTATGTCAGACCCCTTGGGGGTCAGAAGGAGCTATTTTCACACACACTTTTCAGATGCAGTTTTTTTTGTCTCCATCAGACTACAAAAAAAGCCTCAGGTTTACGAGCCACAATGTAACCCTTCGTGCTAAAGAACTTAACAATGAAAGTGACATTTTCTTCAGGTTCCCAAGTTTTCAGCCCACTCACAAAATAGCAATAATAATAAAATCCCAAATTGCTGTGAACAAAGGAAATTCTTCATGTGGGAAGCATGGTGAAATTAATTAAACCACATTAACCAATTTAAAGAGACGTCATTGAAGTATAAAAATGTTATCTAGTAGCCCGCAGTCCATATAAACGGATTTAGCGCAGATTTCCAAGTATGGTGCATCTGTATCGTAGGTTTGTATCCGACTTGTTCAATACCTATAAGCATGTATCCGACTACAGACTATGGGATTATGTGGCAAAAAATCAGGTAAAATGGCGATAACATACAAAACGCTATGCAGATTTTACAATTATGTTCGAATCCAGGACGCTGGATCGGTAAGGCTACAAAGCTGACCACCTTATGGCCTTGTAAGGTATGTACATAAGTCTTTTCTAGGTGGGTCTTCTCCAAAACCCACCTGAAAAAATATGCTTAAAGAGAATCTGTCAGTGGGATCAACTATCGTAAGCAGTCTATATTTCCATGTAAGTCAAAGAAAATTGAATAAAGTGACACCTTGATATCTGCGATTCGATGAGAAATCCATCAATATGCAAATGAGCTGTTAAGATCTATGGGACGGACACAGATCTCCTTAAGAATCTGCCTCCAGAGCTTATTTGATATGAAAGGGGCTGTTATGACCTGGTGGTTAGGAGCACCCGACCTGATAGTTACACTCATACAGGACGAGCTCTGGGATGTGGGAGCTCTGCTGACCGCAAGCCCTAATCCTATCGCACACACTAAAAATAGCCGTGGAGCGCTCCTGACGCTCCCTAGGCGCCTCGTCACAGCCTCAGAGCTAGCTAGCCCTAGAGATAGAAAATAATGCCTACCTTGCCTCAGAGAAATTCCCCAAAGGAATAGGCAGCCCCCCAACATATAATGACTGTGAGTAAAGATGAAAGTCACAAACGCAGAAATGAAATAGGTTTCAGCAAAGGGAGGCCAGACTTACTAAATGGACAGAGGATAGGAAAGGAATCTTTGCGGTCAGCACAAAAACCTACAAAAGACCACGCAGAGTGTGCAAAAAGACCTCCGCACCGACTCACGGTGCGGGGGGGGGGGGCCACTCTGCATCCCAGAGCTTCCAGCTAGCAAGACAAAATCAGGATAACCAGCTGGACAAAGAAACAATGAGCAAAAATAACAATAAGGAACTTAGCTTCTGCAGGAGAAGACAGGTCACCAGGCAGATCCCGGAGCGAACTGAACCAATGCTAAAACATTGACAGCTGGCATGGAGTAACGATCTGAGTGGAGTTAAATAGAGAAGCCAACCAAAGGATAAACCACGTCACCTGTGTAAGGAACCTCAGAAGCAGCAGCTTCACTCATAGCCACCAGAGGGAGCCCATAGACAGAACTCGCCGAAGTGCCATTCACGACCACAGGAGGGAGTTCGACAACAGAATTCACAACAGTACCCCCCTTTTGAGGAGGGGTCACCGAACCCTCACGAGAGCCCCCAGGCCGATCAGGATGAGCCAAATGAAAAGCACGAACAAGATCGGCAGCATGAACATCAGAGGCAAAAACCCAGGAATTATCTTCTTGACCATAACCCTTCCACTTGACCAGGTACTGGAGTTTCCGTCTCGAAACACGAGAATTCAAAATCTTCTCCACCACATACTCCAACTCCCCCTCGACCAACACCGGGGCAGGAGGATCAACGGAGGGAACCATAGGCGCCACGTATCTCCGCAACAACGACCTATGGAACACATTATGGATGGCAAAAGAAGCTGGAAGGTCCAAACGAAATGACACAGGATTAAGAACCTCAGAAATCTTATATGGTCCAATGAAACAAGGCTTAAATTTAGGAGAGGAAACCTTCATAGGAACGTGATGAGATGACAACCAAAACAAATCCCCAACACGAAGTCGGGGACCAACACAACGCCGGTGGTTAGCGAAACGTTGAGCCTTCTCCTGGGACAATGTCAAATTGTCCACCACATGAGTCCAAATCTGCTGCAACCTGTCCACCACCGCATCCACGCCAGGACAGTCCGAAGGCTCAACCTGCCCTGAAGAGAAACGAGGATGGAAACCAGAATTGCAGAAAAAAGGAGAAACTAAAGTAGCCGAGCTGGCCCGATTATTAAGGGCGAACTCAGCCAAAGGCAAGGACACCCAATCATCCTGATCAGCAGAAACAAAGCATCTCAGATATGTCTCCAAAGTCTGATTAGTTCGTTCGGTTTGGCCATTAGTCTGAGGATGGAAAGCCGAAGAAAAAGACAAATCAATGCCCATCTTAGCGCAAAAGGACCGCCAAAACCTCGAAACAAACTGGGAACCTCTGTCCGAGACGATGTTCTCCGGAATGCCATGCAAACGAACCACATGCTGGAAAAACAATGGCACCAAATCAGAGCAGGAAGGCAGTTTAGATAAGGGTACCAAATGGACCGTCTTAGAGAAGCGATCACAAACCACCCAAATGACCGACATCTTTTGAGAAACAGGGAGATCAGAAATAAAATCCATGGAAATATGCGTCCAGGGCCTCTTCGGAATCGGCAAGGGCAAAAGCAACCCACTGGCACGAGAACAGCAGGGCTTAGCCCGAGCACAAATCCCACAGGACTGCACAAAAGAACGCACATCCCGTGACAAAGAAGGCCACCAAAAAGATCTAGCCACCAAATCTCTGGTACCAAAGATTCCAGGATGACCAGCCAATACTGAACAATGAATCTCCGAGATAACTCTACCAGTCCATCTATCAGGGACAAACAGTTTCTCCGTAGGACAACGGTCAGGTCTATCAGCCTGAAACTTTTGCAGCACACGCCGCAAATCAGGGGAAATGGCAGACAAAATTACCCCTTCTTTAAGAATACCCGCCGGCTCCGGAACACCCGGAGAGTCAGGCACAAAACTCCTTGACAGGGCATCTGCCTTCACATTCTTAGATCCCGGAAGGTCTGAAACCACAAAATCAAAACGGGAGAAAAAGAGCGACCATCGAGCCTGTCTAGGATTCAACCGTTTGGCAGACTCGAGATAAGTCAAATTCTTGTGATCCGTCAAGACCACCACGCGATGTTTAGCTCCTTCAAGCCAATGTCGCCACTCCTCGAATGCCCACTTCATGGCCAGCTGTACTGTTATGACCTGGTGGTTAGGAGCACCCGACCTGATAGTTAAACTCATACAGGACGAGCTCTGGGATGTGGGAGCTCTGCTGACCGCAAGCCCTAATCCTATCGCACACACTAAAAATAGCCGTGGAGCGCTCCTGACGCTCCCTAGGCGCCTCGTCACAGCCTCCGAGCTAGCTAGCCCTAGAGATAGAAAATAAAGCCTACCTTGCCTCAGAGAAATTCCCCAAAGGTAAAGGAAGCCCCCCACATATAATGACTGTGAGTAAAGATGAAAGTCACAAACGCAGAAATGAAATAGGTTTCAGCAAAGGGAGGCCAGACTTACTAAATAGACAGAGGATAGGAAAGGAATCTTTGCGGTCAGCACAAAAACCTACAAAAGACCACGCAGAGTGTGCAAAAAGACCTCCGCACCGACTCACGGTGCGGGGGGGGGGGGGGGGGGGCACTCTGCATTCCAGAGCTTCCAGCTAGCAAGACAAAATCAGGATAACCAGCTGGACAAAGAAACAATGAGCAAAAATAACAATAAGGAACTTAGCTTCTGCAGGAGAAGACAGGTCACCAGGCAGATCCAGGAGCGAACTGAACCAATGCTAAAACATTGACAGCTGGCATGGAGTAACGATCTGAGTGGAGTTAAATAGAGAAGCCAACCAAAGGATAAACCACAACACCTGTGTAAGGAACCTCAGAAGCAGCAGCTTCACTCATAGCCACCAGAGGGAGCCCATAGACAGAACTCGCCGAAGTACCATTCACGACCACATGAGGGAGTTCGACAACAGAATTCACAACAAGGGGCGTTACCAGTGTGAGACGTGTAGATCAGGAAAGCAGACTGTCAGTCATTACATGTCTCAAACTGGTAACGCCTCTTTTCATATAAAATAAGGTCTGGAGGCAGATCATCAGGGAGATCTATGTCTGTCTCCCTGTTTTTCTTAATATGTAAATGAGCTGTTAAGATCTATGGGCTGGACATGGATCTACCCGAGAATCTGCCTCCAGAGCTTATTTGATATGAAAGGGGCGTTACCATTGAGATGTAGATCAGGAGAGAGGATTATCAGTCATTAAACGTCTCACAATGGTAACGCCTCTTTCATATCAAATAAGCTCTGGAGGCAGATTCTCGGGGAGATCTATGTCCAGCCCATAGATCTTAACAGCTTATTTACATATTAAGAAAAACATGGATTTCTCTGGAATAAGAAACTTTATTCTATGACCTGTATGCCAATATAGACGGCTTGGGAAGGTTAGTCCTACTGACAGATTACTTTAAAAAAAAATGCCAAGATCAAATGAACATATTCATTTCTATGTAAAAAAACTAAACAAAAAAACCTGCTGTGCACATGCTCAGTCTTTTGGAGCTTCTTTTAACTAATTCAGGATGCAAAGCAGTGAAAAGACGCGATCTGACCATTCTTCAGGCGGCTTCCATTAGAAAGTCACTCACTATTGTACACAGAATGTAAAACAAAATGCTGCGAAAAATGATACAAAAAGACACTAAAAAAGAACATTCAGGGAAATAGCGCCAAGCAACTTCCTCTTGCAAAGTTTAGGCGTGCACACTGGCATCCAAGATGAGTTTGAGAACAAGCTCTAAAAAGGTTTTTTTATTTTCTTTTTAAGCAGAGCCCATTGACCATGGTTAATAAACAATGGAGTGTGAAGAATAAAGCACATTTCATTTCTTATGATTATTATTCATTACATAAGGCAACAAGAAACTCCATATAATTTGGCATAGTAAAGTCTTCGCACGCGCTCCTGTTAGGTGGTCACACATGAGCCGTGCACAGGGTAACCATTATTTGTGACAGTAAGTGTGGCATCAGATCAGAGGGGCGACCACAGAGTTTTCGGAAGTGACTTTCTATGTGGACTTTGCAATTCATTCATTTCAAACATCAAATCCCGTCTCCCAGTTGTGACCAGGAATCTGCATTTGGCGCTGTCGGCTCGCAGCCCCACAAGTGTCGCACATTACCCCCCAATCATCAAACACTGCGGGCTTGGCATGTATATACAGCTGGAACAGTTGCCATTTTTTACAGGGGCTGCTGGTAGGGACAGTTTTCTTTGGGTGGGTGGGATCATTCACATACTAGATCTTGTTATTTCAGGGTTTGGGTGAGGCGGCATTCTGTGCCAGTGTAGATAGCCAGAAATTCCAAACTTTCCCAAAAAGTGCAGGAAGTCTAGTAAACAAGCCCGCGGTGCCCTAAAGTCAACCCCAGAGGAAGTTTACATCCAGCAAAAATGGTCTTTGGAAATGATATTTGTCCTGATGGATAACTGCGACTCTAACAGATGCGACATGAATGAGTGAGACCAAATATGCAGCTGCTGCGAGTTGCTGGATCGGGATCTCATCTACAACGGACCATGGAAATCTCAACATTAATTACCAAGGAAGTGATGATTCACTTAAAGGAAACCCACTAAATAATTATCATTGCTGAAGAATCAAACTCTCACTTGATACAATAAGGGTATGTGCACACTTTGCGGATTTGGCTGCGGATCCACAGAAGTTTTCCATGCCTTGTACAGTTACATGTAGACCTATGGAAAACCAAATCCCCATTGCACATGCTGCGGAAAATTCCGGAAAAGCTGCGGTTTATTTTCCACAGCATGTCAATTCTTTGTGCGGATTCCACAGCGTTTTACACCTGTTCCATAATAGGAATCCGCAGGTGTAAAACGCACAAAATCCGTGGTGAATCCGCAGGGCGTTTTACTGGTGGATTCTGCAGAATCCGCGTGGAAAAATCGGCAATGGAATCCGCAACGTGTGCACATATTCTAAAAGTAGATGTAAAATAAATGCTCCAGTGATTAATGTGACATCATTAAAGAAGTTGTCCCATCTATAATATAACCCTGGGAGCGTCACTCTGTCCGAAGCCTTTATAGACTGCGCAAGCGCCGGCGCAGTCTGGGCCTCACAGAGTGACGCTCCCGGGAGATCGCGGTATGCGTAAGCACTGAACGCACACCGCGATCTCCACCGGAGAGTCAGGGACCGCCAGGAGGGTAAGTATGAGCTATATTAACCTGTCCCGTTCCACCGCTGCGCGTCGCCATCTTCCCGGTCCTCGGCCTGTGCCTTCAGTTCAGAGGGCGCGATGACGCGCTTAATGCGCGCCGGCGCCGCCCTCTGACTGACCAGTCACAGCTAGAGGACCGGGAAGATGGCGGCGCGCAGCGGTGGAACAGGGCCAGGTGAATATAGTAAGTGCTGGGGGGGCTGAACTAGCGGCGATACCGGCACCTGATCCCCACAGCGCGCCGGTGTCCCCGCCTGCTCAGGCCCCCCAGCACTCGGCGCCCAGCGACCATAGGTGAGTATGGTTTTTTTTTTTTTATATATATTGCAGCATACGGGGCATATACAATGGAGCATCTTATGGGGCCATAAACCATAATGGAGCATCTTATGGGGCCATAAACCATAATGGAGCAGTGTACGAGGCATATACTATGGAGCATCTTATGGGGCCATAAACCTTTATGGAGCAGCGTATGGGGCATATGGATGGGAGCAGCAAATTAAAGAACGGGGGCGCAGGATGGGAGCAGCACATGACAGGATGGGGACGCAGGATGGGAGCAGCACATGACAGGATGGGGACGCAGGATGGGAGCAGCACATGACAGGATGGGGGCGTAGGATGGGTGCAGCACATGTTAGAATGGAGGCGCAGGATGGGAGCAGCACATGACAGGATGGGGACGCAGGATGGGAGCAGCACATGTCAGAATGGGGACGCAGGATGGGAGCAGCACATGACAGAACGGGGGCGCAGGATGGGAGCAGCACATGTCAGAATGGGGGCGCAGGATGGGAGCGGCACATGACAGGATGGGGACGCAGGATGGGAGCAGCACATGACAGGATGGGGGCGCAGGATGGGAGCAGCACATGACAGGATGGGGGCGCAGGATGGGAGCAGCACTTGACAAGATTAGGGCGCAGGATGGAGCAGCACATGACAGGATGGAGACCATATACCAATATAAATGCTCGCCACCTGGGCGTAGAACGGGTTCAATAGCTAGTCATATATAATGCCGACATTCTACTATCCTTACTTAAATCTTAGCCTTATAAATCAGACTGGAAGAGAATTAGGAATACAAAATTAAATGTTATTTGTAAAACTGACATTTATTTATAATAATAATAATCTTTATTTTTATATAGCGCTAACATATTCCACAGCGCTTTACAGTTTGCACACATTATCATCGCTGTCCCCATTGGGGCTTACAATCTAAATTCCCTATCAGCATGTCATTTACAATCAAGGATAAAAGGATAAATGTAATAGGCATAAACTTTAGAGGGGACACGTAGCCGCCAATGTGCAGGGTTTGCAGTTATGCTTATACCTGAAAATCTGTGTTCTGTCAATTAATAAATATCTCCAGCCAAAAGAAAAAGTTACCTGTCCTCTATAAGACCCCAACTCTCCACCAAATATGGTGTCTGGAAGGAGAAGGATCAGGTAGTTTCATCTTTTGGGAGACGAGCCGCTGTCAGAGAAGTGAAGCTGAGCGTTCAGAGGAGACGTTTTCCTAACGGCGCGGACATATCATTCGTACCACCTGGGGCCCAAGAGGTAAGGGGCAACTTCTACCTCCAAAGCAGGTGAAATTGTGCATTTTGATGAGCTATTGGGCTACAAAGAGCCTTTATATTGTTCTTCCACAGGGGCCCTACTCTGTCTGTATCCGCCAGTGCGTACAGCCTACGTGATACAACGGAGCACTGTGAAATAGACCATCTACTATGAAGCCCAGCCAAAGATCTCATATGGTAGGTTTGGAGGCCTTATCTATTTTTTACATTTTTGGCTATCCAATCTTTGGGTATGTGCACACACTAATAGTCGTCGATGCAGCCACCAAGTTTTCCCAGGTGAAGCGGCTTCACCGTCGTTCTTGTGGAAGCTCCAGTGCCGACGTCTCTCTCTTCCCAGTAGAAACCATCTTAAGAACGAACATGTGACTTCTTTTAACCGCTTCATGATTTCCGAACCCTGATGTGGTTAAAAGTTGTGATATAAGATGGAACATATGCAGAAAAATTGGGATCACCACAATGAGTATATGGATATAAAAATCAACTTTATTTGGGAACAAAAACACAAAACATTAAAAACACTTAAAACCCATATCAGGTCCTAATGACAGAGACAAATACGCTCTCACAGATAAGAGCACATAGGTACATTCCCCATAAGCAGCAACACATACTGACACGGGAGAAGAAAGATAGTGTGTGTTCCTCCAAATAAAGTCCCCCGTAGCAAAAAGGATCTCACCTAGCCTCTCAGAAAGGATTTAACCTATAGTTAGAGTATATCACACACATGAAATCTGCATGGAATCTGCTGGGCTGTGTGAGTGCTAAGACCCACGCGTATCGACGCTAAGAAGCGTCTTCCTCAAGGTCAGCAATCTCTTTTTGCTACGGGGGACTTTATTTGGAGGAACACACACTATCTTTCTTCTCCCGTGTCAGTATGTGTTGCTGCTTATGGGGAATGTACCTATGTGCTCTTATCTGTGAGAGCGTATGTGTCTCTGTCATTAGGACCTGTTCATACTAGGATTTTTTGTATCATCTTTGAGTGCAATGAAGGATCTACCTATGCTTATGTATTCTGCTATCTAGTGGCTGTTTAGTGTTATGCTGTTTTTGATGGTATTGTACCTGATATTCATTTGGACCCATCACCCCAAGTTTTGATATGGGTTTTAAGTGTTTTTAATGTTTTGTGTTTTTGTTCCCAAATAAAGTTGATTTTTATATCCATATACTCATTGTGGTAATCCCAATTTTTCTGCATACATCTTTCTTTGTTGTGTCACATGTATATATGGTATGCAGTTGGTGATCCCCTTTGCCTATTATAATTGGATGGTGCCCGCTCAGCTAAGTACTGTTTACTATAAGATGGAACATATGCACAGCAAGCTTGTTTTGGTGTTTGCGGTTTACCATGTTCTATTTGTGGGCAGATTCTGTGCCCTCATATATATGCACAGCTATAGGGGTAGAGGTAGCAGTGGCCTCAAGATCTTGATGCATTAGGAAGCACCCGATGCTATCAATATAAATGGTGCACTGTAGGTGGGGAGCATTATTATAAATTTGACATTTGTTGCCCAGAAGCCAAGAAGTTATCCCTCTGATTTAGGCTTCATTCAACAGCTATTGGCCAAATAAACATTCAGCAAAAAACATGCCCCTTATAGTACGTCATCATTCTTTCAATGGGGAGAGGAGTAAAGCTACTGTTGGGCAGCTCTACTTGTGTCTCATCTCTCCGTAATTCAATGGAGCCAAGGAGAAAACCAACATCCTCTACTTGGGATCCATAAGAAAGATATATAGAAAGAAGCCTGGGACATAACTGGAGAGTAAAATTTGCCATACAACTATAGTTGGCTGTCAGCTGAACTCTAGTCCTCCAGACCCCCATCTCCTACATGAACGCTCTTCTTCACGGAGCGTGCACATATATGCAATATATAGAGGAGAGTAAGCCATTGCTGAACATCTCTGGTGGTGGCTTATCTCCTGTAAGAGAAAAGAATGGGGCATGTTGAAATCCAATACATCTGATTACTCCTTTTCCTGACATTTGCAACTGAGTATAGTTAGTACACCCCCATACACATTACATGCACGGCCGATCCCACCTTCAGCCAACATTACTCTTATATGTGGGGCAGCAACTCTCATTTCCTCCGGAAACACTGAAACAACAGTGCGCCGGAGGTGAGTATAGGTGTTATTACTTTCAAGGGGAAAACAAAAACATAGGGAGTAAGGCTTCTTTTACAGATATCGGGTTTTTTGCGGCCCGTTATTGCAAGCCTTTTTTGCAATTTTCACGGTCTGCCGCAATAACGGACCGCTAAAACTTGCGGATCGCCGTTTTTTGGGTTCCCAATATTATAGCAAAAGTATTGGGGAAAAAAAAAATGGCGGCCCGCAAAACCGGAAGTCACGGCGCATCACAAAAGCAACCTTCCATTGTTTTTGCGGCCCCATTGATTTACAATGGGGGCCGTGTCCGTAAGCCGTCAAAAAGATCGAGCAGGCTTGGTATTTTTTCATGGCCGTGGAATTATTGCGGCTTGTTTTTACGGCCCCATAGAAATCTATTGGGGCCGCAAAATCACGGCAAGTGTAAAAGAAGCCCAAGAAGAGGCTGTACAAGTAGTGGACTACCCCTTTCCTTTAAGACATTTTCAATAGACAAATGTTTTTATTGGCCTACTTGAGGCACTTACCCAGAATAGTTTGTGTTCACATTACTGGAAATACGCCGTAATTACTACTCTACTGTATATGAATGGTCTTGAGGGCAAACATTCCCGAATCGCAGCAGAGGGGCAGGGGCGACCACAGACTTACTCACTGGTTAGTTAGGTATTCCGGACCTGAAGTATGCTGGATTAAGAAAACCTAGATTTCCTTGTTCAAATATAGTCTACGATGGTTGAATAATTCCGAGATAACCAGTAAATAGTTTCTTTGCTGGAGCGGTATGTAACAAGCTGCTGTGAATTTCAACAGCCTGAAGGATAAGACTTTATCAACATATTTATATAGAAACCCCACATTCCACCTGCCTGGAACGTCGTGACTCAACCACCTCTCATACTTCTCGAAAATATGTAGCACATATTTATATCCAACGCTTGACATAGATTTGTTGATTGAACGATGAGTGTCTCCAAGAAAACATCTGTAGGGTTTGCATCTGCCTCGCTTCCGTCTCTGGTGGATTTTAGAACAAATTGGGTAATAGTGAGTGATGCCAGACTGACGGACTCAAGAGAACTTAGCGTGCTGGTGACCAGTATAGTGTTAGTCTAATTTTACATGCTAGTACAGGATATACAGGACTGTAATAACAAAATGTGAATTGTATTCAGTAGTGGACCACCAGCCATGAAGTATTGGCTATGGAGCACTCGTTCACTTGACAGCTATTCCTCCCAATACCACTGTACCCTTTTGTCCTTGGGGCACTGCTGGTGAAAAACATGGAGGCAAATGAGGAGATCTGCCTAGCGCTTCTTTCGCTCCGCACCGGTCTCCATTAGATGGAGCATCACAGCACCGATAGAAAGTTTCAATAGAAAACCTGGATGCCACACCAGTAGGGAGACAGTGTATCATACACGTGTACACTTGGCATTTGAAAGGATTTATTCAGGACTATTTTTTTTTTCATTTTTTACTATGTGACTAAAAACTTACAGACAGGTAGCTGCAGTCTACCTGTCTATTCTCCTCGGCGCCAACACAGAGTGGTCATTGATCGCTCCTGCCAGCGATTCAGCTGCTCCGCATCAACAGAGCAGCTCTTCCTCTTCCAAGCTGATCTGTCCACAGGGTGTGACACCTGGTGTCATGCTGATTAGCTGCAGCGAGTTGACTGTCAGGCAGTGGTGAGCAGGCTGTCGATCAGCATGACATCAGCAGTCACGCCCCATCAATAGAGCAGAACGGAAGACAAGCCGCAGCTCTATCAACACTACATCAGCAGCTGAATCGCCGGCAGGAGTGGTCTGTGACCGCTCTGTGCTGGCAGAGAATTTGCCATGCACAACAGGCAAGTGGGTAGCAACTACCTGCCTGCTAATTCTTAGGTCCATAGCAAAAAAAATTACATAGTCCTAGACAACTCCTTTAATTGCAGGACACACCAATACATCGCCTTAGCAAGTGATTGTCTGAACTGACATTTCTTGCCATTACGATTGTGTGATGACATGAAAGCAGGAAGTAGAAAACCAGGAAACGGGATCTGCGAGAGAAAGAGGAGGATGAGTCTATCTTCTTTTATCTTTTTTTCCCAGTCTGAGCCCTTTTAAAAATAATTTCTATCCCCTGGAAAACCTCATTGATTTGAGTCACAAAAAAAAAAGCCCTTTTGAGTCTATTCTATTTTGGTGAATAAATGTGATTGTACGGTTCCGCTTTTCTCAGGGCAATGAGTCCATTCCTCGTGAATGACTCACTGTAGATGGTGCTTGACATGGAGTGGCTTCGCACAGGGCTGCACGTTCTTTGTCCTCTAATGCTTGGCATGAGACTTGGCATATCTGGAATAGATGAGTACTACTTGTTAAGAGGCCCAGTTATTTGGGAAATACTAGGAAGATAAACTTTTTTTTTTACTAGGGTTCTTCAAGCATGCTTGTCAATGGCAGCTTCAGGGCTAATAGCTGTCAATGGCTGGCTAGCATTATTTGTAATCATGTGCCAGTTCAGTAATAAAATATTTGGTATCTGGTCCGTGTCACAGTATAATGTCCAGTACAACTTTAGATCATAACATTGTACATTATTATGTATGTACATGATTTTTACTATAAGAACATAAACCTGGCACAGAGACAAACTGCGAGTGGCATCCATGATGAGAACTATGCCAAGTCACTCACAATCTCACAAGGCTTGGTTTATAGTTTGCTGATGTCAGATGAACGACAATGTAACCAAATGACTGTTTTATGAGGGGCTATTGTCTGTGTGCAGCTTCCATGCTGCTGATGTAATGCACATTGCAGATCTCCGAAAGTCCTTCAAAGTGCCAAAGACAATTCACCGACTACAAAGGAATAGAAGATGGGGTGAGAAGAGCTCGGCTCTCGCTGGGAATTGCAGAATAGGAACTATACGCTAAACATGTATTGTACAAGTGAGTGTTTAGAAGGGTTATATACAAAGTTGGTGCAATCCTAGAATGTTAGCGTTGGAAGCGACCTCCAGGGTCATCATGTCCAACCCCCTGCTCCACGCAGGATTCACTAAACCATCTCACCATGAAAGTAGTTGTTGAACTGCATTTTATTTTTATATAGGATATGTCATATTTTAGCAGATTGTAGAGGAAAACAAAAATAACTCAGTGCTGCTGAAAAGATAAAGACTCATTGGTGGATTCAGGCACTGACAACACACTTGTGTGATACATCTGAGATACAACACTGTGGACATTACTGACCATAAGAGCTCTCACTCTACAGGAGAAAGAGAGAAAAGTTAAAGCAAAAGAGAGAAAGAAAGAGAGAGAACTCTGCTGACCATAAGAGCACACACTCTACAGGAGAAAGAAAAGAAAAGAGAAAGAAAGAAAGAAAGAAAGAAAGAAAGAAAGAAAGAAAGAAAGAAAGAAAGAAAGAAAGAAAGAAAGAGAGAAAGAGAGAAAGAGTGAGAGCGAGAACTCCGCTGACCATAAAAGAGCTAACACTCTACAGGAGAAAGAGAGAAAAGTTAAAGAGCGAGAGCGAAAGAAAGAGAGAAAGAAAGAAAGAGAGAAAGAAAGAGAGAAAGAAAGAGAGAGAGAAAGAAAGAGAGAAAGAAAGAGAGAAAGAAAGAGAGAAAGAAAGAAAGGAAAAGAAAGGAAAAGAAGAGAAAGAGAAAGAAAGAGAAAGAGAAAGAGAGAGAGAACTCCGCTGACCATAAGAGCTAACTCTACAGAAGAGAGATGTGTATCCAGTGACTCTGGAGATGGAAAACATCTCTGTCGTACAAACTATTATTCGGGTATGTGCAGACGATCAGTAGACGCTGCGTATTTGTACAGTGTCCAGATCTTACAGCGTAGTGGATTTTCAAGAAATCCCATGTCCACTATGTGTCCACAGACTCCTGCGGATCACCCGAGACACTGTGGCGCGTCTCTCCAGAACACAGCATGTCAATCTCTCTTGAGGAGATGCTAGTCTTCGCAAGAGAGATGTCACCTATACAATGTATTGGACTCGGTGATTCCGCACGATTCAGCGATCACATGCGGATTCACCTACGCTCAATAGACGGCAGCACTTTGGACGCAGCAAACCTGCGCTGTATCCAAAGCTCTGCTACTTCCGGATTGTGTGCACATACCCTTAAGGTTTAAAAGTTATGGACCCCGGTGCGAACTTTCAAAGTCCCCCCCCCCCCCACCCCCACCATGCCAAAATATTTTCCACCCAAATTCACATTTTTCCTATTGATTTTGCACACTATAGCTTTGTTGCAATGTTGTATAGTCTGACCTCAGTGGTGTAACTATTTGGTGCCCCATCCTGGTATATATTTGTCTCCTGTACTGCCGTTGTTCTGTAATGTATAAAATAAACCATTATACTCATCAGGGGATGTAATCTCCACACTGTATTATGGCCCCTACATAGCCTCCATATAGTATAATGTGCCAAATAGTCCTCAATATAGTATAATACATTCCCCATTGAATGCATAGTATAATGGAGTCCCCATAGGCCAGTATAGTATGATGCACTCCCCATAGGCCTGTATAGTATAATGCACTCCCCATAGGCTTGTATAGTATAATGTACTCCCCATAGGCCTGTATAGTATAATGCACTCCCCATAGGCCTGTATAGTATAATGCTCTCCCCATAGGCTTGTATAGTATAATGTACTCCCCATAGGCTTGTATAGTATAATGTACTCCCCATAGGCCAGTATAGTATAATGCACTCCCCATAGGCTTGTATAGTATAATGTACTCCCCATAGGCCTGTATAGTATAATGCACTCCCCATAGGCCTGTATAGTATAATGCTCTCCCCATAGGCCAGTATAGTATAATGCACTCCCCATAGGCCTGTATAGTATAATGCACTCCCCATAGGCTTGTATAGTATAATGCACTCCCCATAGGCTTGTATAGTATAATGTACTCCCCATAGGCTTGTATAGTATAATGTACTCCCCATAGGCCTGTATAGTATAATGTACTCCCCATAGGCCTGTATAGTATAATGCACTCCCCATAGGCCTGTATAGTATAATGCTCTCCCCATAGGCAAATATAGTATAATGCACTCCCCATAGGCCTATATAGTATAATGCACTCCCCATAGGCTTGTATTGTATAATGTACTCCCCATAGGCCTGTATAGTATAATGCACTCCCCATAGGCCTGTATAGTATAATGCTCTCCCCATAGGCCTGTATAGTATAATGCACTCCCCATAGGCTTGTATAGTATAATGTACTCCCCATAGGCCTGTATAGTATAATGCACTCCCCATAGGCCTGTATAGTATAATGCTCTCCCCATAGGCCAGTATAGTATAATGCACTCCCCATAGGCCTGTATAGTATAATGCACTCCCCATAGGCTTGTATAGTATAATGCACTCCCCATAGGCTTGTATAGTATAATGTACTCCCCATAGGCCTGTATAGTATAATGTACTCCCCATAGGCCTGTATAGTATAATGCACTCCCCACAGGCCTGTATAGTATAATGTACTCCCCATAGGCCTGTATAGTATAATGCTCTCCCTATAGGCCTGTATAGTAAAATGCTCTCCCCATAGGCCTGTATAGTATAATGCTCTCCCCATAGGCCTGTATAGTATAATGCTCTCCCCATAGGTTTGTATAGTATAATGTACTCCCCATAGGCCTGTATAGTATAATGTACTCCCCATAGGCTTGTATAGTATAATGCACTCCCTATAGGCCTGTATAGTATAATGCTCTCCCCATAGGCCTGTATAGTATAACTAGATTGTGGCCCGATTCTAACGCATCGGGTATTCTAGAATATGCATGTCCCCGTAGTATATGGACAATGATGATTCCAGAATTCGCGGCAGACTGTGTCCGTCGCTGATTGGTCGACGCAGCCTTTATGACATCATCGTCGCCATGGCAACCATTATGACATCATCGTCGCTGTGCCCGTTGCTGATTGGTCGAGGCCTGGGGGCCTCGACCAATCAGAGACGCGGGATTTCTACGTCGATACTGTGCCCGTCGCTGATTGCCGCCAGGCCTCGACCAATCAGAGACGCGGGATTTCTACGTCGATACTGTGCCCGTCGCTGATTGCCGCCAGGCCTCGACCAATCAGCGACGTGGGATTTCTACGTCGATACTGTGCCCGTTGCTGATTGGTCGAGGCCTGGCGGCATCGACCAATCAGGGACATGGGATTTCCAGGACAGACAGACAGAAAATCCCTTAGACAATTATATATATAGAAGATGCACTCCCCATAGGCAGCCAGTACAGTATAATGAACCCCCATAGGCAGCCAGTACAGTATAATGCACCCCCATAGGCAGCCAGTACAGTATAATGCACCCCCATAGGCAGCCAGTACAGTATAATGCACCCCCATTAGGCAGCCTGTATAGTATAATGCACCCCCATTAGGCAGTCTGTATAGTATAATGCACCCCCATTAGGCAGCCTATATAGTATAATGCACTCCCATTAGGCAGTCTGTATAGTACAATGCACCACCAATAGGCAGCCTGTATAGTATAATGCACCCCCATTAGGCAGTCTGTATAGTATAATGCACCCCCATTAGGCAGCCTATATAGTATAATGCACTCCCATTAGGCAGTCTGTATAGTATAATGCACCCCCATTAGGCAGCCTATATAGTATAATGCACTCCCATTAGGCAGTCTGTATAGTACAATGCACCACCAATAGGCAGCCTGTATAGTATAATGCACCCCCATTAGGCAGTCTGTATAGTATAATGCACCCCCATTAGGCAGCCTATATAGTATAATGCACTCCCATTAGGCAGTCTGTATAGTATAATGCACCCCTAGTAGGCAGTCTGTAGAGTATATTGAACCCCATATGCAGCCTGTATAGTACAATGCACCACCAATAGGCAGCCTGTATAGTATAATGCACCCAATAAAAAAAAAAAATGTTTTCACTTTTCTTCCTCCTTGTTCCCGCGGTGCCCTGAACGCCCGCTCATCTCTTGACAGCGGGCGCCGGGTACTGACATCATCGCTACCCAGTCAGTATCGGCGTCGGTGATGTCAGACACTGACAGGGGGATGATGGGAGAAGGAGCGTAATGCTCCCTCTCTCATCAAGCTGACCCTGAAATGACAGACGGGGGGCCCACTGCTGGCACAGGGCCCCCCACTGCCTCCTCAGGGGCCACCTCGGTAGCTACGCTACTGCTTGGAGGGCAGGTCTGTCTGTTGCCGTGTGGGAGGAATCTCCTGCATAGCAACACATTTTGGCATGCATCTGACTCACCGGGCCTGGTCACAGTAGCAACCGTGGTAATTACGCCCCTGCCTACAGCTCCTTCGTCTATGTCCCTACATATTGCTATAGGTCGATGTCACAAACATTCCCCTTCTGGGGACATCACTGAGAACATAATCTCTCCCATCACTGCTCGTACATTACTGGAGCCGCACTGCCTTGTTACAGCTGGTCCTGTTGGCATTGTACTTGGACAGAACAAGACCTTCAGAACTTTCCACTGAAGTGTTGCACATATTTTCTGGTTGACCTTTTTCCTCTAGGTTGCAGGACATAATTACAGCACAGTAGCACGCTCCAGTTGCCGTACACCGATAACATCTGGTATTTTCAGCTTCTGGTCATAGACCGAATGTTCGGTGTAATAAATGTGCAGACTAGACTGGACAGGCTCGGGAGCAGCACTTTGCTGTCTGCTATGGATAACAGAGCGGCAATCTGCTCGGTGTTTGCCCATTTGCTGGAAGCCTAAAACTCTAATAGACCCTTTGTTTTCTAAACCTCTACAAAGTGGTTTCTATCTTAGGAGCCGGGACTAAAAAGCTAACAACAGAGTAAAGGCTTGTAAAAATACTTGAGAGAAGACTCAGCTTCTGAATTGTGACCATCATGTCTTCCAAATATTTGCTCTAAGTATTTACTTAAAGCTCCTTTGGCTTTATATAATATGGCTGATAGAAAAGAAAGCATATAGTGCTATAACTGCCACAGGCACAAAAACGGAGGTAGCAGTGCAGCTGCCAAAGAGCCCATCTCTATGGAATAAGCCAAGAGACAAGTTTTAAAGATGGAGCCAAATAATGGTCTTTGTCATGCAGTGGTGTCAAGTCATTGTGTTATAGTAACCACTGAGCCCTGAAGTTGTTTTGTGTGCCCCATGCAAGCAGCTCCGGCGGTGGAATGATGCAAACAAGGAACAGAGCTGAACTGAACAGATCCATACACTGTGTAGTGGCCGCTGCCAGTTACTGCAGATCAGCTTTGCTCAACGTGTAGCATTGAGAAACAACTGCACATTAACTCCTCTTCTTCTAAATATGAGCTGATGTGCATTTTTCAGCAGACGCCTTACACATATTACCCCATTAATTAATAGCATTCTCATTTTTTAGGTCTTCAATTATCATAAATGAAATGGACCTTTATCAGGGTCTTCAGATTCTTTCTGGCATAAGATTATTATCTATTATGCTTTGCTTATATAGTGCCATCATATTCTGCAGCGCTCTACATACATTATCATCTCTGTCCCCATTGGGGCTCATAATTTAAACTCCTTATCAGTTTGTCTTTGGAGTGCGGGAGAAAACTGGAGAACCTGGAGGAAACCCACACAATCATGGGGAGAACATGCAAACTCCTTTTAAAGCAACAGTGCTAACCACTGAGCCACCGTGCTACCCAGCATAAGTAAGATGCCCGTATACCTCAATACAGTGCAATGGGGTCTGATCTGATGGGGATCTTTAGTCTTCGTTCAGTGCTTTCTCTCTCCCAGCAATCGCCGTCTTCCTTCCCTGCTTCATCATTCGCACAGTGTCTCCATATCACGCTGATGTAGGACACATCATCCACATGAAGCAGAGCAGGAGGATGACGATTGGGATGAAAGAGGAGGCGCCCTTCGGACCGCACCATATGGGGGTATTATAAAATGTCTTTTTTGTGCTGTGCAGACGGGATTTGGGACTTACATACAGTTTACTAGAAAGCTGCACAAGAGGCTTTAAAAGGTGGTGGCCATACTATATATTGGTAAATCGTGGTGACAGGTTCCCTTTAAGGCTGCTTTCACACTTCTGTTGGTACTCGGCTGTCACCAGGAGTCGGCGCGACGTACCGACAGAAGCTTATGAAATATTGAGTGACGTGAGCAGCGGACGCAGTGTTTCAACGCATCCGCTGCTCATTGTAAAGTCCCAGGGAGGAGGGTGTGGAGTTCCGGCCGGGCAGGCGCATTAAAAAATGCAGGAGAGGACGTACGAACGTTTTTTGGATACGACGGCCCGCTAAATACTGACGCATCCAGTGCACAACGTATGGACGCGATGCGTCGGTAATACAAGTCTATGTGAAAAAAACGCATCCTGCAGGATGCGTTTTTCCCACAGAACAACGCATTGTGACGGTCTGCAAAAGACGTAAATGTGAAAGTAGCCTAAGACACGAGAAACAGGACTCATCTTCTTTCCCTAATTGATAGGCACATGATCTCTGCGCTCACTGAATGTCTGCATTGGTCACGTGATGACCGCCTGTAAACCAAAAAGCGGGAGACTTGCAGGTGCATCAGATCACTGGGGAAAGAAAAGGCGAGTATGGTACTATTTATTTGGGTTTTCTCACATCTGCAGATGTTTTTAATAAGTTGCATAAAACTTTTATTGCTTCCATGTCAATCAATTTCACACAATCTACATTACCTTGTGGGATACATCGCTGTTCTCCTGTCCTGAAATGGAGATTCCTCTATTATGTCCTGCATTTTCGGGGAGGGGAGCCTGTGTGACTTGAAGTGAGGTAAGGTTCCCATGTGGCTGAACATGTCACTGGATCTAATTGGAGTCCTGTCCTTCTTTTTACGGGGTAACGTGCCATGGATACATACATTCTGAAACGAATCAGCCCGCCGCTCAGCAAGTGGGGATTTGCTGCTTAGAAGATCCATTGACGATACCAGTGGGAAAGAATGGTTCGTTTGCCCGTTTCTAGGGTAACTGGCAAATTTCCCGGCAGCCATCATTCTTCAGTCCTAACAAAAAAAAAGAACAGAACAGTTTTCAGACTTGTAGAGACAAAAAGACACAGAATTCTCCATTTTCAAGTGGCCAAGCAAATGCCATGTGTCAGGTGAAAGAAAGAAACAACATTTCCCATTACAGAGCCGTCTCTTGTGTTCCCCGCAGAATGTGAGACGTTTCCCATTCATGGAGCCTCTGTTCTCCAACGTGACTTTGGCTACTCTCCATCACAGTCTCCTTGACAAGTCTTTCGTGCTTTTACGACTGGGTTTTGTTACCAGGTTTGACTAATTATGTAATTGTTGCTTCAGATCTGTGACCCCAAAGTCCATTTCCTAAAACTGAACACTTCCGAACTAAATAAATATTCACCATCACTAGGCTTTTTTTTTCACTTGACCTAAATACATAGCAATCGGCATATGGCGGTTGGAGTCTCTTAAAGTTCCTGATTCCACAGAGCAAACATCTTTGCTTACATTTCAACTGTATCGTGTCATTTGGAAGTGACCAAATCAAAATAACCCAGCACTGGGTTTCATGCATGAAATGTTTGTGTGATGTGACGTACAATTTAACATCTAAAAATACACATATACCGTTTCATACATTTATTTTTTATAGATTATATCAACTAAACAGGAGTCTGAGAGAATGGTCCCCCACCATGTTTTGCTCCTACTACTTGGGTTTCTCTGTTTTTTAGAAGAACGAAAACATTTTGAGGACAGACTAGTTCTCCTAAGAGGTTTACCGCTTTCAGAAAACCTCTGTCCCAAAGCACAGTTTAAAAACAAACAGCGCATTACTCGCCCTCTCTGGGTCCAACACTGAGTCTCCGCCACTGCTCCTAACGTCTGTTATTATCTGCAGCGCTGACGTCACATCAACAACACTGCAGCCAATCAGTGTGCTAAGTGTCTACTCAGAGTTGTTAAGCTCGGTGATTGGCTGCAGCGCTGCTGACATGGCATCAGCACTGCAAACAATATCAGACACTAGAAGCAGCGCTGCAGCCAGTCTCAGTGCTGGATCCTGGGAGGTTGGGTAAAGCTCGGTTTGCTTCTTTAAAACTAACTTTGCCCCCAGAGACAGGAAGATATTTTTAAAAGGAAAACTGTTGAGCATGGGGTGTTATAAGCAATGCTCCATAGTAAAAAAAATAATAATAATTAGCTGTCACTCAAGGAAAAAACTCTCATTAATGACAACTATTGGAGGTAGCTACACAGCGCTAGACACATTAACATGACAAAGAATATTAGTCAAGTGAGGCCATACTGGGCCACCGGCCCTTCAAAGGGAGGCCGACATGACAAGAAGACGTGGGATAATAAGGAGCGTTTTGTGCAGAGGGTAAATAGGGGGCTAAAGTGAATGCAGGGGTGATGAGGTCACTGATGGGGAGGGGACAGAGAGATTTGAAAAAGGCGGGCTTATAAAGGGGGGTAGCCATATCGGTGAGTCAACCAGTCAGGTACTCACCAGACAGAAACAGTTCCACCCACCCTACTTGTCTTTTTTAGTTACAGTTTAGATCATGTTGGTGTGGAGGTTGAGATGGGTAGAGTCGATTTGGTTGGGTATGTACACTTCGCTAGCAAATTTCGTTATCATATCATGGCAGCGTGGCATGGGGGGGGGGGAAGGTCCTCGAAGTTGGTGGGAATGGTGGATTGGTAGGGGGGGGGGATCTCACGAGGTCCTGGACTCCCCTAAGGAATTTCGGTTGGACGGTGTCTGTTCAATCCTATGGAAGGGTTAATCAAGGGACCCGTCAATTGTTTAGTGGTTCAGACAGGTTGGTTATCATCTGCTCCCGAGCTGGTGCTTAGTGGCTGGGGGTAAGACTTGACCTGGGGCCATGGTGGGCTGTTGGATACTTACGATTAGGCATTTGGGGCTTCGAGGACCACATCCCCTTTTGGACTTTATTGTTAAATCGTTTTGTTAAATGTTAATAAAATGCTGCTGTGGCCATTTAATCCAATTTCAGTGTAAAGTTTTTATTCAACAATGGTCACCGCAACAGAGTTTGGAGAAAGCGGGTTGGTTGGCGAGAAGGTTAAGTTAACATCAAAGCTACTGTGACTCACGGATACCCTAATGTCAAGCTGGAAACCTATTAACAGATGTTGTTATGGGGTCCCTGTGTCTTATCAGCTTAGCTATTTTAATTGGAAAAAAAAAAATATATATATATATATATATATATATATATATATATATATATATATATATATATATATATATATATTTATTTCTTCTGGGGGATGGTTCCATAATGATAATGTTAAAGCTATATATGTATATGTAGCTTTAACATTATGGAACCATCCCCCAGAAGAAGCATATATGGGGAAACTAGAGTTGGGATGTTCAGGTTATATGTTATACTGATAATTATTTTAGCTCTTGTCAGTAGAAAAAGAAGAATTTGTGCTTTACAATTCCTGTCTGCATCGGCTAACTCTTTTTTCACTTTTTTTTTTACAAAATGAGGGAGAGGCTTGCTGAATCTTACTTATACAAGGGAATGATATCACCCCAACGTTCATAAGAGAAGGACAATCGTTCTAGGATTCCATCTAATCTGGATTGTCTGAGCCAAGTCCCATCTCCACAGATGTTGCATTCACTTATATAAACTGTCTACAGATGAGCTTCTGAATTGGCTATTACCCCTGATCACATTGCAAAGCTCATTAAAGTGTCAGATATTCATTTCAGCTGGCCATACACATTCGATATCTGTCGGATGAACTATCAATTGGCTGTAAGCCAGCTCTTCCCACTTGGCTCGGCAGAGCGTGCTTGTACCATCTACAAGAGTCATCTGGCAGCGGCTTATCTCACTGCTGAACAATAGGATTGGTAATTGATTTCCAACCGCCCCATCCTAAAGGTACCTTCACACTAAATGTTCTCCAACAAGATCTGTCAGGAGGTTCCCATACACATTAGATATATCACTGATCCTGGAGTTATTAGGTAGCGGTGGGAGAATGAATTCGCAGAACTTGGGTCCATCGGCCAGGTCAGTAATCTGACACCTGGACTGGGGTTGGGGCTGCGAATCTCCATTCTTCCCGACATTCCTAACTCTTCTTTTGAGTAGTTGGACTGGCGCAACCTCGCAATCGCATCGTGATACACACACGACATTCTGCCAAACCAGGTAATCAAAAAAGTGGCAGGAGGTAAAAGGATTTGCAGACTTCCCATCCAGCGACCACAGATTACTGACCTGGCCAATGGACCGAAGTCCTACAAATTGATTCCCCCTTCTCTAGTAGCGGCATCAACTAGGTGGCATTTGCAAGATCGTTCTTTTTTTATTAATTAATTTCCATTACAAAATGCAAAGCAATGTCACTCTTCCAAGATCAATGCTGGCTAGTAATCAAATCCCCATTTATCACTGTGGCATAATTTAGATAAATTTACAACAGTATAAAGCGTGAAATACACATGGTGGGTTGCGGGGGAGATAATGCAATTGTTTATTATTTCTCCGACTCCCTGTACAGACTCTGGGAACATGGAGTGTGCCAGGCTGCGTTGTGTAAATATTTAGTATCTCGTATTCGATAAGTGAGGAGGTGCACGGCGTCTGTCGGTACCTTCCTCTATACACGTGAGCTGGCGGCCGTTACTATGGAGCTCGCTCTTACTGCCATATAAACCAAGGGATGATGTCAGAACATCAAAATACCATTGTCTCCCAATCTTTACTAACATCTCGATCGGAACTCGCCATCTCAGAAAGTCAAACATTACATTTGTATGTATCTCAGAAGATAAAGGATTGTGCTCAACCAATACAAAAAAGGAAAGAAAAAAGTTCTTGATGGCATTCATTCATATATTGAACTAAAGACATTGTTATCCTTGTGTCCACTAGAAATTTTCATGATTGAGGAGCTCGCTAATGATCAGGTCGTCCTAACGACAAGTTGCCTTTGCGTTAGAGAGCAAACACATTTGCGTCGGACATAAAATGTGGGAGACAAGTCCTTGTCAGAAACATCAGGAACATAAACAGTAAAGCTATACTTGAATCATGGTTTTCTCAAAAGTGGCCATTGGTGGAGTGACTGGTGCCCCCATATCTTCCAGAAGACCCCAATAAAAATCTAATGTGAATGTATTCTCATTTTCAAGGGAATGGAAGACCTGATCTACTGCAGATGCAGACTTCATACATAGTGGCCAAATCTGGACAACATGACATGTTTGTCAGCTGGCTTTATCACTTTTAGCAGTGCTCAAACTGGTGAGTCAATCCCAGTTGTCGTCAAAGTGGTTTTACGCAACACTTATTTATGGAGTAGCAAACACTTGTGTATCGTCCTACTAGGCTCAAAAGGCTCTCCTCACTTCCACATCTGGAGGTGAGCAAAGACGGCGACGAATATCTGCCAGGTCATGTGTCTGCAGGCATCATACACCTGTCCGTCCTAATGAATATACCAAGTACATGATATTTGCCGATCTTGCCCATGACCCGGCTGATATCTGTAGACATGATATCCAAGCTCACCTCCAGATGTGGAAGTCATCAGAGCCTCATTATGCCTTTAAAACTAAGAGATAAGGGATCTCATGATCATTGATTTAAGGGAAAATGTCATATTACAGGAAAGGCCCAAAACATAGACAGCAGTCCACATAACAAGTCCCTACAAGTAGTGAATCATTTATGCACTGTATATATTTTTTATAGTTGATTAGTCATAGAAACTTCCATCTGTAATACAAAGTTAGCTTTACTTTTATTTCCCAAGTTCCAGCTCATGTGATACTATTTTATAGAGTTTTTGCTCCTTAATTGCCAGATGTTAAAAGAAATGAGTCGATAAGAATTTATGGGTTGCGATAATATTGCAAGGAAAATGTTGAGCTTGTGCCGATCATGTCACGGTGTTAAGTTTACAAAACCACAAAAGCCGTATAGAAATTTGAGTTAGATTCAGATTGCTTGTTGGCAACTCGTCGTTGACACTTTTCTTTTTTTTTGTAGCTATGGCTTTGTTGTTTGTTGCTGTGTTTTATAACCAAATCGATTTCTTGCCAACAACTTGGAAAATTAGGCAAAAGTACAATGCTGACAACCACATATGGAATTTTCAATCAATTCTGGAAACGTTCCTTAGAACTCTTAACAAAAAAGACAATGGGAACCACATGTCACTATTCTACCCCAACAGCTGCATATATTAGAATACTGTGTAACCTGTAAAGGAAGACGCCCGCGGCCATTCATAGAAGTGATAAGAGACCACAAAGTGCTGATGTGGTCCACATTGCAAGCATGGATGTTATCAGGCATTACACAGTTTGTTTGGAGTGGGAGTGAATCCAGCAGACCCCTCTGAGCAAGAACCGCTGTCCAAGACAGCTGTGCACTCCCAAAAATTAGGCGGAAAGTGTGCAGCTGTCCACAGCGACGTGAATAATGCACTTTCACATTCAAGCATGCTCCTTCCATCTAAGATTCCTGGAATTTTACAGCAGGTTAGCAATTCAACATAGGGTTGTCATGTCCTTACACTTAAGATTAAACAGATTCATGACACCCAAACCCAAAGCAGAAACGTAATGTAGATTCACGACTTCAACATGGGATTTCGTAAACAATTAGCAAAAATCTACTAATGTATATGTAATTATTAGTAGGTAATTAAGTTTCTATTATGTTTATTGGTTGCTTGGTGTATACTATATGGACAAAAGAACTGTGCCTCCTCCACTTTACACCGTCACCGAGATTTTATGATATCCCATTCTAAGTCCATGGGAATTAATATGTGGCTGGTCGCTTTGCAGCTCCCAGTCTTCTGGGAAGACTTTCTACAAGATTTTGGAGGCATATTTGGGAAATTTTGCCCATTCATCCAGAAAAAACATTTGTGAGGTCAGACACGGATGTTGGGAGAGACAGACTGGCACTCAATCCCAAAAGGTGTTTCATGGGGCTGAGGTCCGGGCTCTTTGTGGTCAAACTCACTCTACCGTGCCTTTACGGAACTTGCTTTGATACAAAAGAAAAGGGTCTTCTCCAAACTAGTCTCACGAAATTGAAATCAAACAATTGTCCAAAAATGTTTGACAGTCACCATGCACGTTACATTAACATTGTCCGAAACCACTGATATTGGCAGACTTGGCCAACAGTCTAATGTGTAGGAGGGCTTCCATACTCTCCCCGACAGATTAGGTCAGTGAAGATCAGGTTCTGGCATGCCCAATTTCAGACTGCTGATCCTTTTCTTCTCAACAAGATAAGCCACCTCCCTAGGAGTCTGGCATCAGCTTTCCCATAGAGGACACAGGAGCGCTCAGTGGAGCAAGTGTACTTGTGTATGAAGGAGTTGGGAGAGATAGTTGCTGACCAAACAATCGGCCAAGAGCTAGCTAATGTGTATGGTGCCCCTTAGTATGCGTCAAACTTAACAGATGGCACAATGCAATCAGGTAGGTAATGTTCTCCTGGTATTCACCAAACTCAAGACTGGTCAATCAGATGCCAGATAAAACAAGTGTGATTTTCCACTCTACAGAGCACGTTTCCACTGCTCCAGAATCCAGTGGCGGCTGCTAGCCCTACACCACTGCATTGGACACTTGGATTTGTGCTTGATGATGTTAGGCTTGCAGCATTATGTGGTCTCCATTTTATGGCCTAGTTGCTGAAGTTCCAGTGTTTGAATAAAACCATTCACAGGTGACCATGGAATATTTAGGAAAGAAGTAACATGATGAACAGACTTACACCGTAGCTCCTACTACAGCACCGCGCTGGTATCAGTGAGCTCCGCACCACCAACCATTCGGTCACGTTAGTAATGGCAGCTAGTATGGCGGGGGTGACAGATGTTATACACCGGGAGCAACTGGACTGAACGAACAAGCTGAATTCAATGCTTACTTCTGTCCATGTGGTTTGGATATACAAAAAAAAGCTTTAGTATATTTTTTTCACATGTGTAAATGTATGAAACAGCCTCTGGTAAGAATCTTGCAGTTTGGTCCATTTCTTGGGGGTATGACAAGTGTTGACACGTATCATTGTGTGAGGGAAGTTCAGCGAGTAGAATAAGCTCAGATACAGATGAGTAGTTCTACTGAGAAAACAAGGGGCAGAAGCACATATGTAGGGGCTTAAGGTCTCTCTGCTTTATCTTTAAAGAACTATCTGTATCAAGCTTCTGATTTCCAGAAGCTTTGCAAATTCCTTTTCCTTCCTTGATAATCAGCCTTTCTGATCACTGTATCCTGCAGAATAAAGGAGACCCTGTCTATGGTGTTTGTTTAGTTACACCTAAAAGCCTAAACCGAAACCTTTCAGATCTTCTCATCCCCTTAAAGACAGGAAGAGCAAATGCTGGTTCAATTATTGTCTGTGAAGAGAGATGAAACACGTGCCCCTAGCGCAACATCGCACCACCAGCCCTGGTGAGGAGACTTGGCATTAGTATTAACCATTTACCCAAGCTTATAGGGGACCACTGAGAAGGTCTCATAGCTGCCACCTGCAACTCAGAATGGTAGCATCTATTAGTTTTCTCGATATGGAATACTGGGATACTGGAAATTGGCATCAATGGATTTACAGCACAGTAACAAGTTCTTTGGAGAAAGCTAAAGTCCAAGTCAAAGGGAAAGACTCTAGAGCTATTAACGAGCTCTAAATTAAAAATGGTGTCTCAATTGGCATCCAATAAGACTCTGTGTGATGGATTCTCTGAAAACAAAAGTATCCGGCATAAAAAAAAAAAAATCTACATATTCTTTCCCCCCCAACATCATCTCTTGGTAGAAGGTCACTTCTTACATAAAGTAATTGGCTGGCCTCACTGAAAGTGGTGGGCTCAAAGAACGTCTCTAAGGTTGGTCGATCTCGGTGATTTAGAACAGGGGTCCCCAACTCCAGTCCTCAAGGCCCACCAACAGGTCATGTTTTCAGGATTTCCTTAGTCTTGCCCAGGTAATAATTGCATCACCTGTGCAATGCAAAGGAAATCCTGAAAACATGACCTGTTGGTGGGCCTTGAGGACTGGAGTTGGGGACCCCTGATTTAGAAGATACCTTCTGAGTATTTTTTATTTTGTAAGGAACATTCTTGACTGTTTCCATCAGATAATATTTTGGGGAAAAGAGTAGACTGATCAAATTTGTTCTTAAGCCAATGCTAGAAATGTCAGATAGAAGCTTACTCTTCTCTCCCCATGGAGAACACATGAACGCTCAGTCATGTCGAGAATACACGGTCAGCATGTACACATGTTGGACAAAGATGTATGGACACCTTAATGTGTATAAGGGCTTTTAGAAAAAACATATTAGTCTTTATTCCATCACAAGGACGTTCACTGACTGTCGTAGGACAACAAAATTAAGACAGTGAGTCCTTGAAGATTAGGCTGTCTCCTGTTGCAGCAGAAAGTTTAGTCTTCCTTACTTTAGCAGCACCAAGGTTGGGTAACATCCCCCATTTTATGCACTAGCCTTTTTCTATTTGAGCCTTCCTCACCTCTTTAGGACATCTTACATTCCAATCTCATCAGTTGCACCATCTATCTACTCCTAAACCGATAATGACAGAGGATGAACCCATTCTGCACCTCCTTTAACATATGCATGTTAACCTGGCAGCCTTACAGAAAATGAGTTTGACCCCTGACTAGTTTTGTAGTGACCTTTTGCTACGGTGCTTTGTAAAGCATTTCAGCCTACATTCCAAGAGTCCTTGGAAATAGTTATGAGGTTCTACAGGTGAATCTCATTTTGTTTTCTTAGAGGACATTTTCCCATGAAAGAACATCTTTTCCTGTATGCATAAAGCGATACAGTCAAGGCCAAAAGTGTTGGCACCCATGTAATTGGTCCAGAAAATGTAAAAGTATTTCTCCGAGAAAATTATTGCAATTACATATCTTTTGAAATACATGTTTATTTCCTTTGTGTACGGTATATTGGAACAACACTAAAGAAAACAGGAAACAAGGGCAAACTGGACAAAATTTCACACAGAATTGTGTTTAAACAACTTTGTTTCAAGCGTGTGATACTCGTTCACACTCACCTGTGGCAAGTAACAGGTGTGGGCAATATGAAAATCACACCTGAAAACAGATAAAAAGGGGAAATGTTGACCCATTCTTTGTATTGTGAAGAGAAATGTCTGAGGTCTTGAGAACCAAGATTGTTGAAAAAGGATCAACAATCTCAAAGTTAGAAGTTTTAACACTAGCATGACCTGCAAGCCTCTGCACCTCCCACCCAGCAGGGAAGCCGAGTTACTCAGCGCGCCCAGGCTGCGTCTCCTGCTTTGCCTTCCGTGTCACATGTTCCGCTCGTGCCACACTGATTCCCTGGCAGAGTGTTTAGGGCACACGCGCTTCCTGTATCTTAAATGGAAAGGGACGGTCCTAGTGTGTTTCCTGCCAATAGCTGGGAGGCAATTAATACTTTAAAGGGTTGTTCACTACTAGGACATCTCCTTTTTGATCAAAATGTTTGGCACCCCATAAAATAAAGCTTATACTCACCTCACTTGCCGGCGCCGGCAGTCTCTCTCCCCGGGGCACGCGTATGGTGTTGTGACACGTGATGCCAGTGCCCAATCAGTGCTGGCGTCACAACACCAAAGGAGAGCCCCGGGAGAGTGACTGCCGACACCACGGGAATGGCCTCCCGCACGGGAGGAGACTATAGGCTTTATTATTTTATCGGGAAATAAAAATGTATATAAACGAAACATGTGTAATTGCAATAATTTTCTTGGAGAAATACTTCATTTCCTGGAACAGTTTCAAGGGTGCCAACACTTTCGACCATGACCGTATATGTCAGTCCCCGCCCACTGGACTCCCAAGCATAGAAGATGCAGTGATTCAAATTAATGAAATACAAGTTGCACTGAATCTCATCCTAGAAAACAATATATCAATGCGCCAGAGGAGAGGAGCGTTCCGAAATCAGAAAACGCCGCCGTTTAATTGTGAACAAGTATGGAATAAATGTGCACTTAATCGCGTCCAAAGCCTGAACTGTAACAATCAAATCCTCCGACATTCTGATATGACTGTATCAGTAGACAAGAGACTGATGCAGCATGTCGCACGCATAGACACGGTCCGGCGGCAGAACTGCGGTTTGCGCCAATCACAGCCCCATTCCAAGCTTCGCTGTGAGCAAAACACTGCCCAAAGCTTTGTAATTGGAATAATATCTGGACGGAACGATAATCCAGCAGCAGTAACTGCACGGCAGACATATTTATACACCCGGGTGTTATGTACTTGGGTATTATTACCCGTGCTTCATACATATGATGCGGTCACGGGCACCAAGTACATGAGCTGAATGTCACTTGTAGTAACTCATATCATCTTCTATAAGATAACGCTGCAGGATTTACCTATAAACTGACGGAATCCACAAATAAAATATTTACAAATAAAAATAAAATCCCCGAATGGTGAACTCGTCTCCGCCGCACTGACAGATTCAGCTTTGCTACATGATACTGCAAGAACCAGTGTGACCAAACTGAAGACACAACGTCCCATTCATGTCAGCAGAACAATGCCGAGGGAACAATGCTGCCCAGACATTTCGATGCTGCCTACTTGTTCAGGCCGCTCTTACTAAAGAGGCCGATTGGAATGTGCTTCTCCTACAACTGTCTCCCAACTGCAGAAAACTACAACCCCTATCAGAGATGGCAAGCCAACAATAAGCCAGATGGCCCCAGCAAGGCCCTGTAAAGGGACAGACTTCAAATGCATTCTAGCACAAAAGGGCATTTGAGCCCACAGACGGGCGCACTAAACCCTCTACCAGCAGCCACTCCTGCTAACAGAACGTCTTCTGTGCTCAAAGTGAAATGCAAAAGTTAGAGGTGCCAACACGCTCATTAGTGCAATCGCATGACTACTAATGCAGCCGCATAGAGGAAGGATTACAGGCAGCCTGGGTGGTGGGGAGGGCGCTGCTCAGAATTGGGTCACGATCTGATGTCACACCTGAATGTGGAATTGTAGATCATCAGATCCCACGAATGTGCAGCACATTTAACGAAGAACCCAATAGAGAAAAAAAACGAATAAAAGGTCAAAGGGGGAAATATAGATAAATAAAGGATAAGTGAAACAAGATATTATTTATTAAAACACTTTTATTATAGATACATGGTGAAGTGGAGGAACAACAAACAAGGGGTGCCTGAACATAGAAACAGGAAGAAATAGGATCGTTTCAAATTATGCAATAAATTACGGTACATTAATTAAAAAAAGGAATTAAGTAACAAGGAGGAAGTGGATAAAAGAGTGAGAGCCAGGTAAAAGGTATATAGAAAAGTAGAATATTGTGGCAACCTCAAAGAATGGACAATTGTAGGGCACAAAACAGAGTACCCAAAACCACATGCTTAGTGCTAGAGTGCTTAGAGTCTAAGTAATATAAGAGTAGCGCAGGAATAAATAAGTGTAGGAAGTCAGGGGATACACTATAAACAAAAGTGCACATGTGAATCAGTTATTGGTATAGATGGAGAGGCAGCATGAGCCCTGAATAGAAAATATCACTGATGAGTCCATATAATAGAGTAAGGTGGTGTTACCTAGCAGTCTGGCTTGCTGTGCATGCACGGCACGCACCCCGGCGCGCGTTTCGGACAACTCCTTTGTCAGGGGGTTTAATGAAGCATATTGCAAAAAAGAAAATTCCTCTAAGGCCGGTGTCACACTTGCAACAGCAATGCGAGTCTCTTGCCTCAAAACCCGGCACTGCCGCCGGCACTCTGGACCGGAGTGTGCGGCTGCAAGTATTTTTATGCAGCTGAATGCTCCAGTCCGAACCGCCATTGGCAGTGCCGGGTACTGAGGCAAGAATTTCTCGCACTGCAGCTGCAAGTGTGACACCGGCCTAAGGCCGCAAATTACTCCGTTTTCTCATCACATGTAGCACGATTTTCTCCTCCAAGAGAATCAGATCGATTATGGTAATGGCACTTCCATCAATCTCTGATCCGAGTGTCACAAAAGCTGAACAGCACTGCCCCATTATATATCATTGGTCGGAGTGCTATCCGATAAAACATTGGCTAGCAGTTGCCCAATGTATACGCTTATGAGAGTGAGCCCTAATGGTAATTTCCACACGTTGGTCATCCCCATTACCAATGTCCTTCATAAGACCATTGCCAGACCTGATGAAAGTCTAGTTGGCCACACAAGGGGCCATTTTTCCATAGATTTGCCAATTTTTGTATCTGATGATAATGGATTCTCCGGGCGATTAGTCATTTTTTGGATCATGTCTTTCTATCAACCAACTAATCTCCATTAGGCCCCCGCAGAATATTGTCGCACAGTCACGCTCATGGATAAACATCTTTGTGAAATTCCAATCTGCTGAAATAATGTCCTAATACTTTTTTCTGTACATTGTAGTTGGCAGAATTTGAAGTGTGCAATCATTGGGTTTAGGGCCACAGAATACATGAGAAGAATCCAGTCCTGAGTGCCGGCATCAGAGCAGCCATAGGGAATTTGAATTTAATTTCCAAAACTACCCCTACATGGAAAGGTATGGACTCAGGTTATAAGCACATATGTGTAAGCAAGTTTTGGTATCAGATAAAAATGACTATATTCATTAAAATGACTGCCATCATTATGTGAGCGACAGCTGTTTGCATAGAAACATGTAAGCAAAAAGTCTCCCTAACCAAGCCACAAAGTGTGGGGCAAAGAGCATCATCCAGGACAGCACTGATCATCAAGGAATGTAAGGATTTTGGCACTCCCAATTATGCCACTTACAGTACTTAGGAATACTTTCTTGGGAACAAGTGCATTACCAATGTGTTATTCATTATTGGGTTTCAAATAAACAAAACAAAAAAAAGGAAAGCTAAACTATTTTTTTTTTCAAACGTAAATGAAAAGAACAATTTGTGTACATGAGGAGGACATGGTCAACATTGGGGCCAAACGTTCACTGCTGAGCTCCTGCACCTTCACCTTTTTGAGCACTGCTTCTTACAACTTTTTATCATGGATCCCTCGACATGGAGTGTACTTCCCAATCTTATTATCTCCTGGCCAGATACTAGCTATCCATTGTCATTTGCGGGCTACACACGAAACCTCTAACCCAAGCTCTACTATCATATGCTTACATCATGAGGGCATTCCTAAAATCTCAAGGCTGCTGGCCTGTGACCTGACCGTGCCTTCTCTGTGAAATTGGCTTTGAAATTCGGTCACCACCGCTGGGTTGTGCAGCCAGGTCACTAACAACCACAGGCCTACTGCTGTCACAGCCCCATCAATGCTAGCGAAACGGGCCCCATGTGGCCTCCTCTACAGTTTATCATCATTACCATTAATCATTGAGCCACTTCAAGCTTCAAGGATGTACCAGACCCTCTTGCCTTGATTAGAGGTGCATTACATTCTGGCTCTAATACACTGTGACATGGGACATTCTTGGACTTTTTACATCAAGTGGGAACATCACATCACAACAGCACTTGGATTCCTCTTTCTTCTGTGAACTCACCAACTCCTCCGTGGACTGATTAAGGTAGTACGGTGGCTCGGTGGTTAGCACTGCTGCCTTGCAGCACTGGAGTCCTGGGTTCAAATCCCACCAAGGACAACATCTGCAAGGAGTTTGTATGTTCTCCCCGTGTTTGCGTGGGTTTCCTCCGGGTACTCCAGTTTCCTCCCACATTCCAAAAGGCATACTGATAGGGAATTTAGATTGCGAGCCCCATTGGTGACAGCAATGATAATGTGTGCAAACTGTAAAGTGCAGCGGAATATGTTAGCACTATATAAAAAGAAAGATTATTATTATTATGACTTGCGACTAATTATTGAATGTTCTCATAGTTTTTAATGCAAAACTGTTCATACCACTATGTTTGCAAACATGCATTTGCATCTACTGGGCATGCATCTGTCGCCAATTCCAACGGATTCTCAGTAGGATCTTGTCACCATGAACTATTCTTCTCAGTGCATAGTGACAATGCGCTCTCTCGCCAGCTGTGATAAGTGACGAGTTGGTAAGAGAGCGCACTGTCACTATGCATTAAAAAAGGATAATGTATAGTGACAAGATAAGACTGAGTATATGTCATAATTGTCAACTTCAGAACATCAGCCCCTGAAACGGATGTTAATTATGTTTAGGACAGAGACTGAGGCAATGGCTACAGCCTCTGCCCCCTGATGATGTCTTGTTTGAGTATCCCAGCATGCATTGGGGATTCTCAAACAAAGCATCATGAAAACGGGAATAGGTACAAAAAAATAAATAAAATAAAGCAATTAGATTAGAGAGGGAGGCTTATAGACTTTTTAATTAAACCAAATTAGGAAAACTATTATTTTAAAATAAATAGAGAGACATTTAGGATGAAAATCAATATTAGCTTCTGACCGCCCCTTTAAAAACAGAAGGAATGACGTTATTTTATGTTGACTATAACAACATGTACTAGAAAGCTACAAAGAAGAAGGAGAAGAAGAAGGTCATAATTCTAATCTGGCCTCCAATAACCCTGAGGTCTGAACATAACTTTGCAGGAGATTTATGTAACCAGGCTGCCCCACTTATGTCTTTGACATGGATCAGTGAGTATTTTCTGTTTTTTTTTCCTCTGGAAAGCTCATCAGTCCTTCACCATTTGGAAGGTCAGGTCGTAGAACTAAAATATTCAGAGTTCTGGGGATTTATTATTAAGAGGTGAATAAGGAGGCTTTGGTTTATAGCAACCAATAAAAGTTTAGACATCATTTTTACGAAACTGGCCACACATGGGGAGATGTCTCCTGTGAGATCTAAAGAAGGTAGCCCACAGCCCTCAGACCCCCAGCTGTAATGGAAGGATTGTGTCACTTCAAGAACCTCGGACAGGTTATAATAATAATCTTTACTTATATAGCGCCAGCCTGTAGGGCAGGGGTGTCAAACTGCATTCCTCGAGGGCTGCAAACAGGTCATGTTTTTAGGATTTCCTTGCATTGCACAGGTGATAATTTAATCACCTGCAGAGAATGATTCCAGCACCTTGTGCAATGCTAAAGGTACCGTCACACTAGACGATATCGCTAGCGATCCGTGACGTTGCAGCGTCCTCGCTAGCGATATCGTCCAGTGTGACAGGCAGCAACGATCAGGATCCTGCTGTGCTGTCGCTGGTCGGGGAAGAAAGTCCAGAACTTTATTTGGTCGCTGGACTCCCCGCAGACATCGCTGAATCGGCGTGTGTGACACCGATTCAGCGATGTCTTCACTGGTAACCAGGGTAAACATTGGGTAACTAAGCGCAGGGCCGCGCTTAGTAACCCGATGTTACCCTGGTTACCAGCGTAAAAAAACAAACACTACATACTTACATTCAGCTGTCTGTCCCTTGCCGTCTGGTTCCTGCACTGACTGCTGGCCGTAAAGTGAAAGCAGAGCACAGCCACAGCGGTGAGTCACCGCTGTGTGACTCACCGCTGTGCTGTGCTTTCACTTTCACTTTACGGCCAGCAGTCAGTGCAGGAACCAGACGGCAAGGGACAGACAGCTGAATGTAAGTATGTACTGTTTGTTTTTTTACGCTGGTAACCAGGGTAAACATCGGGTTACTAAGCGCGGCCCTGCGCTTAGTTACCCGATGTTTACCCTGGTTACCGGGGACCTCGGGATCGTTGGTCGCTGGAGAGCTGTCTGTGTGACAGCTCTCCAGCGACCAAACAGCGACGCTGCAGCGATCCGGATCGTTGTCGGTATCGCTGCAGCGTCGCTAAGTGTGACGGTACCTTAAGGAAATCTTGAAAACACGCATGGTTTGCGGCCCTCGAGGAATGCAGTTTGACACCCCTGCTGTAGGGTATGTTCAAGGTTTTTTTTTACCTTGATTTTGAAGCAGATCCACCTCAAAATCCATATAAAAAACTATTTATATATAAAAAAACTAATTTGAATTTGCTTTGTTGTGGGTTTGAAAACAGATCTGCTTCAAAACACACATAAAAAACCCTTTGTGTGAACATGCGTTTAGCGATCAGAGGGACCACCTCTGTCATCTCATCCATTCCCCAATGCGATCGCAGGTGCTGATGGGTTGTCATCGTGGCCAAGGGCCTAATAAACGCCCTATAGACCTGTCATTAAGCCCTTTGATAAGAGAAGGCCGACAGAACATACACAGCAATATAGAAGTTTGGCAGCGTATTGTACAAGAGATCAAATGATCGACTCTTAAGGTACCTTCACACATAACGGTTTCGTTAACGATATCGTTGCAACATCACGCTTTTTGTGACGTAGCAACGATCCCACTAACGATCTCGTTATGTGTGACAGCGACCAACGATCAGGCCCCTGCTGGGAGATCGTTGGTCGCTGGGGAATGATCAGGACCTTTTTTTGGTCGCTGATCACCCGCTGTCATCGCTGGATCGGCGTGTGTGACGCCGATCCAGCGATGTGTTCACTTGTAACCAGGGTAAATATCGGGTTACTAAGCGCAGTGCCGCGCTTAGTAACCCGATATTTACCCTGGTTACCATTGTAAAAGTTAAAAAAAAAAAAACAGTACATACTCACATTCCGATGTCTGTCACGTCCCCCGCACTGACTGTCAGCGCCGGCCGTAAAGCAGAGCACAGCGGTGACGTCACCGCTGTGCTCTGCTTTACGGCCGGCGCTGACACAGTCAGTGCGGGAAGCTGACGGCGAGGGACGTGACAGACATCGGAATGTGAGTATGTAGTGTTTTTTTTTTTACTTTTACAATGGTAACCAGGGTAAATATCGGGTTACTAAGCGCGGCCCTGCACTTAGTAACCCGATGTTTACCCTGGTTACCCGTGGACTTCGGCATCGTTGAAGACAGTTTCAACGATGCCAAAGTCTTTCCCCTGATCGTTGGTCGCTGGAGAGAGCTGTCTGTGTGACAGCTCCCCAGCGACCACACAACGACTTACCAACGATCACAGCCAGGTCGTACCGCTGGTCGTGATCGTTGGTAAGTCGTTTAGTGTAACGGTACCTTTAGTGGGACTAAAAACTTTTACAAAAAGTTTCAAACATTTGCATATTATTGAAAATTACACCCAAAAAAGCTCAGAAGATAAACAGATTTGGTATCAGTGCATTCACAAAGGTAGATATACAGCACGGTACATGACAAAATAAAATGGCAGAATTACTGCTTTTTGGTCACGACACCTCCCCCAAAAAATGCTTTGAAAAATTATCGAAGTGTGTATGTAAACTAAAATCGTAACAATAAAAATACAGTACAAACTGGAAAAATAAAACCTAGCCTTTATAGAACCACATTGACTAAAATGGAAGGAAAAACTTTGGGTTTTTTTTAATGCTATTTTTTGTTTCGATAAAACATCAATATTTGGTATCACAGTAATAGCACTGACTAGTAAAAGGTTAATGGGCCGGATTCCTCAAAACCAACATTGCTCATTCCAGTCTTGATAGTGTGTATGCTGGAGTCAGACGCTCCCGATTCATGAAGGGACGTATGCTTCTTTTTGAATTAGGAGTATTGGACGAGCGATGTACACCTCTGTGTGCACCCCGCCCCTGCTGGAGTAAGGTGTGCGGCATAGCGAATACTGCTGCTTGTCATGAATTTCATGAGAGGTGGACACAACTCACCGTACTGCCCTAGCTTTGCCCATTTTATGGAGATTTGAGATTCTGGCTTGAGGACGCCTAAAGAATTCTGGTGTGAAAACCAGGGCTGCGGAGTTCGCGTCATGGAAATTGAGGAGTCGGAGTCAGAGGTTTGGCTTACTGACTACACAGCCTTGCCAGGGATGTGGAGTCGGAGTCGGTGTCATGGAAATTGAGGAGTCGGAGGTTTGGCTTACCAACTCCACAGCCCTGGTGAAAGCTTTGACGAGTCAGGCCCCATGTTTTTTGGTTTTTTTTTATAATACAAAAATATGTCAGAATTGCTGTTTTTGATTTCGTCTTACCCCACAAAGATATGCGTCTTGATAAAAGCAAGCTCTCTTATGGCTCAACGAAAAGAAAAATGTAAGTGTTATGGCTCTTGGAAATCCAAGAAGTATCCTTGCGGAGATCGACATGCTAAGCATGCCGAGATGAGGAGACTTAAAGCAGCAATGCTCCTCTGGGTAATATGCCAATTATGCTAATTGTCTCTTCAGAGAGGAAGAGAACTAGAACTCTAGTGCCACCTATTGGAAGGTCGCAATCCTACAAGTCAATGTTGACCCTATAACGAGCCTTGTCACATGACTTAGGATAATAGCCAAACCAGAATGTCAATCCGCAGACACTGGGTTTCGGGGTACTGCCCCTCGTCAGTGCAAAGTGTGAGAGGCGCTCTTGGAAAGTAATGATTGAAAAGACAAAAGCTTTAGTGACAAGGGTTAACAAGAATGATCATCCAAAAGGTGGAAAAACCTCAATAATGACTTATGACCATCAGAAGTGCCACATGGCTGGCCACACATGGTACAATGATGTGCCTAAGGCCATATTCACACATCAGGATTTGTAAGCCAAAATCAGGAGTGGAACGATCAGAGGAAAAGTGTAATAGAAACATATGCACCACTTCTGTATTTATCACCCACTCCTGGTTCTGGCTTACAAATACTGATGGAAAATACTGAACGTGTGAACGTGGCCTAATGCTTGCATTTGTCCAACATAAGGCATAGAGGACAGCCACTTTATCTATGCCGTCACATCTAGTTTTACATCTGCTAAGCCACAGGTTGCCAACTCTGCCTCTGACATTTGACCCAATGTAGAAGTTTTTAGTAAACACATGAAACCTTGGGGGGCTTCTTAGCAAACATTCACAGCCTGTACTGAGCTGTGATCCACATTATCTCAGTATTCAGGTCATTCTCATTTGGAACACCACCCAGGCTTCATTTGCTAATGTGCACAGTAGCGGAGAATACATCACAGCTGTCAGAGGCAATGAAGCCACAGAGGACAGACCCCACAAGGCAGAACTTCTGGAAATTAAATTGGACTTGCTACAACTAATTATTCTGAGACTCATCCTGGGGATAGATCCAGAGAATTGTCCCTATTCCAGCAGAAATGTTGCAAAGCCCAAACAATGATTCCTATTCTGCATTTGTTGTATAAATATCGTCCAATTAATAAATTACGCGACCTTGATGGACGTTTCTCTCTTTTTAATTATATAAACCATATACCAACTAATGAGAGGCGGTGATACATTTTCCACCTGGAAACAATCGCTCAGTAATGAAAAGATTGTTCCAAACACCAAGTATTGGTTGTATCGGTCGTATTATGTGTTGGATTACCGCCGGCATAATTTCGCCTCCTCTACACATGTAACATTGCATGTGTCCGCGAATACATAGTACACAGCGAGAATCAATAACTATAGAGGATAACCCGGAGAGTTTTCAATAAAAGGTTACAGTGAATGAGCCGGCTATGTGACCCAGTCCCTTATCAGAAATACTCCTGCGATCAGTAAAGCGGAATATAACATTATTATCTGTATGTAATGTTTGCGAATTCCAATCTTTATGGCTGGACCAGAGTGCAAATCCCTGGATGACTTCAAAGCTTTACGTGTAGCCTGAAGAAATACCTGGAGGAACCAGAACTCGAAGTCTTAGCAGTCACATAATGGTCTAGAATTTATGAGCCACTCATTTCTATTGGTCATAATGTATATGCGCCATAGGTGGAACCTCTGATTATACGACCTATAATGACAATCCTTAGATCTATGGATAACGTAAGACATTACTATCACACAGGCACTAACAATAAGGCAAGCGTCCCCACCTTGTAGCAATAAGAGGAGCTCCAGCTGCCTGGACATAAAATCTTCTTTCTTGCTACATATCAAAAATCCAGATAAAATATATGCTTGGCTTAAAAATTGGAAAAAAAAATACCCGACGAAATTCTGATGAGTCAGGCACTTTTTGTCATGGGTCACACATTGCGGTTATAGTTGTAAGGTTTTTGCAGCCATTTGTGAAAACTGCCTTGGAAATTGCAAAATGTGAATGCAGTCTTAGGGTCTGCTGTCAATCACAGCACTAATTGCAGTTTTGGAAAGACTCACTAGTAACTGGCCCCATGCTAGAAACCCCTGATCAGTCCTAGGGAACATGCAGCAGTTTGGATGACCCCTCACCTGTGTCTATGATGAGAGTTATCCAGCCAGCATAGTGGACAGTCCAGGATCAGTAGTGGCAGACACTGCTCCTCAGGCTTCTCCCATTCCCCAGTGTTGCTCCAGCAGCAGATCCCAGGCAGCTCACACTACACAGCAGCAGCTCAGGGCAGGCTCAGCACTTGGCAGCCACTCCCCAGTCCTGCCTGCTGTCCTGCCTGCTGCTGCTGCTGCGATGACCCAGCTCTGCCTCCCTACACACAGGGCACATCTGCATTACTGCCCATTGGACAGCAGCTGACCTGTAGGAGCTGGTGGTGTTACTTCTACTGTTTAGTTGTGTATGTGCACAGATACTTGTGCAGAGATTACATTCAATAGGGAAGACAAGAAGCCTCCAGGGCATGAAAAATAAAGCAAACTGTAAAAAAAAAAAAAAACAGCTCTAAGATATATGAAATCAGATTTGTTTTGCAAATAAGCACCTGTAAAAAGATAACTAGACTCTCAGGTATAAATATCATGTGTGATTTTATTTAATAGTATAATACAAATTCGTAAAACAAGAGGAGAGCAGCACAGAAAAGAGCGCATTTATGTATTATGATTCACTAAGGCTACTTTCACACTAGCGTTGTTTGGCGTACGTCGCAATGCGTCGTTTTGGAGAAAAAAACGCATTGCGACATATAGCCACACGTGTTTTGGCGGACCCTCGCACAAAAAAAGTTACATGTAATGTTTTTTTGTGCGTCGTGTCCGCCATTTTTGACCGCGCATGCGCGGCTGAAACTCCACCCCCTCCTCCCCGGACATTACAATGGGGCAGCGGATGTGTTGAAAAACTGCATCCGCTGCCCACGTTGTTCATTTCTTTCACAACGTGCGTCGGTTCGTCGGGCCGACGCTAGTGTGAAAGTAGCTATACAGCGCCATCATATTCCGCAGCGCTTTACAGACATCATCATCACTGTCCCCATTGGGGCTCACAATCTACATTCCCTATCAGTATGTGTTTGGAAGGAAACTTGGGAACATGGAGGAAACCCACACAAACACAGGGAGAACATACAAACTTCTTACAGATGTTGTCTTTGGCAGGATTTGAATCCAGGACCCCAATACTGCAAAGCAACAGTGCTAACCACTGAGCCACCATACAGTGCTAACCACTGAGCCACCACCCAGTGCTAACCACTGAGCCACCACCCAGTGCTAACCACTGAGCCACCATACAGTGCTAACCACTGAGCCACCATACAGTGCTAACCACTGAGCCACCACCCAGTGCTAACCACTGAGCCACCATACAGTGCTAACCACTGAGCCACCATACAGTGCTAACCACTGAGCCACCACCCAGTGCTAACCACTGAGCCACCACACAGTGCTAACCAATGAGCCACCATACAGTGCTAACCACTGAGCCAACATACAGTGCTAACCACTGAGCCACCATACAGTGCTAACCAATGAGCCACCATACAGTGCTAACCACTGAGCCACCACCCAGTGCTAACCACTGAGCCACCATACAGTGCTAACCAATGAGCCACCATACAGTGCTAACCAATGAGCCACCATACAGTGCTAACCAATGAGCCACCATACAGTGCTAACCACTGAGCCACCATACAGTGCTAACCAATGAGCCACCATACAGTGCTAACCAATGAGCCACCATACAGTGCTAACCACTGAGCCACCACCCAGTGCTAACCACTGAGCCACCATACAGTGCTAACCAATGAGCCACCATACAGTGCTAACCAATGAGCCACCATACAGTGCTAACCAATGAGCCACCATACAGTGCTAACCACTGAGCCAACATACAGTGCTAACCGCTGAGCCACCATACAGTGCTAACCAATGAGCCACCATACAGTGCTAACCACTGAGCCACCACCCAGTGCTAACCACTGAGCCACCATACAGTGCTAACCAATGAGCCACCATACAGTGCTAACCAATGAGCCACCATACAGTGCTAACCAATGAGCCACCATACAGTGCTAACCACTGAGCCAACATACAGTGCTAACCGCTGAGCCACCATACAGTGCTAACCAATGAGCCACCATACAGTGCTAACCACTGAGCCACCACCCAGTGCTAACCACTGAGCCACCATACAGTGCTAACCAATGAGCCACCATACAGTGCTAACCAATGAGCCACCATACAGTGCTAACCAATGAGCCACCATACAGTGCTAACCACTGAGCCACCATACAGTGCTAACCAATGAGCCACCATACAGTGCTAACCAATGAGCCACCATACAGTGCTAACCACTGAGCCACCACCCAGTGCTAACCACTGAGCCACCATACAGTGCTAACCAATGAGCCACCATACAGTGCTAACCAATGAGCCACCATACAGTGCTAACCAATGAGCCACCATACAGTGCTAACCACTGAGCCACCATACAGTGCTAACCAATGAGCCACCATACAGTGCTAACCAATGAGCCACCACCCAGTGCTAACCACTGAGCCACCATACAGTGCTAACCAATGAGCCACCATACAGTGCTAACCAATGAGCCACCATACAGTGCTAACCAATGAGCCACCATACAGTGCTAACCAATGAGCCACCATACAGTGCTAACCAATGAGCCACCATACAGTGCTAACCACTGAGCCACCACCCAGTGCTAACCAATGAGCCACCATACAGTGCTAACCACTGAGCCACCACCCAGTGCTTACCAATGAGCCACCATACAGTGCTAACCACTGAGCCACCACCCAGTGCTAACCACTGAGCCACCATACAGTGCTAACCAATGAGCCACCACCCAGTGCTAACCAATGAGCCACCATACAGTGCTAACCACTGAGCCACCATACAGTGCTAACCACTGAGCCACCATACAGTGCTAACCACTGAGCCACCATACAGTGCTAACCACTGAGCCACCATACAGTGCTAACCACTGAGCCACCATACAGTGCTAACCAATGAGCCACCATACAGTGCTAACCAATGAGCCACCATACAGTGCTAACCGCTGAGCCACCATACAGTGCTAACCGCTGAGCCACTGTGCTGCCCTTAAAGTGCATGGAGATCAGAATGGGGGAGGCAATATCCAAAGGTAGGTATACGAATAATGTAAAGCTGACCATACACATTACCCTAATGACGGCTGAGCTTGGTAATATCGGTGTCTTCAGCTGACGGTGTAAAGGCCCCTTCACATTAAGCGACGCTGCAGCGATACCGACAACGATCCGGATCGCTGCAGCGTCGCTGTTTGGTCGCTGGAGAGCTGTCACACAGACCGCTCTCCAGCGACCAACGATCCCGAAGTCCCCGGGTAACCATCGGGTTACTAAGCGCAGGGCCGCGCTTAGTAACCCGATGTTTACCCTGGTTACCAGCGTAAAAGTAAAACAAAAAAAAACACTACATACTTACCTACCGCTGTCTGTCCCCGGCGCTGTGCTCTGCTCTCCTCCTGTACTGGCTGTGTGCACAGCGGCCGGAAAGCAGAGCGGTGACGTCACCGCTCTGCTTTCCGGCTGACCGACGCTCACAGCCAGTGCAGGAGGAGTGCAGAGAAGCACAGCGCCGGGGACAGACAGCGGTAGGTAAGTATGTAGTGTTTTTTTTTTTTTACTTTTACGCTGGTAACCAGGGTAAACATCGGGTTACTAAGCGCGGCCCTGCGCTTAGTTACCCGATGTTTACCCTGGTTACCAGTGAAGACATCGCTGGATCGGTGTCACACACGCCGATCCAGCGATGTCCACGGGAGATCCAGCGACGAAATAAAGTTCTGGACTTTGTTCAGCGACCAACGATCTCCCAGCAGGGGCCTGATCGTTGGTCGCTGTCACACATAACGATTTCCTTAACGATATCGTTGCTATGTCACAAAAAGCAACGATATCGTTATGTGTGAAGGTACCTTAATGTGTGTGTGTGTGATTGCCACCCGACTGGTGGTCAGGAGAGATGTCGATCAGCCATGTCCGATTGCATTGTTCTCCTGGAGATAAGTCGCTGCCTGACGTTGCAGCCGGTGGCTTTCTCGTGGAGAACAGGAGCGCTCGGCCAAACGAGCCATCCGGTATACGGCAGAAATGGCCGCCGACTGAATAGCCATCTAATGTGTATGGCAGCTTACGGGAAGTGTACTATATAACCATATAGGTATCCGCCCTCTCGAGAAAGGAAACCTGTAAGGCTGCTTTCACACATCAGGTTTTTGGTTTCAGGCTCAATCCGGCAGTTTCAGGCACAATCTGGATCCGTTTTTTTCTTACGCCTGATCCGTTTTTTCCCCATAGAGTTGTATTACTGCCGGATTGTGCCTGAAGGACATGCGTTTCATCCGTTTTGTGCCGGATCCGTCCCTTCAGGCTTTTTTGCTGGACACAAAAAACGTCTCCTGCAACGTTTTTTGTGTCCGGCGAAAAAGCCTGAAGGGACATTTCCGGCAATAAACGCATGGAACTGATGTGTGAAAGAACATTTCTGGCGACCGAATCCGTTTTTAACACACTGAGCATGCCCAGAAGCTTTGTTTTTGATTCTGGCATGGAGAAATCTCTCTTTCTTTCTTTCTTTCTTTCTTTCTTTCTTTCTTTCTTTCTTTCTTTCTTTCTTTCTTTCTTTCTTTCTCTCTCTCTCTCTTTTTCTCTCTCTCTCTCTTTTTCTCTCTCTCTCTCTCTCTTCTCAAAAACCATGCCCAGGAACTCAAACAACATGCGCAGTACATAGAGCCAGATCCAGCTAAAAAACGGATCCGGTGCATCAGTTTGCATCCGTTTTTTCACTATGTACACCGGATCCGTTTTTTAGCAAATTTGCCGGATTGTGCCTGAAACCAAAAACCTGATGTGTGAAAGTAGCCTAATATATAGTTCATGTAGCATCAAAAATGTATTTAAAACATAGATTAAATGTAATAGTAAAAGAGTAAAAAAATGAAAACACTAAGAAATAGAGAAAAAACTCTGAGATCTTTCCTGTTGTTTCAGGGAGAGATGAGTGACAGCCAGTGACCACCGATACAGTCACTAATCCCTCCCGTCTGCCCCTGTTGTACTTCTCCCTGACACCTGTGTTTGCTATAGCAGTGGTGTTACTGGTTGTCACTCTGTATTTCTAGAAGCAGATAAGAAATGAAAATGTTTAGAAAAACTCTATTTTTCATGCACTTTTCACAAGCGCTTTTTTTGTATTGGTATTGTTATCACACGTGCATTCTTTTCATTGACTCCTACAGAGAGGATTGTGGGGAAAAAAGCCTAAACAGAATATGCAGTGTTTGAAAACAAGAAAAACTTATGTTTTTTATGCAAATTTTCAGTTGCTTTTTACAGTGCCTGCAAAGTGTATGAGATTTCAGAAATCTCACGCACACAGCTTGTTTTTTTTTTTTTTGTCCTCAGTATTTTGTGCAAAACCTTGTGTTTGGGGTGCAAAAAACACAGAAAAAAAATGCAGGTATCATTTTTTGCTCTGTTTTTTTTTGTGCCAAAACAGGATGAAGTAGAATCATTTTTATGCACTGAACTTTATCAGCATGCACAACAGACAAATGTAGCCTGACAAAAACACAGAAAAAACCACAACAAAAACCAAGCAAAACCAGGTTTTTTTAAAAAATGCGTTTTTAGTGTGAATCCACAAGGGAAATGCATAAAAAATGCACGTAATTTGTAAATGACTGCATCAATAAAGTTTTCTCAAAGCCAAATACCAGGAAGTGTCAAAAGCAAAGTAGTTTTGCTTAAAGCATAAGACAAGATACAAAAAAAGCGATAAAAAGGAGTGTAAAAAAAAAAACGCACTAAAAATTGCAATGAAGAAACACAAATAACCAAATTTACATAATAAGTGCAGAAAATCTGCAACATCAAAAACTCACCGAAAGCTCATTTTGGGAACGTAGCCTTAGTCTCCATATTTAGACAAAAAATTGCCATAAATCTGCTCTTCATAGTAATAAAGGACACAATTTTAAATAAAAAAAAAAATGAGTGAATCTTAGTCCGTCACGGGCAACATCACAAAACTCTGCATTGCTCATCATGAGTATGTGAAGCACTTGTCTGATGATGATGGCTATAGAAATGGCCGTCACTTCGGCAGTGGTGATCAGCCCGATGCGTTTCACCCTGGGGTAACATCTGTCAGGCGCGGCAGAGCGGGCGGCCATCCGAGTAGCTCCCTCATTGTGATTTTCATTGCTATGGGCTGTGCAAAATCTTTCATGCTCTTGTCACCTTCTAGTAAATCGTGAAAAGCGTCGCAAATGGATGAAAAGCTGCAAAAGTAACTTTATTGCGTGCTAAAGTTTCCAAAATTTCAGAGGACATTTCATTCAACATGTGCAATGAAACCTCATCCTGCAGTAAAGGAGATCCGCTCCCAAAGTCCTGCCTCGGGGTAGACGAGCGGCCACAGATTTACTTGCTATTACCTTGTAGTTTATAACATTGTTTTCACACTAACTTTAGGATTTTACTATTTACCTGGATGTTTTGCAGGGTTCTAAATAGGGTTTGGGCAAATAAGGCACCAGAATGATTTGAGGATACTCTGATTTTACCGAACAAATGGAAGAATAAGGCTGCCGTCACACTAGCAGTATTTGGTCAGTATTTTACATCAGTATTTCTCAGCCAAAACCAGGAGTGGGTGATAAATGCAGAAGTGGTGCATATGTTTCTATTATACTTTTCCTCTATTTGTTCCACTCCTTGTTTTGGCTACAAATACTGATGTAAAATACTGACCAAATACTGATAGTGTGACGGCAGCCTAAATGTTGCTAAATGGAATCTATCTCTGGTAGTGGAGACAGCGACACATTAAGATGTCAGGTTGTAGTCTTTATGTTCCTGCTGTCTTATTGGTTACAATGTATACAGACATTACAGGGAGGAATGCTTCAGTTGCGAGCAGGTAATTTAGAGCATGCTAGGAAATGAGAGAAAGGAAGTTCCTGCACCTATAGTGCTGACAGAATAAAATTTAAGAAAGTGCAAGCATATTAACATGACAATGCCAAGATGTATGGATCAAAAAGCCTTGATTCTCCTGCCAGGCAAAAAGTTCCAAAAGTGCAAAAAAAAGTGTTGATCGGCATCGATGTAGTTGCAAGAAAGTGCAAAAAGTGTACAAAAGCAAAAGTAGTGCTCATTAGTGTACCGGCATGTCACAGCACTTATAAACCTACGTACGGTCCTCTTTCGTGTTTTAGTCAAAGAGCGGGAGAGTGTTTAGAGCTCAGTCAATATATAGAGCGCTGACTGTTTACAGCGCAGTACCACCGTGATGACTCGAAGAGAGCGGCTGCAGGGAGAATAACTTCATTTTCTACCAGCAACCGAATATACAGTTGTACAGCCGAGAATGTTTAAAACAGTATGTGATGACAGGTCAGTGCTGGATTTTTATGACATGTTCCCCTTTGGCTAGCAGGAAATGGGGGCAGCAAGACCACGCTTCTCTAAAGGTTTTGTGAAATTACTTTCTTACAAAGCTGCAAAAAAAAAAAAAAACACCAAAATGTAGGAGCACTAAGAACAGCATCTAGTAGGTGGTCAGACTGGTACATTGATTTTTACCTCCTAATTTTACACATTTTTGTTAATGCTTTGAATGGGACCCGGGATGACCTGCCAACAAGATGGACGGATACAGCTGAAAATTGATTGAACATTGAATTTCAACATCATAATGATGTATCGCTGAGTTATAAGTCCAGTGCCAGCCTCACTCTTTGTCACCAGCCATACTGGCACGCTTTACTGGCTAATGGAACTAATAAAGAGAAGGTCGGGCAGCGCGAAATTGAGGCCACTTCACACTACGTCCTGCCTCTTGGATGTAACATCGCTTTACCCTCTTTGCTATTTTAGGAAATTCTTACAATGCGCTATCATTTTCTACATCAGAAGAACATAAATATCTTCATGGTGGTTTTTCTTAGAAACAAATGCAAAAAGTAATATGGGCAGGAATCTCAATGTAGACCACAAAAAAACAGAGTGCCAACTGCACACGTGTTAACCACATTCAGCCACAAACAAAGGAAAAAGATACAAACCATGACTGTACCTCAAATAAATGATGGAACAATAGCAACACCTTATTTTCCGTTAATCACAGGGAAACACAGACATCATTAGAAACATTTAATACTCCACTCAAGGTGTAAAAGGGGTCATATGCATACCGTAACCAGTAAACAATGTATAAATCGTGATCACATACATTATGTAAACAATGAATCTGTATAAGGAGATATTAAAACCATCATTTATATCTCTGTAGGCATGTTTGTGCATCAAGAGTCCAAATGCGTATCGCCGTCTAAGGCTTCTTCAGGGGTTATTGGTGAAAATGTAGATAAAGCATACCACTGCAAACCTGTCAGATGGATTTAGGTCTATGAATCACTATGTATATGCCATAGAACTCTAGAAAACCTCCAATAAATAATTTGTTTCATTATATATATATATATATATATATATATATACTGTATATATATAGTGTATGTGTCTTAATATAATCATCTACCACCACTTTCTCTGGCATCTAACACCGTTCTGTCCTCTTCTCAGTGACATCACCACAATTCAGACTATCCAGTTCACTCTGCTCTCTATGCGTGAGCCGAAAGTCTCTTTCACGATGAAAGCCTATAGAGCCTGATTCGGAACCTTCGTAGACTTAAACTGTAAAGACCACTTCCAGGTCATACAGTGTTATGCAGAGATAACCTGTGTTTTCATCATTTAATCCTCTACTCTTTCTGGGGTTTTCGGTCCAGTGGGCGGTCCTATCAGTGACTGACAGCTTCATTTGTATAAGTGTGCATACAGAGCGAGCTGTCAGTCACTGATAGGACCGCCCACTGGACTGAAAATCACTGTTCACCCTAGTCTTTTGTTCATTTTTTTCCCAGCACAGAAGCATTATGTCCATTCATGTAAAAGCAATCAACTTTGCTGGACTGAAAGGACTGAACAGTGTGTGGCCAAGAAGACTCTACTGTCCAAAATCAAGTCATTCTGTCATTTTGTCTCCATCATTAACAAGTGAACGAAAGCCAAATTGTGACATAAAAGCCACACTATCCTCAGTCTGTAGAATGTGTTTTTTAATGACAGAGCCATTGATGGGCTGAGGACGAGACCAGCCATATTGTAACAGGGACAATAGGATGAGTTCTGCCAATGCTCTGGGCACAATGCAAGGATTATGTCATTGTGAGGAGGGTCTGTCCCTAATGAGATCTCCATGAGTGCAGACATTAGATCACTGACAAGTCACGGCTTTATGTTGTATGCCCTATGACAAATGATCAGTGCGCTGCCACATGTTCCCGGATTCTGTGTACTGTGATCTACTTATGGCCAAACTCAACGTACAATGTTAGGTGGTAAAGATGCTCCAATGTAAGAAAACATTGGCAAATATAACGTCAACAATTGTTTTTATGCAAACTCCCTGAAGAATGCAATTGTTTATTGGATATGATGCATTAATGCCATCATAGTAAGTAGTACAGTAAACTACTGTATTTTTCAGGGCGGTTTGTCTAACTTTTTTTAGTTGTTTTTCTTATGTTTTTTTTTAAATGATTTTTTTGCAGCAGCAATAAAAGAAAGAAAACAACACAACATATATTGTCTGCAAGTCAATAGGAAAATATGAAAAGCACTCCAAGCATTGAATTTTGGTCCTATGGGCTTGGTCTTTTGTTTTTCCTTTCTAATATCTGGGGTGATTTATTCTACATTTTTCCATAAGGTTTTATATAGTAAAAGAAAAATTGTAAATAGAATTATCTACAACTAAATTAAAAAAAATATAAAATAATAATTACGGCAAAGAACTTTTAAACATGCATGAAAAAGTATAGCATTTTTTACAACCTAGACAAAAATGATTTAAAAAAAAAAAAACGTTATGGAAGCCTTAGGATGCGTGTCCACTGTCCGGATTACATCTGGATTAGCTGCGGATTGAACGCTGCGTACAACCGCAGTGTTCAACCCGCAGCGTCCAGATGTTACAGCATAGTGGGGGGGATTTTATGAAATCCCGTCTCCACTATGCGTGCGAACACGCACCCGGCGGCCCTGCGATTCCGGACATGCGGCGCGTCTTTTTAGAATGCAGCATGTCCGTTTACAAGGTAAATCACAGGGCCCTATGAATGGGGTGTGGAGATTCCGGATGTGTGCAATGAACACATCCGGAATCACCGCGCGAACAGAAGGGGGCGGCGCTTTGGGTGGAGCGAGTTTTCCACTCTGTCCAAAGCGCCGGCAATCCGGAATTGGAACCTTACCCCTATAGGGCTCAGTTACACGTCAGCTTTTTGAGTACGAGTACTATCCAAGTTATCTCCGGATAGCACTCGTACCTATAATAGTGAATGGGGCGGTTCACATGTACGTGACCTTTCAAGAAACAAGTGGTCCACCTAAAATTGCAGAGTCATGTCTGATTTTGATCTGAGCATTGGATCCAAATCAGTAATGCAGGTCTATGGGTCCATTGGAAAAAAACAAACAAAAGCGGACAGCGCTCCAATGCCATTCGAATGCTGTGCGATTTTTTTATGGATTGATGAAATCTGATGAAATTCATATGTAAAAAAAACCCTGACATTTCATTGATCTCTTGTTGTGTCTTTTTTTTAATTAGCTCATTGTATTGAAAATTGATGAGAATCCCTCACCGAGACATTATAATTTGAAGGGATTGTCCAATACAACACAATCCCTTAATAATGGACTCGGGGAAAAAAAATGATACTCACTTTCCGTACTGGTACAGCTCCTCCATACTCAATGCTGCACCCCCTGCAAGTCATCAATATCTGATTGGTCGAGGTCCGACACCCAGTACTGCCGCCGATCAGCTGCTAAGATTGTCAGCAGCTACTTTCAGAAGACAGAGGAGCTCCACAAGTGAGTACTTCCGGCCGGCATCCGCCAACACCAATACAATCTGATCGGTGGGAGTCCCAGGTGTCGGACCCCGACCAATCAGATATTAATGACCTATCCTAACAACCTCTTTAAGGCCGACCAATAATAGATAGTGATTAGAATTTAATTTTCAGTGACAGCAGAATCCAATAAGCCTTTGATGAGTTTCACCATCTTCTGTCTAATACGCCTTTAATCTAATAAGCTGGAGCAATCCCTGATGTTTCTCAGCATCCAAGGCTCCAGGGCACATTTGGGGTCTTCAGCCTCCCTACTGGGTACCTGATACATGAGCAGGAAGAATAATGTCAGTGAAATAGCCCCGGGATGACGTGTAAGATGAGCCCCATGTGCTACAGTTTTGCATGGTGAGAAACAGTTGAAAATAATTATGGAAAGTCAATTGAAAAGTTATATCTGCCAATGGAATCCAATGGAATATACACCAGAAAATTGTGTTAAAAAATAAATTTACGTTCCCACATGTTGAATATGCAGAGAATTAAAATCTGACACAAAATCCGCCTTGTTTCATGTGGTTTCTACTGCTGTGGATGTCCTGCTTGTCAAAAATGGGGGGGGACGCTACGCCTTTTTTTTAAATTATTCATTTAAATAGTTAAAAAACACGACATGGGAACTTCTCTATTCTTGATAACCAGCCTTGCTAACAGTGACAGCTGAGGGTTGCAGCCTGCAGCTGTCAGTTTTGTCTGGCTGGTTATCAAAAATACAGGGGAACCCCACATCATTTTTTTAAATATTTATTTATAGCGCAGGCGGCGGCTGATAAATACTTCCATCAGCTGCTGCTTGCTCTCACTGTTAGCAGTTGAATAGAACTCTTTACATTGTGAGAATGATGAGAGTTCTCTTCAGCACTCGGTGCAGGGGAACAGCACGAACAGTACCGCTGCTTCTCGGGCGTTGGTACGTGTCACACTGATGACATACGGATGTCATCCATGTGTCATCAGTGTGCACGTGTGCGGCTCGTTTTGCGGAACGTGCTGCTGTTAAAAAACGGACATGTCAGCGTGTTTTGCCCTCGGACACACAGTCCATGGAAACACTCTGACATGTGCACAGACCCATTCCCTTGAATTGGGTCTACATGAGTAAGTGTCTCCGGTCACACTGACGTCTGAAAGAGGCCTAACACACAGTCATCACCTGCCGAACATGGAGCGACGTCACCCCGTGATCCCGATCCAAGGAATTAAAGGGGTTGGCCGACTTATGGGACAATTTATTTTTCTTTATTTACATAACTTAATAGCTTCAATAGATAATCTGCGTCTCTCTCACTTCCTCTGGATGAATGTGATTTGTCTGAAGGCGAACAGAGTGAAGCTGCCACTGATTGGCCGCAGAGATTGCGTGACATAACAATGTCACGCCATCACTGGGATAGCCAGTGCCAGCATAGCTGGGACAGCGCCAGCACCAGAGGTGAATATAAGGCCGGGGTCACACTTGCGAGAATCTCGCACGGGTCTCGCGTCTCAATACCCGACACTGCCGCCGGCACTCGGACCGGAGCGCTCAGCTGCATAAAAATACATGCAGCCACACACTGCGGTCCCGAGTGCTGGCGGCTGTGCCGAGTATTGAGACGTGAGACTCGTGCAAGTTTCTTGCAAGTGTGACCCCAGCCAAAGTGTCATTATTTTACATGGGTGAATCACAGGGATTGAGAAGAGGTTGTCTGAGTAGTGGACAATCACTTTAAAGTTGTCCACAAATAGGTTTGTACAGTATGGGCTCCTCTTCGTTAGACTCCCGTATACTTTATAACTGAAAATGTCTTCAGGTAGTCAGAAATGCATGACCATTGTCATTTTAAAGGGAACTTGTCACCAGGAAAAATGCTATTAACCTGCTGATATGGGGTTAATCTGCAGTGTAATAGCGTTGTTAACCTGACCAGTGCCTGCACTTAGCAGAACACTGGGGGAGAAAAATAACTTTATTCCTCCCCCACAGCGTTCCGGTTTCAGTCACGGGGGCACTGCTCTGGCGGCTGTAACCGCATCCCCGACCCTGACCAATACTCAGTATGCATTGGAGCTGGCTGTCAGTCAGGGCCGGCTGTCAGTCAGTGCCAGGGTCGCAGTTACAGCCATCGCTCTGTATACTTAGAGTGATGACTTGAACCCACACTAATACCCCTGTGACTCAAACCTAGGGTATGATATCCAATGTATCATAACGAAGAATACTCAGTATGAACATGAATAATGTCAAGAATATACACTTCTTTATTAGTGATAAGCGAATATGCTCGTTACTCGAGATTTCTCAAGCACGCTCGGGGGTCCTCCAAGTATTTTTTAGTGCTCGGAGATTTCGTTTTTCTTGCCGCAGCTGAATGATTTACAGCTACTAGCCTGCATAAGTACAACTATACAACCAGGGAACCCCCACATGTACTTATGCTGGATAGTAGCTGTAAATCATTCAGCTGCGGCAATAAAAACTAAGTCTCCGAGCACTAAAAAATACTTGGAGGACCCCCGAGCGTGCTTGAGAAATCTCGAGTAACGAGTATATTCGCTCATCACTATTTTTTAATCTATAAAAAGAAACTGTGTACGGCATTGCTGCGACCTATCACTTTGTTGACTCCAATAAAAAAACAGCGCCACCCACAGGTTACTACTTAGCGCTACAGACTAAAAGTGTTACATTCATTATACATACCTTTTTTTTTGTTGAAATTTTTATTTAATAGATCAATAATGCACATTAAAATAAGCAATTTATTTGTTTCTTTCTCCTCCTGGACTGATCTTTTACTCTCACTTGATGGGTAAATTCTGCCTTCAGTGAACACCGATGTTCTCATTGCTGAGATAGGAGATGGCAGATGGTGCTTATAAGATTTTATGAAGGAGGAGGAGGAGCTAGAAGCAGACACAAACATTCCGCAGCAAGTTCTCCTAAAATGACCCTTACACTTCTCCATAGAACTTTATGAGCACCAACTGTCATCTCCTATCTCTGCAACGGGAAAGGGTGTATTCACTGAAGAACAATAAATAAAGTCGCCCTTTGCATACGCAAACCGGAAATCATTTGTTTAAACATAATCCTACTGTTTTCATGAAAAATTGGTCAGAAAAATGAAATCATATTTACTAAATTAGTAGATTTTGAGAAAATAAGAAATAATTGTTTTTTTTATATAACCATCTCCCTCTGAAACAAATGTCCAGTTGAAGACCACCCTCAGGGTAGATATAAGGGACGAGGACAAGCCAGGAAGTCAAATGTTTGAGCCTACTGTCATCTTGACAGCTGATTAACGATGATGTATTGGCTTCCTGATGGGGAGAGCCAATATTTGACACGGTAGCCTATGTACATTTATTTTTCCATCTCTTTGTGGCTGCATCGTATACGTTTGGATAACGCTGAAATAAAATGAACATCCAGAGACTTGAATAAAAACTGGTCTGTATATGTGCTGGGGGGAACAATAAATCTGTCCGTGTGTTGTAATGCAGCGAGCCGAGCCGCCGTTCTGTGTGAAGTACGGATAACACAAAACAAGCAATTATGCCAACTAACTCGTCTCTGCAACATCTGTATATATTATTGTGAACAATCGATGGATTAATTAATCCTGCATAATTACCTTCCCACAGAGTTCCCATCAGTTGCTTTAATTATTATAATGCACTTCTTATAAAATATATTCCTCAATGCCCCAAGGTCACTGTATCAAGTCTCAGAAGAACAAAGTGTATCGCGTGTTTTGGTTGGAAGAGTATTAAAAAAAATCTTATATGATGTAATTGGTTAATTGAGACAAGCATCAGCATGAAACCCTCAGAAAAATAGTAGTCTTATATCCAGATCTAAGAAATCAATGTTATAAATGTTATAAGTGCATCAATATGCAAAACCAGCAATTTAACTGGTTTCTGTTAGGCCAGATAATTCTGGTACCGGAGAACACGGTACAGGAGTTATCCGTGTCCGTGTGTCCATGTACTCACATGGTACATCTGTGTGGCACACGTGTGGCAGCCATGTGCCGCATCAGGACCACACGGACAGTCGCCGGGAATCAGCGCTACAGTAAGTGCTGTTCCCTGCTTGTGGTGCTGAAGCCAGCAGTCATCCTTTCTCCCCTGCTCGGCCGGCGATCAGCACAAGCTGGGAAGAAGGGATGAAAGAAAACCTGACATGGGGTCCCCCTATATTTTACAACCAACCCGGCAAAACTCAGAGGTGCGGGCTGCTATTCTCAGGCTGGTAAGGGGCCATGGATATGGGCCCCCAGCTTAAAAACAGCAGCCCGCAGCTGCCCAGAAAAGGCGTATCTATTAGATGCGCCAATTCTGGAGTTTTGCCCGCTTCTTCCCACTGCCCTGTACCATTAGCATATGGGGTGATGAGGGGTTAATGTCACCTTCCTATTGTAAGGTGACATTGAGCCAGCTTAGTAATGGAGAGGTGTCAATAAGACACCTATCCATTACTACATAGTAACATAGTAACATAGTTAGTAAGGCCGATAAAAGATATTTGTCCATCCAGTTCAGCCTATATTCCATCATAATAAATAAATACCCAGATCTACGTCCTTCTACAGAACCTAATAATTGTATGATACAATATTGTTCTGCTCCAGGAAGACATCCAGGCCTCTCTTGAACCCCTCGACTGAGATCGCCATCACCACCTCCTCAGGCAAGCAATTCCAGATTCTCACTGCCCTAACAGTAAAGAATCCTCTTCTATGTTGGTGGAAAAACCTTCTCTCCTCCAGACGCAAAGAATGCCCCCTTGTGCCCGTCACCTTCCTTGGTATAAACAGATCCTCAGCGAGATATTTGTATTGTCCCCTTATATACTTATACATGGTTATTAGATCGCCCCTCAGTCGTCTTTTTTCTAGACTAAATAATCCTAATTTCGCTAATCTATCTGGGTATTGTAGTTCTCCCATCCCCTTTATTAATTTTGTTGCCCTCCTTTGTACTCTCTCTAGTTCCATTATATCCTTCCTGAGCACCGGTGCCCAAAACTGGACACAGTACTCCATGTGCGGTCTAACTAGGGATTTGTACAGAGGCAGTATAATGCTCTCATCATGTGTATCCAGACCTCTTTTAATGCACCCCATGATCCTGTTTGCCTTGGCAGCTGCTGCCTGGCACTGGCTGCTCCAGGTAAGTTTATCATTAACTAGGATCCCCAAGTCCTTCTCCCTGTCAGATTTACCCAGTGGTTTCCCGTTCAGTGTGTAATGGTGATATTGATTCCCTCTTCCCATGTGTATAACCTTACATTTATCATTGTTAAACCTCATCTGCCACCTTTCAGCCCAAGTTTCCAACTTATCCAGATCCATCTGTAGCAGAATACTATCTTCTCTTGTATTAACTGCTTTACATAGTTTTGTATCATCTGCAAATATCGATATTTTACTGTGTAAACCTTCTACCAGATCATTAATGAATATGTTGAAGAGAACAGGTTCCAATACTGACCCCTGCGGTACCCCACTGGTCACAGCGACCCAGTTAGAGACTATACCATTTATAACCACCCTCTGCTTTCTATCACTAAGCCAGTTACTAACCCATTTACACACATTTTCCCCCAGACCAAGCATTCTCATTTTGTGTACCAACCTCTTGTGCGGCACGGTATCAAACGCTTTGGAAAAATCGAGATATACCACGTCCAATGACTCACCGTGGTCCAGTCTATAGCTTACCTCTTCATAAAAACTGATTAGATTGGTTTGACAGGAGCGATTTCTCATAAACCCATGCTGATATGGAGTTAAACAGTTATTCTCATTGAGATCATCCAGAATAACATCCCTCAGAAACCCTTCAAATATTTTACCAACAATAGAGGTTAGACTTACTGGCCTATAATTTCCAGGTTCACTTTTAGAGCCCTTTTTGAATATTGGCACCACATTTGCTATGCGCCAGTCCTGCGGAACAGACCCTGTCGCTATAGAGTCACTAAAAATAAGAAATAATGGTTTATCTATTACATTACTTAGTTCTCTTAGTACTCGTGGGTGTATGCCATCCGGACCCGGAGATTTATCTATTTTAATCTTATTTAGCCGGTTTTGCACCTCTTCTTGGGTTAGATTGGTGACCCTTAATATAGGGTTTTCATTGTTTCTTGGGATTTCACCTAGCATTTCATTTTCCACCGTGAATACCGTGGAGAAGAAGGTGTTTAATATGTTAGCTTTTTCCTCGTCATCTACAACCATTCTTTCCTCACTATTTTTTAAGGGGCCTACATTTTCAGTTTTTATTCTTTTACTATTGATATAGTTGAAGAACAGTTTGGGATTAGTTTTACTCTCCTTAGCAATGTGCTTCTCTGTTTCCTTTTTGGCAGCTTTAATTCGTTTTTTAGATAAAGTATTTTTCTCCCTATAGTTTTTTAGAGCTTCAATGGTGCCATCCTGCTTTAGTAGTGCAAATGCTTTCTTTTTACTGTTAATTGCCTGTCTTACTTCTTTGTTTAGCCACATTGGGTTTTTCCTATTTCTAGTCCTTTTATTCCCACAAGGTATAAACCGCTTACACTGCCTATTTAGGATGTTCTTAAACATTTCCCATTTATTATCTGTATTCTCATTTCTGAGGATATTGTCCCAGTCTACCAGATTAAGGGCATCTCTAAGCTGTTCAAACTTTGCCTTCCTAAAGTTCAATGTTTTTGTGACTCCCTGACAAGTCCCCCTAGTGAAAGACAGGTGAAACTGCACAATATTGTGGTCGCTATTTCCTAAATGCCCAACCACCTGCAGATTTGTTATTCTGTCAGGTCTATTAGATAGTATTAGGTCTAAAAGTGCTGCTCCTCTGGTTGGATTCTGCACCAATTGTGAAAGATAATTTTTCTTGGTTATTAGCAGAAACCTGTTGCCTTTATGGGTTTCACAGGTTTCTGTTTCCCAGTTAATATCCGGGTAGTTAAAGTCCCCCATAACCAGGACCTCATTATGGGTTGCAGCTTCATCTATCTGCTTTAGAAGTAGACTTTCCATGCTTTCTGTTATATTTGGGGGTTTGTAACAGACCCCAATGAGAATTTTGTTACCATTTTTCCCTCCATGAATTTCAACCCATATGGACTCGACATCCTCATTCCCTTCGCTAATATCCTCCCTTAAAGTGGACTTTAGACAAGACTTTACATAGAGACAAACCCCTCCTCCTCTCCGATTTTTACGATCCTTCCTAAACAGACTGTAACCCTGTAAGTTAACTGCCCAGTCATAGCTTTCATCTAACCATGTCTCGGTTATTCCCACTATGTCAAAGTTACCTGTAGATATTTCTGCTTCTAGTTCTTCCATCTTGTTTGTCAGGCTTCTGGCGTTTGCGAGCATGCAGTTTAGAGGATTTTGTTTTGTTCCAATCTCCTCACTGTGGATTGTTTTAGAAATGTTCTTACCTCCCTTCTGAGTATGTTTTCCTGGGTCGTCTTTGTTCAAGTCTAATGTTTTTCTTCCCGTCCCCTCTTCTTCTAGTTTAATTTGATTACATGTAATCAATTGTTATATTTCCTTGTGATCAACTGATTGAAGGTTTGAAAAGTTGCATTACTATTATTTCTATGAGACTGAGGACTCGGATATCTACATAACTCCTGTCCCCATAAATGGCAAGGGTCCCACTGGTAAGACCCCCCCAATAATTGTGCAATAATCACCTATCATAATATTAGGTAATATCTTTAATGTCCAAGATAAGATCCCCAATGAACATCAGGACTACAAGATACCAGGTCATTTCAGCTGCGTCACTTCTAATGTGGTATACCTAATTATTTGTACTAAATGTCCAACTGGGGGTCTGTATGTGGGGGAGACAGGGCAGAAACTGAGAACAAGGATGAACTCTCATCGCCATACAATAAGAGAAAAAAAGAATGGATCTACCTGTGGCAATACATTTCTGTCTCCCAAATCATAACATTATGGACATCAAATTACCTGTGTTAAAAGGTAGCTTCAAATCGCAGAGAGACAGAAGAGTCTGGGAATATAAACTGATGATGACCTTTGACACTCTAACTGCAGGAATGAATGTGTCGCACGGATTTGTCTTTTTACATCAACTAAGGAACTTGCCCCTCAGACCATGTGGGGTCATCACAACAGAGACCCTAATCACAGGACAATAAAACAATCCTTATCTAAGAATTGGCCCAATATTTATGGACGTAACTGTTTATCACCCATGGTAATTCTGCTTCATGTCACCTGTCTTATCCATGGTTTTTCCCTTTTTTTTCTATGCCATGTTGTGCATAAATATGTGATTCTTCAGAACTTGTTTTAGTCTTTGCCTGATGAAGAGACCTGTGAAGTCTCGAAAGCTTGCAATTTGTTACCATCTTTTCAGATAGCCATTAAAAGGTATCAACCACTGAGGACTCTCAATTCTAAATATTTTTCAAGATAAATGTAAAAAGAAATCCAAAGCAATCTTGCAACAGTAGGAAATGATTAAACCAGGATGAAGTTGTGTGGATTTTACCTGGCTTTATGACCCTTCTCTCTGCCAGCTCACTCCAGACATGGACGTGAACTGGAGGCCATGAACGTGAAATGGGGGCCTCGTGTAAACTCAGAGCCGTTTATAGAGGTGAAAAGATGAAGGCCAAGATTCCCCTGGGACCTGCTACATAGAGTGGCTTGAGCAAAACATTTCCATGGAACTCCGATGGAACAGCAGCCATGAATGGAGCTACAGTACAGATGGTCTATCTCATCAATCTAAAATTACTGAAGTTCTGACACTCAGTGCCCCCACCGATCTGCTGATACCTGCTCTGGTAGTGACCATCTGCAAACTATGTAAAAAGCTGAAACAGCACAGCTCTGGGCATTGTTTAGGGACCGCTCTAGGCACTGCACCTTAGCTCCTGAATTTTGACTGAATTGGAGATATGGTGCAGTGACTGGAAGCGGCCACTAAACAATGTACGATACCTGTTTTCGAGGTGGAAACAGACCCCCTCATCCCTCATCTCTCGGACCCCTGTGATGGTGCACAGTTTGCACCAATGATATGTCTGCCCCCGTAGCAGATATTAACTGATTGGTTGGGGTGCTGAATGTTGGATCCCACCTGTCTGTTATTAATGACATGTCTCACAGATAGGCCATCGATACTTAAGTCCTGGACAACTTCTTCAAGGTTCACTTTTATTGTGTTCAAGGGTAAGTCCAGGTGGCGTCAAATGTTTGGCCAATTTTTCTGTCGATTTGCCACAATGAAATTTCTGGCACATCCATGAGATTAGAGGCATGTTACAGGTTTAAAAGTTTGCACCATGCACCCCCTATATATAGGTGCTATGTATTGAGCAGTACTTTGTGGCACATTTTAGATGAAGCATAAAAGTGGTCTTACAGTTTCACTCGGCAAATGACTTTTTGGTAGAAGTGGACCCTTATGGGTCCTCAACTAAAAAAAGGTAAAATTTGAACGTTTCAGTTTACATTTAGTCTTGGAGCAACTTAAGATAAAATGACAGAAAAAAATGCAGCAACTGGGTTTTTTTTCATGGAAAGATTACATTTTTAGTTAGAAGACAGCCCGGGGGAACGAACTTGTGGTTAGTAAAATAAGCAATTAACCTGCAGACATTGCTGTGTAAGAAATCACTCAGCGCTGTGTCCTAATCCCTGTAATTTAAGTCGACTCAAGACCTGCAAAAATTAACACTTCTCTTCTTTAAGTTTACTTTTAAATAAGTACAAATAGTATTTTAGGCAGAAAACCAGGCGGTGCCTGAAACGCCCGTATCAGCCCGATAATGGGAGAGTGATGTCAGTATGGACGGCTGTTTTCATACTACTGTCTGATTTATGGTTGCCAGAAAAAAATTATACAATGATAAAAAATGTATAAGACAAGCTTATTCAGGGGAGGGGACTGTAGCAAATGTAAAAAAAAAAGTGAAAAAAAAAAATCATGGTATGCAAACATATGCAAGAAAGCTTAAAATACTTTCACAATACATTCATGTGGACTTCAATGAGACTGTACTGCACCTCCATACCTGCGGTCACCATAAGATTTAAAGAGGTTATCCATTTTACAAAAAAAAGGAGTACTTGCTGAAAAACAAAGTAATAAATGTGACTTACCTCTTCTATCCCTCCTCGATACAAAGCAGAGGCTTTGAAGGTTCTCGCTGCTTTTGCAGCCAAACGGTGGCCCACATATTACTGCCATCACTGCTAAGTCATGACATCAGTAGTATGGCAAGCGACTGTTGCGATTGTCTGCAGCCATCATGTGCTGGAAGTTGGCAAATATTGAGCATTAAACATACTGTCAGGATTCCCTTCAATTGCCAGATTGAGTCATTAAATTCTCATATTTTCTCAATAGAACATTAATTGAGGGAAATTGATGAAAAGGGACACACCTAGTAATACCCCATGTGAAGAAAATAGAGATATAATTTCATGTCAATCATTTGTATCCTATCTGGCATGGGATTTTAAAACCCCCTTTAGCATGCAGGGGGGGTGTATGATTACACCTAGCTCAGCAGGGTGGGTTAAGCCTCAAAAGCTGCGAGTGACAGATCTCACACCTTGACCAGCTCAGAACAGGACAAAGGCTGGCTTCCATATAGAGTCCTGCTCAAGCTGCAGACACCTTCTAGAACATTCAAGAAACATAATTCCATAAGGCGTTATGCCGATACTATTTGTCCTAGCCATATATCGTGTATATCTCCGAGATCCCCAGAACATGGTGATCACCTGCATTGGTCTCGACCATTCTAGCAACCATGGGTATGAGGAACATAGAACAGCTAGTAAAAACCAGATAGCAAAGCTGTGTTTGGTTGTAATGTGTAGCAGAGGCCCATCCAGATTCAATGGCACCAAAACCGCCTCCTTAGGACTGTCTATTAAGGAACTATGACTCATCTTAGGTTTTGGAGCTTATAGGTGCAGAGGCAAGGGGAGGTGATTTATGTTCAGCCAATAGGGCAGGAGGGGAGTGACCCAAAGAGGATTAAGGCTAGTGTAAGGCCATGTGGTTCCTCTCTTATGCTTGCTGATCACTTCAAAAGTGAGGGCCACATCAAGCAATGTGCTGAGAAGTGACCAAGGAGATAGCTGGCAGCCCATGCCCCCTGTGGCATTATGTATATAGTTTCTTTTCTAGTGTGCCCTTAAGGCAATTAAATATATAATTTAACCTTGGACCGCTCTTTTATCTCGATCCACGAATCCACACATCCATTTCTCGGTTTAACTTCTCTTGCTACCAGGGTTGGTTTCAGGCCCGATATAATCCCGTTAACAGACAGGGTTTAAATCTAACAAGGAACTGGTGGCATTCCTACCAGGCTGGCAGCGATCTGTTTCACTTCTCCTAGTGAAAGAGGCCTGTCAGGGTTGTGAGGGAGTTTGGACCTTATTACATGATCCGTCTGACGTAATAGTGATGACAGGCGGGGTGGCGAGGTGCGGGTTCATTACATGTGGCTGCAGTGGTGGGATTCTGCATAATCTCTCTGGTGGCAGCGGTGGGATTCGGCGTGATCTCTCTGGTGTCATCCTTCACACCCTGCCATTAGTAAAATGGAGACCCCTCATGGACAGTAGAATGAGAAATCAGTGCAGAGATATGCGGATACATGAGAGCTAGTGAAGGCAGCCGCACTGTTGTGAGTTCGGTTTTTGGGCTCCCTCTGGTGGTTACTGATGGTACTGGGTGACTTGTGTTCTCTGCGGTCTCTGGTCTCCACCTGTTCCATCAGGTTATGGGAGTTTCCTATTTAACCTGGCTTTTTTGTCATTTCCTCGCCGGCTATCAATGTAATCAGCGTGTCTTTTTACCTCTGCTCCCTGCGTCTGTTATCTTCAGGACAAGCTAAGTTTTGATTTTCCTGTTCCACGTTTTGCTTAATTTTTGTCTTAGTCCAGCTTGCAGATATGTGATTCCTTGCTGCTGGTTGCTCTAGTGGGCTGAAACTACTCCTCATGTTCCATGAGTTGGCACATGAGTTCAAGTAATTTCAGGATGGTTTTTTGAAGGGTTTTTCGCTGACCGCGCAGTTCACTTTTGTATCCTCTGCTATCTAGCTTTAGCGGGCCTCATTTTTGCTGATTCTATTTTCATAACTACGTATGTGCTTTCCTCTCATTTCACCGTTATTACATGTGGGGGGCTGCTATTTCTGTGGGGTGTTTCTCTGGAGGCAAGTGAGGTCTGTGTTTCTTCTGATAGGGGAAGTTAATCCTTCGGCTGGCGCGAGACGTCTAGGAATCATCGTAGGCACGTTCCCCGGCTACTGCTAGTTGTGTGTTTAGGTTCAGGATCGCGGTCAGCTCAGGTTCCATCTCCCTAGAGCTTGTTTTGTTTTTGTGCTTGTCCTTTTGTGATCCCCTGCCATTGGGATCATGACACCGCACCATCTCACAGAGACCTCACATACTGGGAAGAAAATTCCAGACGAGAAAAGTCACAGTAGAGTAGGCTGATTCGAATATAAATCTTCATAGCTATGGAAGGTTAGAGCTACTTTGAGCCTTAGGCCATGTTCACACATTCAGTACTTGGTCATCATTTTACATCAGTATTTGTAAGTCAATATCAGAAGTGGAACAATCAGAAGAAAAGTATAATAGAAACACATCACCACTTCTGCATTTATCACCCACTCCTGGTTTTGGCTTACAAATGCTGATGTAAAATACTGACTAAATACTGAATGAGTAAATGTGGCCTTAGTCTTTATACGAGAAATACACCATAAAAGTTTTATGAAAGGTGCTTTGTTCCTTAAAGGGAACCTGTCACCCCCCTCAGGCGTTTGTACTGCACAAGGTGGCTCTTTTAGTTACAAATACTGCATTCTGACAAGGTGGCTCTTTTAGTTATGATGCCTGCACACGCTGAAATAAATGTTTATAAAATGTGCCCCCTCATACCCTGAAATCGCCAGGGAGGCGGGTCTTTCCTTCCTAATCAGACGCAGCACAGCCGTCACTCCGGGCCTGTGCATGCCGGGCGCCGCCTCCTCTTCCAGCATTAGCATCCCCGTCGCCTGCGCATTAAGTTTTTTTTTCGGGCGTGCGCAGTTGCAGCGCAGGCGCCGGGGACGATAATGCTGGAAGAGGAGGCGGCGCTCGGCGCGCACAAGCCCAGAATGATGGCTGTGCTGCATCTGATTAGGAAGGAAAGACTCGCCTCCCTGGCGATTTCAAGGTATGAGGGGGCACATTTTATAAACATTTATTTCAGCGTGTACAGGCATCATAACTAAAAGAGCCACCTTGTTAGAAAGCAGCATTTGTGCTGCACAAGGTGGCTCTTTTACTTACAAACTCCAGGGGGGTGACAGGTTCCCTTTAAAGGGACACTGTCACCTGGATTTGGAGGGAACAATCTTCAGCCATGGAGGCGGGGTTTTGGGGTTTTTGATTCACCCTTTCCTTACCCGCTGGCTGCATGCTGGGTGCAATATTGGATTGAAGTTCATTCTCTGTCCTCCGTAGTACATGCCTGCACATGGCAATCTTGCCTTGCGCAGGCGTGTACTATGGAGGACAGAGAATGAACTTCAATCCAATATTGCAGCCAGCATGCAGCCAGCGGGTAAGGAAAGGGTGAATCAATAACCCCAAAACCCCGCCTCCATGGCTGAAGATTGTTCTCTCCAAATCCAGGTGACAGTGTCCCTTTAAAGTTACTCATCTTTCAGAGTCTGGATGGTAAGTCTGCTAAGTTATGAAAAGAGTTTGACCTAGTATATGAAACCGTGCATAAAAAAATAGCCAAAATTTTGGTGTACATTTCTGTTGCCTAGTAAGCCAACTAACAGGTGTTGTAAGCTTAGAACAGATAGTCTAAGGCTACGTGCACATATTCAAGATTTACAGCAGAAGTTTTTTCCGCACATCCTGATGGGTTTGCAGAAAAAAATGGTGCATGAAATATATGGGTTTTTGTTGTATCTTTGATGCTGATTTTCGCCACTCATTAGTATGGGTGGAATACGCTGCAAAAACTCTCCAAGAATTGAAATGTTACAGATTTGAACAAGCAACACGTGATTGAGATTTCAGGAATCTGATTCACTTTGCTTGAACTATAAAATGCTGCATATTTCACGCATCAACTTTGTGGGGGAATAACACAACAAAAATACAGTGTGTGCACATAGCCTTAAAACATGTCACATTTATCAAACCTTATGAACCACTTTCCATTTGAAGACTGTCTGTTCTTTGCTGCACTTAGGCTACTTTCACACTAGCGTTAACTGCAATCCGTCACAATGCGTCGTTTTGCAGAAAAAACGCATCCTGCAAAAGTGTTTGCAGGATGCGTTTTTTCTCCATTGACTAACATTAAGCGACGCATTGCGACGGATTGCCACACGTCGCAACCGTCGCGCGACGGTTGCGCCGTGTTTCGGCCGACCGTCGGCCGCAAAAAACGTTCCATGTAACATTTTTTGCAGCCGACGGACCGTCTTTTCCGACCGCGCATGCGCGGCCGGAACTCCTCCCCCACCTCACAATGGGGCAGCGGATGCGCTGAAAAGCAGCATCCGCTGCACCCGTTGTGCGGCGGAGGCAACGCTAGCGTCGGTAACCTCGGCCCGACGCACTGTGACGGGCCGGGCCCGACGCACTGCGACGGGCCGGGCCCGACGCTAGTGTGAAAGAAGCCTAAGTATTGATAAACATATACCAATTTGTCTCCATCATTTCTTGTAATTTTGGGCATCTTCTGTCTAATTTCATATGATCTGACCTAATTTTATTGCACAACTTCTATATGCAATCAATTAATTTTTCACATTAGATGATATCTCCCTTGTGTGTGTCTCTTCATGGTAATATCCTAGTTTTTCAGAGCTAAATCATTTTGCTACTTTATGTTTTCAAGGAATCTGCTCTAGTATATGCATGTTGAGTATTTTGTGTGCAGAAATTTCTGCACCATTTCTACATCTCCTGAAAGGAAAAAACAGCTTAAAAAAAGAGCAGTTTTGGTGCATTTTTTGTGCAGTTTTGGTGCATTTTTTATGCAGTTTTGGTGCGTTTTTGCCTGCAGTTTTAGACAGAAATATAAGCTAGTTAAAAAAAAAAAAAAGAAGCCTTTTCTGTTCATTGACAGCAAGCAGGAATGGTGGATGCGTGGATGGCAAATGTAATGTTTCTTATAAGTTTGCTTAATTTTTCTTTTTAAACGGTTTAACCAGTTGGCAGCGGTCGGTCACAAGGGGTTGTTTGACGTTTTCTCCACAACAATATAAACATTCCACCTTGAGATTCCGGTACACGAGTCTCTCTCTCTCCTCCCCGTGTGTTTTTTAAAAAAAATTTAAAACGCTGGCTGTGTGCACACGTTGCAGATTTGGTGCGTTATTTTCCTTGCAGATTTTCTCGAAACGCACAGAGAATTGACACGCTGCAGATTATTTTCTGCACCAAATCTGCAAGTCAAAAAAACACAACGTGTGCATAACACTCCAGGTTTCTCATACACACGGAATATTTAATCTTATCCGCTCAGTCCTCAGCATTGGTAATGGACCTATTCCCTTTGATATTAGTATTAGGAGAGAAAACTCCTAGGATCACAAATGCTTCTTTTAAAGTGGCAGCTCGCGTACACACAGCTCAGAAGTGCAGCCAACAAACTCTATCGGTTAACATGTTAACTCAATATGAAATATAAAGTAAATTTATGTAAAAAAAAAAAAAAAAGGATGGCAAAAAAATTAGACAAGATAAGTTATTTGATAAAATCCTGGTCCCCTAGATTTCCTACATCAACGTACCAAGTCTGAATTACCACGTTTATCAATAATGGCCCCACAAGACCTCTAAAAACTAGGACAGGACTACAGGAAATGCTGTTCCATGTGGTTGCGCTTCTCCTGGTCTTTGGCTGGTTGAGGCCATCACACCTTCTGAAGCATAAAGTCATTGTACTCCAATGTAGCTGAGGAATAGGAAAACTATTCTTTTGCATTTTGCCTGCATTGACAATTCATGTTGGTTCATCCTGTACAAGTCTGTAGACGGACATAAGCAAATCCCCCCTCCTTTGTCAATTCCAGTATAATATAACACAAACTCTCTAGAGTAATTCACCTTATGTAACCCGCCAAAAGATAAGCCCGACAAAACAGCCCAGAAGCCAATTTATATTTTTACAAATTTACATTTTAAGTGATTCATTCCACTTTGGGGAAAAAAAATCCTCCATAATCAAAGCGATGAGACGAGAAGCAATTACACCCAAATATTCCTAAATGAGATAAATTGAGAAAGGAACACTTTGACATGATTGTGGCCTTGTAAGATATTGCCGCCAGGCACAGAGATAAACCCGGTTATCTCACAATGCACACATTATTATTCATGTCTTCTGGATGACATCATATCGCCAATCTTAAAGATTGAGCTAGACAGAAGATGTACTCACACAACTCGAGATGACCAGATATATGTCCACAACACTGTATTATCGTAAAATGTGATTTAGGGTCACAGAGAAGATAAAGAATAATATAATAACAATTGTTAGTAATGCAGATTCTTACTTCAGTCTAATGATATTAACACGTCTCGCTGGCAGCAAGGGCGAGCATTATATACAGTCCTGCGTCATCTTCATTGTTGCTGTTCATAATAGAATACTAGAAGTAGAAATACTAGAATATCAAAGGGCCAGTAATGTGCTAAATATTATTCTGCAGAGAAAAACACCCCAGGGCTCATGTGAAGGCTTTGACTAATCATTAGTGAGAAAGTGTCACAAGACCAAAAATGTAAAACAGTGGCTCTTCTTTTTATGGTCTCATACCCGTATTGCCCCGGTTTTGTTTCCCCTGTGTGCCCCCTCATCTTGTTTGTTACATTTGCAGTTCCTAAAAAAAGAAATGTGCATTGTCAAAAAGAGAAGAGGGATGAGCTCAATCTGAACTGGAGCCATGCTTCTTCACAAGCCTATGACCACTAGTAGCTACTTCTATCACATGCACATCCTTGACTTACCATTTTATAGTGTTTGCTTGATCTTCTTTATTCAGAAGTGCCCTGCTCCACTGCTTCTCTCTTACCAGGGGCGGTGCTGTTCTGAATATTGACAGTTCAGACCTAAGGCATTGTCACACATGTGGCCAGAAATGTGCCCTTTCCGAGGCACCACCAGAGCAGTACTCACTTTCAGACTCAAAAGCAAAAAGCTTGTAAGCGCACGCTCCTTGCCTTCAAAACCAGCCACCTGTGGTAGAATGCAGTGGTGGAAAGCATCCTAGGAAGGGAAGTGTAATCTACAAAATTAAAGTGGTTGTCCATGACTTTAGCATTGATGGCCCAACTCCCCCCGCGGCAGCAGGTGTAGGCTGATGGGAGTAATAGTCCGATCAGACACTACCTAATGTCATTGTTCTCACTTGAATATAACTCTCATCATTCTCTCATGCTCGCGCTGATCACCGGCAGAGTATGTGAGAATGAGGAGAGCTGTCTTCACCACAGCACTTACTGTACCACTGGTTCCCTGGCGCTGATGCATGTTACACGGATGACATCCATGTGTGTTATCCGTGTGCAGGACATTTTGCGGACCGTGCTGATGGTAAAAATCGGACATGTCAGCATGTTTTGCCTATGGATGCACGGTCCGTGGAAACACACTGACAGCCTCATAGAGCCATTCACTTGAATGGGTCTACGTGTGTTAGTGTCTTTTGTACGTGTGAAAACTGTCACCACACGTACCGGAGAAAAGGATGTGTGAAAGAGCCCTGAGTTCCAGCCATTGTCTACATCGGGAACCACCTTTCTGTGTCTGCTGTGAAGACACTGAGCTTGAACTGCGGTAACCTCATCACTGGCTTTTTCCCACGGTGCCGAGGTCACCGCAGTACAGCCTGGCTGGGAACGCAGCCTCAGTGACCAGCAGTAACCTTGATGAGGTCACTGCTGGTCACTGATGCTACGCTCGTTGCAGCTCATTCACCAGTGGTTCTCAGCCTGGATGGTCGCATCTTGGCACTGTCCAGGTTGAAATCTGTTTATCCCCCAGACATGGATTACAGTGTGGGACAGAACGTTGTTTTTTTATTTTTAGTTTATTATCGAAGATGAGGGCTTTGGTAGAATTAGGCATATGAGCGTATAACTGTGTTTTTATTTTTGGCCCGATGAGCAGAGGGGGCCCGCAGTGGGCCCCCTGGCTTCTGCTCATTGGGCTCCAGCGGCAGGATCCTGCCACATCAGTAACTGATCGTGCGTCTGAGGACGCACGTTCAGTTAAAATCTGTTGGCGTGCAGGAGATTCCTCCGCACGGCAAAAGTTAACAGCCGCCAGCCAATCACAGGCCAGCAGCTGACATCAGCGTGCACAATGACAATGTATGACATCACTGTCATACGCCGAAACGACGTTCCGCGCCTCAGCTGAATCGTAGGGGAGGACACCGCTGGACCTCAACCAGGTAGGGAGAAACTTTTTTTTTGTAAAGCGGCAGTAAACTGCTAAGGGGTGCATTACAATATATATGACAAGGGGGTGCATTATACTATGGGGGTGCCATAGTGTCACAGGCTGATCGCCTCCATGCCACGCCACATTGATGCAGTAACTGATGCAAAAGGAGCCCCGACCAAGTATTGAGAGCATTTACTGAACATACATATCAGTAGGCCAACATTTCAGATTTTAAAATCATTTTTCAAGCTGGTGTTATAAAGTATTCTAATTTACTGAGATAATGACTTTTGGGTTTTCATTGGCTGTAAGCCATAATCATCAACATTAACAAAAATAAACACTTGACATAGATCACCCTGTTTGTAATGACTCTATATAATATATGAGCTTCACTTTTTGTATGCCAGACCTGAAATAAATTAACTTTTTGATGATATTCTAATTTTGTGAGAACCACCTGTACTTGGCAGGTGGAAAAATGAAGTTGGTGTTTGAATTTTGGATTCTTGCTTGACTCGTCTTTCGAGAACAATATAGTATCTTAATGGAATATTTTCTTTATCCTATATATCAATTCCATCATGGCATTAAATTTATGGCTATGTATATCTACTGAAAGTGGAACCTTCACATGGAGTCAGATGACCAATTTCTCAAGGAGCCAAAGCTGCTATTAAGGCTGCTGTTTTTATGGGCAATGAAGCATTCTTTAAATGTTTCCATACATTTCTGCACTACCTTGGAGGCGGCAATCATTAGTAAACCAGGTGAGCTCCAGTCTTTGCAGTGAACTTGCAGTGACTCATCATCATCCTCTCCATTTACATCACTTGGCTGCATACATACAAACATTGTAGTACTGATGATGTTCATATTTCTACCCTAGTATTTTCATGGATGTTTGATATGTTTATAGTATTGGGGGATTGTCATTATTCCTTTATGTGCACAAATTAAGCGAGGAATGAAATAAAAAAATGAATTACAAGTTGTTATTGTGATCTTCTATATACATCCTTATGTCATACATTTACCACATAATATAGCATTGACAGCACATGTACTTTTACAAAATCAAAAGCTGACGCCAAATACAAAAACTCCCAGAACTTTGTGGAAGCCCTTCAGCACAAAAAAAAATTTGGGGAGATTTATCAAATCAAGTCCTCTGCAAATTGAAAGGAAGAGTTTTGCTACAGTCAATAACTCAATGATTCATCTTTTAGTTTTAACTACCGACCGGAAGGGATACCCCTTGCTTAGTATTAAGAAAGGGAAACCAATTCAGAAAAAAATCTGTCTTGAGATAAACCAAAAAGTGCCCATAATACTGTATGGAGGGCTATGTGGTGCCCATAATATTGTATGAAGCACTAGGTGGTGCCCATAATACTGTATGGAGGACTATATGGTGCCCATAATATTGCATGGGGGACTATGTGGTGCCCATAATATTGTATGGGGGACTATATGGTGCCCATAATATGGTATGGAGGACTATGTGGCGCCCATAATACTGTATGGAACATTATATGGGGCTCAGTGCTCCATACAGAATAATATATGGTGCCTATAATAATGTATGGAGAAATATATGGGGTTAATTATTCTGTATGGAGCATTATATGGGGCTCATTATTCTGTTTGTATAATTATGTGGTGCCCATAATACTGTATGGAGCAATATATGGGGCTCATTATTCTGTATGGAGCATTATATGGGGATCATTATTCTGTATGGAGAAATATATTTGGCTCATTATTCTGTATGGAGCAATATGTGGTGCCCATAATACTGTATGGAGGACTATGTGGTGCCCATAATATTGTACGGAGGACTATGTGGTGCCCATAATACTGTATGGAGGACTATACTGTCTGGTTTCTGACCTATTGTAGAATGTACAAAAGATATAATTCATGTAATGTAAGAAGTAAAATCTTTGGCATTGAACTCTACCTATATTTCTCTGCCGTATCTGTGCATCATGAATCATAGTATGTGTTAAAGGGGCCCACTTAGACTCTTTTGCCCGTGGCCCATGAAAACCTGGAGCCCGCCGTGATCAAGATATGTGACAGTGTCAAGCATCAGGAACGGGTATGAAACTGGTAAATGTTCAGAAATTTTGGAGACATCAGGACATTTGCTTCTTTTTTATCTTTCAATAATCTTGTGATGCCTACAAGGAGTAAATACTTCAGATAACAAGACTAAATTCATTTTATAAAGTAATGAAGTTGTGATTTCACAATTTCTCCCAGTCGTGTGCTTACCCAATATTGCTGCTGTGTTCATACAGTTGGAGATGGGTCTGATAACAAGCTGCTGATCCTCCAAAAATGCTTTGCTACATCATAGATTTTTATTTTGCTTTGCTTATATAGCGCCATCATTTCCAGAGTGCTTTACAGACATTATCATCACTGTCCCCAATGGGGTTCACAACCTAAATTCCCTATCAGCATGTCTTTGGAGTGTGGGAGAAAACCAGAAAACTTGGAGGAAACCCACGTAAACACGGGATTACATATGAACTTCTTGCAGATTGTGGAGACACGGGGGTCAGTGGGTGCTCTGGTCCGCTACCTGAAGCCGCATGGACCAGGGCTCATCCCACCGAATACCCACTCTCCTTTTACCGTGGGTATAATACTACTCAGACAACATAGGGTGAGGGTAAAACAGTGTGGTAATACTTTATTGAACCACAAAACAGGCAAATAACACATAGAACAGTCCCAGCAAAATACCCAAGATGGTGCAAAATTACACAGTCTCACCCTACCGCTGACTTGCCGGTATAAGAGCATCTGTGATTTCAGAGCTTCCAGGGGCAATTATCCCCATCTCTGACACCCACAGAGAGGAGGTAATGACAAGCTTAGGAAGCTGACAGCCCATTGATGTTCGAGGCCAGGTGACTTGATTGTCCCAACCTGGATTCTCCAAACGTCTTTGAGGGTTCATGGTCAATGAAGAAGCAGCTCTGTATTTCTTCAGTAGGAGCCATGATGCCATGGCTACTGTAATATAGAATCTCTCTAAAAACAGGCAGACCCTCCTTTTTATAGTTTACAACTGTTAGAATCTGTTTAGTTACTATCTGCCATTTTCTTGTGGAGTTCTGGCTGCTGGTCTTTTTCCTCTGGTGCTGGGTTTGTCTGAGTCAGGTGTTTGTTTCACTCTTTATTAACCAGCACCTGCCTCCCTGTCCTTGCTGGACAACAGTGTTAATCTGCTTGAGCTCTAGCTTGGCGCTTTGCTTAGTGTTCTGTGTGTGTTTTGAGCAGTGCTGGTACCTCTGGTTCTGCTAGCCTTAGTTTCTGTTTTCTACTGGTTTCTGCAGCCTTCTCTGTGTTTTCTACTAGGAGGTGACCTGTTTTTGTACCCAGTCCTTAGTTCTTTTAGGGTACCCCTTCCCCTTATCTATAGTTCTTCGCTTTAGATTAACCTAGGATCATCGGTGGGTCTATTCGCAAAGAATTGGTCGCCCACTCCATCGTATGGTTTCAGCTTAGTCATAGTGCAGGGTCAGATTTCCCCCTTCTACCTTAGTCCTGTGTTGCAGTTCCGTAACAACTCTCATTCAGGCATTTTTCCACAGGCTTGGTGGAAGGAGGTAATTTTTCTCTGCTGGAGTGTTCAAACAAAGTATAGTTTGTCCTTCATTTTCGCGGAGCACCAATGGGTCATCAACAAATTAACAAATATTGTTCAATTATCCTGTGCCTTTGTTTCCCAAGGACAGTAGAAGAATACTAGGACTGCAATGCTAGGACAGATACAATAGCTCAACAGCAGCCACTTAATAAACATTAATTCAGCTACTGTAGGCATACACTCACTACAGAACACACATTCTCTCTATTGCGGTCATACTCAATTAACACATTTGCGATCACACGCCTGCCAGTTCCCGGCACTTGACAGTGCGTACACTGCGTGCTGTCATGATTCACAAGTCTGCAGTCAAATACAGTGAAATCAGACGTGAACCTCAAGCCTGGACAAATGCCTTTAATGTAGTTTTAAGGTTTTTGCAGAAGATTTTAGTTATTGGGGTGTGTAAGAACATTTTCAAAAAAACTTTGAAATTTCAGCAGTTTTAACTGGTGGTAATTTTTCTAATGTGGTTTGGGTGCTGAGACCCTTCAATGATTGCTAAAACGAAAGGGTAGAAGTGCTCATCTCAATTCTGCTCTCCTTCTAAAATGATGATGGCTTTCTATTGAGCCTGTCTTCAATACCAGAGGAAAACTTTGCTTTGCTCAGCACTTCTGCCCCTTACTTTTACCAATCGATGAGGGTCTTAGCACTTGGACACCCACAGATCAAAACATCTGATGTATCCTTATGACCTTATGACATGTCAAATGTATACTTTAAATGAAGAAAGTACTAAGATTCACAGTATTGCTACTTACAAATGGTATGCTAAATAATTATTCAGCCCTAAAATCATATCCATAGAGAGTGATCACTTGTTTTTGTTTTATTTCTTTTTTTAGATAAGACGTCTACTACTTGATGACTGTTTTCCTAATTATGTTTTATGATGGAATATCCCTAGAAGTAAAGAAGCCAGGCAAGACAGTTGTTATCTGCAGAAGTTTGTGAATGGTTGAATGATCTGTTTTGATTTTTCTAAATGCTTCTAATTTCTTGATGCAGGGGTGCATTCGTGCACTTGTATTCGTGTATTTTTATTCAAAGTACTTTTTTTTTCTAAGTACTCGGCAGTTATAACATGGCAGTTAGACAGGGCAGGAGACAGGTAAGACAATCTAAATCTATTCCCTATTCACTTGAAACAACACAAATACTCACCATATTTATTTGCATATTCTATATCCTGGCTGCTGCATTCACTCACATTCACCGCCCTTGCATTAACTCTCTACACTCCATCCATATCGGCCCCTCTGTCCTTGCCTCTCCTATGTATAGCACTCATGCTCTGTTCACATTGCTTAGCAGCGCAGATCCATTCAGTCCCACCATCCAACACAAGAGACGCTCTCACAAATCACTTAACCATCTGCTCACTCTTTCGATCCTCCTCCTCCTAGTTGCTGGAGACATCTCTCCAAACCCCGGCCCCCCATGTTATAGCCAGTCAAACCTCCCAATTGCTACACCCAGAAACCCCTCTAACCTTATTAATATTCCCTGCATGCCTTCTGTCTCTTTGAATTGTGCCCTTTGGAATTCTCGCTCTGTGTGTAATAAACTCTCCTTCATCCATGACTTCTTCCTTTCTAATTCTCTTAATCTCCTGGCTCTTACTGAAACCTGGATCCAGCAGTCAGACACCACCGCTGCTGCTGCTCTTTCATATGGTGCACTACACTTTTCTCATACCCCAAGATCGGACAACAGAGCAGGTGGAGGCGTTGGTCTGCTCCTTTCACCAAAATGTACTTTCCAAGTTATCCCCCAAGTACCCTCACTTGTCTTCCCTTCCTTTGAGGTCCATGTGGTCAGACTCTACGTCCCCTTCTCCATGCGAGTGGTGGTGGTGTATCGTCCTCCCGGCCCCTCTCATCAGTTCCTGGATCACTTTGCCACCTGGCTTCCACACTTTCTCTCCTGTGACACCCCCACCCTTATCATGGGTGATTTCAACATCCCTATTGCCTCTCCCCTCTCCCCATCTGCTTCTCACCTTTTGGCTCTAACCTCCTCTTTCGGCCTCTCGCAGCATACTAACTCGCCAACACATGAAGATGGAAACTCCCTTGACTTGGTCTTCTCCCGGCTTTGCTCAGTGGATGATTTCACAAACTCCCCTCTCCCACTCTCTGACCACCACCTTCTTTCATTCTCTATCAAGAACTGCCATCCCGCTCAGGTCACCCCCACTTTCCACACTTATAGAAACATACAGGCCATTAACACCCAGGAACTTATGAAGAACTTGCAGTCCTCATTGGCCCCAATCTCCTCCATCTCATGTCCTGATTCTGCTCTGAAGCATTACAATGAAACCCTGCAAAGTGCCCTGGATGAAGCTGCTCCTCCTATACATAAAACAACTCGGCACAGACGGCAACAACCGTGGCACACGCTGCAAACACGTTTCCTGCAGCGGTGCTCCAGGTGCGCAGAACGTCTGTGGAGAAAATCTAATCTACCCGAAGATTTCATCCATTATAAGTTCATGCTAAAGACATACAATTCTGCCCTTCACCTCTCCAAACAAACCTACTTCAACACCCTCATCACCTCCCTGTCCAATAACCCTAAACGTCTCTTTGACACGTTCCAGTCCCTACTCAACCCAAGAGCGCAGGCCCCAACCACGGATCTCCGTGCTGACAATCTGGCCAATTACTTCAAAGAAAAAATTGACCATATTCGACAGGAAATCATCTCTCAATCTCTTCATACCATGCACTGTCCTCCCTCCCCCACTGCATCTAGTTCACTCTCTGACTTTGAACCAGTTACAGAAGAAGAAGTAAGCAGGCTCCTTGCATCTTCTCGCCCGACCACTTGCACCAGTGACCCCATTCCGTCACATTTCCTCCAGTCCCTTTCCCCGGCTGTCACCTCTCACCTAACAAAAATATTCAACCTTTCCCTAACTTCCGGTATTTTTCCCTCCTCATTTAAGCATGCCATCATACATCCATTACTTAAAAAACCATCCCTCGACCAAAACTGTGCCGCTAATTATAGACCTGTCTCTAATCTTCCCTTCATCTCTAAACTCCTCGAACGCCTGGTCCACTCCCGTCTTACCCGCTATCTCTCAGATAACTCTCTTCTCGACCCTCTTCAATCTGGTTTCCGCTCTTTACACTCTACTGAAACTGCCCTCACTAAAGTCTCTAATGACCTACTAACAGCTAAATCTAATGGTCACTACTCCATGCTAATTCTCTTGGATCTCTCTGCAGCATTTGATACTGTGGATCATCAGCTCCTCCTCACTATGCTCCGCTCCATCGGCCTCAAGGACACCGTTCTCTCCTGGTTCTCCTCCTATCTCTCTGACCGATCCTTCACTGTATGTTTCGCTGGTTCCTCCTCCTCTCACCTTCCCCTTACTGTTGGGGTTCCTCAAGGATCAGTCCTAGGCCCCCTCCTCTTCTCTTTGTATACTGCCCCTATTGGACAAACAATCAGTAGATTTGGCTTCCAGTACCATCTCTATGCTGACGACACCCAACTATACACTTCTTCTCCTGATCTCACGCCTGCCTTATTAGAAAACACCAGTGATTGTCTTACCGCTGTCTCTAGCATCATGTCCTCCCTCTATCTGAAACTAAACCTGTCAAAAACTGAACTCCTCGTGTTTTCTCCCTCTACTAACCTACCTTTGCCTGACATTGCCATCTCCGTTTGCGGTTCCACCATTACTCCAAAGCAACATGCCCGCTGCCTTGGGGTCATCCTTGATTCTGACCTTTCATTCACCCCCCACATCCGATCACTGGCTCGCTCTTCTTACCTGCATCTCAAAAACATTTCTAGAATTCGCCCTTTTCTTACTTTCGACTTTGCAAAAACTCTGACTGTTTCACTTATTCATTCTCGTCTGGACTATTGTAACTCTCTACTAATCGGCCTCCCTCTTACCAAACTCTCCCCGCTCCAATCTGTCCTGAATGCTGCTGCCAGGATCATATTCCTCACCAACCGTTACACCGATGCCTCTACCTTGTGCCAGTCATTACACTGGTTACCCATCCACTCAAGAATCCAGTACAAAACTACTACCCTCATCCACAAAGCACTCCATGGCTCAGCACCACCCTACATCTCCTCTCTGGTCTCAGTCTACCACCCTACCCGTGCCCTCCGCTCCGCTGATGACCTCAGGTTAGCATCCTCAATAATCAGAACCTCCCACTCCCGTCTCCAAGACTTTACACGTGCTGCGCCGATTCTTTGGAATGCACTACCTAGGATAATACGATTAATCCCCAATCCCCACAGTTTTAAGCGTGCCCTAAAAACTCATTTGTTCAGACTGGCCTACCGCCTCAATGCATTAACCTAACGATCCCTGTGTGGCCTATATTAAAAAAAAAAAATAAAAAATTAATTAACTGGTTCATGCAGCTTTACATGAACACCCAAGCCTTACACTATGGCTGGTCCGAATAACTATAGCAATTGTTACCATCCACCTCTCGTGTCTCCCCTTTTCCTCATAGTTTGTAAGCTTACGAGCAGGGCCCTCACTCCTCTTGGTATCTGTTTTGAACTGTATTTCTGTTATGCTGTAATGTCTATTGTATGTACAAGTCCCCTCTATAATTTGTAAAGCGCTGCGGAATATGTTGGCGCTATATAAATAAAAATTATTAATATTATTATTATTAATATATAAAGCTATTTTGGGGACTTATTGCTACTTTAAGATGAAAAAAAAAAATTGCCACAGCTGTGTATGGGATTGCCGATATATTGTGAAATCAGAGCTTTTCCCGTGGATTAATACAATGTTGTTTACACCTGGGCAAAGTAGACTAGTGATGAAAGGGTCTGTGCCCAGGGGTGATAGGCGTCAACTTAGCAATATAATGTGTCTGAGTGATTTGTAGCCAAATACCTTGTTCCATCTACTCCATGTTTGACACCATAAAAATGCTTACATTGATTTATATGAGATAAAGAGGTATTCTGTGTTAAGTTTCTGTTGGTAAAACGGAATACCTGATAATTGATTTAAACATAAAGACACCCCTTTTATCTAGACCAGAGACCGGTGGTCAATGATGGGTGTTCCTGATCTACGAGGCCTCAGGCGACACTGCATTAAAAACAGGCATGATATGGTCATGCCAATCACTGCATGAGCTCAGAAAAACTTCAAGAAATCATTGTTTGTGAACATAGATTGCGTGTAATCCACAAATGTGAGTTAAAGCTCTATCATGAAAAGACGAAGCCATCTAATATATAATTGCCTAGAATACTACTTCCTGCAATTTGTGCCAACTTCCGTGGCTTTTTCCGGAGCTAATGTCCGGAGCTAATGTCCGGAGCTAATGTCCGGAGATTAATTGCCTAGAATACTACTTCCTGCAATTTCTGCCAACTTCCGTGGCTTTGTCCGGAGCTAATGTCCGGAGCTAATGTGCGGAGATAATGTCCGGAACTAATGTCCGGAGCTAATGTCCGGAGCTAATGTCCGGAGATAAGTGACGTCAACAGTGTCCAGTGTCTGATTGGTTGCCGCCTGCTGCGAGCGACCAATCAGAAACGTGCCGTACTGTGACACACTCCGCCCGCCATTTTGGTGTGATTTTTGAATTTTTACCTCACAGCAAGTTTCTACTGCGTGGAGGCGGGCCCAGTGACGTTGCTCTTCAAGCTCCTGCCGAATTTCGTCAAAAAAATGATAATACCATTTACCAAAACTATATATATTTAGTTGTGAAGTGGTTCAGTGACATTTTCACACCAATTTTTAACTTTTGTTTGGTGTTTTCTCCATATACTGCCTATTATTTTTGTTCTTTCTTACTATTATTTATTAATTGTATTATTCTTACATTTGAATAAATAAAGTATATATGGATTCTAGACTCCCGATTCTTTAGAATCGGGCTGCCATCTAGTATATAATATTAACACAATCCAGAAATGATGCTTCTCTGAGCCAAAGCTCATTTATAATGGACTGAGGCAAAATGGAAAACTGTCAGAAGAATCAAATGTAAAATTCTTTATGGAAACTATGGACTCCATGTCCTGTGGTCTCCAGAGGAGAAGGACCATCCAGCTTGTTATCATAGAATCATAGAATGTTAAAGTTGGAAGGGACCTCCAGTGTCATGTCCAACTTGGATCTGCATCCCTTATTTTTTCTCCTCGGCAGCGCAGATTAACCCATTACTTCCAGTTTTGTTTCTACACAACTATTAAGTCTTCTCTAAGCCTTCTTCATTGCAACCTAAACACTCCCAGATCCTTTAACCGTTCTTCGTAGGACATACTTTGCAGTCCACTCACCATCCTGGTCGCTCTTCTCTGAACTTGCTCCAGTATTTCAATGTCTTTTTTTAAAATGTCGTGCCCATTAGGTTGTTCCTGCATCTCTGATGGTATGGGACTGTATCAGTGCCTATTAGTCCTTATGGCATGGGCAGCTTACACATCTTGAAAGTCACTATCATTACTGACCATTATATAGAGGCTCTAGCACAATATATTCTCCCATCCAGAAGATGTCTGTTTTAGGGAAGATCTTGTACAGCTCTGACAAAAATGAAGAGACCACTGCAAAATGTTCAGTTTTCTGATTTTTCTCTTTATATGTATATTTTTTTTGTAAAATGTAAATTGTTCTTTTAGTCTATAAACTTTTGACAACATGTCTCCCAATTTCCAAGCAATAAATTTTGCATTTTTTTTCTGAAAAGTAGAAATGGTCAAAATTGAAAAACAAAACAGTACTTTCAGACCTCAAATAATGCAAAGAAAACAAGTTCATAATAATTTAGAAACAACAATACTAATGTTTTAATGTTTTAACTCAGGAGGAGTTCAGAAATCAATATTTTGTGGAATAACCATGATTTTTAATCACAGCTTTCACGCGTCTTGGCATGATTTCCACCAGTCTTTCACACTGCTCCTGGCACAAAAATTTAAGCAGTTCTTCTTTTATTACGTTCCAGAGGTTTTCAATGGGGTTTAGGTCTGGAGATTGGGCTGCCCATGATAAGGTTTTGATGTGGTGGTCTCTTAATTTTTGCCAGAGCTGTATATTTCAGAAAGACCATGCTAAACCACATAGTGCATCCATCACCACAGCATGGATTCACAGAAGGAGGCTTCGGGTGATGAATTGGTTGTCTGCAGTCCACACTTTTCCACCAGTAGAAAACTTTTGGCTCATTATGAAACAACATTTTTGGCAAAGACCCAGGACTGTTGAGCAGCGAGAATCCTACATCAGACAAGAATCTTTACATTAAATTGGTTTTTCAGGCTGTCTGTCCACTGCTGTCCCTGGTCTTTGTTGATAGACTGCAGCTGGGATATCACTACCATTGCACATGGATGCAGCCAATTAGTAGTATCGGCGGCTGGTGATGTCTGTGTAACCGGCATGAGACCACTGAGCCCAGTGGTTGGATGTGTCAATCGCATATTTTAGTTGTGATGTCACTGCTGCAACCTGTCAAGAAGGACCGGACAGTGGCAGAGAGGCAGCACTGGAGGTGGCAGTGGGTGAGTGAAGCTCATTTTCTTAATTTTCACACTTGGCAAGCTTCCTGAAATTCCCTTTAATAGTGAAGTTGGCACAAAAATAAATATTTTTTACCGGCAAAATCAGAAAGGCAGATTTCTATCTACTGTTTAACTTAGAGGACAATACCATTCGGGCACATTATTACAGCATAAAAATAGTAATTAGCTTTAACGATAAGCTGTGCTTGTACTTTATGCCAAAAAGACAACTTAATTACCCTTGTGCTCATGTTAAAACCTGTATCTGTTCCACGCCGAATAATGTGCTTTTGTTTTAATTATGCTGCAGAACAACATGCAAAATGCTCTGGTAAATGTCATTACTAATGTTTACCGCAACTTACTTAATTATGGATGAAACATTTGAGCAACCACAATGAAATGAGTTATCTCCCTGGAGATTGTTTGCAGATCTACGTATTCGTTTATCTTGGATATGTTTTTCCAGAAGCTCAAATTGAGAAATCCCATTTTAGATCACAGACTTTACAAGTAGAGTCTCCCTGAAGCTGAGAAGAGACTCTTTTGCTGAAAGTGGACCCATCCCAAAACCATGGCCCAGAATAGAACTTTACTTCTTACATAGACAAGCTTTTATTTTAGCAGTTTTATTTCAAGAATTAAACTAATAATAAGTTAATTAGGTAAACAAAGAAAAAATAAAAATGTTTTTCTCGACTGGACTATTTAGAGGGATTCCTTGCAAGATGACCACATGTTGTCCAACTTCTGAGATGCCCAGCAATCCATCTGTTGTGGCGAAACCTAGCAATAACTCTTCAATTTTCTTGCAGCGCCACCTCAGGGGCATCAGGCATTCAAGGTAATAAAAATAATAGTAATAGAAGAGAAGTATATAAGGATCCTGAGAAGACAATTTCCTGTACTAACTACATTCTTTAATAGGATTTTTGAAAAAGGGTTTTATGATCCAGACAACCCCTATAATTTTAAATATCCAATTCAGTAGTTATCTAGATATACAGTTCTGATCAGCATTATTGGCAACCTTGATTGTTATATAAAAAAGCCAATATTTTCAGTAATCGGTGACAATAGACTAACTGATTATCACTCAAGTATTTTAACAGCATGTTCAAATAGATTTAAAGGGGTTGTCCAGTGAAAACAACTTATCACCCATAGAGAGGATAGGTGATCACTAGCTGATCGGTGGGTGCCCGATCACTGAGGTCCGCAACAATCAGGAGAACGGGGTATTTTTATCACCAATGGGGCACTTGTATACCTGTTATAAAATGGAGCAGAAGCTCAGACACTCAAAAGTGCTCCATTCTTTCTCTATGAGGCTGTCAGAAAATGTCCCATAGGGAATGAATGGAACACATCTCCTTCTGGTCAGCACCGAGATCAAATGTGGCCAGCACCTGCCAAGCTGTAGGCATTCTATCTGTGCTCTGTCTGCCCTCCCCTTCCTCTTTCCACTCGGGATCCATACCTGTTAATTTCACAGTAAATTTATTACAGTCACAGCTCTCTTCACACTCATGGACATGTCATAATGAAGCTGCAAATACAGGTTGCGATCAACTGCAGAAGTAAAGCCCCGATCTACACATGTCAGTGCATGTGCAGAATAAGAAGAATTGCACATCAGTGGATCGCTGCTTGTATTTGCAGCTTCTTTAGGATATGTTCAGTAGTGTGGAGGGAGCTATGACTGTCATAAAGAAGATGTGCCGCAACTGTCAGGCTGAGGAGCACAGGACTGCCACCAGGAATTTCAGGTCCTCATAGTGGTAACACTTTCGGACCCCCTTGAAACTCCTTCCGTGCGGTACCCCAGCTCTACCTCCATCCGTCTCAATCATTCCACAGTTCCACCGCCTTCTCTTGGAAAAACTCCACTTCTGCACCAGGTCCTCACCAATCACACATTAACAGTTCCCACTGAACACCAGATCACATACATACATCTGTGACCTCGTCTCCTGGTACTTACCTACACGCAACCTCCGATCCTCACGAGATCTCCTTCTCTACTCCCCTCTTATCTCCTCTTCCCACAATCGTATACAAGATTTCTCTCGCGTATCACCCCTACTCTGGAACTCTCTACCACAACATATCAGATTCTCACCTACCATCGAAACCTTCAAAAAGAACCTGAAGACCCACCTCTTCAGACAAGCCTACAACCTGCAGTAACCACCGATCGACCAAACCATTGCACGACCAGCTCTATCCTCACCTACTGTATTCTCACCCATCCCTTGTAGATTGTGAGCCTTCGCAGGCAGGGTCCTCACTCCTCCTTTACCAGTTATGACTTGTATTGTTTAAGATTATTGTACTTGTTTTTACTATACATGTAAAGCGCTTCCTCATCCATTTGAGGCGCGAACGCGCTGACTTATGGCAGTGACGTCATACGCCGGCGATGGGCATATGATGACAGGTTACAATAGGACATGGACTAGGAGAAAATAAAAGCTGCTGTCCTCAGTAAGCCCCCCTGCTGTTTAGTTTACAACAGAGCATGGAGACATAGAGGACTTTTTCCTCCTGGGCCATGTCCCATTGCAAACCTGTCAGACTGAGTGAGCAGATAAGTTATTCTCATTCATCATGCTACTCCTCAGTCTGATGGCTGAGACACGTCTTGAACAGTGTGTCTTCAGGCTGCAACCCATCCTACTGTGCGCCGAGGATGTATTGTAGCCTCAAATAGGTGATGGTTTCGATCTTGGAATACTCTTGGAGAACGCTATTAATGTTCAGGGACACCAATAATGTTGACTACAACTGAATATAATTTACCTGATACAACTGGTTACAAGGACTTTTGATAATAACTAATTAGCTGATAACAAAATATTTTTTTCTTAGTAATTGAATTGTGATATCAATTGGAAAATTTATTGGACATGTGGTAGATGTTTCTTAATAGATTGCTTATGTAATTAATGCCATATAATTCGTAATGAAGTCATCTATATTTTTAGTGTCTTCTAGAAATGAAATTGTTGACCTACTAGTACCAGTTAGACAAATTGTGTCATCAGTGAACTAATTTAAACTTGTAATTAAATTTTTGGAGGTATTGTTCTGTGAAAGGAAATGTACCATACATAATGGAATTTTTCAGTACCACCCAGATTTCCACAGGAAATGTGCCTAATAGCTGTTCTATTATTATATGCCAGCTCACTCGGAATCTTCCACTTGGTTCATAAAATACAAATGCTGCGCAGACTATTCTTTGTGGGCGTTTCACCTACCTGTCCATCTCTGAAACTTTGATCTGGATGGCCTGTGTTACTACAAAACCATGATAACATTTTGATAAGGTCATGACTTTAACTATCGCAGGTGTAAGAATGCTACTCACTTGGGAGCGATCTGAGGTCTTACAGGAACCATTTCTATTTAAAGACCGCTGGTTTATTGCAGTCCTCATAAACCACATTACAGGAAACTCAAATGCAACCCTTGTCCATCTCAAAGTAAAACATAAAGCACAAAGTCCATAAAATAGTGCTGGTTAGACTGCCTGGCTTAGAGTCCAGCTTCTTAGTCTTTAGCAAAGGTATTTGGATCGCCCCCACGTAAGGGCAATGGGGTACTTGGTACCGTGTCCTTCAGTTTCCTCAGCGAGGATGTCACGGTGGCCCGACCCGGACCGTGGCCCTATGAGGGGTGCCCAATAAAAGACAAAGTTCGTAGATAACGGTAGTGTTCGTGACGCTACCTGTGGTATTCGGTCAGAGTGACCGACGCTGCTAAGGGGTCCGCTGGGGTGATGGAATGGCAGCTAGATGGTATACCTTCCCACAGGTGAAGTATATCCCCAGGGCTTCCCAGAAGTGTAGATGATAATGGTGAATGGTGCAAGGCGCGGTGAATAACGAGGACACAATGGGTGCAGTCTCTTTACCTTTACTGAAGGTTTCAGCATCCACAGTCCAGAGTGCCGGATGACAGGGTAGGCAGGGTCCGGCCGGTCTGATGGCAATTCCAGAGTCCCCTTATCCAGGTGGAAATCAGTAGCCTTCCCCTTGCGCACATTAACGTAGTAGGTCCCTACTTGCATTAGCTACCATAAGGTCCTCACTGTTGTTACTTCTCTATCTCTCTCCCCCAGATAAATAGGACAAACCCGTATGACGGTGATGGCCTGAGGCTATTTTATAGGGACCCTAGTGACGCCACTCCTCCGCGATTGCCACCGTGTCTGCTTAGGTGTTTAGGTCGGACAGCCAACTTGGAATGAACTGCCCTGCCGGTCTCTGAAGTAAAGCGTAGAGTCTATTACTCCCTCGGTGTTCCGGCCACCGGATTTGCGCTTCAGATGGAGGCAGCCTGCTTCTAGCTGGTCTCCCACTGATGTTTCACTCCTGTTGCTATGACTTCTGTTCTCACTCACTACAGCACACTTCCTTTCGTGTCCTGTCTTAGGAGGCTGCCGCATGGGTTGCAGGCGCAGCTCCGTGTCCTTCTTTCCTTCCTCCTCAGACTACAGTCTGGATCTGACCAGGGATCACCCCAGCCAGCTCGACCTGGAGACCATTCCTCGTTGGCCCCCAGCCAGAAGCTCTCCTCTCCTCCAACTCCCTCTGACTCTGCCTAACTTCTTAATCAACCCACCAGTTTTACCCCATGTGAGGAGTGGCCTAGTGAACAGAACCCTTAGCTCCCCCTGATGGACTGGCGTGTGAAGTGTGTGTGTGGCTGTGATACTTGGCAGGGTGAACTCCTTTGGTGCCATCAGACGTAACATCACTCCCCCTGGTGGAAGAGCGACATTACTACAATGACCAGGACTCTGGGGCACTGCATATTCAATCCAGGTGATCTGCACACCTCCATACACACAGGCCTGTGTAAGACAAACAGCTCTCAATTTACAAAGTGAACCACACCAAGGGCTGGAGATATGATGAGCAGGAGTCTCTCTCAACTCATCAGCTGCTCGCAATCAATCTGTCATGGCCGGTTAACCCCTTTTAGTCCTATATGTACTAAAGCATTACTTCATTTTTATCTTCCAACCACTAGTCACAGCACATCCATGGAGAGCCTGTTTGTTGGCCTCTCCATGCATGTGTTGTGACTGTCACACAGTTGTATGTAGAGACACCATCACATGTTTCTCAACGCAAGCAATAAATAGCCAGTTCTTTCCCTGGGAAGGAACAACCACGGGAAAGCATCCAAAAAGGAAAACCACCTATGCCAAAACATGGTATCCATCCACAGACAGCTGTTTCGGGGTATTTGCCCCTCATCAGTGTGGAGTAGGAAACTGGCTATTAGGAGCAGTGCCTAGTACAAGGACTTATAGGGATGAATGACCTCAGGGAGATCAAAACATCCAACACCGCGGAGACACCATCACGTGTTTCTCAACGCAGTGATCCAGAACACTGCCCCCATCCCTTATGGGAAATATGCAAATGCATGTAGAAAAGCCGCGGAGACACCATCACGTGTTTCTCAACGCAAGCAATAAATAGCCAGGTATTTCACCGGGAAGGAACAACCACGGGAAAGGCAGCATCCAAAAAGGAAAACCACCTATGCCAAAACATGGTATCAATCCACAGACAGCTGTTTCAGGGTATTTGCCCCTCATCAGTGTGGAGTAGGAAACTGGCTATTAAGAGCAGTGCCTAGTAAAAGGACACACAGTTGTGACACATGCATCTGCGGCACCGGACAGCTGATTATTGGGAGCGATCCAGATATCCGGGTTCCCAAAGCAGCTTATCCAGTAAGCGCTATAGCTTGTCGAATAAGGAGGGAGCAGAAGATATTCACTCGTCTCTATTCAGAAGCTGTATAGAGTAAACCCCCTTCACCAGAGTCAATATTTATTCTGGTAAAATGAGACTAAAGGCTTAGATTGAAGATAATGAGAATATAATATTTCAGAGATTATTAAAATATGTTCTTCAAAAAAACAAACTATTACGTACCATTAAAAGCACAAAACAGCCCACAACAAAAAAGACATGACATCAACAGATATCCAAAAGGGGGTGGTGGACGCCTGGTTATCCTGCACCTGACCTGGTAAATATGCACACAATGTAATACCGTTGCTACTTGTAATATGCTACTTGTAATACAATGTAATATGCTACTTTACTAGTTTACAGGACCCCTGTCGGCCTTTACTTCTATATGTTTTGGTTCAATCTCTCCATACATATGGCCTATTAGACATAAGGTCTTACTTTGTTCCAATTGTTTGTAGCTCTTTGCTTGTGTGTATGGCAGGTCAGCTGTGGATTATACACATATATAGACTTTTTCCAGGCGTTATCCACCTTTCTTTTTCCTGTTCATGTGACCCTCACCTGTATTGTACTTTTGTATTTTAATATTATTTCTTCTGTTTTATTTTTGTTTTCAATAAAGTTATACCTTTTATGATATCTTTCTCTCTGGCTTTGCCATTATTTGTAGGTGTTTATTAGATATCCAAAAGGGTAAGAAGCATGTGAAAAATATGATATACTGTACAAACTAACCTATAAAGACTAAGGTAATATTGGATGGAGGGCTAAAAGGGAACAAAGAGTCAAAATACTAGTATTGCCTAAATGAGTGAATTTGCCTTATCATTGAGGTTATCACCCTGAAGATGTCTTAAGTGATGCTGCCAATTATAAAAAAAAACTGGACAACTGTAATGTCTACTATCACAATATAAACAAATACATATATATATATATATGTATATATATATATGTATATATATATATATATATATATATATATACATATATATATATATATATGTGTGTGTGTTCAGAGGATCTAGAAAAAAACATGAGTAATAGCTATTAAACGAAGTTGACAACCAAATATGTAAAAAAAAAAAATTAATCAGCCATAAAGATATTATTCAATCCACTGGATGCACCGCTCTTGTATGCATCCAAATGAATGCAAAAGTGCATTATAATATACAATGTGATACAGGACGTGTCTTGCTACACAAAAATGATAGAAGAGATATACAGCAATGTGCTAATACTAAATGGACAAATGAAAAAATCATATCCTAATCATTCCCTAATATTTTAGAGCCATGCATCTGAAGCGCCCCAGAGACCTGGTCGTTGCAGTATGACGCTCTGCCACTAAGGGGAGCAGCGGTACGTCTGATGGCACTAAAGGAGTTCTCCTGACCTGGTATCACCAGAACACATTACACTTCACACTCCAGCCACTAGGGGGAGAAAAAGGCTTTATTTATTGGGCCACACTGGTAAAACTAGGGGTTGGGGAGGAAGCTGACTGGGTTGGATTCAGGCAACATCCCGTGGCAGGGGGTGTTGCAGGGAGAAGACACAGGGGGGTCCCTGTCAAGCGTGGGAACCTGGCAGGTGCCTAGCGAACAGAGCAGAACGTAACGGAACCGCGCCTGCACACCCCGCGGCGGTATCCAAGAGAGAGACACGAAGGGAAGGATATTGTGGAACAGTGTAAACGAGATCAAGCACAAAGGAGTACCAGTAGGAGTCGTGCCGTGAGACCGAGGCAACATCCTACTGAGGCGCGTAGCCGGTGGCCGGAACACCGCGGGAGTAACTGACTCTAGGCCTTACTTCGAACTCCGCAGGACAGTTATTATTTTATTATTATACATTTTTATAGCGCCATTTATTCCATGGCGCTTTACGTTAATCATAGGTTGGCTGTCTACCTTACTACACCTACGAAGACATAGGGGGCAACGCGTGGAGAGGGGCGTCTCTAGGGTCCCGGAAGAGATCCGAGCCTTCCCGTCATACGGGTGCGTCCTAGCCATAACATTCCTGGGGGACGAGAAACTAGTAACATCTGGAACCAAAGAGAGAGAGAGATGTAGAGAACGAACAAACAAGAACAGCAGTTGTGAGGACTATTCCGAATGCTCAGCAGGGTAGGACTACAACACACAGGCGCTAGTGGTAGGCAACGATTTCCATCTGCGAAGGAAACTCTGGATGTGCCCATCAGACCGGCCGGTCTCCGATAGCCCTGTTAAGCGTGCTCTTGATTGACGATCCTGAAGTCTTCAGTAAAGAGGTAAAGAGACTGCAACCCTGTGTCCTCGTTATTGACTGCACCCTACACCATTACCATCCACCTTACTGGGAAGCCCTGGGGACATACTTCACCTGTGGGAAGGTATACGATCCAGCTGCCATTCCATCACCCCAGCGGACCCCACAGCAGCATCGGTCACCCTGACCGAACACCACAGGTGGCGTCACAAACCCCTGACAGACTGCACCACCTTTATTGGACGCCCCTTAGCAGGGTCGCGGACCAGGTCTAGCCACCGTGACAGCCTCAGAACCGAACCAGAGAGGCCCGGTACCGAGAACTCGTGGCCCTGTGTCTGGGGGCGCTCCACATCCAGTATTGATGCTTTTCACTCTTAAAGTAGGGTTCATCAAAACACATTAGAGGACAGGTACAGATGGTCCATAGATAAAGGTAACAATTGACACCATGGATACATGGATCGGTAAAGGTACCTTCACACATAACGATTTTGTTAACGATATCGTTGCCTTTTGTGACGTAGCAACGATATCGTTAATTAAATCGTTATGCGTGACAGCGACCAACGATCAGGCCCCTGCTGGGAGATCGTTGGTCGTTGGGGAATGATCAGGACCTTTATTTTGGTCGCTGATCACCCGCTGTCATCGCTGGATTGGCGTGTGTCACGCCGATCCAGCGATGTGTTCACTTGTAACCAGGGTAAATATCGGGTTACTAAGTGCAGGGCCGCGCTTAGTAACCCGATATTTACCCTAGTTACCATTGTAAAAGTAAAAAAAAAAAACAGTACATACTCACATTCCTGTCACGTCCCCCGGCGTCAGCTTCCCGCATTGACTGTGTCAGCGCCGGCCGGCCGTAAAGCAGAGCACAGCAGTGACGTCACCGCTCTGCTTTATGGCCGGCGCTTACACAGTGCAGGGAAGCTGACGCTGGGGGACGTGACAGGAATGTGAGTATGTAGTGTTTTTTTTTTACTTTTACAATGGTAACCAGGGTAAATATCGGGTTACTAAGCGCGGCCCTGCACTTAGTAACCCGATGTTTAGCCTGGTTACCCGGGGACTTCGGCATCGTTGAAGACAGTTTCAAGATGCCGAAGTCTTTCCCCAGATCGTTGGTCGCTGGAGAGAGCTGTCTGTGTGACCTCCCCAGCGACCACACAACGACTTACCAACGATCACGGCCAGGTCGTATTGCTGGTCGTGATCGTTGGTAAGTCGTTTAGTGTAACGGTACCTTTAGTGTGTATATCTTATTTTTCTCACACTTGTGTCAGTGAAGCTCACCTAGTGAGGTGGATTTACATAGCCGCAGGTCCAGGTGGACACACAGATGCAGCAGGTTAGCACAACAGGCAGGAAGGCAAGAACCCGGACAAAAGGATGTGCTGGATGGCAAACCAACAAGAGAGGCAAGACACACCAGAAGCCACAGAACCAAGAGGGCTGATGAACACAAAAGAACTGCAGGTCTGAAGCAAAACTTAGATGAAGATTGTAGAAAAAGCAGGAGTCTAAGGAACAGTCTCTAAATAGAAATGCATAATACTACAGCAAACGATTGGTAAATCAAGAGGTCTGAGAAGCAGTAGATGCAAGTAGGAGAATCCAGAGCAGATTTCAGGGTAATGTGAACAGTATCTATTAACAGTGTGTAGTGCTAACAATAAACAAAGGATTAACCAGCAGGTCTCAGATGCAATTTGAAGTTAAGATTCAGTTAAGAAAGATTTGTGGTGGCTAGTCAAAGCACAAAGCAACATAGCACAACACAACGTTGTCCGACTCCTCACGTACCTGAGGTGTGTCTAAGTGGATCTTAAAGGGTCTTGGATTAAGATGTTATTGAGGCCCACCAGCCAATTTCTAAATTCCGAAGTGGAGTACAGCAAACGGCAGCAGCCATAGAGGAAGAGAGCGGAGTCTGGCCTAGAAGTCTCACCCTACTGGATATCTGTTCATTTTGTTATGGGATATTTTATGCTTTTCATGATAATAGTTTGATTTGTAATGAGATTTTTCAAATGTAATAGGAAAGTAATTGTCTCCCTGTAACACTGAGAGAAATCATCAATTTGTTAAGAACGTTTATTCGAGAAAGTCTTATATTTCCATATTCTATCACTTTTTTTTTTTTTAGTTTTTTCTCAAAATTTATAGGTTACTTTTTTTTTACTTGAATGAAATCTTCCACGATACTAATAATACCTAAAGGGCTGATATTTAGTTGACCTCTACTTGGTCACCTAAATTAAGCTGTTAATCTCACATTTTAGATCATGCAATCCAGACAATACAACGTACTGAGAAAAGTGATTGTAACTTAAACTGTTGTGTGGATTGTGAATGTTTATGGGTAAATATATCCACTAAATGCAAGTAAAGGTACCTTCACACTAGACGATATCGCTAGCGATCCGTGACGTTGCAGCGTCCTGGATAGCGATATCGTCCAGTGTGACACGCAGCAGCGATCAGGCCCCTGCTGTGATGTCGCTGGTCGGGGAAGAAAGTCCAGAACTTTATTTCGTCGCTGGATCTCCCGCAGACATCGCTGAATCGGCGTGTGTGACGCCGATTCAGCGATGTCTTCACTGGTAACCAGGGTAAACATCGGGTTACTAAGCGCAGGGCCGCGCTTGGTAACCCGATGTTTACCCTGGTTACCAGAGTAAACGTAAAAAAAACCAAACACTACATACTTACATTCCGGTGTCTGTCCCCCGGCGCTGTGCTTTCCTGCACTGGCTGTGAGCGCCGACCAGCCGTGACGTCACCGCTCTGCTTTACGGACGTCCGGCGCTGACAGTGCAGAGAAGCACAGCGCTGGAGGACAGACACCGGAATGTAAGTATGTACTGTTTTTTTTTTTTTACGTTTACACTGGTAACCAGGGTAAACATCGGGTTAATAAGTGCGGCCCTGCGCTTAGTAACCCGATGTTTACCCTGGTTACAAGGGGACCGGCATCGTTGGTCGCTGGAGAGCTGTCTGTGTGACAGCTCTCCAGCGACCACACAGCGACGCTGCAGCGATCGGGATCGTTGTCTAGATTGCTGCAGCGTCGTTTAATGTCACCGTACCTTAAGAGATTAATCCATACCAAGGACTGACAATATTACACTCCATACAATAGGGATATAATCTCCGCCACCTGCATTTGCTCTATTCTCTCATAGGTTTACATTTACAGGGAGGGAAAGGAAATTAGAATTCTTCAAACAGTGGGCAATGCTCAGGGAGGCACAATGGACGACTGGCCTGCATGTGTGCATGTTAATAGAGCTAATTAACCTGCATTGCCTCCTGCAGTGTCCTATTTATTATTGTCCAAAAGGGTATTCTGCACAATGAGTTTGTCCTACAATCGGGATGTAAATCTGCCTTGAATAACTTGCATCATTAGACTACATTTAGACATATTGTCTATGGAGTGATGCTTTAATCAATTCTGTACTTGGCCAGATTCCTCCATTCCTGACCAGGCACATTTTAGGGTTTTATCATACATGTGGTTAAAAGTACCGTAAAAAAAAAATTCTCATTTGGATAGTCAAACCATTTTTACATCTTTTTTCATGATACATGGGGCATCATCACTCTTTTTTTATTGTGTTACCAATATTGGGCGATTTTTTTTCTTTCACATTTACTTATGACCACAAAAGACCAATAAAATACTTTTTAAAATGTGTTCCCCTTTCTGTAACAATTATTTTAGTATACTGGACATGTTTTTTTTTTTAACAGGGGCATGGCAAGCAACAATAATTTGGATTGGCAGCAGCTTTAATTACTGTATTTTTTTTTACCTTCTCTTTATTAAATAATTTATTTTATTTTTCATTTAAACCCTTTATTCTTACCTGATTTCTCTAGTAACTGGGGCTGGTATATTAGCCTCAGTTACAGGGGAAATGCAACCTCATGACTGCATAGCAGAGCTGCTGTGGGCGCCAGACTTGGTGCATGGTGTCCAGGAGGCTTCGGCACAGGAAGTCAATGGTACATGTTGTGATTTCATGACACCTTTGACATCCCATAGGCCTGCACAGAACCCTCCCCAGGGGCACAATGACATCTGGAAGTCCAGTTCAGCGCAATAGGACCAAAGATTTTAATGCTAGCGGCAGGAGATCTCAATATGTGGCAAAAACCAGGCAGGTGGCAGCGAGGTGCATATAAGGATTCTTAATTTTTTTTAGACGTTTTATGGCACATTATAATGCAGAAAAATGGCGGATATCACCGGGTTGCTGAATTTTTGACAAATGCACATTTTTGTAAAATTCGAGTAGATTTCATTTCCACTCAGACTTATTCACTCATCTTTTGTATTCACTGAAAACAAATTTCACCTGTGAATTGAGAATTTTGAGACTGAACAATCAATCCAGGAGGAGAAAGAAGTAGATTTCTGTATATTTAAAAGTTTGTTACTTTCAAGTGTACTACTCATCCATACTGATCTATGAAAAAAATGTAAACTGATGGTTACTGTTTAAAAATCTATTTAAAGTTGCTAGTTAAGTTTATAGTTAGCATTTTTTTTAAAATCCTACATGCTTGGTTTTCAAGAGTAATTTTTGTTTTCTGAAGTGAAAAAAATGATAAACTAACCTCAGGCCTGCACTACATAACTACATAAAAAGATGCTGGGAGTCATTCCCACACCGATCTAGCACTGATGACCTATCCTAAGGGAAGTCATCAATATATTCTGACCTGATCCCTAATAAGTATGATAAATAAATTAAAATAATTAATCTTTAAACCTAAACACCCAGTCCCTTTGTTCTTATGGGAAACAATGCTGCCACGGGAGGGTATAAGAGCAATTTTCCTCCTCTCCCTATCGAAATCACAGACTCTCGGATGAGTGAGTTGTTCATGCTGCATACACATATTGCTGTAATGAGAGATAGCTGTTGGCTGAACCAGCATATCCATCTGACAACGGAGATTCACAAAGCCACAGGTTAGAGAGGGGCACACAGACTCCAGGCATTGGTACAGACAACCGGAGGACATGCGGACGAGCAAGGACTTGGACACATTGGAACCATAGGACCAGGAACGCCCCTGAAGAAGAACAGTCTTGGGTAACCCACTGAGAAAGGCAGAGGAACCACAGGAGTATTGTAAGGATACATACACAATATTTTTGTTAGCTTAGTGCAACAAAATGGTTAATCCAGAGGGTGGCTGGAAGAGGGTTAATCAGCAGAACTGATGGTTGGCAGAAATCAGGAAAATTGCAAGATGACTGCACAGTGTGAACGGACGGTGGAGCACTTCAAACAAACTGAACTTTAGAGCCTCAACACTAAGATACAAGTAGTCGGGGGCCATGGCTATGTAGCAGAAGAGAGAGGACATAACCTGGGAGAGCTCCTGGAATCCTGACTATATCCTGCCATTAAGACCCCTTTTAAGTGTGATTTACCTGTCAGGTCTGAAGACCTTTGGACCCTGGAAGGTGTTCGGCCAGTATAAAGGAGCGCTGTGAGGACCTGAGACGCTGGGTGCCGAGGGAGCCATGTGAGGCGGCGGCCATTTTATAAGCGCGCGCTCTAACAAGATACAGAGCGGCGCCAACTTCTGCCGGAGCCGGGACTCCCCCCTGAATCTCGGGGAATCCCCGATACCTGCGGATGAGTGCTGCGGAGCTCTAGTGCGCTGGGAGCTGGAGAGACTTGGACTGTGGTGCCTGTGTGAGGTGGCAGCCATTACATAAGCGCACGCTCTGACAGGAGGAGAAGCGACGCTGCTCACCATAACTGCAGCGCTGTCCAGGAGGTGAGCACACATTCTGAACTTCATTAAGGGGATGGGTGGTGTGTGCTCTGGAAACTTGGGCCCCACGCTCCCCTATCAGAAGACACTTACCCTGCCGGTGCTATTACTTTGGAGGGCTTAACCCCCCTTCCTTGCTGCTGCCTCTGCGGGTGCTGTGGGTCCCCCCCGGTGCACGGAGCTCTAGTGACGACTAGGAACTGCTGCATTTATTACTCTAAGCACTTCACCCATTTAGTGCTGCCTCATAATATAAATACTTTACATCAGCCCTGCCATTTCTGTGACTGGAACTTGGCACTATTCCATAATATAATTTCAATTATTTTGTTGCCTCTTACTACTGTTAGCTACGCAGCACTCTAAGGGATCAGGTGTGTTGTGAATTCTGTGGCAGAGCTCCCTCCTGTGGTCACAAGTGGTACTTCGGCTGATTCTCTCTGGGAGCTTCCGTTTGTGGAGGAAACTGGTACTGCTGCTTCTGAGTTTTCTCCCTCAGGTGATCTGGTGAGGTCGTTAGGTGCTTCTCTACTTAACCCCACCTAATGCTTTGATTCATGCTTCCTGTCAATGTTCCAGTGTTGGACTTGTGTTTCTCTGGATCATTCCTGTGGCCTGCTGCTCTGCATAGCTAAGTGCTTCTTTGCTATTTGTTGCTATTTTTTCTGTCCAGCTTGTCTATTTGTTTTGCTGGAAGCTCTGGGACGCAAAGGGTGTACCTCCGTGCCGTTAGTTCGGTATGGAGGGTCTTTTTGCCCCTTTGCGTGGTTTTCTTTAGGGTTTTGTGTAGACCGCAAAGTTATCTTTCCTATCCTCGTTCTGTCTAGAATATCGGGCCTCACTTTGCTGAATCTATTTCATCCCTACGTTTGTCTTTTCATCTTACTCACAGTCATTATATGTGGGGGGCTGCCTTTTCCTTTGGGGTATTTCTCTGAGGCAAGGTAGGCTTATTTTTTCTATCTTCAGGCTAGTTAGTTTCTCAGGCTGTGCCGAGCTGCATAGGTAGCGTTAGGCGCAATCCACGGCTGCCTCTAGTTGTGTTTGGAGAGGATCAGGGATTGCGGTCTGCAGAGTTCCCACGTCTCAGAGCTTGTTCTATGATTTTGGGTTATTGTCAGATCACTGTATGTGCTCTGACCTCCATGTCCATTGTGATACTGAATTGCCTTTCAAAACAGTACAGGAAGCCCAAAGTACTAATGATTCTCAATAGAGGGAAAATGGTCAGTGCTCACTCAATGGAATTAATCTGCGCTGGCAGCTATGTTCAGAAAGGGTCTCTCTGAAGCCCTTAAGGATGTCATGGTGGGATTTCCTATGCCTGCTGGTTTGAATGAGTCTATGTCTTTGGCTATTCAGATCGGTCGACGCTTGCGTGAGCGTAAATCTGTGCACCATTTGGCGGTATTACCTGAGCTTAAACCTGAGCCTATGCAGTGCGATAGGACTTTGACCAGAGTTGAACGGCAAGAACACAGACGTCTGAATGGGCTGTGTTTCTACTGTGGTGATTCCACTCATGCTATCTCTGATTGTCCTAAGCGCACTAAGCGGTTCGCTAGGTCTGCCACCATTGGTACGGTACAGTCAAAATTTCTTCTGTCCGTTACCTTGATCTGCTCTTTGTCATCATATTCTGTCATGGCGTTTGTGGATTCAGGCGCTGCTCTGAATTTGATGGACTTGGAATATGCTAAGCGTTGTGGGTTTTTCTTGGAGCCCTTGCAGTGTCCTATTCCATTGAGACGTATTGATGCTACACCTTTGGCCAAGAATAAGCCTCAATACTGGACCCAGCTGACCATGTGCATGGCTCCTGCACATCAGGAGGATATTCGCTTTCTGGTGTTGCATAATCTGCATGATGTGGTCGTGTTGGGGTTGCCATGGCTACAAGCCCATAATCCAGTATTGGATTGGAAATCCATGTCGGTGTCCAGCTGGGGTTGTCAGGGGGTACATGGTGATGTTCCATTTTTGTCAATTTCGTCATCCACCCCTTCTGAGGTTCCAGAGTTCTTGTCTGATTACCGGGATGTATTTGATGAGCCCAAGTCCGATGCCCTACCTCCGCATAGGGATTGTGATTGTGCTATCAATTTGATTCCTGGTGGTAAATTCCCAAAAGGTCGACTGTTTAATTTATCCGTGCCTGAGCACACCGCTATGCGCAGTTATGTGAAGGAATCCCTGGAGAAGGGGCATATTCGCCTGTCATCGTCGCCATTAGGAGCAGGGTTCTTTTTTGTAGCCAAAAAGGATGGTTCGCTGAGACCTTGTATAGATTATCGCCTTCTTAATAAGATCACTGTTAAATTTCAGTACCCCTTGCCTTTGTTATCTGATTTGTTTGCTCGGATTAAGGGGGCTAGTTGGTTCACCAAGATTGATCTTCGTGGTGCGTATAATCTGGTGCGAATCAGGCGAGGCGATGAATGGAAAACTGCATTTAATACGCCCGAGGGTCATTTTGAGTATCTAGTGATGCCATTCGGACTTGCCAATTATTATTATTATTATTATTATTATTTATTTATATAGCACCATTGATTCCATGGTGCTGTACATGAGAAGGGGTTACATACAAGTTACAAATATCTCATACAGTAAACAAACTAACAATGACGGACTGATACAGAGGGGCGAGGACCCTGCCCTTGCGGGCTTACATGCTCCATCAGTGTTTCAGTCCTTTATGCATGACATCTTCCGAGAGTACCTGGAAAAATTCCTGATTGTGTACTTGGATGACATTTTGATCTTCTCGGATGATTGGGAGTCTCATGTGAAACAGGTCAGAACGGTTTTTCAGGTCCTGCGTGCTAACTCTTTGTTTGTGAAGGGATCAAAGTGTCTCTTTGGTGTGCAGAAGGTTTCATTTTTGGGGTTCATCTTTTCCCCTTCTACTATCGAGATGGATCCTGTTAAGGTCCAAGCCATCCATGATTGGACTCAGCCGACATCTCTGAAGTCTGCAAAAGTTCCTGGGCTTTGCTAATTTTTATCGTCGCTTCATCTGCAATTTTTCTAGTATTGCCAAACCATTGACCGATTTGACCAAGAAGGGTGCTGATTTGGTCAATTGGTCTTCTGCTGCTGTGGAAGCTTTTCAAGAGTTGAAGCGTTGTTTTTCTTCTGCCCCTGTGTTGTGTCAACCTGATGTTTCTCTTCCGTTCCAGGTCGAGGTTGATGCTTCTGAGATTGGAGCAGGGGCTGTTTTGTCGCAGAGAGGTTCTGATTGTTCAGTGATGAAACCATGCGCTTTTTTTTCCAGGAAGTTTTCGCCTGCTGAGCGGAATTATGATGTGGGCAACCGAGAGTTGCTGGCCATGAAGTGGGCATTCGAGGAGTGGCGTCATTGGCTTGAAGGAGCTAAGCATCGCGTGGTGGTATTGACTGATCATAAGAACCTGACTTATCTCGAGTCTGCTAAGCGTTTGAATCCTAGACAGGCTCGTTGGTCGCTGTTTTTCGCCCGTTTTGACTTTGTGATTTCGTACCTTCCGGGCTCTAAGAATGTGAAGGCGGATGCCCTGTCTAGGAGTTTTGTGCCCGACTCTCCGGGTTTATCTGAGCCGGCGGGTATCCTCAAGGAAGGAGTAATTGTGTCTGCCATCTCCCCTGATTTGCGGCGGGTGCTGCAAAAATTTCAGGCTAATAAACCTGATCGTTGTCCAGCGGAGAAACTGTTTGTCCCGGATAGGTGGACAAATAAAGTGATCTCTGAGGTTCATTGTTTGGTGTTGGCTGGTCATCCTGGAATCTTTGGTACCAGAGAGTTAGTGGCTAGATCCTTTTGGTGGCCGTCTCTGTCGTGGGATGTGCGTTCTTTTGTGCAGTCCTGTGGGATTTGTGCTCGGGCTAAGCCCTGCTGTTCTCGTGCCAGTGGGTTGCTTTTGCCCTTGCCGGTCCCGAAGAGACCTTGGACACATATCTCTATGGATTTTATTTCAGATCTTCCCGTCTCTCAAAAGATGTCAGTCATTTGGGTGGTCTGTGATCGCTTTTCTAAGATGGTCCATCTGGTACCCTTGTCCAAGTTGCCTTCCTCCTCTGATTTGGTGCCATTGTTCTTCCAGCATGTGGTTCGTTTGCATGGCATTCCAGAGAATATCGTTTCTGACAGAGGTTCCCAGTTTGTTTCGAGGTTTTGGCGAGCCTTTTGTGGTAGGATGGGCATTGACTTGTCTTTTTCCTCGGCTTTTCATCCTCAGACTAATGGCCAGACCGAACGAACCAATCAGACCTTGGAAACCTATCTGAGATGCTTTGTTTCTGCCGATCAGGATGACTGGGTGTCCTTTTTGCCTTTGGCTGAGTTCGCCCTTAATAATCGGGCCAGCTCGGCTACCTTGGTTTCGCCATTTTTCTGCAATTCTGGGTTCCATCCTCGTTTCTCTTCAGGACAGGTTGAGTCTTCGGACTGTCCTGGTGTGGATACTGTGGTGGACAGGTTGCAGCAGATTTGGACTCATGTAGTGGACAATTTGACCTTGTCCCAGGAGAAGGCTCAACGTTTCGCTAATCGCAGACGCCGTGTGGGTCCCCGACTTCGTGTTGGGGATCTGGTTTGGTTATCTTCTCGTCATATTCCTATGAAGGTTTCGTCTCCGAAGTTTAAACCTCGTTTCATTGGTCCTTATAGGATTTCTGAGGTTATTAATCCTGTGTCTTTTCGTCTGACCCTCCCAGATTCTTTTTTCATACATAACGTCTTCCATAGGTCATTGTTGCGGAGATACGTGGCATCTATGGTTCCATCTGTTGACTCTCCTGCCCCGGTTTTGGTGGAGGGGGAATTGGAGTACATTGTGGAGAAGATTTTGGATTCTCGTGTTTCAAGACGGAAACTCCAGTATCTGGTTAAATGGAAGGGTTATGCTCAGGAGGATAATTCCTGGGTTTTTGCCTCTGATGTCCATGCTCCCGATCTTGTTCGTGCCTTTCATGTGGCTCATCCTGGTCGGCCTGGGGGCTCTGGTGAGGGTTCGGTGACCCCTCCTCAAGGGGGGGGTACTGTTGTGAATTCTGTGGCAGAGCTCCCTCCTGTGGTCACAAGTGGTACTTCAGCTGATTCTCTCTGGGAGCTTCCGTTTGTGGAGGAAACTGGTACTGCTGCTTCTGAGTTTTCTCCCTCAGGTGATCTGGTGAGGTCGTTAGGTGCTTCTCTACTTAACCCCACCTAATGCTTTGATTCATGCTTCCTGTCAATGTTCCAGTGTTGGACTTGTGTTTCTCTGGATCATTCCTGTGGCCTGCTGCTCTGCATAGCTAAGTGCTTCTTTGCTATTTGTTGCTATTTTTTCTGTCCAGCTTGTCTATTTGTTTTGCTGGAAGCTCTGGGACGCAAAGGGTGTACCTCCGTGCCGTTAGTTCGGTATGGAGGGTCTTTTTGCCCCTTTGCGTGGTTTTCTTTAGGGTTTTGTGTAGACCGCAAAGTTATCTTTCCTATCCTCGTTCTGTCTAGAATATCGGGCCTCACTTTGCTGAATCTATTTCATCCCTACGTTTGTCTTTTCATCTTACTCACAGTCATTATATGTGGGGGGCTGCCTTTTCCTTTGGGGTATTTCTCTGAGGCAAGGTAGGCTTATTTTTTCTATCTTCAGGCTAGTTAGTTTCTCAGGCTGTGCCGAGTTGCATAGGTAGCGTTAGGCGCAATCCACGGCTGCCTCTAGTTGTGTTTGGAGAGGATCAGGGATTGCGGTCTGCAGAGTTCCCACGTCTCAGAGCTCGTTCTATGATTTTGGGTTATTGTCAGATCACTGTATGTGCTCTGACCTCCATGTCCATTGTGATACTGAATTGCCTTTCAGAACACAGGTGCTGCTAACAAATTGAGAAGATATGCCAGGGATGACCCCTCGAATGGTGTGCAAACCTTCAGAAACAACCCCTCACAATCTCAGCGCAAAATCCGCCTTTCTGATAGTAATGAGGAGGGTGAACAAGAAGAACTGACTCTCAAACAGGCATCTGAACAATTAATGCAAGCTGTCTCCTTAACCAGATCATCTTTTACTGAAAAAATAGAGGATGTGCACACTGAGGTGGGACGTCTAAGGCAGGATATGCAGGCCATGAGAGGATGCATCATAGAGGTGGAATCAAGAGTGTCACAAATAGAAGACACCATCACACCCATGGAAGCTAAGTTGACAAAGCCGGCTGGCTCTATAAATGCCTGGAAACAAAAAGCAGATCATTTGGAGAACAGACTACGTCGGAATAATATTTCCGAATTATTGGTCCGCCGGAACGTTCAGAGGGCCAGCAACCCGAGCATTTTTTAGAGTGGTGGCTTAAGGCCTCTCTGGGAGATGAATTCTCAACATTCTCTGTGGAATGGGCCGCCAGGATTCCCACAAGACCTCTCCCTCCTGGAGCTCCACCGAGACCTTTTTTGGCGTGTCTTCTCAAGTGCAAGGATAGAGACGCTATTCTACGACTGGAATGGCAAAAAAGCCCTATCAAATTTCATAATGCCACAATCTCGATTTTTTTCTATGGAGCTTCAGAAACAGCGGGTGCGGTTCATGGAAATAAGGAAACAACCCAGAGACCAAAACGTCATGTACTCCATGATCTATCCAGCTCGACTCTGAATTGTTCATGAGGGTTCTTCTATATTTTTCACTGATCCGGAGGAAGCGGCTGAATGGCTTCAGACCCACAGGGCATCTAATGTAAAGAGATCCTAATGTATTCATGATACAGACAAATTTTTCTGATAACTGTATAATGGGGCTCTCTCTATGGGCGTCCAACTCAACAACAATACCGGACGCTGAATCTAGCGAGGGTATCCCCATTTTCACTTAGCAATAGGAGCACAGGACTTCACTCCTATTATTGTTTGGTTTTTGCTCTGTTTTTTCTCTTATGTTTGTTTTATCTGTTATTTAGGTAGAAATTGCCGCCAACAGCTTTCATGTTCTTTGTGTGATGTCCCTAAGGTCTGCCCAGACACTAACGCATATCGTATTTTGACGTGTAAGTATGGGATCTGAAATAGTATGTATGACCTTGAATGAGCGGGGTATCAAATCTCCCCGGAAAAAAATTAAGGTATTCTCACGGATCAAACGCTATCATCCTCATGTTGTGGCTTTGGTAGAGATGCATTTGACTAGAGATACGGCCCGATGTGTACAGAAACCATGGGTACAATGGTCCATCCACCCATTTCACACGAGCTACTCTAGAGGGGTTTCACTGCTAATCTGTAGAGATGTTAGATGGGAAGCTGAAGGTCGTTTTGCTTTTGTGTATGCATTAATTAACTCTCGTGAATATGTTATACTATGTGTTTATAACCCTCCTCCAGCTAATATATCAGTTCTTCGGATGGCAACGGGTTTTGCCCTAAACTACCCAGATGCAAATGTCATTTGTATGGGGGGTTTTAATCTAGTTATGGATAACCGCCTTGATAGACTGAGATTGGGTGATGAGATATCTGGAGAGCCCCCCTCTCAGGCTCCATCCCAATTGGCTTTATTCATGGGGGCAGTGGATGGCTAGGTCTGTGGAGGATACGCCACCCTGAGATAAAAGGATATACCTGTCACTCATCCACCAGACGTTCTCTCTCTCGCATAGACTATATATTTGGATCCGAGGGATTGGCAATGTGGGTGGATAGCATTGAACATGGCAATAGGGGAATATGTGGCCACAGCCTGGTCATCCTTAAACTTAAATATGGACAATCAAATAATGGTATAGTCTGGAAGTTGAATCCATTCTGGCTGAAATTAATAGACTCTAATGATAGGACTGTTGATCAGTTAAATTGCTTCATTTCATCCCACCCAGAGCCTCAAAACACTAACCTATTTTGGGATGCCCTTAAGGCGTATCAAAGGGGATGTTTATCTTCTACAATTTCTTATATTAAAAGGGTGACCTCAAGGGAGGATGACGAGATGGAGCAACGACTGAAAGACTCGGAGACCACATATATATCTAATACAACTAATGGTAATAGATTTTAGTGGCTAACTTCCCAGAGGTTATATGCTCAGCATACAGACACTAAATCTAAACATAAATTATTTTTCACTCGTCAATCCTATTTTGAACTAGGGAACCAAGCTAGCAAATTTTTGGCCTTCTTGATACGCCAGCATAATACATCTAATACAATACTACAGATTTGAACACCAGATGGATCACTGGTATCCTCAACTGAAGAAATACTTAATTGTTTCCACGACTACTACAAGCCGTTATATAACCAAACCAACCAAACCGCTGCATGACCAGCTCTACCCTCGCCTACTGTATTCTCACCCATCCCTTGTAGATTGTGAGCCTTCGCGGGCAGGGTCCTCTCTCCTCCTGTACCAGTTATGACTTGTATTGTTTAAGATTATTGTACTTGTTTTTATTTTGTATACCCCTCCTCACATGTAAAGCGCCTGGAATAAATGGCGCTATAACAATAAATAATAATAATAATAATATAAATCAAGAGTGGCCTTGATATTCTGGAATGTTTGGATTATATATCGGATGCAACATTTCCCACACTGAGTTCAGCCCAGCGAGCCTTCATGGATGCTGAGTTCACCTTGGAGGAGATAGAATATGCTATCACGGATATGGCCACTGGGAAGGCTCCTGGTCCAGACGGGTTTCCCATTGAACTATATAGGAAATATCGAGACATACTAGCACCACTTTTATTGAGAGTGTTTCGGGGGGTATGGGAGGAAGGATCTATGCCTGACACTTTCTATGAGGCAAACATTATTATACTTAGGAAGGAGGGGAAGGACCCTTTGGAATGTGGATCTTACTGCCCTTTATCATTGGTAAATGTAGACTATAAAATTTTTACTAAAATTCTAGCTACTAGACTGAATTCGATTATATTAGACCTTATACATCCGGACCAAACGGGCTTTATGCCTGGTAAAAATACTTCTATTAACATTAGACGTGTCCAGTCGGTGATTCAATATAGTTCATTGGTGCAGATAACTGCTGGACATTAGCATCGCTGGACGCAGCCAAAGTCTTTGACTCCCTCGAGTGGCCCTTTCTATCCGCATGTCTGCAAAAATATGGGTTTGGTGATAAATTCTTAAAATGGGTTGGTATACTATATATGAAACCTAGAGCCCGTATAATTGTAAATGGCTCCATTTGTAAGCCCTTTTCACTATATAGAGGGACCCGTCAGGGATGTCCCTTTCCCCGGCCCTCTTCACCCACGCGATAGAGGCATTGGCGATACGCATAAGGTCTTCCCCCGACATTAGAGGTATAGACATAGCTAGTCGTGTGGATACCATCGGTTTATATGCTGATGATATGGTGATATTTATGGACAGGGCGGAGGAAACACTGCCAAAAGTAATTGCCACTATAGATAAATTTAGTAAATATTCGGGCTTGTACATAAATTGGGACAAATCCGCTTTGATGCCCCTCTCCCACATCCCAATGCCCCATCTTGAACCTCTTTCCTCCCTCCTTATTATACCTAATTTCAAGTATCTGGGCATCCACCTATCTCAATATAGTAGATCTGATTTACAACTTAATATACTCCCATTGCTAGAATTGGTCAAATCTAAATTTGCAGCTTAGAAAAAACTCCCGCTATCTGTAGCCGGTCGTATTTATCTAATTAAAATGATACTGCTCCCCAAGCTCAGTTATTGTCTTCAACACAGTGCTCTGCTAATACCTAAATCCTTTTTTGCGAATTTGAACTCCCAAATCACATCTTTCATATGGGGGGGGGGGGAGTCTAGGCCCAAACTCAAGTTATCTACGCTGCAGAGACCAAAACAGGGGGGTGGAGCGGCGCTGCCGGATTTTTATCTATATTACTTGGCTGGTCAGGCTAGAGCAATTAATAAATGGATGCCCAATAACTATCTCCCTAATTCTGAAAGCCACTTGCTTCATTCTGCCCAAGTTGACTGTCCACTAAACTTCCTGGAACTGGAGAAAATCAGTGTCCCCCGTTTACTACCCTTACTTTGTCTGGCATGATCAATTTGGAGGCAAATTAAAAAAAACTATTGGATTTATTGATATTATAGCGGAAATGCCCCTGTGGAAAAATAATTATTTTCCAGCTCTGTTGAATCACCCATCCACTGACTTTTGGATTTTGCATGGTGTCTCCTCAATAGGTGATCTATATGGCGGGGGGATCTTTGTGTCTGTTGAGCAATTGCAAACTAAACATGGTATACCGAGATCCCAATTTTTTCGATATCTACAACTAAGGTCAGCCATTCAATCGCATATGAGGCATACAGGTGCAGGCCGAGCTATCTCCTCTCTACCCTTGATAGGAATTCTCAACTCGCAGAGTCCCCAGGGCCTTATCTCCTCTCTATATACCTATATGTTATCATCGGGAGCTGTATCCACATAAGATCTATTAAGGGGAAATGGGGGGGGGACTTCTTTCTGATATACAAGAAGAGGAATGGGAAGATATTCTACAATCTCCAATTAAAGTATCTCCATCAGTCAACAATAGGATGACCCAGCTACATATAATACATCAATCGTACTTAACTCCGACACAACATTTTAAAATGGGTCGATTCCAAGCACCAGAGTGTCTGCGATGTCATTCAATGGATGCAGACTTTATCCACATGATATGGAGGTGCCCTATCATTCTTCATTAGGATCATTGGGATCATTATATCGATATTTTCTAACGAGAGACACTTTTTATGGCACGGAAGGTATTGGCACTGCGGTGGATGGGGGGCTCATGTCCATCTCTGAGAACTTGGATTGATCTGGTAAACTCGGTCATTCCATATGAACGTACGCTGTATCAGAACAGAGGGTGTCCGGGCAAATTTGAAAAAATCTGGGGTAGATGGAATTCTTCCCATCTTACTCTATAGATACACCATAATCGGGTTTTGGTGCTGGTTTTGGGGGCATCGCAGGAGGGACAGATATAATGCAAAGTTTCCTTTCTTTTCCCTTTCTTCTAATGCAGCAAATTAGTAGTTATTGTAGTTACAGTTATAACTTAGGATTTACGATTTCATGTTTCTATTTACATAACACATATGATGCAGACGACCGGACATACACAATTCATTGTTAAAAGATAACACTTCTTATAAATAAAGATACGCATTTTATTGCATGTTTAACAATGCATATTATATGTACTCTATATTATGTCCAACAATAATGGATACAAATGTGTATGTAACATAGTTTGTTTTATTGTTAATAAACAAATAAAAAAAAAAAAAGATACTAGAGTATCTAGTCCACATATAAAGGTACCGTCACACTCAGCGACGCTGCAGCGATATAGACAACGAGCCGATCGCTGGAGCGTCGCTGTTTAGGTCGCTGTAGAGACGTCAAACACAGCAACTCCAGAACGATGCAGGAGCGATCCAGTGACATAACAGCGACTCACTTATCGTTCTCGCTGGTTGTTAGCTCCATGTAAAACGTTGCTGGCATCGTTGCTTTTGATGTCAAACATGACGATACACGCCGACCTGACAACCAAATAAAGTTCTGGACTTCTAGCTCCGACCAGCGATGTCACAGTGGGATCCAGATCGCTGGTGCGTGTCAAACACAACGAGATCGCTATCCAGGACGCTGCAACGTCACGGATCGTTGTCGTTCTCGTTGCAAAGTTGCTGAGTGTGACGGTACCTTTAGAGTCTCTCTGACTGGCATTTAAGAGGCTTTGGCCGGCGTCACACTCAGCGTATAAAAATACGCTCCGTAATTTACGGCCATAATACGCTGAAAAGTCCCCAAAATAGTGGTCCGTATCTCCTCCGTAGGCAGGGTGCGTCAGCGTATTTTGCACATGGCATCCTCCATATGTAATCCGTATGGCATCCGTACTGCGAGATTTTCTCGCAGGCTTGCAAAACCGACATACGGATATACAAGGGATCCATGTGCTCAAAAAATAATAAAAACATATGTACTGTCTATATATATATATATATATATATATGTATATATATATATATATATATATATATATATATATGTTAGTGAGACACATATATATATATATATATATATATATATATATAAATATTTCATCCAGTGCGAGATAGCTTAAAAGCCGGTAATTCAATTGCCGGCTTTTGCTATCTCCTTCCAAAACCCGACATGATATGTGACATGGTTTACATACAGTAAACCATGTCATATTCCCATTTTTTTTGCATATTCCACACTACTAATGTTAGTAGTGTGTATGTGCAAAATTTGGCCATTCTAGCTATTAAAATAAAGGGTTAAATGGCGGAAAAAATTGGTGTGGGCTCCCGCGCAATTTTCTCCGCCAGAGTAGTAAAGCCAGTGACTGAGGGCAGATATTAATAGCCTGGAGAGGGTTCACGGTTATTGGCCCCCCCTGGCTAAAAACATCTGCCCCCAGCCACCCCAGAAAAGGCACATCTGGAAGATGCGCCTATTCTGGCACTTGGCCACTCTCTTCCCATTCCCGTGTAGCGGTGGGATATGGGGTAATGAAGGGTTAATGTCACCTTGCTATTGTAAGGTGACATTAAGCCAGATTAATAATGGAGAGGCGTCAATTATGACACCTATCCATTATTAATCCAATAGTCTGAAATAGTTAAAAAAAAACACAAACACATTATTAAAAAGTCTTTTAATGAAATAAAAACACAGGTTGTTTGAATATTTTATTATTCTGGTAATCCACCTGAAGACCCTCGCTCTGTGACAAAGAAAAAATAATAAACCAACAATATACATACCTTCTGAGGATCTGTCACGTCCCACGATGTAAATCCATCTGAAGGGGTTAATTTTTTTTTACAGCCAGGAGCTCTGCTATAATGCAGCTGTGTTCCTGACTGTAAAACCCCAGCGAATGAATGGAAACTAGGTCAATGACCTGTAGTTACCTTCATTCGCGGGGGAGGCGCCCTCTGCTGGATGTCCTTCGAGCGTGGGAAAAAATCTGAAAAGTTCCCAGGCTCGAGTTCATATGAGGACAACCAGCAGAGGGCGCATCACCGCGAATGAAGGTAACTACAGGTCATTGACCTAGTTTCCATTCATTCGCTGTGGTTTTACAGTCAGGAACACAGCTGCATTATAGCAGAGCTCCTGGCTGTAAAAAAAATTAACCCCTTCAGATGGATTTACATCGTGGGACGTGACAGATCCTCGGAAGGTATGTATATTGTTGGTTTATTATTTTTTCTTTGTCACAAAGTGAGGGTCTTCAGGTGGATTACCAGAATAATAAAATATTCAAACAACCTGTGTTTTTATTTCATTAAAATACTTTTTAATAATGTGTTTGTGTTTTTTTAACCATTTCAGACTATTGGATTAATAATGGATAGGTGTCATAATTGACGCCTCTCCATTATTAATCTGGCTTAATGTCACCTTACAATAGCAAGGTGACATTAACCCTTCATTACCACATATCCCACCGCTACACGGGAATGGGAAGAGAGTGGCCAAGTGCCAGAATAGGCGCATCTTCCAGATGTGCCTTTTCTGGGGTGGCTGGGGGCAGATGTTTTTAGCCGGGGGGGGGCAATAACCGTGAACCCTCCCCAGGCTATTAAATCTGCCCTCAGTCACTGGCTTTACTACTCTGGTGGAGAAAATTGCGCAGGAGCCCACGCCAATTTTTTCCGCCATTTAACCCTTTATTTTAATAGCTAGAAAGGCCAAATTTTGCACCTACACACTACTAACATTAGTAGTGTGGAATATGCAAAAAAATGGGAATATGACATGGTTTACTGTATGTAAACCATGTCTCATATCATGTCGGGTTTAGGAAGGAGATAGCAAAAGCCGGCAATTGAATTACCGGCTTTTAAGCTATCTAGCGCTGGATGAAATATTAATATATATATATATATGTGTCTCACTGACATATATATATATATATATATATATATATAAACACCTATTCTATGTGTACACATTTATTCTACCTATTCTATTGTAAGCTGTCAGTGTGATTTTACTGTACACCGCACTGAATTGCCGGCTTTTCTCTCTAACACCGCTGCGTATTTCTCGCAAGTCACACTGCTGGTCCGTGTGTAATCCGTATTTTTCTGCCTTCCGTAGACTTTCATTGGCGATTTTTTTGCGCAATACGGTGACAAACGCAGCATGCTGCGATTTTCTACGGCCGTAGAAAGCCGTATAATACGGATCAGTAAAATACGGCAGATAGGAGCTGGGGCATAGAGAATAATTGGGCCATGTGTAATGCGTGTTTTACGGACGTATTTTATGCGCTCATACGTCTGTAAAACTCGCTAGTGTGAGGCCGGCCTTAGGGAGATGATGTCGCAGAGAGATGCCAGGCAATTTATAAAAGCCAACATAGAGAACTGCAAAGGGTGACGGCCATAGGAGAATGGAGCTGAGCCTGGCCTAGCCGAGAAAGAAGCGTAACAATATTGAAAGATACCATAGTCTATATTGGAACATTGCTCCGTTATGCCTAAACTCGAGTACATAGGCAATGTTTTAATTTTTTTACATACACACTTCATATTCCTTTAATTTTGCCATATGGAGGCAATGTAACGATAATGTATTGATGACCTAGAATAGATCATCCATATCAGCTCTGTATGGGCCATTTGATTAGGAGCGGATCTGCATAACTTGCAGTACCTGGCAGCAGCCATTAAATAGTGTGTGGAGCTGTGGTGCTCTGCTCCATAAACCATTTACATCTATCTGCTGCTGGTAATAGATGATCAGTGGCATGTCGGGAGTCAGGCCCTCACAATCCCATACTAATTACCTACTTTGAGGTCATCTTTGTCATGCAAAACATCTATAACACTAGAATGCAACATTTTTTTACCCATACTTGATATCTAGGAAAACGATCACTCATAAAGTAACAACTTTTAATAGCTTCTAAGAGGTATTTTTTTAAAAAAAAAAGAAAAATTGCCTAAAAGTTTCATAATGATGGCAAATGATTATACCTAATATTAGGATACAAAAACAATTGCTTCTGTGGAGATTCCATCAAATTACTCATTAAAACATTCTTATGGAACTCCATTTAGTTGTTAAAGAAAAGATTTTTACAATTTATTATTATTATACATTCTTATAGCGCCATTTATTCCATGGAGCTTTATATGTGAATACGGGCAAATATAGACAAATACATTAAACATGAGCAAATAACAAGGCACACGGGTACATAAGGAGGGAGGACCCTGCCCGCGAGGGCTCACAGTCTGCAGGGGATGGGTGATGAAACACTAGGAGAGGGTAGGGCAGGTTGTGCGGCGGTTCAGTAATGTGGTGTTTTATATAATAGTTCTTGACAGGTAGCAAATAGCATGTCAGTAAAATAAAATGAGATGGAGGACTTTCTCTGAACACACATATGTAGGTTTTGTTGTGCTCATTCTTTCCTTTTTCCGCCTACAGGCCTCCAGTTGTCATCATCCTATCCTTATGGCTGTCACAGCTTTTCGTTTTCTGCAAAGTGTCCAAAACCTCTCAAGGACGCACAAAGAGGTGCATGTTGGTGTCAACAGAAGTAAGTTGTTCATTTTTACCAACTTAAGAAATTCATGAATGTGTTCATCAAATTGTCCTCCTTCTACTGGAAGGATTAAAATTCTTAGAAAAAGAAAAATGATTGTGAGTCAAAGGTCAGAAGAAAAGGAATCAATCTTTCAAGCCACGATTTAATGCATTCCTGTGATGCTATAATAATAATATTTATACTGGACCATTCGATAAAGCAGAGGTGGGGGGAACCTCCTGTCATTTGCACCAGCCCTAGGGCAGATTTCTGGTGGGCCGTAGAGCTTGGGCCGCCAACCCCATTTAATGCCGACCAACTTCCTGTGATGTATGCAGGAGTTTCAGTGTCTCCTATGTGATGTATACAGCAGTCTTCGTGTAGCTTATGTGAACTATATACAGCAGTCTCAGTGTATCCTGTGTGCCGTATATACAGCAGTCTGTCTCCTATGTGATGAACAGTGACTTAAAAAAGTATTCACACCCCATTAACTGTTCCACGTGTTTTCACATTACACCCACAAATTTAAATGTTTTTTTATTTGGATTTTATGTGACATGCCAACCCAATATGTCAAGTATTTGTGAGGTGTAAAGGAAATTATAAAAGGTTTTCTAATTTTTTTTTTTTTAAATATAAATCTGAAAATTGTGATGCGCATTTGTATTAGCCCCCCCTGAGTCAATACTTTGTAGGACCACCTTTTGCTGCTATTACTACTGCAAGTATTGGGATAGTGTTTTCAGGGTGATGTGCAGTGTTAGCTTTTTGACACATATAGCGTTTTGTATTTACCATAAAAGAGCTAAGTCCCCTACTGCTTTTTGCAAACTGAAAATTTGACTTCTCATGACTTGCTTTAAAAAATACCAGTCTTCTAATCTTGACACTCTTCCATAAAAACCTGATTTATAGAGTATACCTCTTATAGTTGTCCTGTTGATAGATTCTCCCATCTGAACTGTGGATCTCTAGAATGACGATGGCCTCTTAGCTGCTTCTTTAATTTGTGCTCTCCTTGCTTGGGATGAAAGTTTAGGTGGACAGGCAAGTCTTGGTAGGTTTGCAGTTGTGCCATACCTTTTCTATTTTTGGATGATTGATTGAACAATGCTTAGTGAGATGTTCAGAGCTTAGGTTATTTTTTTTTTTTATAACCTAACCCTGCTTTATTTCTCTCAACTTTATTCCTGACCTGTCTAGTGTGTTCCTTGGTTTTCACGGACACATTACATTGATCCCTAATGTTTTCAAACAAAGCCCTGAGGCCTGCAGAGATCAGCTGTAGTTATACTATTATACTTTATTATGAATACCCATTTTCATATGTAAAGCGCCATGGAATAAATGGCGCTATAATAATAAATAATAATGAGAATAAATTACACACAGGTGGACTCAATTTACTAATTTTATGACTTGTGGAGGCAATTGGCCACTCAGGATTTTATTTATTTGCATTTGTATTCAGACTACAGAGGGTTAAATACAAATGCACGTTACAATTTTCAGATTTATTTTTTTTAAATATTTAGAAAACCATGCATTATTTCCTTTACACTTCAAAAATACTTGCTACTTTGTGTTGGTATATTACAGAAAATCCCAATAAAATATATTTGTTTGTGGGTGTAACGAGAAAACACTTGGAAAAGTTCACACGGTATGAAAAGTTGATAAAGTCACTGTATATACCACAGTCTGTATATACAGGAGAGTCATTGTGTCTCCTATGTGATGCATACAGCAGAGTCTGTGTCTCCTATGTGATGTTTATACAGCAGTCTCAGTGTATCCTATGTGCTGTATATTCAGCAATCACAGTGTATCCTGTCTGGTGTATATACAGTATTATCAGTGTATCCTATATAATGCAGTCTCAATGCATCCTATGTGATTTAGATACAGAAGTCTCACTGTATCCTATTTGATGTATACAGCAGTCTCAGTGTCTCCTACGTGTTGCATACAGCAGTCTGTGTCTCATATGTAATGTATATACAGCAGTCTCAGAGTATCCTTTATGATGTATGCAGCCGAGTCTCAGTGTCTCCTATGTGATGTTTATGCTGCAGTCAGTGTCTCGTATTTGATGTACAAACAGTAGTCTAAGTGTCTCCTATGTGATGTATATACAGTAGTCTCAGTGTATCCTATGTGATGTATACAGCTGTTTCAGTGTCTCCCACGTGATGTATACAGGAGAGTCTCGGTGTATTTAATGTGATGTATACTGTAGCTTTAGTGTATCCCATGTGATCTATACAGCTGCCTCAGCATCTCTGTGATTTATATAGCAGTCTCTGTGTATACTATGCAATGTATTCAGCATAGTCTCAGCGTATGTTATGTGATGCATAGAGCAGTCTCAGTGTGTTCTATGTGACACATACAACAGAGTCTCAGTGTATCCTGTGATATATATAGAAAAATCTCAGTGTCTCCTATGTGATGTACACAGCAGTCTGTGTTTCCTATATGATGCATACAGCAGTCTCGGTGTATCCTATGCGATGTATACAGCAAACCTCCCACTGTTCTATAAATGTTACATGAGCAGTGATGAAGTACAGTTTGAGGAGACATGCAGTGTAATAAACATCTGTGTTCAGAACAACTTATTGCTGCGAGTAGTTCTTTACAAAGCTTACTATCACAAAGAGAAGAGTACGCTCCAGACTGATGCAAACCTTGAAAAGCAGTTGGAGTAGCAACATCATAATACCACCTAAAAACACAAGCCTCATCAAAAAAGATGTTCTGGCAAACGTATTAGCAGTGAGAAAGCAGAATGCATTATGGAAAATACGGATGATGTTACCTCTGACAGAAACATCATCAGTTTGAGTCAGTGTTGGGCAAAGAAGGTCTTTCAGACCATTTTTTATTTAAAAAAACATGAAACATCTGTCAGTGCACTGTGTTATTAAATGGTTTATTGCCTACTACCGGATTAATATATTCATGAGGTCATTATGACATTATCAAGGCTGTGATGGCATTAAAAAGAAAGGGATGGATACAGTCCTACGAGACCTCAAAGTATTACACACATTTTTTCAGGCAAATTTAAATTTAGAAAGATTGATCATCTCTAGTTGGAAGTAAACAATAGAGGCCTCCACTGAGTGATCTTGCAATCCGTAAAGAATTAATATACAAAGTGCATTGGATGTGTGTATCTCCTTTTGTACACAAAATAAATACAATGCATTTGTTGAAATACTCCTTGAAGTGTGAACTACTTCATGTCTAGAAACTATTACTGAAGTAAAAGCCTGAGCAAATGTTGCCTCATCTGCCTCCGGCAGCCTTGGGGACAGAGGCGGGGATGCGCCGGCTCTGGTGTATAACTAATTACTTGTTTTCCATACAGGTGCTTTTGGAACAGCTCTGGAGGATGAATCAGATTTGTCTGACAGTGGCCATATTTCAAAGATACTCGAACACGAAGCTGAATATTGGATTACTTACACAGAACAGTCTGTCATGAACTTGATTTAAATGTTTAATTAAAACCCTCTCAGTCCTCACTGTGTTGAGTTGCCAAACATCATCAGCACGTTGATGGGTTATAGAAAGAAACATGTAACCTGAACTTTGAAAATTCAACACAGCTGAATAAAATCCATTATCAGTTATTATGGCACAGCTGCCCTCCAGTTCATCTGATATCAAGTACCTAGAGAGTTATAAAGCTGGCTCCTATCACATCGTTACATTGCATTTAACTACAGATAAAAATACAGAAACTGGTCAGATAAACTAGTTGTGCCATGCTAGTTTTGTCCAAGAGCTCAAAAAGAAGAAGAAATGAAGCAGAAAATGTCCTAAAAATTGTCCTTGTCTTTAAGTGTCTTCCTGGCGATCCATCACAGATGCTTGGTGGTATGTAGAAAAGCCGCGGAGACACCATCACGTGTTTCTCAATGCAGTGATCCAGAACACTGCTCCCATCCCTTATGGGAAATATGCAAATGCATGTAGAAAAGCCGCGGAGACACCATCACATGTTTCTCAACGCAAGCAATAAATAGCCAGGTCTTTCACCGGGAAGGAAAAACCACGGGAAGGGCAGCATCCAAAAAGGAAAACCACCTATGCCAAAACATGTTATCCATTCACCGACAGCTGTTTCGGGGTATTTGCCCCTCATCAGTGTGGAGTAGGAAACTGGCTATTAGCAGCAGTGCCTAGTGAAAGGATCACTGCGTTGAGAAACACGTGATGGTGTCTCCGCGGTGTTGGATGTTTTGATCTCCCCGAGGTCATTCATCCTTATGTTTATAGATGCTTGGTGGTGGCATGCTCCACTTTTGTTTACATTCTGCATGTGATGACGTCCCATACCTACATATGACCACACAGTCATGAGCTGGTTTCCCTTCTCTTTCGGTAAACTTCTGCCAACAGGCTTAAATTAAAAACAAACGGAGCTTTATGTACCCTCCTCAGGTCCAGCGCTGTCCACACTGGTTTCTGTAACAGATAGTCACTGAGTTTATAAACTTGTACTGCCTACATAAATCTGAAGAAACTTGATGTCAATGAATATCTTCTAGAATCTGTTGCTCTTTGAGTCGTCCCAATATTTGACCGGTTTGGGACACCTCCAAAACATAGAGATGATATACCCACCTGTATTATCATGTCTTAGGAATTCGCTCTTTTCGTGCTTACTTCAACTTTTTCTGAATATAATAAGCCAATAAAGACTATATACCATTGTGATGTGAACTGTTCTTCCACACATCATGTGAACTGAGGGCTGGTGTACATTTGTGGAGTAAGTTACGCCACATTAGTATGATGAATTTGATGGGCGAGTGTGACCATGCCGCTGTCCCTCCCATACCCCACCCATATTGGCGCAGCCAGCCGAGACTGGAGTGTGAAAACCAAGAGTTGCAATTTTTCTTAAATCAGAAATCTGGCATAAACGCCTTAATGAATCGCCCGAAACCTTCCACACCAGGCTCAATCCCACTCTTGGCACAACTTGGAATGACTAATGTGCCATCAGTGCTTTCACACAAAAGTATACATAACAACATTTAATTTTATTAAAGGGGCTGTCTGGGAATAAAATACTGATGAATTATCCTGTGGATAGGTCAGCAATATCAGATCGATGGAGTCCCACATCTGACACCTGCACCGATCAGCTGTTATTATGTCCGGCTTGTTACTTAATAACCTTATATGAACTCTAGCGTGGGAAATTTTCAGAATATTTTCCCACGCTAGAGTTCATATGAGCTTATGCCAGCAGGGGCCGCAGCACCGCAAGTCTAGGTAGCTACGTTCCCCTGCATTCCATTCATTACCCAGTTTTTACAGCCAGGGGTGGCTCCATTAGCAAGCTTCTGCTTGTAAAATTATTTAACCCCTTCAGATGGATTTACATCGTGGGACATGACTGTACGGCGGACAGGTATGGGATATTGATGTTTTTTTATTTTAACTTTTTTTCAGAAGACAAAGGTCGTCATTTGGATTGAGCATATAATAAAGCTATTACAACACCATGTGTATTTATTTCATTAAAATACTTTTTTCCTAGTGTGTGTGTATTATTAACACTTTACTACTATTGGATTAGTAATGGAGAGGTGTCTTAGACATCTCTCCATTATTAACTAGGCTTAATGTCACCTTACATTAGCAAGGTGACATTAACCCCTTATTACCCCATATCCCTCCACTACAGGGGAGTGGGAAGAGAAAGGCTAAGTGCCAGAATAGGTGCATCTTACAGATGTGCCTTTTCTGGGGTGGCTGGGGGCAGATGTTTTTAGCCGAGGGGAGGGGGGGGCAATAACCATGGTCCCTCTCTGGGCAATTAATATCTGCCCTCACTCACTGGCTTTCCCACTCTGGCGGAGAAAATTGAGCGGGAGCCACCGCCAGTTTTTGCCGCGATTTAACCCTTTATTTTAACACCTACAGCTCCCAAATTTTGCACACACATACTACTAACATTATTAGTGAGGAATATGTAAAAATATAACAGACATGAAATGGTTTACTGTATGTAAACCATGTCTCATATCCTGTCAGGTTTGATAAGGAGATAGGAAAAGCCGACAATTGAATTACTTGCTTTTCTGCTATCTAGCTCTGTAATAAATAAATATATATATATATATATATATATATAGATATATATATATATATATATATATATATACAGTACAGACCAAAAGTTTGGACATACCTTCTCATTTAAACATTTTTCTGTATTTTCATGACTATGAAAATTGTACATTCAGACTGAAGGCATCAAAACTATGAATTAACACATGTGGAATTATATAAAAAAGTGTGAAACAACTGAAATTATGTCTTATACTCTAGGTTCTTCAAAGTAGCCACCTTTTGCTTTGATGACTGCTTTGCACACTCTTGGCATTCTCTTGATGAGCTTCAAGATGTAGTCACTGGGAATGGTTTTCACTTCATAGGTGTGCTCTGTCAGGTTTAATAAGTGGGATTTCTTGCCTTATAAATGGGATTGGGACCATCAGTTGTGTTGTGCGGAAGTCTGGTGGATACACAGCAGATAGTCCTACTGAATAGACTGTTAAATCCCCAAGCAACCAGGCAACCCCCACATGTATTTATCCTGGCTAACAGATGTAAATCATTCAGCTGCAGCGCTGAAAACTAAATCTCCGAGTACTTACAAATACTCGGAGGACACCCGAGCGTGCTCGGGAAATCTCGAGTACCGAGTATATTCACTCATCACTAGTGGCCATCATTACATTAAGAAATGAAGGTCAGTCAGTCTGAAAAATTGGGCAAACTTTGAAAGTGTCCCCAAGTGCAGTGGCAAAAACCATCAAGCGCTACAAAGAAACTGGAACACATGAGGAAAGCCCCAGGAAAGGAAGACCAAGAGTCACCGCTGCTTCTGAGGATAAGTTTATCCGAGTCACCAGCCTCAGAAATCTCAGGTTAACAGAAGCTCAGATTAGAGGCCAGGTCAATGCCACACAGAGTTCTAGCAGCAGACACATCTCTACAACAACTGTTAAGAGGAGACTGTGCATCAGGCCTTCATGGTAAAATAGCTGCTAGGAAACCACTGCTAAGGACAGGCAACAAGCAGAAGAGACTTTTGGGGGCTAAAGAACACAAGGAATGGACATTAGACCACTGGAAATCTGTGCTTTGGTCTGATGAGTCCAAATTTGAGATCTTTGGTTCCAACCACCATGTCTTTGTGCGACGCAGAAAAGGTGAATGGATGGACTCTACATGCCTGGTTCCCACCGTGAAGCATGGAGGAGAAGGTGTGATGGTGTGGGGGTGCTTTACTGGTGACACTGTTGGGGATTTATTCAAAATTGAAGGCATGCTGAACCAGCATGGCTACCACAGCATCTTGCAGAGGCATGCTATTCCATCCGGTTTGCTTTTAGTTGGACCATCATTTATTTTTCAATAGGACAATGACCCCAAACACACCTCCAGGCTGTGTAAGGGCTATTTGACCAAGAAGGAGAGTGATGGGGTGCTATGCCAGATGACCCGGCCTCCACAGTCACCAGAGATGAACCCAATCGAGATGGTTTGGGGTGAACTGGACCGCAGAGTGAAGGCAAAAGGGTCAACAAGTGCTAAGTATCTCCGGGAACACCTTCAAGATTGTTGGAAGACCATTCCCGGTGACCTCTTGAAGCTCATCAAGAGAATGCCAAGAGTGTGCAAAGCAGTCATCAAAGCAAAAGGTGGCTACTTTGCAGAACCTTGAATATAAGACATATTTTCAGTTGATTCACATTTTTTTGTTAAGTATATAATTCCACATGTGTTAATTCATAGGTTTGATGCCTTCAGTTTGAATTTACAATTTTCATAGTCATGAAAGTACAGAAAAATCTTTAAATGAGGTGTGTCCAAACTTTTGGTCTGTACTGTATGTGTGTCTCACTGACACACATATATATCTACTATATAATTGTCTAAGGGTCACTTCCATCTTTCTGTCTGTCACGGATATTCATTGGTCGCGGCCTCTGTCTGTCATGGAAATCCAAGTCGCTGATTGGTCGCGGCAAAACAGCCACGACCAATCAGCGACGGGCAGTCCGGCGGCAACATGGCCGCTCCTTCCTCCCCGCAGTCAGTGCCCGCTCCATACTCCCCTCCGGTCAGCGCTCATACAGGGTTAATGGCAGCGTTAACCGACTGCGCTATGCCGCGGTGTAACGCACTCGGTTAACCCTGCTATTAACCCTCTGTGACCAACGTTTTACTATTGATGCTGCCTATGCGGCATCAATAGTAAAAAAAACTAATGTTAAAAATAATTTAAAAATTAAAAATCGTTATATACTCACCGTCCGTCGGCCCCTCGGATCCACAACAGGCTTTTCCCACTCGTGACGCTCCGGTAACCGGTCCATGCTGCGATCTCGCGAGATGATGATGTAGCGGTCTCGCGAGACCGCTATGTCATCATCTTGCGAGACCGCAATGCACTCTTCAGACCGGAGAGCGCGAGAACTCAGCGTCGGTAACTGCTTTGCTTGGATCCGGGGGCTCCGGAAGGTGAGTATATAACTATTTTTTACAATGCAGTCGAAGAAAAAGAATATATGCGGCACTCACCCAATTGTAGCTGTGTATTCGTGCACTTTATTGGAAAAAATGATGTTAATACATCCATCAGGACATCAGGTATGCAGGAGGGTGCGGTAATGGAGTCAGGACGACGGCCGTTTCGCACGCTGAGTGCTTCGACGGGTCCAGGACCAGGACCTTCTTCTTTAATAAGTCCTGCTCAGTTGAGCTCGTATTTCTCTAGTGCCGTCCTGTTCTCCATATCTTTTGTTGGTATAACTATTTTTTAGTTTCATTCTTTTTTTTAACAGGGATATGATGCCCACATTGCTATATACTACGTGGGCTGGGCAATATACTACAATATACTACATGGGTTGTGCAATATACTACATGGGCTGTGCTTTATACTACGTGGGCTGTGCAATATACTACGTGACTGGGCAATATACTACGTGGCTGGGCAATATACTACGTGACTGGGCAATATACTACGTGACTGGGCAATATACTATGTGGCTGGGCAATATGCTACGTGGCTGGGCAATATACTACTTGACTGGGCAATATACTACGTGGCTGGGCAATATACTACGTGACTGGGCAATATACTACGTGGCTGGGCAATATACTACGTGGCTGGGCAATATACTACGTGGCTGGGCAATATACTACATACTACGTGACTGGGCAATATACTACGTGACTGGGCAATATACTATGTGGCTGCGCAATATACTACGTAGCTAGGCAATATAGTACATAACTGGGCAATATACTACGTGGCTGGGCAATATACTATGTGGCTGTGCAATATACTACATACTACGTGACTGGGCAATATACTACATGGCTGGGCAATATACTACCTCACTGGGCAATATACTACGTAGCTGGCCAATATAGTATGTGACTGGGCAATATACTACGTGACTGGGCAATATACTACGTGGCTGGGCAATATACTACGTAACTGGGCAATATACTACGTGACTGGGCAATATACTACATGGCTGGGCAATATACTACATGGACATGCATATTCTAGAATACCCAATGCGTTAGAACCGGGCCACCATCTAGTGTATATATATATATATATATATATATATATATATATATATATATATCTATACTATGTGTAGACATTTATCTTAGCTATTCTATTCTAACCTGTCAGTGTGATTTTACTGTACACCGCACTGAATTGCCGGCTTTTCTATAGAACACCGGTGAGTATTTCTCGCAAGTCACACTGCTGGTCCGTGTGTAATCCGTATTTTTCTCGCCCCCATAGACTTTCATTGACAGATTTTTTTGCGCAATACGCTGACAAATGCAGCATGCTGCAATTTTCTCAGCCCGTAAAACAGGGCCTAGAAATATATGGCAGATAGGAGCTGCCCCATAGAGAATCATTGGTCCCTGTGCAATGCGTTTTTTTTGCACCTCTGATACGTCCGTAATCCTCTCTAGTGTGACCCCGGCTTAAGGCTGCCGTTACACTAGCAGTATTTGGTCAGTATTTTACATCAGTATTTGTAAGCCAAAACCAGGAGTGGGACAATTAGAGGAAAGGTATAATAGAAACATATGCACCACTTCTGCATTTATCACCCACTCCTGGTTTTGGGTTACAAATACTGATGTAAAATACTGACCAAATACTGCTAGTGTGACGGCAGCCTAAGGCTGGAGTCACACTCAGCGTAAGACAATACGGTCCGTATATTACGGCCGTAATACGCTGAAAAGTCCCCAAAATAGTGGTCCGTAGCTCTTCCGTAGGCAGGGTGTTTCAGCGTTTTTTGCGCATGGCATCCTCCGTATGTAATCCGTATGGCATCCGTACTGTGTGTTTTTCTCGCAGGCTTGCAAAACCGACATACGGCTATACAAGGGATCCATGTGTAAAAAAAACAAACAAAAACATATATACTGTGTATATATATATATATATATATATATATATATATATATATATACTAGATTGTGGCCCGATTCTAACGCATCGGGTATTCTAGAATATGCATGTCCCCGTAGTATATGGACAATGATGATTCCAGAATTCGCGGCAGACTGTGCCCATCGCTGATTGGTCGAGGCAACCTTTATGACATCATCGTCGCCATGGCAACCATTATGACATCTACGTCGATACTGTGCCCGTCGCTGATTGGTCGAGGCCGCCAGGCTCTACGTCCTTTATGACATCATCGTCGCTGTGCCCGTTGCTGATTGGTCGAGGCCTGGCGGCCTCGACCAATCAGAGACGCGGGATTTCTACGTCGATGCTGTGCCCGTCGCTGATTGGTCAAGGCCGCCAGGCCTCGACCAATCAGAGAGGCGGGATTTCCAGGACAGACAGACAGACAGACGGAAAAACCCTTAGACAATTATATATATAGATATACTAGATCGTGGCCCGATTCTAACGCATCGGGTATTCTAGAATATGCATGTCCCCGTAGTATATGGACAATGATGATTCCAGAATTCGCGGCAGACTGTGCCCGTCGCTGATTGGTCGAGGCAACCTTTATGACATCATCGTCGCCATGGCAACCATTATGACATCTACGTCGATACTGTGCCCGTCGCTGAATCAGAAACGTGAGATGTCTACGTCCTTTATGACATCATCGTCGCTGTGCCCGTCGCTGATTGGTCGAGGCCTGGCGGCCTCGACCAATCAGAGACGCGGGATTTCTACGTCGATGCTGTGCCCGTCGCTGATTGGTCAAGGCCGCCAGGCCTCGACCAATCAGAGAGGCGGGATTTCCAGGACAGACAGACAGACAGACGGAAAAACCCTTAGACAATTATATATATAGATATACTAGATCGTGGCCCGATTCTAACGCATCGGGTATTCTAGAATATGCATGTCCCCGTAGTATATGGACAATGATGATTCCAGAATTCGCGGCAGACTGTGCCCATCGCTGATTGGTCGAGGCAACCTTTATGACATCATCGTCGCCATGGCAACCATTATGACATCTACGTCGATACTGTGCCCGTCGCTGATTGGTCGAGGCCGCCAGGCTCTACGTCCTTTATGACATCATCGTCGCTGTGCCCGTCGCTGATTGGTCGAGGCAACCTTTATGACATCATCGTCGCCATGGCAACCATTATGACATCTACGTCGATACTGTGCCCGTCGCTGAATCAGAAACGTGAGATGTCTACGTCCTTTATGACATCATCGTCGCTGTGCCCGTCGCTGATTGGTCGAGGCCTGGCGGCCTCGACCAATCAGACGCGGGATTTCTACGTCGCTGCTGTGCCGGTCTCTGATTGGTCGAGGCCTGGCGGCCTCGACCAATCAGAGAGCTGGGATTTCCAGGACAGACAGACGGAAAGACAGACAGACAGACAGAAAGACAGACAGACAGACAGAAAGACAGACAGACAGACGGAAAAACCCTTAGGCAATTATATATATACTAGATTGTGGCCCGATTCTAACGCATCGGGTATTCTAGAATATGCATGTCCCTGTAATCTATGGACAATGATGATTCCAGAATTCGCGGCAGACTGTGCCCGTCGCTGATTGGTCGAGGCAACCTTTATGACATCATCGTCGCCATGGCAACCATTATGACATCTACGTCGATACTGTGCCCGTCGCTGAATCAGAAACGTGAGATGTCTACGTCCTTTATGACATCATCGTCGCTGTGCCCGTCGCTGATTGGTCGAGGCCTGGCGGCCTCGACCAATCAGACGCGGGATTTCTACGTCGCTGCTGTGCCGGTCTCTGATTGGTCGAGGCCTGGCGGCCTCGACCAATCAGAGAGCTGGGATTTCCAGGACAGACAGACAGAAAGACAGACAGACAGACAGAAAGACAGACAGACAGACAGAAAGACAGACAGACAGACGGAAAAACCCTTAGGCAATTATATATATACTAGATTGTGGCCCGATTCTAACGCATCGGGTATTCTAGAATATGCATGTCCCTGTAATCTATGGACAATGATGATTCCAGAATTCGCGGCAGACTGTGCCCGTCGCTGATTGGTCGAGGCAACCTTTATGACATCATCGTCGCCATGGCAACCATTATGACATCTACGTCGATACTGTGCCCGTCGCTGAATCAGAAACGTGAGATGTCTACGTCCTTTATGACATCATCGTCGCTGTGCCCGTCGCTGATTGGTCGAGGCCTGGCGGCCTCGACCAATCAGAGACGCGGGATTTCTACGTCGATGCTGTGCCCGTCGCTGATTGGTCAAGGCCGCCAGGCCTCGACCAATCAGAGAGGCGGGATTTCCAGGACAGACAGACAGACAGACGGAAAAACCCTTAGACAATTATATATATAGATATACTAGATCGTGGCCCGATTCTAACGCATCGGGTATTCTAGAATATGCATGTCCCCGTAGTATATGGACAATGATGATTCCAGAATTCGCGGCAGACTGTGCCCATCGCTGATTGGTCGAGGCAACCTTTATGACATCATCGTCGCCATGGCAACCATTATGACATCTACGTCGATACTGTGCCCGTCGCTGAATCAGAAACGTGAGATGTCTACGTCCTTTATGACATCATCGTCGCTGTGCCCGTCGCTGATTGGTCGAGGCCTGGCGGCCTCGACCAATCAGAGACGCGGGATTTCTACGTCGATGCTGTGCCCGTCGCTGATTGGTCAAGGCCGCCAGGCCTCGACCAATCAGAGAGGCGGGATTTCCAGGACAGACAGACAGACAGACGGAAAAACCCTTAGACAATTATATATATAGATATACTAGATCGTGGCCCGATTCTAACGCATCGGGTATTCTAGAATATGCATGTCCCCGTAGTATATGGACAATGATGATTCCAGAATTCGCGGCAGACTGTGCCCATCGCTGATTGGTCGAGGCAACCTTTATGACATCATCGTCGCCATGGCAACCATTATGACATCTACGTCGATACTGTGCCCGTCGCTGATTGGTCGAGGCCGCCAGGCTCTACGTCCTTTATGACATCATCGTCGCTGTGCCCGTCGCTGATTGGTCGAGGCAACCTTTATGACATCATCGTCGCCATGGCAACCATTATGACATCTACGTCGATACTGTGCCCGTCGCTGAATCAGAAACGTGAGATGTCTACGTCCTTTATGACATCATCGTCGCTGTGCCCGTCGCTGATTGGTCGAGGCCTGGCGGCCTCGACCAATCAGACGCGGGATTTCTACGTCGCTGCTGTGCCGGTCTCTGATTGGTCGAGGCCTGGCGGCCTCGACCAATCAGAGAGCTGGGATTTCCAGGACAGACAGACAGAAAGACAGACAGACAGACAGAAAGACAGACAGACAGACAGAAAGACAGACGGAAAAACCCTTAGGCAATTATATATATACTAGATTGTGGCCCGATTCTAACGCATCGGGTATTCTAGAATATGCATGTCCCTGTAATCTATGGACAATGATGATTCCAGAATTCGCGGCAGACTGTGCCCGTCGCTGATTGGTCGAGGCAACCTTTATGACATCATCGTCGCCATGGCAACCATTATGACATCATCGTCGCTGTGCCCGTTGCTGATTGGTCGAGGCCTAGCGGCCTCGACCAATCAGAGACACCGGATGTCTACGTCGATGCTGTGCCGGTCTCTGATTGGTCGAGGCCGCTAGGCCTCGACCAATCAGAGAGCTGGGATTTCCAAGACAGACAGACAGACAGAAAGACAGACAGACAGACAGACAGACGGAAAAACCCTTAGACAATTATATATATAGACTAGACTGTGGCCCGATTCAAACGCATCGGGTATTCTAGAATATGCATGTCCCCGTAGTATATGGACAATGATGATTCCAGAATTCGCGGCACACTGTGCCCGTCGCTGATTGGTCGAGGCAACCTTTATGACATCGTCGCCATAGCAACCATTATGACATCTACGTCGATACTGTGCCTGTCGCTGAATCAGAAACGTGGGATTTCTACGTCCTTTATGACATCATCGTCGCTGTGCCCGTTGCTGATTGGTCGAGGCCTGGCGGCCTCGACCAATCAGAGACGCGGGATGTCTACGTCCTTTATGACATCATCGTCATATGCATGTCCCCGTAGTCTATGGACAATGATGATTCCAGAATTCGCGGCAGACTGTGCCCGTCGCTGATTGGTCAAGGCAACCTTTATGACATCATCGTCGCCATGGCAACCATTATGACATCATCGTCGCTGTGCCCGTTGCTGATTGGTCGAGGCCGCCAGGCTACATCATCGTCGCCATGGCAACCATTATAACATCTACGTCGATACTGTGCCCGTCGCTGAATCAGAAACGTGAGATGTCTACGTCCTTTATGACATCATCGTCGCTGTGCCCGTTGCCGATTGGTCGAGGCCGCCAGGCGACATCATCGTCGCCATGGCAACCATTATGACATCTACGTCGATACTGTGCCCGTCGCTGAATCAGAAACGTGAGATGTCTACGTCCTTTATGACATCATCGTCGCTGTGCCCGTTGCTGATTGGTCGAGGCCTGGCGGCCTCGACCAATCAGAGAGCCGGGATTTCCAGGACAGACAGACAGACAGACAGACAGACAGACGGAAAAACCCTTAGGCAATAGGCAATTATATATATAGAAATATATATATATATATATATATGTCAGTAGACACATATATGTATATATATTACTACTTCATACAGCGCTAAATAGCTATAAAGCCGGTAATTCAATTGCCGGCTTTTGCTATCTCCTTCCTAAAACCCGACATGATATGAGACATGGTTTACATACAGTAAACCATCTCATATCCACATTTTTTTTGCATATTCCACACTACTAATGTTAGTAGTGTGTATATGCAAAATTTGGCCATTCTATCTATTAAATTAAAGGGTTAAATGGCGGAAAAAATTGGCGTGGGCTCCCGCGCAATTTTCTCCGCCAGAGTAGTAAAGCCAGTGACTGAGGGCAGATATTAATAGCCTGGAGAGGGTCCATGGTTATTGGCCCCACCCCTGGCTAAAAACATCTGCCCCCAGCCACCCCAGAAAAGGCACATCTGGAAGATGCGCCTATTCTGGCACTTGGCCACTCTCTTCCCATTCCCGTGTAGCGGTGGGATATGGGGTAATGAAGGGTTAATGTCACCTTGCTATTGTAAGGTGACATTAAGCCAAATTAATAATGGAGAGGTGTCAATTATGACACCTATCCATTATTAATCCAATACTAGTAAAGGGTTAAAAAAAACACACACATTATTAAAAATTATTTTATTGAAATAAAAACAAAGGTTGTTGTAATAATTTATTCTACGCTCAATCCTTCTGAAGACCCTCGCTCTGTAACAAAGAAAAAATAATAAACCAACAATATACATACCTTCCGAAGATCTGTAAGGTCCCACGATGTAAATCCATCTGAAGGGGTTAAAATATTTTGCAGCCAGGAGCTCTGCTAATGCAGCGCTGCTCCTGCCTGCAAAACCCCGGAGAATGAAGGTAAAGTAGGTCAATGACCTATATTTACCTTAATTTGCGGTGAGGCGCCCTCTGCTGGTTGTCCTCATATGAACTCGAGCCTGGGAGCTTTCTAGGAAAGTTCCCACGCTCCAGGAACAACCAGCAGAGGGCGCCTCACCGCAAATGAAGGTAAATATAGGTAATTGACCTACTTTACCTTCATTCTCCGGGGTTTTGCAGGCAGGAGCAGCGCTGCATTAGCAGAGCTTCTTGCTGCAAAATGTTTTAACTGTTATGAACTGGTGGTTTAGGAGCAACATGGGACGAGCTCTGAAGGAGGTGGTACCTGTACTGACCGCAGTTCCTAGGCTCAACACAACACTAGAAGTAGCCGTGGGATGTTCCTGTCACTCCCTAGACACCTCGTCACAGCCTGAGAACTAACTACCCCTAAAGATAGAAACAGGAAAGCTATCTTGCCTCAGAGAAAATCACCAAAGAATAGATAGCCCCCCCACAAATAATGACTGTGAGTGGAGAGGGAAATGACATACATAGAATGAAACCAGGATGTAGCAAAGGAGGCCAGTCTAGCTAGATAGATAGAACAGGACAGAATACTGTGCGGTCAGTATTAAAAACTAGAAAAATCCACACAGAGTTTACAAAAATCTCCACACCTGACTAAAGGTGTGGAGGGTAAATCTGCTTCCCAGAGCTTCCAGCTTAACTGAATAAAACCACACTGACAAGCTGGACAAAAACATAGAATGTACAGAACAATTAAGTCCACAACATGTGGACAGAAAAAAGCACAGCAAGGACTTATCTTTGCTGAACTGGTCAGGATATCAGGGAAATCCAAGCAGAGATGTGAATCCAACCAGGAACCATTGACAAGTGGCACTGGCTGAAGGGAAGAGCCAGGCATAAAAGCCGAGCAGAAAGACAATTAGTGGAAGCAGCTGCAGACTGCTAAATCCAAGGAGCAGCCATTCCACTTAAAACCACCGGAGGGAGCCCAAGAGCAGAACTCACAAAAGTGCCACTTACAACCACCGGAGGGAGCCCAAGAGCGGAATTCACAACAGTACCCCCCCTTGAGGAGGGGTCACCGAACCCTCACCAGAGCCCCCAGGCCGATCAGGACGAGCCAAGTGAAAAGCACAAACCAAATCGGCGGCATGGACATCGGAGGCAACAACCCAAGAATTATCCTCCTGGCCATAACCCTTCCACTTGACAAGATACTGAAGCCTCCGCCTCGAAAAACGAGAATCCAAAATTTTCTCAACCTCATATTCCAACTCTCCCTCAACCAACACCGGGGCAGGAGGATCAACCGAGGGAACAACGGGCACCACATATCTCCGTAACAAAGGTCTATGGAAAACATTATGAATGGCAAAAGAGGCTGGAAGAGCCAAACGAAAAGACACCGGATTGATAATTTCAGAAATCTTATAAGGACCAATAAACCGAGGCTTAAACTTAGGGGAAGAAACCTTCATAGGAATATGACGAGAAGACAACCAAACCAAATCCCCCACACGAAGCCGGGGACCAACACACTGACGGCGGTTAGCAAAACGTTGAGCCTTTTCCTGAGACAACGTCAAATTGTCTACCACATGAGTCCAAATCTGCTGCAGCCTGTCCACCACAGAATCCACACCAGGACAATCAGAAGGCTCAACCTGCCCCGAAGAAAAACGAGGATGAAAACCAAAATTACAAAAGAATGGTGAAACCAAAGTAGCCGAACTAGCCCTATTATTAAGGGCAAACTCGGCCAACGGCAAGAAAGCCACCCAATCATCCTGATCAGCAGACACAAAGCATCTCAAATAGGTTTCCAAGGTCTGATTAGTTCGCTCAGTTTGGCCATTTGTCTGAGGATGAAACGCCGAAGAAAAAGACAAATCAATGCCCATCCTAGCACAAAAGGCCCGCCAAAACCTAGAAACAAACTGAGAACCTCTGTCAGACACAATATTCTCCGGAATGCCATGCAAACGAACCACATGCTGAAAAAACAATGGAACCAAATCTGAGGAGGAAGGCAACTTAGGCAAAGGTACCAGATGGACCATTTTAGAGAACCGGTCACAAACCACCCAGATAACAGACATCTTCTGGGAAACAGGAAAATCCGAAATAAAATCCATGGAAATATGCGTCCAGGGCCTCTCAGGGACCGGCAAAGGCAAAAGCAACCCACTAGCGCGGGAACAGCAAGGCTTGGCCCGGGCGCAAGTCCCACAGGACTGCACAAAAGCACGAACATCCCGCGACAAGGAAGGCCACCAAAAGGACCTAGCAACCAAATCTCTGGTACCAAAAATCCCAGGATGACCAGCCAACACTGAACAATGAACCTCAGAAATTACCTTACTTGTCCATCTATCAGGAACAAACAGCTTCCCCACAGGACAGCGGTCAGGTTTATCAGCCTGAAATTCCTGAAGCACCCGCCGCAAATCAGGGGAGATGGCAGAAAGAATCACCCCTTCCTTAAGAATGCCAACCGGCTCAAGGACTCCAGGAGAATCAGGCAAAAAACTTCTAGAGAGGGCATCAGCCTTAACATTCTTAGATCCCGGAAGATACGAGACCACAAAATCAAAACGGGAGAAAAACAGGGACCATCGAGCCTGTCTAGGGTTCAGCCGCCTGGTCGACTCGAGGTAAATCAGATTCTTATGATCAGTCAAGACCACAACGCGGTGCTTGGCTCCCTCAAGCCAATGTCGCCACTCCTCAAATGCCCACTTCATAGCCAACAACTCACGATTGCCGACGTCATAATTGCGCTCCGCAGGCAAAAACTTTCTGGAAAAAAAAGCACACGGTTTCATCAAAGAACCATCAGAATTCCTCTGAGACAAAACGGCCCCTGCCCCAATCTCAGAAGCGTCAACCTCAACCTGAAAAGGAAGAGAAACATCTGGCTGACGCAACACAGGGGCAGAAGTAAATCGGCGTTTAAGCTCCTGAAAGACCTCAACAGCCGCAGAGGACCAATTCGTCACATCAGCGCCTTTCTTCGTCAAATCAGTAAGGGGCTTAACCACACTGGAAAAGTTGGCAATGAAACGGCGATAAAAATTAGCAAAGCCCAAAAATTTCTGAAGGCTCTTCACAGATGTGGGTTGAATCCAGTCATGAATGGCTTGGACCTTAACAGGATCCATTTCCATAGACGAGGGAGAAAAAATAAAACCCCAAAAAGAGACCTTCTGAACTCCGAATAGGCACTTAGACCCCTTCACAAACAAAGCATTATCACGAAGGATCTGGAATACCATCCTGACCTGCTTCACATGAGACTCCCAATCATCGGAAAAAATCAAAATATCATCCAAATATACAACCATGAATTTATCAAGATAATTGCGGAAAATATCATGCATGAAGGATTGGAACACAGATGGAGCATTAGAGAGCCCGAATGGCATCACAAGGTATTCAAAATGGCCTTCGGGCGTATTAAATGCAGTTTTCCATTCGTCACCCTGTTTAATACGAACAAGATTATATGCCCCTCGAAGGTCAATCTTAGTAAACCAACTAGCCCCCTTAATCCGAGCAAACAAATCAGAAAGCAAAGGCAAGGGGTATTGGAATTTGACCGTGATCTTATTAAGAAGACGATAATCTATACAGGGTCTCAAGGAGCCATCCTTCTTAGCAACAAAAAAGAAACCCGCTCCCAATGGTGACGAAGACGGCCGAATATGCCCCTTCTCCAAAGACTCCTTAACATAACTCCGCATGGCGGCAAGCTCTGGCACAGACAGATTGAAAAGTCGTCCCTTAGGGAACTTGCAGCCAGGAATCAAGTCAATAGCACAATCACAGTCCCTGTGCGGTGGAAGGGAACTGGACTTGGGCTCATCAAATACATCCTGGAAATCCGACAAAAACGCAGGGACCTCAGAAGAGGGGGAAGAGGAAATTGACATCAAAGGAACGTCACTATGTACCCCTTGACAACCCCAACTAGTCACAGACATAGTTTTCCAATCCAGCACTGGATTATGTTCCTGTAACCATGGAAAACCCAGTACAACAACATCATGCAGGTTGTGCAACACCAGAAAACGGCAATCTTCCTGATGTGCTGGAGCCATGTACATGGTCATCTGCGTCCAGTACTGAGGTTTATCCTTGGCCAATGGTGTAGCATCAATGCCCCTCAAAGGAATAGGGCTCTGCAAAGGCTGCAAGGAAAAACCACAGCGCCTGGCGAACTCTAAGTCCATTAAGTTCAGGGCAGAGCCTGAATCCACAAATGCCATGACAGAAAAGGACGATAATGAGCAAATCAGGGTCACAGATAAGAGAAATTTAGGCTGTACAGTACTGATGGTAACAGACCTAGCGACCCTCTTAGTACGCTTAGGGCAATCACAAATAACATGAGCAGAATCACCACAGTAAAAACACAGCCTATTCTGACGTCTGAATTCCTGCCGTTCTGTTCAAGTCAAAATCCTATCACATTGCATAGGCTCAGGACTCTACTCAGAGGACACTGCCATATGGTGCACAGCTTTGTGCTCGCGCAGACGCCGATCAATATGAATGGCTAGAGACATAGATTCGCTCAAACCAGCAGGCGTAGGGAAGCCCACCATAACATCTTTAAGGGCTTCAGAAAGACCTTTTCTGAAAATTGCAGCCAGAGCATCCTCATTCCATTTAGTGAGCACAGACCATTTTCTAAATTTCTGGCAGTATAATTCTGTCGCTTCCTGACCCTGACACAGGGCCAACAGGGTTTTTTCTGCATGATCCACAGAATTAGGTTCGTCATACAATAATCCGAGCGCTTGAAAAAATGCGTCTACATTCATTTTTGGCCGCTTGTACTGTTATGAACTGGTGGTTTAGGAGCAACATGGGACGAGCTCTGAAGGAGGTGGTACCTGTTCCACCTGGTACCTGGTGGAGCCAGTTCCTAGGCTCAACACAACACTAGAAGTAGCCGTGGGATGTTCCTGTCACTCCCTAGACACCTCGTCACAGCCTGAGAACTAACTACCCCTAAAGATAGAAACAGGAAAGCTATCTTGCCTCAGAGAAAATTCCCAAAGAATAGATAGCCCCCCACAAATAATGACTGTGAGTGGAGAGGGAAATGACATACGTAGAATGAAACCAGGATGTAGCAAAGGAGACCAGTCTAGCTAGATAGATAGAACAGGACAGAATACTGTGCGGTCAGTATTAAAAACTAGAAAAATCCACACAGAGTTTACAAAAATCTCCACACCTGACTAAAGGTGTGGAGGGTAAATCTGCTTCCCAGAGCTTCCAGCTTAACTGAATAAATCCATACTGACAAGCTGGACAAAAACATAGAATGTACAGAACAATTAAGTCCACAACATGTGGACAGAAAAGAGCAAAACAAGGACTTATCTTTGCTGAACTGGTCAGGATATCAGGGAAATCCAAACAGAGATGTGAATCCAACCAGGAACCATTGACAAGTGGCACTGGCTGAAGGGAAGAGCCAGGCATAAAAGCCGAGCAGAAAGACAATTAGTGGAAGCAGCTGCAGACTGCTAAATCCAAGGAGCAACCATTCCACTTAAAACCACCGGAGGGAGCCCAAGAGCAGAACTCACAAAAGTGCCACTCACAACCACCGGAGGGAGCCCAAGAGCGGAATTCACAACATTTAACCCCTTCAGATGGATTTACATCGTGGGACCTTACAGGAAGGATATAATGGAACTAGAGAGAGTACAAAGGAGGGCAACAAAATTAATAAAGGGGATGGGAGAACTACAATACCCAGATAGATTAGCGAAATTAGGATTATTTAGTCTAGAAAAAAGACGACTGAGGGGCGATCTAATAACCATGTATAAGTATATAAGGGGACAATACAAATATCTCGCTGAGGATCTGTTTATACCAAGGAAGGTGACGGGCACAAGGGGGCATTCTTTGCGTCTGGAGGAGAGAAGGTTTTTCCACCAACATAGAAGAGGATTCTTTACTGTTAGGGCAGTGAGAATCTGGAATTGCTTGCCTGAGGAGGTGGTGATGGCGAACTCAGTCGAGGGGTTCAAGAGAGGCCTGGATGTCTTCCTGGAGCAGAACAATATTGTATCATACAATTATTAGGTTCTGTAGAAGGACGTAGATCTGGGTATTTATTATGATGGAATATAGGCTGAACTGGATGGACAAATGTCTTTTTTCGGCCTTACTAACTATGTTACTATGTTACTATGTATGTTAGATCTTCGGAAGGTATGTATATTGTTGGTTTATTATTTTTTCTTTGTTACAGAGCGAGGGTCTTCAGAAGGATTGAGCGTAGAATAAATTATTACAACAACCTTTGTTTTTATTTCAATAAAATAATTTTTAATAATGTGTGTGTTTTTTTTAACCCTTTACTAGTATTGGATTAATAATGGATAGGTGTCATCATTGACACCTCTCCATTATTAATTTGGCTTAATGTCACCTTACAATAGCAAGGTGACATTAACCCTTCATTACCCCATATCCCACCGCTACACGGGAATGGGAAGAAAGTGGCCAAGTGCCAGAATAGGCGCATCTTCCAGATGTGCCTTTTCTGGGGTGGCTGGGGGCAGATGTTTTTAGCCAGGGGTGGGGCCAATAACCATGGACCCTCTCCAGGCTATTAATATCTGCCCTCAGTCACTGGCTTTACTACTCTGGCGGAGAAAATTGCGTGGGAGCCCACGCCAATTTTTTCCGCCATTTAACCCTTTAATAGCTAGAACGGCCAAATTTTGCATATACACACTACTAACATTACTAGTGTGGAATATGCAAAAAAAAATGGGGATATGAGATGGTTTACTGTATGTAAACCATGTCTCATATCATGTCGGGCTTAGGAAGGAGATAGCAAAAGCCGGTAATTGAATTACCGGCTTTAAAGCTATCTAGCGCTGTATGAAATATTAATATATATACATATATGTGTCTCACTGACATATATATATATATATATATATATATATATATATATATATATATATATATACCTATTCTATGTGTACACATTTATTCTACCTATTCTACTGTAAGCTGTCAGTGTGATTTTACTGTACACTGCAATAAATTGCCGGCTTTTCTCTCTAACACCGCTGCGTATTTCTCGCAAGTCACACTGCTGGTCCATGTGTAATCCATATTTTTGGGGCTTCCATAGACTTTCATTGGCGTTTTTTTTGCGCAATACGGTGACAAACGCAGCATGCTGCGATTTTCTACGGCCGTAGCAAGCCGTATAATACAGATCAGTAAAATACGGCAGATAGGAGCAGGGGCATAGAGAAGCATTGGGCCGTGTGTAATGCGAGTTTTACGGACGTATTTTATGCGCTCATACATCCGTAAAACTCGCTAGTGTGACGCCGGCCTAAGACTTACCTCTCCTGGATTTCATTAACCCCCATCACCCGTGGGCCCTTATTGGTTTCTGTTTTTCGCTCCCCTTCTTCCTAGAGCCATAACTTTTTTATTTTTTCGTCAATATAGCCATATGGGCTTGTTTTTTGCAGGACGAGTTGTACCTTTGAACGACACCATTGGTTTTACCATATCGTGTACTCGAAAATGAGAAAAAAATTCCAAGTGCAGTGAAATTGCAAAAAAGTGCAATTCCACGACTGTTTTTGGATTTTTTTTTTACCATATTCACCAAGTGCTAAAACTGACTTGCAAATATGATTCTCCAGGTCATTACGAGTTCATAAGTTCATAGACACCAAACATGTCTAAGGTTCTTTTTTATTTAAGTGGTGAAAAAAAAATCCAAAATTTGTTTTTAAAAAAACATGTGAGGGCTTATTTTTTGCGTGCCGAGCTGATGTTTTTAATTATACCATTTTTTGTGGATACGATCTTTTGGTCACCTGTTATTGCATCGACTAAAAAAAGTACTTATGGTAAAACATAATTTAACTTTTTTTTCTCTACTCCATTTACCAATCGGATTCTTTTCAGGGGACTTTGAATGCGGTGATACCAAATATGTATATGTTTGATTTTATTGCTTTATTTTTTATGGGGCAAAAAGGGGGTGAATTTGAACTATATATACCGTATATATATATATATATTTTTTTTCTAAACTTCATTTTTTACTTATTGCATGCTTCAATAGTCCCCATGGGGGAATAAAGGCTGCAGTTGTCTGATCTCCTCTGCTACACACAGGCGATGATCAGATAAAGAGGGTTTTAGGGGGCTGATAAAGCGCTCCTAATACCCTCTTGGGTTAAATCCTGATGACAAGTCCCTTTAATTTGGCCTTTATAAGTAAGCTTCACTATGCTTTTATATGCATGCTTTTCAAATTTATTGGCAGTAAAACAATTGATATTTGGTGTCGTCCCTAGACATGTCAGTAACAACTCCAAATAACTGTAGGTGCCGGTTTTTGCTTTGAGAAATGAACTTGTCGTAGCATGTGCAGAACTCTTGTGGTGAATCAGGTGTTTCTTTTCTGCTGAACACTCATTTCTCTGTGTATACATAAAAGAATGATAAGAGGCCATCAGAGCGCCTCCAACACGTACCAGCCTCGCGCCTCTGACATTCTTTATTGTGGACTACATATTGGCTGCTATTGCTGCGGCTCTGTCGACACAAACGTCAATTGACAGCTCGCACACTTAACATACTATTTGTGGAGAAACGGGAATTAGCTAAATTGCATGAATTGAAATCTATCATGTTTGTTAATTCTTATATGATATGGAACTAGTGGTACGGCCATTTCTCCAAAGTTTCCCAGGAGCAGTTTATCAACATGACAACACCAGGACGTATGTTGCTTGTGCTACTGTGAGCAGCCTGCGTGACCTAAACATGCTACCATGGCCTGCAGCGTCTCCAGACTCCCATCAAGCTCATATGGGATGTTATTAGTTGGCAATTGCAAAGGGAGCTGCCAGCAGCAGATCTTGATGACAATCGTGCCCAAGTCCATTCAGCGTGGCAGAACATTCCTCGGCGACCATTAATCATCTTACTGATAGTAGTCAAGGCTGCAAGTGTGGGGATTTCTGCATGTGGCGCTTATATTTTATACTAAATAAATTGAGAAATTTTGAAAATTTTGTTTCCATTTTTTCATTATTTGCATATCATTAACATGTCTATCCATCCTGTGATTTCCATAACTTCATGACTTTTACTTCTTGGTGTTACAACTCCAATGTTGATGAGTGAATATTGTGTAATGTACATACAACAAATCCTTAATATGGGGCTAAAGTGGTACTGGAAACCCATTTTCAAACATCCCAGTTGAGTATTATGAGGTAATACAGGTGCTTCTCACAAAATTAGAATTTTATGAAAAAGTTGATTTATTTCTGTTCTTCAATACAAAAAGTGAAACTCATATTATATAAAGTCATTACAGAGTGATCTATTCCAAGTGTTTATTTCTGTTAATGTTGATGATTATGGCTTACAGCCAATGAAAACCCAAAACTCATTAGCTCAGTAAATTAGAATAATTAATAAAACACACCTGCAAAGGCTTCCTAAGTGTTTAAAAAGGTCCCTTAGTCTGTTTCAGTAGGCTCCACAATCATGGGGAAGACTGCGGAGTTGACAGATGTCCAGAAGGCAGTCACTGACACACTCCACAAGGAGGGGAAGCCACAAAAGGTCATTGCTAAAGAAGCTGGCTGATCACAGAGTGCTGTATCCAAGCATATTAATGGAAAGTTGAGTGGAAGGAAAAAGTGTGGTAGAAAAAGGTGCACAAGCAACCTGGATAATCGCAGCTTTGAAAGGATTGTTAAGAAACACAGTGGAGCACTTTTTGTACTTTAGGACCTGGTGTGTCCATGCACAGTGTAATTCCTCGATACTTTCTTCCAGAACCTGAAAGGGATTAAAATTTATAGCAAAAAGCTATAAGATATTGTAATTGTATAAAGCTGAAACATCCCCTAAATCCATTAGCAGCTGTTTGTTCCATCTTCAGAATAATTTACGCGAATTGAAGACGGAACCTTTTATATTTTATGGAAGAAGCTGATGTGCTCGGCCTTCACAAACCATTGTGGCATTCCGGTACCATTTGTTTAAGAAAAGTAAAGTATTTAAATAACTTTATTCATCTCATGAAAGGCAGATGAACATTCCTGACATTCTTGCATTCTCCTTCCCGCTATCAACCATCTCACTAGCTTTAGATGCTCTGCAAGCGTATCATTCATAATCCTCTACTGCTGATGATGCAGAGCAAGAGACAGCTACAGCCCCAGGGCAAGATTTGTCATCGGATATGTTGTGTTTGCAAAATATCCTGAACTCACATTGCATTCAGTCTTGCAAAATCTTAAAATTTGAATTACTTTTACATTGAAAACGGCTCTACGTGTATAATAGTTTTAAGGGGATACGGACATCCATTCATATTTTTCTTTTAGCTTAAAATTATAAAAGAAGTCATACCCACCTTACCGATCTGCTGCAACTCACTTCTTGGCCACTAGCTGGTCTCTGTACCACAACACAGCGGATGTTATAACGTCTAGCCATGGGACCGATGCAATTCTATCTCTGGTTGAATGAAAATGTCACATTGTTAGTGGTCATGAGATCAGCAGAGAAGTACAGAGACGGGCTGGGAACATGGAAGGGTTGGAACCACAGCGATAAAGGATTGGCATAACTTTATTTTATTAAATTTTAAGCTGATGTATTTATGGCTGTACTACCCCCTTAAAAGGGCTGTCCGGTCTTAAGGTACAAGTCTGCAGTCACTTTATGTGACTGCAGGCTTGTGTGGCACCCCAGGAGTCCGGTTGCCACAGTGGCATTGCCTCCCTCACAGGGTGTGATGTCATGCCTGGAAGCAAGAAGGGATTCCCTTAGCAGGTATGCTGGCATACAACACCTTTCCCACTCCAGACCAGAAGGAGGAGCTCTAAATCCGGTTTCAGGGTACCTTCCCTATAAGTTTTGGCCTGGAGGCGGGGTAAGAGAGTAAAGTGTGAGACAGTGAAGGGAGAGGAAGCATGTGAGGAGAAGCCTGGGAGTGGAGCTGCGACTGAGCTCATCCCAGGATTTAGTGCAACAGAGCAGACACCGGAGTCCGTGGTTGTGTGAGAACTACAGGCCCTGCAGCCAAATCTGGAGGACAGGAGATTGCAGGTCTCCTAGCCACAACTGACACCCGAAGGCACAACCGCATACCAGAGCCCGGAGTCACCACAAGGGAGTGACACTCGGAACAAGCTCAAGCTGCCTGCGATGCGGGTAATGTTTCACTAATTGGACAGACAGAGAGGGACTTGAGGAGATCTACAAGCATGAGGAACCCAGAGAGCAGCGCAGTAGGGAGGCTTCCAACCACACCTGGCTAGAGGAATTCTGAACTGCTTCCAGGCTGCCCGGATCTCCAATACCACCTGTTACCTGTGCTCCGGACTGCAACTACAATTAAAAGTAAAGAAACTACAGTCCCTGTGTCTTCCAATTATTCCTGCATCCCAACATCCACAATCCCTCATAGACTGGTTTGGTAGCCCTGGGGCCCCAGCTCCACATTTGGGAGCTATACCAACTCTGTTGCAATACCATCAACCCCAGTGGTCCCTTTAAGCAGCTTCGGCCATCCCTGGCTGAGTACCACAGGTGGCGTCACGAACATTTCCCCTTTATCCCCTACAAACTTTATCATCAACATTCCCTCATTCCCTTTTATTGTGCGCCCAGGGCCACGGACCGGGTCATCGCTGCCCTGACCACCCCTTTAAGAGTTGTGCGACCCGGTTCAGAGTGCCGGCGGGTGCCGCACTTGTGAATCCTCACATCGCGCACACTGCACACTGTGAGGATTCTCAAGTGCTGGGAGAACATGTGAATGCAAGTATGCGATATGAATACTACCCACATTCAGACTAGATGGGAGCGGCTTTGCTCAATTCAAGCGTATTGAGCGAGGCCGAAAACAGTCTAGTCGGAATGTGGCCAGGAGTATGCATATCACATGACCGCCTGATCCCGGTGACAGGGATTCCTCACAGCGTGCAGCATGCGCAATGTGAGGATTCACAAGCCTGCGGTCACATAGAATGGCTGCAGACTTGCAGCTTAAGACCGGACAACTCCTTTAAATATTTTAACTAAGCATCAAATGCGGCAGTGCTATTCGTCAAAGAGACACTGCCGGTAGGTTTGTGGACACCAAACCATCACCATGTTGTTATGTACCTGGGCTTTAATGTTCCAAACAGGCCCATGTCAAAATGAGCTTTGATACTGAATAACAAAAGGATTTATATATTAGCAATGTGAGTATAGGAGAGGAGTCCAAGAGCAACAGGTGCCCATGACGAAAAGGACAGTACACCATTCCATGCATGTGCCCACTGTGAATGAATTAATTTCCAGGGTATGGTATAAATCCTATTAATATTGAAAGCCAAAGCATCTCATTTCGGAATAGTCATATAAACCCCGTTGTATATGGCATGCTGGTGGCTCAGTCTTGATTGTAATTTCGGGATCCCACCACACACACACGTTGGCATCTTAGGATTTTCATGATGGCCGCATAGTGGAGAGTCATTTATCATATAACTATCAGCCCCAATTCTCCTACAGTAGTAACGTGCAAGTTCTGCTCCTGTGTGTTATAATAAGATATATTCCTGATCATTGAAAACACATCTACGGCACTCACCACCTTGACTTCATCTTTATTCCGTGCAGATATAGTGGAGAGAGAACAGCACAACCCAGGCTGTTCCTCCACCACTATATGTGCTCCGAATAAGGCCTCGCTCACACATGGCCGAGTGCTATAAGATATTTTATCGAATAGCTCTCAGACCTCTGTTATTCTATGAGGCAGCTCAGATCTGCATTTTTTTCTCATGCTGATTCAGTATAAAGAAACAATCTCTGCATGCTGCGAGACTCGGTACACATGCACCCATACTAGTTTATGGGTGCGTGTCAAACATCAGACTGCACTCAGATGTCATCCGAGTGCAATGTGATTACTGCGGACACAGGCAACAGAGAAGACGGTGAAATTACTTTCTCAGTATTCTCCGCAATTGTGCTCCATTTCTCTCATGATAAGAGCAGAGTGCAGTCACACTTAGCTCAAACTCTGACAGAGTTTGAGCCGAGAGTATTAGCATAATCAACCCTCGCAGGAGAGAATATTTGGCCTTGTGACCCTGGCCTAAGCCCACCTTTACACATTCAGTATTTAGTCAGTATTTACCTGCTATTAACCCTGTGTCCCCAACCTTTTACTATTGATAATGCCTATGCGGCATCAATAGTAAAAGAAAGTAATGTTAAAAATAATTTAAAAAAAAACAAAAAACCTGCTATACTCACCCTCTGTTGTCCGCTGAACTGCTCGCGCCTGCCGCCATCTTCCTTTCCCAGCGATGCTTTGCAAAATTACCCCATAAGAGGGAAGAATACAGAGCATTTAAGGAAACCAGGATGGATGAACACAGAAAAAAAACACATAAAAGAGGGAGGCATATCTGAAGAAGAATATAATGCTGTCTGCAGAACTTGCAGGGCATGAATCAGATTAGCTAAAGCTGACAATGAATTAAGGCTTGCAAGTCAAAAGCGATTAAAAAAGGATTTTGGGGATATGTAAAACGTAAAAGAAAAATCAAAGATGCTATAGGATTTTTACAGAATGAAAATGATAAGAAAGAGAAGGCCGAACGTTTAAATTCCTATTTTGCATCTGTTTTCTCTCAGAAAGGAAATGTAACATAAACTGATCTTCACTGTCCTACTAAAGGAATAGAAGAATCCAGGATTTACGGGCAGCACGGTGGCGCAGTGGTTAGCACAGCAGCCTTGCAGCGCTGGGGTCCTGGGTTCTAATCCCACCCAGGACAACATCTGCAAAGAGTTTGTATGTTTGCGTGGGTTTCCTCCGGGCACTCTGGTTTCCTCCCACATTCCAAAGACATACTGATAGGAATTCTAGATTGTGAGCCCAATCGGGGACAGTGATGATAATGTGATGTAAAGCGCTGCGGAGTATGTTAGCGCTATATAAAGATTATTATTATTATATCTATAAACAGAGAGATAGTGAGGAAACACTTAGCTAACATAAATGAATTCAAGTCTCCAGGTCCACCCCACAGTACTGAAGGAGATAGCAGAAGAAATTTTTGAACAACTCTCCATAATCTTTGAAAATTTTTGGAGAACAGGAGAAGTCCCAGAAGACTGGAGAAGAGCAAATGTTGTTTATATCTTCAAAAAGGGGAAGAAGGTGGACCCAGGGAACTATAGGCCGGTGAGTCTAACTTCCATAACAGGAAAGATCTTTGAACAAATTATTAAACAACATGTATGTTGTTGGGGTGCGGTCTAAGGGTCCTGGCCACACTTGATAAGACATGTTGTTCTGACTACCCCCTGCTCATGGACACAATATGGGGCCAAGAATATTTATATATGCCTGACATACATCACGTGTACCGGAGGTTGGGAATTTCCCATATTGCTATCACAGGGGTTTACAATTTGCATTAAGGTCTATCCCCACATGTGACTGATAGTATTTTTGGGCATAGTGTCAGAATATATCTGTCTATACCTATATTTACCATGCAATTATGTGCACAAAGTGTTTATGCAGTGGCAGACCCCTTTTTTGTCTGGTGTCTTTTTTGTACTATATAGCGTCTTTTGCACAGTGATTTTTGGCTATGTGCTTGGTTTTTAAATATGGTATATGTATTGTCTTTAATAAAGCTTGTTAATTTTTATAAAAACTTCCATTTGTTCTCCTGATTAATATGTTAATCCCATGGGAGTATATGTAATGGTTGGGTGACTGATATTTGTCACCACAATGAATCTGGAAATTCTTGTCCTGATGTATGTAAGTAACTAGATAAGAATGAAGTGATTAACCAGAGTCAGCAAGGGTTTGTAACTAATAAGTCATGTCAGACTAACTTAATTTCCTTCTATGACAGAATAAATGACTGGGTGGATCAGAGAAATGATGTAGATATAGTATATCTTAACTTCAGCAAAGCATTTGACAAAGTATTTCATACAATCCTTATTGAAAAAAAGACTAAGTATGGAATGGACAAGGCAACTGTTAGGTGGATTCATAACTGGCTTAGTGATCAGACCCAAAGAGTGGTCATAAATGGCTGCACATCCAGTTGGAAGAATGTCTCAAGTGGGGTACCACAGGGTTCTGTCCTGGGGCCTGTATTGTTCAACATCTTTATCAATGATTTTGATGAAGGAATTGAGGGTAAACTGATTACATGTGCTGATGACACAAAGCTAGGAGGGATAGCTAATACTAGGGAAGAGAGAGAGGATGCAAAAAGATAGAAATAAACTGGAGCAGTGGGCAGCAACTAACAGAATGGTTTTTAACAAGGAAAAATGCAAAGTACTACATCTGGACAATAAAAATGAAAAAAGCATTTACAGAATGGAAGGAATAGGGCTAAGCAACAGCACATGTGAAAAAGACTAGGGTATACTAATAGATCATAAACTGAACATGAGTCAACAGTGTGATGCAGCAGCAAAAAAAGAGAATGCAATTCTGGGATGTATTAACAGAAGCATACAGTCTAGATCACGCAAAGTCATTATTGCCCTCTACTTCTCTTTGGTCAGACCTCACCTGGAATGCTGTGTCCAGTTTTGGGCACCACATTTTAAAAAAAGATATCAACAAACTGGAGCAAGTTCAGAAAAGAGCGACCAGAATGGTGACCGGTCTGCAAACCATGTCCTGTGAGGAAGGGTTACAGGATTTGGGAATGTTTAGTTTGCAAAAAAGAAGACTGAGAAGAGACTTAATAGCTGTCTACAAATGTCTCAAGGGCTGTCACAGTGTAGAAGGATCATCTTTATTCTCGTTTGCACAAGGAAAGACTAGAAGCAATAGGATGAAACTGAATGGGAGGAGACACAGATTAGATATTAGAAAAAACTTTTTGACAGTGAGGGTGATCAACAGGCTGCCACGAGAGGTGGTGAGTATGGTGGTGAGCGACCTTGACTTTTTTAGGGTCGAGCCGGGTTTCGCGAAACCCGACTATCTCAAAAGTCGAGTCAAGTGAAATCTCTCTCTCTCTCTCTCTCTCTCTCTCTCCCCTCCGTCCGTCCCTGAACTGAAAAGCTGGTGTTACACAGTGCAAATCGCTACAGCGCACAAGCGACAACATGGCAATAGGCGTCCACGCCCCTAAGACCTATGTCATCACTCTGCCCACGCCCCTTCATTGGCTGAAAAAAATGGCGCCAAGCGCGTCATACGAAATGCGACTTTGACGCGAAAGTCGCGTACCGCATGGCCGACCCCACACAGGGATCGGGTCGGGTTTCATGAAACCCGACTTTGCCAAAAGTCGGCGACTTTTGAAAATGAACGATCCGTTTCGCTCAACCCTAGTGGTGAGTTCTCCTTCCATAGAAGTCTTCAAACAGAGGCTGGACAGAGATCTGTCTGAGATGGTTTAGTGAATCCTGCATTGAGCAGGGGGTTGGACCAGATGACCCAGGAGGTCCCTTCCAACTCTATCATTCTATGATTCTATATATATATATATATATATATATATATATATATAGGCATTTATGACAACTAAAAAAGATCTTACACCAGTGTGTATATTAATAAAGACTTCTTCATATGTCCCCAAAAATTACTACCCCAATGAGTTAATATGGAGAACAGAGCAGCTTCTGTCTGATAGACCTGGACTATATATTGTAGCGTGGCTAAAGGTTGGATAGTCGACGGGAGGTATGTATCACAGAGAAGGCTTGTTGCTGTGATATGACCCGGAGTGTTTTCTGTAATGCACATAAAGCAATAAGAAATTGTTTAGTATGTTTGGGTCCGGGTTACGGGTAGCTATGAGAGATGGGAGGGTCTGGCTACCCATATACCTCACCCCTGGTTGAGGGGCATAACCGTGCCTAACTATGTTTGTTTCAGGACCTGTGGTGATGTCACAATCACATGTCTAATCATGTGATGGGTTCCTGGGTGTGGTTACACCTATGTAAAGAGGTGTGTGTAGCACATGGAGAGAGTGTGTTTGGGAGTCTGTCAGGGTGGACAGACTTCCATGTGTCCTGGCTGGACACTGCAGAGTGGCCTGTGTGTTGGACGGTTCCACGTGGGGACAGACGTCCTGAACAGCACACAGAGACCATCTTTAGGCTGGAGAGCCTATGTGCTGGACATAGCACAGCCTGTGTGCCTACAGGTCTGAGAGAGAGCGGAGCTCTACTATGGACACTGAGGACTTTTCCGTCTGATGTAAGACTGTTTACCCTTGTGTTGCTGACTTAAATGGTTTATGGAGTGAATAATCCTACATGAACGCTGAAGAGAATGTGCCTCCTGTTTCCTCCTATGCATCCGAGCGAGTACAATCCTTACAATATGCATTCATGTGAATGGCCTTGTAAAGCTAAATTGTCCAGATGCGGTATACTGCTAAAGGTCTAAATAATGTTTTGTCTTTACATTGAGATTGTATGCTGGGGAATTCTGCTGGCAGATGGGCAGAACATAAAGGCCCAATGTATGCCTCTGTATACCACCCCATGTTAACAGACGTGTACTGTGCAGTATACTTTTGTGCAGTGGCCCATTTGATAGGAAATCATGCAGATTATGCTTCGCTATACAATTTAATAAGAAGATATACTAAGATACACGCCAATCTTTTGGCGTCCGTCAGGTCTATAGGCCTCTGTGTGTATACACACATGCTATTGTGCACAATCCCGGCACTATGACACCATTATTTCGGGTGCACAGTAATTTAATTGTGCCTTATGTAGCTGTCCATCATTTCTGTGCAGTGACACTACTATGTGCATTGTTCCTTAGCTGTGACATCCCTGTGTTATCATTTATTTTCTATAATATGTACATGTTTCCTATGCAGTGACACACTTGACTTTACCAAAAGGGTTGTCCAATGAATATAAGTTACCAACTATCCTCTAGATATGTGACACTTGTTGATCGGTGGGGGTCATCTAGGTGCTGGGACTGGAAACGATGAGCAGCGTTTGGGTGTCTGACATGCCGCACCACTTTGTAATGCTCTGCTTTTTCAGGCACTACCAGTACTTGAGCTTGTTGCTCCTGTTCTCCTGCCCGCACACCTCGGCTGCCTTCTCCCAGCTCGGTATAGTTATTTAGGAGATACATCAGCCCAAAATTAGGGGAAAAAAGGGTGCTGATTTTTTTTTCTAGAAACAGTTCCCCTTTAGTCAATTGGCTGTGCCCGGTACACACAGACCATGATACACAGCCCATAAACTAAAACGGTGCCGTTTGTTTTTAAGCAGATTTTTTTTCTAACTCTGAAAATTTGTTTCAAGTCTTTCTCAGATGAGCATAATTTGCACTATACATATGGACTGCAACGCACACACTGGCACTGGGTATCCCTATCCAAACTATCAACCTCATAGATGCCCATCAACCTGTATGTTCAGGGATGGAGACCTGCTGCCGGTCTGTGCACTGTGGTCCAAATATAGCGTAAAATATAAACAAATTTAAACAAATTACCACCTAGTGATTCATCTCTTTCATCATCGGGACGTCAGTACTGACCGACCATGCATGTATATGGTGGAGAACAGTGGGTTGGGGAGGAAAGGATGTTGGCTGACCACTGTAGAGGTGTAAGGACGGTAGACCAAGCCAGAACTCACTTTATTGGAAGCATGTCTAATATATCAGTTTTGCTGAAAATAAGCAAAGAAGGGTAAGGAAAGTTCGGTTAATACCTGGAGGATAGCATTCCAGCAGCTGTGCGGTATGTGTCTAAGCATGAAGCTAGCGCGTTACATTAAACTTTACCTGTCTAATATTTCTAAATAATCAATCACTGGCTCAATAAAAAAAACAATCTTAGTAAAGCCTAAGTGACACATTTATCATTGCTAAAACCACCACAATTTCCATTCTTGTTAATACGACTATATGTCTCATTACAGGAGAGCCGCCACGTTTTCTAGTTTTTGATGCTTTTTTGCATTAGATACAAATTACTTGTAAGTTATAATAGTTATGTCTGTGGGATGAATATGAGCCAAGGGGATGTTTGATAGAATTCTTCTTTTGTTTTATCATCTACGAATAGAGATGGCAAAGATCGTAATAGGTGACATATACTGAAATGACGCTTCCAATGCAGAACTGGACAGCTTATGGAGAGTTTATATATAGATGCTACAACTGGGTTTTTCTTAATGTTGGACTGGTAACATTTACAGGATGAAGCGGTGACGTAACGAAAAAACGTCAATCTATATTTTAGTGTATGATGCCCAACAAGCCTTCTAATAGGCTCTAATATTGTACAAACATGGCAGACCTGAGGTCATTATTAGGCCCTTGGAAGCTATGGCATCATTAGGCACCCAGTGATTACATAGTAGGGGAAGTGGGCGGTCGAGGTGATGGTGGCAGCCCCTTCCTCATAAAACACATACCGAGACCATATATACGTCATTTGTCGGGAAGGGGTTAAGTTACAATTTTCAGGACCCCTACTTGAATAGGGTTTACGGGGTCCGTATGCTCAGTTCTTTCTGGCAGATCCATTTCACAATAAATGGAGTGGAGACCGAGCATGTGCAGCTAAGCTTCATTCAGGACAGGCTCCAAAGAGCTGCATTCTCACGACCATGGGGGCACTGCGATCAACTAGTTATTCTTAATCCAATGGTTAGGGGATAATTTATAGATAAGTCCTTTAATGGCTGTAAATGAAATATATTAATTATTTGCGTTGGTTCATATAGGTAGATCAGAATTGAGACCTCTAAACCATTTATATACAAAAAGATTGTTGGAATGAGGCAACTCGATCCAAGAGTTTGGTTTTATTTGCATTTATTGCATCTGTAGCTACTGAACTGGTACACTCATAACAAAGGATATATATAGGGTTTACAAAAATGAAACAATAAATTTAAGATTTGATTATGGGGCCATTCTATTCGCTATGTGAAGAGCTGAAAGGTAAATTAAATATGATGATCAGTGTTTTATCGCCACCTAGTGGTAACTGATGGGATTGCAATATTTAATTTACCTGGCCAGTAAGAATCCCTGCAGCACAAAAGTGTAGGTGAGATCCCTAAAAGAAACCCTAGCCTCCAAGTGATAAGCGGCACATAAAAAACGAGGAGGACTACAAATAATTATCATTTATGACACTGACATCTACAATGTCCAAATACCAAAATGACATGTTATTGGCTCAGGTAGCAATATATGCTGCTTACCACTAAATAGATTTTGTTAACAACGTAGCAGATAAGGCGGCCCACAACCAGTCCGGCCCTGGCCCCAGCTCAATTACTTTAGACAGCTTATAAATGGAAATAGTTTGTATTCAGGCAAAGGTGATGTGCCCACGTTGCAGATTCGTGTGCGGATTTTTCCGCTCCTTTTTTTTTAAAATCCGCATTTAAAACGCCCTGCATTTTACCTGCGGATTTACCGCGGAATTCCTGCGGATTTCACCTGCGGTTTGACATCTGCGGATTCCTATTGAGGAACAGGCGTATAGCGCTGCGGAATCCACACAAAGAATTGACATGCTGCGAAACATACAACGCAGCGTTTCCGTGCTGTATTTTCTGCAGCATGTGCACTGCGGATTTGGTTTTCCAAAGGTTACATGGTACTGTACAACGCATGGAAAACTGCTGCAGATCCGCAGCAAAATCCGCAACGCGTGCACATAGCCAAACAGTGTGAGCAGCGGGTGCGAATGGGCTGTAAAGTGCATCATGGAATATGAATGTCGGGAGTGTCATGGGGGTCTACAGTGCTGAACACGGGCTGTGCTTCTATCCCATCATTTCATTGCCCCCGAAGTAATCCTACATTTCTCCCTGCAGGGTTACCAGGAGCAGGACCTGGAGGCAGACAGTGCATCGCCCTGGGGGACACAGTTCGGTTAGGGTGGTCTCCAAATATTCGTCAAACATATTAAACACAGTTTCGAGTGCTACATTTTTTTCTGGACAAGGAAAAAAATGTGTGAGAGCCTCGCTGGAGGGAGTATCTAAGCCGCATGCGGGAGAGAGTATCTAAGCTGTGCGCGGGAGGGAGTATCTAAGCCGCGCGCGGGAGGGAGTATCTAAGCCGCACGCGGGAGGCAGTATCTAAGCCGCGCGCGGGAGGCAGTATCTAAGCCGCGCGCGGGAGGGAGTATCTAAGCCGCACGCGGGAGGGAGTATCTAAGCCGCACGCGGGAGGGAGTATCTAAGCCGCACACGGGAGGGAGTATCTAAGCCGCACGCGGGAGGCAGTATCTAAGCCGCACGCAGGAGGCAGTATCTAAGCCGCACGCGGGAGGGAGTATCTAAGCCGCACGCGGGAGGGAGTATCTAAGCCGCACGCGGGAGGGAGTATCTAAGCCGCACGCGGGAGGGAGTATCTAAGCCGCACGCGGGAGGGAGTATCTAAGCCGCACGCGGGAGGCAGTATCTAAGCCGCACGCGGGAGGCAGTATCTAAGCCGCACGCGGGAGGGAGTATCTAAGCCGCACGCGGGAGGGAGTATCTAAGCCGCACGCGGGAGGGAGTATCTAAGCAGCACGCGGGAGGGAGTTTCTAAGCCGCATGCGGGAGGGAGTTTCTAAGCAGCATGCGGGAGGGAGTTTCTAAGCAGCATGCGGGAGGGAGTTTCTAAGCAGCATGCGGGAGGGAGTTTCTAAGCAGCATGCGGGAGGGAGTTTTGTGAGCCAAACGCGGGAGGGAGTTTTTAGGCTCCATGGTGTAAACAAGATTTCCATAACCCCATAAAATGTAACATCTGGTCTCTACTATAAATTACCACAAACTACAAAACACATTGTCCCACCTTTATCATAAATGGCGTACTTTGCGCCAATTTTTTAGTGCAGTCACTTCTGTAGTTTAGTCATTTACAATAGTCACAGTCTGCTCAAAAAAAGGCGTAAACGCAATGACAGCTGACACCCCCCCACACACACACACATATTTCACATTTTCCCTTCTTTCCTATAGTAACCAATGACATCACAGCTTTTATTGCTCAAGCTGAGATACACTATGAAATCTTTGCTGTGATTGGTTGCTCTGCCATTTAGAGTCTACCACTTTCGGGGAGGCGTGTGAATATTGTAGGTGGTGATATAACGAAGCCTATAGATCAGCGACACTCCCTTTAACAGAGACCACATGTTACAGTTATAAAGTCCCTTAGAGAAGTGATGTACCTGCAGTAAATATGACGTCTGTTGTACGGTAAAATAAAACGCCCCATAGTATGTAGAATAATGCGGCTCGCCCTCTACTGGCAACAGATAGTACCTGCGCATTGATGCCTCCAAAAACAACTAGAAAGCTTAAGAAGACATTTTTCCGAAGACCATCCTTACCGTTTACATACTTTGAGGGGAAAAAAAATCACACAACTGTATGGTGCTCTAGTAGTTGCATAATAATGCGCATGCGTATTTATCCGCGACTCAGCGCGCATGCGCTACTCTTTATCCATTGCGCAATCCCGTTGGCCTCGCATTCCTGTGTTGGTAAATGTTCCGTCGCTCTGTTCGCCTTCATTACTGTCTGTGAGGGGATCAGAGCACCATCATGAGACTGGCGGCCACCATATAAGGTTACGTGCTGCTACACTGACATGCTGCTGAGCTGATGTGTGTGATGTCCCCCGAATCCAACAGGTGGCTCCGTGGCGCAATGGATAGCGCATTGGACTTCTAGTGGAGGAAGCGATTCAAAGGTTCCGGGTTCGAGTCCCGGCGGAGTCGGGACTTTTTTTTTTTTTTTTTTAATTTTATTAGCGTTTTTTATTATTAACTCCTTCGCTGGTGAAAAGTGATTTTGTTTCTTCCATCTTTATCCTGCGACTAGATTTTTGACACCTGCAACGTGTCTGTTTCTCTTGCGGTAAATCTGCATCAGATGAGCAGATTTTCCCCATAGATTTAAAAAAACAACAAAAAACAAAAAGCATGCACTAAGCATAAACCGGATCCATGAAAAAGTGACAGGGAGTAATTTAATAATTATATCAATTTTATTTAATGGCAATAGGGAGGAAACAATACAATTTTTACAATAAAATCATGTAAGTATATGTATATATCTTCAATATGTTAATGTGTGCAAAACTGTAAAGCGCTGCGGAATATGTTAGCGCTATATAAAAAATAAAAAAAAATAAAGATTATTATTATTATATTAATATGTGCACAAATCAAGATGCAATATCCATGAGGCTGATCAGTTATGAAAATGAAGAATAAAAAATAATCAATCATATAGAATCCCAAAAGTTCATATTGAGGGACAAAAAGTGCAAAGTTATTCAAATGCTACCTGCTTAAAAAAAAGTGCATTAGAAAAAGTGCTGTATGCAGATGCAATCAAAATGCCACTTACGGTACTTCTAAAAATGGGGGAAATATTCCAAGACCGCCAGATACTTGATTGTGTGCACCCCGACGCGCGTTTCGGAAGCACAGTTCCTTCATCAGCCTTTAGTACGTTTCTGCAGCAAAAACCCCATGAAAAAAAAAACCATTTTCCGCACATGATTTTATTAATAACGTTGTATAAAAACTAAGTGTCATGATTAAAAAAAAACAAAGTGGTTTTAGTTAAAGAGAATCATCAGGAGATCCATGGTGCCCAGTACGATGAACCGCGAATATTGGACCATGGCCATACTCACATTAAAATATACTTTGATGATCCGATCGCTGACCATAGCCGGCAACTATCCATCCTCGGCCCTGGCCGGCTCTTCCCAGCGCCGCTGCAGGTGGATGACCGCTCTCTCCTTATGACAGCTGCTGGAGAGAGACGGCCAAGGGCGATGGCAGAATGCTCTCTCTGGCTATGGGCTCCAGCTGCTTTATCAAAGCCAATTTCAATATAATCATGCCCACGGTGTAAGTAGAATGAATCGGCTGACAGGTTCCCTTTAAGTGCGAAATACCAAAAAGCAAGAAAAGCCCACCCACTAGAAAAGCTGCAGCATCGAAAGAACACCAAGAACTCATTGTGGGAACTTAGGCTTAGAGTAGAAAAAAAATAAATAAAAAAAAAATATATATATACCTTTAAAATGTCACAGGATTGTCTTCAACTGTGAAAAAAAAAAGCCAGTGCTAGGAATCTATCATACTACTGTTTGAAATGTTGCAAACGTTTTGCATCGTCATCTATGGCAGCCGGACAGGAGCCCGGAGGTCTCTTTCTAACCAGTCAGACGACCCTATAAATCAGACCGAAATTGGAGCGCAGCCCACAGACTGGTCGGCAGCTCTTCCTACTAGAGCGTGACAGCTTCACAGAAATACAACCCCTGGCAAAAATGATGGAATCACCGGCCTTGGAGGATGTTCATTCAGTTGTCTCATTTTGTAGAAAAAAAAAAAAAAAGCAGATCACAGACATGGCACAAAACTAAAGTCATTTCAAATGGCAACTTTCTGGCTTTAAGAAACACTAAAAGAAATCAAGAATAAAAAATGTAGTTTGGTAATGGTTACTTTTTAATAACCAAGCATATGGAAAAAAATTATGGAATCACTCAATTCTGAGGAAAAAATTATGGAATCATGAAAAAACAAACAAAAAACACTCCAAAACATCACTAGTATTTTGTTGCACCACCTCTGGCTTTTATAACAGCTTGCAGTCTCTGAGGCATGGACTTAATGGTGTCACACAGGAATCTTCATCAATCTGCATCCAACTTTCTCTGATTGCTGTTGCCAGATCAGCTTTGCAGGTTGGAGCCTTGTCATGGAACATTTTCTTCAACTTCCACAAAAGATTTTCAATTGGATTGAGATCCGGACTATTTGCAGGCCATGACATTGCCTTATGTGTCTTTTTTCAAGGAATGTTTGCACAGTGTTTGCTCTATGGCAGGATGCATTATCATCTTGAAAAATGATTTCATCATCCCCAGACATCCTTTCAATTGATAAGTGTCCAAAATATCAACATAAACTTGTGCATTTATTGAAGATGTAATGACAGCCATCTCCCCAGTGCCTTTACCTGACATGCAGCCCAATATCATCAATGACTGTGGAAATTTGCATGTTCTCTTCAGGCAGTCATCTTTATAAATCTCCAAACAAAAGTTCCAGCATCATCACCTTGCCCAACGCAGATTTGTGATTCATCACTGAATATGACTTTCATCCAGTCATCCACAGTCCACGATTGCTTTTCCTTAGCCCATTGTAACCTTGTTTTTTTTTCTGTTTAGGTGTTAACGATGGCTTTCATTTAGCTTTTCTGTATGTAAATGCCATTTCCTTTAGGCGGTTTCTTACAGTTCGGTCATAGATGTTGACGCCAGTTTCCACCCATTCGTTCCTCATTTGTTTTATTGTGCATTTCCTGTTTTGGAGACATATTGCTTTAAATTTCCCGTCTTGACACTTTGATGTCTTCCTTGGTCTACCAGTATGTTTGCCTTTAACAACCTTCCCATGTTTGTATTTGGTCCAGATTTTAGACACAGCTGACTGAACCACCAACATCTTTTGCAACATTGTATGATGATTTACCCTCTTAAGAGTTTGATAATCCTCTACTTTGTTTCAATTGACATCTCATGTTGGAGCCATGATTCATGTCAGTCCACTTGGTGCAAGAGCTCTCCAAGGTGAGATCACTCTTTTTTAGATGCAGAATAACGGGCAGATCTAATTTGATGCAGGTGTTAGTGTTGGGAATTAAAATTCACAGAGTGATTCCATATTTTTTCCCTATGCTTGGTTAATAAAAGTAACCATTACTGACTACCACATTTTTTGTTCTTGATTTCTTTTAGTGTTTCTTAAAGCCAGAAAGTTGCCATTTGAAATCACTTCAGTTTTGTGCCATGTCTGATCTGCTTTTTTTTTTTCAACAAAATTAAACAACTGAATGAACATCCTCCAAGGCCAGTGATTACATAGTTTTGCCAGTGGTTGTATATGAAGCTGTCACTTGAGTCAGAAGACCCACCGTCCAGTCTGTGCATTACAGTCCGATCTCGGTCTGATTTATAGCTGCCTGACTACGACCTTACTTTGCAGCTCTGGGGTCAGGAGCAGGCTCGGACTGGCCCATAGGTTAACAGGGCAATCTCCCGGTGGGCCCCTGTGCAGATCTGGGCCCCCAATCCCACCACATGGGCATTATTTGGCATAATTCAATTGAATCACTCTGTACAGAAAAAAAAGGCAGCATCTCATCATTCATTAACCAAACTATCCAGTTTATTATATAGAGATATAGGTAAATTTGTGAACGAGGGTAGTGTATTATTTGTATGCAGGTGAAAAGTGACCCTCCCCCCCCCAAGCCAATGTTACTGGTGGGCCCTTAGCACGTCAGTCCGACACTGGCCAGGAGTGCAAATCTCACCAAGAACAACATCTGACAAAGGACACGCTCTGAAATGCGCGTCAAGGTGGGCGCTGCACCAGAATTGTGAACCACTGCGGTAATTAATCTGGCCTCTTTATGCACACCTCCATCTTCTACCTTATAGAAACTGCATTCTAATAGAGTTTCACCAGTTTGTCTCTCACATTGGCATTGTGGGACACTAATCCTTTGTTCTTTCAGGCTACTGCCATATGATTTATTGTTCTATGCTGGTATATATTTATATACCCATGTTCACATGTACTGTTCTACTACTTACCCAGTGGTTCGGTTTTTAATGTTTATATTGTGCATAGTTAAGTTTCCTTTTTCATTATGTGCCGGCACCTCTTTGTATGTGGTGCTACCCTCCTATACCACTCTCGTCAATAAAGGTATTATCTTTACATTAGTTGTCCCAAATTTTTTCCCCCCCTTGATCATATGTTTGGTGCTTACAAAAACATTTCAAAAGTTTTTAATTTATACTATGTAGTATATAGTATATTATTGGCACCACATAGTCCCCCATACATAAAGAAATCATCAAATCCTTAACTCTCCTCGCCCCCCGCTGGCTGCAGCTCCGGCCTCCTCAGCCTACCCTGGCTCTGCACTGAGATTGCAATACTCCGCACATCCTACCTAGTAGTGTTTGGATGGTGGATTTTACTGGAACAAAATAAAATTTCTACACCGACTGTACAGTTAGGACTGTCAGCTTTTTTTTTTTTTTAACCCGAGTCAAAAGGGAACAGTGAGAAACCAAAAAGTGAAGTTTTATGCAATTTTGTTTTAAAAGAATTCTGCATTTGGGGTTTTCCTTTTTTTTTTGCAGACTGACCAGATAATAGCTGACATTCTAAAACTGGAAAATAAAAGGGCTATAAAAAACATGCTGTGTGACATTCAGGTGCTTTAGACCCACACAAAACAAAAAAAAAAAAAAAAAACCCACCCCACACACTTATGCCCCATTTCACTTGGGCCATAAAGCACCCAGACTGGAGCATCTTGCAGTGTTCCCTGTAATTTGGGCCTGACTAATGGCCAGATAAAATAGGGATAGTCAGTTTTGATTCTGCAGGGGTGGGTATTTATACCATCCTTTGGGGGTTGCACAAATCGTACACCAACTTTTCCCACAAGTTACATGCCGGCCCTGGTGTCAGGACAATCTTTCATTCCATGTGTGTCAGCATTCAGTAGTGAACGCTGCGTGCACATGATCACAGAGCAAGAAGAAATTAAAGGGCTGGTGGCCGTCAAACAGCTGCCAGCCCTAGCAGTGGTCCTCAGGGGCTGGAGAAGAGGTTATAGAGAGCCATAAATGGCCTGTGGGACTGAGGTTCCCACCCCTGCCTTAGGGAATATTCACGTCACACATCAGATGCCAGGGTCAGTCACTTGCTCCATTGTAAGGCAGGATTCACATTATCCTGACAAATCACCCATGAGTAAGCAATAGGCAAAACATGTCAGGTGTTGTGCTGAATTTTGTAAGTTATCCTTGTATTTGCTGTGCACAGTAAGATAAATACCCAGCGTGTGGCAATGACCAGTGTCACTATACTGATCTCATTGAGGTTATTCATGGCCCACTTTGGCCAGTGTTGCATCTCACGGTTTGCACTTACCTTTATGCACCGCTGTCACTTACTGGCTATTCCGGAAATATTCTCTTAATGCTCACGCTGCATTTTCTCCCTCCCACATTTGTTGGGCAGCACAGAAAACACTTGAAGAGCTCCCATTATGCATGTAGGGAAGTGACCCCACATCATACTAGGGTGAGCCATTTACTATTCACCAGTTTGCCAAATATATATATTTCTGCAATCCCATCACCACAATTACACAGGGCATCACCTGGGGAGGCGTCAGTATTTGGCTTCCAAGACAGCGTGTAAATAGTGGCGGATACAATCTGATCACAAAAGTAGTGACACTGACCAAATACATTTTCCAGGATCAGTTTATTTCAAGTAAAGGGAGAGAAAAAAAAATTGAAGTAATTCTACAGAATCAAATATACAAACCAAATATGAACACAAAACAGTGGAAACCTATTAATTGTTAATTTTCTCCAGAGATTGAGATACGATATACACAAGAGGCTTAATGCACACAAGCGGCCCGATCAGTGCGGCCATTGAGGAGGTTAGGATGAATCTCACCAAGACATCCTACAAAGCAATCGAGGGGGAAGTATTTAATTTATTTTACACATATATATATATATATATATATATATATATATATATATATATATATATATATATATATATATATATATATATATATATATATAATATTTGATGGGTTATATGCAATTGTGATCCATTACCCAAGTCTAGTCCCATGTTTGCAAGATCCAGACAAGCATGGATGAATTGAGTTGTACAAGTTTAACAAAAAACAAAAAAAAAAAAACTAATAAACCCCAAAACAAACGTTTCTTGTAGACATACCACCCGCTGTCAGATATTGCAGCTCAGCTGCACTCTAGTACTGTTTTTTGGGAGGGTGGAAAGCCATTGAATTTAATACAATCTTTGTACGCTGTGCTACAATCTCCGGACAACTGAATGTATAAAAAAAAAAAAATTACTTGTATAGTCAAACATTATTTTACAATTATCAGACTTTGCAGCTGTTGAGCTCTTGCAGAATATACATATACACCCTGGTTAAAAAAAATATATATATATTTTTAAGACAATTGAATCTTCAACTTTGTAAAAAATAAAATACGGTAGCATCACTAGAACAGCTAACTGGACACAGCAGAGTCCCATATAGATGGGGAACACAGAAATCCAACCACAGTCACAGTAACCCAGCAGGATGGGCCCAATATGTAACATGCTCCAGAGCACTCTGCACACCAGTCTGGGGGCTTAAACAGATTATGTGCTCATTTATTTTCTGCAAAAACTGCATTTAATAAAAGGAGGTTTAGAAAGTTAAGTACGCTCACATCTAATATTCCAGGGCAAGTCAAAGACATTCCCTGCATGACGACAACTATAAAAGGGTTAATAAGAATATATATCTTAACCTCCAACGTCAGCCATCATGTAGAGGTCAGGACTCTTTTCTACACATTTACTGGTAGGCACAAAGCAGACTGCGACCAGCTGGTCACATCTGACACTGCTTGCGATAATAGGGTGTGATGAACAGCACCACCGCCCCTCACCCAGTGGCTTGACTTTATGGCTATGTGCACACGATGCGGATCTGCAGATTTTTTTGCGCAGAAACGCTGCAGATCCGCACTGATGTACAGTATAATGTTATTTTATGGGGGGGAAGCTGTGCAGATTGTGTGGAAAAATCAGTGCGGAATTGCGGCGATTTCAAAGAAGTGCATGTCACTTGTGCGGATCTGCAGCGTTTCTGCACCCCTCCCATGTTAAAAATCCAGTGGCAAAATCTGCAGAAAATCTGCAGCAATTCCGCAGCTGCTGATTCTGCCAGGAGCTGCGGATTTTGTGCAGAAAATTCTGCACTTTTCTTAAGTGTGCACATAGCCATATCTGCATTCATGGGATGCAGATACCATTAGTTGGATGCAGTAGCAGAATGAGTTAGTCGGCTCCCTGTTGCACTAATTAGCCTACGCATCAGTCTGCACTGCAGGTACAAGGACACTGAATCACACCTGCAGAGTGAAGCCTCAGTCTGCAGCAATACCAAGGTGGAATGGGGCTGAGTGAGTAGTTTGGCAGTCTAATTGTGGGGGCACCATAATATGTCTGGCTGTGAGGGTCATTGTATGGGAGGCACTACAATGTGGGGGGGGGTGAATATGTGTGCGGCGCTGTGAGGGCCATCATAGTGTGTGCGGCACTGTGAGGGCCATCATCGTGTGTGCGGCGCTGTGAGGGCCATCATCGTGTGTGTCTGTGGAGGCATTATACTATGGGTGGGAGCTTCTGTGTGCACACTGTCTTGCAGTGAGGGCAATCATTGCTTGGGAGGCATTACAGTGTGGGGTGGATGAATATGTGTCTAGCTATAAGGGCTGTCCTATTGTGTTTGGGATGGCCATCATGTGTGGCTGTGAGGACCATCATATGGTGTTTGGGGGGTTGTGGAGGCATACTGTGGATGGGAGGATCTCAATGTGGGACTATGAGAGCCAAAATGTTTGAGCCTATGCAGTGTATGTGTGGAGAAGTCATGGTGCATGGGGGCATCATATGGTGTTTGAGAGGCATAGTGAATGAGTGAGGCTGTGGATTAAGGTACAAGTGCTGAACAAAAGCAGAATGATTTATAAAAAGCAGTAAATTCTACGGTAAGAGTACATTAGCAACTAGACAGTGATAAAATATTAAGTTGTGCAGCGTTTCAGCCCATTGGTTTGGGATTCCACAAGGGTCATGATCTCATGTGGCTCCTCAGGAAAGTTGACCACCCCTCACAAAGGGTTCCCTTTAAAAATGTCTAACATGGACCAAGAATAAAAGTAAACATCAGCTAAATAACGAAGGAAGTATTTTTCATATCTGAGCACTAAGGTCATTATGGTGAAAGACAAAGATAAAAAAAAGCAATAAAACCTTCAAAGTACATTGCCGCCATCTCAAGATCTTCCTGGCCATCTAGTAATGCAACTCTACATAGTGTAGGAATGTCTAAGGAGGTTCTCAGTTTTATCAATATCAGAAAGACAAGATTAAAATCCTGCAAGTTAATATTACCATGTTTGCATGCCAAAGTTGTGTACGAGTCTCGTGGTAGAGTGCATCCCGTTATTGTAGGAAACTGACAACTCCTGCTCTAGTGTAATATTGAGGGATTATGCCCGCTAGATGTATACACTACATATCCATGACAGATCTTACAAGCACATTACAACGTAGACATTAGATCACTAGTTGGCTCCGGTGTAAGTGGCACTAACTTCTAGCATAATGGACGCACAGTTGCCATGCTCCATAATTTCCAGTTTGTAAACCTTCTGGCTGCAGATATCGTCTGGGAACCTGTGTACACGTGTTCATTTTTTGGTCTTTAGTATACTGTTGGTGGGCCAATAACCAGTCAGTGGTTTGTTATGGATCTGCAGCTTGTTAGTGGGGAGCTTTCCTCTGCGCTTGTATAATGTAGCCTTTTGATTTTATAATTCCACGGGTTTTCACAATGACAGAATAGCGCAAGACCCATTCTGGTGACCAGCCATCCACTTGTGCTCCTTGGATGCCTTCTTTAAGAGCGTCTTGAAAACTTTCTTCAGATAAGATTTCTGTGTGAACACAAATATGAAGTATATAAAGTTAGATCCAGAAATTTGGACCCTGACAAGTTGTCTCATTAACCATTTATTAAACCACTAGATGGTTGCCCGATTCTAACCCATCTGGTATTCTAGAATATGCATGTCCATGTAGTATATTGCACAGCGACGGAGTACACAGTATAGAACCATGTAGTATACAGACTTAAAATAAATACAAACATACTCACCCTCCGTTGAAGTCCCGGCATGTGGTGCACCCGGCAGCTTCCGGTGCCAGGGTTGGTATGGGCGCAGGACCTGTGATGACGTCGGTCACATAACCGTGACGTCATGGCAGGTCCTTGTCGCATACCATCTTTGCCACCGGAACCTGCCGCTTGCATGGACTGGTCACCGGAGTGTCGCCGGAATGTGAGTATATGGATGATTTTTTATTTTAAATTATTTTTAACATTAGATCTTTTTACTATTGAGGCTGCATAGGCAGCATCAATAGTAAAAAAAGATGGTCACATAGGGTTAATAGCAGCGTTAATGGAGTGCGTTACACTGCAGCATAATGCGGTCCATTAGCGCTGACTGGAGGAGAGTACGGAGCGTGCACTGACTGCGGGGAGGAAGGAGTGGCCATGTTGCCGCCGGACTGCACCCGTCGCTGATTGGTCGTGGGAGTTTTGCAAGGGCAGACAGAAGGGCAGACAGAAGGGACCCTTAGACAATTATATAGTAGATTCAAGTTAGTTAAATAATCAATATGGGCCTAAAGTGTAGACTCAACTTTAAGATGAGATAACTACAGCTCTGAGTCAGCTTTTGTTATCGAAGTGGTTTTCTGTTAGCTGTGGTTTTCGTGTGTGTGTGTGTGTGTGTGTGTGTGTGTGTGTGTGTGTGTGTGTGTGTGTGTTAGAATAGAAGTAATAAATTTTGTAGTGAAGATGTGCAGTTTAACACATACCCATGCATATATGCTCCCCTCCACCATTTTAGTAACCAGCAAAGGTAAAGCAGACAGATGGACAAATCAGGATGTGAAGGTCCATGGTTAATGGGCTCTTCCGAGCCTAAAAATACCAGTCCACAGCCACCCCCAGAAGTAGCACGTCACATGAGGTGCTCTGATTTGGCACTTTGCCAACGCCCAAGGGCAAAAATCAGGACGAGCAAAGGCAATTGAGGTAATTGAGCTTGGGATGTACGTCAGCAGTTACTTGTCCAAAAACAGCAGGCCTCAAGCCCTGGTGCTAGTAATAGAGAAGTGGCCATCAAACTCCACCTCTCATTAATCAGCCTTAAAAATAGAAAGACCACATTAGGCCAAACATCTAAAGAAGCCAGCCCAGTTTTGTAAAAGCATGAGAGAAAAACCTGTACCAGAATGATGGTAAAAAGAAAGTATTGAGAAGGCTTGGAACGGTTCATGATCCAAAGCACACCACATCCTTCAAACACACGGTGGAGGCAGTGTGATGGTGGAGGCATGCATGGCTTCCAATGACACTGGGTCACTAGTGTTTATTGAGGTGACTGAAGACAAGCAGCCGGATGAATTCTCAAGTGTGCAGGGCAATCTTTTGCACAATAAAAACAAACCAACAAAAAGAGCTAGCAAGGTTGATTGTCCATCTGCACTGTGAAGTGCTGTCCAATGACCCAAAAACACTGCAAAACACTTAGGATTTTAAGGCAAAAAAGTGGAATATTCTGCAATGGCCGAGTCAATCACCAGATCTCAACCCCCATCAGTGTTTCACATGCTTAAGGCAAACCAATCCACAAACAAGCAACAACCTAAGTCAGCCGCAGTAAAGGCCTGGCAAGCGTCACAAAGAAGGAAACCCAGCGTTTCGACATCACAAGGCAGTCACTGCCTGCAAAGGAGTCTCTACAAAAGTATTAAAAATTAATGTTTTATTTAGGATAAAGTTAATTTGGCCAATTATTTGAACCCATCAAATAAGGAGGCTTTGTAGAAAAGTGGTTGCAAATCCCAAGTTTTTCATAGGATTTTTGTTCAACCCCTTAGGCTGCCGTCACACTAGCAGTATATGGTCAGTATTTGTAAGCCAAAACCAGGAGTGGAACATATAGAGGAAAAGTATAATAGAAACAAGTCACCACTTCTGCATTTATCACCCACTCCTGGTTTTGGCTTACAAATACTGATGTAAAATACTGACCAAATACTGCTAGTGTGACGGCAGCCTTAAACCTGAAAGTCACACTTGAACTGCATCTGAGAGGTTTCATTTTTAATCTGTCAGTCCATAACGTGATGGCACATGCCATGACTCCTAATTGATCACCCAGTGAATGAAGAATCAAGTTAGAGATGCAACATCAATAACACATCAGTCAACAGGAGAATGGATCCGAGTCAGTGACTCCTAATAGAACACTAATAAATCAGAAGTTCCAGCAATAGCAAAATGCCTCTGATTTTCTTGCAGACTTGGAGGTGTGGTGGAGTCGGACCTTTTGCCTCTTCATGAACCAAGAGTGTCGCAACCCACCGCATGTGCCTCGAAGACCTACGCCAGAAATCTTACTTCATTCAAGGGCTGGAAAGATTTCTGGCATGGTGAATGCCACAGCTAGTCAATTAAATACCTTCACATCCTGCCAAAAGCGGGAAAGAGGTTTTGCAACTTATCAAAGCAATTTATGCCAAAGTTCCCTTGATGAATACGGGCCAAAGGTACCAGAAATATAAAATATAACTTTTTTTTAGTCATCCCATCTCCCAAGAATACAACTGATAACTACCATACCATCCTTAGATCAGGTCATTACTACAAGATTGATGGGGATCCACCGCTCAGCCATTACCAGCTGGTTGTAAACATTGCACAAGACCTCACCACAGCCAGGTACTGCAGATCAGCTCCATTCAGGAGACGTTCACTTAGTGACTGATGGTGGTTAATGAAGCCTACCATACATTACAGTTTGTGACGCAGATGAATTCTCCTACATGTACAGACTCCTATAGACAGCTCGCTCACCTTTGGAATCGCTGTGTGTTAATAGCTGAATATCAAGCTGCTTTGCAAAGGCCGTTAGGTCTGGAGGCATAATGCAGCACGAAGCCAGGTTCACTTGGTTACTACTAGGCTTTATCTATAAAAAAAAAAAAAGTTACTTAGAAAATGTTGGAAGTAGCCACATGTAAACATTGCTAAATTTATCCCAATTTGTGCTAGAGCATGGCCACAGAATCATACTTACAAAGTCGGAAACAAGACGTCACACACACACACACACACACACACACACAACTAAGTACATTATATCTTAGCCGCACACAAAGTACAACATGTTTTGGCAGAAAAATCAGGAATCTCAGATTGCGTGCAATTACATGGCTTACAACCTTAAACCTAGTGACTAGCGCTGGATGCCAAGCCTCACCTGTGCCCAGAGGTAAAGCTGTTCCAAGAGTGGTTTATCTAAATCCGATGTCCCTATAGCAACTACTTTATTGTCTTGTACCAGACTTTCCAGTTCCCTCCAGTAAGGCTGCAAGTGTTCCAAGGTAAGCGTGACTCCATCTTCCAAAGGAGGTGGCGCTATGATCACAGAATCCAACTGGGTAACCGCGAGGGTGGAACAGGCTGGGGGAACAAGGTTACATGAATGAGGAAGACAAAAATAGGACTCTGACTGGAGACAGACAAAGCATTAGTTTAAAAAAACAAAAACAAAAAAAAAACGCAACTGCTGGTCACCTTGCCCCCTTTAGGTGCCCACATCTCTGCAGTGAGTATGACACCAGGGTTTTTTGTTTTTTTTTAACTTTAAAGGGGGTGTACCAAGTTTGGAAGTTAACTTCCCGATCCATTGATAGGGGGTATCCCCTATTACTGGAGGTATGACTGCTGGAACCACATTGCCATGGTTGGCTGGTCTTTGGCACTCCCATTGTGAATGGATTGAGTGGTGGTGGTGTGCATGCTCAGTCTCCACTCATATCAACACTTCAGAGCCCTAGTCTCAGGATCAGTGGGGGTCCCAAAGTCAGATCAGGAATCATTTTCAAACTTTGTAGGACACCTTTAAAGACCTTGTATTAAATTAGACCATTTCCTCACCCCCATTGAGACAGTGCCACATTTACCCAAAAGAGGTTTCTGGAACTGTAATCTCGGCGACTCGAAGCGAATAGCTACGATGACAATGGACACCATTTTCTAGAATCCTGCATCCACTTATGTCATCTATGAAATGATTAGAATATTTGAAAGGTTATTTGCACTTTACATGCCCAAGATGGTAACTGCATCTAGTTCCTGGGAATCAGGGGCAGTGTACAGAGCCAGCACCGTTGTACTGTGCACTTTGCCTAATGAAATAGATTTTTATTCACATAAAATTTCAGGTTGCAGAAATCCACAGTAATGGTTGGGTGTTAAAGAAAATTAGCAAACGGAATATAGCTGACTGGCTTTATATGCCGAGTCATGCCTTTGGAGGCCAGGATCTAGAAGTTTTTATTCCAATCTCAGCCTGTAAAATGGGAAGAACCTTTATGCCATAAACTAACAGCAGCACCTGAAAGGAGTTTCCATATCAAAGTGAGGGCATTGCTCTGGATGTCGCCAAATAACCTTTTTAATGTAAGCTGCAACATTGTGCAAAGAGTCTAAACTCAGACAAGTGTGGAGCAGTACAGAAATCTTATACTCAACGTCCCTATTTATTCAGAGTCATCAGGATTTTAAGAGAACACCTCTTACGTGTTCCACACTGTCCTTAATCACATCATTGCTTTAATGACACCCCTAGTGTACAATACAAAAGTTAAAAAAAAACAAAACAAAAAAAAAAACAACTTGCTCGGGTTTTTATTTCTGGAATGAGGCAAAAAAAAAAAAAAAAAGCCAAGGATTGTCTTTATGCCACTTATGAGTAGTGGCTAATTTTCTATACACATGGTACACCCTCTGCTGTGCCATGCCTTTGCTGTTCAGACTAGTGATTGACGTGCTAGAATGTCAAAGTTCGATAAACCCAGGTAACGCCCTTGAATCAATAGGAGAGATATCTCGGTCAGTGTGAATAATAGGTGAGGCTCTGTGTCCAGATAGGGGAGCGCTGTATTAGAAGCATTTTGGTGGGGAGTTGGGGGGAGTTCAGTGCCCCCTGTGGTCCTGACAGCATAGATATAGAATATCTATCGTGTCCTGTTTCCAGTGTCCCAGGCCCGGCATCCTGTCACAATGGCATGCCAAGGATCATGGAAGGTGAACTCGCATGCAGCATTATCACCGCATGTTAATCTGTTGTGTGCATGGACTCCTCTGTACCTACGCCAGCCACGAGAGCTGCTAAATCGCTGTTTATTTTCTGTGCGGCTTACGTCACCAGCTCTGTATTCAATATAGACTTTGCAAAAAGAAAAGTGCAAATGAGGTCAGGCCAAATAACTGGTTGAACATGGAGTTCTCTTTTTACTCTACAAACAAGATGCCCGACAAGAGGACCTCTATGGAGGAGTACAGCATGGGGGTGTTTAAGTTAGGCATATGCCCATCTGAGTTTAACCCCTTAGTGACGGAGCCAAATTTTTGAAATCTGACCAGTGTCACTTGATGTGGTGATAACTCTGCAACGCTTCAACAAATCCCAGTGATTTTAAGAATGTTTTTCGTGACACATACTTTATGATCATGGTAAATTTAGGTCAATATGTTTTGTGTTTATTTATAAAAAAAAAAAATATCAAAAATTTGAGAAAAATGTTAAAAAAAATTAGCAATTTTCAAACTTTGAATGATTCTCACTTTAGTTCAGATAGTCATACCACAGCAAAACATTCATAAACATTTCCCCCATGTCTGCTTTACATCAGCACCATTTGTAAAATGTTCTTTTATTTTGTTCGCATTTTAGGAGGTATAAAAATGTAGAAGCAATTTTTCAAGGAAATTTACAACATTTATTTTTTTTTAGGGACTTATCCATGTTTGAATTGGCTTTAGTGGTCCCTTATATTGGGAAACCCCCAAACGTGATACCATTTTAAAAACAGCACCCCCTGACATATTGAAAACTGTCAGGTAGTTTATTAACCCTTCAGGTGCTTTACAGGAATTAATGCAAAGTGGTATGACAGAAATGAAAATGTGTATTTTTACCATCTAAATGTCAGTAACTTCTGAACAGATTACTCCAGCAATCAGACTATAAGGCCGCTATTTGGCCATGAATTGCCATCGCAAACATCAGGACCACAAAATCATGATCTGAGGGCACCAATTGGGATAAAGAGGAAGCCCCCACACTGTTAATTATTTATAATGATGTAGTCACTATTGACAGCAGCATCTAAGGGGTTAAACAGATATGTACGGTGACAACACTGATCGTGGCTGATGCAGCAAGTTGTCAGCTATAGTGGACAGCCGACAGATGCTGGCTTGTTACCTGTATGGGGAGACTATTCTCTTATATCTCAGGTCAGTTAAAAGATGTATTGGCTGTCATTAAGGGGTTAAAGGGAACCTGTCACCCCGAAATTCGCGGGTGAGGTAAGCCCACCGGCATCAGGGGCTTATCTACAGCATTCTGTAATGCTGTAGATAAGCCCCCGATGTTACCTGAAAAAGGAGACAGACGTTACATCATACTCACCCAGGGGCGGTCCCGCTGCTGGTCAGGTCGGATGGGCGTCTCCGGTCCGCTGCGGCGCCTCCAATCTTCTTTCCATGACGTCCTCTTCTGATCTTCAGCCACGGCTCCGGCGCAGGCGTACTTTGCTCTGCCCTGTTGAGGGCAGAGGATAGTACTGCAGTGCGCAGGCGCCGGAAAGGTCAGAGGCCCGGCGCCTGCGCACTGCAGTACTTTGTCTGCCCTCAACAGGGCAGAGCAAAGTACGCCTGCGCCGGAGCCGTGGCTGAAGATCAGAAGAGGACGTCATGGAAAGAAGATTGGAGGCGCCGCAGCGGACCGGAGACGCCCATCCGACCTGACCAGCAGCGGGACCGCCCCTGGGTGAGTATAGTATAACATCTTTTTCTCCTTTTTCAGGTAACATCGGGGGCTTATCTACAGCATTACAGAAGGCTGTAGATAAGCCCCTGATGCCGGTGGGCTTACCTCACCCGCGATTTTCGGGGTGACAGGTGCCCTTTAACCCCTTCATGACCAGGTGATTTTTCATTTTTCCGTGTTCGTTTTTCGCTCCCCTCCTTCCCAGAGCCATAACTTTTATTTTTCCGTCAATTTGGCCATGTGAGGGCTTATTTTTTGCGGGACGAGTTGTACTTTTGAACGACATCATTGGTTTTAGCATGTCGTGTACGAGAAAACGGGAAAAAAAATTCCAAGTGCGGTGAAATTGCAAAAAAAGTGCAATCCCACATTGGTTTTTTGTTTGGCTTTTTTGCTAGGTTCACTAAATGCTAAAACTGACCTGCCATTATGATTCTCCAGGTCAGTACGAGTTCATAGACACCTAACATCACTAGGTTATTTTTTATCTAAGTGGTAAAAAAAAAATTCCAAACTTTGCTAAAAAAAAAAAAAAAAAAAAAAAAAAAAAAAAGGCGCCATTTTCCGATACTCGTAGCGTCTCCATTTTTCGTGATCTGGGGTCGGTTGAGGGCTTATTTTTTGCGTGCCGAGATGACGTTTTTAATGAAAGCATTTCGGTGCAGATACGTTCTTTTGATCGCCCGTTATTGCATTTTAATGCAATGTCGCGGCGACCAAAAAAACGTAATTCTGGCGTTTCGAATTTTTTTCCCGCTACGCTGTTTAGCGATCAGGTTAATACTTTTTTTTAATTGATAGATCGGGCGATTCTGAGCTCGGTGATACCAAATATGCGTAGATTTGATATTTTTTTTATTGATTTATTTTGATTGGGGCGAAAGGGGGGTGATTTAAACTTATTTTTTTCACATTTTTTTAAACTTTTTTTTTTTTTACTTTTGCCATGCTTCAATAGCCTCCATGGGAGGCTAGAAGCAGGCACAACGCGATCGGCTCTGCTACATAGCAGCGATCTGCTGATCGCTGCTATGTAGCAGAAATGGAGGTGTGCTGTGAGCGCCGACCACAGGGTGGCGCTCACAGCCACCGGTCATCAGTAACCATAGAGGTCTCAAGGACCTCTATGGTTACAAGGTACAAGCATCGCCGACCTCCGATCATGTGACGGGGGTCGGCGATGACGTCATTTCCGGCCGCCCGGCCGGAAGCGGTAGTTAAATGCCGCTGTCTGCGTTTGACAGCGGCATTTAACTAGTTAATAGGTGCGGGCAGATCGCGATTCTGCCCGCGCCTATTACGGGCACATGTCAGCTGTTCAAAACAGCTGACATGTCCCGGCTTTGATGCGGGCTCACCGCGGAGCCCTGCATCAAAGCAGGGGAGCCGGCATCGGACGGTATAGTACGTCCGATGCCGGTAAGGGGTTAAGGTAGGGTACTGTGATTTTTGTTTTTGTATTGATCATTTTTTAATACAAAATTAAAAGCACAACTTTAATGGTTTTTTAAATTAGTAACTTTTACTTTAGCCACTGAGGGCTGCCATTGTCATTTGCGGGTGTGTAAGTATCTGAGCAGGACACTTACACACATCACTTATGGTACCCCCTGGCCATAAGAGCCTGAGGTCAGACGCCAACTGCATCTCTTGTATTGGGGACCCTCCTGCCTCTAGCTGTGACCTGAGCATGCCCCCTGGGCTGTCCAGGTCACAAGAGTGGGAGAAGATCTTGGCCATTTTGTTGTAGCCCACGGAATTATTATTATTACTATTTTTATTATTATTACTATTACTACTATTATCTCCGTGGGCTACTGTTTGCTGTGGGCTTCATTTTCCCCAGTCATCGCACACTGAGCTGCCGTGGGGAGAACGTGCCCAGGAGCGCAGATTCCAGGTGATCATCTGCGGCAGCAGTGATTATAGCCTGTTCGTTTTCCATACACACGATCACCGCCAACCTGTTCAGGGCACAGCAGGGAGATATGGTAATCCATCGGCTATGTTCTGAAAAGACCAACAGTGGACTGTGATGGAGCACACGGCAGGTAAGGACAAGTTTTTTTTTTTTTGTTTTTTTTATGCATTGAATGGATGGGGCATACAAGGATGCCCTACATGGTGCTATTATACAGCAAGGTCCATCGACTGATGTAGTTACTGACGTCACCCCTTTCAGAGCCGCCATGACTCCTGGCTGCTGCTACAGCCCTTGGATCTCAGAACAAGGCTCCATAGCCTTTGGATTCAGGCATTGTTGTGGAAACGCCATTGACTGTCGAACCTGCGTGTGAATTTTTTTTTTTTTTTTTTTTTTTTTAAGAAAACAAAGGTGAACAAGGGACAGTGTCTTGTGGACTACAGCATACCGGCGTGTTTTTTTTTCCCCCTCAAATAAATTGGTGAACCAGGGAACATGTTGGGGAGTTTTTTTTGTTTTGTTTTTTAATGGCACCTTCTCTTTAAAAAGCACCTGTATAGGAAATGGTAGTCTACAACTCAGTCCTGTCCAGGGAAACATACAGATTTGTTAGTTTCCTCCAACAGATCTACTCAAGCAACTGTTCATCAAGATGAGCCTTTTAGTCCCTTCCTGATATCCCCCAAACAGATCTGAGCACACCCTGTACAGATGGCTGCTGTGTTATAGTCAGCACCTGGCCTTTAACAGTGATCAGAGCTCACTCCTATCCCTGCAGTTTAACACTTAATGTCACATTTCGGTGTGAAAGCACAAGACCTGAGGAATCATGTTGCCAGGTCCTTTTTACTGCACACCAAAGTGCCAAACAAATGAAATTCCTAAAACAATGGCTGGAGTGCATCCCTATCCCCCACTCAGTATTTTCCCTCAGTACATTATATAACAAAATGAATCGTGGCAATCAAAACCAACTCATTCAGTGAGACAAGCCATCAGACAGTCACAGCTGGTGTCAACTGCAATGGTGCCACGTTCTGCTACATGACCCATGGGTCGCCTCGCCAAGATTCACAACATCCCTCCAATATAAGACTTACCCATGTCTACAGCGTGTCTGATAGACGAGAGGCCGTCGCCCAAGACAAACAGCTTTACTTTAGGAGGGAAAGGAAACAAAATATTGGTTATAGATGGCATGTCAGATAAAATATGAAGTGTTTAGATCAGTAGATAACCCCATACATAAAACAGACTAAAGACACCAGTAGACAAAATAGGCAAGATTTCAGGCTGACGATCCACGTGGAAGCCACCATGCCGGATCGGGCTTCTGACCAACTCCTTACTGACATGCACATGTTTGTCTAATTACAGCGTGCGTCAGGAGGGGTGAAGTGACGGCTATAGAGTGTGGGTAATGTTTCATACATCTACTTACCAGACACTTTCATTTCATCCCTCTCTTCAGGGTTTATGGTTTCCAGTGCCAAGGTCATGGCACATTCGAGTGTATTTGGAGATTCCTAAAATAAATGAGAGCTTCATTATTTAGATCCATCACAAGAATATACTAGCACGGGAAAGGTGATTATTTCCATTAATGTAGATATGTACAGAAACTGCATATTACTTGACCATTTGATGACACCATTCTAGCCATATTTTCACCAAGAAACAGGATTATGACACATGCTGGATCTCAAGAGGAGGAAGGTAGAGCAAGTGTATAGCTTCTTCCATCTCTATACATTTCCCAGACTATGGTTACATGGGTATAAAAATATCATGCACTTGGCTAAATACTGAATACAGAGACTGGAGGAATCACAAACTCCTAATACAGTCAGACAAGTCACGGCTCGGTTAAAATAACTGTCTGGCCTCAGACAAAGCCTTTCTGCATACCAGATACTCAGCCCAGCAGCGCCATTCAACTCCACATCAGTTAAGAAAACTATGTTCCCATTACTTTATAAGCCACATTTTCAGGAGCTTTCAAAAAGAAAAACTTAATAGAAGTGAGTCACCAGGAAATCTGACGTTTAATTTCTTCATTTTCCATATTCCTGTATTAGAAATAAACTGCAATTTTAAAACTAACCACAAAGACTGGACTAACCTCCCTGTTCTGTACAGGTACCTCTGTAGACCCATCTGCAATAACCAGTAGTTTCCTTATACTGTATATTAGATTGCAGAGGTCACAGCTCACCTCCTCCCCATCCCTTCACCATCATTTGCCCAGAAAGCTATCCAGTAGAAAGTCATCGAGTCAGTGCCAGTATAACTATATTCACAATTTACCAAAGGCAAAAAACCCTAAACTAATGATCCCTATTCTGACTGTAGAAAAGTTATCTAGAAGAGCATTAGTGCCAGTCTATCAACCCATATGTCTGCCTGTACAGAAGTTTTTTATATATATATATATATATATATATATATATATATATATATATATATATATATATATATATATATATATATATATATATATATATACACAAACCACACAGACTCCTGACAAAGGGAGAAAAGCCTTTATTGGTTGGTTTATGTACAGATCGGCCATGCTGCCACAAGTAATTGACTTCTAGAAGTATGAAGTGACGTAACTATGGAATGTCGTTCACTGAATTGAAGATTGCAAGTTTCAGAAACGGGGATTTAAAATTCAGTGGGGGTATTGCTGTTTCACAGAGACTCATGCTATAATGCTAGGCTTACAGAGTCGTTATAGGACTGAATTTGTAGAGTACTATTGGCCTATCTAGACTGGCTGACTACAGTGTTAGGCCATGTTCACACAGTACATCAGTATTTGTAAGCCAAACCAGGAGTGGAACCCTGATGTAAGAGACTGACCAAATACTGGTGTGAACATTGTTTTGTGCAGACAAAATAACCCATGTTCAGATAATCAGAAAAACTTTTCCATGAACATTCATTTGAAGATACCCTTAAAGGGCAGATTATGTACACGTTGTGGATTTTGCAGATTCAGTGCTGAAAAATCTGCAGGTAGAACGCCTGCGTATTACCTGTGGATTTTGGGCAGTTTGTGTGGATTTCGCCTGCGTTTTTACACCTACGGACTCCTATTATGGAATAGGTGTAAAACGCTGCAGAATCCGCACAAAGAATTGACATGCTGTGGAAAATAAACCGCTGCATTTCTGCACACAGTTTTCCGCAGCATGTGCACCGCGGATTTAGTTTTCCATAGGTTTACATGCTACTGTACCAGGCATGGAAAACTGATGCGGATCCGCAGCCAAATCCGCAACGTGTGCACATACCCTTAGGTAGCTCAGTCAGCTGCAACACTGTATAAGTCATACTGAGACAAACCACTGAGACCAACACAAAATGTGAACGTTTGCACTTTCAGTAGTTCAAATTTTAGTCAGATGTTTCTATTGTTACTGAACAGTTGATGTTTGTCAAGAAGTTAAAAGAAATGCTCAAGTTTATGCAAGTAGTTCATCTTTTCATTGCCGACCCATATTTGTCCCCAAGTTCTCCCTGGCAGCCATATGATGGCTACTAAGCCAAATCCTGATAGATGACAGCCCATTCTTGTCCAATCAATGCTTGGAGTTTAATCACAATTTCTGTATTTGTCCACAGGTTCTCAATGGGATTGAGATCTGAAGTGGTCAGAAAAAACCCAACTACTTCGCAGAACCATGGATTGGTCAGCAGAAGACAGGGGTAGTTATGTTCTCCGATGAAGCACTCCTCAAGACGGTTTGGGACATCTGGAAAAATAAATGCCTGGAGAAGAGGCGAGTGATACAGCGAGTCCCAAATCTATACATGTGTGGGGGTTTTTCATCCAAGACACTTTCACAATTTTCTCAACACTGCCATGATTAATGAATGGCATCTAAACCTCCAAGAGAAACTTCTCCCAACCATCCAGTAGTTTGGTGATGAATAGTGATGAGCAATAGTGCTGATAAAGGTGTTATCCAAGCACGTTCATGTTTCAATAGAGTATCTTTGGCGTGCTCGAATACTATGCTCGAGTCCCTGCGTCTGTTAGGCAATCCCTGCATGGAGTTGTGGCTGTCGAAAACCGCGAGACATGCAGCCGAAGGGACTAGAACATAGTATTTGAGCACGCCGACGATAACTTATGACACGGGCATGCTCACTCATCACTAGTGATGAACAAGGCTTTTTCCAGCATGATGGACACAATGTGACTGGGCAAAAGTGAAGAGTAGATTGTGCATAATACTGAAACTTTGGGTCCAGGGCCAGAAAGCTCCGCAGATCTCAATACCATTATCAGCCTAGGGTCAATTGTCAAGAAGTCGGTGGGTAAAACAAATTGTGATAAACTACCAAGCACTGATTAGGCAAGAATGTGTCAGCCAGGATTTGGCCCAGAACCTGAGCAGGAGTCTTGAAAAAAATAAGGCTTAGCACCAAATATTGGGTTTTTACATAAACTCAATGTATTTGTCAAAGACTTATTAAACACTTATAATTGTACTTCAGTGAACATAAAAATGTCTGAATGCAAGATATAAAAACAATGAAGCAGTAAACTGAAAACCAAAGTGTGAGTGTCAAAATGGTTGGGCATGACTGTACCGGCTGTAGCAGACAGGACCCAACTATGTATGGAGACTTAATTTATCCATATATTGTCTCTACAATGAGAGCTGGTACCCCCAGAACTGCATCTAAAGCATCCCATTCAGCCAACCAGTACCCCACTCTGTACTAATGAGGCAGATTCCAACACTGCTGCCTACAGAGGAGTCCTAGCATTTAACAAGCAATAATTACCTGCACTAGTTCCGGACCAACTTTCAGGCTCCATTCATTTAGAGTTGTCCTTATACAGTCACCCAGCTGCAAGAAGAAAAAAAAAATAAATAAATAATAATAACATTTGAACCATATCAAAATTCAATTGCAGAGTTATGGCAGGTCATGGATAACTAAAGATGTTCTGTGCATCTCTGCACCCTCAATAATAGGATATGAGTTTGGTGGGGGGGTGTTAGGACGCAGACCTGCTGGAGGGCTAAGTGTTAAATACAGTAGTCATCTATATTAGGGTAGTCAGACTCTATACAGGGACCTCATGAGTAGTTAATAGACACCCCCCCCCCCCCCAGAATTAGCCAAGTGCACACAGGCAACAATGTATCTAACGATTTCCTATGGTTTTGCATTGTAACAGTCAGAGGTTTCCGAATTAGGCTACTTTCACACTAGCGTTGGAATCTCCCCGTCGCAATGCGTCAAGGAGAGATTCCGACGCTAGCGTTTAACGCATTGCACAACGGAGGCAGCGGATGCATTTCTCCGGCGCATCCGCTGCCCCATTGTAAGGTGCGGGGAGGTGGGGGCGGAGTTCCGGCCGCGCATGCGCGGTCGGAAAAAGCGGTCCGTCAGGAGCAAAAAACGTTACATGTAGCGTTTTTTGCTCCCGACGGTCCGCAGAAGCATGACGCATCCGTCACACAACGGATGCGACGTGTGGCAATCCGTCGCAATGCGTCGTCAATACAAGTCTATGGGTAAAAAACGCATCCTGCAAGCACTTTTGCAGGATGCGTTTTTTCTGCTAAACGACGCATTGCGGCGGATTGCAGTTAATGCTAGTGTGAAAGTAGCCTTAGGTGTTTTTTTTTGGTTGCAAGTCACAAGCAGCTCAATTGCCATACGTCACATGCCTGTTGCACTTTATCAGTTTTTTGGAAAATAAAGTAGCATTATTGTCAGCAGCACATTCCTGCCTACATGAGAAGATTTGCTACCCACCATAGATCTCTCCCCCCAGTACTCTGGCGAGCTAGCATAGCCTAGTAAATGCCCAATACTTAACAGCTCAGTGGATCATCACTGTAATCATTGATACATTGTACACAGAGTCCGGTTAGGAATTTTCCTACAACTTTATCACTTATACAACTGTTTGCACTTTGTATTACATAACTTTCCGCAGCTTGTGATGCCAAGTGCCAGTGGTCTGGAACCAAATGTCAAAGTACTTTTTTTGGAAGCCAGAGCATCAGTGGAATACAGAGCATAAATCAATGCAAATTACATTTATTTAGTATCTAGTTAAAGGGGAAAAAAACTCCCAATTTATTGCAGAGTGTTTGAGTATAACCTTTGCCTTCCTCATCTGTTCTGGCTCCAGTGTAAGACTGCACAATCATCATGACAGAACATTTTTCCTTCCTTTTTACCAAAGCCTCTTCCAATACAAGTGACTCAGTTTACAGAGGAGGCCAAGCCCAATCCCTCATTCATTGATATGGGTGAGCTAATGTATAATGGGGAGGCTGATTTTTTTTAATCTTACTTTTATTTGTTTTTTATTGGGTAGACCTGGGGGTGGGGGTTTTGGCAATAATGTACGGGTCCATTAATTCTATGAAAAAAAAAAAAAAAAAAAACTTTCAGAAATTTAGGCTCAAACCTCCTGAACACTTAGCCAACCAAGAATGTAGGAGCGACTTCTCAATCAAGTGCACTGCTGTCACTTTCCCGAGGCTCTAGGGCAGCTGACGTGTGTGCACTTCCAGGCTATGTGTATAGGAAATGTGGTGCAGAATTTTCTGCACTAAGGCCATGTTCACACGTTCCTGATTTCCCTGCTGTTTTTTCTGCACTAAAAACCGCAGCTCTTGGCAGAAAACGCAGGTCCTTTTTTGGTGCGTTTTTTTATGCAGTTTTCTATGCAGAGTCTAGGAAGTTTTTTAGGGTTAAAATGGCTGAAAATACCCTAACCCTACCCCTAGTGGGGAAAAAAAAAAGAAATTTTTTTATTGTCCCTACCTATGGGGGTGACAAAGGGGGGGGGGGGGGGGGGTCATTTACTATTTTTTTTATTTTGATCACTGAGATATAACCTCTCTCAGTGATCAAAATGCACTTTGGGACGAATCTGCCGGCCGATTCGGCGGGCACACTGCGCATGCGCCCGCCATTTTGCAAGATGGCGGCGCCCAGGGAGAAGACGGACGGACGGACGGACACCGGGAAGTCGGGTAAGTATAAGGGGGGGGGGGGGGGGGGAGATGAGGGCACGGGGGGGGCAGCCACACTGCAGCGGTTCTGCACCACAAACCGCAGAGAACCCGCAGATATTTTTTTGATCTGCGGGTTTTACTGCGGATTTGACCTCACAATGGAGGTCTATGGGTGCAGAACCGCTGCAGTTCCGCAAAAAGAAGTGACATGGTACTTTTTTACCGCGGCTATTCAGCGCGGCTTTTTTCGCGATTTTCCGCAATGTGGGCACAGCAGTTCCTGTTTTCCATAGGGTACATTGTAATGTACCCTGCATGGAAAACAGCTGCGGACCCGCAGCGAGAAAATCGCGGCGGTTCCGCATTAAAAAAAAAGGATGGTGTGAACATGGCCCAAGTCTGCATCTCCTGGCAGAATCCACAGGTGCGTTTTTTATGCGTTTGTGCACTTTTTGTGCAGATTTTACCACTGTGGATTTCTATAATGGAGGGGTGCAGAAACACTGCAGAACTGCACAAAAGTAGTGACATGCACTTGTTTGAAGTCTGCAGCGTTTCTGTGCAGATTTTTCTGCACAGCTTTTTTTTCACATTGACTTACATTGTACTGTAAATCAGTGCAGTTCTGCAGCGTTTCTGCTGCAGAAAAATCTGCTGCAGTTCTGCACTAAATCTGCACCGTGTGCACATACCCTCAGTGTATCCCTAGGTGTCCAAGCACCCCATTAACACATGCAACTGATCAGGGAGGGGGAAATTTAAGGGAAAAAAAAAACAAACAAAACACCCATACAGAGACGGCAAGAGGAATAGCAATACAGAGTTGTCAATTTGAAGGAACAGCTCAATGCAGAATTTTAAGAAAAGATTCTGCAGCATGGATCTTAAGTTTTATAGGGTTTAAAAGACAGTAATAGTTAAGAATTACGGTATTTGTTAAATACTAAAAATAAAGTCAATATGCAACATATCCTGAAAATAAATATTTGGAAATCTTAAGCGAGTTCTTGTTTAGGCTCCAGTTCTATTTCTTCAGTGCAGTTTTCTGCACCACAAACTTTACTTCCCTCTTATTTTAGTGTAATTAGAGTACACAAGCGCCTGCCTGCAGTCACATGGCAGACACAAGGTTTCCGCAGTCTTGTAAAGAAGCACAAGAGTAAAACTGTCAGATTGTAAATGCCATATACATTCTTAGAGGGCAAGAGGTTAACGTTAGATAATGACACGACTGTAGGACTGTGAGAAGACAAGTCCATCTAGTCAGTCAGGACTAGACCACCTAGAACTCCGCTCCAATACTAGAACAATGCAGCTACAAATCCCAGATTAGCGCGCAGTCTGTTATACTATATGCAGTACAAAGTATATGTGGTTTTCATTAACTATTCAACAAAGTGATGGCTGCTCACTTTCCTAATTGAAGGTTCACCCAAGTGCTATTATACCCAGAGCTGGTCTTATTCACATGTCTGGAGAGGAAAGTAGGATGGCGATGGTAGGGAAACCCCCCCCCCCCCCACACACTAATTTCATAGGGGCGCTTGATTACAAATTTTTCAGTCATTTTGGATCTGCAAGTCTATTTTCTACCAGTATGGCATTTTCTCTTGAGTGCATTAGAGCACATGATCTGTGACACTACTCCAAGCATTATACTTACCGGCTACCACTCCGGTCGTCTTCTGTAGTTTGTGACCCACTGGATCGCAGCACTTAATTATTTTTTCATTTTTTATGGAAAGTGGTAAGGCTAATTTATCTAGGTTTCCAGAAGGAATTACAAGGAGTCAGGCTATGTTCACACTTTGCGGATTTTGCTGCGGATCCACAGCGGATTTGACCGCTGCGGATCCGCAGCAGCTTCCCATGAGTTTACATTACAATGTAAACCTATGGGAAACAAAAAACGCTGTGCACATGCTGCAGAAAAATCCGCGCGGAAACGCTGCGGATTACATTCCGCAGCATGTCACTTCTTTTCTGCGGATTTTCACCTGCTCCAATAGGAAACTGCAGATGAAAATCCGCAGAAGAAACCGCAGTAAAAACCGCGATAAATCCGCAGTAAAAGCCGCAACGGGTTTTCACTGCGGATTTTGGAATTCTGCTGCGGAAAAATATAGTTCTTACCGATAACGGTATTTCTCTGAGCCCACGACGGCACCACGGAGAGAGGGGATCCGCCCACCAAGGACAGGAAACCTACGGATAAAAAGGCGGTACCACTCTCCTGCATCAGTTGTTTTACATAGAGAACGATGGGAGACTACTAAACATTTGTTAAATTTTAACTGTTTATCATAACGAGATACCGCGTGTTTAAAGACTATAAATAGACTATGGCACTAATTTGATGTGTGCACCCATAAGTGAAGGGAGGGAATGTACGGGTGCCGTCATGGGCTCAGAGAAATACCGTTATCGGTAAGAACTATATTTTTCTCTGATCGCCCATGACGGCACCACGGAGAGAATTGCATAGATAGTACATTCAGGGAGGGACAACCGCCTCCAGAACCCTTTTACCAAAAGTAAGGTCTGAAGAGGAGATTAGGTCCAATCTATAGTGCCTATAGAATGTGGATGGTGAGGACCAGGTAGCAGCTCTACATATCTGGTCTATGGAAGCTCCGGCCTTCTCCGCCCAGGAAGTCGCTACTGCCCTTGTTGAGTGAGCCTTAATCTCCCCGGGAACAGACATCCCACTTGCTGAGTATGATAGACTGATGGCGTCCGTGATCCATCTTGCTATGGTGGCTTTAGATGCTTTTTTCCCCTTCCGGGGACCCTGGAAACACACAAACAGAGAGGAATCCTCCCTACTCTCTCTAGTGACTTCTAGGTAGTGTAAGAGACATCTTCTTACATCTAGTGTATGTAATGTTTGTTCCTCCTTATTTTTAGGATTGGGACAGAAGGAGGGGAGAGATATCTCTTGAGACCTGTGAAATTTTGAAGCCACTTTTGGGAGATATGCTGGGTCTGTTTTTAAAATGACCCTATCCTCTAGGAATTGTGTGTAGGGAGGGTTAGCTGAGAGAGCCTGTAAATCGCTAACCCTACGGGCCGAAGTGAGGGCGACTAATAGAGCTGTTTTGAGGGATAGATTTTTTATTGTAGATTCGTGTAATGGCTCAAATGGAGAATTAGTCAGGGCTTTAAGGACCAAGTTTAAGTCCCATTGAGGAACAACTTTTACTGGAAGAGGCCTTGATCTTCCTGCCGCCCTGATGAATCTAGCGACCCACCTATTTGAGGCTAAATCAAAATTGAATAGGGCTCCCAAAGCTGCCACGTGAACTTTTAGGGTGTTAGTGGCTAAACCCATCTCCAACCCGTTTTGTAGGAACTCTAATATGGAATTAAGGGGAATTTCTTTCCCTATTTTTGCACCTGATGATGACAGAAACTTTTTCCATATCTTGCCATACTGTCTTGTTGTAACAGGCTTCCTACTTTGTAACAGAGTTGAGATCAAGCCCGGGGAGAACCCCCTGCTTTCTAGTAATTTCCTTTCAAGAGCCAAGCTGTCAAGTGCAAGTTCTTGACCTGCGGATGACAGACTGGGCCCTGTGACAACAGATCTTGGAGGTCTGGTAATACCCAAGGGTCTGATATTGATAACTTCCTCATCCATGAGAACCAAGGCCTCTTCGGCCAGAACGGGGCAATTAAGATGACCAGCGCCCCGTCCTCCCGAATCTTCCTCAGCACTGCTGGAATCAGAATAAGAGGAGGGAAGGCATATACCAGATGGTAACCCCAAGATATCAGGAAGGCGTCCACAGCTACTGGGTTCCCCAGGGGAGATAGGGAGCAAAAAGAGGTTACTTTTTTGTTTAGATGACTCGCAAAGAGATCTATTTTGGGAACGCCCCATCTTTCTGTGATCTGGGTGAATATCGCCTGATTTAGTTCCCATTCCCCCTGTTTTAGACTGGACCGGCTGAGGAAGTCTGCTTTGTAGTTGTCCACTCCCCTTATGTGTAAGCTTGTTAGGGATAAGAGGTTGCTCTCGGCTATTTGCAGGATTGAATTGGTCACCTCCATTAGATTTTTGGAACGGGTGCCCCCCTGGTGATTTAGGTAAGATACTACCACCCGATTGTCCGACATTACTCTTACATGGTGAGAGTGAAGGACCCCCAAGAATTCCTGAAGGGCAAATTTTACTGCAAGGAGCTCCTTCATGTTGGAGGATTTGTTGACTGTGGATGGAGACCAAGTGCCCTGGGTTACTAGGTCGCCCAGATGAGCCCCCCATCCTGAAGGGCTTGCATCCGTAGTCAGGACTTTCGAGATCTGAATTACCCACGGGACTCCCTGGGAAAGATTTTCCTGCGATTTCCACCATGTTAGAGAGTGATTGGTGCGAGGAGATAAAGTCAACTGCCCGTCTAAATGCCCTCCTAGATGGATTTGCTCCGATAATATCTGCCATTGAAGTTCTCTTGAATGTAATTGGGCCCACTGGACTGCAGGGATGCAAGAGGTCATAGAGCCTAAGAGGGACATGGCCTGACGGAGTGTTATGGAGGGGAGAGATTGGGTTCTCGATACTAAACTTTTTAGTTTTTGTATCTTGTACTCCGGGAGACGACATTCCGTCTTTTTGGAGTCTAGAGTGAGACCCAGGTACTCCTGGACCTGAGAAGGCATTAGTCTGGACTTTCCCATGTTTATTAGCCAGCCCAATTCCTTCAAAGAATGCATCACTATTGCCAGTTGATCCTCGCAATGTTGCGGGGAGGAGCCTATCACCAAGAAATCGTCCAGATATGGAACGATTAGGGTATTTTCTTCTCTGAGGTGAGCCATTACCTCCGCTATCAGCTTTGTGAAAATCCTCGGAGCTATGGCAAGACCAAATGGTAGAGCTGAAAACTGGAAGTGTTTTAGGACTCCCCTGATGTGAACTGCCATCCTGAGGAATCTCTGGTGATCTTTGTGTATTGGGACGTGATAATATGCGTCCTTTAAGTCCAGGACCACCATGAAGCATTGGGGAAACAACATCTTGATAGATGACTTTATCGTTTCCATCTTGAATGCTTGAATTTCCAGGTAATCGTTTAGTTTCTTTAGATTTATAATAGTCCTGAAGGAACCGTCTGGTTTCTTCCTCAGGAATAGAGGGGAATAGTACCCTTGCCCTCTTTCTTGTGGGGGAACCTCCAGGAGTACACCCTTTTTTACTAACTCGATGACCTCGTTTTCCAGAGCCAGCTGTTCTTCTGCCGAAGATCTTATGGATGTCATCATAAAAGAGGGACGGGGGCATCTTTTGAATGTCAGCCTCAGGCCTGATTCTATAATGTTCAGAATCCATTGACTGGAGGTAATCTTTTTCCAGGCTGGAAGAAAGAGAGATAACCTCCCTCCCACCTGGGGCGAACCTTCATTGAGAAGGTTTCTTGTTATCAGTGGGGTTTTTGTTAAAGATGAACCCCTTGTTTTTGTTCCTCTTATCCTCCCACTTTCCCTGGCCTCTCCCAGGGTTCTTGCGGAAAAACCTCTTGTTCCGAAAGGGCTTCCGGTAAGAGGGGAGACCAAGGGAGGGAAAAGACTTTTTCTTGTCCCCGGCTTTTTCCAGGATGTCATCTAATGTGGAACCGAACAAAAACTCCCCTTCGCAGGGGATAGTACATAGTTTTGTTTTTGTTTGCAGATCGCCAGGCCAATTTTTAAGCCAGAGGGCACGCCTGGCCGCATTGGCGAACACTGCTGACCTGGCGGCTAACCTGATAGAGTCTGCTGAGGCGTCAGCCAGAAAAGCCGCCGCTCCCCTTATTACAGGTAATGTTTTCAGCATCGAGTCTCGGGAGGTTTTCCCTTTTAATTGACCCTCTAGTTGATTTAACCAGATCATTAGGGAGCGGGATGTGCAAGCTGCTGCCACTGCTGGTTTCAGGCCTCCTCCCGCTGACTCCCAAGAGCCCTTGAGGAAGGCGTCCGCCTTCTTGTCCATAGGGTCTTTTAGGACCCCCATGTCCTCAAACGGGAGAGCGAATTTCTTTGATGCTTTGGCTATTGCTACATCTAATTTGGGGGCTTTTTCCCAGAAGGAACAGGATTCATCCTCGAAGGGGTATTTCCTTTTCGGGGTTAGGAGAGTCTTTTTCATGGGTTTTTTCCATTCCTTTTTAATTAACGCTGCAATTGCTTCGTTAAGCGGAAAAGCTCTCCTCTTTTTTTGTTCTAATCCCCCAAACATGATGTCTTGTGCTGACTTTTTGGGGTGGGGGTCTACTATTCCCATAGTACTCCTCACTGCCTTTATGAGGCCATCAGTGTCCTCTAGCGGGAAACAATTGTGACCTCCTGAGGAAGAAGTGGATGATGAGGATAAGGAGGAGGAGTCGGAGGATGCTGAACTCGCACTATCGCTGTCAGATTTAGAGACTGGGGACGGGGACCTGTGTCCGGTCCTTCTCCGTTTTTTTCCCCTTTTAAGGGATCTAAAGGTGTCTTCCACCTGTTCTTTAATCAGGTTTTTAAGATCTGTTGCAAACCCAGGCAGGCTTTCAGATACTGTTTGCTGTATGCAGGAATTGCATAGCTGCTTTTCCCATGCGGGTGGAAGATCCTCTTTACAGATGGCACAGGCTTTGTGCTTTGTTTTACCTACGCTTTTCCTCCCCTAAAAGAGACAAATAATAATCTTACTGTCTCTAACTTTCACGAAGATCAACTTACCACCTCCAGGACCCATAAATACCGGTTGGGGATTCTCAGCCTCTGGCTTTTTCCCCGACGCCGTGCTGGACTCCTTGCTGTGTTGAGACCTTTGGCGTTCTTTGCCGGTGTTCTGGTAACTTTTCTGCTGTCGCCTTTTTTGCTGCTGCTGAGGCGATGCTGTAGGTGGAGGTGATCCAGGCAGGGGAGACGCCGGGTCGCTCATACTGCTGCTGGTCTGCTGCTAATAACGCTGGCTGCGCCTGATGCTGCGACGCTTAGTAGCTCCTAAGGCTCTTGCTGATAAACTGCAGAGCCGCTGAGAGGAAGTAAATCCCCCATTTTTAAAGCTCCCGCCGCTTTCCCCGGCGCCTGCGCAGTAGCGCTTAACCGACGGCGAGGAGCGCCTGCGCAGACGCTTCTGCGGCGCCTTTGGAACGCCCAAGCGACCTATCCTTCCTGCGCAGACGCTTCTGCGGCGCCTTTGGAACGCCCAAGCGACTATCTTTTGGCGACGCCTGCGCAGTAGCGCTCAGCCGACGGCGAGGAGCGCCGAACGCCGACGCCTGCGCAGATCCAGCCCAGCGTCTCGCGAGACCAGCGCAACTCCTGGCATGCGCCGTACTCACAGGATGGCCGCCCGGAGTGCAGATATGGCGCTGCTGACCGGCACCCCCGGTCCTATGCAGACCCTACTGCGTGGCTCTGCATACCCGATGGCGTGCAGTGTGCAGGCTGACGCGTGCTAGGGGAGGGCCACGCCGCACCTCCCGCAACCACAGAGGGACCCCCCTGGATGTTGCCGCTGCTGCATCTTACCTGGGGAGGTGACCGCGAACTCCTTGTCACCTCCCCCGCACACCCTGTCGGCCCACTGGCTCCCAGCGGTGGCGCTTCGGGTCACCACCCTAGCCGAGGCAGAGGGACCCCAGCTGCCTGAATCGGACTGGTTGGCCCCGGAATTCCAACGACGACTGGTAAGTCCGTAGGTCTCCCATCAAGGACAGGAAACCAACTGATGCAGGAGAGTGGTACCGCCTTTTTATCCGTAGGTTTCCTGTCCTTGGTGGGCGGATCCCCTCTCTCCGTGGTGCCGTCATGGGCGATCAGAGAAAAATCCGCAGTGGAATCCGCAAAGTGTGAACAGCCTCAGACACAGCAGAGTTGCAATTCATGGGGAATAAGTACTAAACACTACATGTCAGGAGAGCCATAACGGATCAGTCAAGGATAAGCAGGTCTATGAATGTAATGCTAATCAGCAAGGCACCCTGACCGGGGAAACCCAAGTACAGGGTTGACAGCGTTCCCTGCAGCTTACACCTCTGCCACTGACCTCCCAGACCATGTGTCACTCAGCTTGTGATCTTGGCTGCCGGCTTTACCATCCAAAATCTATATGTTAAGGTAGCTTCACACTGAACAACGATAACAATAGCGATCTGTGACGTTGCAGCGTCCTGGATAGCGATATCATTGTGTTTGACATGCAGCAGCGATCTGGATCCTGCTGTGATATCGCTGGTCGGAGCTAGAAGGCCAGCACCTTATTTCATCGCTGGATCACCCGCTGACATCGCTGGATCGGCGTGTGTGACGCCGATCCAGCGATGTCTTCACTTGTAACCAGGGTAAACATCGGGTTACTAAGCGCAGGGCCGCGCTTAGTAACCAGATATTTACCCTGGTTACCAATGTAAAAAAAAAAAAAAAAAAAAAAAAAAAACACCATACTCACATTCCGGTGCCTGTCGCGTCCCCCGGCGTCCGCTTCCCTGCACTCCTCCTGCATCCTGTGTCAGCGCCGGCCGTAAAGCAGAGCACAGCGGTGACGTCACCTTTCTGCTTTACGTCCGGCGCTTACACAGGATGCAGGAGGAGTGCAGGGAAGCGGACGCCAGGGACGTGACAGGCACAGGAATGTAAGTATGTAGTGTTTATTTTTTTACATTTACAATGGTAACCAGGGTAAACATCGGGTTACTAAGCGCAGCCATGCGCTTAGTAACCCGATGTTTACCTTGGTTACCCGGGGACTTTGGCATCGTTGGTCGCTGGAGAGCTGTCTGTGTGACAGCTCCCCAGCGACCACACAAGGACTGTCCAACGATCATGGCCAGGTCGTATCGCTGGTCGTGATTGTTGGAGAGTTGCTGAGTGTGACGGTACCTTTACCAGCAATTTGGGGATGTCTGGGCAGGTTAGGGCCTCTTTGCATAGGACACAACTGCAATGAGAGAAAACTGGTAACAGAGCACCCACAGGCTGCCAGTGAAAGGTCCAAGGCCATAATGTGTACAAGCAGTAGTAATCCAGCCTTTCAGAAATTCTTTAATGCCTGAAAATCCCATCACTTTACATAGTTTTGGAAATGTGGCCAGCAAATGCAATTATCCACCTGTCCCAAAAGCAGCAAAGCCAGTTATTCCCATGTGGCACGCACTGGGAACCAAGCCTAGGACACATTACAAGGCGGCATGACCACCTTATACCGATACACCCCACTACATAAAGCCACAGTCTGACACTTGCTACACAGGGAAGTGTAACCATGTACAAGAAGTTCTGAACTAAATTACGGTGCAACATTCGCAAAACATGGACACAGCAGATGAAATGCATTAGAGATCCAGCACAAATTAAAGCCTCCTGAGGAGTGGGGACCATTTACAATAAAACCCCACAGGACAGCATGACGCTAAGGTGCAGACGTATCAGTGTCACTCCATAAAAGTGACAGCTGCATCTACAAACCATTCGCCTGGACGCCCTCTGACAGCACAGACGTCAGGATCCAGGCTGATAGTGATAGTGGCAGCCACTGATGGAGGAGGACTCGTGTATCGCCTGCCATGGAAACCGCTCCCTACAGCAACAGCCCTTTAAAAATACATATTGGGGGGGGGCACTAAATTCACAAAGATACCATTTTATCCACAACTCTAATTTAGCAACTACATACACATTTAGAGAAAAATATATATACATCCATATATAAAGAGACCCCACACACTCAGCACCTGCACATGGCAACATTAATACTGTCTTCTATACAGCAGATCTACTAGAAATCTATATGATCTCCTCCTGGTGTATAATCTCCCAGCTTTTACCTGGAGGGGCAGTAACGAGAAGCAACAGCAAATTGTGAAGATTCTTTTTAACACACTTCTGTCAGGTCTTTGTACTACAACTCCCAGCATGCCCCGTGGGTGCAGCTGTCAGGTGTGCACTGAGGACGCGGCCGGGTCACTCACCTCCTCGCTGGGGCTGACCGCACATTTCTTCTTCAGCCGCCCCCAGTTCATCAGGTTGCCCGTGTGCAGGTGCAGGGTGGCCGCTCCGTCCAGCAGGGTCCTGGCCGCGCCGCTGTCGGTGCCCATGTTCCGGGTGTGTGCGGAGGCCGGTGTGTGCGTCTCCTCTGCCGCCGTGCACTGTGCGGAGCTCCGCCTGCGCTCTATGTAGCGCGACTGCGGCGGCACAATGACTGGGCAGCCGTCCAGCTCTGTGTGAGAAGTGCTGTGTAACCGTGACTGTCCGCCGACACCGCCGCTACATGTGCTGCTGCAAGCTGTCCGTGTACAACAGCGCCACCTGCCGTCCGGGAGTGCACACTGCAGCGGTGACGCGGGAGCTGCCTCTTATATAACGCTGTATACGGAGCACGTGAGGTCAGGGCGCGTTATATCATTCATTATATGGCTGCTCCACCACAGGTACAAGCTGCTTGTTAGGCTAGGTTCACATTGCGTTAATGGGTTAACGCTAACGGACTGCGTTGCACGGCGAAAATGTCGCAATTAACGCCATGCAACGGGTCCGCTAGGGCACCCATTGACAGCGATGTGATTTCTGCCTGTAGCGCATCGCTACCGCATGCCATTTTCGGCACGCGCTACCGATGTGCCGTTCTTTTGTGACGGACCTTGGACGCTGCTTGCAGCGTCTGAGGTGCGTCTGAGGTCCGTCCCTCGCTAGCGCAGACACCAAACTAAACATTGCGTTAGAGCAATCCGCTAGCGCTATGCGCTTAACGGATTGCCCTAACGCAATGGGAACCTAGCCTTAGGCTACTTTCACACTAGCGTCGTTTGGCCTCCGTCGCAATGCGTCGTTTTGCAGAAAAAACGCATCCTGTAAAGTTGTCTGCAGGATGCATTTTTTCTCCATAGGCTTATATTAGTGATGCATTGCCACACATCGCAACCGTCGTGTTGCGTCGGACCGTCGGCACCAAAAACGTTGCTTGTAACGTTTTTTGGTGCGTTGTGTCCGCCATTTCCGATCGCGCATGCGTGGCCGGAACTCCGCCCCCTCCTCCCTGCAGCTCACAATGGGGCAGCAGATGCGTTGTAATAATGCACCCGCTGCCCCCATTGTGCTGTGTTGTGACAGGATGCGTCGGTACGTCAGCCCGACGCACTGCGACGGGCCGACGCTAGTGTGAAAGTAGCCTAAGGTCATCTCCCGAGATCTCCATCTGCGCATGCGGCCATTTTCCCGGAGTCCACCACATAGGAAACCATGTAAGTGCAGGGACTCCAGGCTTTCACAAAATGTCGGCAGAGTCCCCGCAGCACCGAACACCTGCAGCAGCACATCCCAACACCCCCGATCACAGCCTGCGGCCTGCAGCCACGCCCCACTCCTGCCTCCTCCAGCAGAGACCCTGGGACCCTGCTCCACCATGGCTGGTAAGGTATATCTGCATTATAAGATGCACCCCCATTTTCCCCCAAAATTTTTTGGAGAAAAAGTGCGTCTTATCATTTTGAAAAATACGCTAAGTATGAAGTATATTATTTATTATATGTACACACTTCCACATGCATTTATCTGGTCAATAAATATGCAGCTGAATAAAACACTCCTAAGTGAGCAATATATAGCACTGCAGGGAAAACATTATATAGTGCACATAGATATACTATAAATAATGTAAACGAGACCCTGGATAATATCAATATTTCCCAAGTACCTGATGTCAAAGATTTAAATACCAATATCAGACGCTCACCCACCAAACACCCGACGCGCGTTTCACCAATGTTTCGTCTTCTCTATATTATCGTACTACTATGTGCACTACATATATAAAAATTGTCTTCATTGAGTATTCCACGAAAATAGGACAAGACACAAGTGCAAAAATGTAACGCGATTCGGACCACTTACGATCCTTCATCACTGTTGTCACGATGATCATGAATTAGACAAGCAGACATTGCCACGTCTCTCCCCATCCCACCCCAGCTCTAACCATATTCCATGGCTGAAACTGGTGTGAGAACTCCAGAACTTGCCAAATTTCTGCGTAACTTTGCATTCCGCAAACATTTTTCAACTTTTCAATGTGTTTTACAACAAATTTCTGATAAGCGCTTTAATAAATTAGGAGTCTTACTGTGTTCTCTGTTAATTTATCAGAATATAATTCTAACTATAGATATTAACCCCTTTACCGCCAAGGGTGGTTTGCACGTTAAAGGGAACCTGTCACCTGAATTTGGCGGGACCGGTTTTCGGTCATATGGGCGGAGTTTTCGTGTGTTTGATTCACCCTTTCCTTACCCGCTGGCTGCATGCTGGCCGCAATATTGGATTGAAGTTCATTCTCTGTCCTCCATAGTACACGCCTGCACAAGGCAAGATTGCCTGGAATTGAGATGGGACGCCATGTCGCATTTGGTGAGCCCCTGATGTGCCTAAACATTGAAACCCCCCACAAGTGACCATTTTGGAAAGTAGACCCCTAAGGAACTTATCTAGATATGTGGTGAGCACTTTGACCCACCAAGTGCTTCACAGAAGTTTATAATGTAGAGCCGTAAAAATAAAAAATAATTTTTTCACAAAAATGATATTTTCGCCCCCAATTTTTTATTTTCCCAAGGGTAACAGAAGAAATTGGACCCCAAAAGTTGTTGTACAATTTGTCCTGAGTACACTAATACCCCAAATGTGGGGGTAAACCAGTGTTTGGGCGCATGGGAGAGCTCGGAAGGGAAGGAGCGCCGTTTGACTTTCCAATGCAAAATTGACTGGAATTGAGATGGGACGCCATGTTGCGTTTGGAGAGCCACTGATGTGCCTAAACATTGAAACCCCCCACAAGTTTCCCACAAAAATGATTTTTTAGCCCCCCCAAATTTTTATTTTCCCAAGGGTAACCAGAGAAATTGGACCCTAAAAGTTGTTGCCCAATTTGTCCTGAGTACACTGATACCCCATATGTTGGGGTAAACCCCTGTTTTGGCGCACGAGAGAGCTCAGAAGGAAAGAAACACTGTTTTACTGTTTCAATGCAGAATTGGCTGGAATTGAGATTGGACACCATGTCGGGTTTGGAGTGCCCCTGATGTGCCTAAACAGTGGAAACCCCCCAATTCTAACTGAAACCCTAACCCAAACACACCCCTAACCCTAATCCCAGCCCTAACCATAACCCTAACCACACCCCTAACCCAAACATGCCCCTAACCCTAATCCCAACCACATCCCTAACTCTATCACACCCCTAACCCTAATCCCAACCATAACCCTAACCACACCCCTAACCCTGACACACCCCTAACCCTAATCCCAACTGTAAATGTAATCCAAACCCTAACTTTAGCCCCAACCCTAACTTTAGCCCCAACCCTAACCCTAAGTTTAGCCCCAACCCTAACCCTAACTGTAGCCCCAACCCTGACCCTAACTTTACCCCCAACCCTAACTGTAGCCAACCCTAACCCTAACTTGCCCCAACCCTAACTTTAGCCCCAACCCTAACCCTAACCCTAATGAGAAAATGGAAATAAATACATTTTTAACATTTTATTATTTTTCCCTAATTAAGGGGGTGATGAAGGGGGGTTTGATTTACTTTTATAGCGGGGGTTTTAGCGGATTTTTATGATTGGCAGCTGTCACACACTAAAACACTTTTTAATGCAAAAAATAGTTTAAGCGTCTCCACATTTTGAGAGCTATAATTCCATATTTTGGTCCACAGAGTCAAGTGAGGTCTTGTTTTTTGCAGGACGAGTTGATGTTTTTATTGGTACAATTTTCGGGAACGTGACATTTTTTGATCGCTTTTTATTCCGATTTTTGTGAGGCAGAATGAACAAAAACCAGCAATTTGTGAATTTCTTTTTGGGGAGTGTTTATACCGTTCCACGTTTGATAAAATTGATAAAGCAGTTTTATTCTTTGGGTCAGTACGATTACAGCGATACCTCATTTATATCTTTTTTTATGTTTTGGTGCTTTTATACGATAACATTTATTTTATGTAAAAAAATAATTATTTTTGAATAGCTTTATTCTGAGGACTATAACTTTTTTATTTTTTCGTTGATGATGCTGTATGGCGGCTCGTTTTTTTGCGAGACAAGATGACGTTTTCAGCGGTACCATGTTTATTTATATCTGTCATTTTGATCGTGTGTTATTCCACTTTTTGTTTGGCGGTACGATGTTTTTTGCCTCGTTTTTTTTTTACGGTGATCACTGAAGGGGTTAACTGACGGTTTTATAGGTCGGGTCATTACGGACGCGGCTATACTAAATATGTGTACTTTTATTGTTTTGTTTATTTAGATAAAGAAATGTATTTATTGGAACAATATGTTTTTTTTTAATTTAGGATTATTTTTTTTTTTACACATGTAATTTTTTTTTTTTTACTTTGTAACATTGCCCCGGGGGGACATCATGTTACAGTGCAGTGTCAGATCAGCGATCACACAGGCACTGAAGGAGGCTTGCCGGCGCCTGCTCCGAGCAGGCACTTGAAAGCCACCTCCCTGCAGGACCCAGAAGGCCCCTCCCCCCCGAAGCCATTTTGGATCCAGGGCCTGCAGGGAGGAGGAGGTAGGAGACCCTCGGAGCGACGCGATCACACTGCATTGCTCCAAGGGTATCAGGGAAGCACGCAGGGAGCCCCCTCCCTGCGCGATGCTTCCCTATGCCGCCGGATCGCTGCGATCGTCTTTGATCGCAGTGTGCCGGAGGTTAATGTGCCAGGAGCGGTCCGTGACCACTCCTGGCACATAGTCTCAGATGTCAGCTAGCTGTAATAATCAGCTGAAACCCGGAGGCGATCGGCCGTGCTCCCCCCGTGAGCGCGGCTGATCGCCTATGACATACTATTCCGTCCATGGGAAGTAGGGCCCACCCCACATGGACGGAATAGTACGTCTAATGACAGAAAGGGGTTAAAGTGTAACTGATAACCTAGGCTACTGTTATTCCAGGAGTAACACTATTTGTGCTGTTATAGGACTTGTATAGGGCCAGCTTTGGGTTTTCGTGGGCCCCCGGGCAAAAGAGTCTTAATGGGCCCCTTTATCACATAACACAATTCGTGATGCACAGATATGGCAGAGAAATATAGATGTAGTACAGTGCCAGAGATTTCACTTCTTATATTACATGAGTGATATTTATTGTAAATTCTACAATAACTCAGAAACCAGACAATATAGTCCTCCGTACAGTATTATGGGCACCACATAGTCCTCCGTACAATATTATGGGCACCACATAGTCCTCCGTACAATATTATGTGCACCACATAGCCCTCTGTACAGTATTATGGGCACCACATAGCGCTCCATACAGTATTATGGGCACCACATAGCGCTCCATACAGTATTATGGGCACCACATAGTCCTCCGTACAGTATTATGGGCACCACATTGTCCTCCATACAGTATTATGGGCACCACATAGTCCTCCGTACAGTATTATGGGCACCACATAGTGCTCCATACAGCATTATGGGCAACACATAGTCCTCCCTACAGTATTATGGGCAACACATAGTCCTCTGTACAGTATTATGGGCACCACATAGTGCTCCATGCAAAATAATGAGTCCCATATATTGCTCCATACAGAATTATGGGCACCTGATAGTGCTCCATACAGAATAATGTCCCCCTATATTGCTCTATATAGTATTATGGGCATCACATAGTGCTCCATACAGAATAATAAGCCCCATATACTGCTCCATACAGTATATAATAGGCCCCATATATTGCTCCATACAGTATGAGACCCATATAATGCTCCATAAAGAATAATGGGCCCCATATAATGCCCCATACAGTATAGGCTGGGCCCCATGTAGTGCTCCATATAGAATGGACTCCATATAATGCTCCGTATAGAATGGGCCCCATATGATGCTCCATATAGAATGGGCCCCATATGATGTGTAACAGCCCTGCATGGTTTGCATCACTGCATGGCCTCCCATCCCCCACCTGCATTACACTCAACTCACTTCTGTGGGCCATCTTGTGACTTCTCTGCTGCCAGCTCCATGCTGTGTGCCTCATGTCTGCTGTTTGCTCTGTGCATGCTCTGTCTGTGTACATAGGGGGGTGGCATCGGCAACTCCTGTGTCTTATTGAGACTGTGCACCTTGCTAAGGTGTCCCGGCCAATTGCCATGAGGCTTCCTGTATTTAAGACTTCCCCACCCATTGGTGGGGGCCTGTGCAACTTACTCCCTCAGTCAGTTCTTTGCTGCTGAGGTTCCAGGCCCTGTCTGTTACTCTTATGTCCACCACCCTGGGGGCGTTGTACCCTGGTCTGTGCCCTGTGTTTGCCATCCAGAGGGGCGTCATACCCTGGCTTGTGTCCATGTCTCTGTGCCTTGTTCTGTTCCTGACTTTGTCTTAGCCTAGTCCTGTGTCCGTTTATATCCCTGCCTTGGTTTCCTTTCCCTGCTGTGCGTACTCTGTGTCATGCTTTGCTCTGCTCTCTGCGACCTTGCTTTGCTCCTTGCTCTGCATTCTGTGTCTTGCTCTGCTCTCTGTGGTTTTGCTCTGGCCTCTGCACTCTGTGTCTTGCTCTGCACCCTGACTTTGCTCTGCTCTCAGCTCTGCACTCTGTGGCTTTGCTCTCAGCTCTGCACTCTGTGTCTTGCTCTGCACTCTGACTTTGTTACTTTGTTCTGCTCTCAGCTCTGCACTCTGTGGCTTTGCTCTCAGCTCTGCTCTCTGTAGCTTTGCTCTGCACTCTGACCTTGCTCTGCACTCTGTGGCTTTGCTCTGCGGCTCTGCTCAGCTCTCGCTCTGTGGCTCCGCTCCTTGCAGTTCTACCTGGCTCCGCTCCTTTTGGTTCTACTTCTCTTGCTCTTTGCTCCACCTCCTGGGTTTCTGCACTTGGCTCTGCCTCCTGCTCTTGGCTCCGCCTCCTGCATTTCTGCACATGGCTCCACCTCCTGCTCTTGGCTCTGCCTCATGCATTTCTGCATGTGGCTCCGCCTCCTGCTCATTGCTCCGCCTCCTGTGTTTCTGCACTTGGCTCCTCCTCCTGGCTCCGCCTCCTGCATCTCTGTTCTGGGCTCTAGCTCCTGTGCTTTTGCTCTGCATCTGCTCTTGTGGTCTTTCTCTTCCTATTCATAAGTCCTCCTGTCTGAACAGGTTCTTACCGGTTTTACATACCAGCCTGGAGACCGGTCCCTACCGGTACTTCCAGTGTACCAGCCTTGTCCTCCTGTCCTGCCAGAGAGCCACCCGCACCTGCCTGCCAGAGAGCCAGCAGTGCCCGCCTGCCAGTGTCTCTGTAGTACCCGTACCTGCCTGCCAGAAAGCCAGCCGTACCTGCCTGCCAGTGTCTGTTGTTCCCGTCCGCCTGCCTGTGTCCCAGCCGTGCCCCCCTGCCTGTGTCCCAGCCGTGCCCCCCTGCCAGAGTGCCAGCCGTGCTCACTTGCCTGTCTATGTTCCGTTCCCCGGTGGGATCAGCAGCCACAGCCAGACATCACCATGGAGTGGTACCTGGTAGCTTACTATTGCACAAGTCTAACCTCACTATCAGAGGCTCCAGCGAACACCTAGGAAGCTACTTAGTTACGCCCCTTCCAGGGAAGTTTGGTCTGTGGGGCCACACCCCCGCACGCCTGCGCCAACCAGTCTGGGCGCGAGCGTGACAATATGCTCCATATAGAATGGGCCCCATAAGATGCTCCATATAGAATGGGCCCAATATGATTGCTCCATAGAGCGTATGATGGGTCCCATATATGATGCTCCAGTGTATGATGGGCCCCATATAATGCTTTATATAATGTGCCCCATATATGATGCTCCAGTGTATAATGGGCCCCATATAATGTTCCATATATAATGGGCCCCATATATGATGCTCCAGTATTTGATGGGTCATATATATGATGCTCCACATATAATGGTCCCCATATGATAGTCCCCATTTCTTTCTCCAAACTAGTGATGAGCGAGTATACTCATTACTCGAGTTTCCCAGAGCACGCTCTGGTGATCTCCAAGTATTTTGTAGTGCTCGGACATTTAGCTTTTGTCACCTCAGCTGCTTGATTTGAGGCTGCTGGACAGCCTGAATACATGTGAGAAATGCCTGTTTGTTAGGGAATCCCCTCATGTATTCAGCCTGGCTAGCAGCTGCAAATCATGCAGCTGTGGTGATGAAAACTAAATCTCCGAGCACTCACAAATACTCGGAGACCACCTGAGCGTTCTCGGGAAACCGGAGTAATGAGTTTGCTTGCTCATCACTACTCCAAACATAAAAAAAATTAAATACACCTCCTCTGCTCCGGACTGCTCAGTTTCGGCATCTGCTGCCTCTCTAAACTGTGACTGTTCAGAGCAGAGGGCGCACACTTGATACGTAATCGCAACCTCTAACATGAAATGTCAGAGGATGTGGAAGACGCCTCAGTGGAGGAACGGGGAGAGGTAAGTATTGCAAGTGTTGGGACCCTGAGCAAGTGGCGGGGGGCCTAATTAGTAGGCATCAGCACAAGGCACCGGGCCCCCATAGCACACTGGTTTCCCCGATGGCCAGTGGGTCCCCCCCCCACCTACTCTGGGCCCCAGCACTTGCCCGGGTTAGCCGGGCGCTGACACCTGCCCTGGACTTGTATCCTGCATAATTTAGCAGCTTACCCCTCTGCATGCTCTAGTTTAAATCACATTCTTTTATGTCTCTGCTTCTGTTTCCCTCTTTCTATTTCCCCTTCCTTCTCAGTAGACTTCTATAGGCAACAGGTGCAATTTGATTCCTCACTGAAAACAAACCGGTAGACAGATTTGAGCAGTTTTTGAAAGTGAATAATCAGTGCAGTAAGAGGAAAAGTAAGTGATAAATAAGGAAAAGGCTATTTTTCTCTAATAAGATAAGAACTTTTATGATGTATTTTTTTCTTGCATGGTCAATGAATAAGAAAATCCTTAATAAAAAGTGAATTTACGAGAAGAAATCCTAAAATTTCTGTAATTAGAGCACAAGACAAACGGGGATCTTTTATGTAACACTTAGCTAGGTACACGGAGATTGCCATGTCATATTAACAGGTGGAGCAGGAGAAAATTGCCCGATAACTTTGTGAATGAGAGATGCTCAAATAGCAGCCTCTTCCGTTTCAGATGTAATGCCCTTGATCGTGTCTCAGTTGGTGGCGCACAATGTGAAGTATCAATCACAGCTGCTTATCTGGCTCATGTTAGTATCTCTTCAGGAAATAGATTACGTTTCTGAGTAAAATGAACATGTTGTAAAATGTCAGGAAACTCACTACTTTGGTATCATAATAAGCCGCACTGCAGACTGTGTACTTGCATCTAAGGCTTCTTTCACACTTCCGTCTTCTGCTGTGCGTCGTTGTGCAGTAAAATGACGTATCGACGGACGTCACGAAAATAGTGCAAAACGTGTGTGACGCATCCAGTGTAATGACGGATGCGTCGTTGCCACAATTTGAATGGAGAAATTCCGGGAAAAGAGAGAGAACTTGATACGTCGCTGGATTCCTGTGTGTGACGGTCCACGACGGATCTTGCGCCCATAGGCTTCCATTATAGCCGACGACGGACAGCGCAGGACTGCTCGCTGACCGATTTTCCGACGTGCAGAAAATAAACATTCCTCTGAACGTTTTCTCTCCACGACGGACGGCTATTTTCCGACGGATCCAAAAATTGTTTTTGCAGGATCCTGCATTTTCAAAAACCGATGGATTGCGACATGACACAAAAGACGGAAGTGTGAAAGTAGCCTAAATAATGAATATTTTTGCTTAATGAACAAAATCTTAGATACTTTAAAGGGAACCTGTTACCTGAATTTGGCGGGACAGGTTTGTGGTCATATGGGCGTGGTTTTGGGGTGTTTGATTCACCCTTTCCTTACCCGCTGGCTGCATGCTGGCCACAATATTGGGTTGAAGTTCATGCTGTGTCTTTCCATAGTACATGCCTGCACAAGGTAATCTTGCCTTGCGCAGGCGTGTACTACGGAGGACACAGCATGAACTTCAATCCAATATCGCGGCCAGCATGCAGCCAGCGGGTAAGGAAAGGGTGAATCAAACACCCCAAAACCACGCCCATATGACCCAAAGCCAGTCCCGCCAAATTCAGGTGACAGGTTCCCTTTAAGTAGAGTATATTTATAGATAGTTTTGCTGAGTTTGGAAAAATAGCGTAACATTTACCTTAATTTTCTGCAAATCACAAAAATAATAAATGCCACAAAACCAGTAAAAAGACCATTGTATATCCTTGTCTGTAGAGGTGAGTCTTAGGCCTCAAGCAGAAGAGATGAGAAGATGTGACAATTCGAATTTGACAAAATGGCTTGGATTTTTCTGGGAAATTTGATTTGCCTAGAAATTACTCGCCACAAATTGAATTATCCCTATTATTATGCTCTGGGGTCTGTAGAGATCCCTAATCATATTAGATGTTATATGTAAAGAGAATAAAAAACCTCATACCTCACCACTCACCTCTCCGGCTGCCTTCGCTGTTCCCACCGCTCACCTCTCCAGCTGTCTTTGCTGTTCCCACCGCTCACCTCTTGGGCTGCCTTCGCTGTTCCCACCGCTCACCTCTCGGGCTGCCTTCGCTGTTCCCACCGCTCACCTCTCGGGCTGCCTTCGCTGTTCCCACCGCTCACCTCTCGGGCTGCCTTCGCTGTTCCCACCGCTCACCTCTCGGGCTGCCTTCACTGTTCCCACAGCTCACCTCTCCAGCTTTCTTTGCTGTTCCCACCGCTCACCTCTCCAGCTGTCTTTGCTGTTCCCACCGCTCACCTCTTGGGCTGCTGTTGTGAATTCTGCTCTTGGGCTCCCTCCGGTGGTTATGAGTGGTAGTGCTGCGGTAGTTGGATCGCAGCATTTATCAGGTGTTTCTATTTTTTGCAATTTGGGCTGGGTTATTTAGTCCTGCTTTATCCTTTAGTCAGTGCCAGTTGTCCATTGTTTTTGGAGGATTCACAGTGATAGGTACCCCCCCCCCACGGCTACTTCTAGTTGCGCTTCTAAGTTCAGGGTTTGCGGTCAGTACAGGTACCACCTTCTCCAGAGTACGTCTCATGCTGCTCCCAGGCCACCAGATCATAACAGGCTGCCTTCGCTGTTCCCACCGCTCACCTCTCAGGCTGCCTTTGCTGTTCTCACCACTCACCTCTCGGACTGCCTTTGCTGTATCCACCACTCACCTCTCGGGCTGCCTTTGCTGTTCCCACCGCTCGCCTCTCGGGGTGCCTTTGCTGCTCCCACCGCTCGCCTCTCGGGGTGCCTTCGCTGTTCCCACCGCTCTCCTCTCCGGCTGCCTTCGCTGTTCCCACCACTCTCCTCTCAGGCTGCCTTCGTTGTTCCCACCGCTCTCCTCTCAGGCTGCCTTCGCTGTTCCCACCGCTCACCTCTCCAGCTACCTTCGCTGTTCCCACCGCTCACCTCTCCAGCTACCTTCGCTGTTCCCACTGCTCATCTCTCCGGCTGCCTTCGCTGTTCCCACCGCTCACCTCTCCAGCTGCCTTCGCTGTTCCATGCCCACTTTCTGGTTTTCTGCACCTAGGTCGGGACATCTTGCCCCAAGAAGGCTCTGGAGGTCACTGCCCAGGGAGCAGGTGAGTGATGAGGTCAGTATGTTTTGTTTTTCTTTGTAACCTTTTGCCTGCCATCTACTGTTCCAGCAAATTTGTATTCTTTAGAATGTGGATTTTTGTACAATTCAAGTCCGCTCGAATAAATTCTCTTGTAAACATTTTAATTAGATCAATAGTAGGAGTGAGTATTCGTACTTTATAATATATTTGATGAAAAGATGCTCTTTTTTCCACTTCAAGGCCAATTCTTTGACTTACGCTAACCTCTTGCATTGACAAGTCTCACTTATTTTACTGATTGGCAGAGATATCTGGTTAGAGCTGCTGCCATAGAGGTCTATGGAAATGGGGTGAGCTGCTGTGGTGACAGACACATAAAGACAGTGATGATGCATTGTAGTAAATGTTTTTATCTTATTCCAATGCTGGATTTACAGCTACACTGCTCAGTACTGGTGCCCAAAATCCTTCATGCTGAGGTTTATTCTGAGTGTGTGCTACAGAGAGATAGGGGAGCAGGGTCTCCCCTTTTATGTTTTTAAATTTTAGGACAGTAAGACTTTAAGAAGGCCTTGCAGCGTCTTGCTGTAAAATAGTTAGCTTACTTGATCCTTAGACCAATCTGATATAATTTATACACGAGTATTTATTGCACAGTCCAAAAAAAATAATATAAAACTGGCGCTCTCAGATACAAAAAAAGTGGTGATAAATTTAGTTATTCTGTTCTACTCATCAGTTTGCAAAACTGCTTCCACATAGTTTAAACATATTGGAAGTCAGCACATGGGAAATCGTGAGCGCCAGCAAAAAAAAAAAAAAAAAAGTTTATTACAGTGGTATGGAAGAAAGCGCTATTTGAAGGAAATTACAACCTCACTTAGTATGTATGCTAGAAGTGCAATAATGTAATGCCCGTCAGCATTAATAATCCCTGGAGATGTCCTTCAAAGTGCAATGGCTAAATTCTGTTGCAACAGAAAAATAGGCAGGTTTAGTACAAAGCATTGTGACATCTATAGCTGTAGTATCACATACAGAGCTCTATGAAAGGCTACTTATACAATTTTCGATATTGATTTTTCTCTGAAAAATTATTATTATATTTAACATAAGATAGATACTACTTGTCACGAGACTGTAGTTTGATATCCCGGGGCTAAGGGCTCTTTCCCTATCCCTAAAGCTAGGGGTGCCCTAGCTATCACTGCTCCCTGGATTATTTCTAATGGTGAAGATGCTGGGGCCACATACCTTGCTGAGCTCCTGAATCAGCCCTTATCTGTCCCATCCCTCACCCAGGGAAGTGGGGAGTTGTTGTATATAAGAATACACAGACCAAACTAACAAGGGAAGACGTACAGGGATCAATGAGAATACCAATCATACAAATATGCACTCACAGAGTGTAACACCAGGAAGTAAAAGGAAGGAACAATGAAATAGGAGATGATGAGGATATGGAAACAGACAAATCACCAAGCTACAGTCTTCTGAACAACACTCCAAACGCCTCCTCAACAAACACCTCCAACTCCACACCAGGCAATATGCTGGGATAGCGCGCCGATTTGTCACAGGCTCCCTGCATTAGCACATAAATACCCCGGCCTATTTTTAATTCATTACGCCTCCTGACGAAGCCAAGGCGGTGAAACGCGCGTCGAGGCTCCCCTTATCCTGCTGCACGCCCGCACTCCTCTGCCATGACATCCCAAGGTAACGGTTAAGAGCCATTTCCAGTATAATGTTTATCATTCTTTCTGCACTGCATTGTATTTTATTACATCTACTTAGGACCTGGGGTGTGTAATGCCACAGAGAGCTAGCCTATTTACCTAGTACCATATAGGGGCTATTATCTGTGGCTATTCTGCCCATTTATGGCATCTGGCATATGAGTTGTAGTGGGGTCTGTAGCAGGGTTATATGTGTTATCTTGTAGTGCCTTGTTATACCATCTTAGGCGCCTGCTTTTTAGCTGTTATTTCACTTTTGATTACTGCTGTCCCTTATGTGTATTTATATTTTGTGATATTTTCTTGTAATAAAATTACGTATTTATAGCTCCCCTTTGTCTGGTGCGGATTTTTGTGCACTGTCACTTGAATATATTATGACCTTTTAGTTAATATGACAATCCCGTACCCTTTCTTGATCGGTCTACATGGTTTCAGCCCTTAAAGGGGATGTCCTTTGGTGGCTCTCAGGATTTTTTTGTAGGTTATAGTGGTTTACTTACTATATTGTGTTTATAGACTCCCTTACAGGATACATGGATTTTAAGAAACGGGACAAAACCTGGGTTACACAACTCCGGGGCGGTGTTTGGTGAGAAGCAGCTAAATGATAATGATACACATGATGTTAAAGACTTGAAACTGAGGATTAGAGATCTTCTAAAAAAAATGCACTAAGACCTGGTGGAATAAAGCAGCCCTTGAAAATTATCTGCAAAAAGACATCTTACCTAGGGGGCTCCGTATTCAGCTATTTCCCACTCTCAACACAGAGGATCTCACATTTACCTCCAAGTGGAAGGAAACCCTTACAAAGTGTTCGAGGACTTTATTAGAATTATTGGTGGGGGCTGATAAGAAGACACTTGAGACCCTTGAAAAAGAGATCGAGTCTATTCAAGAAAAAATCCAGAGTACACTCTCTGGTGACGAATGCAAAAAATTTGATCTATCTCTAGAAGAGGAGCTCTCAAAGTGGGAAGTTGAGATACAAAACAATAAAACTAAAAAATATTTACGTGACCTGGAGGATTATCAGCTTAAGCAAGTATACCGCTGGCGGCAAAAATTCCCTAAAAAATAAACCAGATCACAGTCATTTTCCAGTATTTCTACCACTTCAGAAGGAGCATGGGGGGATCATTTTTAGACAGAGGACACCCATCAACAGGAGATGGTCCTCCAACAGATCCCAATACCCGACATATGCAAACCCCGATAAATATAAAGAGAAAACATCATTACAACACCCGAGACAAGAAACTAAGGAGGTTTTAAAGGTAATTAACTTATCACAATCTCCCTTAAGTTCGTCACAAATGGAGGTACTTTCGAAAGGGCTTTCTTTCTCACCGGTAGAGGGGTCTGATTACTTTACACTCATTAAAGATCTAGAACTTTTTGCCAGAAAACTTATTTTTAAAAAGTATTTCGCCTCCAAGATTGATCCATCTATGACCCCAATTGAGCTACAGGCGTTGAGCGACCTGGAGGCTCTGTCAGCAGAGAACCTTCAATCCGACTCCCCCTCTGCTCCAACATTCCTGCACCAACGCTCCGTTGCATTCCCTCCCTTGTCTGCCTGCCCTCAAGTCGAGATTTTTGTTAACCTGGTTAAAAAGGATATTTACAAACTTAATTCACAGGTTTCCCACGACAACCTCACATCTTCACAGAGGCTCGCCCTTAAGGAGCTTAAAGCCATGAGGGATGTTGTCATCAAAAGAGCAGACAAGGGGGGTAATGTGGTGGTGTGGCCTGTGGGACTGTATGAGGCTGAGGCCTTTATGCTGCTGAACAGGCCCGATCACTATAGGAAACTCGACTCTTTACCCTTATCAACATTTCGACATGAACTGAGTCATATACTGGATGAGGGAGAAGAGTCGTCAGCTATTACCAGGAAAATGAAATTAGCTCTGTTACCGGAATTCCCAGTGGTTCCGACTTTTTATTTGCTTCCTAAAGTTCACAAGGACCCCCTATGCCCACCCGGGAGACCTATTGTCTCGGGCATGGGGGGTCTTTGTGAACCAGCCTGCCAATCTGTTGATTTTTACCTTAAACAGTGTGTTGAGACCCTCCCGTCCTATGTTAAGGACACCACTGATGTCTTGAAGAGGCTGGATGGCCTCACCCTCGAACAGGACATGTGGTTGGTCACCTGCGACGTGGAGTCCTTATATACGTCGATAGGGCATAGCCACGGGATGCGGGCCGTGAAATTTTTTCTGGATATGACCAACCTGGAACCAAACTTAATTTACTTCATTTTGGAACTATTACAGTTTATACTTACACATAATTTTTTTGTGTTCAAGGACCGCCCCTTCCTACAGCTCCAGGGCACAGCGATGGGGGCGTCTTGTGCGCCCTCATACGCTAATCTGTTCCTGGGGCTGTGGGAGAGGGATACTGTCCTTGACACACCAGGTCACGGCTCTGTCGTCTCGTGGCTACGCTACATCGACGACATTTTCTTCATCTGGCAGGGCTCCACGTCGCGGCTGGATGCATTTCTGGATCTATTGAATGTCAATGTATTTAATATTAAGTTAACATGGAAATACAGTCAAAATTCCATTGACTTCTTAGATCTAGACATCACCAACCCTGCTGAAGGCCCAATCAGGACTAATATTTTTCGTAAGGCAACGGCCACTAATGCTTTGTTGCATTTCTCCTCTTCTCACCCCCCTAAGCTTAAAAGCTCCATCCCTATAGGTCAGTTCCTCAGAGCACGCCGTATTTGTTCAGATGATAACAGTTTCCGTGATCAGGCTGCGCATCTATCGACACGCTTTAGGAGCAGAGGCTACAAATGGAGGGATATCAATAGGGGCTTCGTTCGAGCATTAAATTCCGATAGGCCTACCCTATTGGCAAAGCCTTCCAGACAGACCATCAGAGACTCAGAGATGAAACCTCGGTTTATTACCAGGTTTAACTCCAATTGGTCCGAAATAAACGGTATCTTCAAAAAACACTGGCCAGTTCTTCTGACTGACAGAGATCTGGCAAGTCAATTGACCTCATATCCCCTTGTGACATGGCGGAAGTCTCGTACTCTGGGGGATCTACTCAGTAGTAGCCATTATGTTCCCCCCAGAAGTAATCCTTTTGGTATTAGCAGCCGGGGCCCTCCCTGGGGCTGCTTCCCATGTGGAAACTGTTCAGCGTGTCGTTCCATTGTTAGGACCAAAGACTTCACCAACTCGGCAGGAGATAAGAACTATAAGATCGTTCACCACATTACGTGTAACACGGAAGCAGTGATCTATTACGGTCGCTGTCCATGTAACCGTATCTATGTCGGGATGACAACTAGATCCCTTAAAGTCCGGGTACAAGAACACCTGAGGGATATAAAGAATGCAGTTGACTGCCCCGAGCCACATTTACTGAAACCAATCCCCAGACATTTTCTGGACAGGCATAACAGCAACCCTAAGGGTTTTACAGTATGTGGCATTGACCGCATCTATATGGGTATTCGAGGTGGTAATATAAAACAGAGACTGCTTCAAAAAGAAGCCCGCTGGATAGTAGTCCTCGATACGCTCTCACCCAGAGGTCTGAATGAAAGCCTCAGTTTCAAGTCTTTTCTGTAAATATATTTTTAATTTTTATTTATCTCAATAGGCCGGTATTGTGCTGTTTTTAATAACCCATTTTGTTTGATTTGTGTTTTCACTGTTATTTCTTTTTTCTCACTAGATGTTTCTTTATTACTACTTCATGTGCCGGAGGGACCTTACACCAGGCATGGCAGATTTTCAGTATGCTACACCTGAGGATTCTTGGACTGTTAGGGAAGAAATTCTACCCCGAAGAGTATATCTATGTGCTGGCGTCATAATTTTATGTGTTTGGGTGCTGCTTCTGTATGTTATTTTTTTTTTTGGTAGTATCTACTACCCCTATTGTACATCGGCAGTGTATTTATAGTTTATGGTTTTGTATAGTACGCTGTGATAAACATATGAGATGGCACTTCTTTAGACAGCACATTTTGTAGCATTATGTGCTATTTTGCCGGTATTTACCTCGATTACGGCTTATTCTAGCACCAGACTATGGCATTTTCCCTGGTCTATTCTATCAATTTCTCCGTATCTTTGAATAAATCCCTTGTTGGTGTTGCAAAATCTGGGATATTTTATTATTCTATCCCGCATTAGCGATATTTCGCTGCTATCATTATTTTTTCCGTGATTGACAGGAGCCCAATGCGCTCTATGCTTTAGCGCTTGTAGGCCAGGCATTATTATTATTTATACAGGTACGATACTTACTTGCATCCTGGTTGCCATGGGGAGGATCACTTCCTGGTGATTCTCCTCCTCCTCTTCGGTGGCTTAGGCTCCTTCCTGCCCTCGGCACAGACGCGCCCCACGCATGCGCTTTGGTGCCCCGGCGGTGTCGCTGGCCGGGAACGTTGCTGTGCAGATGACGGGGGATGATGTTTGTCCTCCCTCCCATGATCCGCAGCGCGCGGCGGCCCGCCCCGCCGTCGGCGCACACATACCATGCTGGGATAGCGCGCCGATTTGTCACAGGCTCCCTGCATTAGCACATAAATACCCCGGCCTATTTTTAATTCATTACGCCTCCTGATGAAGCCAAGGCGGTGAAACGCGCGTCGAGGCTCCCCTTATCCTGCTGCACGCCCGCACTCCTCTGCCATGACATCCCAAGGTAACGGTTAAGAGCCATTTCCAGTATAATGTTTATCATTCTTTCCGCACTGCATTATATTTTATTACATTTACTTAGGACCTGGGGTGTGTAATGCCACAGAGAGCTAGCCTATTTACCTAGTACCATATAGGGGCTATTATCTGTGGCTATTCTGCCCATTTATGGCATCTGGCAAATGAGTTGTAGTGGGGTCTGTAGCAGGGTTATATGTGTTATCTTGTAGTGCCTTGTTATACCATCTTAGGCGCCTGCTTTTTAGCTGTTATTTCACTTTTGATTACTGCTGTCCCTTATGTGTATTTATATTTTGTGATATTTTCTTGGAATAAAATTACGTATTTATAGCTCCCCTTTGTTTGGTGCGGATTTTTGTGCACTGTCACTTGAATATATTATGACCTTTTAGTTAATATGACAATCCCGTACCCTTTCTTGATCGGTCTACATGGTTTCAGCCCTTAAAGGGGATGTCCTTTGGTGGCTCTCAGGACTTTTTTGTAGGTTATAGTAATATAAAATTAACACTGGCAATTCTGATTGACAGAGGCAAGTCTGTGTAGCAGAGGGGAGTGGAAAACACAGGACAGCTGATATCATCAAAGCAGGAAAACTTCAGAGACTCTTAACTGAACAGAATTAACCCCTGCATCTATAGTAGAAATTTGCACCGTTTATTATGATGGTGAAGTGCTTCTAATCAGTGCAGGAGTATGTGGCGTGAGACACCGTGGTCTTCTGGCTCCTCTCTGTCACAGTAAACCCGTGACACTACTTTCTTCTTCTTATGCGAGCTGTATTTTCCTACACAGTATTTCTTTTACTGGAAGTAACACTTCGTATAAAAGAGCAATTGGGACTGGATATAAAATTCTCTACAGAGAGCTTTGTGCTATAATGCTGGGGTATACTTCTCTGTAGTAAGACTCTTTTGTAATAGAGTAATTCAAACTTTTAAAGGAACTTGAAAGGACAATTTTAGATATGAAACTAGTGGTATGGCCAGAGAGGTATTAAAGCAATGATAAAAATGATACCGGTCTTATAGTACCGTATATACTCGAGTATAAGCTGACCCGAGTATAAGCCGACCCCCTAATTTTGCCACAAAAAACTGGGAAAACTTATTGACTCGAGTATAAGCCTAGGGTGGAAAATGCAGCAGCTACCGGTGAATTTCAAAAATAAAAATAGATGCTCCATACCGTTCATTATTGCCCCAAAGGAGGTTCCATATAAAGCTGTGCCATATATAATTCTCCATACCGTTTATTATTGCCTCATAGATGATCCATATATAGCTGTGCCATATAGAATGCTCTGCACCGTTCATTATGGCCCCATAGATGCTCCTTATAAAGCTGTACCATATATGCTCTGCACCGTTCATTATGGCCCCATAGATGCTCCATATAAAGCTGTGCCATATATAATGCTCTGCACCGTTCATTATGGCCCCATAGATGCTCCTTATAAAGCTGTGCCATATATGCTCTGCGCCGTTCATTATGGCCCCATAGATGCTCCTTATAAAGCTGTGCCATATATGCTCTGCACCGTTCATTATGGCCCCATAGATGCTCCATATAAAGCTGTGCCATATATAATGCTCTGCACCGTTCATTATGGCCCCATAGATGCTCCTTATAAAGCTGTACCATATATGCTCTGCACCGTTCATTATGGCCCCATAGATGCTCCATATAAAGCTGTGCCATATATAATGCTCTGCACCGTTCATTATGGCCCCATAGATGCTCCTTATAAAGCTGTGCCATATATGCTCTGCACCGTTCATTATGGCCCCATAGATGCTCCATATAAAGCTGTGCCATATATAATGCTCTGCGCCGTTCATTATGGCCCCATAGATGCTCCTTATAAAGCTGTACCATATATGCTCTGCGCCGTTCATTATGGCCCCATAGATGCTCCTTATAAAGCTGTGCCATATATGCTCTGCACCGTTCATTATGGCCCCATAGATGCTCCTTATAAAGCTGTGCCATATATGCTCTGCACCGTTCATTATGGCCCCATAGATGCTCCTTATAAAGCTGTACCATATATGCTCTGCACCGTTCATTATGGCCCCATAGATGCTCCTTATAAAGCTGTGCCATATATAATGCTCTGCACCGTTCATTATGGCCCCATAGATGCTCCTTATAAAGCTGTGCCATATATGCTCTGCACCGTTCATTATGACCCCATAGATGCTCCTTATAAAGCTATGCCATAAATGCTCTGCACCGTTCATTATGACCGCATAGATGCTCCTTATAAAGCTGTGCCTTATATGCTCTGCACCGTTCATTATGGCCCCATAGATGCTCCTTATAAAGCTGTGCCATATATGCTCTGCACCGTTCATTATGGCCCCATAGATGCTCCTTATAAAGCTGTGCCATATATGCTCTGCACCGTTCATTATGGCCCCATAGATGCTCCTTATAATGCTGTGCCATATATGCTCTGCACCGTTCATTATGGCCCCATAGATGCTCCTTATAAAGCTGTACCATATATGCTCCGCACCGTTCATTATGGCCCCATAGATGCTCCTTATAAAGCTATGCCATAAATGCTCCGCACCGTTCATTATGACCCCATAGATGCTCCTTATAAAGCTATGCCATAAATGCTCTGCACCGTTCATTATGGCCCCATAGATGCTCCTTATAAAGCTGTACCATATATGCTCTGCACCGTTCATTATGGCCCCATAGATGCTCCATATAAAGCTGTGCCATATATGCTCTGCGCCGTTCATTATGGCCCCATAGATGCTCCTTATAAAGCTGTGCCATATATGCTCTGCGCCGTTCATTATGGCCCCATAGATGCTCCTTATAAAGCTGTGCCATATATGCTCTGCACCGTTCATTATTGCCCCATAGATGCTCCATATAAAGCTGTGCCATATATAATGCTCTGCACCGTTCATTATGGCCCCATAGATGCTCCTTATAAAGCTGTACCATATATGCTCTGCGCCGTTCATTATGGCCCCATAGATGCTCCTTATAAAGCTGTGCCATATATGCTCTGCACCGTTCATTATTGCCCCATAGATGCTCCATATAAAGCTGTGCCATATATAATGCTCTGCACCGTTCATTATGGCCCCATAGATGCTCCTTATAAAGCTGTACCATATATGCTCTGCACCGTTCATTATGGCCCCATAGATGCTCCTTATAAAGCTGTGCCATATATAATGCTCTGCACCGTTCATTATGGCCCCATAGATGCTCCATATAAAGCTGTACCATATATGCTCCGCACCGTTCATTATGACCCCATAGATGCTCCTTATAAAGCTATGCCATAAATGCTCTGCACCGTTCATTATGACCGCATAGATGCTCCTTATAAAGCTGTGCCTTATATGCTCTGCACCGTTCATTATGGCCCCATAGATGCTCCTTATAATGCTGTGCCATATATGCTCTGCACCGTTCATTATGGCCCCATAGATGCTCCATATAAAGCTGTGCCATATATGCTCTGCACCGTTCATTATGGCCCCATAGATGCTCCATATAAAGCTGTGCCATATATGCTCCGCACCGTTCATTATGACCCCATAGATGCTCCTTATAAAGCTATGCCATAAATGCTCTGCACCGTTCATTATGACCGCATAGATGCTCCTTATAAAGCTGTGCCATATATGCTCTGCACCGTTCATTATGGCCCCATAGATGCTCCATATAAAGCTGTGCCATATATGCTCTGCACCGTTCATTATTGCCCCATAGATGCTCCTTATAAAGCTGTGCCATATATGCTCTGCACCGTTCATTATGACCCCATAGATGCTCATTATAAAGCTGTGCCATATAGAATGCTCTGCACCGTTCATTATGGCCCCATAGATGCTCCTTATAATGCTGTGCCATATATGCTCTGCACCGTTCATTATGGCCCCATAGATGCTCCTTATAAAGCTGTACCATATATGCTCCGCACCGTTCATTATGACCCCATAGATGCTCCTTATAAAGCTATGCCATAAATGCTCTGCACCGTTCATTATGACCGCATAGATGCTCCTTATAAAGCTGTGCCATATATGCTCTGCACCGTTCATTATGACCCCATAGATGCTCCATATAAAGCTGTGCCATATATGCTCTGCACCGTTCATTATTGCCCCATAGATGCTCCTTATAAAGCTGTGCCATATATGCTCTGCACCGTTCATTATGACCCCATAGATGCTCATTATAAAGCTGTGCCATATAGAATGCTCTGCACCGTTCATTATGGCCCCATAGATGCTCCTTATAATGCTGTGCCATATATGCTCTGCACCGTTCATTATGGCCCCATAGATGCTCCTTATAAAGCTGTACCATATATGCTCCGCACCGTTCATTATGACCCCATAGATGCTCCTTATAAAGCTATGCCATAAATGCTCTGCACCGTTCATTATGACCGCATAGATGCTCCTTATAAAGCTGTGCCATATATGCTCTGCACCGTTCATTATGGCCCCATTGATGCTCCTTATAAAGCTGTGCCATATATGCTCTGCACCGTTCATTATGACCCCATAGATGCTCATTATAAAGCTGTGCCATATAGAATGCTCTGCACCGTTCATTATGACCCCATAGATGCTCCTTATAAAGCTGTGCCATATATGCTCTGCACCGTTCATTATTGCCCCATAGATGCTCCTTATAAAGCTGTGCTATATATAACGCTGCTGCTGCAATAAAAACAAAACACATACTCACCTCTCTTGCTTGCAGCTCCTCAGCGTCCCGTCTCGGCGTCTCTCCGCACTGACTGTTCAGGCAGAGGGCGGCGCGCACACTATATGCGTCATCGCACCCTCTGACCTGAACAGTCACTGCAAGAGGACGCGAAGACGGAGCGGCACCCGGCGGGTGGAACGCGGATAGGTAAATATGACATACTCACCTAGTCCCGGCGCTCCTGACGCTGCCCCTGCCTGTCACACTGTCTTCGGGTGCCGCAGCTCTTCCTCAGTCAGCGGTCACTGGCACCGCTCATTAGAGGAATGAATATGCGGCTCCACCCCTATGGGAGTGGAGTCCATATTCATAAGTTTAATGAGCGGTCCCACGTGACCGCTGTACAGGGGAAGAGCTGCGGCACTCGAAGACAGTGTGACAGGCAGGGGGAGCGTCAAGAGCGCCAGGACTAGGTGAGTATGCGACAATCCTCTCTCCCCCTCACCTGCCGACCCTGACTCGAATATAAGCCGAGAGGGGAACTTTCAGCCCAAAAATTTGGGCTGAAAATCTCGGCTTATACTCGAGTATATACGGTAATTTAGTATGTAATATCCAGCGCCCCAGAGACCTGGTCGTTGCAGTAGTATCGCTCTTACACTAAGGGGAGTGATGGTACGTCTGATGGCACTAAAGGAGTTCATCTGACCAGGTATCACCAGCACACAGTACACTTCACACTCCGGCCATTAGGGGGAGCAAAAGTTTTTATTTATTAGGCCACTCCTCACACTGGTAAAACTAGGGGTTGGATAGGAAGTTAGAGAGAAGCTGACTGGGTTTTGTCCAGGCAACATCCCGTGGCAGGGGGTGTTGCGGGGAAGATTCCGGGGGGTCCCTGTCAGGCGTGGGAACCTGGCAGGCACCTAGCGACAAGGATAGAACGTTACGGAGCCGCGCCTGCGCTACCCTGCGGCGGCATCCAAAGAAAGGACACGAAGCGAAGAATATTGTGGACAGTGAGAAACGAGATCAAAGCACAAAGGAGAGCCAGTAGGAGTCGTGCCCGGAGAGCGGCAACATCCTACTGAGGCGTGTAGCCGGTGCCCGGAACACCGAGGAAGTAATTGACTTTATGCCTTACTTCAAATACCGCAGGACAGTTAATTATAGGTTGGCTGTCTACCTTACATCACCTAAGCAGACATAGGGGGCAACGCGTGGAGAGGGGCATCTCTAGGGTCCCGGAAGAGCTCCGAGCCTTCCCGTCAAACGGGTGCGTCCTAGCCATAACAAACCTGGGGGACGGAGAATAGAAAGAACTAGAAAGAACTGGAACGAACGAGAATAGAAGTTGTGAGGACTATCCCGAATGCTCAGCAGGGAAGCACTACAACACACAGGCGCTAATGGTAGGCAACGATTTCCACCTGCAAAGGGAACTCTGGATGTGCCTTCGGACTGGCCGGTCTCAGACAGCCCTGTTGACAGTGCTCTGGATTGAGGATATTGAAGCCTTCAGTAAAGAGGTAAAGAGACTGCAACCTTGTGTCCTCGTTATTGACTGCACCTCACACCATCGCCATCTACATTATCGGGAAGCCCTGGGGACATACTTCACCTGTGGGAAGGTATACCATCTAGCTGCCATCACATCACCCCAGTGGACCCCAAGCAGCGTCGGTCACTCTGACCGAATACCACAGGTGGCGTCACGAACCCTTGACAAACTACCATCACTCCTTTTATTGGACGCCCCTTAGTAGAGTCACGGACCGGGTCCAGCCACCGTGACATCCCCAGCACCGAGACAGAGAGGACCAGTACCGAGTAACCTGTGGCCCTGTGTCTGGGGGCGCTCCATAATACCTGACAAATTGAACTTTGAATCCACATCCAAATTAGCCTAGAAAGTGTTAGTCTCTCCAGGTGACGTGGATCTTCTAAGCTGTAAGTCCAGATGGGCACACGAACCCCAGGTGTTGATGAAGAAAGCAGGAAGGCATGTGGGCAGCGAGGACTTAGCACAGACAAGAATATTAAGAGCAGCAAGACGGATGGAGTGGGGACCCAGCAGGGATGAATACAAGTTGAAATCACTGCAAGAACAGTTAATGTAACAAACCATGGAACACTAGAGTCTCAATCCCAAGACATTCAGTGATGAGCAAAAGGGTAACAATGTTTTGAACTTTTGACTTTCAGGCTCCATATTTCACCATCCACTACTGCTTTGATTGTGAGACTACCATCATTTTATAGACAATCATGTTGACTATCTCATACATACTGTAATTTTGACTTGCAACTATTTAGCATATGATTACTTACGCAGATTGTCATGTCAATGCATTGTTATTGTATTCCACCTAGTGGTGGGAAAAACTTTTTCTTCCTGTATGCTACAAAAAAAAAAACATTCTCACGTTCCCTAATAGCTCAGTGTGTTTTTAGGGTGATTCCCAAGCGAAATGTCACTGGTTCGAATTGAGAAGCAGCCATGAAGAAGATTTTCCAAGAAAAGAGAAACAGCATCATCCAGCTCTTCGATAGCGGTCTCTCGGACAAGAAAATTGCCGAACTGCATCATGTGAGCGCCATGACAATTGGAAGAATACAAAATAAAGTCTCTCCATCTATTCAAAAGGCAAGAGGTGGATGTCCAGGCAAAATATCGGAGTCAGGAAATCAGCTCATCATAAGGTTTATCAGCTCAGAAATGGGTGGTTTAGAGCAATGCGATGAAAGTCAATAGACTAGGCTCTGATGGGTGCAAATAGCTGTGGAATAAACAAGGGGAAAAAGGGGCTAACAGATCGAAAAATTGAAGGAACTCTCAAGCTTGGTGGAGGAAACCTGATGATATGGGATTGTTTCACAGACAAAGGCTTTGGATACTTTACCAGGATCAATGGTGGTCTCAATGCTGAGTTACAGTTGAGTATCCTACAAGACAAGTTAATTTGTAAACATGCAAGAAGAGTAATCAAACCACCAGTAGTCACATCAGCATAGACATAGCGTATCCTCAAGTGAGGTCATTATACAGCTCTGGCAAAAATTAACAGACCACTGCAAACTTTTCAGTTTCTCTGATTTTTTCTTTATAGGTACAGTTACGTCCATATACAGTCATGGCCAAAAATATTGACACCCCTGCAATTCTGTCAGATAATACTCATTTTCTTCCTGAAAATGATTGCAAACACAAATTATTTGTATTATTATCTTCATTTAATTTGTCTTAAATGAAAAAGCACAAAAGAGAATGAAGCAAAAAGCAAAACATTGATCATTTCACATAAAACTCCAAAAATGGGCCAGACAAAAGTAATGGCACCCTCAGCCTAATACTTTGTTGCACAACCTTTAGCCAAAATAACCACCAACCGCTTCCGGTAACCATCAATGAGTTTATTACAATGCTCTGCTGGAATTTTAGACCATTCTTCTTTGGCAAACTGCTCCAGGTCCCTGATATTTGAAGGGTGCCTTCTCCAAACTGCATTTTTAGATCTCTCCACAGGTGTTCTATGGGATTCAGGTCTGGACTCATTGCTGGCCACTTTAGAAGTCTCCAGTGCTTTCTCTCAAACAGTTTTCTAGTGCTTTTTGAAGTGTGTTTTGGGTCATTGTCCTGCTGGAAGACCCATGACCTCTGAGGGAGACCCAGCTTTCTCACACTGGGCCCTACATTATGCTGCAAAATTTGTTGGTAGTCTTCAGACTTCATAATGCCATGGACACGGTCAAGCAGTCCAGTGCCAGAGGCAGCAAAGCAACCCCAAAACATCAGGGAACCTCCGCCATGTTTGACTGTAGGGATCGTGTTCTTTTCTTAGAATGCCTCTTTTTTCTCCTGTAAACTCTATGTTGATGCCTTTGCCCAAAAAGCTCTACTTTTGTCTCATCTGACCAGAGAATATTCTTCCAAAACATTTTAGGCTGTTTCAGGTAAGTTTTGGCAAACTCCAGCCTGGTTTTTTATGTCTCTGGGTAAGAAGTGGGGTCTTCCTGGGTCTCCTACCATAAAGTCCCTTTTCATTCAGACGCCGACGGATTGTACGGGTTGACACTGTTGTACCCTCGGACTGCAAGGCAGCTTGAACTTGTTTGGATGTTAGTCGAGGTTCTTTATCCAACATCCGCACAATCTTGCTTTGAAATCTCTTATCAATTTTTCTTTTCCGTCCACATCTAAGGAGGTTAGCCACAGTGCCATGGGCTTTAAACTTCTTGATGACACTGCGCACGGTAGACACAGGAACATTCAGGTCTTTGGAGATGGACTTGTAGCTTTGAGATTGCTCATGCTCCCTCACAATTTGGTTTCTCAAGTCCTCAGACAGATCCTTGGGCCTTCTTTCTTTTCTCCATGCTCAATGTGGTACACACAAGGACACAGGACAGAGGTTGAGTCAACTTTAATCCATGTCAACTGGCTGCAAATGTGATTTAGTTATTGCCAACACCTGTTAGGTGCCACAGGTAAGTTACAGGTGCTATTAATTACACAAATTAGAGAAGAATCACATGATTTTTTGAACAGTGCCAATATTTTTGTCCACCCCCTTTTTTATGTTTGGTGTGGAATTATATCCAATTTGTCTTTAGGACAGTACTTTTTGTGTTTTTTCATTTAAGACAAATTAAATGAAGATAATAATACCAAATAATTTGTGTTTGCAATCATTTTCAGGAAGAAAATGAGTATTATCTGACAGAATTGCAGAGGTGTTAATACTTTTGGCCATGACTGTATATTTGGACAGAGACAACATTTTTCTAATTTTGGTTATAGACATTACCACAATGAATTTTAGGACTTGGATACCAGTCTGGTCACCAAGTGACCTATCCACCACAACCACCGCTGGACATTAGGACTGTTCAAACAGTACCCAGCTACACCATGCAGCTGAGTGCAGCAGCCCAGCCATACACATCCACCACGCAGCCGAGTGCAGCAGCCCAGTCTTCCCCTTCAACCTTGCAACCGAGTGCAGCAGCCCAGTCTTCCCCTTCAACCTCGCAGCTGAGTGCAGCAGCCCAGCCTTCCTCTTCAACCATGCAGCAGCCCAGACTTCCACTCCTACCACGCAACAACAGGAAGCAAAAGGCCCAGGAAGCAGCAAAACAAAGACCAGGAAGCGAAAAGGAAAGAGCCATTAGCCACCCCCTCCGCTATCACCTCCAAATGTGTCTTTGTTTTCAAGTCTGTCCACACCTTCCCTTGGTTCTTTCCCATCCAATGTGTCAATCCCTTCCAGCTTGTTTTCCACTCTAATGTGTCCTCTTCCCCCAATGTGTCCTCTGCCAATGTTTCTGACCCAATCCTACAATTGACTGCCACTTCCACTTCCCCTATAACAACTTCCCCAACCACCCCTTTCCTACCATTACAGCCCGACACCCCACAGGTCCACCATGTAGCCTCCTCACGCAGACCCCAAAAGTAAATCACATTATTTTCCTTTTTTATTTAAAATTTCAAATTGTTTTTATTTTTGTTAGTAAAAATTCTTTTGTTTCACAATACCTGTCTCCCTGTGTTTTCTTTATCTCTTTATTTTTGACATTATAATTAGTGTCACACAATAAGAAACCAATGCGTTTTGATTGATATGGTCTTAGTCTTGGCTATGGTGCATGATGATGTCTGTAGAGCACTGTGGAATTAATGACACTCTATTAGTGAGTAAAATAAATAAATACATATTAGGGAACATCCATTTTATGCACAATAATGACTTCCCAATGGGCTGAACCAATTATAAGAAACACACGTTAATTAAAATGGAACACATTATACGCCTACACAAAAGACACAGATTATACAGAAATATGCAATTAACTACAATATATTCATATTGATATACAAAGATGGTGTCCATAATTTAATCCTGGTGGAAAATTAATGTTCATTTTAAAAATGCCTCTAAATTTAATTTAAAAAAAAAAAAAACACTTTCCATATTCTCCTTTGCTGGGAAACTTAACCCTGTTGATATCCAAAAAACAAAGGCTACTTGTGTTCATGATAAAAATGTTTGGATACCTTGGATGGATTGCTAGCATTAGCGTTATTGCTATCAGAAAGATGTTTTCTAATTTGTATTTTAATGGGACATATGGTATACGCTATAATATACTGAATTTTGCAATAGGTGTATATAATTAAATATACAGTTGTCTGAAAAAGCGTTGCCTCCTTCTTGATTTCCTATTCTTTTGCATGTTTGTCACACTTAAATGCTTCAGATCACTAAACAAATTTAAATATTAGACAAAGATAACACAATGAAGGTTTTTATTATTAAGGGAAAAACAATTCCAAATCTACAGGGTCATGTGTGATAGTGATTATCTCCCCCCCCCCTTAAAACATAAATGAACTGTGGTTTATCACATCTTTTTGAAGCTGAATTCAAATTTTCTAGCCACACCCAGGCCTGATTACTGCCACACCTGTTCTCAAAGAAATCACTTAATTAGGACCTGCCTGACAAAATGAAGTAGACCAAAAGTTCCTGAAAGCTAGACATCATGCCACGATCCAAAAAAAAAACTGAAACTAATGAGAAACAAAGTAATTGAGATCTATCAGCCTGGAAAAGGTTATAAAGCCATTTCTCAAGTTTTGGGACTCCAGCGAACCACAGTAAGAGCCATTACTCGCAAGTGGTGAAAACATGGAACAGTGGTGAACCTTCCCAGGATTGGCCGGCATTCCAAAATTACCCCAAGAGCACTGCGACGACTCATCCAAGAGGTCACAAAAGGCCCCACAATAATATCCAAAGAACTGCAGGCCTCACTCTGCAAACCAGCTCTCTAGCTTTGCACTGATGAGGGGAAAAACTCCGAAACACGTGTTTACAAATGGAGTACGTTTTTCGGCTTCTTATCCCAATGTCACGCTGCAAGGTCTTTTTTAAAGAGTTAATATTGACTTTTAGTGTTGTAAGATCCAATAAGTGTGATTAACGTTGCTGTTCTCTTCTTCCTCTCTGAACAGGCTTTTGGCATATATGCCCACTGTGATGTGCAGCTGATAAAATGATATTCCCAAAGACTAGATGGGTTTTTTAATTGCCAAACTATAGATTACATTTGAGCACAGCAGTTGTCCAAATTTTTTGTGCGCCTGAAGGTCTATGATTTTGTAACTTGGACAGGATTGTGTCTTGAATCTACAGCTATGTCCTGAGGATAGCTTAGGCGTAAGGACAAAAGGAGCAGGAGTAGATGACAGTCCTCAAGTGAGCGGGCGCACGAGGGTCCAGTAGGTAGTGGGTGAAGTTATAGCAGTAAGAGCTGGAAATGGCAGAAGACAGTGGAATATCAACCGAATGAGGGCAGAATAGGGGAAATGACCGACATGACCTCCGATTCACATTCAGTGCCTAAGATGGTGCTTCTCAATTAAGATTCACTGCAAATTCTTTAGGGTAGCTGGTTCCTACACAGTTGGAGGGCACCTGGCGTACCAACCACATGACAGTAATGGCAGATTGTGTTGTTTCAGTAAAAGTTACAGACTCTTCAAGAGCAATACAGCAAAACTCTGAGATAAGAATTTCCCATTACTCCTGCTTATCCATTGATATTTGACCAATATTTTGAACAGTCCTTTGGGTAAACACAACTGTTGTGATGCTCCATTTCAAAGAATTTTCCATCCTTTTTGCTCAGATACTGTGCAAAGCTCTTCAATTGTTACCTTTATTCTGTTTCTTACATTTACCTATTATGAATTAAATTTTTGAGATGTTTATTGCAAATTTCTGTAAAATAAGAGTTAAGCGCAGCAGTGTCTTGAGTTTGCATTATCAGTCCTCTTTTTAAAGTTTACAGAAGCCAGGTAGGAGTTTTTACATGCTTAGACGATGATGAGATTTACGGTAATTAGTCGAGTTTGTGCATTATTAAAATATGTAGTAACCCAATTAGGTGAAGCTAATTGTTGAGTATTATTGGGAAAATAGTAACAATAAAAAAGAAAATCAGCTTACCGTACTCATGAAACAAGGATCCTTGATGCGCGGATAAAGCCTTATAGCACGATAAGAGTTCACATGTAGGAAAAATGTTTAAGGACGTGGTGTATCCACATTGGATTTTTGATGGATCTTCAATAAAGATGTTATTTTAAGGACCCATTTGATGAATTTCTACATTTTTCCTACATTGGCAAAATAGCCCCTCAATAAGTTGTGCTGTTTGGTTAATAACACAGAATACAACAGACTCTTCATTCAACACCTATCAAACCTTTATAGCCTATCCTAAGGAATAAGGGAGATGGGAATACCTTTTTAAATTGTTGCACATGGTGTTGAAATTTAGAACTCGCCCCAAGATCTTTGACCAACGCCTGTAAATTTGGTCAAGACCCAAACCCAAGTGTCAAGCTAAAACGTTAGGCTTGTTTTTTCCATTTTAAAATAAAATTCAGATTAAAATCGTTAACAGCTATTTATAGCTATTGCATTCTCATTTTTTCATCTGTTCTTGGAAAAAAATAATTTGGTTGGGGTTCCTCAAGGTAAAAAAAAAAATTCCCTAGGGTTGCTTCAAGTTTGAAAAATTTGGAAACACTGTATAACAGAAGGACTATCTTCATTGTTCCTAATTCCAAATATCTTCCAAGACTTTTGCCAGAGAATTAAGCCAATAAAGAAGCTGATAAAAGCTGTTGTGAAGGAAGACTGAAGATGTGAAGAATCAGATTGCAAACAATGAAGCTTTTCTTTCCTACATCAGTGACGGTCCCCTTCCATTATCCTGTTCAAGAAGGAGACACTCATTGGGAGTCAGAGCTATATTTAAATAGTGATTGTATGGAAATGTTACACTGGATGTGAAATGTTCTAGAGAACCTGTAAATTAGCCCCCTTTTTAAAAAAAACAACAACTAATGAATCTACTGTGATAATAATACATACAGAACAGCACATATGTGTTAGAAAGGAAAGGGCAGATGGCAGAGTAAATTATCTGCTATTCCCTTTCATACTTTTCATTCTTCCAATCATCTTGCATATGAATAAAATCACTCGCTCATTTATTTATGTATTTTAAAGGAAACTGCGCAGCTGAATTAACGTTTATAATATTCTATATCATTACTCTTCTGAGCATCGTGTATATTCATTGGCATTCCACACGCTTCTCTTGACATTTTCAACTTTGTAATGATTAATTCTTACTAATTCTTGGTTTTGTCGACTGTCAGTAAATAACTAGTTGGTGGTTGGTTTATTTTCAGCCTTCCGTGGCTCCATCGGGGATAACTTTCCCCTATTGAGGTCATTATAAACCACTCTAATTGCATCATGTGTTTGAGGGCTTATTTATACAACTGCTGTAATGAAAGGACCGGTCACATCCGGAGGAAGTAGACGTCAGTGCAGTCCATGAGGAGGTTTTAGACACCATTTGGACCTGCATCTATCAGATATTTATGATATATCTTGTTGATATGACTTAAATGCACTAGATGAAACAACCCTTTTAAAACTGTAAGCTCTTAATGGGAATCTGTCAACAGGATTTTGCTGCTGTCGTCGCCACATAACGTGGGGCGTTCTGAGACTTTGTGCCTGTTCCAAATTAAATTGTAAAATTCAAATACGTGCACGGAAGAGCCACTCTAATGCATTGAGCATCAAAGCAGATCTCTCTTTATTACATCATTTGGTCAGTCATTATATAGGTTATTAGTATTCATGCATTGTAACAATATAATTGGCTCAGCTTATCTCTAAATATGTGCTGGCATTAGCATCCATACTTCTCATTGGCTAAAGGTAATATTGTCTACACCCAGATGAAAAGTTATGTGTTTCCTTTCCTTAGGTTTCGTTTCTCCAACTTTCCTATGTTTTCTCTAAGTCTGTTAGAGGAAGACATTCCTAATGGAACTCTGTTTTCTCACACACACACACACATACTGGCTCAAACTCAATCTTCGAAAGCAGGAGAGAATAAATGCAGAAAAATCACAATAGAGTCGGGATAGATAAATATAAAGCCTGCTCTCACAAGCATGATGTAGGCAAAGAGACCCTGAATCCAACAATGTATCATTTAGATTACTGGGTGCAGCCGTTCTCCTCACAATCAGAGTTTTTAGACTTGGCAATGGAGCAGAGCTGAGACCGCCTACACCAGGCTCTGTATTTGCAATGTCTGTAGACAGTAAGGTGCCTATCACATGAAGGGGCGGAATCGGACTTGGACTCATGCTCTTCTGTGTTCGAGCAATGATAAGCTGCTGGAGCTAAATCAATCAATGCAAGTTAACAACATGACGGAGCATGATAAATGAGGCAACACTGAAATCTGTCTTAACCCGTATCTCATGTTGTCTTCACATTACAGCTTCTGACAGATTCTCTTTAAGCCAGCCATACACATTAGATGGCCAACAGGCACTCGGCCAGCTCTTCCATACACAGGAGCACTCATTCTATTGAGTGCTCCTGTATTCACTAGGAGAAAGCTATCACCAGACATGCTTGACTTATCTCCGAGAGAACAAAACAATCAGTAGACTAACATCTGACATGCCCGATCAATATCTCTCCTGGCAATCAGTTGTCCGGACCCCATACACATTAGATTGTTGGGCCAACTCTTCGATATCAAAGGATTTGGCTGACATTAGTCTAATGTATGGGGATCTTTGCATACTATCCTGTAGATATGTAATATATGCACAACTAAAGAAAAGCCAGTTGATTTGCAGGACCCTGGTTCAGTGGCCACATCACTTACGTGACCACTGCATGGCAGTCCTGTAAACCGGCTTCTACCTGTCGGCATCCCCGTCACCTCTTTTGACTAGTAGGCCTGGCACAAGGCAATTGTTGCAACTTGATGCTAACATGACACCAGGCCTAACTAATCAGAAGAGTCGCTGGGGATGCCAGCAGGTAGGCAATTCATAGGGCTCCCAATCAATAGCCACGAACTAATGATGTGCCCACCGGACCAGGGTCATGTGAATCGAATAGCTTATTTCTAATGACAACCCTTCTAGTATCGGTGACCAGAGACTGTGATGTCAATCCTCCAGACTGCCTAAACATCGCTGACACCAGCAGAAAAATCATCTGGATCTCATGTAGCCACAGAGGCATTTACTTTTCCAAGCTGTAACCCTACAAGTTAAAGTAACAGAGGCCTGATAGATGGTTAACAAAAATTGGAAAGGTTTACAGGTACAGTAGTGTGGCCAAGGCTCGCATCCTCCAAACCCTGCCACACTACAGGAAAATGGGGTGTGCTGCTGTTACCTTGGCGATATGCCACTTCAGACCGTATGCAGCTCCCGACTACTTGTACCCACATAACTCTCCCCAACCCTCTCTGCAGCAAACCAACAATTGCAGAACACAAACCAGATATAAAAATTTAAAACATGGCAATGCGTTATATAACCATAAAATCTTCAAGAGGGGTGTGGGCAGCTTTTCCTCTCCTTTACAGTCCAGCTCACCTCATGAGAACATTGCATTAGTGAGCAACAAACTCTTTCTTCATAAGTGCAACGATTGGAAAGACATGCTTGCTGTGTCAGCTGTACCTTTCCCTTCTCTTAGTGTTAGAGATAGTAGAAGGCAAATGGAGTTTGCTATTGGCAGATCCAAGTGTGAAGTAGGGGCTAGCAGGAGAGGCAGATCACAGCTGTATGGCAGTATACCTAGGGTAGAAAGCAAATACAAGACAGTCGGAGGGGATGAATTACATAGACAGTGTACAAGTGAAGGAAGGACACAGTAGACACTTCAGTAGCAGAGGGTAATAAGGGAATCATACATTCCTCAACATCAGTGTCTGTCAGCTGTGATGCAGCGGTAGCACCGTACGCAGTGAAACGGCAGTGACCCAAGCTAGTTCAAACAAAACTTTAATGTGTTACTTCACACAGTCCATTAGAAATACACTATACATGGCTTCTTCACCCAGACCATTGGAAATACATAGTACACGGCTTCTTCACACAGTCCATTAGAAATACACAGTACATGGTTTTAGTTTGCAGTCCCTAAACAGGCCAGACTTCCCTTTGTCTAGTTTCCGTGGGCGACCACACGCCGGTACCAAGTCTCTTTTCTCACGCCTTGCACCGCACGTTATATCCTCTGGATTGCAGACGGGTAAACATAAGACAGCCAGAGACGAAGGGTGTCAGTCTCTTTGGTTCCTCTTGGCTCTGTGTTACTTCACACAGGGAGTGCTCTGCAGACAACTGCTCTGTCTGCTTCCAAACACAACACTGACACCCTTCCCCCTCTACTACAGGGCTTTTTAATCAGTCACTGCTTCACCATTCTAATCACAGCCACACCTGTGTCTGCAGTACGCCCTCATGGCCTCACTGCGCCTACATGCGCATTCTGGAGAGCAAAAGCAGCGCCCCCTAGCTGTAACAGGGGTCACTGCCTCACACAGCACAAAGGTGAAGAGATCCATTATGGTCTGTAGAAGGGGAAATCACTAAAGGAATGAGTCTGTGCTAATACCTGAGAGCTAATGAAGGCAGCACCCCATGGGCACATAACCGTACATCCAGCATGTATTACTGAGGGACACGTACCCAAGAAAAGTCTAAAACTAGAATCAGGCTGCGAACTGCATATCAGGCAGTCTCTAAATGTATGATGAATGAGGATTGCACCCTGAAATTCATGCAACTTTTTCTATTTCAAACTTGTTACTGCTTTTTATAAAACGTAGATAGGGGTATGACAGGATTAACAGCGATGTTTTCACAGCATGACCGATTGTATGAATAAACTAGAAAAAGGGATACTGTAACAGAAAATATGGTGAATGCAAAAACAGGATGAAGTTGGGTTCCACTGCAACTTTTTCAACTCAAGGTAAGCAATGGCATAAAGTACCAATCAAAAGTTTGGACACAACTGTTTATGAATTGTCTTCCTTGTTCTTATTGGAATGTGCACATTGTAGATTCAGAATAAGGGAAACAAAACCATAATGATATCCATATTGATACAATGAGTAAAGAAACACGTGTTGAACAATCCAGATGTATTCCTTTATGTACCCTGTTTTACTCTGAAGTCAGCTGCTAGAGGTACTAAGCACCTGTAGGCTGCTTTGCCTACACTTTGCCTTCACTTTGTAGCCCAACTAATCTCGAACCATCTCAATTGGTTTGAGATTGGGTGATAGTTGAGACCATGTCATCTGATGTAGCCTCCAACTCTGGTCGGCCTCATCACATAGAACTTACATAGCTTGGAGGTGTGTTTTGGGTCATTATCCTGCTGCCTCACAAATGATGGATCCACTAAGTGCAAACCAGATAGGATGGCAAGTTGTTACAGAATGTAGTGGTAGTTATGCTGGGTAAGTATGGCTTGAATTTAGAATAAATCATCCGCAGTGTCAACACAAAGCACCACCACACCATCCCTCCATGCTTCCAGGTGGGCACCACACATGTAGAAATCATCCACTCATAATTTCTGCTACTCCCACAGACATGGTGGTTGGTACCAAAAATCTCAAATTGTGACTTGTCAGTTTTGATTCATCAGCCCACAGTACGGATATCCACTGATCTATTGTCCAGTCCTTTTGCTGCTTGGTCCAAACAGGTCTCCTCTTACTTGCAGTAGTACCATATTTGCAGCAATTTGAAAGTAAAGGCCTCCTCGCCATCTCCTCTGGACAGTTGATGTTGAGATGTGACTGCTACTTGATGTCTGTGTATTACTTATGGGGGCTGTTATTTGAGGTGCTGTCAAATTATGATTTCTGAGGCTGGTAACTCTGATGAACTTATCCTCCGCAGTAGAGGGAATTGTAGGTCTTAAAGGGAACCTGTCACCCCGTTTTTTCAAGAAAAGCTAAAAATAGCGTTAAATAGGGGCAGAGCTGGGCTTTATATTAGTGTAGTTTGGAGCCTTTATTCCCCACCTATGCTGCCGAAATACCTTTGTAAAGTCGCCGTTTTGGGCTGTCACTCACGCTGGTCAGGTCATATGCGCGTGGTGACAGCGCTGTTTCTCCCCCAGATCTCCGTTGGTGGCGTAGCGGTGTGCGCATGTCCAAGTGGCGAATCCACTGAGCAGCTTCAAGGAAAATAGCGCGATCTGCGCTATTCAGCCGTTTATCGGTGGGCGCGGCCATCTTTGTGAGGCCGCGTGTGCGCAGATGGTTCTTCTCGGCTTCCCGGGGCTTCAGGAAAATGGCCGCGGGATGCCGCACGTGTGCAGATTGAGATCGCGGCAGCCATTTTCCTGCAGCCGAGATGCGAACTCGGCTTCAGGAAAATGGCCGTCGAGATCGCCATCTGCGCACGCGCGGCATCCCGCGGCCATTTTCCTGAAGCCCCATAGTACACGCCTGCGCAAGGCAAGATTGCACCTTGTGCAGGCGTGTACTACGGAGGACAGAGAATGAACTTCAATCCAATATTGCAGCCAGCGGGTAAGGAAAGGGTGAATCAAACACCCGAAAACCCCGCCCCTATGGCTGAAAATTGTTCCCTCCAAATTCAGGTGACAGAGTCCCTTTAATCAAACTTCCAGGTTCATTTGGTCGCAGAAAGGAAACCATTCCTCTGAGTTGCCACGTGGCAAGTTATGTGCTTGAAGGTGGCTGGCTTGGTTCATAGCTAAGGCTACGTTCACATTAGCGGTGCGTCGGGTGCTTTTTTGGCGCAAGCGTCAGGGCGCAGAGGACGCAGCAAGTTGCATTTTTTTTGCGTCCAAAAGGAAGCCAAAAATGGCCGCATGCGTCACAAAAACATGCATTTTCGCATTCGTTTTGCATGCGTTGTGCGTTGCATCGCCGACGCAACACACAACAACGCAAATGAGAACGTAGCCTCAGCCAGCCCTTTTCTCAGTCTCTGCCTTAATGGGTTGTCCAGGACTTTTACATTGATGGCATATCCTTATATCTGACGGGTGGGTATGTGATATCCGTCATCCCCCCGTCAATCAGCTAGTCCTGATGTTGGCAAGTGCTAAATTGTGGAGGTGCACAGTACAATGCCGTCAACTGTATAGTGGCCACAACTGGGTACTGCATATTCAAATCAATAGGGTGCAATGTGCAGTACCCTGCAGCGCCCACTATACAGTTGATGGAGCCATGTTGGTTCTCGAAGGACCAGTGCAGTTCACATACTGGTCCTAGGAGACTCTTCTGCAGTTTGGCTCCTCCCAGCGGACTTATCTAACAAATGTGCCTACAGCGCACATGTAAGGTTCGGATCATGCACAATATGGCATCAGTTGTCTCATACATGGACAGCTTTTGAATCAGTTGCTTGTCGTGTTCACATGTTACGTTTTTGCAGCTTTTTTTTAAATGCAAATTTAAAACTGCATTTTACGATACCAGCAAAAGCTGTGAGATTTCAGAAATCTCGTGCACACAATTGCTTTTTTTTTCTTGAACAAATTGGAAAGCTGCTTCTTTTTTTAGAAGATTGCACCATGTCAATTCTTCCAGTGTTTTTTGACCTTAGAAATCAATGATAAAAGTTCAAAAACGCTGACAAAAGCGCCACCATGCGTTTGGCGAACAAAACTAACTTTATTAAACATGAACAGTAGACAAGTGACACACTTAGGCTACGTTCACACATTGCGTTTTGTGCCGCGGTTTTTTTTTTTCCTGCAGTCAAAACCTGCTCTCTTGGCAGAAAACAAGCTGCAGGTTTTGCTGCTTTTTTATCAGGTGGATTTGTCTCTTGTGCATCCTGATAAAGTTTAGTGCATTAAAAAAAAAAAATGATGCAATTTCCTGAGTTTTCTGCACCATAAACGCAGTAAAATCTGATACCTGCGTTTTGTGCCGCGTTTTTTTTTTTGCACTTATTGCTTTCTATGGGTGAAAAAAAGCGCTGAAAGAAGTGATCTGTTGAGCTATGTGCACACGTAGAAAGATCCTCAGCGGATTTTTCCGCAGCGGATTTGATAAATCCGCATTGGAAAACCGCTGCGGTTTTTAATGCGGATTTATTGCGGATTCCGCTGCGGTTTTACATCTGCGGTTTTCTATTGGGGCAGGTGTAAAACCGCTGCGGATTCCGCACAAAGAATTGGCATGCTGCGGAAAATAATCCGCTGCGTTTCCGCGCGGTTTTTTTTCCGCAGCACGTGCACTGCGGATTTCGTTTCCCATAGGTTTACATTATACTGTAAACTCATGGGAAACGGCTGCGGATCCGCAGCAAAATCCGCATCGTGTACACATAGCCTTGCAGTTTGCAAAAAAATGCAGCAGTTTTCCAATTCAGTCAGGAAAAAAAAAAAGCGTGGATGTGATTTCTGAAATCTCATAGCTTTTGCTGGCACTGTAACAAAAATGCAGTTTAAAATTTGCATTAAACAAAACGCAGCAAAAAAAAAAATGCAACGTGTGAACACAGCCATAATCTGCACCAAAAAATGCAGGGGAAAAAAAATCAGCAAAAAATGGGTTTGTTTTTTTTGTTTTTTTACTTCAGCGTGTGGACATAGTCCGATGGTCAGGAGGCCATTGTAACATTTAAAAAAATATATATATTTTAAGATTTACTAATAAATGAATGAACGCCTATTAATATAAACCACAAAAGGAAAACCCTGATAAATGGAAGATTTAAGGGGATACACATTGACCATGGGAATGGCGACTATCGCTGTGGTCAGTGGCTGCCTCCGCCGTGAAGGGGTTAATGCAGGGAGCCCGCTGCCGTCAGTCAGGCTCCCGGTGCTGGCCCTCTTCCCGCACACAGCCGCTCTGATAAGCTGCGGATCCTCCCGGGATGAGGCGCTGCTGATCCGGGCGCTGCTGCTATATAACGCGACCCCCGCGGCGGGCGGGCGGCACTGGCTGCCGGGGGCGACCCTCTCCCACTGCATGGCTTCCTGGCGAGGACCCCCGCACAGAGCGATCATGAGCAGCAGCAGAATCAGTTTCTTTGAGGTAAGTGCCAGGATCTGCAGAGAGAGCCGCAGCCTCCATTCACCGCCGTGTACCTCTATATACCGCATGGAGCCGCCGATCAGCCGCACAAACTTTCCGCTGCCGTTCATCTGCGGGTGCTGGGGACTTAACCGGTTCAGTGCCGGCACTGGATCTCTGCAGTAAAGCCTCATCTTAGAGGGTCTCTAGAGCCCCCCTTTTATACTGATCACCTATGTGGGCAGCATTGTGCAAACAAAAAAAAAAATATTGATTAGATGGTTGTGTTTCTTCAGGCTGCGTTTAGGCTTTTTTTTGGGGAAAAAAAAGCTTTATTTCTACTGCAATGTAAAACCACAAGGTGTGAACGCAGCCCGGTGATTGTGAAAGTATTGGAGCAGGTATGACTTCTGAGATTTGGGCGCCCAGCGGTTGAGGAATACTGTCATGTCAGCGCCTGCTGTAGAAAATTGGCAAAAACTTGTATAAGGCTATGTTCACACGTTGCATTTTTGCTGCTTTTTTTTTTTTTCCCCCGCAGGCAAAACCACCTCTCTTAAGTTGCTTGCAAAAGGCAGGTTTTGCTGCGTTTTTGTTGTCTCTTGTGCATGTTGAGAAAGTTAGTGACCCCCAAGAAAAGCCTGATTTTACTTCCTTAGGTTTTTGCACCAAAAAACGTACCAAAAACTGTTAGGGTTTGTTTCCATGTTCAGGAAACGCTGCTTGTTTGACGCTGCATAGAGACGCAGCGTCAAACACGAAGCGTCCAGATGTTACAGCATAGTGGAGGTGATTTCATGAAATCCCATCTCCACTATGCGTGGTAACACTCACCTGGCGGCCCTGCGATTCCGGACATGCTGCGCGTCTTTTTAGATCGCAGCATGTCCGTTTATCTTGCGGCGACGCTGCGCCGCCGCAAGGTAAAACGCAGGGCTTTATGTGTGGGGTGCGATGAATACGGATGTGTGCAATGAACACATCCGGCATCATCGCGTCCCCACAAGGGGGCGGAGCTTTGGGCGAAGTGATTTTGCCGCTCCGTCCAAACCGCTGGCCATCCTGAACGTGGACACGTACCCTTACATTCATATTATTATTTTTTTGTTACGTTTTTGCACTTACCCATTGTTTCCTGTGGGTGAAAAAACCGCTGAAAGGAGTGACGTGCTGCAGTTTGCAAAACCGCAGCAGCTTTCCAAATCAGATACGGAAAAAAAAATACACACAATGTGTGCACGAGATTTCTGAAATCTCATAGACTTTGCTGATAGTGTAAAACGCACCTTAAAATGTGCATTAAAAAGATGCAGCAAAAACGCAATGTGTGAACATTACCTAAATGAGTCACTCTCAAAGGATGCCATGAGTCCTTTTCCTGACTATTATAAAGATGGAGTCCGGGTTTAAAGAAATTGGGGGAGGGAGCGGATAGAAGGGTATAAATGTGCCACATTATGTTCATGATCCAGAAAGGTGATACATGTTTCATCACTGGGACCCCCATGATCAATAGAACAGGGGTCCTGAGCCCCATATTGCTCAAAAGTAATCACTATAGTCTATGCCGGCGCCATGATGTGATCAACCCTACATGAAGTCAGTGCCACAGCCGAGTTCAGCATCAGTCGGGTAATTATAAAAAGTTGTAAATGTATAAGATCGTCTGGGTGACTCCTAATATCCTTATATAACCTAGAAGTTCTTTATAATGCATGCTTGGCTGCTGCAGAACCTCTTTTTAAAAAGTAAAGCAAACTTCCCATCCATGACAGATTGGTACTATAATATATTCCTCTCCTTTCACGGAAGAAGTTCTGCAGCGTCTAAAGCGTGGATCTTGACACTACACTGTATAGTAAATGCTGCAGCACTTCTTTTATGTATTTATTTAATTTCAAGAAAGATTCTGACATCAGACGTTTTTATGAAGTCTGCCCTGACTATGATATTTTTAGTATATAGGCTATGGAAAAACCAGCACAGTTGTGAATGCTGTGCGACACCGCGTCAGTAGGGTGTTAAATGTGATAATGGGAATGTGAGGGAGTAGTTGGAGCGCAGAGACTTGTCGTCGCACATCCGAGGTGTCATACATAAAATGGTAGGGATGTCTCATGTCAGTGCCATATTATTGTCCAATCACTGTATAAAGCATTGCAGGTAAATGTATAGAAACAGTAAGGCTATGTGCGCACGTTGCGGATTGGGGTACAGAATTTTCCGCACAAAATCCACATCTTCTGGCAGAAACCGCAGGTGCAGATTTGCAGCGGATTTTGTGTGGTTTTGATGCGGATTTTGTGCGGATTTTCTGCGGTTTTTAGCCCTGCGGATTTCTATTATGGAAGGGGTCAGAAACGCTGCATTTCTGCACAAAAGTAGCATGCTACTTCTTATGTTCCGCAGCAGTTTTCATGCGGATTTTTCCGCACCATTATCACAGCTTTTTTTCCAATTGATTTACATTGTACTGTAAATCACTCTGCGGATCTGCAGTGTTTCTGCACGGAAAAACCCGCTGCGGATCTGCACAAATTCCGCATTGTGTGCACACAGCCTTAGGCCTCTTTCACACATCCACATAATTCCGGTACCGGAGTTGTCCGTGTGCTCACGTGGCACACGTGCGGCAGCCGTGTGCCGACTGAGGACCACACGGACCGTGCAGGAGACAGTGCTACAGTTAAGCGCTGTCCCCTGCTTTTGGTGCTGAAGCCGGCATTCATTCCTTCTCCCCAGCAGCGTTCGCTGGAGAGAAGGAATGAAAAATTAAGGTTTTTTTTTTTTTGTGTTAAAAATACGGTTTGTGGGTCCCTTCCCGCCTCCCATCCCCTGTGCGCCCGCCCGCTTGCCGAGAAATACTCACCCAGCTCCTGCGATGTATGCTCTCAGCAGGTCCTGTGTGAGCGGTCACATGGTACCACTCATTACAGTGGTGAATATGTGCATATTCATCACTGTAATGAGCGGTACCACGTGACCGCTCACACAGGACCTGCTGCCGGTGCTGAGAGCATACATCGCAGGAGCTGGGTGAGTATTTCTAGCAAGCGGGTGGGCGCACAGGGCATGGGAGGCGGGAGGGGACCCACAAACTTTATTTTTAACACAAAAAAACCCTTGATTTTTCATTCCTTCTCTCCAGCGAACACTGCTGGGAAGAAGGAATGAATGCCAGCTTCAGCACCACACGCAGGGGGGACAGCGCTTACTGTAGCGCTGTCTCTCCAGCGGGCGGTATGTGCACACGGAGGAGAGTGCACACTGTTCTCCGTTTGCACGTGTGCGTGACATATTGCGGTACGTGCTGCCGGAGAAAATCGGACATGTCTCCGTTTTTTGCACACGGACACGCGGTCCGTGAAAACAGAGACATGTGCGTAGACCCATTCATTTGAATGGGTCTACGTGTGTCAGTGTCTCCGGTACGTGAGAAAACTGTCAGTACACAAACCGGAGACACTGACGTGTGAAAGAGGCCTTAAATAGGAAAACTACCAAACCAGGTCTTTAAGACCCATATTCAGATTAGATAAATTATCTGAACCTTCTAATTTGTGGGGGGTCCCATCTTCACTTTGCAGGTTGTCAGAAGTCCTGCACACCATGGACCGGCGGTATTATATTCTCTCAAACCCAGGGAGATTGTTGCATTTACTAAAAGTATTCATTCCACTAATATTGATAAATACTTGTTGGATTACAAGCATGGTTGTAATAAACAGATACATTGTAAATCTCAAACTAAAGGTACTGTTACACTTAACGATTGACCAACGATCACGACCAGTGATACGACCTGGCCGTGATCGCTGCAGCGGCGTTGTGTGGTCGCTGAGAGCTGTCACACAGACAGCTCTCCAGCGACCAACGATGCCGAAGTCCCCGGGTAACCAGGGTAAACATCGGGTTACTAAGCGCACGGCCGCACTTAGTAACCCGATGTTTACCATGGTTACCATTGTAAAAGTAAAAAAATAAACAGTACATACTCACATTCCGATGTCTGTCATGTTCCCCGGCATCAGCTTCCCGCACTCACTGTGTCAGCGCCGGCCGTAAAGCAGAGCTTTACGGTCACTTCTCACAGTCAGTGCGGGAAGCTGAAGGCGAGGAACGTGACAGACATCGGAATGTATGTACTGTTTTTTTTTTTTTTTACTTTTACAATGGTAACCAGGGTAAATATCGGGTTACTAAGCGCGGCCCTGCGCTTAGTAACCCGATATTTACCCTGGTTACCAGTGAACACATCGCTGGATCAGCGTCATACACGCCGATCCAGCGATGACGGGTGATCAGCGACCAAAAAAAAAGGTCCTGATCATTCCCAGCGACCAACGATCTCCCAGCAGGGGCCTGATCGTTGGTCGCTGTCACACAGAACGATTTCGTTAACGATATCGTTGCTACATCACAAAAAGCAACGATATCGTTAAAGAAATCGTTGTGTGACGGTACCTATATAAGGTACAGTCTAATCAGATCTACTCTCCTTATTGAGTGCGATTCCAGGGGGTAAAACCTCACCAATCCTGAATTCTGGGCCTATAATAAAAGGAATGTTTTTTTGGACAATGTTATTTATTCGGACTCCCATGACAGCACTATGAGAGAGGGGATCCGCCCTTCAGGAACAGGAAACCTACAGATACAAAAGGGCGGCACCTCTCCCCATGCATCAGTTGGTTTCCTGTTCCTGGAGGGACAGGATCCTACAGATAGAATCTCGTAGAAGATCCCAGGCCGGCCGACTCTGGTAGCGGGGGGGTCTCCTACCTCGGCTGGTGCGGGAGTTCCTGGAGACGCCACGGTGGTCCTGGCTGGACTGCACGTCGGTGGCGTTGGCAGCAGGGAGCAGGATCCGGAGGATTCCTCGTCTCCATGAAAGCGCCGGCGTTGGTAAGTATAACCGCCCCTTCAGTCTATGCGGCGGTGCAGCGGGGTGGTGAGGTAGCGGCGTCGGAAGATGGACGCTGTCCGGAGCACTGCTGCACGTCTCCGGTGTCCTGCACCGCTCTCAGTAGTGTTTCCGGGCTGCTGTGATGCCAGGGGCGGGGTCGGCGGGTGCTTCCGGGTCAGTGGGTGGCTGCACATGCGCAGTCTATCCAAGATGGCGGCGCCCATCGATCCTGACGCCGGTTTTCTCATTAAGCCACCGCTGACCTCCCAACTGCAGCCTGAACAACAGGAGCCAATAGGGATGACGCCAGGCAGCCTGCTGACCGGAATACAGGGGGATATAAGCAGTTGTCGGAGATAGAGCCCTGCTTTTGGCCACAGCTTCATCATGGAAAATGATGGTGAGGAGCAGCCTCAGCTACTGGATAAAGTGCGGCAGAAGCCCGTGGAAAAGGAGCATGTCAGAAGTGACCAGTCCAGCCGTAAAAGCTCATCCAGGCAGGGATCTAGAGCATCGACTGGCAAAGAGCCCCCTCGTGTTCCGGTACCTTTTTTTGCGTACGCTGGTAAGTGATCTACGTGAATGTGAATGTTCACTCAGTGACGCGGGCCCCTTATATTTTGTCATTCTAGGGGAAGAAAAGTGCAAAGACAAAACATAAGGAGTGCGCCCTTTGTGGAGTCCCTTTACCAGATTCTTACCCTAAAAAATTATGCGCCTCCTGTATACAGCAGACGGTGAGGTCTACAGGAGTGGAGGGGTTGAGTGACATCAGGATAGATAGATGGTATCACCCTTATTGTCCTCCCCTAGGTAGCGGAAGAATCTGCTTCTACGGCTAATCTAAAGGAGATGATCCGTATGGAAGTAAGGGAATCCCTGCGGTCTCTATCCCAGGCGGGAAGTTCAAAACATAAAGCTCCGGTGATCTCTGATTCTTCGGAGGAAGAAAAGGAGGAAGGTTCTTATGGCTCGATTCCCTCTTCCTCGTCATCAGAAGAGGACTCTGGCCGATTTTGTCTACCTCTGGAGCGGGTTGATAAATTAGTTAAGTCGGTCAGGGGTACGATGGGCTTAGAAGAACCTAAGACGCAGCTTTCCCGTCAGGAGTTAATGTTCAGCGGCTTGGATCACAAGAAACGTACATCCTTTCCGGTGAATGAAAAGATTCAAGACCTGATTCTCCGGGAATGGAAAAAACCGGAGAAGAAAGGTTCATTGCCACCAGCTTTAAAGCGCAGGTATCCCTTTGAGGATGCGGCTGTGGATACCTGGGACAAGGCCCCTAAATTAGATGCTGCGGTGGCGAAAGCATCGAAGAAAGCCTCACTACCTTTTGAGGACATGGGGACCCTTAAAGACCCTCTTGACAGGAAGGCATCCTCGCCCTCTAGAGATAATTTTAAATGGGAGGATAGACGCAGGAGAGGTACGGGCTACATGTTTCGCCGTTCCTCAAAAGAACGTAAAAAAACAGACCAATGACTAGCAATCCCTGTGGGAGGGAGATTGTCAGCCTTCTCTTCCGCATGGACTAACATCACAAATAGTGACTGGGTCCGAGGCGTTATATCGGAGGGTCTGAGACTGGAATTTAATCACTGGCCTCGGGATAAATTTAAGCTAACCCCCTTACGTTCCTCCACCATTGAACAGACGGCTTTAGAGGCAGAGGTCATGAATTTATGCCTTAAAAATGTGCTGATTGAGGTCCCAGAATCAGAAAGAGGAAGAGGATTCTACTCTCCTCTATTTCTGATTCAAAAACCAGACAAATCAATTAGGACTATCATTAATCTTAAATCCCTTAATGAGTACCTGGTTAATACTACCTTTAAAATGGAGTCAATCAGCTCTGCAATAAAGATGTTGTTCAAACACTGCTTCATGGTAGTTGTGGACTTAAAGGATGCATACTATCATGTTCCTATCCATAGAAACTTCCAGAGGTTTCTAAGAGTAGCGGTGTCTATGGGAGGTATTGTTCGCCATTTTCAATTTAGAGCTCTTCCCTTCGGCCTTTCAGCAGCACCTAGGGTATTTACTAAAGTAGTCGCTGAGGTCATGGCGCACTTACGAGAATTCAATATCCTCATTATTCCTTATCTGGATGATTTCCTTATAGTGGGGAATTCAGCAGACCATTTCCTTTCTCAAGTAAAGTCAGTTACGACTAAACTAGAACATCTGGGCTGAATCATAAATTATGAAAAATCCCGATTACAGCCCCTAAAAATCCAGAGATTCCTAGGGCTGTTATTAAATTCCGAGACCCAACAATGCTGTCTTCCACCTAATAAATTACTCCATATTCAACAGCAGGTGTTGAAAGCAATTAATAAACCATCCATGACCCTTAGGCAGGCTATATCACTGTTAGGTTCCCTAACTTCTTGTATTCCTGCCGTCCGTTGGGCCCAGTTCCATACCAGGCCTTTACAGTTTGAGGTACTGGATAATGATAGAGCCTTACAGGGTTCCTTGCAGGGTAAGGTGACATTAAGTCCAGTGGTTCTTGCATCTCTTAGATGGTGGCTAGAAGAAGACAAACTGTCAGCAGGAGTTCCCTGGGTGACACATGTGACTTGTGTAATCACAACGGACGCCAGCCCCACGGGGTGGGGGGCACACATGGGTGACGTTGTAGTTCAGGGTCTATGGGACCCCCAAACATTAGCCTCTTCCAATCAGAGGGAGTTGATGGCGATTGAATTCTCAATTAAGGAACTCCTCGTATATCTACAGGGTCACCATGTCAAGGTCCTCTCCGACAACCAGGTGGCAGTAGCCTACGTGAATCACCAGGGTGGAACATGCTCCAAGTCCCTGATGGAAGTAGCAGACCGCCTGCTCCAGACAGCAGAGAACCATTTTCTATCTTTAACTGCACTACATATAAAAGGGAAAGAAAATATAAGAGCAGACTTTCTAAGCCGAAACACCTTAAAACAAGGGGAATGGTCTCTGAACACAGGTATCTTCAACCAGATTGTCCGCATGTGGGGTCATCCAGAGGTGGACTTATTTGCCACCAAGGACAACAGAAAAACAAAAAAATTATGTTCCCTAAATCCCAGGGAATATCCGCTGGCAGTGGATGCCTTCCTGATCAGATGGGATTTCCGATTGGCCTATGCGTTACCCCCCCCCCCCCCCCCCCCCCCCGCTGGGCCTTTTGCCTCTGGTCGTCAGAAAGATAAGGGAGGATCAAGCGAGAATCATACTGATCGCTCCATTTTGGCCCAGAAGGGCTTCGTTTTCCTGGCTCAGGACCATGTTAGTGGAAAACCCCTGGGTACTTCCGGACTTACTTCATCAAGGTCCGATCAGCCATCCACAAGTGAAGGGACTCCATTTGACGGCATGGTTTTTGAGGTCATTGTTAAAAAACAGAGGTTTTTCCCCAAATCTAATTGATACACTTATGAAGAGTAGGAAACATATAACAACTAAAATCTACTCTAGAACTTGGAGAAAGTTCCTGGCCTCTTCAAATTTTAATATTGAAGAAGGAATACCAATCAACCAGATTTTAGAATTCTCAGCCCTAGGGGCCCTGTTTTCTTGTAACATTGCTAATAACTATTGGGTAGCAAGGTTTATCAAAGCATCTAGTAGAGCTAGACCTATACACAAGAATAGATCGGTACCTTGGGATCTCAACATAGTCCTTTCAGCTTTGACTAGGGAACCGTTTGAGCCCTTACATTCAGCCTCAGTTAAATTATTATCCCTCAAAACAGCATTTTTAGTAGCAATAACATCTGCTCGTAGGGTAGGGGACATGCAGGCTCTTTCTAGACTTTCCCCTTATACAGAGTTTCTACAGGACAGAGTAGTCCTCAGACCGGACCCGGCTTATTTACCAAAGGTAGCCTCAGATTTCCACAGATCTCAGGAGATATATTTTTACCATCATTTCTCCCTAATCCTAAGGATGAGCTACTCCATACTTTGGATGTTAGGAGATGTCTATTAGAATATATCTCAGTCTCTAATGCTTGGAAGAGAGAAGATGCGTTATTTTTATCCTTCCAAGGTCCTAGGAAAGGGCTTAAGGTACCTTCACACATAACGATATTGTTAACGATATCGTTGCTATTTGTGACGTAGCAGCGATATCGTTAATGAAATCGTTATGTGTGACAGCGACCAACGATCAGGCCCCTGCTGGGAGATCGTTGGTCGCTGAAGAAAGTCCAGAACTTTATTTCGTCGCTGGACTCCTGCTGACATCGCTGGATCGGCGTGTGTGACACCGATCCAGCGATGTCTTCACTGGTAACCAGGGTAAACATCGGGTAACTAAGCGCAGGGCCGCGCTTAGTAACCCGATGTTTACCCTGGTTACCATGCTAAAAGTAAAAAAACACAAACACTAGATACTTACCTACAGCCGTCTGTCCTCCAGCGCTGTGCTCTGCACTCCTCCTGTACTGGCTGTGAGCCGGAAAGCAGAGCGGTGACGTCACCGCTCTGCTTTCCGGCTCACAGCCAGTACAGGAGGAGAGCCGAGAAGCAGAGCGCAGCGCTGGAGGACAGACAGCGGTAGGTAAGTATCTAGTGTTTGTGTTTTTTTTTTACTTTTAGCATGGTAACCAGGGTAAACATCGGGTTACTAAGCGCGGCCCTGCGCTTAGTTACCCGATGTTTACCCTGGTTACCGGCATCGTTGGTCGCTGGAGAGCGGTCTGTGTGACAGCTCTCCAGCGACCAAACAGCGACGCTGCAGCGATCCAGATCGTTGTCGGTATCGCTGCAGCGTCGCTTAATGTGAAGGGGCCTTTAGTGTCGAAGTACACACTAGCGAAGTGGATTAGGGAGGCTATCTCTCTGGCTTATACTGCAGGTGGAGGTCCGGCTCCGCAGAATCTGAGGGCGCATTCCACCCGGGCCATGGCTACATCCTGGGCGGAAACATCTGGAGTATCGATCGACCAGATATGTAAGGCAGCTACGTGGTCATCCCCTTCCACCTTTTATAAACATTATCGGTTGGACTTGGGGTTCTCTTCTGATCTCACCTTCGGGTTAAGGGTGCTACAGGCTGTAGTCCCTCCCTAAGGTAGTTTACATCTCTGTAATTCTCTCGTAGTGCTGTCATGGGAGTCCGAATAAAGCATTAAGCTACTTACTGGTAGCGGCATTTTTCGGAGGCCCATGACAGCACCCTTAGTTCCCTCCCTATTCACGTGTGGGTTGCACTTTCTATAATGTATATAATGAGATAGATAGATCTCACGTGGGGTATCTAGTTCGATACAATGAATTATTTTTGTATATAAACTGTATATAATGTATATTTGTGTGCTACTAACCGCGGTAGTCCTCTCAGGCTCTGAAATACAACTGATGCATGGGGAGAGGTGCCGCCCTTTTGTATCTGTAGGTTTCCTGTTCCTGAAGGGCGGATCTCCTCTCTCGTAGTGCTGTCATGGGCCTCCGAAAAATGCCGCTACCAGTAAGTAGCTTAATGCTTTTCTGGTGATATATTCCCTTTAAAGGGATTGTCCACAACTAGGACAACCCCTTCTTGATAAAATTGTTTGGCTCCCATAAAATAATACAGCTTATACTCCCATTCCGTGCTGGTGCCATTCTCGTGGTATTGGCACTCGCTCTCCTATCGTGCGGTTGGGCGCCGATGTTACAACAATCTACGCTGCCGTCACTATCTCCGTCTCCACTTCTGTATTTATCACCCATTCCTGGTTAGGGCTTATTAATACTGATCAAATACTGCATGTGTGAATATGGTCTAAAAGACAGATCAGCTGGCCACATGCATACAACCCCTGGCAAAAATTATGGAATCACTAGCCTTGGAGGATGTTCATTCTGCTTTTTTTTTTTTTTTTATAAAAAAACAAAAAAAACTGATCAGACATGGCACAAAACTAAAGTCATTTCAAATGGCAACTTTCTGGCTTTAATAAACACTAAAAGAAATTAAGAACAAAAAAATGTTGTAGACAATAACTGTTACTTTTTTAGAACTATGGCAGGATGCATTATCATCTTGAAAAATGATTTCATCATCCCCAAACATCCTTTCAATTGATGGGATAAGAAAAGTGTCCAAAATATCAACATAAACGTGTGCATTTATTGAAGATGTAATGACAGCCATCTCCCCAGTGCCTTTACCTGACATGCAGCCCCATATCATCAATGACTGTGGAAATTTGCATGTTCTCTTCAGGCAGTCATCTTTATAAATCTCATTGGAATGGCACCAAACAAAAGTTCCAGCATCATCACCTTACCCAATGCAGATTTGTGATTCATCACTGAATATGACTTTCATCCAGTCATCCACAGTCCACGATTGCTTTTCCTTAGCCCATTGTAACCTTGTTTTTTTCTGTTTAGGTGTTAATGATGGCTTTCGTTTAGCTTTTCTGTATGTAAATGCCATTTCCTTTAGGCGGTTTCTTACAGTTCGGCAGGGCCGCCATCAGGGCATGACGGCCGTGACTGGCGTATGGGGCCCGGTGAGCAGAGGGGGCCCGCATCGGGCTCCGTCTTATCTGCTCACCGGGCCCCTACCGGCAGCCGCAGGCTGAACCGGGCCCTTAGCGCCGACGCTGCAGCTGTTTAAGGCTATTGACGTGCGGGCGCGGGCCCGCACGTCAATAGTTAACAGCCGCAGCGCCGCCAGCCAATCTGAGGCTGGCAGGCGCTGACGTCAGCCGCATTGTGCGTGCATGTCGCCGGCGTCTGACATCATTGTCAGTCGCCGGCGAGTGCATGCACGCTGCAGCTGCGTGGAGACTTCGCCCGCCGCAGGAGCGCGGCAGGTAAGAAGAACTTCTTCTTCTTCTTTTTTTTTTTTTTTTTTTTTTTTTTTTTTTTTCTTGAGAGCGGCGATCCGGGGGCCCAGGGAAGAACGCTGGACACGGGCAAAAAGCTGGACAGAGATGGGGCAGAGTGCTGGGAAGAGATGGGGCAGAGTGCTGGGCAGAGTCCTGGACAGAGATGGGGCAGAGCGCTGGACAGAGATGGGGCAGAGCGCTGGACAGAGATGGGGCAGAGCGCTGGACAGAGATGGGGCAGAGCGCTGGACAGAGATGGGGCAGAGCGCTGGACAGAGATGGGGCAGAGCGCTGGACAGAGATGGGGCAGAGCGCTGGACAGAGATGGGGCAGAGCGCTGGACAGAGATGGGGCAGAGCGCTGGACAGAGATGGGGCAGAGCGCTGGACAGAGATGGGGCAGAGCGCTGGACAGAGATGGGGCCAGACGGGGCAGGATGGGGAGATCATATGGGGCAGAATGGATACTCATGAGGGCAGGATGGGAGAACATATGGCTGGAGCCTGCAATGAGACACACGGGGGCTAGGATGGCGAATATTACCATAGGGGCTAATTAAGGGATATTATTGCAGTGATGTATTTATTTTATTTTTTGAGTATACTGTTTTAAATGGGGGGAGGTCCTGTTACTGTGCAGAGTGATACTATGTTACCTTCTTTATGTGGTGTAATGTAGAGGCTGTGAAAATTAAGTAATGTGTTCTGCAAGTGGAACTCGAGATAACTGTGTTATTTCCTGCAGAGACTAGTCCTGGCTGGAAGAAATGATGGCGGTCTGTGCTGGATGAAAGATGAAGGACTTCACCTAGAGACATCACTGGTGAGTCAGTGTTAACTATACACTGACACTATACACTGTATACTATATACAGAGCTCCTGTGTATAATGTCACCGGTGATCACTGTATTACCTGTACACAGACACTGCTTACAAATTACAGATCTCCTGTGTATAATGGCACTGATGGTGATAGTATTGTGGGTTTTTTTTTATTACTGATCAGTATTGTAGTATTCAGTCACTATGTGGTGGTAATATGCGGTCTGGTCATGGTGTTGTGGTATTTGTTCCTTGTGTTTGATATTATTCGGTCACTGTGGTGGTAATATGTCATCTGGTCATAGTGCTGTGGTATTTGTTCCTTGTATGTAGTATGATAGGTCATTTTAAAAATTGAAAAATAAATAAAAATATACCTAAATTGTATTGCATATTTTAACAAATATTTAGTAGGTTACAGTACAGTAGGGCCCGGCCAAAAGTGTCAACCGTGTTCTGGTGGCGGCTTAAAAAATCTTTTGGCCAAAACAAAAGCTGCCGGCTATATGTGTGATCTGGTGATGGGAACTGTTAATGTGTGATAGGTGAGAAGTAGAGATTTTCCAAGAGAGAGCGGTGGGACTGTGGACAGTTCGAGGGGTGGAGCCTGGGCGGAATCTCAAGGGGGCCCCGAAAATTTTGCCAGTATGGGGCCCCGAAATTTCTAGTGGCAGCCCTGCAGTTCGGTCACAGACGTTGCCTCCAGTTTCCACCCATTCGTTCCTCATTTGTTTTGTTGTGCATTTCCTGTTTTGGAGACGTATTGCTTTAAGTTTCCGGTCTTGACACTTTGATGTCTTCCTTGGTCTACCAGTATGTTTGCCTTTAACAACCTTCCCATGTTGTTTGTATTTGGTCCAGATTTTAGACACAGCTGACTGTGAACAACCAACATCTTTTGCAACATTGCGTGATGATTTACCCTCTTTTAAGAGTTTGATAATCCTCTCCTTTGTTTCAATTGACATCTCTCGTGTTGGAGCCATTATTCATGTCAGTCCACTTGGTGCAGCAGCTCTCCAAGGTGCGATCACTCCTTTTTAGATGCAGAATAATGATCAGATCTAATTTGATGCACGTGTTCGTTTTGGGAATTGAAATTTAGAGGGTGATTCAATAATTTTTTTCCCACATAATTGAGTGAGTCCATAATTTTTGCCAAGGGGTTGTATAACAGATGATTGTTGTCTGACCTAGTAGATTTCTGTGGCATCAGCCAAAAGTCCCATTGTCCAGTTGTCCAATAGTCTGAGCGATGCCATTGAACAAAAGAGCAGATGACCATTTTGTACTTCAATATGATATTATTGATGACCTATCCTGGGGATTAGTAATTAATCATATCTGTGGTGGTCCGACACCCGGGAATCCCACCGATCAGCTGCGGTTGGATGTAAAACGCCAAACACCACAGTGCACTTCAGTGTGAAGTGGCCGCTGCTGAGAACTGCAGCTCAGCGACTAGTAAGAAATCATGTAAAAAGAAAAAAACAAACAAAAAACGTTTTTTCTTTTTCTTTTCATATAGTCTGCAATGTACACAATGGATTCTTCTCTGTATGCAGAATGCATGGAGTTAGTTTCTTCTCTGTCACATAAAGACTATTCTACTTTCATTTGACAAATATTACAATATTGTCAAGCACATTAGTAAAGTTTAACAATTGTACTAAGATTTTTTTTCCAAAAATAAAAATAGAAATAGTAGGAAAATAGGAGGAATATATTAGATGTATACATTAGAGATGTATACATATCTGTGGATATTTATAACGTTGGCAACGAGGCTGGAAATATTCCTTGTATATATGGCTATATGGCTGGTTTCACTCACAGAGCTAGAAGATGCATACTAGAAATCATATTTATATTGGAAATAATTTTGTTTTTTATTTCAGAACTGAAAAAGTTTAATGCTAAAAAAAAAGTTAAAAAATAAATATATATATATATATATATATATATATATATATATATATATATATATATATATATATATATATATATATATATTTTACAGCCCCTTATTTTATGGTATTTGCAAAACCTCTTTTGTAATAATACTAGACTTCTTTGCAATGTGGTGCAGTGCATTTTCCACCCCAGACTTCCTCCTGAATGTTCTCTCTCCCCAGACGTCAGTACATTTTCAGTATCATCGACCACGCTTTGCTTACATGTAATATATACAACAGCTGTGGTCACCGGTCATTATTCTGTCCAGCACAAAATATCTGTCTGATCCTTTAGGCACAGATCCTGAGGCTCGGCTTCATAAAGAGGGGGGTGCTGGAGAGCAGGGAATGGATTAAATAGGAAATAAACCCTATGCTCTCCTCTTCTACCCACCCAATGTTCCGGCGCTGCTCCTGTGATGGTCTCCACTATCACTGATTGCTTCATCTGGCAAAATTACGGATAAGGCAGACCTTGTTTCCTTATATGATGTAGACGACACTTCCAAAGTCATCCTCGGGCTTTTACAGCAAAGAACCAGGGAAAATATTCCCACTATTTGTCATTGTGTGCATGTCCAGCCCCAATACCATTTTTGGGGTCATCACCTTTATCCTTGATGGGGCCGGGTCAAAACAGTGTTTCCTCTGGGAACAAAAGGAATAATTTATGGTGCGTCCACTGTCAGAGGCATCATCCACATAAGGGCTGACTTAGGCCTCTTTCACACGTCAGTGTCTCAGGTACGTGTACTGACAGTTTTCTCACGTACCGGAGATACTGACACACGTAGACCCATTCAAATGAATGGATCTATGCACATGTCTCCGTGTTTTCACGGACCGTGTGTCCATGTGCAAAACACGGAGACATGTCCGCTTTTCTCTGGCAGCACGTACCGTACTCTCCTCCGTGTGCACGTACAGCCCGCAGGAGAGACAGCGCTACAGTAAGCGCTGTCCCCCCTGCGTGTGGTGCTGAAGCCGTCATTCATTCCTTCTCCCCAGCAGCGTTCGCTGGAGAGAAGGAATGAAAAATCAAGTTTTTCTTGTTTTTTTTTTTCTGAAAAATGTTTGTGGGTCACCTCCCGCCTCCCATCCCCTATGCGTCCGCCCGCTTGCCGAGAAATACTCACCCAGCTCCTGCGATGTATGCTCTCAGCGCCGGCAGCAGGTCCTGTGTGAGCGGTCACGTGGTACCGCTCATTACAGTGATGAATATGCGCACAATCTTGCCTTGCGCAGGCGTGTACTACGGAGGACACAGCATGAACTTCAACCCAATATTGCGGCCAGCATGCAGCCAGCGGGTAAGGAAAGGGTGAATCAAACACTCGAAAACCCCGCCCATATGACCACAAACCTGTCCCGCCATATTCAGGTGACAGGTTCCCTTTAAAGCCTGGTGGAGAACCAGTCTTCAAACCTTCTTATCCACCATTATCATAAGGACAGGTTCAGAAGACCATACATTCTCTCATCCGAGATCAGAGTATGATCATAATGTGATCTGATTCTCTCGGATGTGATGAGATGGAGAAAAAAAATGTCTTAATCTTCTCCATTCTGTGAGACTGCAGAAATCCAACTGAACTCAGATGTCATCCGAGGGTTGTCTGACGTTTCCCATGCACTCATTGATTTCAATCGCCGAGTGTGATCTGAATACAGAATCAAACCTGGGCAAACAGATTTCCCCACCCTTGGTAAATCTGCCATGTGCACGGCCCCATGGACTAACATTGGTCCAAATGTGATCCAGTGTTTTGTCAAAAGGCAAATATGGTTGTGTGCACCTTCCCTAACCTTTACATTGTGGGCCTCAACGTACATCAGGTCCCTTCAGCTTCTTTTTGCCATCTACACTCCTTAACATTGAAATTGCAACACCATGTAGGAAAAGTCGTGGAATTATGGAAATCACAGGATTGATAGGCATGTTGGTGATCTGCAAATGATTAAAGGGAACCTGTCATGTCTCCCATGCCCTATAATGTTATACAGGGCTGGTAAGGCAGGGAATTTGCTCATACATAGGTGAATGCTGCCGGGTTGGAGGGCACGGAGGACCTGACAGGTTCCATTTAAAAAATTGAAAATGTACAAAACATCTAAATTTATTCAGTATCGAGTATGGGCGACACGCTCATATATGACCACACTTTGGCTGCTGTCAATGAGGTTATTAATGGCTGTCTAAGGAACATTCTGCAATGCTGACTGGCACGCAGATTATCAAGATCCACTGCTGGCAGCTTCCATTGCAGTTGCCAACCAATGACGTCCCAGATGTGCTTTATGCAAGACAAGTCCAGAGATGCTGCAGGCCATAGGAGCACATTCAGACCACAGTAGTACGAGCAACATGCAGCTTGTCACTGTCATATTGAAAAACTGCTCCTGGACATGTAAGTGCGGGGATATCTGTGTGGCGCACTCATACTTAATACTGAATAAATTGAGAATTTTTAAATTGTTGCTTCTATTTTTTCAATTGTATCAGTAACTTCGATTTCCATAATTCCTCGACTTTTACTTCTTGGTGTTGCAGTTTCTATGTTGAGCAGCGTATAATACTGATGTCTTCCTATGGGGTACCACAGACGACAGGACCTGGGTGTGACAGGTATCTGCCCCATGTATAGCTGCGTCGCTGTTTCCGGTTCTTTCTTAGCTTCTCTTGGAAATCTCAAAGTAAATTTAATGTAATACATCCCAGGACGCTTCATGTAAGAAGTGTTTTTCTTTTCATCTGTGTTCCTATGGAAGCGGCCTAAGCCTTCAGGAGCAGGGTATGGCTTGGTGTTTCTTAATCGTCGTCTTCTCAGTGACTGCTAATTTCTTTGTTTCTGGAAAGATGTGCTTCTTAGGTGTGATTTACTATTTGCAATGCTGATTTAACGTTTTTGTGAGGGAAGAAATGGCTGCCATCCAGTCAGTTTTTTTTTTTTTCTTTCTTTTTCACACGTATAAGCCTTCCAAGGATTCCACAGCGTTGCCAAGTTTTTCTGCCACATACGTATATGTCTCAGACATCGCAAGTCAGGGGAATGCAGTATGTCTATATCAATTTGCTGAGGCTTAAAAGCCACCGGGGTTTAGATTATTAATCTTAAAGTTTGCGTTGCCTAAACAACCCAAGTCTGAATCACTGTCATAATAGGCAGTGGTGGAGCATCGGGGGACACCTGGGTGGTTAACCTGGTTACAAAATTCTTAGGGGCTCAACATTTCTAAAGGAAAAATGGTACTAAATATATTTTTTAAAATTTTCCTATGGAAATCTTATGCCCCTAGGTGGCGTCACTAGCGTCGACAATCCAGTGCACTCTGGGCAAGTGCTACTTTGAATCACATTGGGGTCAATATGACCCCAATACGGTTAGGTCCTGTGGTAGAGTAGGCAGCTATAGGCCTATGGAGAGGGCTGCCACTAGGAATTTTGGGGCCCCATACTGGCAACATTTTCGGGGACCCCTTGAGACTCCGCCCAGGCTCCATCCCTCGAACTGTCCACAGTCCCACCAACGCTCTCTCTTAGAAAAACTCCACTTCTCACCAATCACACATTAACAGTTCCCATCACCAGATCACAAATATAGCCAGCAGCTTTTGTTTTGGCCAAAAGGTTTTTTTTAATCTACCACCACGACAAGGTAGACTCTTTTGGCCGAGTACTACTCTACTCTATCCTATTAATCATTTGTTAAAATATGCAATACAATTTAGGTATATTTTTATTTATTTTTCAATTTTTAAAATGACCAATAATATCACATACAAGGGACAAATACCACTGCACCATGATCAGATCACATATTACAACCACATAGTGGCCGAATAATACCACATGCAAGGAACAAATACCGCCACACCATGGCTGGATGGCATACACTGCTCAAAAAAATAAAGGGAACACTAAAATACCACATGGTAGATATCTCTGAATGAAATATTCCAGTTGCAAATTTTTATTCATCGCATAGAGGAATGTGTTCAAAACAATAAAACATAACCATTATCAATGTAAATCAAAATGAATATCCCATGGAGGTCTGGATTTGGAATGATACTCAGAATCAAAGTGGAAAATCAAATTACAGGCTGATGCAACTTCAGTAGAAATGCCTCATGACAAGGAAAAGATGCTCGGTATTGTGTGTGGCCTCCACGTGCCTGTATGACCTTCCTACTGTACAACGCCTGGGCATGCTCCTGATGAGGCGGTGGATGGTCTCCTGAGGGATCTACTCCCAGACCTTGACTAAAGCATCCACCAACTCCTGGACAGTCTGTGGTGCAACGTGACGTTGGTGGATGGAGCGAGACTTGATGTCCCAGATGTGCTCAATCTGATTCGGGTCTGGGGAACGGGCGGGCCAGTCCATAGCTTCAATGCCTTCATCTTGCAGGAACTGCTGACACACTCCAGCCACATGAGGTCTGGCATTGCCCTGCATTAGGAGGAACCCAGGGCCAACCGCACCAGCATATGGTCTCACAAGGGGTCTGAGGTTCTCATCTCGGTACCTAATGGCAGTCAGGCTACCTCTGGCAAGCACACGGAGGGCTGTGCGGCCCTCCAAAGAAATGCCACCACACACCATTACTGACCCACTGCCAAACTTGTCGTGCTGAAGGATGTTGCAGGCCGCAGATTGCTCTCCACGGCATCCCCAGACTCTGTCACATCTGTCACATGTGCTCAGTGTGAACCTGCTTTCGTCTGTGAAGAGCACAGGGCGTCGGTGACGAATTTGTCAATCCTAGTGTTCTGTTGCAAATGGCAAGCATCCTGCACGGTGTTGGGCTGTGAGCACAACCCCCACCTGTGGACGTCGGGCGTTCAGACCATCCTCATGGAGTCGGTTTCTAACAGTTTGCAGACACATGCATACTTGTGGCCTGCTGGAGGTCATTTTGCAGGGCTCTGGCAGTGCTCCTCCTGTTCCTCCTTGCACAAAGGCGGAGGTAGCAATCCTGCTGCTGAGTTGTTGCCCTCCGGCTCCTATGGCCCCCTCCACGTCTCCTGGTGTAATGGCCTGTCTCCTGGTAGCACCTCCAGCCTCTGGACACTACGCTAACAGACACAGCAAACCTTCTTGCCTCAGCTTGCATTGATGTGCCATCCTGGATGAGCTGCACTACCTGAGCCACTTGTGTGGGTTGTAGAGTCCGTCTCATGCTGCAACGAGTGTGAAAGCACAACCAACATTCAAAAGTGACCAAAACATCAGCCAGAAAGCATTGGTACTGAGATGTGGTCTGTGGTCCCCACATGCAGAACCACTCCTTTATTGAGGGTGTCTTGATTGCCAATAATTTCCATCTGTTGTCTATTCCATTTGCACAACAGTATGTGAAATTGATTGTCAATCAGTGTTGCTTCCTAAGTGGCAGTTTGATTTCACAGAAGTTTGATTTACTTGGCGTTCTATTCTGTTGTTTAAGTGTTCCCTTTGAGAAGTGTATTACCACCACATAGTGACCGAATACTCCAATACTGGTCATTAATAAAAAAAAACAAAAAAAAAAAACACAATACTGATATTACCATAAGTGTCATTATACACAGGAGATCTGCACTTAGTATGTAGTGTCCGTGTACAGGTAATATAGTGATCACCTGCGACATTATACACAGGAGTTGTGTATGCAGAATCAGTGTACAGGTAATACAGTGATCAACAGTGACATTATACACACGAGCGCAGTATATATTGTACAGGTTATACAGTGATCAATAACATTATACACAGAGCTCTGTATACAGTGTCAGTGTACAAGTAATACAGTGATCACTGGTGACATTGTACACCGGACCGCTGTATATAGTATACAGTGTATAGTGTCAGTATACAGGTAACACACTGACTCACCAGTGACGTCTCTAGGTGAAGTTCTTCATCTTCGCTTTTCATCTTCATGCAGCACAGACCGCTATCACATCCTGCCCCATCTGTATCCATCCTGCCCCATCTGTATCCATCCTGCCCCATCTGTCTCCATCCTGTCCCATGTGTTTCCATCCTGCCTCATGAATGATCCTGCACCATGTCTACATCCTGCCCCATGTTACATGGGGCAGGATGGAGACTCACGGTCCATGTGTCTCACTCTCCATCTTGCCGTCGAAACATATTGCGGCTTGCTGCTTTCAATAAAAATAAAACTTCCTCCTTAGTTGGTTTGCTGTCTAGCGGCGATGTTCCCTCCAGGCATTTCAAGGGCGGACTCGCTGGTGAGTGGCAATGACGTCATATGTCGGCGTTGTACGTGCTGATGTCAGCTGCCAGCCTTCGATTGGCTGGCGGCCTTTTAAATAACTGCGGACCTGCAAGGCAAAAGAGTTAAACTGAACCTGCGTCGACGAATTCTGCTGCCGGGGCCCAGTGAGCAGAAGAGATGGGGCCCACTGCGGGTCCCCTCTGCTCATCGGGCCCCATATGCCAGTCAGGGCAGTAATGCCCTGATGGCGGCCCTGCCTATGGATTACAAGATGTCAAAGTCCCAGTGCAAGTGACACAATGACGTTACTGCAGTGTAAATGTCTGTGATAACCCGCTGTGTGCAAGGAACTGTTTCAGTCATAGGGGTGGGATCTCTAGCTTTACAGTCATGGTCAGTCACTTGACTTTTCAAATTTCCCTCGCCCATCACATCATCATTCCTTCCCGTCACTGCTCCCTACGTCACCAAATTCTCCCAGCAGATCCCGCGCTTGTCTAAAGATGCTCAGCTTTCCAGTCATGGCACTAAATCTTGGTGTACGTCCCAACTTCATTTCACTTATGCGCATGCTCCGTTGCTGCTGGGAGTCTGTATCTGGTGGACACGTGCTTCATTGTGACGCTCAGCGATTACGGAGCATACACACACATGAAATGAAGCTGGGACGTACACCCATATTCAGTGCCATGCCCGGAAAGCTGAGAGTCATAGTGCAAGCGCGGGATCTGCTGGGAGATTCCGGTGATGTAGGGAGCAGTGATGGGAATGAATTATGATGTGATGGGTGTGGAGAATTTGAAAAGGAAATTGAATAACCATGGCTGGAAAGCTAGAGATCCCACCGCTGATTAAAACGGAAAGTATGTGGGGCAATCAAAGTATAAAAAGTGTTTTGTTTGTTGTTTTTGCGAAAAATACTGGGACATTTTGCTTGAGAAAAACATGTCAGTGATGCGATGTGCATCATTAACAAGGCATTGGAAGCAGTTTAATAGCAAAAAAGGTTCCCATGAAATGGGTTTTCAGTAAAGTTGTGCCGCTGGGCACACTTTGTTGTGGAAAATCAAACTGTACTTTACTCACCCTTCCTGGGTTCAGCGCCGATTGTCTGACACTGCTCCTGGTATCTTTTTTTTTTTTTTTTTTTTTTTTCTGCAGCTTAATGTGACATCGGCAGCACTGCAGCCAATCACTGAGCGGGTCATGCCGATACCACGTCCTTCATTTCCTATATACCCTCTGGCTGGATCTACTGCCACAGATCTACTGCCTCTGTCTCCTGGTGTCCTCGGAGCCAGAACTTCCAAACTACCGGTCTATCTGTGCAATACGGGGGGATCCCCAGATTATTAAGTACTTTTTTTGGTACATTGAGGAAGGTCTATATGACTGAAACGTCTGTATACTGTATGTACTAGACCACATTAAACCTTTTCACTGCGATCCATTTGGTGTGTGCCAAGGTTTCACCTAAGGCTGTACGGTTTGGGATCCTACGTGAGCACCACCTACCAGTTGTGCTAACTCTCTTTTTTGAACTCCACAGCTGGACTTGAGAAAGGGGATTAAAATACAATTATTTTTTTAAGGATTTATTTGTAAGACAAATTGATGTTTTTTTGAAAATGGAAAACCCTTTTAATGCTTTCTAAGGGGCGTTAGTACTGGGTTAGGGGATACAATACCTGCCTTGCCTCAGGATGCTGACAATCCAAGCTATGACGCTGATATTGGGTACACTTTAGATGCGGTGTAGCCGCCTCGCTTGCCTGTGCGCTAGATCCCTTCTCTCCATTTCTCAGCTCATCATAGAGGTCCATCGTAATGCTCTAAAAACTGCAGATTGGCCTTTTCCAAGTATTAAAGGAGGTACACTTTGCTAAATCGTATTATTTAAAGGATTATCACATTGGTGATAACTTGGGATCGGTGGAGTCTGATTCCCACCGACATGCAAGAACAATGCTCTGTTGGAGATGGCTGCGTACAGACAGCTTTTGACTTTTCTGGCAGTGTTATTGAAAATAAATGGAGAGGTGAAGCTCATCCGCCTCCTCTAGTTCATATCATAGTCAAGTTCATGGAATTAGTGGAGGGCCAAGCTTTCGGACTACCATTGATTTGCAAGTTATCACCTTGATGTACATTTACTAATACGTTTACACCAGCTTTTGCTCAAAGTAAATGTAGATTTCACTATTTGTCAGGTGTGCATCTTTTAATAAACTAGGTGCAAATTACTCCAATGTTTATATACAGTGCTCAAAAATATAAAGGGAACACTAAAATACCACATCCTAGATATCACTGAATGAAATATTCCAGTTGCAAATCTTTAATCATTACATAGTGGAGTGTGTTGAGCACAATGAAATGTAAAAATGATCAATGTAAAACAAAATTAATATCCCATGGAGGTCTGAATTTGGAATGATAATCAAAAGTAGAAAATCAAATTACAGGCTGATTCAACTTTTATGGAAATGCCTCAAGACAAGGAAATGATGCTCAGTAGTGTGTGGCCTCCACGTGCCTGTAAGACCTCCCTACAATGCCTGGGCATGCTCCTGATGAGGCGGCGGATGATCTTCTGAGGGATCTCCTCCCAGACCAGGATTAAAGCATTAGTCAATCCCTGGACAGTCTGTGGTGAAACGTGCTGTTGGTGGATGGTTTGAGACATGATGTGTTTGATTGGATTCAGGTCTTGGGAACAGGCATCAATGCCTTCATCATGCAGGAGCTGCTGACACAATTAAGCCACATGAGGCCTAGCATTATCATGCTTCAGAAGGAACCCAGGGCCCACTGTATCTGCATGTGGTCTCACAATGGGTCTGAGGATCTCATCTCTGTACCCCTGCCTAGCACATGGCTGTGCGGCCCTCCAAAGAAATGCGTCTCCCCACCATTACCACCGGCCAAACAGGTAATGCTGAAGGAGGTTGCAGGCAGCAGAATGTTCTCCATGGCGTCTCCAGACTCTGCCACATGTGCTCAGTGTGAACCTGCTATCATCTGAGCAGAGCACAGGGTGCCAATGTTGAATTTGCCAATCACCCTGAACGGCAGGGCCGGACTGGCCATTTGGCAATTCTGCCAAATGCCAGAAGAGCCTGTCTGGCCATGGGCTGCCTTGTCTGCAATGTTGTTAAAAGAATCAGTGTTTTCAAGATACCCATACTGTTAAGAATTGTGATGACGCACAAAGTCGCTGACTCCATCACTTACCCCAGCAGGTCATGGGTATCATTAGAAATATTGGGCTTTAGAAAATCTTACTTTCCTCCATCCAGGCAAATATTAGTAATTTATCCCCATCTGGTGCTTGGGGACGGGGCCAACATGGGCCTGTGTGATTTCAAATGCCAGGGCTGAATTTCAGCCCCAGTCCGTACCTGCTGAACGGTGTTGCAATGTAAACATAACATCCACTTGTGGACGTCAGATCCTCGTACCACCCTCATGTAGTCTGTTTCTGACATTTTGAGCAGACACATGGATGTTAGTGGCCTGCTGGAGGTCATTTTGCAGGGCTCTGACAATGCTCCTCCTGTTCCTCCTTGCACAAAGGAGGAGGTAGCAGTCCTACTGTTGGGCTATTGCCCTCCTATGGCTCCCTCCACGTTTCCTGGTGTACTGGCCTTGTGTCCTGGTATCTGCTCCATGCTCTGGACACTGTGCTGACAGACACAGCTACCTTTCTTCCTACAACACGCATTGATGTCCTGGATGACATGCACTAACCGAGAAACTTCTGTGGGTTGTAGACACCACCTCACGCCATTATACAACACCTCTAGGGGTGAGAGCAATGACAAAATGCAAAAATAACCAAAACAGCCAAAAAGGATGAGCACTGAGAAATGGTCTGTGGTCACCCCTTGCAGAACCATTCCTTTATAGTCTGTCTGTTCCATTTACAAACCGCAGGAGAAATTGATTCACAATCCTTGTTGCTTCATAACTGGATAGGTTGATTTCACAGATCTGTGATTGACCTTGGAGTTACATTGTGTTGTTTGTGTTCCCTTTATTTTTTTTGAGCAGTGTGTCTATGTATATATGTGTGTAAAGCTAAAGGCTGAAAGGGGCAAATTCGAGGAGGTAGCTTTCCAAACTGAGCAATCGTTACATTTTGTCTATTTTAATATTGATGTCTACCAGTGCCCATATATCAGCCAAACCAGCTGGCCATCTGGTGTGTATTGGGGTCATGAAACTCCCCATGTTGCAAATATCAATGGAAAGTAAAAATCAGGGGTGGCCTTTGTCATTCCAGATTCACATTTGTTTTACTTACCCCATTACAAAAACATGCACTACCAGGTCTTTTAATGCAATATTCAGTGTAGATTAAATACACTTGTTTATATTTTTGTTTTTGTAATCTCCTTTAAAATTAAGAATTTGGTTATCATGATTTACATGAAAAATAGAAATGGATTGCCCTGTTGCTGTGCAGATAGCGTTGTCGTTCTGCATAAGAAAAACTGAATACTGAATCAATTTTACAAGGAAATGCAGCCAAAAAAGCTTCTTCCTTCTCTTATGGTAAGGTTGCTCGAAGATCTAGCTTTTCTGTGGAATTTTCCAAATCACATCTAGTAAATAAAACCCAGTCTTCAGACGACAACTGTTCTTGTGCTGACTGTGATAATTAAGTGAATTCATCTTCTTTTACTACTGCATTCATTCATTACTAGATTGACTTTGTACAATTCACCAATCAGTTGTTAATTAAATGGGTTTTCCACTACATGGACAACTCCTTCTTCAATGCTGTCTTCTCCCATTGAAAAAAAAATAAAAAAAAATTAAGAAATAATTTTTTCCATAAAAAAAATACACCAGTGCTAAAAGAAATTACTTGACCCCCCAAAAATTGAAAATTATGAATCGAAAAAAATAAAATTATATATATATATATAATATTCTATCCATTTGTATCTTGCAGTACTCCTGCACCCTGCATTGTGGATTGTATGTGTCAATATCTCTTTTAGAAATGTAACAACAATTTGCAATGAAATTCTAGTAAACAGTGTAATGAAATAAGGCGATGGATTTGTTCTCGGTCCGGGCATTGATTCGGTAAGGGATACCATCTGTTGTAACTTAATTTAGATGATCACAGACCTAGCATCATTTGTCCTGAGTTTTAACTTTAAATCCTTCATAAGCCGCCTGTCCCCTCCGTGCGATGTTTATATCGCTGTGACTCAGTCGTCCTGATTCAGAATTAATAGCTGTTCCTGTATTACAGGAAAGGTTAAACATCTTAAAAATTCCCAGGCCCTCTATATACAGCTAACAATACGTTGTGATACCAGTGAGGCCCGAGGTTGTGTGAGAGGGACAGATGCATGATATCACCCGAGTGCTATAGTTTACACCAAGATAAAGATTGGATTTTATAACACTTTGTACACAGAATGAATGGGTCTCTCTCATTTCAATAAACTTTTCCAGAAGTCAATAGTACAAGTGAGTATAAGAAACTTTGTAATATGTTTTATTTGTTACCAGAAACTTCCAAACACATGACCTCATTGTATGGCCAGTCCGGAATTGTTTAAAGGGAACCTGTTTGCAGGATTGTGCTAGCACCCTACAGACAGTGTCAGGTCACCGCCGTTATACTGATTACAATGATACCTTGGTTGGTGAAATCTGTCTTGTGGTTGTTGTTTTTAATCTTTATTTTCAGTTTTGAGTTAATGATATGCTCGTGCTCCAGGGCGGCCTGTGGGGGTCTTAATGTGGTGCTCTGCTTTGATATTCATAATGCAGACTGCTGACAGGTCACTGATCCCTCACTGACCTGCCCCCTAGTTTACATAATGAATACTGTATATACATACTAAAATAAAAAATAAAAAACCCTTCTGCAGGCAGGCACCAGCAGTGGTACCTGTGCTGCAGTATAATCGCTTGTGTAATGTGCATATAATTATTATGGTTGAGGTTATCCTGATATTTAAAAAAGAATCTTCTTGAATTGCCCTGGTGCATTGGCAATCAGGTTAATGGGGCTTGGAGTTGACGTTGGCTGTTACTAGTCCAAAACCAAAGGTGACATCAAGCCCCGGTGTTAGTAATGGAGAGGTGTCTATCAGACGCTCCGGTTACTAACCCAATAAATAAAAAGAAAAAAACACGTAAAAAAATCTTTATTTAAATAAATACTCCTCCACACTTTTTCTTGTTCACCATTTTATACAAAAAATAAAGTTACTTCTCGGGTCCGACTTAGTCCACCGAACCTGACGTAGCCCAGAGCACAGTGACAGGGAACGTCTGATAGAGCAGTGACGTTACTGACATCACCGCTCTTCAGTGGCACCTGGTCTCGCTGCGCTCCATGAGCCTTGGCGACAAGAGCAGAAACGTTACTGATGTTACCACAGTTCAGAGCCACCCGGTCTCGCTGAGATTCGTGGGAATCACTGGACTACGCCGGATCTGGTTGGAAATTGGTTAAGTATGGACAGTGTCTTGTTTATATTTCTATTTGTTTTTCAAGTATTCATTTGTTGACTGCATTGGATTTGGTGGACTATGTCGGACCTGCGTGGGAACATTGTTTTTTTTTTTGTTTTTAATAAAATGGTGAACCAGGGAACGTGTTGGGGATTGTTTATTTGAATAAAGATTTTTTTGTGTGTGTTTTTTCTTTTTATCTACTGGGTTAGGAATGGGGGTGTCTGATGGACACCTCCATTACGAACACAAGGGCTTGATGCCAGCTGACTTCCACGCCAAACCCCATTACCTCGATTTCCATCGCACCAGGGCAATCAGGAAGAGCCAAGGCGAAGAGTCAGAATTGGCATATCTCATGTGATGCTTAACTTCTGGGTCGGCTGACGGCTGGTATTTTTAGGCTGGAAAGGGCCTCATGACCATGGACCTTCCCAGCCTGATAATATTAGCTCACAGCTGTCTGCTTTACCTTTGCTATTTCCAAAAATTGGGGGAGACCCCACTTCCTTTTTTTCATTTATGTATTTAATCATTAAAATATGTCTAATAAGCTCCACAGGGTGCAATTTTATAATGTTGAGGGGTTGTGAAATTGTATATCTGTCACGCTTGCAGGTGACACACATGGTTTGTGGACCCACTGTACCACAGGGCCGGGCTTGTCTAGGAAGGGGGCATAGCTAAGCAGCTAACTGGTGTTCACTGGACCACTGACTTCTTCCTCCATTTGCAAAGGAAACACTGGAAAAAAAATAGCACAATACAGGGTCTTATCCGGTATGCAGTGGAAAAATGAAATGTAGGGATGTGCTCACCTGGCATGGTTGTGTAAGCCACAAGACTGTACGAACTCAGAAAAAACGGTTTCTGCAGATTCAAGGAGGGATGTCCAAAGAGAAAAGTGGAGAGATGGCTCTTTTCTGAGCTGCAGTGTTTATGGTGGAAGTATCCAGGAGGCAATGTTAGTTTATAGTGGTTTTTTGTTTGTTTGACTTTTTTACGGTCATCTCGTTTCAAAGTTCAGACTTCTTGATGATTGGTCTGATGAAGATGTCTGTGAACTTTGAAACGCGTTGACAATAAAAAAAAAAAATGCTATCTGCTAATATTGCCTCCTGGGTACGCCCACTATATACACTGGCAAAAATAATTTGGCGTCTTTTGGCAGTGCAGCAAAAAGCCATCTCTCCAATTTTCTTCTATTGCACTTCCTCCATTTAGCTCTTTGAGCCTACTTTCTCCATTTTTTTTTTTTTAGTAGCATTTGTGCCTAAAATTACATCTGTGCTCCTTTCTAGTGTATGCAGGGGAACTTCAATAACAGACACTGCCATTGCTAAAAATATGGGTCTATGCTCCATGAAATGTTGACCATGAAATGTGGATGTAGAGTCTAACCACCACTCCTTTGTAAAGTGCCTGGGCGAGGTAGTTATGGGCAAGCTGCTGCCCATGCTTGCTCTGGCATTTTACAGACAAAATGTGTCCTAGTCTGAGTGCTCCTGTGTGTGGGGTGCATCACACTTATTTGTGGCCCATAGGCCTCCACTGGTTCTAGGTTTCATCTTATAGAACATTTTCAGCGAACAATCCAAGGAACACTGAATTCGTTAAGTCAAACTTTTCGGACATTACAATCAGGCATATAGGATAGGGCTCAACATGTTTGTCTTTCCCACAGGTGCTGGACTTAACTTCAGCCCTAGTTCTCGGTGTAGGTAGAGCATCCCTCTGTCACGCTGGGTGAAAAATAAGCAAGGACACAACAACGGAAAGAGGGAAGGGGGAGCCCAAACTCTAGGGTAGAGGGCAGTGGAGACCCTTACGCAGATCTAAAATCACCCTGTCTACCTTAAACGTCTCTATGTAGGTTCTGCATCTATTGCTGAACAGGAACCTAATCCCTGCCGGACCCTAGCGATAGGCCCTACATAGGGAGAGGATGGGGTGAGTACTAGTCAGGCCCCACTAAAAATAAAGACAGAGAGGGTAGACGGATGGGGGAAACACTTAGCTTGAGAAGACAACCGAGATGTAACGCCAGCACACCTTTAAAGGTCCTCAGGGAAAACACTAACCGACTGCTAGAACTTCCAACAAGACTGAGGCAAGTATGAGCTAACACCCGCACCATGCTGCAGCAATTGAATGTATTTAAATCTTCAGCACTGGTGTGTGATTAGCAACAGAAGGTGGAGGTAAGTATTGGAGGGATAAGGATATCACTCCATAACAGAGATGCAAAAATCAAGAAGATGCTTGAGCTAAATGCAAACACCTTCTACAGCTGGATCCAAGATGACGCTCTGTCACATCTGACACACCCGTGACACCTTCTTGCTTACTCCTCTAGCACTAGGAATTCTTCACCACCACAAGCAGTGCACCCTGATTCCATCACATCCTGCCTCTGAGAGCTTGAGTCCCTCTTTCCCTTCAGCTCCACGGGCTTAGTGTGCCCAAAGGCCCCAACATCCATTTCGAGGTTCCCAGGCCGACAGATTCAGATGGAAGGGTTCTCTGGCAATCCACCGCCCCAAGTTTCAGGCTCGCGCTATCCCTAGCAGCCTATCGCCTATGACCAGTTCTGTCCCTTCACCACACTTTCTCTGACTGTGACACTTCATGAACTTGGTACTAACTCTCGGTTCCCCCTCTTTAATCTGGGCCTTCTGTTGCAGCCCCAGAAGGTTTTACCTATTAAATAACATATTTTACTATGAAACACATTGAACCATTTGGGGCGTGAGAGAGTGGAACATCATCTCCACAACTCCTACAGATGTAATATTGATGGCCTATCACACAGATGGGACATGAATTTTAGAGATTTGGAAACCCCTTTAAGACTACCATTATATTACAGCTACAAGTCTGTAATCTCAGTACCTAAGATAGCACCAATTGATGGCTACTAGGAGCTCTGAAAGAATATTGTGGACAGGTAATTTTAGCCCAGTGTGTTAATGAGATCTAGCCCACTCCTCTAAATCCAAGAAGGGGAAGTGATTGACTGGCAGTATGGAATTGACAGCAGCCATACGGCAGGATATAACTGTAATAATCTCTATAATAATGTACTTTTATTGGTCTAGGTATAGCAACCACCCATGTGCCAGTGAGGTGACGTGCCATCTATGTGCTTGGGTTTTAGAATGTAGTCTTCATGTTGATGTGGACCTTTAACTGTGTTAAGACTTTTTTTTTTTTATCTATTTCAGGTGGAAATCCTGGACTGCAAAACCAAGCAGCAATTGTGCTTTCTAGATAAGGTAAATATTTAATTGAGAGTCCTCAGTAGTTGATAACTTTTAATCCTGTAGATAAGGTAAGACATTAAACACAGATGTATTTAAAGGGGTTGTGCCAAGTTTGGAAATTATTCCGTTTGCTAGGGGTCACACATATAGATACACGATGTGTCTGCACGCTGCGACTAATGAATACATGAATTCCAATATTGCTAAAAAGGTAAGGTACTTAACATTTTTGATCAAAGAGCACAAAACCCAATCCAGTCACCTTTTTTAATGTGGACTTCTTTAACATAAGGAGGGGTAGGACAGTAGTGTTTAGGGACCATCCATTTAGGTACACCTTGATGTGATGGGAAGGCTTTTACGCTCTTTAATCAAAAACGCTAGTAAAGTACCTTATGTTTTTAATGTTTACAGCAATGTTGGAGTTCATATATTCATTAAGCCGGTTTCACACGTCAGTGCCTCCGGTACATGTAGTGACAGTTTTCTCACATACCGGAGACACTGACACATGTAGGCACATTCAAATTAATGGGTCTATGCACATGTCAGCGTGTTTTCAAGGACCGTGTGTCCGTGTGCAAAACACAGAGACATGTCCATTTTTACCCAGACACATGGGCCGCAAAACGTGCACATGGGGAACAGTGTACACTGTCCTCCGTGCGCATGGACGACCGCGGGAGAAACAGCGCTACTGTAAGCCGCTGTCCACCTGCGTGCGGTGCTGAAGCCGGCTCTCATCCATTGTCCCCTGCTGTGTCGGCAAGCAGCGCGAGCAGGGGACAATGAATGAAAAAAAAAACCCGACATGGGGTCCCCCCTATATTTTACAACCAACCCGGCAAGACTCACAAGTGCGGGCTGCTATACTCAGGCTGGTAAGGGGCCATGGATATGGGCCTCCCCAGCCTAATAACAGCAGCCCGGAGCTGCCCAAAAAAGGTGCATCTATTAGATGCGCCAATTCTGGAGCTCTGCCTGGTTCTTCCCACTACCCTGTAGCATTGGCATATGGGGTAATGAGGGGTTAATGTCACCTTCCTCTTGTAAGGTGACACTAGCAGGCTTGGTAATGGAGAGGTGTCAATAAGACACCTATCCATTCCTAATCCCACAGTTGTTAAAGAGTTAATAAAACCCACACAGTAAGAAAAAAGTATTTTAACCCCTTTCTGACCTCGGATGGATAGTACGTCCGAGGTCAGAACCCCCGCTTTGATGTGCGCTCATGCAGTGAGCCCGCATCAAAGCCGGGACATGTCAGCTGTTTTGAACAACTGACATGTGCCCGCAATAGCGACGGATGAAATCGTGATCCACCCGGTGCTATTAACTAGTTAAATGCCGCTGTCAAGCGCTGACAGCGGCATTTATCCGGCGCTTCCAGCCATCGGGCCGGAAATGAGCACATCGCCGACCCCGTCACATCATCGGGGGTCAGTGATGCGTCTGCATAGTAACCATAGAGGTCCTTCAGACCTCTATGGTTGCTGATGTCGGATTGCTATGAGTGCCACCCTGTGGTCGGCGCTCATAGCAATGCAGGAATTCAGCTACATAGGAGCGATCTGATGATCGCTCCCATGTAGCGGAGCCGATTGAGTTGTGCCAGCTTCTAGCCTCCCATGGAGGCTATTGAAGCATGGCAAAAGTTAAAAAAAAAATGTGAAAATAAAAAAAAATAAATATGAAAGTTTAAATCACCCCCTTTCGCCCCATTCAAAATAAAACAATTTAAAAAAAAAATCAATCCTACACATATTTAGTATGGCCGAGTTCAGAATCGCCCGATCTATCAATAAGAAAAAATGGATTAACCTGATCGCTAAATGGCGTAGCGAAAAAATAACTTTTTTTTGGTCGCCGCGACATTGCATTAAAATGGAATAACAGGTGATCAAAAGAACATATCTGCACAAAAGTGGTATCAATAAAAACGTCAGCTGGGAACGCAAAAAAATAAGCCCTCAACCGACCCCAGATCACGAAAAATGGAGACGCTACGGGTATCGTAAAATGGCGCAATATTTTTTTTTTTTTTTTTTAGCAAAGTTTGGAATTTTTTTTCACCGCTTAGATAAGAGAACCTAGACATGTTTGGTGTCTATGAATTCGTAATGAGTTAACCTAGTAAAAAAGCCAAACAAAAAACAAGTGTGGGATTGCACTTTTTTTTTCAATTTCACCGCACTTGGAATTTTTTTCCCGTTTTCTAGTACACGACATGGTAAAACCAATGATGGCGTTCAAAAGTACAACTTGTCCCGCAAAAAATAAGCCCTCACATGGCCATATTGATGGAAAAATAAAAAAGTTATGGCTCTGGGAAGGAGGGGAGCGAAAAACTAACACGGAAAAAAAACAGAAAATCCCAAGGTCATGAAGGGGTTAATGAAATAAAACAATGCACATAGTTTTTCCATCTTTATTCTTCTGCCATTCCAAGCGAAGCCCTCGATCTCCTGGAAAAAAGTAAAAATAAAAACCCAACAATATACCCATACGCCGTACAGCCAAGTCCCACGCAGTAATCCATATCTGGGGGCATTTACATTTTGCAACCAGGAACGCTGCTAGTGCGGCTGCTCCCGGCTGTAAATGACTGAGGAATCAATGAAATGCAGGGAGCGGAGCATCGGAGACTAGCGGTGACGTCACCGAAGCTGCTCTCCTTGGCGGCATGAACGAAGATGAACTCTTCAGCCTGGGAATCAGCTGGCATAGGACATTTTGATTGCTGGCTACAGCATTAATTTTGGCATTCATGAATTGTTTCTGTTTATCGTGTTTACCGATCAGGCTAATTGTTTTTATAGATAGGACTTTTGTGTACACGGCGATATCACATGTGTATGTTTTTTATTATCTTTATTTTTTAATAGGGGGAAAGGAAAGCGATTTGACTGTTGTTTTTTTTTTTTTTTTTTGTAAATATGAGAAACTTTTCTTTTTTTTTTTTTGACTTTTCACTGTACTTGTTAGTCCCCTTAGGGGACTTTACCCTGTGATCTTCTGATAATTTGTGCTATATACACCAATACCTCAACAGTATTGCTGTGTATATTGTAAATCACGATCTCCATACTCACAAGCATTATGGTCTTCAGCAGACCCTCGGCTGTCCTAACAACCCATCAGCGATCATGTCGTGGGCGTGCCGCTGGATGCATAGAATGACACACCCCTCGCCGGTGCATTGTTAATGCTGCTGTCAGGCTAACAATCGTGGGTGGCGTTTCATGCTACCTGCGATCGTTAGGCCGGAGTCACACTAGTGTATGGCATCGGATGCGATATGCTAATGACCCTCAGCTCCTGCTCTGCTGCGAGTGGGAGCCGAGTGCCAGTGCTCCGTCCTCTCGCATGACAGGATTGGCGAGTAGCTGTGGAGGAGACAGAGAAAGTAATTTCTCCATCTCCTCTGCTGCCAGCGTCGGCAGGAATCGTATTGCACTTGGGTGATATCCGAGCGTAGTGTGATGTTTCCGCTCCTTTAAAAAGTTTTACCACAAATAAAGTTAATTTTCATCAATAGATCTTGGAATAAAAATAAGTTCCACAATTCGATGTGTTTTAAATTTATTTTAACGCATCCAATTGTGGAACATAGTTTTATTCTAAGTTCTAGTGTTGAAAATGAACTTTGTTCATGGGGAAACGCCTTTAAACTTAAGGGGGTTCTCCAGAGAGAGAAAATGTATTTCAATGTATAGTCTGTCTAAAACTATAAAATCCCATACCCCTCTGTCTGTACTTAGTTGTTACTTCATGTGATTTCACTACTTCTCACTGTGAGCTCATGTCACAGCACTGCTGCTGCTTCTGAGTGTCCGCCTCCCTTCTAGGACATGATATCAAAAACCAGAAGACATGGATTGTCTTGCTGTTTATAAGCCAAGCTGTGAAGGTCCAGACAGTGCAAAATGAGAGTCGAGGGGGAGGAACATCAAACCGGCTCAAAGACTGTGCTAAGCCTTGGGGAGGGGGATGACTTATGAGCAACAAGACTATTGCCACTCCCCCGGATCCACAATGTAACCTCCCAGAAGGTAGGGAAGCACTCAGGAGCAGCAGCAGTGCTGTGACACGAGGACACTGTGAGAAGTAGTTATATAACATGAGGTTACATATAAGAACAGGCAGTGGGATATGAGTCTTCATCGTTTTAGACGGAATGTGGAGTGAAATAGATTTTTATCTCCCCAGAGTACCCCTCTAACATTTTTAGTAACTTCTAACTCCTTTTTTTTTCCCCACGTAGGTAGAACCAAATGTTACAGTTAACGACATCAAATTGATGTTTCATAAATGTTGTAAGTATTATGGTATGCGTTCTTATGACATGTGTTTTTTTTTTCCTTTTGTGACATGAGACATCTATGTAGCGTAGAAGGAAAAAAAAAGAGGAAATCTGGTCTAAAGTCGCTTTTTTTTTTTTTTTTTTTTTGTCCTGTGGTATTTTGTGCCAAATTCTTCAAAATGGTACATGAATTTTGCACAAAATAAAAAATGCTAACACAAATAGACTGACTGATTAAGTAGTCACAAGAAGTGAACCATAGTATAAAAAACACAAGTTTTTATTGAAGCCAGGGCGAAACGTACGTTGGGGTGAGGAGGGTCTCTGGGACGGTTGTGGCTTTCACACGGGCACTGGTCGCTGTTTAGCAGTTTGGAAGGTGATAGAATTATATTATAACTGTCATTTCACGTAATCCTTTGGAGACCTTGCATTATTACTAGTGATGAGCGAGTATACTCTTTGCTAGGGTTTTCCTAAGCACGCTCGGGTGGTCTCCGAGTATTTGTTGGTGCTCGGAGATTTAGTTTTTGTTGACCCAGCTGCATGATTTACAGCTGCTAGCCAGCCTGAGTACATGTGGGGGTTGCCTGGTTGCTAGGGAATCCCCACATGTATTCAAGCTGTCTTGCAGCCGCAAATCATGCAGCTGCTGCAAGGAAAACTAAATCTCCGAGCACTAACAAATACTCGGAGACCACCCGAGCATGCTCGGGAAAACCCGAGCAACGAGTATACTCGCTCATCACTAATTATTACCACTGTGGACAATCTTTCTGGGTGCAATTTATGTTACCTCCACTGCATCTCCCATAGGATGCAAATTTATGGTTAAGTTTCAAATACTGGGAGTGCACCACATTTTATTACAGCGGTCTGTGCTGGTGTGTTTTTCAGCTCTAGGTCTTTATGTAATTGCTTATTGGTATTATACCACCCATTTTTAGTATGAATTAGTATCCACTATATATTGGGAATTACTCAATTGACACATTAGAGCTGCATACAGTACAGACCAAACGTTGGACACACCTTCTCATTTAAAGATTTTTTCTGTATTTTCATAACTATGAAAATTGTACATTCACACTGAAGGCATCAAAACTATGAATTAACACATGTGGAATTATATCCTTACCAAAAGTGTGAAACAACTGAAGTTATGTCTTCATATTCTAGGTTCTTCAAAGTAGCCACCTTTTGCTTTGATGACTGCTTTCCACACTCTTGGCATTCTCTTGATGTGCTTCAAGAGGCAGTCTCCGGGAATGGTTTTCACTTCACAGGTGTGCCCTGTCAGGTTTAATAAGTGGGATTTCTTGCCTTATCAATGGGGTTGGGACCATCAGTTGTGTTGAGCAGATGTCTGGTGGATACACAGCTGATAGTCCTACTGAATAGACTATTAGAATTTGTATTATGGCAAGAAAAAAGCAGCTAAGTAAAGAAAAGAGAGTGGCCATCATTACTTTAAGAATTGAAGGTCCGTGTTAGTAGTCGAGTTCCCGCCGCTGCACAGGGGGAATCTCGAACCATGTCTGCTGCGGTCTCTCATTCTGCATCAGCCGCAGTGGAACCTGCTCAGCGGAGACGTCGGTCCCAGCGTCTCGCTCAGTCTGATTCTGTGCACAGGGTTACTGCTGCCTTTCCAGGCTCTGCCATTGTAACCTGTACTGATCGGCAGCGAGCAGACATATCTGGGACTAAGTCCTGCTTTTCACCTTCTGAGAATGCCCAAAGGAAAACCTCTCAGTGGAGGTCTGGGGTCACATGCTCAGGTACTGCAGTAGCTCCTATTGGTCCTCTAAGAAGGTCCTGAAGTTGCTCAGTTACTGTAGCAGTTCTTATTGGTCCTCTAGGAAGGTTCTGAACTTGCTGCAGCTATAAAAGGTTCGCATGGCCACACGGCCATGCGCTAGTATACACTTGTTTACGTGTGTGTGTTGTGAGTGAATGTCGCTCTTTAATCATCCCCTCCCTTGTGTTTGAATGCTCACTTAAGGAGGATGATTGTAATCTAGCGCCCGACTTGTCACCAACACTGGTACACAAACTATTACTGTGACTGCAAGTGTGGCGCCGTGCGCTATCACCGCGCTTTCCAAACCCAAGTCTGGGTAGTTAGTGGTGTCTGCCAGTGCGGCACCGCAGGCACTCTCGTGCTACTTAATTATTATTTCTGTTACGTGCGGTACCGCGGCTCTGTGACGCAACAGGGTTTGCTTCTTTCACACAATAGTCCGTCATTGCTTAGCAGCAGGTTCCATCTCTGCACGGTGGACCCCGGGCTGCGAACGCACCTTATTCCTTTTCTCTAATTACTTGGTGCGTTCCGCTAGCCCGTCAGTCAGTCCGAAAAATTGGGCAAATTTTGAAAGTGTCCCCAAGTGCAGTGGAAAAACCATCAAGCGCTACAAAGAAACTGGCTCACATGAGGACCGCCCCAGGAAAGGAAGACCAAGAGTCACCTCTGCTTCTGAGGATAAGTTTATCCGAGTCACCAGCCTCTGAAATCTCAGGTTATCAGCAGCTTAGATTATAGACCAGGTCAATGCCACACAGAGTTCTAGCAGCAGACACATCTCTACAACAACTGTTAAGAGGAGACTTTGTGCAGCAGGCCTTCATGATAAAATAGCTGCTAGGAAACCACTGCTAAGGGCAGGCAACAAGCAGAAGAGACTTGTTTGGGCTAAAGAACACAAGGAATGGACATTAGACCAGTGGAAATCTGTGCTTTGGTCTGATGAGTCCAAATTTGAGATCTTTGGTTCCAACCACCGTGTCTTTGTGCGACGCAGAAAAGGTGAACGGATGGACTCTACATGCCTGGCTCCCACAGTGAAGCATGGAGGAGGTGTGATGATGTGGGGGTGCTTTGCTGGTGACGCTGTTGGGGATTTATTCAAAATTGAAGGCATAGTGAACCAGCATGGCTACCACAGCATCTTGCAGCGGCATGCTATTCCATCCGGTTTGCGTTTAGTTGGATCATCATTTATTTTTACACAGGATAATGACCCCAAACACACCTCCAGGCTGTGTAAGGGCTATTTGACCAAGAAGGAGAGTGATGGGGTGCTACGGCAGATGACCTGGCCTCCACACTCACCAGACCTGAACCCAATCAAGGTGGTTTGGGGTGAGATGGACCGCAGAGTGAAGGCAAAAGGGCCAACAAGTGCTAAGCATCTCTGGGAACTCCTTCAAGATTGTTGGAAAACCATTCCCGGTGACTACCTCTTGAAGCTCATCAAGAGAATGCCAAGAGTGTGCAAAGCAGTGATCAAAGCAAAAGGTGGCTACTTTGAAGAACCTAGAATATAAGACATTTTCAGTTGTTTCACACTTTTTTGTTAAGTATATAATTCCACATGTGTTAATTCATAGTTTTGATGCCTTCAGTGTGAATGTACAATTTTCATAGTCATGAAAATACAGAAAAATCTTTAAATGAAAAGGTGTGTCCAAACTTTAGGTCTGTACTGTACTTGCCACCTTTGACATGGTCAGCCATTGATACCATTGCGAGAGCCCCTCCTATTGGTCATTCTTGTTTTTTCATAATTTTTGTTGTGTGTATTTTAAAGTTCTTTAATAAAAACTTGTGTTTTTTTATACTATGGTTTGCTTCTTGTGACTACTTAATCAGTAAGTCTATTTGTGTTAGTGTATTGTTGAAGTACCATTGTCGTTACATTCAGGGACGTTTTTCTTGATAATGCAAAATAAAAAATGGTTTTTTGTTTGTTTGGTTTTTTTACCTGTTTTTGCATCTTTTTTTAGTTTGTGTTCTTCTAAAATTTTGCAATTTTAAAGACCTATATAAAATCACTCCACCGGAGAACATCTGTGCAAAAATGTTATGACTTTGATGAAATCACAATTGATGTATCGCCTGAAAACATCTGGTAACCCCCAAACCCACCCACAGTGGTGAACATCTAAAAAGAAACAGGGAAACGTGTATAAAATAGAGGCACAATAATAAACAGGGAAAAACTAAACATAAAAAGTATGGCCAGGTACTGCACATCCACCATCAGATCAATAGGTGGCAGATCCCGGCTGTGGCCACTATTCCGATGTTGGAACTGTGCAGTTCTATCCGCAGCCGACATCAGGAGCAGATGATCGGGAGATGTGCCGGTTGTCTTGGTCCTACCGATCACACATTGATGAGCTAGCCTAAGGTCTTATGTTATGGACTAGCTCTATACATATGTGAAAGTTGAGCTGATCTTTGTTTTCACATATTGGCTAAGAGGAACTCAGAGGAATAAAGATAAAAATTGTAAATTCTCCTATCAGAAGGAGCTCACTGGCACATTATCAGTTAACTCGTTCTACAGCTAGCATGCACAGTACAAAAAAAGTTTGTGTACAGCCATATAGTGCACATTTTATAATGAATCCCAATTACAAAATGTATTTTATAAACATGCATGTATTTTAGACTAAAAATCCATTGCCCCAAAGGTGTCAGTGTCATTTAATTTACACAAGATTTTCTGCAGTTGTACGTAGATGTAGAGGATCGTCATTACCGGCCATCATTTCTTCTACAATAGAGCAAATGACAGAAAAGAATGATGTACCCGCCGCGTATTGTACTGTCTGTTGCTAAGCGATGGCCCAAATATGTTTCGGCCTCTGCCTAGTAATAGAGATAAGAAATAATTTCCATAGGAAACTTTCCCTGTAACGTAAAACTCTGTTAAAAACACTCAGGCTGCTGCCTAGCAAACCGTACAAACACAATTATCGGCAAGCCTGAAAAATACTCTTTCCAATTGCCAATATTTCTATAAAGTTTATTTTTGATTTACAAATCTAGCAAAGATGCAAACTGGGATCTGCTGACGGAAGACCGGGTCATGTAAGGGCTCGTGCACACCATCCTTAGTGCTGTCCATGTACCGATGTTGTTCTGAGGCCGTGCACATGGATATTTTTTTTTTTTCTCGCAGAGGAAAAAAAACTGTAGGTAGCATGCACGATTTGCCTCCTCAGATCACCCTCGCCCACTCAAGTCTATGGGACCGTGAAAAAAAAAAAAAAAATCAGCCCACCCTAGGATGACATCTGAGTGTAATCTGTTTTTCAGGGACTGATCTATTACAGAAGGTGAAGAATTTATATTTTTTTCTCTCCACCTCTGAGAAAATCAGATCCCAGATGAGTCTGATTGGCATAATCAGAGGTTTCCTTATGGTGAACACATAGCGGATTTTTCTGCTGAGGATTTGTGTGGAATACAAAAACTTAAAATATGTGGCAAACAAGCCCTTTATCCCAGTAAGAACCGCTGTGGTTTATCCAGTGAGGAAATTCTCCAGCAGAATGGAACTTACATTTGGGGTATGTGCGCATGTTCTGGATTTTCAACACAAAAATACTGATGTGTTGGCATGAAAAACTGCGTAAAATTCACACATTTTTGCGTGCTTTTTTTTTTTTTTCTGCTTTTTTTCTCATTACTAAAATGGATGAAAAACGCGAGATTTCCGAAATGCCTCCGTGCATATGTCACTGTTTTTAATTAATTTTTTTTCTAGTTTCTGAATAAAATGGAATGGTATATGTAATGCGGCCAAACACGGAACAGTTTCTGCACATAAGTAACAGCCGTTCAATTCTATTCTCTATATCAAAGTGACTTGTCCCCATGTGTTCGATATAAAATACTGTAAGCGGTCATGTCATGCCATCTGCCAGAAAAAATACAAAGGGCAGAGAAGGGGCACTGGTCTCCGACCACCCTTGGCCCAGTTAGAAAGGGTTTTTAAACTAATAAACTGTAGGAAAGTAGGTTATAGCTGAACTGTTAAAGGGGTTGTCCATTACAGTCCATATATCATAAATCTAAAAACAAAAACAGACAGAAACTTGGCACAATATTGATTGGGAAATTGTACAAGTAGCTCGGACCTAGTAATGAGATTTTAGAAATCCATTTTCCAAGTGGCAAAGGTGAGTTTTTAGATTTTGACTACAGATTACCTTGACATATGACTTTTTCCATTTCTTGTTTTTCACTTTTTGTTTTCTAAAGCTTATTTCTTCTCTTACAGATCCTCAGTGGTATCCAGCAAGACAATCAATACGGTTAGACCCCAGTATGTAGGGGAGATTCCCTTAGGAGTAAATAACTTTTAAACAAAGTTTTGCTTTACTTTTGATAATGTTCGTATAGATGATGTTTCTCATCATCTTCGCACTCAACCTCATCTGATTATTAATATTAAGAATACACATTAGATTATACAATGTTCATTGAGCTGGATTACGCAGAATGTGTTGTATTGAATAGATTAACTTTTTTCCATTAAAACTATAAGACTACAGAGCTATATATACCGTATATATTTTTAAAGTTTTTACCATCCGTTGTGGAGCTTTTATTATACTACAATGTAAATCCGCACTAGTCCCTTTACCCATAGTTTAGTGTAACATAGATAAGAAATAATCAGAAATATGCAACGATCTAACACTGTAATATCATCTACATAGGGCTCCGATTTCTCCGGAGGAGATTGAAGTCTGAACATTATGTACTGAACATTTACAAGTATTTCCATGTTTTCAATATAGAGGGAAGGTCATTAAAAGACGAAGAAGTCCTGCGAGAGCTTCCAGTTGGCACCACAGCTACCTTATATTTTAGAGATTTAGGTCCCCAAATTGGATGGACTATGGTAATCATTCAAATTATTCATCTATAGTTAAAATAAAAGGGTTTTCCAATTTAGAAAAAAAATATTTTCCTTAAAGCTCGTTGCAGATGTCATTCTTGGGGGGATTTGAACCCAGGACCCCAGTGCTGAAAAGTAACAATGCTAACCACTGAGCCACCTTGCTGCTACAGATTATGTCCAATATTGTAGTTCGGCCTCATTCACGTGTCTGCAGTCACTTTCTTTCTATTCAGTCCTATTATGCAGTCATGAATTTTAGATACTTGTTTGTAATATGGAGTAAAGCTGAGATGTTAAAGGGAATCTGTCACCCCACAATTCGCCTATAACCTGGGGCCACCGGCATCAGGGGCTTACCTCCTATCTTCATACGATGACGTCCTCTTTGCTTCCTGTCGCGCCTCTGGCGCAGGCGTACTTTGCCCTGTTGAGGGCAGACCAAAGTACTGCAGTGCGCAGGCGCCGGGCCTCACTGACCTTTCCCGGCGCCTGCGCACTGCAGTACTTTGTTCTGCCCTCAACAGGGCAGACAAAGTACGCCTGCGCCGGAGCCGTGGCAGAAAGCAAAGAGGACGTCATCGTAAGAAGATGGGAGGCCCCGGACCGGACCGTGACACCCATCGGACCCGAACCGGGACAGCCCCTGGGTGAGTATAATATAATGTGATTTTCTTATCTTTCAGGTTACATCGGGGGCTTATCTACAGCATTAAAGAATGCTGTAGATAAGCCCCTGATGCTGGTGGCCTATGCTTATAGGCGAATTTTGGGGTGACAGACTCCCTTTAACAGTGTCAACTGTTTGTAGTGGGAAGCTCCGGTGGAGAATCGCGGCTGGTCAGTCAGGTCATCCTGACACAGAGTGGCTCAAAATCACCATCCACATCAATGTCCATCTGATTGCAGCTATTAAATCTATTTCTGATGTGGATGGCGCTTTGACACTACGCAATGGTCCCGATTCATCATCTTCTTTTCTCGTCTTGTGGTATTCATTGCCGTTTTCTGTGCCAAATTCTGCAAAATGGCGCACGGAGTACTTGAATTTTGAATCGGTTTTAGCTTAGAAAAAAAAAGTCGCAAAAATTTTTTGGGGCGTACAGAAAATCACTTCAGGGGGAACCTGGAGCACATTAAAAAAAAAAAAAAAAAAAAAGTACGGTAGCTCCTATTCGAAATGTTGCAAATGATGAATCAGGTGAAAACATCTGGAAAGCCTAAAATCCACCCACAAGGGCAAATTAAATTAAAATAAAAAAATCAGACACTATGTCATTAATTAACTTTATATAAAGGTGACATTGACAAACTGAATATCGTACAAACAAAACTATACACGGCTGATTCAGTATCTGTTTTGTTTTTATTTTTTTGCAGGTTTTTCTAACAGAATATGCAGGGCCACTTTTTGTATATTTTTTGTTCTATTTCCGGATGCCTTTTTTCTACGGATTAGCCAAGGCTTTTACATCAAGTCCTCACTCCGTCGTTCAGTAAGTTCCATATTGAAGTAACGTTGCCTTTGCTTGATGTTGTAACCTGCTGATGACAGGCATTTTCTTCTCCAGCTTGGCTTGCTGCTGTCATTCGTTCCACTATATCAAAAGATTGATAGAAACAATATTTGTTCATCGATTTTCCCATGGGACAATGCCGCTGAAGAGTATAGTAAAGGTAAGGCGTACGGCTGCTTTTGTAGCATCCATTCATATGTATAGACCTAAGTACAACATCTGTATATAGAGAATGGTTGGGAAACCCTCCTGTATTCATATCTGTGATCTATGGGGGGTAAATCAATATCTGGTACTTTTACTGCAATAAAATGTATCAAAACTTGGGTGTCATAAGAATATGCCTAATGGGCCAGAACGATTATCCTTTTTAGTCTTTGTACTAAAATTATATGTAAAAATGATAAAATATTTGTATGTGATATGTAAATTACCATTAAATCAAATTAGAGGAATTATATATATATGGGACAAGCGGATAATATTCATTTAAAGGGAATCTATCAGCAGGTTTGTTATGTAATCCTAGAACACCATGATAAAGTTGCTGAGAGCCTGATTCCAGCAATGTGTCACTTACTGGGCTGTAATAATAAAATCAGTGTTTTATCAGCAGGAAATTATCACTAGAAGACTAGGAGCCTCATGCCTCCTAGGCAACTTCTCTATGTAACCACACTTCCCTCACTGATTGGCAGCTTTCTATAGTGTACACAGAAAGCTGCCAATCAGTGGTGTGGCTGGGGTTACACAGGGCTCAGCATTGTATCAAAATGACAGTAAGCAGACCAGCCAGTGACACATCACTGAAATTAGGGTTTCAGCCCAAACGCCATGCTGTTAGTCGGCATAGCAAAAACATGTTGACCGATTCCCTTGAAAGAGCGTTTCTATGCATAGTTATATAAGAGGTGTTAACTCATCAGAGGCAATCCTCTCCGATTGTGACTTTACGGGAGGGCGATCAGCGGATCACCTCGGCCCTTCTTACAGAATGACTTTATTTTGGCTCAGAGAGGGAAGTCCCAGCAGGACAAATCCTTCTATAATTATTACTTTTAAGTGCATGCTATGCAGTATATAGAATGGCCTATTAAATGACAACCCTTTCATAACGGCAGATATTCAGTCATGGCTGAAAGTGTTGTCACCCTTGAAATTGGTCCAGAAAATGAAGTATTTCTCCCAGAAAATTATTGCAGTTACATATATTTTGTTGTACACAAGTTTTTCCTTTTATGTGTATTGGAACAACACAAAAAAGGAGAAAAAAAGGCAAATTGTACATTTCGCACAACCTCAATAATGGGCTGGAAAAAAATTGTTGGCACCCTCAACTCAATATTTGGCTGCACACCCTTTATAATAAATAACTGCAATCCATCGCTTCCTATAACCACCAGCAAGCTTCTTATATCTCTCAACTGGAATTTTTGACCACTCTTCCTTTTCACACTGCTCCAGATCTTTCATATTTGAAGGTTGCCTACTCCAAACAGCAGTTTTAAGCTTTCTCCACAGGTGTTCAATGGGAGAATTCTTCAGCGCTTTGTTTCCATCCATTTCTGGGTGCTTCTTGTAGCATTTTTAGGGTCATTGTCCTGTTGGAAGACTCATGACCTAGGACGCAAATCCAGCTTTCTGACACTGAGCACTACATTTCAACCCAAAATGCATTGGTAATCTTCAGATTTCATGTCTTTCACACAGTCAAGGCATCCAGTGCCAGAGGCAGCAAAACAAACTCAAAACACCTTTGAACCTCCACCATATTTGTAGACAGTGTTCTTTTCTTTGTAGGCCTCATTCAGTAAAGAGAAGAAAGGTGTGCTTCAGCTAAAACCTCTATCTTGGTCTCATCTGTCCACATGACGCTTTCCCAGAAGGATTTTGGCTTACTCAACGTACATTTTGGCAAACTGTACTCTAGCTTTTTTATGTCTATATGTTAGCAGTAGGGTCCTCCTGGGTCTCCTGCCATGGTGTTTAATTTCACTCAAATATCAATTTATAGTTCATGCTGACACTGTACCCTGAGCCTGCAGGACAGCAGAAATGTCTTTGGATCTTGATAGGGGCTGCTAATCCACCATCCTAACTATCCTGTGTTGCAACCTTTCATCATTTTTTTTTTTTCTCTCCCATCCACGTCCAGTGAGATTAGCTACAGTGCCATGAGCTGTAAACTTCTTTATTATGTTGCACACTATGGACAAAGTAACATCAAGATATCTGGAGATGAATTTGAAACTGAAGCCTTGAGATTGTTAATATTTTTCAACCGTTTTGGTTCTCATGTCCTCAAACAGTTCTCTTCTCCTCTTTCTGTTCTTTCTGTTCTCCATGCTTATTGAGACACACAATGCAAAGATTGAGTCAACTTCTCCCCTTTTTATCTGGTTTCTGGTGTGATTTTCATATTGTGCACATCTGTTACTTGCCACGGGTGGGTTTGAATGAGCATCACTTGCTTGCAATAAAGTTGTTTACCCACAATTTTGGAAAGGTGCCCTCAATTTTGTCTGGCTCATTTTGCGGGTATTGTGTGAATTGATGTCCAATTTGCCTTTTTTTTTTTTCTGTATTTTTTGTTGTTGTTCCAATACACCCAAAGGCAATAAACAAACGTGTATAACACATGTGTAATTGCAATAGTTTTCTGGCAGAAATGCTTCATTTCTGGAACAATTTCAAAGGTGCCAACACTTTTGGCTATGACTGTATCAGATGCAGACAAGGAGCAGCTAAGGAACCCATACTTTTACTCATTGGGTGAGAGCTTTTTGTGCTTTAAATTGGAACTGTACATTGCACAAACTTTGCAAAAATAAATGGCACTGTTAAATAAAAGAAACATTGAACTATGTCGGAGAAACGTGCTACTTTTTCCACTTCTGAGCCTATTCTTCCATTCCTCCCTGCCTCCCAAACTTGTCATCCACTCTGAAACGGGGCTCAACTCCATCGTGCTTAGAAAAGACGCGCTGCCAACTCTGTGAGCTGTCAGTCTACACCTCCTGCTATACTTTAGGGAGAGGGAATGAAGAATAAGGATGAGAGTGAGAAAACAAGCAGGGAAAGTCAGATTATGCTGAGTGTTGCAATGAATCTTCTACCTCAACCTTGGAGTTGGATTCACATCTATACTGCTCATTACTGCTGTTTAATTTCCTTCATGCTACTTTTGTTTGTGTGCTAACGAAGGCATGAAGAACCGGAATCCCTCTTTGTGTTGTGCTCCAAATAGGAGACATCATATCGGCTCATTTCCACCTACCAGCTCAGAGGCAATTGCAAATTAAAAGATCTAGTCTACAGAGGGGAAAACTCGTGAAAATGAAGAATGCAAGACCTATAGAGGCCGGAAATAGTGTTACTCATCATGCACAGACAGGACAGCTTATTGTGAATCGTTACTTGAAAGTATGTAGTTATACGCATTGCCTCCACCATGTTTTACAGAGGATGTGGTGTGCTTTGGATCATGAGCTGTTCCAAGCCATCGCCATACATTCTTCTTCCCACTATTCTAGTACAGGTTGATATTCATTTCATCTGAGTAAAGAATGCTTTTCCAGAAATGGGCTGGCTTCTTTAGCTGTTTTTTTGGCAAAGCCTAATCTCGCCTTTCTATTTTTAAGGCTGACTAGTGGTTTGCACCTTGTGGTGAACCTTCCGTATTTGCTTTCATGAAGTCTTCTCTCTATAGGAGACTTGGATAATGAAACCCCTACTTTGTGGAAAGTGTTCTTCACTTTGGATGTTGCGAAGGTTTTTTTTTTTTAAACCCCTTACCGGCATCGGACGTACTATACCGTCCGATGCCAGCTCCCCTGCTTTGATGCAGGGCTCCGCGGTGAGCCCGCACCAAAGCCGGGACATGTCAGCTGTTTTGAACAGCTGACATGTGCCCGTAATAGGCGCGGGCAGAATCGCGATCTGCCCGCACCTATTAACTAGTTAAATGCCGCTGTCAAACGCAGACAGCGGCATTTAACTACCGCTTCCGGCCGGGCGGCCGGAAATGACGTCATCGCCGACCCCCGTCACATGTCCGGGGGTCGGCGATGCGTCTCCATTGTAGCCATAGAGGTCCTTGAGACCTCTATGGTTACTGATTGCCCGTCGCTGTGAGCGCCATCCTGTGGTCGGCGCTCACAGCACACGTGCAATTCTGCTACATAGCAGCGATCAGCAGATTGCTGCTATGTAGCAGAGCCGATCGTGCTGTGCCTGCTTCTAGCCTCCCATGGAGGCTATTGAAGCATGGCAAAAGTTAAAAAAAAAAGTTTAAAAAAAATGTGAAAAAAATAAAAAAAACATAAAAGTTTAAATCACCCCCCTTTCGCCCCAATCAAAATAAATCAATAAAAAAAATATCAAATCTACGCATATTTGGTATCGCCGCGCTCAGAATTGCCCGATCTATCAAATAAAAAAAAGTATTAACCTGATCGCTAAACAGCGTAGCGGGAAAAAAACTCGAAACGCCAGAATTACGTTTTTTTGGTCGCCGCGACATTGCATTAAAATGCAATAACGGGCGATCAAAAGAACGTATCTGCACCGAAATGCTATCATTAAAAACGTCATCTCGGCACGCAAAAAATAAGCCCTCAACCGACCCCAGATCACGAAAAATGGAGACGCTACGAGTATCGAAAAATGGCGCAATTTTTTTTTTTTTTTTTTTTTTTAGCAAAGTTTGGAATTTTTTTTCACCACTTAGATAAAAAATAACCTAGTCATGTTTGGTGTCTATGAACTCGTAATGACCTGGAGAATCATAATGGCAGGTCATTTTTAGCATTTAGTGAACCTAGCAAAAAAGCCAAACAAAAAAACAATGTGGGATTGCACTTTTTTTGCAATTTCACCGCACTTGGAATTTTTTTCCCGTTTTCTAGTACACGACATGCTAAAACCAATGATGTCGTTCAAAAGTACAACTCGTCCCGCAAAAAATAAGCCCTCACATGGCCAAATTGACGGAAAAATAAAAAAGTTATGGCTCTGGGAAGGAGGGGAGCGAAAAACGAACACGGAAAAACGAAAAATCCCCTGGTCATGAAGGGGTTAAGGGTGATCATCCACTACTGTTGTCTTTCAGCACACTTTTTTTTTTTTTTTTGCAGAATGTACCAAGCTGTTGATTTGGCTACTCTTAACATTTCTGCTATCTATCTGATGGACTTTTTTTTAGCCTAATAATGGTCTGTTTCTTTTCCATTGACCATTCCTTTGACCGCATGTTATGGGTTCATAACAGCTTCCAAATGAAAATGCCACACCTGGATTCAGCTCCAGACTTTTTACCTGCCTGATAGATGGTGCATTAATGAGGAAATAGCCCACTAAAGAGCTTTTGAGAAAATTATCCAATTACTTTTGGTCCTTTGCCATGGCGATGACTATATCATGGTGGTTGCCATGGTGACAATGATGCCATAATGGGTTGTGTTGCTGATGATTGTCATAATGGGTTGTCATGGTGACAATGTCATAGTGGTTGCCATGGCAACAATGTCAGTGTGTTGCCATGACGACGGGAATGTCAGTGAGCTGCCATGGCGGCTATGATGTCATATATGGGTTGCCATGGCGATGATGCCTTAATGGGTTGCCATGGTGATGATGTCATAGTGTGTTGCCATAGTGATGATGATGTCATAGTGGGTAGTCATGGCGATGATGTAATAAGTTGCCATGGTGATGATGATGTCATAGTAGTTGCCGTGGCAACGAAGATGTCATAATAGGTTGCCATGGTGACCATTATGTCATAGTGGGTTACCGTGGCAACAATGATGTCATAGTGGGTTGCCATGGTGACGATTCCATGGTTGCCGTGGCGATGATGATGCCATAATGGGTTGCCATTATGACGATGATGTCTTAATGGTTGTCATGATGATGGTCATATTGTGTTGCATTGGTGATGATGATGCCATAGTGGGTTGCCATGGTGACAATGATGTCATAGTGGTTTGCCATGGCGACGATGTCATAAGCTGCCATGGTGACAATGATGTCAGTAGTTGCCATGGCGACGATGATGTCATAGTGGTTGCCATAGCGGCAATGATGTCAGTGGTTGCTATTGCGGTGTTGCCATGGCGACAATGATGTCATAGTGGGTTGCCAAGTCAATGATGTCATAGTGGGTTGCCATAGCGACGTGGATGCCATAATGGGTTGCGTTGGTGATGTCATAATGGTTGCCATGGCGGCTATGATGTCATAGTGGGTTGCCATGGTGATGATGATGGCTGCAATGGCAGCTATGACGTCATAGTTGGTTGCCATGGCTAAGATGTCATAAGTTGCCATGGCGACAATGATGCCTTGGCAACCCATTATGACATAATCATCAGCCGCCTTGGCAACCCACCATGGCATTCATGTCATCATGGCAACACACTATGACAGCATTGTCTCCATGGCAAACCACTCTGACATCATGGTCGTCATGACTATGATGTCAGTGTGTTGCCATGGTGACGGGACTGCCAGTGAGTTGCCAAGGCGGCTATGATGTCATGCTGGGTTGCCATGGCAACAGTGATGTCATAGCGTGTTACCATGGTGACGATGTCATAATAATTTGCCATGGTGACGATTGTCATAGTAGTTGCTGTGGTGACAGATGTGTTGCTATGGCAATGATGACCTAATGTGTTGCCATAGCGATGATGAAGTTGTAGTTGCCATGGCGACAAACATGTTAGTGGTTGCCATGGCGATTATGCCATAGTGAATTGCCATGGCGACGATGATGTCATAGTGGGTTGCCTTGGCGACGTTATTGTCATAATGGGTTGCCATGGTGACGATGATGCCATAGTAGGTTGCCATGGCGATGATGATGTCATAATTTTCCATGGTGACAATGATGTCATAATGGTTTGCCACGGCAACAAATATGCCATAATGGGTTGCCATGGTGACCATGATGTCATAATTGGTAGTCATGGCAACGATGTCAGTGGGTGGTGAAGGCGATGATGATGATGTCATAGTCATAAAGGTTGCCATGGTGATGATGTCATAAAGGTTGCCATGGTGTTGATGTCATAGTGGGTTGCCATGGCGACGTTGATGCCATAGTTGGTTGCAATGGTGATGATTGTCATAATGGGTTGCCATGGCAGCAATGATGCCATAATGGGTTGCCATGGCAGCAATGATGCCATAATGGATTGCCATGGCAACGATTATGCCATGATGACGATGATGTCATAGTGGGTAGTCCTGGCGACATGTCAGTGTGTTGCCATGGTGATGATGTCATAGTGGGTTGCCAAGGCGATGATGTCATAGATGTTGCCATGGTGACTATGATGTCATAGTGGATTGTAATGATGCCATAGTGGTTGCCAAGTCGACGATGATGCCATAGTGGGTTGCCATGGCGCTGATGATGCCATAGTGAGTTGCCATGGCGACAATGTCATTGTGTTTCCATAGTGACGGGAATGCCACAGGGAGTTGCCATAGCAACGATTGTCATAGTGGGTTGCCATGGCGATGATGTCATAATTTGTTGCCATGGTGATGATTATGTCAGTGTTACCTTGGTGACAATGATGCCAAAATGGTTTGCCATGGCAACAATTATGCCATAATGGGTTGCTATGGTGACGATGATGTCATAGTTGGTAGTCATGGCAACGATGTCAGTGTGTTGCTATGGTGACGATGACCTAGTGGGCGGCCAAGGCGATGATGATGTCATAAAGGTTGCCATGGTGTCGATGTCATAGTGGTTGCCATAGAAACAATAATGTCACTGTGTTGCCATAACAACAGGAATGCCACAGGGAGTTGCCATGGCGACGATGTCATGGTGGGTTGACATGATGACAATATCATGGTTGCCATGGTGACAATGATGTCACGGTTGCCATGGTGACAATGATGTCATAGATGGTTGCCATGATGACAATGATGTCTTAATGGGTTGCCATGATGATGATGATATAGTGGTTGCTGTCGTGACGGTGATGTCATAGTGAGTTGCTATTGCAATGGTGATGTCATAGTTGTTGCCATGACGACAATGATATCATAGTGGGTTTTCATGGTGTCGGTGTTGCCATGACGATGAGGATCCTATGGATTGCCATAGGGAAAATGATGTCATAGTGGGTTGCCATGGCAACTATGATGTCACAGTGGGTTGCAATGGTAATGATGGCATTGTGTTGCCATGGCGACAGGAATGCCACAGGGAGTTGCCATGGTGACGACGATGTCATAGTGGGTAGTCATGGCAACGATGTCATAGTGGGTTGCCATGGAGATGATGATATCATAGAGGTTGCCGTGGTGATGATGTCATAATGGATTGCCATGGTGACTATGATGTCATAATGGGTTGCCATCGAGATGATGTCACAGGTTGCCATGGCGACAATGATGCCATAGTGTGTTGCCATGGCAACTCTGATGCCATAGTGGGTTGCCATGGCAATGATGATGTCATAATAAGTTGCCATGGTTATGACTGTTGTAGTGAGTGGAGATGATGTCATAGGAGTTGCCATGGCAACAATGATGTCAGTGGTTGCCATGGCGATGATGATGTCATTGAGGTTGCCATGGCGATGTCATACTGGGTTGCCATGGTGACGATGTCATAGTAAGTTGCCATGGTGACGATGATGTCATAGTAGTTGCTGTGGCAACAATTATGTCAGTGTGTTGCTATGGCGATGATGATGCCATAATGTGTTGCCATAGCAACTATGATGTAGTAGTTGCCGTGGCGACAGTGATATCATAGTGGTTGCCATGGCGATGATGCCATAGGGAATTGCCATGGCGATGATGTCATAGTGGGTTGCCGTGGCGACGTTGATGCCATAGTTGGGTGCATTGGTGGTGATTGTCTTAATGGGTTGCCATGGTGACGATGATGTCATAGTGGGTAGTCCTGGCGACATGTCAGTGTGTTGCCATGGTGACTATGATGTCATAGTGGGCTGCCATGAAGATGTCATAGTGGGTTGCCAAGGCGATGATGTCATAGATGATGCCATCATGGTGTGTTGCCATGGCGACTATGAAGTCATAGTGGGTTGCAATGGCAATGATGCCATAGTGGTTGCCAAGTCGACGATGATGCCATAGTGGGTTGCCACGGTGCTGATGATGCCATAGTGACAATGATGTCATAATAAGTTGCCATGGTGATGTCATTGTGGTTGGCATGGCGACAGTGTCACTGTGTTTCCATAATGATGGGAATGCCACAGGGAGTTGCCATGGCAACAAATGTCATAATGTGTTGCCATGGTGACGATTATGTCATAGTGTTACCTTGGTGACAATGATGCCATAATGGGTTGCCATGGCAACGATATCAGTGTGTTGCCATGGTGACTATGACATAGTGGGTGGCAAAGGCAAAGATTGTCATAAAGGTTGCGATGGTGTCCATGATGTCATAGTGGTTGCCATAAAAACAATGTCACTGTGTTGCCATGACAACAGGAATGCCACAGGTAGTTGCCATGGTGACAATGATGTCATAATGGGTTGCCATGGTGACAATGATGTCTTAATGGGTTGCCATGGTGACGGTGATGTCATAGTGAGTTGCTGTTGCAATGGTGATGTCATAGTTGTTGCCATGACGACGACGACGATGTCAGTGGATTGTCATGGCGACAATAATCTCATAGTGGGTTTTCATGGTGTCGGTGTTGCCATGACGATGAGGATCCTATGGATTGCCATAGGGACAATGATGTCATAGTTGGTTGCCATGGAGACTGTCATAGGTTGCATTGGCGACTATGATGCCATGGTGTGTTGCCATGGCGACTATAATGTCACAGTGGGTTGCAAAGTAATGATAGCATTGTGTTGCCATGGCGACAGGAATGCCACGGAGTTGGCATGGTCACGACTATGTCATAGTGGGTAGTCATGCCAACGATGTTATAGTAGGTTGCCGTGGCTATGATGATGTCATAGTGGGTTGACAAGGCAACGATGATGCCATAGTGGGTTGCAATGGTGATTATGTCATAAGTTGCTATGGTTACAATGATGTCATAAGTTGCCATAGTGACAATGATATCATAAGTTGCCATGGTGACGACGATGTCGTAGTGGGTAGTCATGGTGACTATGTCAGTGGGTTGCCATGGAGATGATGATGTCATAGAAGTTGCCGTGGTGATGATTTCAGTGGTTGCCATTGGCAACAATGATGTCATTGGTTGCCATGGCGATGATGTAATAGTGTGTTGCCAAGGCGATGCTGATGTCTTTGAGGTTGCCATGGCGATGATGTCATAGTGGTTTGCCATGGTGACGATATCATAGTAAGTTGACATGATGACAATGATGTCATAGTTGCATGATGACAATGATGTCATAGATGGCTGCCATGGTGACAATGATGTCATAATGGGTTGCCATGGTGACAATGATGTCTTAATGGGTTGCCATGGTGAAGATGATGTTATAGTGATTGCCGTGGTGACAATAATGTCATAGTGAGTTGCTATTGCAATGGTGATGTCATAGTTGTTGCCATGGTGACAATGATGTCTTAATGGGTTGCCATGGTGAAGATGATGTTATAGTGATTGCCGTGGTGACAATGATGTCATAGTGAGTTGCTATTGCAATGGTGATGTCATAGTTGTTGCCATGGTGACAATGATGTTATAGTGGGTTGTCATGGCGACAATAATCTCATAGTGGGTTTTCATGGTGTCGGTGATGCCATGGGTTGCCATGGCAACGATGATGCAATGGTGTGTTGACATGGCATCTATGATGTCATAGTGGGTTGCAATGGTAATGATGGCATTGTGTTGCCATGGCAACAGGAATGCCACAGGGAGTTGCCATGGTGATGACTGTCATAGTGGGTAGTCATGGCAATGATGTCATAGTGCCATGGAGATGTCAGAGGTTGCCATGGCGATGATGATGTCATAGTGGGTTGCCATGGAGATGTCATAGAGGTTACCATGGCGACGATGATGCCATAGTGTGTTGCCATGGCAACTCTGATGTTATAGTGGGTTGGCAAGGTGAGGATGATGCCATAGTGGGTTGCCATGGTGACAATGATGTCATAATAAGTTGTCATGGTGATGACAATGTCGTAGTGGGTAGTCTTGTGACTGTCATACTGGGTTGCCATGGAGATGACGATGTCATAGGAGTTGCTGTGGTGATGATGTCATAGTGGTTGCCATCACAAAAATGATGTCAGTGGTTGCCAAGGCGATGCTGATGTCATAGAGATTGCAATGGTGATGATGTCATAGTAAGTTGCCATGGTGACTATGTCATAATAGTTTCTGTGGCGACAATGATGTCAGTGTGTTGCTATGGCGATGATGATGCTATAGTGTGTTGCCATAGCGACTATGATGTAGTAGTTGCCGTGGCGACAATGATGTCATAGTGGTTTCCATGGCGCTGATGCCATAGTGAATTGGCATGGCAATGATGTCATAGTGGGTTGCCGTGGCGATGTTGATGCCATAGTTGGTTGCATTGGTGATGATTGTCATAATGGGTTGCCATGGCAACAATGATGCCATAATGGGTTGCCATGCAACGATTTTTGCCATGATGGGTTGCCATGGTGATGATGTCATAGTGAGTTGCCATGGAGATGTCATAGTGGGTTGCCAAGGTGATGATGCCATAGTGTGTTGCCATGGCGACTATGATGTCATAGTGAGTTTCAATGGCAATGATGCCGTAGTTGCCAAGTTGATGATGCCATAGTGGGTTGCCATGGTGACGATGATGTTATAGTGGTTGCCATGATGACTATGACATAGTGGGTTGCGAAGGCGATGATGGTCATAAAGGTTGCCATGGTAACAATAATGTCACTGTTGCCATGACAACAGGAATGCCACAGGGAGTTGCCACGGCGACTGATGTCATAGTGGGTTGCCATGGTGACCATGATATAATGGTTGTCATGATGACAACGAGGTCTTAATGGGTTGCCATGGTGACGATGATGCCATAGTGTGTTGCCATGGTAACGATGATGTTATAGTGGTTGCCGTGGTGATGATATAGTGGGTTGCCATGGTGACGATGTCAGTGAGTTGCTATTGCAATGGTGATGTCATAGTTGTTGCCATGACGACGATGATGTCATAGTGGGTTTTCATGGTGTCAGTGTTGCCATGACCATGAGGATGCCATGGGTTGCCATAGGGACAATTATGTCAGTGTTGCCATGGTGACGATGAAGTCATAGAAGTTGCCGTGGCAACAATGATGTTATGTTTGCCATGGTGAAGAGAATGGTATAGTGTGTTGCCATGGCGACAATGATGTCATAGTGGATGGAGATGCATAGTGGGTTGCCATGGCGATGCATAGTGGTTGGCATGGCGACACTGATGCATAGTGGTTGCCATAGCGACGATGATGTCATAGTGTCTGCCATGGCGACGATAATGCCATAGCGTGTTGCCATGGTGACAATGATGTCATAGTGGGTCTGCCATAGCGATGATGTTGTTATGGTTGCCATGGTGACAATAAGTTCATAGTGTTGATATGGCGACAAGGAAGCCATAGTGTTGCCATGGTGACGATTATATCATAATGGGTTGTCATGGCGACGATGATGTCATAGTGGGTTGTTATGGTGACAATGATGATATGGGTTGCCATGGCGATGATGTCATAGCGGGTCTTCATGGCAACGATGTTGTCATAGTGGTTTCCATGGCAATGATGGTTTCATAGTGTTGCCATGGTGACGATGATCTCAGTGGTTTGCCATGGCGACGATGTCATAATGGATTGCTTATGGTGACGATGAAGTCATAGTGGGTTGCCATGGTGACAATCATGCCTTAGAGGTTGCCATGGCAACGATGTAATAAGTTGCCATGGCGACAATGATATCAGTAGGTTTCATAGCGACAATTATGTCATTAGTTGTTGCCATGGCGACAATTTCATAGTGGTTGGTCATGGCGACAATGCCATAGTGCGTTGCCATGGTGACGATTATATCATAGTGGTTGACATGGCAGCTATGATGTCATAGTGGGTTGCAATGGTAATTGTCATAGTAGGTAGCCAAGGCGATGATGATGCCATAGTGGGTTGCCATGCCGATGATGATGCCATAGTGGGTTGCCATGGCGACAGGAATGGCACAGGGAGTTGCCATGGTGACAACTATGTCATACTGAGTAGTCATGGCGACGATGTCCTAGTGGGTTGCCATGGAGGAGATGATGATGTCATAGGAGTTGCCGTAGCGACAATGATGTCATAGTGGCTGCCATGGCAACAATGATGTCAGTGGTTGCCATGGTGACGATGTCATAGTGGTTTACCATGGAGATGATGATGTCATCACAGTAGGTTTTCATGGCGACAATTATGTCATTAGTGGTTGGTCATGGCGACAATTATGTCATTAGTGGTTGGTCATGGCGACAATTATGTCATAGTGTGTTGCCATGGAAACAATGATATCATAGTATGATGACATGGTGACGATGATGCCATAGTATCTATTGGATGGACTTACCTGCTTAATTGATGATGGATTTATGATGAAATAGCCGACTAAAGAGCTTTTGAGATAGTTGTTCAATTACTTTTGGTCCCTTACTCCAATTAGGATGTGAATACCCTCATACACGTCTACGTATATAAAGTTGGTGAGTGTCATGGTTTCTTTATTCTCACTTCGCATCCGTATGACATGCGTTTTTAACATTAGCTTTTACATACAGTAATTCTGTCATTTCAAACCAGTTTACTAACAATCTTATATACAGGGGACTCTTTTTAATCCTGCCCGGTGCACCCTGCCTTCCTGCACTTTATTGGTAAGCGCTGCCCTGTTGCCAGTATCTTACTCTGTGGGGGGTATACTAGTTACCCACAGGAGTGACATGGTCTATGTTCTTAGGTAACACTAAGGAAGCAGCTATCTATGGGACATTTGTATTTGGCAGGGTGTTCACCGGTGGTGACTCACTTCCCGTTTTAATCTTTTTGTACCATCCAATATATATTTATGCACTATTTGCCTGTGAACTAATAAACTATATTTTGCACTATTCTCTTGCTCCGTTTCTACTCCTGTTTCCTTATGGTCTATATGGAGTTAGTTTGCCTTTTTAGTTGCGGGTTCTTTCAGCACTATTTAGTGCTTTAGTTTCCCTGCTGACATGCTGCCTAGTTTTGTTATTAATCTTATATACAGATAAGATGACCGACATATCACTGAGATATATAATCAGTGCTTGTGTGTGTAGCTTACTGTACATGTATTCAGCCAATCATTAAATAAAAATGGTGTGGGGTCCCCATATTTTTCTTAACCAGCTGAGGAAAAGCCGACAGCTGGGGGCTGATGTTTACAGTCTGGGAAGGGGGGGGGGGTAATAAACATGGAGCTTCCCAGTCTACTTAGCTGATACTGGCTATTAAATAAGGTGTGACCAAAAAAACAGTGATGTGGGGTCCTCCCTATTAATAACCAGCAAAGGCTAAGCAGATAGCTGCGGGCTGATAATAGCCAAGGAAGGGGACCCCCTCCCGGACTAACATCAGCCCTCAGCCACCCCAGAAATGAGTCATCTAATGGATGCACCAATTCTGGCACTTGGCCTCAGCTCTTCCCACTTGCCCTGGTGCTTGTAGCACGTGAGGTAATAGTATTGGGGTTGATGTCAGCTATTTTATGGCTGCTGACATCAAGCCCAGGGGTAATAATGGAGCGTTGTCTATAAGACTCTCCCATTACTAACCCCATAGCCAAATGTAATAGACAAACGCAGAGTAAAGTCCTATATTTGAAAAAAAGACTGCTTGACCCTTTCTTACCCACGTGTGCCATGCAATATACAGTGGGGCAAAAAAGTATTTAGTCAGTCAGCAATAGTGCAAGTTCCACCACTTAAAAAGATGAGAGGAGTCTGTAATTTACATCATAGGTAGACCTCAACTATGGGAGACAAACTGAGAAAAAAAAATCCAGAAAATCACATTGTCTGTTTTTTTAACATTTTATTTGCATAATATGGTGGAAAATAAGTATTTGGTCAGAAACAAAATTTCATCTCAATACTTTGTAATATATCCTTTGTTGGCAATGGCAGAGGTCAAACGTTTTCTGTAAGTCTTCACAAGGTTGCCACACACTGTTGTTGGTATGTTAGCCCATTCCTCCATGCAGATCTCCTCTAGAGCAGTGATGTTTTTGGCTTTTCGCTTGGCAACACGGACTTTCAACTCCCTCCAAAGGTTTTCTATAGGGTTGAGATCTGGAGACTGGCTAGGCCACTCCAGGACCTTGAAATGCTTCTTACGAAGCCACTCCTTCGTTGCCCTGGCGGTGTGCTTTGGATCATTGTCATGTTGAAAGACCCAGCCACGTTTCATCTTCAATGCCCTTGCTGATGGAAGGAGGTTTGCACTCAAAATCTCACGATACATGGCCCCATTCATTCTTTCATGTACCCGGATCAGTCGTCCTGGCCCCTTTGCAGAGAAACAGCCCCAAAGCATGATGTTTCCACCACCATGCTTTACAGTAGGTATGGTGTTTGATGGATGCAACTCGGTATTCTTTTTCCTCCAAACACGACAAGTTGTGTTTCTACCAAACAGTTCCAGTTTGGTTTCATTAGACCATAGGACATTCTCCCAAAACTCCTCTGGATCATCGAAATGCTCTCTAGCAAACTTCAGACGGGCCAGGACATGTACTGGCTTAAGCAGTGGGACACGTCTGGCACTGCAGGATCTGAGTCCATGGTGGCGTAGTGTGTTACTTATGGTAGGCCTTGTTACATTGGTCCCAGCTCTCTGCAGTTCATTCACTAGGTCCCCCCGCGTGGTTCTGGGATTTTTGCTCACCGTTCTTGTGATCATTCTGACCCCACGGGGTGGGATTTTGCGTGGAGCCCCAGATCGAGGGAGATTATCAGTGGTCTTGTATGTCTTCCATTTTCTAATTATTGCTCCCACTGTTGATTTCTTCACTCCAAGCTGGTTGGCTATTGCAGATTCAGTCTTCCCAGTCTGGTGCAGGGCTACAATTTTGTTTCTGGTGTCCTTTGACAGCTCTTTGGTCTTCACCATAGTGGAGTTTGGAGTCAGACTGTTTGAGGGTGTGCACAGGTGTCTTATTATACTGATAACAAGTTTAAACAGGTGCCATTACTACAGGTAATGAGTGGAGGAAAGAGGAGACTCTTAAAGAAGAAGTTACAGGTCTGTGAGAGCCAGAAATCTTGATTGTTTGTTTCTGACCAAATACTTATTTTCCACCATAATATGCAAAAAAAATGTTAAAAAAACAGACAATGTGATTTTCTGGATTTTTTTTTCTCAGTTTGTCTCCCATAGTTGAGGTCTACCTATGATGTAAATTACAGACGCCTCTCATCTTTTTAAGTGGTGGAACTTGCACTATTGCTGACTGACTAAATACTTTTTTGCCCCACTGTATATATATATATATATATATATATATATATATATATATATATATATATATATATATATATATATATATATATATATTATATACACATTTTTCCCTCCCACCCATTGACTTTCATTTGGTGAGTCTCAGACGTTTTACATGACCATACGCAGTATGCTGCAAATTTTTCCTCTCCCCCCCCCCCCCCCCTAATTCTAGGTGAGGAGAAACTTGCAGATGAGCATTGCCTAATTAAATATCATTGTAGCGAATACGAGGGTCTTCTCACATTGCATTCGCTGACTTTGAACGCTGATGTGAGCTAACCCTAAAACTGAGATTATAGAACTGTATCTTGAATGTATTGGTAAACAGCTAAAATGCAGAAACTTGTGTCACTTCCCAAATATTCCAGAACTATTTCTAATTACCCTTTAGGCTGTGTGCACACGTTGCAGATTTAGTGCGTTTTTGGTGCATTTTTTTCCTGGCAGATGTTCGAGAAAAACCTGATGCAATCCTGATACCAGCAAAGTGAATGAGAACCATGGAGTGTCCTGCACACGTTGCTTTTTTGTGACTTGCCGATTTGCTGCAGAAAATAATCTGCAGCGTGTGAATTCTGTGCGTTTTTCCCCATTGACTTTACTCAAATCAGTCAAAAATACAGGGTAAAAACACGTTTTTTTCAGCTGCATTTTTCCCGCCAAGAGCAGCAGAAATGGTGCAGAAATTTTACTCAACGTGTGCATGTAATTAAATGAATTGAGCCAGCTTGCATAAGTTTCCTCAAAAACGATAATTTGGTGTAAAAAAATAAATAAATAAAATGGAAAAACACAAATGGAGTGTTTCTTATCCTCGCCAGTCCAGTAGACTGTCCAATATGCTGGGTAATTTGCACTGTCAGTGATATCACCGCTGCAGCCAAACAGCGGAAACGGAGTGGCAGTGGAGACACAGCACCGGACCAGGGGAGGGTAAGTAAAAAGTAAAATTTAGTTTATTTTTTACATCTAACTGATCACGCTGGCTAAAGTTGCTAAAAAAAGGACGACCCCTTTAAGTAATGGGAGGAGAGTAGGCAGCCAAAAAACAATCTACAATGGGTCCATGTCCACCCTTAACACTCTGCCTAGAGATTGCCATTATCAGATTTATTTATAAGATCGGCGCCCAGCAGAGTAAAACTCTATTATATTGATGTTGTATCGAGTGTAGAAACAATGCAAACTTAACTTCCAGGATATTCGACTGCGATCGTCAAGTGTGAGGTTAATCCGGCTACCAGTAATGTTTCTCTCTACTACCAGTTTTGCTTTTAGGGTTAATTCTCGATGTACAATAACAAATTATATTGTGGTCAAATTACCCCATATCATATGAATGGGGGATAACTGTCTAACCTCTTAGACGGAGATTTGGATCTAGAGATCGGGGCTCTGTCTTGGGTAGAGGTGAGCATGCTCGGATTCTGCTCTGTATCTTTTCTGCCATAGACATTCGAGCCATGAACTTGGCCATTTCCGGGAAGTCTCTCTGACGATACATGGAGCGGTGACCTAGTATGCACTCCCCTGCTCCATTCAATATAGAAGAAGGGGATGACTCGTTTTATTGGGAATAACCCTTTAACTCTACCTCCAGGATAAGCACCATTTCTGGCAATGTTTAAAGCTTAACCGTACTGCCCCAATGAACTGAAGATGAAGCATCTACGAATGTCTAAGAAGTAACACTCCTATCAGACTATGGACTAAACTAATATTATGTCATCCATGCAGGAGAACACCACTGTGCTGTACAGTGTGCTACCATTACTTCTCAAATAGGCATCTCACTCACTGCTCATTTTATTCTGGATAATGAGGTCTACAGAATGTCAGGTACAGGCATTTATTCAAAGTTTTACTTTTGCTTGGCACCTAGACCAATTAGGTTACTTTAGGCAGACAGAAAAGTTGTCACTCTTCGCTAATCAATATATCTTGCTGAGGGTGTTGTCTGTTCCCTGAATAAGGGCTCACTCACATCAGCATATACATCGGAGGAGTGCTATCCGTTTTTCTTTTTACATTTTTTTTTTCTCTTATTGGACAGCACTTATGCCAATGTTAGAATCATAGAATGTTAGAGTTGGAAGGGACCTCTGGGGTCATTGTATTCAACCCCCTGCTCAATTCAGGATTCATTAAACCATCTCTGCAAATGAAAAATCACGATCTCCTATGAACGCCGGCCACAGGCTGACGTTCATGGGAGATTCACAATGACCGGCACGGGGGTCTTCTGCAGACCTCCGACTGCATTGGCAAACCATCAGCGATCACGTGACAGGGGTGCCAATGGGCGTGTCTTGTGATTTCCTTCCTCCCGGCGTGTGATTAATGCCGCTGTCAGAGATTGACTGCGGAATTTAACTTGTCGTCAACAGCTGCAGGTGGACTGAGGATCCACATGTAAGAAGAGGGACTGTGCCACGGGTACCTTTTCTGTGCCGGCTCGAACTGTCGGGGCTGTCTCCTCTGTTGTGCGGGGGAAAGCTTAAGAGACCGGACCAATCATTGCAGGTGGAAACAGGGGGTGTAGCTAGGAGTTTACAGGCTCAGCACGTGCAGAAACGGGCAGACTTGGCGGAAAGAGACAGCGGGCAGCAGGGAGACGTAAGTGCTCTGGCCCTGGAGCATCAGTATAGCGCAGGCCAGTGCTCGAGTTTCCCCGCCAGCGCTGACAGAGACTGTGGAGGAGGGATATGCAGTGTGCCCATTGGTGACCACAAAGCGCGGCGTTGAGCGCTCCAGGCTAGTGAGTACTGCGCGCATGCTGCCAGAGAGAGACCGGGTGCAGGGCCGTCATGTGCGCCCTGATTCATCAGTGTATGTCTGCCGGATCCCATTGGGCTCAGACAGTGCCGTGGTCCACGCTCCTCCGGTCACATCAGTACATGGACTAGGGGCTCAGCGGAAGGTACCGGAGATGGATCATCGTTACTTCCAGGACCATATTGGACAAGCGCCTCGTCAGCCTTTGTTGGCGCCATTACCTGTTTCGGGACAACCACATCTTGATAAACGTCTGACAGGATAAGTTAACCCCCCAAGAACTGTTAATACTCTTTTCCACTGTTTCTTAACCCCTGCATCTTATCTAAATTGTTGAACTGCCTACCCAACCCCCCGAGATAACGTTTAACCTCCCTGTGTGGAGTATCCCAGTGTGAATTAAAATTGTTAACCCTTGCTGTCTCCTGTCCGTCACTGCATCCAGCAACCTGCTCACACACACACACATGGCTGTTAGAGGCACATCATGGATGATCAAAGGCTGTCATGTGTTGGGAAACATGCAGACTCCGCGCCGGAGCCCTCATCAAATGTAGGGAGACTACCTTGGACATACCTATATGTCCAAGGTTGTTAAGGGGTTAGAGTCACTGTTGTTTTAATTTTTTTTTTTTTAGAAAATCAATAGTGCACGCGAAAATAAGCAACTTTTATGATATATTTTATCAGAGAAATCTTCTTTTTTTCTGCAGGACTGATCTTTTATTTTTAAAATGACCAATTCACAGGTAAAATCTGTATTCAGTGAAGACAGATTTTTACATTACGGAGATACAATATGATCAATAGCAATTGTCATTTCCCATGTACAGGGAAGGGAGGAGGAGGATGGGGGAGCTGGAGGCCGAGCTCTTGCTTTTCCCCTTCTACATAGAACCTTATAAGCACCAGCAGTCAACTCATATTTCAGTAATGTAATGTGTTTTCACTGAATACAAATTTTACCTGTGAATTTTGAGACTGAATGATCAGTCCTGGCGGAAAAAGAAGCAGATTTTTCCAACAAGATACATTAGAAAGTTTATCATTTTCATGTGTACTGGTGATTTATGGAATAAAGAGTAACTAGTAACTGGCGTTTCAATTTATAAGTATTTGCAGCAGACAATTCTACACCAAAAATGTGTCTTGGTAGGAAAAATGCTGTGTAAAATTTATGCTTTTTCCCCCCTGTTAGAATGGGTGAAAACCTTGCAAAAAAGCTGAAATAATTGACTTGCTGTAGATATAAAACTGCTTTAAATCTGCAAGAAAAACAATAAGCAGCGTCTGCCTGAGACTTCCGAAATCTCATTCACTTTGCTGGTACAGTAAAATACAGAGGGTTTTTTTTTTTGTGGCGAAAATGCACCGTGTGAACATACCATTCCAATCTGCATCGATTTTTTTTTATTGTAATTACGGTATCTCATGTATGCCCAGTTGATATTGGAGAAACAATCATTCAATCCCGGTCTGCTAGATAGGAGATGAACAGCAGACTATGGTGCTAAGAACTTCACTGGGTGAATAGTATTATGTATCTCTATATAATATTCTGTATTGTGTTAACATGTCGTTCTATTTTCCTAAGGGTCCTGGTATTATACGAGGGATAACTGTCAGATTGTTTTACAGAACTGCTTCTACTACTGGGGCTTTGCAGCGTGGCTTGCATACTATATCAATCACCCTTTGTACACTCCACCCTGTAAGTTTCAGAAAGATGTTTTGTATAAAACGCCCCGGTGTGTCCTTCAAGATCCATTATTTGTTTTGTTTTAATGTCTTACAGCTTATGGGAAAAAGCAGATAAGCTTCTCCATGATCATGTTTTTGGTGGGTATCTTCATAATATAAATATATATATATTTTGCCACTTGTTTTTAGTTTTCATAGATCCTATTTTATTGCAGTTTTCATATTGAGCGCTAGATATCTGTGCTGCTGCTGTAGTTAGGGCTATGGATTTACAGCCTGCTGCAAAACTGAATCTGATCACCTATGTATGATTAGTTACCTTTATTTTATAGGTACATCATTGCATAGGGGACCAGTTACAGACTCTTATTTGTTGTGGTTTTTCTTTTTTCACAGATGTGTGAAACTGGTAATTTCTTCATTCATGTAGCACTGAGTAATCTGAGAATAGAAGGTAGGCAATTTATTTTAATGTTATTAATTGTTTTTCTTATTTGACAGCAAATATTATTCGCATTAAGTGCACAACTACCATCAATGGATGGAGGGCAAGCAGCACTGACGCTGCTATCATGAGGCAAGTTGAATACTTTGCCTCAAGCGGAGCATTCCTAAAGACAGGGGGCGGCAGTCAGAAGTTAGAACACGTTGTCCCGACTCTCCCTGCTCTGACACTTGCAGACAGTGTCACAACAAGCAGCGATGCTGAGGATTTGCAAATCCTAAAAGTGTTTCTTTATTTTTTTAAACCGCCCCCCCCCCCAAAAAAAAATAAAAAAATAAATATATATATATATATATATATATATATATATATATATATATATATATATATATATATATATACACATACACATATATATATATATATATATATATATATATATATATATATATATATATATTGCAGTATGCAATATTTATATATTTATTTATTTTTTAATTAATTATAATCAAAGTTTACTTTTTTTTTTTTTTGCAGTGGTCCTCCAGTTGGCGACTGATGAAGCCGCCATGTGCTTTTGCTCTTATCAGTTGAATACAACTCTTAACATTGTCCCCTGCTGGCGCTGATCGCAGTGCGAGCAGGGGGGACAATGATGTGAGCTGTCTTCAGCACCCAGCCCCAGGGAACACTGGGCTTATAAATAGTGACCTACAAGGGAAGTATATTTGAACGGGAACAATTCCTTTAGGGCTCTTTTACACATCCTGGAAAAAAACACTATCCGAGATATCCATATGTGTGTTTTTAATACCTGTGGCATATGTGTGGCAATTGTGTGCCGCATCAGTATCACGCGTACCAGCGCCTGGGAAGCATTGATACTGTTTGCGCTGTTTCCTGGCTTCGGGTGCAGAAGACAGCTCACATCATTGTCCCCTGCTCGTGCTGCAATCAACGATGGCAGGGGACAATGTTGAGAGTTGTATTCAACTGATAACAGCAAGAGCAAGTGACACCTGGCTGGTTATGAAAAATACAGGAGAACTTACACCATTTTTTTAAAAAATGTATGTATTTATAGCACAGGCGGAGGCTGATGAGAGTATTCATCAGCCGCTCCCTGTGCTATAAATAAATACATTAACAAAAATGGCGTGGGTTCTCCTGTATTTTTCATAACCAGCCAAGCAAAACTGACAGCTGTAAACTTTAGCAAGACTGATTATCCAGAATAAAGGAATACCCACTCTGTATTTTTTAATTATTTAAATAAATATAAAAAAAAAAAAAAAAAAACAGCCAGCCAAGCTAAAGCAGACAACTGAGGGTTGCAGCCCACTGTTGCCATTTTTGTCTGACTGGTTATCAAAATACAGGGGAACCCATGTCATTTTTTTTTTATTATTATTTATTTATAGTGCAGGTGGAGACTGATGAATACTCCCATCAGCTGCCATCTGCTGTTGCTGTTATCAGTTGAATACAACTTTTAACATTGTCCCTTGCTGGCACTGATCACAGAGCAAGGGCATCGGGGAATACTGGTCTTATAAATAGTGACCTATTTTAAAGAAACGCTCCCATCAAAGTTTTTATCCTCTTAATAATTTACAGTCATCACATTATACAGCACTGTGTTATTTCAATTGTTCATTTTGTGTTTCTACCCAGCTAATTCTTCTCTTTTCCCTGTTCTTTGTAGAAACAGGAAACAGGAAGTCTCTTTTCCCTGCATTAATCATTCTTCTCTTCAACTCCTGAATCCTGACACAGCTGCTTAGATCCTCCCTTCGATAGGGATTTTGCAGTATTAACTCATGCCAGGAAAAATTGACCTCCTGTTTAGAAGGGTACACCTAGTCAGTGTTTAATCTTGTGATGTCATAAACCTAATGGAAAAGAAAATAATTGGGTAGAAAGGGAAAATGAGCAATTGTAAGTACACAGTGCTATATAATATGATCGCTTCAATATATTAAGATAATAAAGGGAGGAGAAGGAGTGCTGCTTCAATGTAAAGGCGCTTCTCCCCAGCGTCTACGTCCTTATAAATGGACTGGAGTGAGACTTCTGGCATACGGAACGCCACAGCTCGTCATGAATTAGACAAGCTATGGCATCGTGCTCCTGTCCCACCCCAGCTCCACTCCTTTTGTTAGAGTTGGGAAAAACTGGTGTGAAAACACCAACATTTTGGAACTTTTCAAAGCTTTAGCGCAACTTCTTTAGCGTAAATGTTTCGATAAATCTGAGCCTAAGCCTACAAAATGTACTGAGTAAAGAGAAGGACCGAGTTTGTTTTGGAATTGAAAAAAACTGTATGAACCGTATCAGGAAAAATGTTTTGGCAGAGCATTCATGCACTTAAGGGGTCTGTCATCAGGTCCTTTATTTCCATTCTCTGGAGACTAAGGCAGTGGAATGGGTTTAAAAATGGGTTGTACAAGAAACCAGTAAGATTTTGGCAGAAGTAAATGTGAAAGAAGTGATCTGATCACGATGTTCGTAGCGGCCAAAAAACTTAGAATAGTTTTTATACAGGAAGCCAAATATTGTTTTTTTTTTTTATACGGCCCAGTGCAAAATAAATTGCTATTTTACCTTTGACTTATTATAAAGGGCTGGACGTCTTCAGAGCAAAAAACCACCTGAATATTGGTCAGGTCACTAAAGCTGTTAAATGACTAGGAAATGTGAGATAAACTGTCCGAAATATCTGCATGTGTCAATTCTGGGGCAGAGTTAGTGCTCATTCACAGGTTTGTTATACATATTTCTATATGTGGCTCATCTGTAAATTAAATCTGTTACTTAAAAAAAAATTAATTAAAAAAATCTTCCACATGCTCTAAAATCCATGTGAGAGGGTTTCGTAGAACCACATTTGCTAGTACTGTAAAATAATTTTGGAATTTTTTTGTAAGCATCTGATAGAATCAATAATAATAATAATAATAATTTCTGAACATGACCTAACTGGTTTCCGTCCCTTTCAGGTCCCAGGTCGCGGAGGTATCCCTTTCCTACACGAAACCCTTTTACATGGTTGTTTTTCTTTGTGTCATGTCCCAACTATACCTATGAGGTAGGTATCGGCATCTCATCACTCCGGGAGCAAATTAGCGTTCTAATCTCATTAAAGTAAATGCCGGCTATAATGGCGGTTCTGGCAGAAGCGTCTGTGAGTTGCTGACGTGCCGTTCTCCTGCTGACATACTGTATATAGCATAGTGCCGACGCTGAGCTGGATGTGCAGTGCCTTCACTTTCTTTCCTAAAACCACATATAAATGAAGAGGAAAATAAAATACCGTAGATTGTAGAGAAAAAACGGAAGTAGGGAAAACTGTACCCAGCCGGACATTTCTATAGTATTACATAGGGGTGCTGTTAAAAATTATGTCCTACATAAATTGTTAAAGGGAACCTCTTAAAAGAAAATTACCTATTGATTAAATCAGGTTTTTGTGTTTGTAAATGGATTTTTAAAACATTTTGGCAACTTTTTTTAAATCATTTTTTAAGCATATCACAATTTGTATGAAAAATAATAATAAATAGAATATTGCCATTTTCACATTGGCTACTAGGACATTTTTAGATTCTAACTTGCTGTTTAAGGAAACCGCACATGTACATTAGCCACAATGAGCAGACTCTGATCCTATATTTGGAATCGAAGCATCTAATGCACGTGTGCAAAGGGAGGGAGAGCAGGAGGAGCTGTGACATCTCCTTTTCTGATAAGAGGGTCCTGTGCTATCAGCTGTATATACAGTGCCTTGTGAAAAGTATTCGGCCCCCTGGAACTTTTCATCCTTTTCCCACATATCATGCTTCAAACATAAAGATACCAAATGTAAATTTTTGGTGAAGAATCAACAAGTGGAACACAATTGTGAAGTTGAACAAAATGTATTGGTTATTTTAAATTTTTGTGGAAAAATTCAAAAACTGAAAAGTGGGGCGTGCAATATTATTCGGACCCTTTATTTTCAGTGCAGCAAACTCACTCCAGAAGTTCATTGTGGATCTCTGAATGATCCAATGTTGTCCTAAATGCCTAATGATGATAAATATAATCCACCTGTGTGTAATCAAGTCTCCGTATAAATGCACCTGCTCTGTGATAGTCTCAGGGTTCTTGTTTGAAGCACAGAGAGCATCATGAAGACCAAGGAACACAACAGGCAGGTCCGTGATACTGTTGTGGAGAAGTTTAAAGCCAGATTTGGGTACAAAATGATTTCCAAAACTTTAAACATCCCAAGGAGCACAGTGCAAGTGATCATATTGAAATGGAAGGAGTATCATACCACTGCAAATCTACCAAGACCCGGCCGTCCTTCTAAACTTTCATCTCAAACAAGGAGAAGACTGATCAGAGATGCAGCCAAGAGGCCCATGATCACTCTGGATGAACTGCAGAGATCTACAGCTGAGGTGGGACAGTCTGTCCATAGGACAACAATCAGTCGTACAGTGCACAAATCTGGCCTTTATGTAAGAGTGGCAAGAAGAAAGCCATTTCTCAAAGATATCCATAAAAAATGTCGCTTATAGTTTGTAACAAGCCACCTGGGAGACACACCAAACATGTGGAAGGTGGTGCTCTGGTCTGGTCTAAGAATAAAAAAAATTTTATCTTGCAATTTTCAAAGATTGTGATGTTACAAAAATGCCATTTACGAATACATGTACCATGAAAATGTGACTAAATAGCAGTTTGATTCAGATTTAGTAATTTTAGATAGGCGTTTGATTTTTTTTTTCTTTGTAAACCTGACACAAGATCTAAAAATGCCAAGTGTAAAGTTATATTCACACACAGCAGATTTGACTATGTGAATGGGCTGTGCAGAAATATTTGCACATGATGCGGAAACAACCCCGATTTTTCAATGTTGGAAGTTTCTGCAGTACAATTTGCCTTGGGTGAACAACATACATTTTCTCTTTCTTCTTTATGTGAATACCATTTATCTACTAGGATGAATGCACTTAAAAATAATTAACCTCATCTATCATCGAGCCTCTGCACTTCACATTTATAGCTTCATGGCTCTAGATGTGATTGCTATCCAATATGCCATTGTGCACAAAAACTAAGGATGGGTTAGGACTTATTATCCAGGATTGTCTTATTTTTTTTCCATGAAAAACAATCCACACACACACACACACACACACACACACACACACACACACACACACACACACACACACACACACACACACACTTCATATACATACAGGTTGCACATACACAGTACATAATGGCCTGTCTTCTTTTCAATTCCTCTAGACTTCCACAGTTAAAGGACCCTTGGTGACATTCACTTAACCATGATGTCACCAACAGTCCTTTTAGCCGTCTTAATCTTGGAACAGAACTGCTACGGGCCCCTAACACCCCTACCCTAATGCCCCTACCACCAGCCTTGACTGTAGATAGGGCTTAATTTTGGAGCAAAGCTTACATTCCAAAAATCCTGGAGAATCGTACTAGGGCTTATCTTTGAGGATATATATATATATATATATATATATATATATATATATATATATATGTGTATATGAGTATATATATATATATATATGTATATATATATATATATATATATATATATATATATATATTTTCAAGCGTTTGGACATATCTTCTTATTCAAAGATTTTTCTGTATTTTCATGACTATGAAATTGTAAATTCACACTGAAGGCATCAAAACTATGAATTAACACATGTGGAATTGTATACTTAACAAAAAAGTGTGAAACAACTGAGATTGTCTTATATTCTGGGTTCTTCAAAGTGGCCACCTTTTGCTTTGACTGCTTTGCACACTCTTGGCATTCTCTTGATGAGCTTCAAGAGGTAGTCACCGGGAATGGTTTTCACTTCACAGGTGTGCCCTGTCAGGTTTAATAAGTGGCATTTCATGCCTTATAAATGGTGTTGGGACCATCAGTTGTGTTGTGCAGAAGTCTGGTGGATACACAGCTGATAGTCCTACTGAATACACTGTTAGCTGTTTTTTTTCTTGCTATAATACAAATTCTAAGTAAAGAAAAACGAGTGGCCATCATTACTTTAAGAAATGAAGGTCAGTCAGTCGAAAAATTGGGAAAACTTTGAAAGTGTCCCCAAGTGCAGTTGCAAAAACCATCAAGCGCTACAAAGAAACTGGCTCACATGAGGACCGCTAACATAGAAAAAACTCAGAAAAAATACATACCATGAGATACGGCCTTCCCTAAACCCTGTCTGATGACAAATGCACACTTAGCAGGATGCAGCAGGCCTCCACTGATAAAGGCTAGGAGCGGCACAGGTGCGAGTGTGCATTTGTCATCAGACAGGGTTTTGGGAAGGCCGTATCTCATGGTATGTATTTTTTCACATGAGGACCGCCCCAGGAAAGGAAGACCAAGAGTCACCTCTGCTTCTGAAGATAAGTTTATCCGAGTCACCAGCCCCAGGTTAACAGCAGCTCAGATTAGAGACCAGGTCAATGCCACACAAAGTCCTACCAGAAGACTCATCTCTCCAACAACTGTTAAGAGGAGACTTTGTGCAGCAGGCCTTCATGGTAAAATAGCTGCTAGGAAACCACTGCTAAGGACAGGCAACAAGCAGAAGAGACTTGTTTGGGCTAAAGAACCCAAGGAATGGACATTAGACCAGTGGAAATCTGTGCTTTGGTCTGATGAGTCCAAATTTGAGATCTTTGGTTCCAACCGCCGTGTCTTTGTGCGACGCAGAAAAGGTGAACGGATGGACTCTGCATGCCTGGTTCCCACCGTGAAGCATGGAGGAGGAGGTGTGATGGTGTGGGGGAGCTTTGCTGGTGACAATGTTGGAGCTTTATTCAAAATTGAAGACATATTGAACCAGCATGGCTACCACAGCATCTTGCAGCGGCATGCTATTCCATCCGGTATGCGTTTAGTTGGACCATCATTTATTTTTCAACAGGACAATGACCCCAAACACACCTCCAGGCTGTGTAAGGGCTATTTGACCAAGAAGGAGAGTGATGGGGTGCTACGCCACACCTGAACCCAATCAAGATGGTTTGGGGTGAGCTGGACCGCAGAATGAAGGCAAAAGGGCCAACAAGTGCTAAGCATCTCTGGGAACTCCTTCAAGATTGTTGGAAGACCATTTCCGGTGACTACCTCTTGAAGCTCATCAAGAGAATGCCAAGGGTGTGCAAAGCAGTCATCAAAGCAAAAGGTGGCTACTTTGAAGAACCTAGAATATAAGGCATTTTCAGTTGTTTCACACTTTTTTGTTAAGTATATAATTCCACATGTGTTAACTGTTAGTTTTGATGCCTTCAGTGTGAATTTACAATTTTCATAATCATGAAAATACAGAAAATCTTTAAATGAGGTATGTCCAAACTTTTGGTCTGTACTGTGTGTGTATGTATATATGTATATGTGTATATATATGTATATGTATATATATATATATATATATATATATATATATATATATATATAATCTCTACTATATAAAGCTGAATGTGTGTATGTGTATGTCCGGGATTGGCATCTGCACCGTCGCAGCTACAGCCACAAAATTTTGCACAGTCACACGTCTGGACCCCGAGAGCGTCATAGGCTATATTGTGAGGCGAAATTTTAACCCCGCGCGTTCCAATTCACCAAACAATTTTGCCCTTATCTACATAATGGGGAAAAAAGTGAAAGGAAAAGTGTTGGAGGCGTCGCAGCTACATAAACAAAATTTTGCACAGTCACACGTCTGGACCCCGAGAGCGTCATAGACTACGTTGTGAGGTGAAATTTTAACCCTGCGCTTTCCAATTCACCAAACAATTTTGCCCCTATCTACATAATGGGGAAAAGTGAAAGGAAAAGTGTTGGAGGCAAATTGACAGCTGCCAGATGTGAACAAGGGGGACGTAAAGAGTGAGAGCGATGGCGCCAAAGAGTATATACCGTACAGTTGCTAAGGTGGGACCCCGACATGGGATACTCACCACACACGGGGATATGAACACACACAAAATGCGCCACACACTACCACATGCTTGAACACATACACCACCCTCAGCACACATTTCACCACACATACACCAACCTCGCCACATAAAAGTCGAAACACAAAAGTCGCCGCTCAAAACTCACCACGCGCAAAACTCGCCACATGCAAAAAATAGGCTCACGCAAAACTCGCCACAAGTGCAAAACTCACCTCATGGAAAACTCGCCACACACAAAACTTGCACATGCGGAAAAATTGCCACATGCACAAAATTTGCAACACATGCAAAAGTTGCCTCGCACAAAACTTGCACATACTCAAAAGCCACCAGACATAAAACTCACCACGCGCAAAACTCGCCATGCGCAAAACTTGCTGCACACAACTTGCTACACTAACCTGTCACATGCAACTCGACACACAAAAAGTTCCTACACGCATGTTGCCACACACAACTCAACACACACAACTTGACAAACGAAACTCGCCCTAAAACACACACAAGTCTGGTATTAGCCTTCAAAAATAAAATTCTGATTAATAAGCAGACAAACTACAACAGCAACAAATGTACCATATAGGAAATACGGCAGCTGTCAGTCACATGACCTGTCTATTATGTGTATGTGTGAGCTAATATATACTGCCAGGGGGGAGGGCTTCCTGTTGGCTGGGGATTTATCAGGCTGCCAATTTATCTTACAAATACTGAGGTAAAAATACTGAGCAAATAACGGGTTAACGAGGTCTAATACAGGAGATCACACAGGTATATACTATATACAGGGGAGATGACACACAGATATATACTATATACAGGAGAGATGACACACAGGTATATACTATATAAAGGAGGAGATGACATACAGGTACATACTATATACAGGAGGAGATGACACACAAGTATATACTATATACAGGAGCAGATTACCTACAGGTATATACTATATACAGGAGGAGATGACATACAGGTATATGCTATATATAGAAGATGACATACAGGTATATACTATATACAGGAGGAGATGACACACAGATATATACTATATACAGGGGAGATGACACACAGGTATATACTATATACAGGAGGAGATGACATACAGGTATATACTATATATAGAAGGAGATGAGATACAGGTATATACTATATATAGGAGGAGATGACATACAGGTATATACTATATATAGGAGGACATGACATACAGGTATATACTAATATACAGGGGAGATGACACACAGCAGGTATATACTATATACAGGGGAGATGACATACAGGTATATACTATATACAGGAGATGACATACAGGTGTATACTATATATAAGGGAGATGGCAAACATGTATATACTGAGGTGTGAGGTGAAAATGAAAAGGTGTGAGTGCAAAATGAGGAGTGAGGGAAAATAGTGTAGTGATCGGAAAATGACAGATGTGAGGTCGAAATGACAAGTGTTAGGCGGGAATGAGAGGAGTGAGGGAGAAAATGAGGTGTGAGGGAGAAAATGAGAGGTGTGAGGGGGAAAATTAAAGATGTGATTGGGAAAATGAGAGGCGTGATGGGAAAATAAGAGAAGTGACGTGCTATAACTAACCACAGATATTTACTATGCCCAGGCAACGCCGGGCTCTTCAGCTAGTGTGTGTGTGTGTGTGTGTGTGTGTATATATATATATATATATATATATACAGTGGGGCAAAAAAGTATTTAGTCAGTCAGCAATAGTGCAAGTTCCACCACTTAAAAAGATGAGAGGCGTCTGTAATTTACATCATAGGTAGACCACGGACTTTCAACTCCCTCCAAAGGTTTTCTAAAGGGTTGAGATCTGGAGACTGGCTAGGCCACTCCAGGACCTTGAAATGCTTCTTACGAAGCCACTCCTTCGTTGCCCTGGCGGTGTGCTTTGGATCATTGTCATGTTGAAAGACCCAGCCACGTTTCATCTTCAATGCCCTTGCTGGTGGAAGGAGGTTTGCACTCAAAATCTCACAATACATGGCCCCATTCATTCTTTCATGTACACGGATCAGTCGTCCTGGTCCCTTTGCAGAGAAACAGCCCAAAAGCATGATGTTTCCACCACCATGCTTTACAGTAGGTATGGTGTTTGATGGATGCAACTCAGTATTCTTTTTCCTCCAAACACGACAAGTTGTGTTTCTACCAAACAGTTCCAGTTTGGTTTCATCAGACCATAGGACATTCTCCCAAAACTCCTCTGGATCATCCAAATGCTCTCTAGCAAACTTCAGACGGGCCCGGACATGTACTGGCTTAAGCAGTGGGACACGTCTGGCACTGCAGGATCTGAGTTCTGGGATTTTTGCTCACCGTTCTTGTGATTATTCTGACCCCACGGGGTGGGATTTTGCGTGGAGCCCCAGATCGAGGGAGATTTTCAGTGGTCTTGTATGTCTTCCATTTTCTAATTATTGCTCCCACTGTTGATTTCTTCACTCCAAGCTGGTTGGCTATTGCAGATTCAGTCTTCCCAGCCTGGTGCAGGGCTACAATTTTGTTTCTGGTATCCTTTGACAGCTCTTTGGTCTTCACCATAGTGGAGTTTGGAGTCAGACTGTTTGAGGGTGTGCACAGGTGTCTTTTTATACTGATAACAAGTTTAAACAGGTGCCATTACTACAGGTAATGAGTGGAGGAAAGAGGAGACTCTTAAAGAAGAAGTTACAGGTCTGTGAGAGCCAGAAATCTTGATTGTTTGTTTCTGACCAAATACTTATTTTCCACCATAATATGCAAATAAAATGTTAAAAAAACAGACAATGTGACTTTCTGGATTTTTTTTTCTCAGTTTGTCTCCCATAGTTGAGGTCTACCTATGATGTAAATTACAGACGCCTCTCATCTTTTTAAGTGGTGGAACTTGCTCTATTGCTGACTGACTAAATACTTTTTTGCCCCACTGTGTGTATATATATATATATATATATATATATATATATATATATATATATATATATATACCGTATTTTCCGCTTTGTAAGACGCACTTTATTTCCCCCAAATTTGGGGGGGAAATGTGGGTGCGTCTAACAAAGCGGATATACCGCTTACCATTACAGGCTGGGAGGAGGGGGTGTCCGCCGCCGCTACCGCCTGCCGCCGCTGTCGTCCGCCGCCACTGCCGGGGTTGTCCGCTGCTGCCCCGGGTGATGCTGAAGGCTCCGGTGCTGCGGGGGGCTCTGGCGACATATTGTGAAAGACCAGAGCCCCCCGGCAGTTCTTCCATGCGTTCCAGTATGACTGACTCCGGGAAAATGGCCGCCGGAATCTCGGGAGATGAGATTTCAGCGCTGAGATCTCATCTCTCGAGATTCCGGCGGCCATTTTCCCGGAATTAGTCATACTGGAACGCATGGAAGAACTGCCGGGGGGCTCTGGTCTTTCACAAAATGTCGCCAGAGCCCCCCGCAGCACCGGAGACAGCCCTACAGCACAGGAGCCCCCTGCAGACCCCTCATCCCAGCCTGCAGCAAAGGAGCCCCCTGCAGACCCCTCATCCCAGCCTGCAGCAAAGGAGCCCCCTGCAGACCCCTCATCCCAGGCTGCAGCACAGGAGCCCCCCTGCAGCACAGGAGCCCCCTGCAGACCCCCTCATCCCAGCCTGCAGCAATGCTCCACTCCTGCCTCCGGCAACGAGCCTGGGACCCTGATCCACCACAACCACAACCCCTGGTAAGTAATAAGACGCATGGATTATAAGACGCCCCACCAATTTATTAAAAAATAGTTTTTTCCTATTTTTCTCCTCAAAATTTGGGGTGCGTCTTATAATCCGGAGCGTCTTACAAAGCGAAAAATACGGTATATATATATATATTCATTTTTTTTTTTTTTTTTGTTTTTTGATAATAGGAACCACGCTTCTCGTGTCCAAGAAGTTGTGTTTTGTATTTCAGCTCCGCTCCATTCACTTAAATGGTGAAGCGCAGCAATACCAAACTTAAAAAAAAAGCCTTTTCTCTAACGCTAGACATTATTTTCTAGGTAGGAAGTTGGATTAGTTTCACTGTGATGACCCAGTGTGTTCCAGGTACGGATTCTTTGCCCTACCACAATCTATACTTGCTCTCTATGTCAATCTCTGTTTCATGTAACTTCTTGTTTTTTTTCGCAGTTGGACTTTTTACAGTGATTGGTTTTATTCAGATGACAATCTGGGCAAAAGAAAAGCATCATAGATATATCAGGGAGTTCAAGGACTATCCAAGGATACGGATGTCAATAATCCCCTTTCTACTCTGAAGACACATATGCAAAAAGGACGTTTCTAATACTTTGTTTTAACATTTGATACTGAATTCTAGCTGAATAGAAGGGTATACTCAGAACAGCATTACATTTTTTTTTTTTTTTACTTTTTTCGTATGGCTTTTTCTGCAGATTTGGAACAATGTAACATCCATTACTGTAAAACACAACTGTATTCAGTCAGAACAGCAACAATGACCATTTTTAAAGAGGACGCAGATGTCATCCTAATACAATATGTCCTACTGTATGTGCCGTTATGGCTTTACCCACAATAAATGTGACACTGCTGGGTCTCCTGCTACACATTTCAGGACATAACATGTTTCATTCGTCAAAGGTAGAGGTAGCGGCGTAGCTAGGGGTTTAGCACATGCGCTGTCAGGGTCCTAATACTCATGGGGAGCAAAACACATCTGAGTGGGCCCCTAACGTACCTAACCATGTGTACAGCTACAGTAGCACATTCTAATAATAGTGTATTACTGCCATACAGTGACCATATAGTGGTTGATTGCAGCTCTGCAGAACATAGTAAGAAATTGCAGTACTGTTACAGATCGAGACATTCTTTCTCATGGAGTTATTCACTTTTCTCGTCTCTTCCATCTGACCCAGACCACCGTTATAACTTCGTCCAGCGAGGACTGATCTGCAGAAATTGCAATAAAGCCACATTTGACTTCTCACATTTCCAGCACCGTCCCCATCTATTGCCAACCTGCCCAAACGCCGCATCCTACTGATACCCCAATACTGAGCTGCTGCTGCCGCCATATTTGTCTCTATTACTGCATCTACTGTGTGATACAAAGTAGTGCGCCTCTTAGAGTTCCTCATAATAATGCCCACCACTGTGCCCCTTACGTAAGAAAATGACCTATTGCTGGTAAAATTACCCCTAGCAAATAATAATACCCTCTGTGAGTGCCCTAGAAAGTAATCGTACTCAAATTTTGCCCTTTGAAAGTTATTATTCCTTCTTTGTTCCCCTTTGAAAGCTATTATACCATGAGTGTCCCTTATAATGTATTAATGGCTCTTAAGTTCCCACTTAACATCTAAAATAGTTCTGATCCCCTATAAAATAATAATGTTGCCTGAGGCCCCTCCACATGATGGTCTATAAAGCTGCACAGTACGATGCCTCCATAGCACCCACACACAGTATGAAGCACTCCAAAGTCCCCCCCCCCCCCCCCACACACACACACACAGTATGATAGACCCCAAGCCGCAAAGTATGATGCACCCCTAAGTTCCCCAACACATAGTATGATAGACCCCACGCCACAAAGTATGATGCACCCCTAAGTTCCCCAACACATAGTATGATAGACCCCACGCCACAAAGTATGATGCACCCCTAAGTTCTCCAACACATAGTATGATAGACCCCACGCCACAAAGTATGATGCACCCCTAAGTTCCCCAACACATAGTATGATAGACCCCACGCCACAAAGTATGATGCACCCCTAAGTTCCCCACACACAATATGATGGACCCCACAGTTTCCCATACACAGTTCCCAAAGCCCTACATACACGTTATGATTGCACACATAGCCCCCCACACATATAATGGATCCCAAAAGCCCCCTCACACAATATGATGGTCCTCCGTCCTGCGTACACAGATGATCAGCCCCCTACACACAGTATGATTGCCGCACAGCTCCCCCACATAAAGTATAACATCCCCACAATTTCCCCACACACAGTATGATGACCCCACATTTCTGGACAAGTACCGGCTCAAACTAAAAGAAATAAAACACTATGGCCCCGAGTCATAAAGGGGTTTACCCCAGTTTTCTGGCGCCTTCAAAGTCACAACATTTTTATGCAACTCAGATATTCTGTGACTTTTGGAGTAGTCCCCGTCATGAGTGGGATGTGGCGGGCTACACCTGGCGGTCTAATTCATGAAATGTTAGGCCAATTTAGTGATGCAATTTAAACCAGAAATTTATTTTTGCCAGAGACAAATGTGCACCTAATTCATTAAGTGGCATGCACTTTAGGGGGAAAAAAGAATGTTCCTTATCAAAGCATTGTCCATTGTTGGTTGTTCTCATCTACCCTTAGTAGAGAAGGCTCTCCAGTTATGATGCAAACTTATTTTATTGTTTTATTAGCTTTTGTCAAATCCTGTTTCAACAGGCCTGGACCTTGGTTACCAGCATCCTGGTAAAGTCACAACACGTGAAATTGTAGTTCATGGCAAATTGAGTACCATAACTGGAATACCTTTTTTTTTTTTTTTTACTATTGGTTTGATCGGACCCTTTAGTGGCACATGGAGTGCCCATAGCTCTGTAATGTGGTCGTTTATGGACTACATGTGCATGGACCTTTTAAATGAAAGGTTGAGGCTTGTGTGACTCCATAATTCATTTTCTTCAGAAAAGTGAAGGATGGTGTTCAGCATTCATGTTACAACTGGAAGATGACTCCTTGATTACTGGTGTGGTGAAACATTTGTTAGTACCTCGCTTCCCTCAATGCAATAAATAATTTGTATAATTTTTCTCCGAGAAACTTGATTCCAGCTCACCCAGTTGTTCCATGCTCATCCACCTGGGGCTCAGACACCGGCCTCGCCCTGGCCTCACATCAAGGAAAATAGAAAAAATTGGAGTCCGGCTCAACGCGTTTCGACTGCACTAGGCATGACCCATGAGTAAGGCTGCCTAGTGCAGTCGAAACGCGTTGACTGGGTCATGTTGATCATGTAAATTTTTCTTTTGTATGCACTATATTTTCTTTTGAAAAAGAAAAAGAAAATCCAGTCCTGTTGAGCTGGACAATTTTTTCTATTTTCCATATTTTTTTCTCAGTTTGAAAAGGCTATTCCCATATTCGTAATCTCTTTTGCAATATACTGTTTAATAGAATTTGCAGCTGGTCTGGAGATATTAAAGAAGTTCTCCACTACTTGGGCAACTTCTAGTCATACCGTTCACTTGGCCCCGACAAAATAATAAAGCCTATACTCGCCTCCCATGCCAGCGTCATTCCCGCGGTGTCAGCACTCTCTCCCCGGTGCTCTAGTGCGGTATTGTGACATGTGACACCGGCGCCCAATCACATCTGGAGTCGCTGGCTCCGCCTTTGGACAAATCGAACATGAAGAGGAAGAAGAGCCCGGACTTCCTCTTCATGATCGATTTGTCCGAAGGCGGAGACAGTGACGCCAGCACTGATTGGGTGCCGGGCACCACATGTCACAAAACCGCACGGGAACCCCAGGGAGAGCAAGTGCCGACACCGCGGGAATAACGCCAGCACAGGAGGTGAGTATAGGCTTTATTATTTTATGGGGGGGGGGGCAAACCTTTTGTTCTAGTAGGGAACCACCACTGTAACACTTTTAAATTCTGATTACAGTTCGATGCCTAGGAGACCGACCACCGCTGATGTCTAACTGTTCAGCACGACAGTGACACAAGCAAGGATTAGGAGGTAACAGCATAGTTCATCGATCCCGTCAGCCTAAAAAAAACAGTGCTTACAAGCTCAATACAAAGAGCTTGTTAGCACTGCTCAAGTCCGGCCATTAATAGACAGCAGCGGTGGTCAGTCTCCAAGGCAACTAGCTGTAAAGAAAAGAAGTGTTAATACCTAAAGAATTGCAGTTTCCAATTTATTACATTTTTCAGCCACTGTGCTTGCTGTTACAGGTGCTATCCAACAATCCCGATCTACGAAGATGGGAATAACCCTTTAAGTGTAATTCTCATTGGATCATGTTGTATTTTATTAATGATCTGGCTAGTGTTTTTTTGTTTTAGATGCTTTATCCAATTTTACGACTAATTATTAAAGCACAATATAATGGAAAAATAAAATTGATTTAGAGAGCAAAAAAACTTGCTGACAAACTATTCGAGAGGTCGTAAAGTTTATGTGCGCGCTCGAGCGTAAGGAACATTAGATCACGCATATAACCACCTTGTTGAATCCCAGCATAGAGCTCTGTAAAAAATCAAACTTCTTTCTAGGTCCTCGATGTATACAAGAAGCCTTATGCACCATTTACAAGCCAAAGCTTATTACAGAGTTCTCCTAAAACACCAACAGAAGCCATATCACCAACTAATAAACCATTGCTGTTTGGTGCGGTGTATTTTTACAGCAGTAGAAAAGCCATACAGTCTGTATAATTCTGTACTTCGAGTAATAAATGACTGAATTTTTATATTCCATCATCTTTGTGTTTTTTTTTTAATATCAGATAGTAAGTGTTGCGGGTCGAGCCTACTATATATTGAATTTGAGTGAGTAGTAAAAAATAAATAGAAAACATGACTGCTTTCATCCAGAACCGCTCCCCCCATGCCCAGGGGTTGTATGTGGGACTGCAGCTCAGCTCCATTGAGTGAGCTGCAATTCAACACACAACTTGTGAACAAGCGTGGCATGATTATTGGTAAAAAAAAAAAACTGCAGTTTTTTATATTTTAAATTATTTCAAGGCAGTTTTAAAGGAATCTGGCACCAGAATTTTGCTACTCTAAGAGCAGCATGATATAGGGGCCGAGTCCCTGATTCCAGCGATGTGTCACTTACTGGACTGTTTTTAGAAGTTTTGACAAAATCATTGTTTTATCTGCTGCAGATCTACCAGTTCTACAGAGCTCTGTATAACCCCGCCCACACCACCGATTGGCAGCTTTCTGCCTATGAACAGTGTACACAGCTGCCAATCGGTGGTGGGGGTGTGGCTGAACTACATGGCAGCAGGTTTACTAGTCCTCTAGTGATCATTTCCTGCTGATAAAACTGTGTTTCTCAAATCTACAACAAACAGCCCAGTAAGTTTCTCCTGCTCTCTATATTATCCTGCTCTCAAACTAGATGGAAAAAAACTGACAATTTCCTTTTAACTAGTAACTAATGAAAAAAAAAGCTGGTGACTGGTATTGAGCTGAGAAAACTTATAGTTAAAAGTCTAAAAGCATAAAAAACTATCACTATTGTCAGTTTTTGGCTGTTTGATTTGGATAAAAAAAAATACCTCATCTTTCACACCACATTTTAGGAATACAGTTGAGGCATATTGTACCCCAAGATACATACATCTGTGTTAACTGCTTGTTATGGCAGAGTGACAATACAGCCTTACCTCAGAAAGCAGCAGCTGCGAGCCCCTGCTGTCTCGTCTGTATACTCATCATAAGTGCCTTATGCTTCCCCCACCGCCTGGCCAGGAGATGTGGTACATGTTTACCATGAACTGGAGCAGCTCTGCATGGTCAGACACGGCCATTACACAGTACACAGCAGGGGCACATTTAGAAGATTATCTCGGCACAGGAACATTTTTTTTTTTAACACCTCCAATTGTGGAACTTATTATTATTCCATGATCTATTAGTTATAATATACTTTGTTCGTAAGAAAAGACCTTTTAAAAATGTTTTTAAAAATATAAATGTGCAATAAGAAATATAGGTATGCTTGTACATCTGGTACATCTGTAACTTCCAAAAGACAGAATGGACACAACATTGCAAATGTGCAGCTACCAGTATACTCTTTCTTTCTGGATGTGATGCCCATATCAATAGACTGTCAGGGGACTCCTCCTCCTCACCATAGATGCTCATCCTATCAAACTATAAAATGCCAACTCCTGCGGCTATGCCATAATTGTCGGAAATCAAAGAATCGTTTAAAGGAAATCTGTCGGCAGGTTTTTGCTATCTCATCTGAGAGCAGAAGAGACCCTGAATCCAGCGATGTATCACAGATTACTGGGTGCAGCCATTGTGACACAATTAGAGTTTTTAGATTAAGCAATGCAGCAGAGCTGAGAAAGCTGACTCCGCCCCCACTCTATATATGCGGACAGTGAGCTGATTATCATGGGCGGAGTCAGACCAGGAGGCACTCACTGCTGTGTCCCAGCAATGATAAGCTGGTGCTAATACAATCATTGCAAGCAAAAAGCTGCTGACAGATTCCCTTTAAGTATATGTGCACCTTTACCGCCATTCACCTAAAGCAGATAATTGTCCTGCTATTTTATATCTGCAGTTACTATTCAGAAATATGTATTGCTATGGCTGGAGATGGCAATCAAATCTTGCGTGTTCTTTTAAACCCTTACTGAGAACTTTATTTTTTTAAAACCTCCGCCCAGTCTAGAAAAAAAGGGGTAGATGGGACAGATGACTAAATATCCGACTACACACAGGGTTCTGTAGTCTGTAACCGTGGACACGCATAGTTCTGCATAGCTGTACACCATTATATTTCTAAACAAGACTATTTGCAAAGTGTTTTTTTTTTATTTTAGATGCATTACAACTATAAAAAAGGTACAAAAAAACCTATGTATTAAGATGAAAGGAAAAGGAAGCGTCTAGTTGTTTAGTATGTTGCTCACTGTTATGATTTGCACACAAGTAATGTTGGAATGGGGTGCCAAGAGCCCACCAGTAACTTTAATTCTAGGTGCCCATTGTTAAAGGGGTTGTCCAGGCTTGGGGCTCAAGTTTGCAGACTCTTCATGACTGTAGACTTGTGAATCCTCCCAGCGTGCACGGTGCAAGATTCTCTGATGCTGGCGCCGGGTGCAGACAGTCATGTGAACACAAGTATGGGATTTGCATAGTTCCGGCCACATTCTGACTAGACATATCCAGCCTCGCTCAATTCACTTGTGTTTCGCGATGTTGCACACGTCTAGTCTGCATGTGACCGTATGAATGCCAATCGCATACATGCAGTCACGCTGCAGATCCGGTGCTGGCACCGAGTCTGTAATCAGAGTTATTGCAGACTTGAACCTCAAGCCTGTACAATAACCTGACCATATTGCACAAGTTTACCTATGATTCTATGTAATATTATTAAACTGGATTGTATTTTCTGTGAATGATTAGATTCTGCCTTTTATTTGTAAATAGTGAACCAAAGGCATTCTGTTATGGACCTGGTGGTTAGGAGCACCCGAAAAGACCTGATGGTTAAACTAACAAAGGACAAGCTCTGGGAAGTGGGAGCTCTGCTGACCGCAACCCCTAATCCTATCACACACACTAGAAATAGCCGTGGAGCGTACCTAACTCTGCCTAGACGTCTCTTCACAGCCTATGAGCTAACTAGCCCTAGAGATAGAAAATAAAGCCTACCTTGCCTCAGATAAATTCCCCAAAGAAAAAGGCAGCCCCCCACATATATTGACTGTGAGTTAAGATGAAAGTCACAAACACAGAAATGAAACCGGTTTTAGCAAAGGGAGGCCAGACTTACTAAACAGACTGAGGATAGGAAAGGTAACTTTGCGGTCAGCACAAAAAACTACAAAAAGACCACGCAGAGTGTGCAAAAAGACCTCCGCACCGACTCACGGTGCGGAGGTGCCACTCTGCATCCCACAGCTTCCAGCTAGCAAGGCAAAATCATGATAGCCAGCTGGACAAGAAAACAATGAACAAATAATTAACTAGCAGGGACTTGGCTTCTGCTGGAGTAGACAGGTCACCAGAAAGATCCAAGAGCGAACAGAACCAGTACAAGAACATTGACAGCTGGCATGGAGTAACGATCTGAGTGGAGTTAAATAGAGCAGCCAGCCAAAGAATAAACTAAGTCACCTGTGGAAGGAACCTCAGAAGCAGCAGCTCCACTCACAGCCACCAGAGGGAGTCCATGGACAGAACTCACCGAAGTACCATTCATGACCACAGGAGGGAGTTCGATAACAGAATTCACAACAGCATTCACATTGATCATGTAGGGTGTAGATGGGCCCATTTATTCACAATTCACAGGAGCCCACCAGTGGATTCACCTGCTGTCCGGTGGGCCAGTCTGAGCTTGCACACAAGTATACCGGTATTCACCAATGGGATCTGAAAATTTTATTGGCGTGTTCACTGTTCTGAAAATCATTTGTACTAAAAAAAAAAAAAAGGAATCCTCTGAAATCCTGGGGAAGTCACCGCTCACAATGTAGGAAGTCAAATCTTATAGTGTCTGTTTTATTATAATGACATGCATTAATATCATAACTGTACATGATAAACCTAAGAATGTAGAGTCAATTCACTAAATTTTATTTGTTAATAAGCATATGAAAAAAAGACAAAGTAAATCTACTCCCAAATCAAAGTTAGCAAATACACTGCAATATTACTCCCAATTACACATACTCTCATCTGCTAGACTTCGTATTTTTCAGTCTTCACTGTACGACAAGCAGAGGAATGTTTCCTTATAGCTGCTGATATTGTACTGCTGAAACACGTATACATTAGAAAACATTTCTTTCTATAGGTGAGAATCCTCTTGATGTGAAATAAGTTTTCAAAATGTATCACAAAATGTGTGATACCTTTATTTTATTTTTTTTTAGAAATGCAGGAAAATAATGATGGCATTCACGAAATTTGCCTTTTCACTGATTTGATTGATATTGGTTCCTATCAGAAGCTATAATCGCTAAACTGTCATGAATTGCCCTCTGTATAGACCTGGCACAACCCGAAGCTACATGCCAAGCAACATCACTCTACAACATTGACCCGCATAGGAGAGAGCAGCAGACGGAAGTGACCACCAAGAGTGTATCCGCGATGCCTCATTGCTGGAGTGTGCTGGGACACTGCCCTAAAACTTTGCTCCGATTGAAGCAAATGTCAAAAGTAACGGCTTCCTTTGTGCTTGTAGACACAATTTCAAATTTCAGAAAAAAAACACCAGCACCATCCGGTCCTATGCCCCGATGCCTAGGGCAGATGTAGCCAGATCTTTATGATGCCTTTCGTGGTGGAGCTGGTGCAACTCTAATTTCTCGAGATGCTCCAGCCGCTCGGGGATGAAGGTGGATATCCTCATCGTCCGTCTGCTGTTTAGCAAAGTTTACAAATACCTGTAAATGGAAAAGAATAAGCTTCTACTATAGGTATGAGGTAATTAAAAGACGTTTTATTGGCTAAAAATTGGAGCGAAGTATACTGGATAGGGAAGAGGTGGGGAAAAAAAGAATGGAATAGAATGGCTATATAATAATGGTAATATGTGTATTTTGAGTTCAGTTATAGAATGAAATCGCTCATGAGTCCAAACGTATTCACTCTCCATGCAGCCAGGCTCACTGACATCTGCAGCTTGTACCGAGCAGTGTGAGATCCCAGCAGGGAGGAGGAATACCAAGGAGATGTCAAGTGAAAAATCTGCTGGATATTAACTCAGTTTTCAAAGTACAGCATCCTTATCAGTTGTAAGAAACCTATTAAATAATGTATGCAGCCTGCATTGTGAAATCTTGTGACACATCGGCTCGAAACATGAAGCCTTACGAAAATTGTAACCACTAGAATAATTTTTGTAAGACGCGCACCATACAGAGTGTTTACAGGGCCATAATAGATACTCCCTTAAATTAACAAGAATTTATGGAAAATCCATAGGAAAGGCACAAATGCCTGATAGGTGCAGGAACCAAAATTCTGTTAAGATTTTTGTACTTAAAAAGAAGTGTGTGTGTCACACTCGTAAAACTTGTTATCTCAGCTTGAAAATGTACAGGCCAATTGTAGTCGTACTTTCCTCCAAATGTATTATTTATTGCTATGCCCCAGCATATTGGCGCAAATAACTAGTGTAAAGTAAGTAAACAAAAAGTAGGCACAAATAAAGGACTGATGCCTAAAGTTATATAAAAAAAAATCACAGAAAAAAGGTGGCCGTATAGACCAACCCCAGGTCACAACGCTAATGGACTACATCTTATGGTTGCACATTTCTTCAGCTTTGTACCGGATGCATTCGGGCCCTTAAGTGTTTGCTGGGGGGGATTTTGGGGTGTCTGTCCATTTGGGGGGCACTAATATAGTGCTAATCTAACACTAATAGGCTGTGTACCTGGTGCAAGCCTTATCCATGTGCTGCCCTTAAAATGAACACGTGTTTCTCAATAAAAAATGAACCAATAAATGCAGTAGTATTTCCAGCCTGTTTGAACCCTCTTGAATCAATCTGATATCGATAGGATATCACAAAGGTGACACCTGATGATTACCTGGTCTAGCGTAGTCTGGGACACAGAGTATTCCTCAATGTGCAGGGTGTCTTTGTTGGCGATAAGAAGTTGGAATATCTTGGCCAGGGAAGAGGAGGAGATCTGATACTGTAACATGTTGTAGTGTTTCTCTCGCTGTAAGCTGCCAGGAAAGTTTGCCAGTATAAACTTCTCTGCCGGTCCTGGGTCAGGGGCCAATCCTGGCGTCTGTGCTCTGATCTTCAAGGTAACGATATAGCCATCTCCAAATCTGAGAAACAGAATACAGAGAGAAAACTAAATCCCCCTATATATTTTAGATGGCTGTTGGCCAAATGGCTGTTCAGATGGCAGCTATAGTGACTGACTCTCCCATAGGCAAGAGTCTTGGCTGAGCGCCTACGAGAGAGCCACCGTCAGTCTCTTCTGGTGGCAGCTTAGCTCGTAGAGAACAAAAGGATCGGTAGTGCAAAATTGGACTTTCCAGTTTCTGTTGATGCCCCCATTCACGTTAGTCTATTGGCTAATCTCGTTGATATCAGTGGGTTTGGCGTTAGTCTAATGTGTACACTGGGGACACAGAAGAGGGCTCCTGTGCAAGAACAATATATGGGCCCTTTGCAGACCAATAGCTCATCATAATGCCCAATTCCGTCTGCTTTGGGGGTGTTGATGGTTCACTTGCCTCATAGACCCCTGTGTGGCTGCACAGACTGCACCAATGATCTGTCCGCCCCTGCATTTGTATGGATGATACTAGTATATCGGGGACAACTGCATCCACATTGTGATTTTGAGTATGTTTCAATATTATCTGTCTACTCCTACTGTGGTGTATCATATCTCTATGGAAATCTGTGCAATAGGATAGACCTTTCACAAAGTCCACACAAAGTGCTTTCTGTAGATCTTTGAATTTCTGCCATTTTTGGCTAGAATAAAAAATCATCAGATACAATTTGTCATCAAGGTATGAATGAAAGTTACGGGAACAGCAAAGATCAGTTTTACTGAACTGGTTCCAGAGCCCCACTGCCTACAACGGGCGTTTGGACGTCGATCTTCCCATCTCGGGCATGATTGGCTGAAATTAAAATATAACCTCTTTAAATCAAAAGACTTGTGTGCACTTATTAATGGAAAATAACTCTATCCAATCTACAGATTTGCATATATAATAATAACAATAATTAATAATAATAATAATAAATTAGACTTGTGTGCATGAGTCATTTTTGATTATTTTATACACTGGTACAAATTTTTATCATACAACGTGCAAAATGGAGGTATAAATGCATCCATTTCATGAAAATTCCAAAAATGTTGGACTCTGAATCTTCCAGATAATATATGTAATCGAAACAAAAAAAAGAAGTAATATTAGTGGAGTTAGCATAACAATATTACATATGTACAATGTGAAACAACATACTTATATTTTAAATGCTGAATGGTTCCAAGACATTTAAAGGTTCCCTGGACCATTATGGCGAGACGAGTACAGAGAGCTTCACATTCCTCCATACTGAAGAAAGCAGAGGACAATACAGTTATTATGGTATTATGCACGGGATTGTGCACACTGTAAGGACATTCTTATAAAAATGAACATGCCTGTGTGAGGTCAGGACCACCGCTCGGCCGTCCTTGATGATACTGACAATAGAATTCCACAGGAAGCGCCGTGACTGAGGATCCATCCCTGTGGTCGGCTCATCCTATAAGTGCAGATTCATTATTTCTATAGGGTCATTTCAAAACTGTTGTCACATGGAAGATTGGGCATTTACTGTATATAGAAGATTAAAGCCAAATGTAAGGTTTATCTAATGGCTTAAAACAGACATGTCTTAATATATGGGGGATGTAACGCTAAAATCAATAATGTTCATAAAGCCGGAGGTATTATAAACTACATAGCACTATATAATCCCGATCTGATCCTCCCAAGGTCAGCATTATTGTTAGACTCAAGCGAAAGGTGTCATGCACATGGCTGTATGTCCTCTTATAGAGTCACAATCTTTATATATGTTAGAGGATACTATTACTTTATTGCACTGAATTTCCGTCTACAATCTTCTTATAATTTGCAGTCTGATCGAAGTTTTACATTTTGTCTTTTGTGTGAGTTTCTCTCTCAGTAATATAGGCTGGATGTAAGGTGTGTGTATCTAGGGAACTGCTGCCTTAGCTATATATCAGCACAGCTTCTATCCTGCACTTATTTCCTTTTCTATGGCATTTTTTCTATGCTCCCTGATTTACGTTATTCTTATTCTACTGCAGATCTGTGTAAAACCCGCTCCCACTTTCTGTTTTCTCTAAAACTGAGACAAAGGAGGGGGGATAGCAGAGAGCCATCAGACCCAAGGGCAGGATTCTGACAGATTTGTAGTATTTTTTCCAAACACTCAGCTTGATAAAAGGACTTGCAGACATCAGCTAGAAAATGGTAAAATATTTTTAATGAAGACGACTTTGAAAAGTTCATAAGTTTGCAGATAGGAATCAAATGATCAACTAAAAAAAAAGTTATAGTCTTAAGGCCACGATCACATGTTCGGCATTTTTTGACATCAGTATTTAGAAGCCAAAATCAGAAGAAAAGTATAATAGAAACACGTCACCACTTCTGCATTTATCACCCACTCCTGGTTTTGGCTTACAAATACTGATGTAAAATACTGACCAAATACTGACCGTGCAAACAGATCTGGGGATCCCCTTAAAAGAATAATAATGTACAGTGCCTATAATAGGCTGATTGATTTAGTTATAGGTAAATGAAGAGAAAAGCAGGAGATGAGGAAAGTGATTGCATGGTGGAGAAACCATGAAGATTTATAAAGATTTATTCATCTCCAATAAAAAGTAAAAAATACCTACCAACAATACCACCGGAGGGCATCCGATAAGAGCAATTGCAGTTGACAGCTTGCGTTTGTTTCCACCACTGTAAGTGCCCGCTGCTTGGTCTGCATATCTTTTAAGGCCCAATTTTTCAATCCCCCAATCTGCAACCTGGGAAATAACAGCTTAGCCATTATGCCTGTTCCCCTAGAGATCAATGTAATGCTGCCGGCTATAATACAGCTTTATAAAAACTCTCCCCCCGCTAATTGTGACCACAGACAGCCACTACTTTCCAAGTATTTTTTCCAAGGTTTCTTAAAAAAAAATAAAAAAAACAATATAATGGTAAATACACTTTTAGAAGAAAATTTCTAGTTTGTGTTCTCAGGCAAAAATATGGTTTTACCACAGCCACTTCATCTTGTGGAACTCCCCTTAGACGCGCATATAGTTGCAGATGCTCGCGACCCGTCAACAGCTCATCAATGGCATCAAACTGCGGACAGTAGCCCATGTTCTGGTGCACGTCGGCTATATTGGTCAGTATACTGGAAAGTAAAAAAAAAACAATAACTCAATACAATTACCAAAAGTAGGTTTAATCTGATCCCCTGTTATTACTAAAAAATACTTTTCTTAAAATAAAGATTATAACCTTTAATGAATATGGGACCAATAAACACTACAGCTCGTCACACAAAATACAAGCCCTAAAAAGTATATCGCTTTTGGAATATGGTAACACAAAGAATGAACTGTTTGTTTTTCTTTGTGATTCTTTTTTTCATTTCTATCAGGAAGGAGATAATAAAAGTTAAATGTTTTTGCAGGCTCATTAACCATTTCTGGTGTTGTGACCATAAGTATACGATTTGCGTACTTGTAGTCAAGTGGCGACTAACTTCTCATCTGATATTCTTAATAGAACATGGAGAAGAGCAGATGAGAATCTAAAATCGGCAGAGGGATCAATGACAGTGCGCACCTTGCATACTGTCAGGATTCAGCACTCTGTCATGAAAAAAGGTGACTGCAGAAATTTATGTAGAGCCCCACAAAACTCCTTTAAAGGGGTTGTCCAGGACTGTTAAATGTACTTATTATGGGCATAACTAACAGGCATGTAGTTGCTAACAACCTGCCTGTTGTGCCCGGTGTTGATCTCTGCCTGCACAGACTGTACTTGCCGGTGAATCCGAGGCTTCTGCTGATGTCACATTGACGGAGCAGCGGCTTGTTTTCCGCTCTACTCTGCTGATGGGGCGTGACTGCTGACATGCTGATTGATAGCTGTCTCCCTTCCGTATAACTGTATGGAGTCGGCTGTCAATCAGCATGACGTCAGCACTCATGCCCCGTTGACAGAACAGCCCGGAAGAGGAAGAACTGCTCTGTAGACGTGGAGCAGCAGAATTTCCAGCAGGAGCAGTCATTGACCGCTCTGAGACAGAACAGACAGGAAGTTACCTCTATTAGCAACTACCTGCCTTAGTTTTTAGGCCCATAGTAAAAAAAATGACAGTCTTGGATAACCCCTTTAATTAATAACCTATATGTACCCATGATTGGTGGCATCAAAAAGTATAACCTATCATGCAAAAAAACAAGCTCTCATAGAGAGTTATGTATTGGAATGCTTAATGTAGTAATATCCAAGGCAGTGTTCTTAAGTGGTTAAAAACTGTGAAGAATTTAAAGAAAAAATTGATATGCATTGGAAAATTGTTTAACTTTTCTCTATACAAAAAAAAAATAATTTGCAAAAATTAGAATGTCTTTTTTTTTAAATTTCAGGTTAGTCCAACTCCTCAACCTCAACTACTTTAACCTCCCTCCGTTCCTACGTTCTCTGTTCAGCCCTCCCGATGTGATCACTAATACTGTATTGATCACTGGCAGATTCAGACACACATTCCGCAGAGAATAAGCATCTTCCTGGGCGGCGGGTGGCATAACCACACTGAACCATCAGACTGCTGAACTGTATTTTCCACCCTAATAGTCCAGATATCAAAAACATGTTGTGAACACGACCCGTCAGATTGGACATAAACCCTTTACAAAAACAGATTCATTTTGCTGATGGTGTTTTTTTTTATACTATGCAAATAAAGGGGCATATTGACTTTCTGCATCGTGCCAAAGCACGTACCCGACACAACATGTTTATGTGTTTCTGGGCAGTAGAAGAGAGGGGAGGGCACATCTCAGCGCTGCTGGCATCAGCTTATGAATTCTAGCAGTGTCATTAGGTTGTTAAGAAAATCTTTGTTATTGTGGTAGCCTTAAGGAGGCGGCTTAAGGGGATGCTACATATACATATATATATATATATATACTAGCTGAAGAGCCCGGCGTTGCCTGGGCATAGTAAATATCTGTGGTTAGTTATAGCACCTCACTTCTCTTATTTTCCCATCACGCCTCTCATTTTCCCAATCACATCTTTCATTTTCCCCCTCACACCTCTCATTTTCCCCCCACTCCTCTCATTCCCCCCTAACACTTGTCATTTCGACCTCACATCTGTCATTTTCTGATCACTCCACTATTTTCCCTCACTCCTCTCATTTTGCACTCACACCTTTTCATTTTCACCTCACACCCCTCATTTTCACCTCAGTATATACATGTTTGTCATCTCCCTTATATATAGTATATACCTGTATGTCATCTCCTGTATATAGTTTATACCTGTATGTCATCTCCCCTGTATATAGTATATACCTGCTGTGTGTCATCTCCCCTGTATATAGTATATACCTGTATGTCATCTCCTCCTATATATAGTATATACCTGTATGTCATCTCCTTCTATATATAGTATATACCTGTATGTCATCTCCTCCTGTATATAGTATATACCTGTGTGTCATCTCCCCTGTATATAGTATATACCTGTATGTCATCTTCTATATATAGCATATACCTGTATGTCATCTCCTGTATATAGTATATACCTGTAGGTCATCTGCTCCTGTATATAGTATATACCTGTGTGTCATCTCCTCCTGTTTATAGTATACTAGACTGTGGCCCGATTCTAACGCATCGGGTATTCTAGAATATGCATGTCCCCGTAGTATATGGACAATGATGATTCCAGAATGCGCGGCAGACTGTGCCCGTCGCTGATTGGTCGAGGCAACCTTTATGACATCATCGTCGCCATGGCAACCATTATGACATCTACGTCGATACTGTGCCCATCGCTGAATCAGAAACGTGAGATGTCTACGTCCTTTATGACATCATCGTCGCTGTGCCCGTTGCTGATTGGTCGAGGCCTGGCGGCCTCGACCAATCAGAGACGCGGGATTTCTACGTCGATGCTGTGCCGGTCTCTGATTGGTCGAGGCCTGGCGGCCTCGACCAATCAGAGAGCCGGGATTTCCAAGACAGACAGACAGACAGACAGACGGAAAAACCCTTAGACAATTATATATATAGATACCTGTGTGTCATCTCTCCTGTATATAGTATATATCTGTGTGTCATCTCCTCCTGTATTAGACCTCGTTCACACGTTATTTGCTCAGTATTTTTACCTCAGTATTTGTAAGCTAAATTGGCAGCCTGATAAATCCCCAGCCAACAGGAAGCCCTCCCCCTGGCAGTATATATTAGCTCACACATACACATAATAGACAGGTCATGTGACTGACAGCTGCCGTATTTCCTATATGGTACATTTGTTGCTCTTGTAGTTTGTCTGCTTATTAATCAGATTTTTATTTTTGAAGGCTAATACCAGACTTGTGTGTGTTTTAGGGCGAGTTTCATTTGTCAAGTTGTGTGTGTTGAGTTGCGTGTGGCGACATGCATGTAGCGACTTTTGTGAGATGAGTTTTGTGTGGCAACATGCGTGTAGCAACTTTTTGTGTGTCGAGTTGCATGTGTGTGGCGCATTTTGTGTGTGTGTTCATATCCCTGTGTGTGGTGAGTATCCTATGTCGGGGCCTCACCTTAGCAACTGTACGGTATATACTCTTTGGTGCCATCGCTCTCATTCTTTAAGTCCCCCTTGTTCACATCTGGCAGCTGTCAATTTGCCTCCAACACTTTTTTTTCACTTTTCCCCATTATGTAGATAGGGGCAAAATTGTTTGGTGAATTGGAAAGCGCGGGGTTAAAATTTCACCTCATAACATATCCTATGACGCTCTCGAGGTCCAGACGTGTGACTGTGCAAAATTTTGTGGCTGTAGCTGCGACGCCTCCAACAATTTTCCTTTCACTTTTTCCCCATTATGTAGATAGGGGCAAAATTGTTTGGTGAATTGGAAAGCGCGGGGTTAAAATTTCACCTCACAACATAGCCTATGACGCTCTCGGGGTCCAGACGTGTGACTGTGCAAAATTTTGTGGCTGTAGCTGCGACGGTGCAGATGCCAATCCCGGACATACACACACACATACACACACACACACACACACATTCAGCTTTATATAGTAGATATATATATATATATATACTAGATGGTGGCCTGATTCTAACGCATCGGGTATCCTAGAATATGCATGTGCACGTAGTATATTGCACAGCCCAGGTAGTATATTGCACAGCCCACGTAGTATATTGCCCAGCCCATGTAGTTTTTGCCCAGCCACATAGTATATTGCCCAGTCACGTAGTATATTGCCCAGTGACGTAGTATATTGCCCAGCCACGTAGTATATTGCCCAGCCACGTAGTATATTGCCCAACCACGTAGTATATTGCCCAGCCACGTAGTATATTGCCCAGTCACATACTATATTGTCCAGCTACGTAGTATATTGCCCAGCCACGTAGTATATTGCCCAGTCACGTACTATATTGCCCAGCTACGTAGTATATTGCCCAGCCACGTAGTATATTGCCCAGTCACGTAGTATATTGCTCAGCCACGTAGTATATTGCCCAGCCACGTAGTATATTGCCCAGCCACGTAGTATATTGCCCAGCCACGTAGTTTATTGCCCAGTCACGTAGTATATTGGCCAGTCACGTAGTATATTGCCCAGCCACGTATGTAACAGGTCAAAAAAGACTTAATATAAAAAATAAACATATACTCAAATTCCAAAGGCCCCTTGTAGTCCTGGCGCCTGTGTGCAGTGCACGCGGCAGCTTCCGGGCCCAGGGTTGGTATGAGCGCAGGACCTGTGATGACGTCGCGGTCACATGACCGTGACGTCATGGCAGGTCCTTCTCGCATAGCATCCTTGCCACCGGAACCTGCCGCTTGCACTGCCGAGGACAGGGCGCGACGTCGAAGGGTGAGAATAACGTTTTTTTTTAATTATTATTTGTAACATTAGATCTTTTTACTATTGATGCTGCATACGCAGCATCAATAGTAAAAACTTGGGCACACAGGGTTAATAGCTGCGTTATGGGAGTGCGTTACACCGCGGTCCATTAACGCTGGCATTAACCCTGTGTGAGGGCTGACTGGAGGGGAGTATGGAGCGGGCGCTGACTGCGGGGAGGAAGGAGCGGCCATTTTGTCGGCGGACTGTGCCCGTCGCTGATTGGTCGTGGCAATGGTCATGGGCGTTTTGCCACGACCAATCAGCGACTTGGATTTCCATGACAGACAGAGGCCGGGACCAATGAATATCAGCGACAGAAAGGAGAACAGACGGAAGTGACCCTTAGACAATTATATAGTAGATATGATAATTTGATTAATGCGGATCTGCTACCAGATCTCCTAACACAAACTGCATACATTATTAAATCGATCCCTTAAGGTACCTTCACACTGACCAACTTCACAACGATATTGCTAGCGATCCGTGACGTTGCAGCGTCCTGGATAGCGATATCGTTGTGTTTGACACGCAGCAGCGATCAGGATCCTGCTGTGACATCGTTGGTCGGAGCAGAAAGTTCAGAACTTTATTTTGTCGCTGGATCTCCCGCAGACATCGCTGAATCGGCGTGTGTGACGCCGATTCAGCGATGTCTTCACTGGTAACCAGGGTAAACATCGGGTTACTAAGCGCAGGGCTGCGCTTAGTAACCCGATGTTTACCCTGGTTACCAGTGTAAATGTAAAAAAAAAAAAACACTTCATACTTACATTCCGGTGTCTGTCGCGTCCCTCGGCGTTCTGCTTCCCTGCACTGTCAGCGCCGGCCGGCCGTAAAGCAGATTACAGCGGTGACGTCACCGCTGTGCTTTACGGCCGGCCGGCACTCACAGTCAGTGCAGGAAAGCACAGCGCCGGGGGACAGACACCGGAATGTAAGTATGTAGTGTTTTTTTTTTTTTTACATTAGCACTGGTAACCAGGGTAAACATCGGGTTACTAAGCGCGGCCCTGCACTTAGTAACACGATGTTTACCCTGGTTACCAGGGGACTTCACATAGTTGGTCGCTGGAGAGCTGTCTGTGTGACAGCTCTCCAGCGACCACACAGCGACGCTGCAGCGATCGGGATCGTTGTCTAGATCGCTGCAGCGTCGCTAAATGTGACGGTACCTTTAGACCTGACTGCTGCGTTTACTTTGAAGATCCATAGCAGTATGGCTGTATAATTATACTGTTAGAATTATTATTATACTGTAGAAAAGCAGAAAGTAAAGTCCTAGACGGCAGGTATGTGGCACCGAGGCGGTGATTAAAATCCTGAAACAGAGTGTTCTGGTGACAATATGTTACTGAGAGGAATTTTAATGGATCAGATTTTGGGTCAGGGATTTAGGAGCGACTAAAAGAGCTTGGGTGGGAAAGGTCGCTCCCATATGTTCCAGTCTGGGACTTGCAAGTCCTACATAAGGCAGCTGGGTTGGCTCCGGTGTGGTCTGTAGTGTTGGAGAGGAAAAGATCAATAATGGTGAACAGACTGAGGATAAGCATTGCCTGTACTGCTCTGTGCTACTTTCTTCTGACTACCCTGAGAAAGGACTTTGTTTTTGTTACTGAATGTTTTGGCTGAAGAAAAGCCGTTTACGTTATGTTGAAAGTTTAGGCAAAAAAATAAACTTTAACCTTTTTGACACGGAAACTTGTAACTGTATGGACCTCAACGGATACCAAAGGGCTACTCGGACTCTTGATACTGAGAATTTGCCCAATCCACTAGACGCGATTACACACGTGGCCTCCTCTCTATTGAACTGAGTGGAAACCACAGATGACAGCTGCCCTGAGTGACAAGGCATAAACCTCTTACTATCAGAAAACGCCGGTAATATAAATTCTATTACTATAATGAAAGTGAGGATTCATCACTTATGGTTCCACTACTTTTGCTTTTCCTCCACTTACCACAGTCTAAAAGTCCTGATAAAATTTATGATCGCCTGAGGAATAACGCGAAAAGGCAGCAAAGTGCAAATCGATGATGGCGCACAGAAACCTAATATTTACAGCAATGTTCTAATACTTGGCTTAGAGCAAGTCTTTCTAAATGGTAATGCTTGCAATCGGGTATGTGTAATAACAATAAAATATATGGTATTAAAAGGAACGGTAAGCAGAACAGAAGAGCTGAGTACAGGTATAATGGCGGTGCCTAGAGATAAGAGCTCAGGTGGTTCTGTCCACGGATGTCAGATAGAAAGCTAAATGCATATCACATAATACCCTTTGATTAATGTCACTTGTCATTATGTTATCTGGGATGGCAGCTTCTCCTGTAACATCAATAAATAGATCAGAGGTTAGGGAGTGCAACACTTGGTCCTCCATAAGCCATACCTTGCTCTAGCTATAGACTTACATATTAAAATTCTATAGACACTTTTGACATGGAAAAAATATTTTTCTTTATTTTAATGGCTACCTTTATTTAATAAAATTGCAGTTTCAGTCTGCAATCTTCATCCCTTCATTCATTTTCAGAGCCCCTGATATGCAGTTTGTACCCCTATCCAAGGATCATATTTGTATTGTTAGGAGTGTCTCTCCCAGACATATAGGCTGAATGTGTGATCTGCGTGTATCCAGGTTACTGCTGTATTTATTAGCTCATATATCAGCACAGCTTCTATCCTGCACTTATTTCCTCTTCGTGTTTCTTCCTTCTCTTCCCATAGACTGTTTTCTCTAACCTCCCTGAGACTGCACATGCTTTCTCCCTTGCTCACAGTGTGAAGATCTGTGTACAACCCTGTCCAATGTCAGAGCGAAGGTAGGGAGAGTAGCAAGAGTTGTCAGTTTAAGTAGGTGCTCTAATGGATTTGTAACAATTTTGCTGAGCCCTCATCTATGTATAGGACTTGCAGCGGCTAAATGGTAGAATGTTATCAATAAAGACTATTTAGAAAGTTGTTTAACTTTGCATTTAGAAAGCAAATAAACAATAAAAAATTATGTATATAGGTGTGCATAGACTTGAATATAGAATTGATAAATTAAAATTATTTGGGGAACCTATAGTACAACCATGGACGATGTTTGTATAGTACAAACATCGTCAACTGTATTGTGGCTTAAAGAACAAAATGTGCAACTGGTATCTGCAAATGATACAGGATCACGCAGCATAGAGTGCAAATTACACAATCATGGTAAAAGTAAATTTTACTTATGGTGTTGTTTACAAGGAGTAAAGAAGACCCCTCACCTGTCTGTTTTAATAAATCCTAATATTTCCTATAATGTAACAATTCTGTAGCGTTGTTTGTTAGTGCACCTTGTGCCATTCCTGTTGTTACCTACTAGTTGGGGATATGTCCCTGCACATAGTATCCTTGTCCAATTGGTGTAGAACATGTCACACTAATCAGGGACACACCCTTTTGACAAGTAGAATGTAAACACCCAGTTGTTAATTAATTCAAAAATATTCCTGATGTGAGGGGTTGACTCACTCAGCTGCTTGTAGAGGTAAACACAGGAACGCTCCTTGTGGTTAATCACCTGCTGGTTTATTAAAGCACAGCATAAACCAAAGCAGGGTTGAACAAAATAAACACGGCCTTTCTGGCCTAATGGCAAAACAAAAAGATAAAGTCCGATAGAGTCCTTTTTTCCTGCAAGATTCACCCACAGGGAAGACTCAAAGTCCTCAGCTCCTCCTGGAGCCACATCTGGAGATTTCCCTCTCCAAACACACAAAACCGAGAAAAAAATAACAGTTAACTCCCCAGCCACACCCTTGAGGTGGAGATCCCCAGCCACACCCTTGAGGTGGATATCCCCAGCCACACCCTTGAGGTGGCGATCCCCAGCCACACCCTTGAGGTGGAGATCCCCAGCCACACCCTTGAGGTGGATATCCCCAGCCACACCCTTGAGGAGGAGATCCCCAGCCACACCCTTGAGGTGGAGATATGGTGAGCAGGCGTCCCACCCATCTCTCACCTACTCACAAAAACCCAGACCCTTATCATGGCTGGTTAACCCCTTCAGCACATAGCATGGGTTTCAGATCATGGAGGAAAGCAATCTTCATGACATATACAGTGGGGCAAAAAAGTATTTAGTCAGTCAGCAATAGTGCAAGTTCCACCATTTAAAAAGATGACAGGCGTCTGTAATTTACATCATAGGTAGACCTCACCTATGGGAGACAAACTGAGAAAAAAAAATCCAGAAAATCACATTGTCTGTTTTTTTAACATTTTTTTTGCATATTATGGTGGAAAATAAGTATTTGGTCAGAAACAAACAATCAAGATTTCTGGCTCTCACAGACCTGTAACTTCTTCTTTAAGAGTCTCCTCTTTCCTCCACTCATTACCTGTAGTAATGGCACCTGTTTAAACTTGTTATCAGTATAAAAAGACACCTGTGCACACCCTCAAACAGTCTGACTCCAAACTCCACTATGGTGAAGACCAAAGAGCTGTCAAAGGACACCAGAAACAAAATTGTAGCCCTGCACCAGGCTGGGAAGACTGAATCTGCAATAGCCAACCAGCTTGGAGTGAAGAAATCAACAGTGGGAGCAATAATTAAAAATGGAAGACATACAAGACCACTGATAATCTCCCTCGATCTGGGGCTCCACGCAAAATCCCACCCCGTGGGGTCAGAATGATCACAAGAACGGTGAGCAAAAGTCCCAGAACCACGCGGGGGGACCTAGTGAATGAACTGCAGAGAGCTGGGACCAATGTAACAAGGACTACCATAAGTAACACACTACGCCACCATGGACTCAGATCCTGCAGTGCCAGACGTGTCCCACTGCTTAAGCCAGTACATGTCCGGGCCCGTCTGAAGTTTGCTAGAGAGCATTTGGTTGATCCAGAGGAGTTTTGGGAGAATGTCCTATGGTCTGATGAAACCAAACTGGAACTGTTTGGTAGAAACACAACTTGTCGTGTTTGGAGGAAAAAGAATACTGAGTTGCATCCATCAAACACCATACCTACTGTAAAGCATGGTGGTGGAAACATCATGCTTTGGGGCTGTTTCTCTGCAAAGGGGCCAGGACGACTGATCCGGGTACATGAAAGAATGAATGAGGCCATGTATCGTGAGATTTTGAGTGCAAACCTCCTTCCATCAGCAAGGGCATTGAAGATGAAACGTGGCTGGGTCTTTCAACATGACAATGATCCAAAGCACACCACCAGGGTAACGAAGGAGTGGCTTCGTAAGAAGCATTTCAAGGTCCTGGAGTGGCCTAGCCAGTCTCCAGATCTCAACCCTATAGAAAACCTTTGGAGGGAGTTGAAAGTCCGTGTTGCCAAGCGAAAAGCCAAAAACATCACTGCTCTAGAGGAGATCTGCATGGAGGAATGGGCCAACATACCAACAACAGTGTGTGGCAACCTTGTGAAGACTTACAGAAAACGTTTGACCTCTGTCATTGCCAACAAAGGATATATTACAAAGTATTGAGATGAAATTTTGTTTCTGACCAAATACTTATTTTCCACCATAATATACAAATAAAATGTTAAAAAAACAGACAATGTGATTTTCTGGATTTTTTTTTCTCAGTTTGTCTCCCATAGTTGAGGTCTACCTATGATGTAAATTACAGACGCCTCTCATCTTTTTAAGTGGTGGAACTTGCACTATTGCTGACTGACTAAATACTTTTTTGCCCCACTGTATCTCCCCTCACATACAGCGCCAGTGTCCCTGTCACAATGAGTAATAAAAGATGAACAGCACAATATAGAGTTCTAGGAAAAGATTCTCCAGAATCTCATGAAGAATAGTAATATTTACGACAGAATCGTGAAAAGATGGACAGATGGACAGATCCTTTTTAAACACTATGATTTTTAAGGTAGAATTATGGATTCAACAGAATTAATTATTTTTCTAAGTTACCTGTATCCAGCTACAGTGGCATCTCCTGATGTCACATCAATGTCTCCAGTCAACATCTTGAAAGTGGTGGTCTTCCCAGCGCCATTCACACCCAGAAGACCAAAACACTAGATAAAAGGAATGAGCAATTTTAATTATGTGCAGTTCCCCCTCTCCACCAAAAAAAACCCACAAATAAATGAGGCAAAGATTACTTAAATTCCAGATAAATACCGTATATATATTTTTTTCAATATAATCTATTGGAAGTTTTTCATACTATCATAGTTCTTGACAAAGGACCATGCAGGTCTGAACCATGTTGCCTGGGAGCACAGCGGATCTTTCTTTTCTGCCTTTTTAATTTTTCTGCTGTTGTGTTTTTTTGTGCCTTTTACACAACAGGATCAATAAAGTTATTCTTTTAAGAAGATGCGAGTTGCCGGCTATTGTTTGGGCTGTTGCTATTACTGGAGTATTTTACCATGCACCTGGACAGGTGAGACGATTGTTTCTTTTTTCACATTTTGATTAAATACATTGCATAACATTTTATATGTGAGTTACAGTCTGTGTTATTTCACAGAATTTCGCTTACGAACCTGCAACCTTTAGAGCTGATATCTCCCGGCATTTCTTGGCAGTTCACATCTGTATAGACGGTCATTTTCTTATTTGCATTTTATGTCATCTTTGTAGCATAACCTCATTAAGCTGGTATGTGTGCGTCTTTATTTTGTGAACCATTACTATGTGCAGGGCTTCAAATAAAGTTTTGGCAAACCTATTCTCCAATCCTGCTAAGGTTATCCTTTGTGTGACCAAACAGTCAGCTGTAAATATACTACTCATTATTCCTAATGTTATGTGAAATAATTTATTCAACTGATAAAATAGAAAACAACATGGTTCTCACTTTTTTTTTTACAGTGGTTACTAAAAATGATCCCAAGAACAGGTATCAATAATTCACAAGTGAGTATTATATCTGGATTTGATTGCACGTTTTGCTGCAGATGTGATGCAGTCATCACCCTTTACATTGCAAACGGTAACATCTGCGTGAATGTGACAGGTAGAAGTTGCAATGTTGATTTAGAATTCTCCAGAAACTATAGAGGTTATAAAGGTTATAGCAGACAGGGAGTGATTAGCTCAGCCCCAGGGGACACTGGGAAAGTTATTGTTGTGTTCTGGACATCCAAGAGTAAGGTATGTGTTAGAGAGTCCATTGTCAGACTGAAATCTGACACGCTGTATAGACCAATTCTTACTGGGAAGTGACTGCCGTAATCATAGAAGCAGTCAGGAGCATCTTTATTACCTCAAGATAGAAGTGAGAGAGCTACAGCACCAGACTCATCCCCCTCCCCCCATGACACTGCATGAGCAAGGTACAGTTCTGCTTAGGTTAAGACACTGTGTGTCAAGAGAAGTTATCCGTAAAGAGACTTTCATATATGTTGATGAAGCATTGCATGAAGAGAACTGATTCTGTGTGATAAAAAGAAGCTTGAATAAAATCCCTGTGATCCACTTCAGCTCAGAAATCTGTCATAGCATTGTGCCTGCAAACCGTTAACCGTACCTCCCCTCTACTGTGAAGAATTATAATTAATGGTTGCCTTGAGGAAGATTTCCCCAAGATTCCAAAAAGAACTCATGTTTCCTGTGTAGTGCATTCATATAATGAGTAGCGTGCATGCAACATGAAAATCAAGCATGGGAATTCATCCTGACGATTCAACAACAGGTAATATGATCTGTTTTAAAATTCTCTCTGAGCATACCTCTCCAGGTCGTACACCAATGCAGAGCTTGTCAACAGCAGGGGTGTGTTTACCGGCATAAATCTGAGTCAAATAATTAGGAAAACATAAAATTAGGACACTTAACAATAATATGCCTGTGTAGAAATGTTTTTGAAGAAAAAAAGTAGCAAGCCAGACCAGCTAATCAGTGTAACCCCACGCCAACCACTGATTAGCAGCTCACTGACAATATACAGTGTACACACGAAGCTGCCAATCAGTGGTGTGGGCGGAGTTATACACAGCTCAGCATTCTGAGCACTGCTAGATCTGTAGCAGAGAAAACAGAGATTCTATCAAAGCTGCACCAAGCATCCCAGTAAGTGATGCATTGCTGGAATCAGGGTCTCTGACCCTGCATCATGCAAAAACCTGATGACAGATTTCCTTTAACCCCTTCATGACTGGAGCTTTTTTCAGTTTTGCGTTTTCGATTTTCGCTCCCCTCCTTCCCAGAGCCATAACTTTTTTGTTTTTCCGTCAATTTGGCCGGGTGAGTGTTTATTTTTTGCGGGGTGAGTTGTAATTTTGAACGACACCATTGGTTTTACCATGTCGTGTGCTAGAAAACGGGAAAAAAATTCCAAGTGCGATGAAATTGCAAAAAAATTGCAATCCCACACTTCTTTTTTTGTTTGGCTTTTTTTGCTAGGTTCACTAAATGCTAAAAGTGACCTGCCATTATGATTCTCTAGGTCATTACGAGTTCATAGACATCAAACATGTCTAGGTTTGTTTTGTATCTAAGTGGTGAAAAAAAATTGCAAAATTTGCTAAAAAAAATAAATAAAAAATTGCGCCATTTTCTGATACCTGTAGTGTCTCCATTTTTCGTGATCTGGGTTTGGGTGAGGGCTTATTTTTTGCGTGCTGAGCTGACGTTTTTATTGATGCCATTTTTGTACAGATAAGATCTTTTGATCGCCCATTATTGCATTTTAATGCAATGTCGCGGTGACCAAAAAAACATACTTCTGGAATTTTGATTTTTTTTTTCTCGCTACGCTGTTTAGCGATCAGGTTTAATCTTTTTTTTATTGATAGATCTGACGTTTCTGAACGTGGCAATACCAACCTCTGGTTGTCATGCCGATGCACCGCTGACCCCCGATCACGTGACGGGGGTCAGCGGTGCGTGTATTTCCGGCCGGAAGCGTGCGTTAAATTCAACTGTCAGAGTTTGACAGCGGCATTTAACTAGTTAATAGGTGTGGGAGGATCGCGATTCCGCCAGTGCCTATTGCGGGCACATGTCAGCTGTTGAAAACAACTGACATGTCGTGGCTTTGAGGTGGGCTCACCGCCGGAGCCCGCATAAAAGAGGGGGTTCTGACGTCGGATGCACTATCCCGTCCAACGTCAGAAAGGAGTTAAATATATTAATAAATATCAAGTCTGCATCTTGTGCTTTTACTTCCGTCAGCTATTGTCATATGTAACCAGATGCAATAATTTACCTTTGTTAATTCCTCTAGACGTAATATATCATTCTTTCCTCCACCCTTTATCACTCTATTTCTCTCTTGTGCAACATCTTCATCTTCTCCATCTCTATGATCTTTGGGAGGTTCTGCAAACCTGCAATACACGTGAAAAATAACATATGAGTATTCCTATTCTAAAATCTGCAACGATGGTCCATGGTGCACCTCGGACCTTTACATGTCATATAGAGCTGCACTTGTTTAGCCACATTTATTCCACCTGACATCTCGTTCCCCCTTCACATGAGTGCTCGGTTTGGTTCTATTTTTATGTGTTTTCATTGGCTTACTTTAAAAAAAAATGGAGTATGGAGTCTCATGGAAAAACATGCAAATTAGCTTTCTTCTGCCTACTCTTCAAGACAATGTCTGACCCTTTATCAAGACTCGGGCAGCGTGGTGGCTCAGTGGTTAGCACTGTTGGATTGTGAGCCCCATTGGGCACAGTGGTGGTGATGTCTGTAAAGCGCTGAGGAATGTATAATGTATAAGTAAAACATAGTAATTAAGCCTTGCAACGTGTTTATCCTCAGGCATGTTATAAGGCTCTTTAAAGGGAACCAGGTTTTTCCTAAATAACTTTCGGCCTCCACCTTTCAGCCCTGTGTTACAGCATTCTGTAATGCTGTATATAAGTTTCCTTGCCTCGCTGCAAAACCAAATAAAAAACCTTTTATTATACTCCCCTATGGGGCGTTCCAGTCTGATGGGCGTTGCTGGTCTTCGTCCAGCCCCTCCTCTCTTCTTGAGATTGCTGTCCTCCTACTCTGCTTCATGTGAATGATGTGCCCTATGTCATCCACACAGTGTTTACCATGGCGCTCCTGCTCTCTTCCCGGCTGATGCCAGAGCAAACTACTGTTCTGCACATGAGCGGGGTAAGGCCAAAGAGTGTCGGCGCATGCACACTGCAGTACTTGGCTCTGTCCTAGTCATGTCAGAGAAGCACGCCTGCACAGGAGCGTGATGGGGAACACTGTGGGGATGACGTAGAATGCGGCATACTCACTAAGCAAGGAGGGCGGCATTGCAATAACAAAGGAGGCGCCAGACCAAGACCAGTGACGCCCATCGGACCAGACCGCCTCGTGGGTGAATAAAATGTTTTATTTTGAAGGGAGGCTAGTAGACTTATACACAGGGCTGAACATACGGCTGAAAGGTGGTGGCCGTAGGTTATATGGGAAAATCCTGGTGACAGGTTCCCTTTCAGGGGGTGGGCATTGACTTACGTTGTAGCTTCCTCTATAGGTGGCACCAGTGAGAGCGTCCTTTTCCTTTTCGTAGGGAGCAAATTGACATAATCACTCTGACCTATGGCTTAGTGGACCCACCACACCGGATCAGCCATAACATAATGCTCTGGAATTATCCTTATATAGAGTTTGATCTATTGCGGTTGTACTGTTCAACATATCTCACCAAGTGCTGAGAAAGAAACGGTTTTGAATAAGTAGATTCAGGCCAAAATACACGACTCCTTCAACGGCCATCACAATAATATTTCTTCCCAGAAACTCCCACTGGAAAGGATTTGTTATATGCTTTTCACCTGAATGGAACACAGTGTTATAGTAATAATTATTTATTGAAATAATTAAAAAAAATACAGTGTAAAATTACAGAGAGGGACCCCTCATTCGTGATAACCAGCCTTGCTAACAGTGACAGATGAGGGTTGCAGCCCCCAGCTGTCAGTTTTGCCTGGCTGGTTATCAAAAATACAGGGGAACCCATGTCAGTTTATTTATTTACTTATGGCGCAGGCGCCAGCTGATGAATACTCCCATTAGCCGCCGCCTTCTCTTGCTGTTAATAACGGCTTCAGGTGTAGGCTGCCTCCTCTCACTGTTAGCACTCAAAAATAACTCTAATCATCCTCCCCTTTTCGCGCTGATCACAAGGGAGAATGATGAGAGCCGTCTTCAGCACTCAGTGCCAGGGAACAGCGCTAACTGTACCGCTGCCTCCCTGGCACCGGTACGTGTGGTACTGATAACACACGGATGACATCCCTGTGTGTCATCAGGCCTGTGCTGCTGTTAAAAAATGGATGTGTCAACGTATTTTGCCTGCTGACACGGTCCATGGAAACACACTGACATGTGCAAAGACCCATTTACATGAATGTGTCTATGTGTGACTCCGGTACGTGTGAAAACTGTCACCACACGTACCGGAAAAACTGAAAGAGGCTGAAAACTGTAGAAGCTGGCATTCTTAGTTTTGCAATGGGTGCTATAAGGAAACACAATATTCACTCCCTGATAATCTTTTTCACCAAGGAACATCTACTTGAGAACTTCTCAGGAGAACTGCAGTTCTCATAGGTAAAATGTAGAGCATTTCCCTTGTTTAACCCTGAAGGAATATCCATGCATTTACCAAAGCGGGCGTACACGTCAGTCACTGCTTGATTCATTGCCAAATCAATGAGTCCTCGCCCCAGGCAGAAGTGTGGGAAGATTAAGAGCAAATCTTTTAGCTTCTCATTGAACTTCAATAAAGACTAGAATGAATAAAAAAAATACATTGAAACAAAGTAAAAGAAATATCAAACTAATTGCACATTGTAAAATAACAAAATTTCTGATAGTGTCCCTATAAAGTGCTGAACACACTGACTGCACCCAACATTATCAATTCTGTATTAGTCAGTGACCAGATAGTTCTGTCTCCTTGACCATGGAGAAGATGATTCACAATATGCTCCATCATGATTACATTATTGTACATTTGTATATTTAGGAATCATTGCATTATGGCACCACCGATAATCCTGACAAAGTGAAGCCTTGTGCTCAGATCTGCCAGTTTTTGGCATGCTTTATAGTTTTTGGAAACCCACTGCTCCATAGAACACAATAGGAGAATCAATTTTACCTATTTTACTAATAAATGAACTTAAAGAGAAGCACAAACATAGTGAATTAATTCACCAATTCATCCCAATAGGCAGAGAGTCCGCAAAATGCAAATTAGGTGAATGTGAACCCCATGTCCTGCCAGGAACCTGAACTTTACTTCATGGTGAATATTGTTATTTATGAGGAATAAGAGTAATCAGAGGTCCCCGTGTATTGTGCAGCCCAGATAAAGTTGGAGAACACAACTGTCTCTAAATATACAAGAGGAGGACATAGCTGCTTAAAAAAGAATTAATCAGCATAAGAATGAATAATCTGTTTATAAAGGGTTAATCTGAGACTCCCTACACATGGGCAGCCACAGTCACAAAACATTGAGGAGAATGCTGTGACAAGAGTAATCACAGTTGTTTCTAAGGCTGCCGTCACACCATCATTATTTGGTCAGTATTTTACATCAGTATTTGTAAGCCAAAACCAGGAGTGGAACAATTAGAGGATAAGTATAATAGAAACATATTCACCACTTCTGTATTTATCACCTACTCCTGGTTTTGGCTTACAAATACTGATGTAAAATACTGACCAAATACTGCTAGTGTTACGGCAGCCTAACCAAACACTGATCTATAATACACAGGAATTCATCTTATATCTGTTTTTACCTAAATATATCCAGCAAAAACTAAGACAGCAGCAGAGAACCCACTGTGTTTTCATGCTGCACACTCCCTGCCTCCTCCCCCCAAAGTAGTACCTCCCAGCTCAGAAGCAGGAAGTCTCAAATAGCTGTTAAAATAGTGAGACATCAGAGAGCCCGACTTCAGCCAACTTCAGTTTCTCTTTTCTGTCAGCAAATTTTTGCTATGTAATCTAAGGGCAGCATGAAGTGGGGGCTGAGATACTGATTTAACTGATGTGCCTTTTATTAGGCTGTCTGCTTTTTTACTTACAATGAAGGTTTTATCAGCAAGAGATTATCATTTCCAGACTAACTCATGAATGCCTCCTGGTCCAACAACACCCCAGCACTGATAAACAGCTCACTGTCAATATACAGAGTACCCAGAAAGCTGTGGTGTGGGCAGGGGGGCTAGCTATCTGAGCTCTGCTTCATGCTGCATCTAAAAACACCGATTGTATCACAACTGCTGCACCCAGTACATTAAGTGATACATTATTGGATTGAGGGTCCCTTTTCCTACATTATGCTGCTCTCAGATGAGATAGCAAAAACCTGGTGACAGATTCCCTTTAAATGTACTTGCAATAAAGGGGTTAGGCCCTGACAACCTATATTTACAAAGTAACATAGTGACATAGTTAGTAAGGCCGAAAAAAGACATTTGTCCATCCAGTTCGACCTATATTCCATCATAATAAATCCCCAGATCTACGTCCTTCTACAGAACCTAATAATTGTATGATACAATATTGTTCTGCTCCAGGAAGACATCCAGGCCTCTCTGGATATTTAATTCCATGAAGAAATGAGAAGTTGTCACAACCATACTGCAGACCAGGGATCATGCAGAGTCACATGAACTTTTTTATTTGTGTGTGTGTATATATATATATATATATATATATATATATATATATACAATGCCTACAAGTAGTATTCAACCCCCTGCAGATTTAGCAGGTTTAATAAGATGCAAATAAGTTAGAGCCTTCAAACTTCAAACAAGAGCAGGATTTATTAACAGATGCATAAATCTTACAAACCAAAAAGTTTTGTTGCTCAGTTAAATTTTTATAAATTTTAAACATAAAAGTGTGGGTCAATTATTATTCAACCCCTAGGTTTAATATTTTGTGGAATAACCTTTGTTTGCAATTACAGCTAATTATCGTCTTTTATAAGACCTGATCAGGCCGGCACAGGTCTCTGGAGTTATCTTGGCCCACTCCTACATGCAGATCTTCTCCAAGTTATCTAGGTTCTTTGGGTGTCTCATGTGGACTTTAATCTTGAGCTCCTTCCACAAGTTTTCAATTGGGTTAAGGTCAGGAGACTGACTAGGCCACTGCAACACCTTGATTTTTTGCCTCTTGAACCAGGCCTTGGTTTTCTTGGCTGTGTGCTTTGGGTCGTTGTCTTGTTGGAAGATGAAATGACGACCCATCTTAAGATCCTTGATGGAGGAGCGGAGGTTCTTGGCCAAAATCTCCAGGTAGGCTGTGCTATCCATCTTCCCATGGATGCGGACCAGATGGCCAGGCCCCTTGGCTGAGAAACAGCCCCACAGCATGATGCTGCCACCACCATGCTTGACTGTAGGGATGGTATTCTTGGGGTCGTATGCAGTGCCATCCAGTCTCCAAACGTCACGTGTGTGGTTGGCACCAAAGATCTCGATCTTGGTCTCATCAGACCAGAGAACCTTGAACCAGTCAGTCTCAGAGTCCTCCAAGTGATCATGAGCAAACTGTAGACAAGCCTTGACATGACGCTTTGAAAGTAAAGGTACCTTACGGGCTCGTCTGGAACGGAGACCATTGCGGTGGAGTACATTACTTATGGTATTGACTGAAACCAATGTCCCCACTACCATGAGATCTTCCCGGAGCTCCTTCCTTGTTGTCCTTGGGTTAGCCTTGACTCTTCAGACAAGCCTGGCCTCGGCACGGGAGGAAACTTTCAAAGGCTGTCCAGGCCGTGGAAGGCTAACAGTAGTTCCATAAGCCTTCCACTTCCGGATGATGCTCCAAACAGTGGAGACAGGTAGGCCCAACTCCTTGGAAAGGGTTTTGTACCCCTTGCCAGCCTTGTGACCCTCCACAATCTTGTCTCTGATGGCCTTGGAATGCTCCTTTGTCTTTCCCATGTTGACCATGTATGAGTGCTGTTCACAAGTTTGGGGAGGGTCTTAAATAGTCAGAAAAGGCTGGAAAGAGAGATAATTAATCCAAACATGTGAAGCTCATTGTTCTTTGTGCCTGAACTACTCCTTAATACTTTAGGGGAACCAAACAGAATTCTGGTGGGTTGAGGGGATGAATAATAAATGACCCTCTGAAATAACTTTTCCCATTTTTTTAAAAAAATAAACAAAGAAATAACATTCTTTTTTGCTGCAGTGCATTTCACACTTCCAGGCTGATCTACAGTCCAAATGTCACAATGCCAAGTTAATTCCAAATGTGTAAACCTGCTAAATCTGCAGGGGGTTGAATACTACTTGTAGGCACTGTATATATATATATATATATATATATATATATATATATATATATATATATATATATATATATATATATATATATATATGCTCTATGTATAATAGCTTACTGAATAGTTTTTTTTTCCAACAAGTAAATAACCTAAAACAACATATTAATGTCTATATTGGGGTTCAGCTTTACTTACCCTATTATTCTCAAAAAGATCCAGGATGAAGGTAATGGCACTGCTGTTTATGCCAATGAACAGATTTATACAGGACAAAGCCACATAGGCCGTGCTTGGCACATTGAATAGATATGATGCTGGATACATCATAGGGATCACAGCCCATCTGCAAATAAAAATAATTCACAGGAAATACAGGTATTTAGTGTGTACAGTCATCTAAATTAGGATTTAGGATTATTTTTCTAACTATAATATTTAAGTAATAAAAAAACTAAAAAATATCATATATATTAATATATGTCATATATATATTATGTTATTATTACAATATGACATAAAGTGAACAGAAGAGGGCAGATATTTTCCAAATCACAAATACGCATCGTATCGTATTGCCACCTAGTGGTCACATATCAACTAGCAACTGCAATAGTGCTCTGACAACAAAGCCTAAAATCTTGGATTTTAGAGAAATCTGGTATTCAGTTGTATAAGAAGCTATTTTCCCATTGACGGTGGGGGATGGCGCTCGTCAGCTTGTCATGCTGTTTTTTCATAAATTGTATGAATGGCTCGAATATACAGAAAACCTCTTGAAACAGTATAAGCTACAACCAAATTAATTGCAAACCTGTGGCACTTACCCGTAGAAAAAGAGCAGAGCTATGAGTGCTGGTAGGTTAGTAGCGGAAGTATATGCCTTCTTTTCAAAACCGATGAATATTAATACCACCATGGCGACACTTATGGCGTAGCTTGCCTGAGACACAAAGTGTAGAGGTGACCATTGTACAATAGTATTTGAATATTGTCCAGATAGATAAAAATGTTCTTATAGATCACCTGATAGCTGATAAATGTATGATCAATGGGGGTCCGATATCTTGATCCAATCACGAGAACAAGGGTCCCAAAGTCCCACCCTTCACTGCATGACTGGTGGTCGCATATGCTCACTAATGTGCCATTTACACAGGGGACCCCCATTTTTGAGATCAGGGGAAGGTCCAGTAGACCCAGCGATCGTGCATTTATCATCTATCCTGTGTAGTTTATGGGGCAACCCCTTTAAGAAACACTGTTGTATAGACCTGCATCGTATTTGCCTTTTAGTCTTTGTGGAATACAAGAAGAAAACCACACAATTTATATGGTGAGAAAAGGACCTGAAGCCCCTCAACAAGGGTGTAGCTATGGTGGGTGTAGAGGTAAAAGATGTACCTGGGTTTTGTGCCTTAAAGGGAATCTAACAGTAGTATCAACACTCCTAAGCCGTCTACGTGGATATGTCGGTCAAAGGAAGTTGAATAAAATGATACCTTGATATTTGTGATCTGATGCCTTATTCTAGAGAAATTCACGTTTTTCTTAATATGTAAATGAGCTGTTAAGATCTATGGGCCGGACATAGATCTCCCTGAGAATCTGCCTCCAGAGCTTATTGTAAATGAAAGAGTGTTACCATTGTGAGACGTGTAGATCAGGAGAGCAGACTGTCAGTCATTACATGCCTCACACTGGTAATGCCCCCTTTCATTTAAAATAATCTCTGGAGGCGGAGTCCCAGGGGAGATCTATGCCCGGCCCATAGATCTTAACAGCTCATTTTACATATGAAAAAAAAACCATGATTTATCTTCGGATCACAGATAGCAAGGTCTCATTTTATTCAACTTTCTACGACCTGCCTGCCCATAAAGACACGTTAGGAGGGTTGATATTACCGACAGCCTAAGAATCCAAAGCAAATAAGACCCTGTTAAATGTTACATGGCCGTTACACTAGGGAAATAAAAGCAAAAATACCATCTGCTCACCTGATTGAGAAATGCTTGGAAAGAGGGCGCGGTGCACGGAGACCTCAGACTTGTTTCCGGAGCAATTAAGCCATGAAGGAGAAAAAAGAAAATCCAGGAACCCGCAAGAAAAATGTATTTATTTTAGATATAAAAAAAAAAATTGTGAAGAAAGAATTAAAAATACATATTAATGCTCTTAGGAGCCTGTACAGCTCGAAACGCGTCACATTAATGTGTATTTTTAATTCTTCCTCCACAATTTTTTTTTTTAAATATCTAAAATAAATATGATGTTTTAAAATATTTTTTCTTGCGTTGCTGGATTTTCTATTTTCTTCTTCATAGTTACAGTAGTGGCCCTGTTATAGAATTACTATTGGTACCTGGAGCTTCAAGCTGCATTTTTTGGACTCCAAGCTTTGATTTACTACTTAGCATGTGGGCACTAGCCAGTGACAGGATCAAGACCCCTTAGATGAGAGATGGAGTCCCCATTTTCTTGAATGCACGTATTAGGCTAACTTTATGCTAGGCGTTTTTGCTGTTCTTTTATACCAAATTTCAGCAGTTTTTTTACAGTATCAGCAAAGCCTATGAGATTACAGAAATATCATGCACATATTGCTTTTTTTTATCATCAGTATTTTGTGCTTCGCAATGTTTTTTGGACATAGAGCATGTCACGTCTGTTACCATGTTTCACCCATTGACTTGAATGGGTGGCGAAAAACGCACCAAAAATGCACCAAAAAGCAGGTGTCATGTTTTGCTGCATTTTTAGTGCCAGAACCTGATTCTATGGAATAGGAATTTTTTTTCCAGCACTAAACTTTATCAGCATGCACGAGAGACAAATCTAGCATTCCAAAACCGCAGCAAAATATGCACAAAAAACCGCAAGGAAATCATGCTTTTTTCCACGCTTCTTTCCTGCCAAGGAATCAGGTTTTGTTGCAGAAAAAAAAAAAAAACGCTGAAAAAAGCCTAGTGTGAACTTACCCATAAAATTGCAACAGTTCCTATTCTTCCCTGTGTTATCATGTGTCATCGTCATGTCACTTTGTGACAAAAAAGGAAAATGTATGCAACTTACTATGTCCCAGGTGAAGTTTGTGAGCCAGTAGACGGCCGGTGTCACCCCACTCACAAACTGAAGGTGCTTGGCACTCGAGACCCTTTCTTGAATCAAATACAGCACAAAGCTTGCTGGGATGAAAGACATTGCAAATATCACACAGATTGCGACCACCACGTCCACCGAAGTAGTCAGCCTGGAAAAGAAAGACTTATCAAGATACCAACGTTTGTAGAGAATTTTTTAACATTTTTGTGATCATCGAGTTCTTAAAGAGATTGCCCACCAATGGGCGGAGGCGAAAAAAAAATGTAAAAAAAAAATTTAATTAATTGATACTTCCTGCACCAGTGCTGCTCCTCCATACGAAGTCCTACATCTGCTCTGCTGAGATGGGGGTGTTATGTTAGCCTGTAAACTGATTGGCTGCAGTGGTCATGTTGAATATTGATGCCAGAACAAGGACGGGGGATGCAGCACTGAGTATGGAGGATCATGTTGCCAGTTCAGGAGTTGAGTACCATTATATTTTTCACCTTCCTTTAGCTCATTAATGAGGTTATTCAGTGATGAACATTGATTATTCATTACTAGGGTGTTATAAAAAGTGTGCTATGAGGCATTTACCATAGTTATTAGGAAATTCATATGGGCACTGTACTATACTATGTATCTGACAACCATGACCGGCTCCAGGTTTTTGAGGGCCCCGGGCAAAAGAGTCTAAGTGGGCCCCACCCTTTAACACATACCACGATTCATGATAACACATAACACACACGATTCATGATCGCATATAAACACAGCCATGTAGTATATAACACAGCCCAAGTAGTATATAGCACAGCCACGTAGCATATAACACAGCCGTGACAACTATGTGGCAGCATAAAAGTATAGTAGGGCACTAGTTATGTGTGCACATCACGGTAGCTTTGCAGCACTGGGGTCCTGGGTTCAGATCCCACCAAGGACATCTGCAAGGAGTTTGTATGTTCTCCCTGTGATTGTGGGGGTTTCCTCCGGGTTCTCCGGTTTCCTCCCACATTCCAAACACATACTGATAGGGAATGTAGATTGTGAAGCTGGCAGGTCAAGCAGAGGACTGGACATATTGAAAATGTAAATCCCAACACTTACTGCTGAGTACCCACTCGGTACTTACACTGTGACCTCGGACAGCTGATCCTTGGTGAGATTGAGTGGATGGTTGATCGCCGTTATGCCATACTCCTCAGGGTCTTTATCTTCTCCGAGGTTGGCTCTGAGAATGGCATTGTTGGCCACATTGATGAAGATAACCATCGCGTGCCAGCCTTTGTTATTGAACCAGACCTGGGAGAGAGTAAGCACCTTGTTATGCCCCAGTTCCAAGTATAGCACAAGTAAAGGATGATTCCGGTCAGACTTTCATGTCTGAGACAAAGATATCTGTCTTGGTTCTGACCTTTGGAGGTTGAGTTATGGCATCAGCCAAAAGAGAGTCTGATCTGCTCTCATGCATATCTCCCATGGAAATGAACAGAAGTTATGGAAATAGTACAACACGGCTGGATGGAGCCCTGTCTGCAAAACTAGCTTGCTCTGCTTGTTTTCTATAATCTGTATACACTGTGACTTTAGCTTTCTATAACTAAATTTGTTGGGGACATTGTTTGTGACATTTATTAATACAGTTTATAAGCATTACAGGTTCTCCTCCAGATTCCTGACACATTTATCCTGAGCTTTACTCTGAGCACAAGCATCAAAGTTTCTGTCCAATCCCCGAAAAAATGGAATTCATTGAAAACCCCCAACGGAGCCATTGAATAGAAAGGCGCAGACGCCATCTCTTTGGATTATGTAAAGGGGTTTTACACTTTCAGGAAAGCGGACCTCGAATTCTCTAAACTAACAGAGCATGTACTCACCGTTCCTGGATCCAGGGCTTGTTCCACACCACTGCTCGGCTCTTGGTGTTTTGGCCGCAGTAGTGACATCAACAACGTGCATCACCGCTGCAGGCAATCACGTCTATCGTGGTACAGCCACTGAGATCAGTTTTTGGCTACAGCGGTAATATGCACAGTCCACATGAAATCACCGCTGCAGCCAGGACACCAAGATCTGAGCTGCGGTGAGGAAAATTATACGAAAAATGTATGCAGCTGGACCACTGCCGATAAAAACAGGATTTTTGGTTGCTTACCGTAAAATCTGTTTCTCGGAGCCTTCATTGGGGGACACAGGAACCATGGGTGTATGCTGCTGCCACTAGGAGGCTGACACTATGCAAATAAAAAAGTTAGCTCCTCCTCTGCAGTGTACACCCTACCGACAGGAAGTAGGATATTCAGTTAGTGAGAAAGCAGTAGGAGAAGCAACGTGTAAAAGAGAAAGAATAATAATATAATAATAATAAACTTTATCTATATAGCGCCAACAAATTCCATGGCGCTTCACAGATCAACAGTTTCAAACACTCAAAGAGTGTTCAAAGAACTCAAACGTATACAGTAAACAGAGCTGTTCAACTTGGGAGGGTGCTGTGTCCCCAGGCTCGGACTGGCCCACCGGGGAACCGGAGGATCCTCCGGTGGGCCCTGGCACCGACACCTACTGGCAGGGCCCCCACTGCTCCAGTGCCCCCCCGCCAGGCCCCCCTCCCCGCCTTGAATACTCACCCTGCTCCAGCGATGGTTTCGGTGTCTGCACTGCAGCTCGTCCTGAACGAGCGGTCACGTGACACCGCTCATTAAGGCCATGAATATGCACATATTCATGACCTTAAATGAGCAGTGTCACATGACCGCTCAAGCAGGAAGAAGGTGCTGCGCCGGCGCCGCCTGGAGTCGGGACAGAGCGCAAGGGATGTCGGCAGTGGGACAGGTGAGTATGAGGGCCGGGGGGGATGAAGGAGGACATAAGCCGGCGCGCCGAGCAGGAGCGGGTGCGGAGAGATAAGCCTGCATACAGGGGGGAATATGAGCCATGCATACAGGGGGAATATGAGCCATGCATACATAGGGGGAATATGAGCCATGCATACAGGGGGGAATATAAGCCATGCATATAGGGGGGAATATGAGCCATGCATACAGGGGGGAATATGAGCCATGCATACAGGGGGAATATGAGCCATGCATACAGGGGGGAATATAAGCAATGCATACAGTGGGGAATATAAGCCATGCATACAGGGGGGAATATAAGCCATGCATACAGGGGGGAATATAAGCAATGCATACAGGGGCGGACTATGAGCCATGCATATAGGGGGGAATATAAGCCATGCATACATGGGCGGACTATGAGCCATGCATACAGGGGGGAATATAAGCCATGCATACAGGGGGGAATATAAGCCATGCATAAAGGGGAGAATATAAGCCATGCATACAGGGGCGGACTATGAGCCATGCATACAGGGGCGGAATATGAGCCATGCATATAGGGGGGAATATAAGCCATGCATACAAGGGCGGACTATGAGCCATGCATACAGGGGGAATATAAGCCATGCATACAGGGGGGAATATAAGCCATGCATACAGGGGCGGACTATGAGCCATGCATACAGGGGGGGAATATGAGCCATGCATATAGGGGGGGGGGGGGAATATGAGCCATGCATACATGGGGAGATATGAGTCATGCATACAGGAGGGGTAATATGAGCCATGTATATGGGATGGGAGGGAGATGAGCCATGCATACAGGAGGGGGGTCATTATACAGTATTGAGCATCATGTGTGGCCATTATACAGTATGGAGCATCATGTGTGGCCAATGGACATTATACAGTATGGAGCATCATGTGTGGCCGTTATACAGTATGGAGCATCATTTGTGGCCATTATACAGTATTGAGCATTATGTGGGATCATTATACAGTATGGAGAACTGTGTGGCCGTTATACAGTATGGAGCACTATGTGTGGGTGGTCATTATACAGTATGGAGCACTGTCTGGCCATTATACAGTATGGAGCAATGTGTGGCCATTATACACTATGGAGCATCATTTGTGGCCATTATACACTATGGAGCATCATGTGAGGCCATTATACAGTATGAAGAACTGTGTGTGGCTATTATACAGTATGGAGCATCATGTGTGGTGGCCGTTATACAGTATTGAGCATCATGTGTGGCCATTATACAGTATGGAGCACTGTGTGGCCATATTTTTGTTTGCTTATAATTATTGTATATAAAACAGTGTGATCAGCAGTGCAAAATGGCTGCGGTTGGGACGTGGATATGGGTGTGACTAGTTGTGAAATGGGTGTGGTCAGAGGCGTGGCCTAAAATTTGCTGCGGTGCACTACGCACGCCACATACTTTATACCTCCTTCCCTTCTTCAAAAGTTGGGAGGTATGGTACCACATTTGCCAGATCACGGCAAGTGCCGCAAATCCCATAGGGAATGAATGAGGCCAAACGCAGTGTTGCCATAAGTGATCCGTTACGCGGCAGATGCAGAAAAACTGCCCGATCTGCTGCAAAAGGCGACTTTCACATCAGCGATTCTTGCCAAAGTCACTGCCAATAGTGTCATACTCACCAAAAGGGGAGGCAGCGCTAAAAATGCCTAGGGCAGCAGAAACTCTAAATACGGCCCTGGGGGGCTACATTATATTCTGTGGGGGGACTGCATTATACTCAGGGTACTACATTATATTATGGGGGGCTACATCATACTATATGAGGGATTACAGTATACTCTATGGGGGGCTGCATTATATTTTGTGGTGGGGCTGCATTAGTCTCTCAGGGGACTACATAATATTATGGGGGCTACATCATACTATATGAGGGGGCTGCATTATATTCTGTGGTGGAACTGCATTCTCTCAGGGGACTACATTATATTCTGTGGTGGGTGGCATTATACTATATGAGGGGGGGCTGCATTATACCCTATGGGGTGCTACATTATATTCTATGGTGGGGACTGTGTCATACCTGAGAGGGTTGCATTATATTTAGTGGGGTGCTGCATTATATTCTATGAGAGGGGACTGCATTATATTTTATGAGGGGGCTACATTATATTCTGTGAGGGGGCTAAGACGTGAACTGTTGTGAGTTCCGTTCTGGAGCTCCCTCCTGTGGTTGCTAATGGTATTTTTGCGAGTTCTGCCCTTGGGCTCCCTCTGGTGGTTTTGAGTGGAACTGCTGCTCCGTTAGGTGGCTGTAGCAGCTGCCTTCACTAATCGCCTTGCCTGGGTTTGTTATTTAAACCTGCTCTGGGCTTTAGTCCTTGCCTGCTGTCAGTGTTCTTGGTTGGATTTGATTCTTCCCTTGGATTTCTCATATGGCCAGTCCTTGTCTGCAAAAGATAAGTTTTGCTAGTTTTGTTTGTCCATTTGTTTGGACTCTCTTGCTTTGCATTTTTGTCTCTTTTGTCCAGCTTGTCACTATGTCTTATTCAGGCTAGCTGGAAGCTCTGGGAAAGCAGATTTGCCCCTCCACACCGTGAGTCGGTGTGGAGTTAATTTTTGTAAACTCTGCGTGGATTTTGTAGTTTTTAATACTGACCGCACAGTATCCTTTGCTCTCTGTCTATCTAGTTTAGTTTTGGCCTCCCTTTGCTGAATTCTAATTTCATTTCTGAGTTCGTCATTTCCCTCTCCTTTCACAGTCAATATTTGTGGGGGGCTATCTTTCCTTTTGGGGGTTTCTCTGAGGCAAGATAGCTTTCTATTTCCTTCTTTAGGGGTAGCTATATCTTAGGCTGTGACGAGGTGTCTAGGGAGTGTCAGGAACATCCCACGGCTATTTCTAGTTGTGTTGTTAGGATTAGGGACTGCGGTCAGTAGAGATACCACTTTCTCAGAGCTCGTTCCATGTTGCGTTTTAGCCACCAGGTCATATCAGTGTGGCCTCTTAACCACCAGGTCATAACAGTGAACTACCTTATATTATACCCTGATATTAGCGCTTTTTACCGCACAATTGGTGGTCTTGTATCTATTTCTATGTAGCTACATAGTGGGCCCCAAGAATGATTTTCTCTGGTGGGCCCAAGGTGCTCCAGTCCGACGCTGTGTGTCCCCCAATGAAGGCTCCGAGAAACAGATTTTACGGTAAGCAACCAAAAATCCTGTTTTCTCTATCGCCTTTCATTGGGGGACACAGGAACCATGGGACGTCCCAACGCAGTCCCTGGGGTGGGAACAGCAGAAAAACTCCATTCAGGTCGGAGGAATCACCGCTGCCGCCTGCAAGATCCTTCCGCCTAGGCTGGCAACTGCCGAAGCGTAGGTATGGAGCTTATAACCCCTTGGCAAAGGAGTGACCGGAACACTAGGTTGCCACCTAGCAAAGATGTAGGGCGGATGCCCCATGGTGTACCGTCCAGGAGGCGCCCACTGCCCGGAGCAGGGGGAGGAGTCACTCTGTTCTTGATCCGGTGAGCCTCCAGAATGGCAGGTCTGATCCAGAGAACAACCGTAACCTTGGAAGCCGGCAGGCCTCTTGGCGTACCGTCTGGAATGACAAAAAGACAGTCCGTCTTCCTAAAGAAGGCGCTCCTAGACAAATAGATCCTCACCGCCCTGACCAGGTCTAGCCTGTTCAGAAAACGCCCCAGAGAATCAATCGGAGCAGGACAAAGGTGGGAAGGACGATCTTATTCAAGTAAAAGGAGGACACCACCCTGGGAAGAAAAGGTGACGAAGGCCGTAAAACTACCCTATCCTGGTGAAAAAACAAGAAAGGGGCGACAGGAGAGAGCCACCAACTCCGAGATGCGTGGAGATGGCCACCAGCAAAGCCACCTTGCAGGACAGAGCAGACAGTGAGGCTCATGGGGAGGCTCAAGGGGGAAAGTCCACTGAGCCTCCAGAACAAGACTGAGGTCCCAGGGATCCACGGAAGTGTGGTACGAGGGAGCCGCATGCGCTACTGAAGAAAGGTTCTGATCTGAGAACGGGATGGATATAAATCTTCGTACCGTGATAGCCAGTAGCGAAGGACCTCTGAAAAGGGACTTCAGAAAAAGGATGGAAAGGGTTGCTATCTGACCCTTCAGAAAACTAAGGGCAAGGCCAGCATCAAGTCCCGCCTAGAGAGAACTGCCAAAAAGGGGATATGCACTGCGGATAGTGCCGAAACCGTTGCCTCTGCCCAGAGGATCCTGGATACCTCCGCCATTGCCAAGAGACTGATTCCCTCCCTGGCGATTGACATAAGCCACAGCCGAGGCATTGGACATCTGGATTCTGACTGGCAGACCTCTGAGAAGCCTTTCCCAGTGACTCAGGGATAGAAGAAAGGCCCCTATCTCAATGGTGTCGATCGGCGGAGAGGACCCTTGCTCCGACCAACGCCCCCTTCAATGACGGATGGCGAGAAAACGCACCCCAGCCGGGAAGGCTGGTGACCATCGTCACCACCTGCCTTGGGGAGGACAGGACATGAGGAATGAGAGGGGATGACAGCCATCAGTTGAAAGGCTATTAGAATCGGATGGGAAGTTGGATTGGAGGGTCCAGAGACAGCACAGACGTGTCCCACTGAGGAAGGATGGCCTGCTGAAGTGGTCTCAAGTGGAACCGCGCAAAAGAGAACGCTTACGGAGCTGTCACCATGCATCACAGGACCGTCATAGCTGAACGGAAGGAAGGCAGCCGAGGGCCCTGCAGAGAGCGAACTCCGTATGGGGATTGCTCGCTTCTCAAGAAGAAAAATCCCTGGCGGTGTCGAACAACATGCCAAGAGGACGAGACGCTGACTCGGAACAAGACAAGACTTTGTTCTGTTGTCCAGCCACCAGAAACGGGACAGGGAGTCTAGGACGATGGTCAGACCCTCAGGGCCTGAGAGAGGGGCAGAGGCTTGATGAGGATTACTTCAAGGTATGGAATGAGCACTAAGGCCCCTGATCATCAAGGAAAATCAGGACATGGAGCAAGGCCTCTTGGATATCCATGGAGCACAGGAATTCCTGTGGGTCCATGGAAGCCAGGACTGAACAGAGGAACTTCATCCTGAAATGCTGCATGCGGAACCTTCTGTTCACTAACTTCAGAGACAGAAAGGGTCGAACTGCGCCGCTCTTCTTCGGCACTACAAGCAGGTTTGGATAGAAACCTGGGAAGCGTACCTGCTGTGGGACGGAAACAATAACCTCCGAACAAAGAAGGAAGGTAATGGACGCAAAGAAACCTGAGATCAGAGGAGGATTTTTAGAGGGCGGGATTCAAAAAAGCGATTCCGGGCCGCTAAGCGAACCCTATCTTGTATCCAGAGGATACCACCTCCCTGATCTAGGCGTCCTCCACCGAAGTCAGCCAAACATCCCTGAAAAAGGCAGGAGATGCCCGCCCAAACTGGAAGAAACGCTGGGCCGTTAGCACGAGTTATTATGCCGAAGAAGATCTGCCAGGTCAAGGCCTGGTGGACCAACCATGGGAGTTGCGGGCACACCGGGAAGGGATAGGCTTAAAGGAAGCCTTTTCTCTAGCCAGACGAGATCGCAATCTGTGTTAGCTAGAGGAATCTTCCGACGCCGCAAAACAGCGAAGGGACAAAGGGAACTCGTGCCTCCCGTGGCGTCATTAATAATTTGTTCCCTCATGTAGCCAAAGAGACAGGCCCCCTGGAAGGGGCTGTGTGTAGAGCCGAATATTCCGTCGGATGGCCACCATAATGCTGGATGCGTGAGCTGCACAAGCTGCGCATCTAGGGAGGCAGATACCAAATATTTCCCTGCATAGGAAATCTGGTCCGTCAGGTCGGCTAGCTCCCCCGGAGGAGCTCCAGGCGGGGTGCTCTTACAAGGCTGTTTGGTCCATCTATCTATGGTCCTTGAGACCCAGGTAGAGGCAATGGCCGAGGCACAAAGTAGAAGCAGCCGTTACAAAAGGCTGATTTTTCCAGCGGTTCTATAAAAGTATCTTTGGAACCCGTGCCAAGCTGGTAGACAGTCTGGGAACTGACGAGTCCAGAATTGCCCGCTTCCTGCCAAGGAATCAGTCCAGTTAGCGATGAGCTCAGGAGAGAAGGAATATAGGATGCCGAGACGCTTCCCTGTCTGCAAGCATCTGGTATGGCTCGCATTTCTCCTAGCAAGTACCACCACATATTCAGTGTGTGTGGGGCAAAGATCCTGGAAGGTGGTTTGACCGTCTAAACGAAAACCGCCTATTCTGCGGGTTCCGTAGAGGTATCCATGATGCTTAGGGTCTGGTTGATCGCAACAATAAGGCTATCCAAGTCTGAAACTTCCTCTGCAAACATGACCGAGGAAGCCCGTCTCTCTCTCGATAGAGAGGAGGATCAGGAAGAGGGATCTCACCGGTCCAGACCGGAGGGCAAGATGGAGCAGGAAAGAAAGGTGTCAGACGTCCATGGGGCCGATGGTGGATGTCCTGGTCTCCTCCAACTGACAGGCTCTGGAGGGCGAATGGGTGGGGAATGGAGCTGGGACCGAACATCTAAGCACTCTTGTGTGCTATGATCATGGTCCTACTGTCGGATCTATGAGGATACGGGGTGGCAGTACACGCCGTACTCATAGTCCATAATGTGGGATTGCAGGTGTGACTGTTCACCCTGTATCCCTCTGTTCTGTATCTCTTGTGGCCCAAGTTGAACAAGGCTGGACGGAGAATCCTGTGACCCACTAGCGATTGCGGACAGGCACGGATACCAAGGTCGTGACATCCTGGTGAGGTCCGCCCCAGACTGAGACAGAAGGAAAGCCCACCCAGGGATAGGGGTCTCGGCCTCACCCGGGTTAGGGACTCCTGGACAGGGAGTTGCTGCAGCTGACAAGAGGAAGCAGGAGGACGGGAACGCTCTTTTTATGGGATTAGGCCTGGGAGCAGACCCATGCCCGAAGGTTAGGGGAACAGGAGAGGGAAGTAATAGACTGCATAGCAGAGCTTCTCACAGTAATAGTAGAGTCCTGTAGACTGCTCCTGGCTGTAGCTGCGACCGGCATCATGGCACAGGTCCAGGGCACCAGCGATGAGATGGCAACCTAAGGAGGATGCAGGGGACCCCGCCGGAGAAAATGTGTGCTGGGGAAAAAAAGGGCCTGGCTGCAGTCTGGATGAACCGCAGAAGGAGACCGCTGAAAAGGGCGCTGGAATGTGCGCCCTGCTGCGATGTGGCGCTAAGCAGTCGGCGTAGAAATCATGGGCCCAGGAGCACCAAGATGGCGCTGGTGGGCGGGGAGTAAAGAGATTGTCGGGCGGGAGTGGACGGAGCGCGGCACCGGAAGTAGGCCCGGGCAGAAGCCGGGGCCTAAATTACAGGCCAGCGACAGCCGGAGGAGAGCTGCGGCACCGGATCAGTGCGCCGAAGGTAGAAAAACAGCGCGGCAGCCTGCCAAGGCTGTCACGCTGGAGAGGATGGAGCGGCTGCTATGAAACACCCACGGCGCCAGAGCAGTGCGCCGCAGGGAGAAGCGGCGCGGCAGCCTGAGAGGGCTGTCGCTCTGGAGAAAGAAGTGTGGCCCCATTAAAACCGCGGCGCCGGGGAAGCGCGCCACTGGCCCCATTAAAAACCGCGGCGCCGGGGAAGCGCGCCGCTGGCCCCATTAAAACCGCGGCGCCGGGGAAGCGCGCCGCAGAAAGAATGGCAGGACAGCTAGTCAGGGCTGTCTCACTGGGAAGAGTGGAGGAAGCGGCGCGGCAGGCTGTAAAGGCCCTGTGCCGGAATAGAAGGCAGAGGGGGCTGCATGGGAACAGTAATCCCGGGCTATGCTGTGCAATCTGGGAGCAAGCGACGACCAGGTAATCTGGGAGCCCTAGCAAGAACCCCCCCTTGAAAGATTTGGGATGGGATGGGAAATACTCACCTCAACTTCCCACGTCGATACTAACCTGAAGAGGAATGAGATGTCCAGGGAGCTGATGGACGTCCTCGTCTCCTCCAACCGACAGGCTCTGGAAGGCGAGTGGGTGGGGGACGGAGCCAGGACCGGACTTCTGAGCACGCTTGTGTGCTAGGATCATGGTCCTGCTGTCGGATCTATGAGGATACGGGGTGGCAGTACACGCCGTACTCATAGTCCGTATTGTGGGAGTACAGGTGTGACTGTTCACCCTGTATCCCTCCGGAAACCTGAAAAGAAACGACGCACATTAAGGTGGATAAGGGTCTAATGAAAGACCCGTGTCCACCTCATACTGACACTGAGCTAAACTGAATATCCTACTTCCAGTCGGTAGGGTGTACACTGCAGAGGAGGAGCTGACTTTTTTATTTGCATAGTGTCAAGCCTCCTAGTGGCAGCAGCATACACCCATGGTTCCTGTGTCCCCCAATGAAAGGCGATAGAGAAAGGGCAATAAACAACAATAATTGTTTTTCCCAATTATCTGTGCCAGGCAGTATAATTAATTTTATGACATTTCTTAGCAGTGGAGACCATTGGGCTTTGGAGATAATTATGATGGTAAAGTGTATGGACACAGCACAGAGACATCCAGCGGAAATCAGAATGTTCTAATGGAAACATCAGAATGTCAGTGTTTTACCTTGATGTTGTTCTCACTTTCCATGTTCTTTATGAAAAATTGTAGTTCTCGTGATACAGTCTGTGTAACAGGGCCCTGCCGGGGACACAGATACAGAACCAGGAGTGATCAGGAACTTTACTGCAACCCTTCATTTACTAATCTGAAAATACTTTAATTACTTACTCCAGATACATTTGTCATTTGACCAAGATGCCTGAAAAAGTCTGTAATGTCTTCTCCTTCTACATCAAGAACTGGAAGTTTTCCACCAATCGAAATCCCTCCATATCTATAGGGAACGGACAACGAAAATTGTTATTTACTACATTGCTCACTATCGGCTAAAGGTTAATTGGCATTGTAACCTCCAAGTCAGAACGAGAAAAGTACTGGAAGAACACTTTTGCATAGAGATGATGCATCCTTCAGCTTACACACAGCCGTTTCACCCTTGTTAGCCTTCATCAGGGGTTTAGTAATCATTGCTCCTGTGATGAGTGTTTGAACGCACCAGAATAGAACATTTTGTCAGGTAAGTGTAAAAATGACTTTAATTACTTGTCAATTAACTCCGCTCTTCACTGAAATTCTACATGTTTATTTTGTGTGTAGAATTAAAATTTATCGTGTCTGTCAAATCCAGCCCCACCTCTGTGTAATCCATGTTTCCTGTTAGGCTACTTTCACACTAGTGTCGGAATCTCCCTGTCGCAATGCGTCGGGCAGAGATTCCGACGCTAGCGTTTAACGCAATGCACAACGGAGGCAGCGGATGCATTTCTCCGGCGCATCCGCTGCCCCATTGAGAGGTGCGGGGAGGTGGGGGCGGTTGGAAAAAGCGGTTCGTCATGAGCGAAAAACGTTACATGTAGCGTTTTTTGCTCCCGACGGTCCGCCAAAGCACGATGCATCCGTCGCACGACGGATGCGACGTGTGGCAATCCGTCGCAATGCGTCGTCAATACAAGTCTATGGGGAAAAAACGCATCCTGCAAGCACTTTTGCAGGATGCGTTTTTTCTGCAAAATGACGGATTACAATTAATGCTAGTGTGAAAGTAGCCTTATTGAGATGTGACAGCTGTTACAGGGTACATTTTTCGTAACTACCACTAGAGGTCAATCCTGACCACACATAATGTAATAACTCTCGCTTTATAATGACGTGTATTTTGTAAAATATCTACCGTTTCATGTAAGCCGTTAAAACCCCGAATTCACGCACTGTTTTTCGGTACCTAACGCTGCACAATGGTCACAGCCATAGGAGCGCACTGAGCTGGTGGCACAATGTGCGTAACCCAATGGATCTGCACAATATTCGCATGGCGTGATATTATCACACTTTACAGGAAATCTGTGTAAATCTTACCCAACATTTCACAACCTGCTGAATTATAAGAAAACATCCCCCAGCTTTACTACAGGGATACAGAAATGGGAGTGTTTGGGTTTGTTATACATAGTACTCTCACCTTTGTTCATTGACCCAATATTTGCTCTTCATACTAAAGGTAATAAAAAAAACCAAAGTAAATGCATATGTTGTTAATGACGTGGTGGTATGAATTTTCTACATATATAGATGTAATACATTCATAAAAATATCATCATGCAATACCCTATAACTACGGGTTATTTCCAACCACTTACCTTTTATTATATTAGGGAAGAAAAGAATCACGCTTAGCACTAATTACTGGGAACCTTTTTTAGACATTTTTTTTCTTTTTATACTTAGAGTACCCGTCGCTTTTAATAGTTTTCCCATAACTCAACAGTACACATGAAAATAAGAAACTTTGTAATATATCTGATCAGATAAATCTGCTCCTTTGTTCTCCTGGACTAATCTTACATTCTCACTCCATGGGTAAAATCTGTATTCAGTGAAGACATATTTTCCCCGATGACAGTTGGTGTTTATAAAGTTCTATGGAGAAGTGTAGCGGTCGATTCAGGAGAATTTGCAGTAGAATGTCTGTCTTTGTCTTTAGCTGCTCTTTCCTCCTCTACCCTCCTTTTAATAGAATTTTAACCCCTTAACAACGTTGGGCGTAATACTTCGCCAATGTCGCACTCCCTCCCTTTGATGTGGGCTCCGGCGGTGATCCCACATCTTTCCCGGCATATGTTAGCTGTTTTGAACAGCTGACATGTGCCTGGAACAGCCGCGGTTGGAATCGCGATCCAACCGTGGTGATTAATCCTATTGAAACATACACTTCCGGCAATGGCGCTCGAAATCCGCCCATCGGTGACCCCCATCACGTGATCGCAGGTCATCGATGGGTTGGCATGATAACCAGAGATCTCCTGGAGACCTAGTATTATGTGGGCTGTTCATGGAAATATTATATGAATACCGTATAGGAATATTACATTTTTTACATTGCCATTATTTACACTGTGAATAGTAGCTCTCTATGGCAGTATGACATATTTGTGGGCGGTATTATTTAGGCACAATATAGAATTCTGATTTGAACACTTTATACAGGTTGTCTTTGGTATTGTAAGGCATTATTATTTTACATTTGCAACTTTACAAATTCTGGAAAAAAACAAAAAAACAAGTGGGGAACCGCCCTTTCCCTTGTTACCCAAAACCCCATTTTTTTTAGAATCTATTCTGCCCAGATTCTCTGGTCTCTGGATATAATTTGGGTTCACTAGAGGGAACAAAGAGACTTTTCAATTTTTGCATGAATATTTTACAACCTTAAGGCTATTTGCACACGTTCAGGATTTTTCGCGTTTTTTCGCTATAGATATGCATCCCATCATTTATAATGCTTTCCGCAATTTTTGTGCAAATGTTGCGTTTTTCCGTGAAAAAAAAACGCACCGCGGTAAAAAACGCAGCATGTTCATTAATTTTGCAGATTTTTTTCTGCAAAAAAACACATGCGGATTTCTTGCAGAAAATATCCGGTTTTGTTCAGCAAATTTCTGTAAGGAATCCCGACGTGTGCACATAGCCTAAAAGCGACTCTAGATCATATATCACTTCATAAAACCATTGTTAATATACAGGTCCTTCTCAAAAAATTAGCATATAGTGTTAAATTTCATTATTTACCATAATGTAATGATTACAATTAAACTTTCATATATTATAGATTCATTATCCACCAACTGAAATTTGTCAGGTCTTTTATTGTTTTAATACTGATGATTTTGGCATACAACTCCTGATAACCCAAAAAACCTGTCTCAATAAATTAGCATATCAAGAAAAGGTTCTCTAAACGACCTATTACCCTAATCTTCTGAATCAACTAATTAACTCTAAACACATGCAAAAGATACCGGAGGCTTTTATAAACTCCCTGCCTGGTTCATTACTCAAAACCCCCATCATGGGTAAGACTAGCGACCTGACAGATGTCAAGAAGGCCATCATTGACACCCTCAAGCAAGAGGGTAAGACCCAGAAAGAAATTTCTCAACAAATAGGCTGTTCCCAGAGTGCTGTATCAAGGCACCTCAATGGTAAGTCTGTTGGAAGGAAACAATGTGGCAGAAAACGCTGTACAATGAGAAGAGGAGACCGGACCCTGAGGAAGATTGTGGAGAAGGACCGATTCCAGACCTTGGGGAACCTGAGGAAGCAGTGGACTGAGTCTGGTGTGGAAACATCCAGAGCCACCGTGCACAGGCGTGTGCAGGAAATGGGCTACAGGTGCCGCATTCCCCAGGTAAAGCCACTTTTGAACCATAAACAGCGGCAGAGGCGCCTGACCTGGGCTACAGAGAAGCAGCACTGGACTGTTGCTAAGTGGTCCCAAGTACTTTTTTCTGATGAAAGCAAATTTTGCATGTCATTCGGAAATCAAGGTGCCAGAGTCTGGAGGAAGACTGGGGAGAAGGAAATGCCAAAATGCCTGAAGTCCAGTGTCAAGTACCCACAGTCAGTGATGGTGTGGGGTGCCATGTCAGCTGCTGGTGTTGGTCCACTGTGTTTCATCAAGGGCAGGGTCAATGCAGCTAGCTATCAGGAGATTTTGGAGCACTTCATGCTTCCATCGGCTCAAATGCTTTATGGAGATGAAGATTTCATTTTTCAGCACGACCTGGCACCTGCTCACAGTGCCAAAACCACTGGTAAATGGTTTACTGACCATGGTATTACTGTGCTCAATTGGCCTGCCAACTCTCCTGACCTGAACCCCATAGAGAATCTGTGGGATATTGTGAAGAGAAAGTTGAGAGACGCAAGACCCAACACTCTGGATGAGCTTAAGGCCGCTATTGAAGCATCCTGGGCCTCCATAACATCTCAGCAGTGTCACAGGCTGATTGCCTCCATGCCACGCCGCATTGAAGCAGTCATTTCTGCCAAAGGAATCCCGACCAAGTATTGAGTGCATAACTGAACATTATTATTTGATGGTTTTTTTGTTTGTTATTAAAAAACACTTTTATTTGATTGGATGGCTGAAATATGCTAATTTATTGAGACAGGTTTTTTGGGTTATCAGGAGTTGTATGCCAAAATCATCAGTATTAAAACAATAAAAGACCTGACAAATTTCAGTTGGTGGATAATGAATCTATAATATATGAAAGTTTAATTGTAATCATTACATTATGGTAAATAATGAAATTTAACACTATATGCTAATTTTTTGAGAAGGACCTGTATATGGAAATTACTTCTCCTTTATGAGTTTCTTTAAGGTTTCCAAAATACTAGTGTGATAATCCAAGAGATTATAAATAGTGATGAGCGAATATACTCGTTACTCGAGATTTCTCGAGCATGCTCGGGGGTCCTCCGAATATTTTTTAGTGCTCGGAAATTTAATTTTTATTGCCACAGATGAATGATTTACATCTGTTAGCCAGCATAAGTACATGTGGGGATTCCCTAGCAACCAGGCAACCCCCACATGTACTTATGCTGGCTAACAGATGTAAATCATTCAGCTGCGGCAAGAAAAACTAAATCTCCGAACACAAAAAAAATACTCGGAGGTCACCAGAGCGTGCTCGAGTATATTCGCTCATCACTAATTATAAACATTATCTCCAAGGTCACCTCTAACCAGGACTAGTCCACACATCAGGTAATCCCCCTGATGTAATATCTGACCAGTAGGTATTTCCTAAAAATCTTCTTACTCCTGTTAATTCTATTCTCCACCTTGAGCAATGTTGTAAATAATTAACTTTCGACACTCATGGCGCAACTTCCCACAAAAAAGGAATGAGCCCACAACGTGTGTCGGAATGGATTAGACCGGTAGCCGAGTAATTTACGACAGATCTGCACTAGAGTCAAACATATCTATCCATCAATGTGATGTCCATGGCACCTGCTTCTTATCAGAGTGGGGTATGTTTTCAAGAGGTAATCTGAAATATTTCGTTCTGTGAGGTCCTGGAGAATCTCGAAGCTCGGCTGGATCCTCTGAGAAGATAGCAAAATGCAATAAAAATTCATTTAGTTCCTTTGACCAGAACAAATATTCATAAAGCTGTCTTTTATTAGCATGATTTATAATTATTGCTGTTCTTTCAGTCCAATAAATGTAATAAATGAGAACTGGTAAGCAGTATACAGGTGCGGGAAGGAAAGGGTGTGATCTTTTACCTGTGGCGGCGGTCGGCCTCCAGCCCCCTCCGGACATTCCGGCAGCATTATAAGCTTATTTCTTGAACTACATGTACATGATGGGGATGGATTATTAGGAGTCCACTCATGAGCTAACAGTATATTGGTTACACTTGGAGACACGGTAGGGATGGTCCACTCATTTGATGTGTTTGTACAGGGGAACTTCTTGCTATGAAATGAAAAAAAAAAGCTATTAGAGGGGTTATCTGCAACTTGGAGAACCTGTTCGGAATCCCTATGTTTCCCCCCAGTAAGATAATAACACTTATATTCACCCCAATGTTGCAGTCGTGTGAAGTCCTTTATTCAAGCATTTACATGGACAAACAAGATTAGAGAGGGCGGCTGGTAGTGGGTGGGGTGCGGGAAGGAGGAAAGAGGACGACGGCCGTTTCGCGCGTTTGCGCTTCTACGCGCAAACGCGCGAAACGGCCGTCGTCCTCTTTCCTCCTTCCCGCACCCCACCCACTACCAGCCGCCCTCTCTAATCTTGTTTGTCCATGTAAATGCTTGAATAAAGGACTTCACACGACTGCAACATTGGGGTGAGTGCCACTTTTAGGCTACGTTCACATTGGCGTTTCGCCAATGTGCGTCGCTATTGCGCCGGCGACGCAGCGGCGACGCAGCGGCGACGCAGCGGCGACGCGCCCCTATGTTTAACATAGGGGACGCGTGCGTCGTTTTGGTGGCGTTTTTCGCCACGTGCGTCGTTTCCGACGCTAGCGTCGGACGCAAGAAAACGCTACATGTAGCATTTTCTGTGCGTCCGATTTTCGTCGGAAAACGACGCACGCGTCGCAAAACGCGCGCGTTTTTGCGCGCGTTTGCGTGCGTTTTAGCGTGCGTCGCGCGTTGCGTCGCCGACGCACGGCGGCGCAACGCTAATGTGAACGTAGCCTTACTTCTCTTTGTTTGAATCAAGACGATATCTCCTATGGTTGAGCACCACCCACAGCTGCAAACTTGGATTATATGCCGAATTGATCTCACATTGCATCTTACACACCAAGATATTAAGCAATATCGCTTGCCGCCTAGTCGCCTTTCTATCTCTATATTTTTTTACACTTATATTCATCTCCAGTGCCAGACCAGTTCCAACGGTGTCGGCACTGGCGCTCACATTATTATGTCACGCGATCCCACTGGCTTCACGTTCCCCTTCTTCAGACAAATCAAGACATCTGGAGGAAGCGAGAGCAGCCACAGTCCTCACTTCCTCTGGATGTCAATTACATCAGAAGAGAGTGAAGCCAACGCTGATTGGCCACAGTGATAGCGTGACATAACAATGTCACGCAATCCTCAGGAGAGACAATGCCGGCACCGCTGGTACAGTGCTGGCACAGGAAGTGATCCCCAGGAGAGACAATGCCGACACCGCTGGTACAGTGCTGGCACAGGAAGTGATCCCCAGGAGAGACAATGCCGATACCGCTGGTACACTGCTGGCACAGGAAGTGATCCCCAGGAGAGACAATGCCGGCACCGCTGGTACAGTGCTGGCACAGGAAGTGATCCCCAGGAGAGACAATGCCAGCACCGCTGGTACAGTGCTGGCACAGGAAGTGATCCCCAGGAGAGACAATGCCGGCACCGCTGGTACAGTGCTGGCACAGGAAGTGATCCCCAGGAGAGACAATGCCGGTACCGCTGGTACAGTGCTGGCACAGGAAGTGATCCCCAGGAGAGACAATGCCGGCACCGCTGGTACAGTGCTAGCACAGGAAGTGATCCCCAGGAGAGACAATGCCGGTACCGCTGGTACAGTGCTGGCACAGGAAGTGATCCCCAGGAGAGACAATGCCGGTACCGCTGGTACAGTGCTGGCACAGGAAGTGATCCCCAGGAGAGACAATGCCGGCACCACTGGTACAGTGCTGGCACAGGAGGTGAAAATAAGTGTTATTATTTTACTGGAGGGGAAACATAGGAATTTGAAAGGGGTTGTCTGAGTAGTGGACAACCCCTTTAACAATGGTTATGAGCATTAGAAGACTTTTTTTATCACATACTTCTTTCCTTCATTTTCTCAGTTTGACATGTTTTAAACACTTTGAACACTTTCAACTTATGGGACAGAAAAGTGGCACAAAAAAGATAAATATAAAGCAAGTATGTCACCCCCAAACTGGCTTTTAGACTAACTTCAGAGTGTGGACTTTACCCCTATAAAAAGTCATACTGGCAGTGTACCTGATACTAGTGAAAATATCTTTTGATCCATATGCAAATGTTGGGCTTTGTTGCACTTATGGCTCCTCTCTGCTGATGCCGCTCCTACACCCAGAAATGTAGCAAGCGGCGAGAGCCAGGTAATGGAACACGAACAACCACTGTGTGCGCGTGGCCGGCACAGCCAGCATGGGAGTGCATGCACAAACATGCCAGGCAGCATTCACTCTAGGAGTGAGCACTGTCCATCACAAACTAGGCCAGTCCCAAAGACACACATTGAGAGGGTGTAACTGCGCATCCAGCTCATGTCCACGCCATGGGTACACGGAAGCCCATTCATTTGTATAAGGCTTAAAAGCTATTTTCAGATGAAATGTATCAGTAACAGGTACAGTGCTGGTATGATTTTATAGGGGTGAAGCCTAAAAGGCTTTTTTTTTTGGGGGGGGGGGGGGGGGGAAGAATACCTGTAAAAATCTTTTTGAAAAAGACCATCTATGAGACAATCTCCAAATCACATCAAGGGTTGAATTATTGCAAATTAATCAACTGAGGAAGCAATATGGATCTGGAGTGAAATGTCTAAACTTTCTAAAAAAAAATAAATAAATAAAAAATCCTGTAGATTCTCACATATCATTTATTAAAAATGTAATCTAGTTGTGCTTTAAACATTAGGCTAAGCTCAGTTTCAAGGGTGCAGATAAGGTGCATTTCCGATGCTGCAGAATTTCTGTACCAATTTACTGATTAAATGACTTACTTTTTTAATGGTGTTATTTTAACATGCATTTTTATCCCTTTTTTTGGTTTTTGTTACTATTTGGCAGGTTAAGCTTTAAATAAAACTAGTTGGTGCTGTTTGCTCACTTATTTATCTTTCATAAAACTTAACTGATAAAGTCTTTGTGGATTAAATGTGTCTTACTGGGTATTCATAGTGGGAACAATAAAACCGCACATGCGTTTCTTATCTATGAAATTTCAACAATTCATTTGAGTCTATTGTTCAAATCTGCGAAGAAAATGCGTCATTACTGCAATAGAAAGGAGAAATTCACATGCTGGCGATTTTAAAATCACAACGCAGGTCAATTTCTGCAGTGTATAAAAAAAAACACAATGGGCAAGAGATCAATTGAAATCTCATTCACTTTGCTGGTACAGTTATATGCCACGGTATGTTCTGCAAGCAAATACGCACCGGAAAAATTGTAAGATATACGCACCGTGGAAACTGACGTATCATCCAGAAAGCATACTCACTGTATTACTTACCCCAGAGACAGATCTTTCATACAGCGAGTCCCGAAGCCCGGACTATTCAGGAATGCATTTGACAAGGGCACTACATGCTCACTGCCGGGCTGCTCATTACTAGGGTAATAAGGAGAAAATAATTAAATTAATAATCCACAATTAAACATTGAATGAATAAAAGAAAATAATGGATATTAACGCTCTGAAGAACAGGTATAGGACTAAAGGTGAATTTGCACTTTACTATCCTTGTGAATGAGCACGCTCACTTCACTAGAATCTGGCAGTCCAAACAGGCTGATGATCACCCGACGAACAAGCAAAGAGCTTGTTTGTCTGGTGAAATGATCTTTTTAGCTGCAGAAAACAGCATCAATCTCAGCAGCACATCATCCTGTGTAAATGGGACCTGTGCTGCGGAGAACAATCCAATAAAGGGTAGTTCAGGGTGAATCTGAAGCTCAATCTGCCTGTGTAAACAGACTATTAAAAGCCCGCCGAGCGGCCAGCACCGAGCAGTGTAGATGGACCTTAACATCTCATTGACATGTCCATTTTCCTTTACGTTTGCTCTCTGTATTTTTGTTCTTTTTAGCACAGTCACAATTATTGAACTACATTGCATACAATTGCATATGTCACCCATTAAAATATTGAACAATTTTTTTTTGTACAATGCCTCTGCATTAGGGATTAAGGCCCCGTCACACTTAGCGACGCTAAAGTGATCCCGACAACGATACGACCTGTCAGGGATCGTTGCTGCGTCGCTATGTGGTTGCTGGTGAGATGTCAAACAGTGAGATCTTCCCAACGACGCAGCAGCGATGCGGCGACCTGTAGCGACCTGTACAACGATGTCGTTGGTCGTTGTGACCCTGTCACATGGCAGCTATTATGACGATTCAGACCTCGATAAGGGACGTCCTGTGTGACACACAGGCATGCATTTGCGTTGCCTTTTCCGCGCCCATTCAGTTCCGATTGGTGGTCGCTACTGCGTTCTGATTGGTGGCAGCCTTGCCTTATGAGGCGACACAATAGCCCTTCTGTCCTTTGTTCCTGACCGCGAGGTGGTTTGCAGATTAAGGAAAAATGAAAACGCATTTGAGACCCCAAACGATACCTACCGTGCACAAAATATAGGTGTCAGAAGAACCGTTGAAGAATAGATAAATCGAAGAGGAGTCGCAGGCCGGAGAACTCTACAACGATCTGCAAACCACCACGCGGTCAGGAACAAAGGATGGAAGCGCTACTATGTCGCCTTCTGTTGAAGGCATGACCGCCAATCAGAACGCAGTAGCGACCACCAATCGGAGCGGAGGGGTGGGGAAAAGGCAACGCAAATGCACGCCTATGTGTCGGTGTCTGAGTCGTCAACGAGGTCGTTGGTAAGGTGTCAAACACAGCGATGTGTGCTACCCAGTGGGACCTCAACGATCAAAAAAAGGTCCAGGCCATTCCGACACGACCAGCGATCTCACAGCAGGGTCCTGGTCGCTGCTACGTGTCAAACATAGCGAGATCACTACTGAGGTCGCTGTTGCGTCACAAAACTTGTGACTCAGCAGCAATCTCGCTAGCGACCTCGCTTAGTGTGAAGTAGCCTTTATTCACACGTCAGTAATTGGTCAGTATTTTTCATCAGTGTTTGTATGTCAAAGCCAGGAGTGGACAAATAATACGAAACACGGCACTTAACTTTGTAGTGAGAGAAAACGAAAAATTTATTATATCCAAGGCAGTAAATGTTTCGGTCACACAAAGGGACCTTCATCAGTAACGTATACTGGGATAACGGATGGATTCAAGTGGCTATATGGCCTGCCAAAAGTATGCTACCAATATCACATTGGATACCGGAGGGGGAAGAGAGACTACAGCCTATAGGTTAGCTGTAATCACGGCGTCCACCGCTGGATAGTGGACGCCACGATGACAGCTAACCTATAGGCTGTAGTCTCTCTTCCCCTCCGGTATCCAATGTGATATTGGTAGCATACTTTTGGCAGCCCATATAGCCACTTGAATCTATCCATTATCCCAGTATACGTTACTGAAGAAGGACCCTTTGTGTGACGGAATCGTTTACTGCCTTGGGATATAATAAATTTTTCGTTTCTTCTCACTACAAAGTTGAGTGCCGGGTTTTGTATTATTTGTGTATTACGTTTGGGAACCTACCCGTGCACCTTATTCAGTTGTGCACACGTCAATTTACTATAAAGCCAGGAGTGGAACATACAGAGAAAAACTATGAAAGATTAACACCTGTTCTTTGTTTTGTAGACAATCCTGATATTGGCATAAAAATACTGATCAAAAATACTGATGTGTGAATAAAGCCTTAGGCTGAATCCAGATGTCCACCATGCGTGGTCCAAGTATGGGCTGTGATGATGACTTCTGGTCAAAAAAACCACAGTCGGTCCGGACATTTCAGTCCATACTCAGACCGTGTTTCACAGATGTCTGATTTTAATTTTTTTTTTGTAGGCTATGCTTTTTAATACAGTTAAAAAAGTCTACATTTACATAGTGAGCATTCCCAAGTGTATCCCAAAAAAACGCAGTATCAACATGGCCAAACACTGAAATGGATAAATCATTCTTATAGCAAGACGCCAATGATTTTATATAAAGGCGCATTGAGGATTTTGGATGCAGAATTTAGGTGCATAATGTGTACCTAAGAGTCCATACATTGTGTCCACAGGGGCTCCATTAGCAGCTTAAATTTCGTTAATTGAAAATAATTACTATATGTCATTTACGATTTACAGCTATTGCTGTATGAGATCAAAATAATTTGAATCACACAACACATTACATTTTTTACTGTTAACCTTGTCTAATTGTCCAATTATTTGTGTTTTATCAAGTGTCATACAATGAAGGAATGAGCTCCTGACCTCTGATGGCTAATGCCATGACTCGTGTAAACAGGTGGTTAATGTTCATCTTCGAATTCTTACAGTTTTGCTTTAAGATATACTATATAGGCCTATAATATTGAAAAACACCTGTAAAGTGATGGCATCAGTTGTCAAAGTCACTAACACTGATAATTGAAATCAACAGAGGTCTGGAGCTCGCTCCTTCATTCTACTGATCAGTGAAGGTCCCAGAGGTTGAACCCACACTGATCAGACATTGACCAGCCTTTACCAAGCTTAGGCCTTCAATGTTTTATTCCATGAGAACCCCTTCATGTTCATAGTAGCACTATAAAAATGTCATCTACAAACAGTAGAAGCTAGGGCTAATCAATCAAACTGCTAAGGAAATCGATTTTTAGGTGTTGCATGAAAACATGGAAGTTAGACTATGGCTTTTGGATGTCATGTTGCCCATCTCTGGATTGAAATGTAGGACATCTCTACTTTACAGGTTCTTCTGACCTGAAGAAAATAAATTGTTGTCCGTAGATCCATGGATGAAGTGTTAGGCTGGGATATTCACCAAAGGGAGGAACAATAAGAGTAAAAATAAGGGCCAGCAGCACAAAGCTTGCGGGGAGCACGATCTGCGGAAAGGAAAAGGAAACGGAGTGTCAGAGAAAAGATTAGTGTTCACAAGAAAGACCACAATACAGAAGAGATTCATATATTTCACAATCCAGCAATGCCACCATGCAGAGTTAAACGGGCATTCTTACCAATGGTATTTAAGGGATAAATGTATGAAAAGTATGAGTCCCAAAGATGATTAGGACAATGAGTGTCCCATGACCTTCATTATGTGGTAGAAAATGGTTCATTGTGACTGGGAAAAGAGGAGAAATAAACAGCAGGCAAAGGATGCACGCTTACAAGAATCGCTAAACCAGTTTGCCCAGCAGTTTCTCCAATGGTGTGCCCATTAATGGAGCCTTTTACTGCAGATTTGCCAAAGACTTCACCTTACGCTTCTAAATCTTATATTGAACACTTGATAATCTGCAGCATGCCTTGAATTTGTTACAGATTATTACAGCCACTTGTAAGTGGGATTTTCAGAAAACCTTAAAACAAGTTTTTAACAGAAAGCTGTGGGCAATTTTCATGGTGAATTTCAAAAACCTGACAAAATATCATCACACTCTCATCAGCCATAAATGTTAATGGTCAGACAACCTCTTTAAGGCTGGTTTCACATTTGCGTTTAAAAACGCAGTGTTTAAAACGCAAACGCAGGTGGTGAAAAAAACGCATGTAAACACGTGCAAACGCTGTGTTTTTTAGACGCATGCGTTTTTGCATGTGGTAAAAAACGCTGTGTTTTGACGCGTTTACATGTGTTTTTTCCTGCGTTTGCGTTTTTTAAACGCATGATGAGAAGTGTGTGACAGCTGCCAATCATCAAAATCAACTAGAAAACCCACTATAAACAGAAATAGCTAGGGTTATGGTTAGGATCCCTAGGGTTAGGGTTAGGATCCCTAGGGTTAGGGTTAGGATCCCTAGGGTTAGGATCCCTAGGGTTAGGATCCCTAGGGTTAGGGTTAGGGTTAGGATCCCTAGGGTTGGGGTTAGGGTTAGGATCCCTAGGGTTAGGGTTAGGATCCCTAGGGTTAGGGTTAGGGTTAGGATCCCTAGGGTTAGGGTTAGGGTTTGGATCCCTTTATCACCTTTATGGTGGGGGGTGGCAAGTGTGTATTCTTGTTTTTTTCTATTGATACGCATGCATTTAAAAACGCAAGCAAACGCATGTGCTTAAAAACGCATGCGTTTATATAGACAGCAATACGTTTTTTTGCTGCAAAAAAAGCCTCTAGAAATTACTACATGTTGCATTTCCGCAACAAAACGCAAGCATAGAAACGACGCATGTGTCGTCAAACGCGGCAAAACGCATGCAAAAAAACCGCATGCGTTTTTAATGTTAAGTATAGGGAAAAAAACGCGTGCGTTTTTTTGCGCTAAGACGCAGCGGCAAAAAACGCAAATGTGAAACCAGCCTAACAAATGAACAGAAGGGAGCAATTAATGATAAAGAGGGAATAATGGCGGCTTACCTAATGTTAGACATTTTTTGCATGAAAAATGAGCACTAACCATTTCGGATTAAAATATACGTCTATTACCACCTAAGGTCAATTTCACATGTCCATGAAACAAGGACCACACTCGAATCAAAATACCATGACCAAATGCATATATAAGGAAGTAAACCCAAATCAGGAAACCCAACCGTCCGGCCAAAGTTGGCATTGAAGCAAATTTTGGTGCGGTTATGTGATATTAACAAAGAAAGCAAAAGGAAAGGAATGAAGGAGGCAGGTAGGAAAGATAGGAGAGAGAACGTTACCTGGGCAAAAAAGTCTTTATGACTACGAGATGCATGTTGGAAACGTTTTATAAGAAGCGCTTTGAATTGTTGGTGGAGGAGATCGCTGCCTTTTATCTGCCGAGACCCCTTTCCTTCAGCTTCCATTGGACCAGGTTGGTTATTGCAGGCATCAGGTGCAGCATGTTCAGCCGTTCTTCTCTGAGACTCTTTTCTCAAACAGTCTGATTGATCTGCGTTAGAGGATTGGAAGTAATACGATATTATGTTTGTAAGGAATAATAGGATGCATTATGCCCATGGAGCACAGAAGAGAAGCGCAGTATGGTTTGAAGCAAATGTAACTAAGAGTAGGATTCTATTTGACTTCTAACAGACAAAAGTTGCAGTTTGGTATAGTTAAAGGGGTACTCTGGGGAGATAAAAAATGCATTAATGCCCACATAAGCTGAAAAACTATAAAGCTTGCAACCATAGTAGTGTTTTCAATTGCCACAGTAACTGCTATTGAGAATTACTGACGGTGTCGGAGATGCATCTGCTGAGTAGTGATGAGCGAGTGTACTCGGTGATCTCCGAGTATTTGTTAGTGTTCGGAGACTTCGTTTTCATCGCCTCAGCTGAATGATTTACAGCTATTAGCCAGCCTGAGTACATGTGGGGGGGTTCCTGGTTGCTAGGGAATACCCACATGTACTTAACCTGGCTAGGAGCTGTAAATCATTCAGCTGCGGAGATGAAAACGAAATCTCCAAACACCAACAAATACTCGGAGACCACCCAAGCGTGCTCAGGAAAACCTGAGCAACGAGTACAGTCGCTCATCACTACTGTCGAGTGCTACCCCTCCCTTTTGGGATGCTACTGTATGTCACAAATCAGGAGGTGTGGGTCTTTATGGGCTTCTAATACAAGCCAGTCCCCTGTCAAAAAGTCCTTCCCTGCTGTCACAGATCAGGATCAGAGAACGAGGCTTTCTGATTTGTTTTGTAATGTAAACCTCTCTCTCAGACCAAGACTGATGTCCTATGTGCAGCTTTTTAATGTCTCTCCATTTTTTTTACTCTGCCTGAACGAGTGCTTCTTCACAGCTTAGGCTACTTTCACACTAGCGTCGGCCTGTCGCAGTGCGTCGGGCTGACGTACCGACGCATCCTGTCTCAACGCCGCACAACGGTGGCAGCGGATGCATTATTACAACGCATCCGCTGCCCCATTGTGAGTTGCGGGGAGGAGGGGGCGGAGTTCCGGCCACGCATGCGCAGTCGGAAATGGCGGACACAACGCACCAAAAAACATTACAAGCAACGTTTTTTGGTGCCGATGGTCCGACGCAACACGACGCAACCGTCGCACGACGGTTGCGACGTGTGGCAATGCGTCGCTAATACAAGCCTAGGGAGAAAAAACGCATCCTGCAGACGACTTTGCAGGATGCGTTTTTCTGCAAAACGACGCATTGCGACGTGCGTCGTACGACGCTAGTGTGAAAGTAGCCTTATCTGTGATATTCATAGCTTCCCTCCAGATTCCTTGGCATTTCACAAATAAGCTCTGCAGCTGCAGGTTGTATCTCTCCTATAACTATAAGAATATACAGTATAGACCCATTGCTGAAGGCAATGTTATACATATGGGGGCACCCAATATAGGATAATTCCAGACTAAGACCACCACTTAGAAGTAATTAGAAAAAATAGAATTGGAGTACTGGGCAGTGTGGTTCTAATCACCATGGCACATGGCCTGTCTGATCAATGGCTCTAAATGTACATGCATTTAAATATCTAGGCTGTTGCATGTGAATAGGAGGACTATGGTTTGAGGTTAGTCAATGGATAGCTTTGTACTCCTTCCTAAATATAGGCCTGCCATCCAATGATAGTACGGTGATTACATTCTACGGTTATGTTATGTCCTTGCCATAAAATTATTTAATCATGTTTGCTACTGTATAACACATTATGTGCAATGTATATGAATGCTTATCAACTGGGTGGTACATAGTGGATGCTTTCCTGAAACGGAAAGTACTTGCAAGCAGCATAATACAAAGAATAGCAGGTTTACCCAGAATCCTTTGCAGTAGGCGGAGCTATGCAAATCATCTCTTTCCACCCCTGTCTAATCCACAGCGCTTGGAACCGCCAAGCGTGCAATGCTGCGGATTAGTTTCTAAATTTACACAGCCAACCAATTCCTACCTGTGGACACGTGTTTCGGGCTTTAGGCCCTCATCAGCACAGGGCTGGAATTGGTTGGCTGTATGGAGTGGGGCTCGGTGAGCAAGCGATACATACATGCTAGCCACCTTAGGAAGAGACCCAAGTTGGGCTAAATGTAGCGGGACGAAAGAGACCGAAAAGCCCTCTACTTAAAGGAAATACATAGTGGCCCTCATCGTCCCGCTACATTTAGCCCAACTTGGGTCTCTCCCTAAGGTGGCTAGCATGTATGTATCGCTTGCTCACCGAGCCCCAATCCATACAGCCAACCAATTCCAGCCCTGTGCTGATGAGGGCCTAAAGCCCGAAACACGTGTCCACAGGTAGGAATTGGTTGGCTGTGTAAATTTAGAAACTAATCCGCAGCATTGCACGCTTGGCGGTTCCAAGCGCTGTGGATTAGACAGGGGTGGAAAGAGATGATTTGCATAGCTCCGCCTACTGCAAAGGATTCTGGGTAAACCTGCTATTCTTTGTATTATGCTGCTTGCAAGTACTTTCCGTTTCAGGAAAGCATCCACTATGTATTTCCTTTAAGTAGAGGGCTTTTCGGTCTCTTTCGTCCCGCTACATTTAGCCCAACTTGGGTCTCTCCCTAAGGTGGCTCGCATGTATGTATTGCTTATCAACTGGAATTATGAACCACATTGCCCCAAATAGTTTTAAAGGTTTTTTTTTAGGGCCTGGCTTGTAATTTTGTCTGTCGGTCTATTTGATTTATAATAAAATTATTGTTACAAATTAAAATATTCTATATGTATTATTATTTTTTTTCTAATTACTTCTAAATGGTGGTGTTAGTCTGGAATGTATCGCTCCTATAGTCTATTCCCTCTTCACCAGCACTGTTCTCCCTCCTCCTCACATACTGCCTTATTAGTTTCACCCTTCCTGTAACCTCTTCTATCACTCGTTTCACACCTGCCACATACGAAACAGAAGTGATAAGAGTTGTTACAGATTCATCTGTCCTAGCGGTGACGGAGCCTCAGACGCTGCAGCCCGCGTCCGAGGCTCCATCACTGAATGACGGCACATCGCTAGCGCACGGCGATTATGGCATGCGTTGGCGATGCGCCTGATAATAGGGGTTAATGGCAGCGTTAACGGACTGCCATAACGCAATGTGAACCCAGCCTTAGTAGTACTGAATAGCAGATAGTGTAGCAATTGAAAGACTTCAATGGACGTAAACCTTTACCGTTTTTTAAATTATATTGATGTGAATACGGTACTTTTTTTTTGTATCTCCACGTACTACCCCTTTAATCTCTGCTATGCAAATAATGAGATTACTTTGAAAGGCCGCATTGATATAAATATGGATGTTTTTGTCAAAGTTTTTGACAATAATTATAACTATGACGTTTATTTGCAGATATCACAATATGTATAAAACGTGGTTGTTTAATGTGGTCAGTAAGCTGCAGCGCCAGGCACAGCCACATTCGTGAATATGGAGCTATTCCTGCACAAACAATGAAGGGGGTGCTGGGCTTCCCAAACCTCCTCATTGACAAGAAAGACAAGGATAACTCAGGTTTGACCAACACGTAGGGGACGCTCACATAGTCCAGAGTAGTTGACCTTGAAGAATATTTTGTTGCTGTGGCATATATATCGATGGTAAGCAAGCGAATGCATCTAATTACAGTAATAACATAGCCATAAATGCCGGCTATGCCAATGTCCAGCCTATAGGTTGCATGCCTCACCAAACATGCAGCATCAGCAGAAGCAGAAGGTCGGCCTAGGAAGGTCTTACAAGCAGTTTTTTTCAGGTAATAAATAAGTATGGGTAAACTGAAGAATGTCTGCCTGGTTTCCACACTGCACGCTATCATGTACTATTTTCTGGACAGAACACAAATGTACAGTACTTAGTCCCACCGTTATCTTACAATCTGACATATATTTTACGAGAATATTTTCCTTCATCATTGTATCTGCACAATCATAGCTAACCCAAGGAAGTTTGCATCCATGAATTGTTATATGAGATTAATGGAGCGCCATCATCCCTTTTGTAATAATAACAGACTAGGAAGATAATAACAACATTGGAAGGCTAATGATCCATGTGTCTGAGGAGCCGTTTTGCAGCTCAACAACACCAGGGCGAATGTTGCTCATCCTATTGTGATCGGCTTGCGTGACCTAAATGTGCTACCATGACCTCCAGACTTGTCTACCATCAAGTACATCTGGAATGTCATTTGCCGACAATTGTAAAGGGAGCTGCTGGCAGCGGATCATGATGATTCGCCCAAGTGCATTCAGAGTGACAGAAGATTCCTCAGACAACCATTAATAACCTAATAAATAGCAGTAAAGACATGTAAGTGTGAGGATTTCACATGTGGTGCCCATACTCAATTATGAATAAATGAAGATGTTTTGAAAATTGTTTCCATGTTTTCACCATCTGCATTTCATTGACATGTCTCTCCACTCTGTGATTTCCATAATTCCATAGATTTTTTTACTTGGTGTTACAAATTCAATGATGAGTAATGTACCACCGGGTCTTATTGGACAGTGCCAGTGTGTAGGTACAAACTGGCAATTAGGTAGCACCCAGTTATCAATCTATAAATATAATCGTCTAAGCGGTACTTCCGTCTGTTTGTCTGTCTTTCTGTCTGTAATGAAAGTCCCACGTCGCTGATTGGTCCCGGCCAGCAGGCCGGGACCAATCAGCGACAGGCTAAGTATGGCCGCGAATTGGCTCCTCTCTACTCCCCTCCAGTCAGTGCCAGTGTGTCGCCCCCATCCTGGACCAACTTTTTACTATTGATGCTGTCTATGCAGCATCAATAGTAAAAAGATATAATGTTTAAAAAAATAAAAAATTGTGCTATTCTCACCTTCCGACGTCCACCGATGCACGCGATGCTCCTGCCAGTTTCCGTCCCCAGAGATGCATTGCGAAATTACCCAGATGACTTAGCAGTCTCGCAAGACCGCTAAGTCATCTAGGTACTTTCGCAATGCATCTCTGGGAACAAAAGCTTGCGGCCGAATCGCGCATTGCGACAGCTTCGTTGGACGCCAGAGGGTGAGTATATAACTATTTTTTATTTATTTATTTTTAACAGGGATATGGTGCCCACACTGCTATATACTGCGTGGGCTGTGTTATATACTGCCTGGCTGTGCTATATACTACATGGTCTGTGTTATATACTATGTGGGCTGTGCTATATATTACGTGGGCTGTGTTATATACTGCCTGGCTGCTATATACTATGTGACCAGTGTTATATACTGCATGGGCTGTGTTATATACTGCGTGGGCTGTGTTAGATACTGCGTGGCCTGTGTTATATACTACGTGGGCTGTGCTATATATTACGTGGGCTGTGTTATATACTGCCTGGCTGCTATATACTATGTGAGCAGTGTTATATACTGCGTGGGCTGTGTTATATACTGCGTGGGCTGTGTAAGATACTGCGTGGCCTGTGTTATATACTGCGTGGGCTGTGCTATATATTACGTGGGCTGTGTTATATACTGCCTGGCTGCTATATACTATGTGAGCAGTGTTCTATACTGCGTGGGCTGTGTTATATACTGCGAAACCTGTGTTATAGACTATGTGGGCTGTGTTATATACTGCGTGGGCTGTGCTATATATTACGTGGGCTGTTTTATATACTGCATGGGCTATGTTATATACCATATGGCTGCTATGTACAACGTGGCTGTGCTATATACTACGTGGCTGTCTGTGTTACGTGAGCTGTGCTATATACTATGTGGCTGCTATATACTACGTGGCTGTCCTATATACTACGTGGCTGTGCTATATACTATGTAGCTGTGCTATATACTACGTGGCTGGCTGTGCTATATACTACGTGGCCTGTGTTATATACTGCGTGGGCTGTGCTATATACTACATGGCTGTCTGTGTTACGTGGGCTGTGTTATATACTATGTGGCCTGTATTATATACTGTGTGGGCTGTGCTGCAGACTGTGAGCCCTCGTGGGCAGGGTCCTCCCTCCTTATGTACTCGTGTGCCTTGTTATCTGCTCATGTTTAATGTATTTGTCTATATTTGCCCCGTATTCACATGTAAAGCGCCATGGAATAAATGGCGCTATAAAAATGTATAATAATAATAATATTACGTGGGCTGTGTTATATACTACATGGCTGCTATATACTATGTGGCTGTGCGATATACTACGTGGCTGTGTTATGTGGGCAGCATTATATACTGCATGGGTAGTGTTATATACTGCGTGGGCTGTGTTATATACTACGTGGGCAGTGTTATATACTGAGTGGGCTGTGCTATATACTACGTGGCTGTCTGTTACGTGGGCTGTGTTATATACTACATGGCCTTTGTTATATACTGCGTGGGCTGTGCTATATATTACATGGGCTGTTATATATCTTACGTGGGCTGTGTTATATACTACGTGGATGCTATATACTATGTGGCTGTGCTATATACTACGTGGCTGTCTGTTACGTGGGCTGTGCTATATACTATGTGTCTGCTATATACTATGTGGCTGTGCTATATACTATGTGGCTGTGCTATATACTATGTGGCTGTGCTATATACTAATATACTACGTGGCTGTGCTATATACTACGTGGCTGTGCTATATACTATGTGGCTGTGCTATATACTACGTGGCTGTGCTAAGCACGACGTACATACATACATATTCTAGAATACCCGATGCATTAGAATCGGGCCACCATCTAGTATATTCATAGAAGAAAGAAAGGAAAAATAGCATAATCTCTGTGACCCAAGAATTGTTATTTGTATAGGGAATATAATTTTATTACAACAGACATGACAAGTGAGGTGACAGACATTGTTCCCTCTAAGCGGTTGAGTATCGCCAATGGTGGCAGGCCATGCGGCTGCGATGGGGCACGTAAACCGGGGGGCCAGAGCCAGCGTCATCCATCTTGGATGCTGATACAGTTGAAAGCAATGATGAGCGAGGGAGTACCAGCTGACGCTCCTTCTTCCTTCATTCTTCCTTGTGGTCTCAGTGCAGTGGGTACAATGATGTCACTAAATGTCGCTTGCTGTGCTGAGATGTGCGGCCGCTGCAGAACACTCACTGCAGAAATTGGAGCAGCAGAGGAACGAGGAAGGGAGGTGAGTATTGTATTTTATTGTTTATTTAATCAGTGAGTACGTTATGGTGGCCATTATTCTATATGAAGGACTATGGGGAGCGCATTATACTGTATGGAGGACTATGGGGAGTGCATTATACTGTATGGAGGACTATGGGGAGCACATTATACTGTATGGAGGACTATGGGGAGTGCATTATACTATATGAAGAATTATGGGGAGTGCATTATACTGTATGGAGGACTATGGGGAGTGATTATACTTTATGCATTATACATTATGGAGGACTATAGGGACTGAGGAAGTTGAGGTGGGGTACAGTATTGTCATCATGCTGTGTATGTGGAAGGTACTGAGGATACTGTGAAGGAATTCACTGTGTGGGTATCATACAGTGTTTGTGGAGCATTTTTATTGGCATAATACTTAATGGGTGCAAAGGGGAATATAGGGCTTCGCGAAAAGGAAAATTACTTTATAAAGGCTACAAAGTTGTGAGATAGGGTCTTCTGTGACCCTCCGAATATAATTTCTTTTTATTGGGGTGGAGGGCAATTAGAATGTCTGTTTTGTGGCCCCATAATTATATGTACTCCCCAGCCACTAAACAATGTGTTTTGAAAATGAAAAATATCAAAACGAACAGGCAGGAACTACTACATTCAGGGTGTTAACCTCCTTAGAATGTTGTTTTACCTCTTTCTTTTCCAAAACAAAGAATGTAGCGAGAACACTAGTGACAGATACTCTTTACAGACAGTGCTCCATGGGAAAAAATATGTAAAGTACCGTAGTTCCTCCAGAAGAAAGGTAACTGTCTTCTAGTGTAATCTATAGTTATCTACTCTTTATTTTAATGTCTAACCTATTAAAAGCAATTTGTCAACAGGATTTTGCTGAAAGCAGCAAGATGTAAGGTAGAAATCCAGATTCCAGTAATTTATAACTTACTGGGCTACTTGCTGCAGTTTTGATAAAATCAATGTTTTATCTACTCTACTATGAATTCTGAGGTCTGTGTAACCCACCAACACAACTCATTGGCAGCTTTCTGTTTACACTGTGCATAGGCAGAAAGCTGCCAATCAGTGGGGGGCAGGGCTATACAGAGGTCATGAATATGGAGGACTACATGACAGAAAGTTTAATAGTCTTCTAATAATAATCTCCTGCTAATAAAATAGGGATATTATCAAAACTACAGCAAGAATCCCAGTAAATTACACATTGTTGGAATCAGGGCATTTGTCTCCACATTAGGCTGCTCTCAGATTTCTATTTTTTTATTGTTTTTTTATGGCATTTGGCCTGATCTCATTGCATGGTAACTTGATGGATGAACGATCTGTAGGAAGATCAATCTTGTGCAAGCGTAGATACCGTATATACTCGAGTATAAGCTGACCCGAGTATAAGCCGACCCCCCTAATTTTGCCACAAAAAAACTGGGAAAACTTATTGACTCGAGTATAAGCCTAGGTTGGAAATGCAGCATTTACCAGTGAATTTCAAAAATAAAAATAGATCATTATTTCCCCATAGCTGTGCCATATAGTGCTCTGCACCGTTCATATTTCCCCATAGCTGTACCCCATACAGTGCTCTGCACCGTTCATTGTGCCCCATATAGTGCTCTGCACCGTTCATTGTGCCCCATAGCTGTGCCCCATATACAGTGCCCTGCACCGTTTATTGTGCCCCATAGCTGTGCCCCATATACAGTGCTCTGCACCGTTCATTGTGCCCCATAGCTGTGCCCCATATACAGCGCTCTGCACCGTTCATTGTGCCCCATAGCTGTGCCCCATATAAAGTGCTCTGCACCGTTCATTGTGCCCCATAGCTGTGCCCCATATACAGTGCTCTGCACCGTTTATTGTGCCCCATAGCTGTGCCCCATATACAGTGCTCTGCACCGTTCATTGTGCCCCATAGCTGTGCCCCATATACAGTGCTCTGCACCGTTCATTGTGCCCCATAGCTGTGCCCCATATACAGTGCTCTGCACCGTTCATTGTGCCCCATATCTGTGCCCCATACAGTGCTCTGCACCGTTCATTGTGCCCCATATCTGTGCCCCATACAGTGCTCTGCACCGTTCATATTTCCCCATAGATGCTCCACATAAATCTGTGCCGCTGCTGCTGCAATAAAAAAAAAAAAAACACATACTCACCTCTCTTGCTTGCAGCTCCCAGCGTCCGGTCCCGGCGCCTCCATCTTCCCGGCGTCTCTGCTCTGACTGATCAGGGAGAGGGCGCCGCGCACACTATATGCGTCATCGCGCCCTCTGACCTGAACAGTCAGAGCGCAGACGCCGGGAAGATGGAGGCGCTGGGAAGATGGAGCGACGCCCGGCGGCTGGAACGCAGACAGGTGAATATAAAATACTTACCTAGTCCCAGCGATCCTGACGCTCCCTCTGCCTGTCACAGCTGTCTTCGGTGCCGCAGCCTCTTTCTCTATCAGCGGTCACCGGCACCGCTGATTAGAGAAATGAATACGCGGCTCCACCCCTATGGGAGGTGGAGCCGCCTATTCATTTTTCTAATGAGCGGTCCCACGTGACCGGGGAAGACGCTGCAGCACAGAAGACCGTGGGACGGCAGGGACAGCGCCAGGATCGCTGGGACTAGGTAAGTATACCTCAGCGCCCTCACCGCTCACCCGCCGACCCTGCCGCCCACCTTGACTCGAGTATAAGCCGAGAGGGGCACTTTCAGCCCAAAAATTTGGGCTGAAAATCTCGGCTTATACTCGAGTATATACGGTAGGTCCATTGGGATTTTTAGCAGCAATCACCTCAGGATCACATACAATGCAGCGTGTGAAATAAGTATTGAACACGTCACCAATTTTCTATGTAAATATATTTCTAAAGGTGCTATTTACATGATTTTCAAACCACTCAATCCACATAGGAAAAGAAATCAGATCATAGACGACCATAAATTAAGTTATGTGTAATAATGAGAAATGACACAGGGAAATGTATTGAACACGTGAAGAAAGAGAGGTGCAAAAAATTATGGAAAGTCATGACACCAGCTGAATTCTATCAGTAATTAAAAATTAATCCTGCCACTTAGTGAAAAATAATAGCTGGTTCAGTTGATGGCCTATAAAAAGGTGTCTCATTACCAATATGCCACACAAGAAACATCCCATGATGGGTAAAACCAGTGAACTGTCTTAAGACCTTTTGCAACCTTTTTGTTGCAAAATGTACATATTGATGGCATTGGTTAAAGTAGAATTTCTAAAATAATGAAGGCTCCAGTGAGCACTGTTAGGGCTTTCTGAAAGTGGAAAGAACATCATTACACCATAAACCGTCCACGACTAGGTGTTTGCAGCAAGATTTCTGACAGAGGAGTGAAAAAATTTATCAGAAGAGCTGTCCAAGAGCCAAGGACCATCTTTGGAGAGCTAAAGAAAGTCAGAAGGTACAATTGTTTCAAAGAAAACTATAAGTAATGCACTGAAACTCTGTGGTCTGTATGCACGCTCACCATGCAAGACTCCATTGTTGAACAAAAAGCACGTTCAAGTGTGTTTAAAGTTTGATCAACAACATTGAGACAAGACTGGAAGAAGTACTAGGAGAGTATAGTCAGATGAGACCAAAATTGAACTGTTTGGATGCCATAATAACACAGCATGATTGGAGGTCAAAAGGCACTGCATAACGTCCCCAAAACACCATACCTACAGTGAAGTTTGGAGAAGGAAATATCATGGTGTGGGGCTATTTTTCAGCATACTGCACTGGCAAACTTCATATCATTGAAGGAAGGATATATGGACAAATGTAGCAAAACAAAGATCAGAAACACACAGCCAAGGAAACTCTCAGTTTTATTTCAGAGAAAGAAAAAAAGGCTGCTAGAATGGCCCAGTCAATCACCTGACCTGAATCCACTAGAAAATGTATGGAAAAAAACAAAGCTCTGAGTTCATAGAAGGATCCAACGGGACCTTCACAAGTTGAAGAGCCGAATAATAGGCCAAAATCACACCTAAGCAATGCATGCGACTAGTTTCTCCTTACAGAAGGCATCTTGGTGCTGTCATCACCAACAAAGGCTTTTGTATGAAGTATAAAATAAATTTCACTAAGCAGATTTAATACTTTTTCCCTGTGTCATTTCTCATTATTACGCATAACTTAATATATAGACATCTATGGTTTGATTATTTGTCTGTGTGGATTGGGTGGGTTGTTGCCGACATCTGGTGAGAATTTAAAGTCAATAGGACCTTTAGAAATATGTTCAATACTAATTTCATCTTCTATATATTTAGATAAAGCAACCACAAATGCTTGTACCCATGTTGAGTGCTGTATCTACATTTCAAAATTTTTTGGGATTAAATGGACTGTTTTTAAATGTGCTGAGCTCCTTCGAGGATTGGACTGACTGCAGTAACATCCTACTGTTGTTTATATGGATTACTTGCACTTTTCAATAATACCACTCACAGCTGATTGCGACATTTCTTCCATCCTAAATATTTCACGAACTGTCTTGTTTCATTGGTAGCGCCCAATTATAGGACCATGCTGAGATCAGTGGGTTCTTTAGAACGAGTCATTCTGACACAATTGAATGGTGGATGGCACAACAAGTGACTGGACTGTATATAATAAGGGGCTAGATATAACTACAGCACTGGTTGTGAACTAAAGGGGAAAATCCTACTTCTGCTTCCCTTTAAGGTAAGCAAGAACAGACAGTCCAATCAGTTTACCCATCTTATTCTAACAGGAACACATGGGCTACTTGCACAGTGAACAAGTCTGTATGATCATGTTCACACACCACCAAGAAACCTGAAGACACAAAAGAGAATAGTAAAACCAAAAACACTCAGTTTGAAAAAATGTTGCAGCAACATTTGCAACATTTTTTCAAACTGAGTGTTTTTGGTTTTACTATTCTCTTTTGTGTCTTACCCATCTTATTCTGCCTGAATCACCTTTGTTATCGACATTAACAACTGTTGACTTGTTATCCATTGCTAGACTGGCTCTGGATTTCCTCTGCTGTATCATCCATTCCTCTGGTGATTAGATCAGGTGGAAAGAAGTTGAAAAAATAAAAGAAAAGCAGTGCATTTCATCAACTATTTCAAACTGTATTTTCATTGGAATCTTCTTGGGGAATCATACAACCTTAATTCCCCAAAAGTTAGGACGTGGTGTAAAAGGTAAAGAAAACAAAAATACGATTTGGAAATATCATATGGTCATATTTTATTCCCATTAGTTCATAGAACACAGATAAGAAGGTGAACGTTGGAAATTTTTCCATTTCATTAAAAAAAATGAACTCATTTAGAAAATAATGGCAGCAACGGATGTCTGAAAAGTTGGGACAGGAACATGTCTACCATTGTGTAGCATCTCCTCTTCTTTCTACAACAGTGTGTAAACATATGGGAAGCGATGAGACAATTGCTTAAGTTTTGGGATTGTTGTCCCGTTCTTGTCTGATGTAGAAATGTCCTCTGTGTCGGATTTTTCATTTCATAATGCATCAAATATTTTTTATGGAACAAAGGTCTGGACTGTAGGAGGCCGATTCATCACCCAAGCTCTTCTGCTAGGCCATGCCTTTGTGATGGATGCAGTATGTGGTTTAGCATTATCTTGCTGAAATATACAAGACCTTCCCCGATAAAGGTGTCTGGATGGGTTGTCTGGATGTGGATATGTTATTCTTAAACGTCTATATAATGCTCAGCATTGATGGTGTAAGCTGCCCATACCATAAGCACTAGTGCAAACTGTACCCATCAGAGAGACAGGAACTGCGCACTGATAAACTGGATGGATCTCTCCTTTTGAGTCTGCAGGACACATTTTACGCTTAGGAACATTTTTATTTTAAATCATTCAACAATTTTACAATTGTTCACAGATTGACGAATCTCTGACCAACTATGACCATCTTTGATGCTGAGGGACTCTGCCTCTCTAACTTGCTCATTTTATACACGTCATGTGTCAAAACTCACCCTCCAGCTGTCTTTCATTAATACCACTTTTTCCAGCATTTTTTTAACCATGCATAATTACCACCAAGGGAGTAGCTTGTTGGTGGAGTTTGGGGTATAAAACTGCTGAAACTATAGAGTCCAGGTAGAGAGCAGCGCAACAGCATGCAGGAGATTTATTCTCCCTGTTCCAGCAGGCCATATGGAGCAGACTACTTGGATAAAAGTGGGGGAAGCATCTGAGACTACTACTACTGGAAGTGGAGGAGAACCTTAGTCCCTAAGAGTATACAGTCCAATTGCAGGTGTGTGGACGTCGGATGAATGCTCAGCCAAATGTAAGTCACCCATAGTACAGATGGGGACGCCAATTAACCACACATAATGAAGACTAGGACATGGAGGCCAGCTATGGGTCACATCCCTAGATGGATGGAAGAACATTCCATAGTGACTACGCTGGACACCAGCCTAAAGGTACCTTCACACATAACGATATCGTTAACGATATCGTTGCAACGTCACGCTTTTTGTGACGTAGCAACGATTCCGCTAACGATCTCGTTATGTGTGACAGCGACCAATGATCAGGCCCCTGCTGGGAGATCGTTGGTCGCTGGAGAATGATCAGGACCTTTTTTTGGTCGCTGATCACCCGCTGTCATCGCTGGATCGGCATGTGTAACGCCGATCCAGCGATGTGTTCACTTGTAACCAGGGTAAATATCAGGTTACTAAGCGCAGGGCCGCGCTTAGTAACCCAATATTTACCCTGGTTACCATTGTAAAAGTTTAAAAAAAAAACACTACATACTCACATTCTGATGTCTGTCATGTCCCCCGCCGTCAGTTTCCCTGCACTGACTGTGTCAGTGCCGGCCATAAAGCAGAGCACAGCGGTGACGTCACCGCTGTTACTGCCGGCGCTGACACAGAAAGTGCAGGGAAGCTGACGGCGGGGGACGTGACAGACATCAGAATGTGAGTATGTAGTTTTTTTTTTTTTACTTTTATAATGGTAACCAGGGTAAATATCGGGTTACTAAGCGCGGCCCTGCACTTAGTAACCCGATGTTTACCCTGGTTACCCGGGTGCGTCAGGGGGACTTCGGCATCGTTGAAGACAGTTTCAACAAAGCCGAAGTCGTTCCCCTGATCGTTGGTCGCTGGAGAGCTGTCTGTGTGACAGCTCCCCAGCGACCACACAACGACTTACCAACGATCACGGCCAGGTCGTATCGCTGATCGTGATAGTTGGTAAGTCGCCTAGTGTAACGGTACCTTTAGACCCTGGATGGGCTTGCTGCAATACAATGCTCATATGCACCTCCCAATATCGGCTACCATTGATTATCTGTATTTTGGAACCTGTCCTCACAGAGCATGCACTACCATCTACTTTTGTGTTGCAACCTGCTTCTGTTTTTAGTAAAGCTTTACAATTGTTTCACCACTATATCGTGCTGGCTAACTCACCTGTCTCCCTCCACCACCAACCTCACGGGAGAATGCCACTAAACACCCAAAGACAAGAGGACAATAATGCCAGAATTAACCATGCCCGGTGTACTGGGTTCCCTGCGCTCTGTGCGTCACACTTGTCCTATCTTTTTTAAGATGTTTTGCTGCTAGCAATTTCTAAACAAGCTACAGTAATTTATACCAATGAAATGGAAGAAGGTCTAACATTCACCTTCTGATCTGTGTTCTATTTACACATTAAGACCAAAGAGCAATTTTTGGGCCTCATTGGTTTTCAAAAATCGCGGCAAAAACTATGAGATTTTACTGCAATAATAGTAAAAAAAAACACACAGAGGTCACGTGTGAACGCAGCCTTAGCTAATAAGGCAAACTGATCCAATGATGTGAACTAAAGTTATAATATATTTCCCCAAAATTATTTTGAGAACTCATGCTGCATCCTCCTCTGGTTTATGACCCCTGATATTTCGGGAATTGGGTGTTGGAAGGAAAATAGCAAAATAACAATCTAAGAATGTAGATTGAGTCAAGAAAAACTATGTTTTTGTAGAAGCTGCTTGCTAAGTACAAGAGAAGACGGCAATACCTGGAGTTTCTGTTCCAGTCACTGAATCAGCTGTAACTTTTAAGAAGATCTGGCGAGATACAAATTTAGAGAAAATTGGGTTGGTGAGGATCAGTCAAGTCTGCTGACATGTTCATATTTGCGAATACTTGTATATTACTTTGTGCTGGTCTCAATGTCTGTTACTCCTCCTAGACATTTAGAAATACATTGACAAATGGGTGTCACTAATTGGGGGTGCGACCCTGTGTGGTCTGACACTGTCCAATCAATGCTCACCATTCCGGACTCTGCAGGGGCATGTCCCTTGACAATACAAACGGTAACGCTCAATTGTTTTTGTATATGCATTGCTACTGGGTGTAATAGAGGAGCTGCACAATGTGGACTTATGAAAAAAGATGCTCCAGAATAGTTTTTGTTTTTTTGAGAAATACAATTTTTAGATTTGTTTCAAGATATTTAATATGATCTTATTCATTTGTATATGATTGCCCTGATGCTCATTCTGCTTTTGGCTTGGTCAGTATCTCATAGTATCTAATACATTATTTATTTCCTATTTATGGAAATGTGGTGATTAAGAGTGACCATGATATTTAATGATCTCCCTTCCGCTCCATGACCTCATAGAGTGGCTGCAGATGTATGGAGTAGGCTGAGGAGCTGGGACTTTATACACACAGGGCAGGTGCCAGCTGGGTTATACAGCCAGCACCTGATTCCAGTACCAGCAATTTTATTTTTGTGCCACTTAAATACCACAATCAATCTCTAACAGTGGCATACAAGTGGCGCAATCCTAGTAGGGCATCCATTGGGCACTAATAACTGCACAATCAACATGATTACAAGATTGACAATGTTATGCCATCATGGTGCTCCTGTAAATCTCAGCTAGAAGCTTTGGCAAAATTGATATATTTTGGTCTCGACACCTCCCCTAAAAAGGCCTTTTAATAATAAATATGACACTGCTAATTTGGACAAGAACTATAATTAGGCCAGACATTAAGGGAAGAGAGAACACTGACGTTTCTGTCTGGCAATCATGTATAAATTGTGTAACATGATATAAAATAAACCATTTTTGTACAATAATAATATTAGAATCCTCTCAAGAGTTGAACTTTGATTTGCTTATCAAAAAGAATAAGATATAGTCTTTCTAAATTATTATTTGTTATTTTTATCAAGTACATATCGCATTTTGAAGCGATACAGACAACGCTACAATCTGGCTCTACTGGTTTACCTCTTCCAATGGTGTATCCGAAATTCCAAAACTGCTCAGGCCCAGGTCCCCCATAGTCTCCTCCAGCTCTCTGAACAGACTAGCGTAGGCTCTGTACTTGAAATCTTTACCAGGTAGTAGATAAATCAGTTCCTGCCCAATGCTTTCGATAAGTTTTGCCTCAGGGACATGATGGTGAATTAGCTCAGTGAGTCCAGGCACACTACCTGGAAGATGGAATAGAAAGTAGTCAGAATTTTACCATCAGAAAAACTGAAAAACACTGAAAGGGAACCTGTCATGTCATTTTAGTGTATTAAATTGCCCCCAATGTGTTGCTAGTGATGCAGTGTGCATCACAGAGGCTACTTTCACACTAGCGTCGGCCCGTCGCAGTGCGTCGGGCCGACGTACCGACGCATCCTGTCTCAACGCTGCACAACGGCAGCCCCAGACCACTACATTCCCCTTGCACTCATTACAACGCATCCGCTGCCCCATTGTGAGTTGCGGGGAGGAGGGGGCGGAGTTCCGGCCGCGCATGCGCGGTCGGAAATGGCAGACACGACGCACCAAAAAACATTACAAGCAACGTTTTTTGGTGTCCTGACAGTCCGACACAACACGACGCAACCGTCGCACGACGGTTGCGACGTGTGGCAATGCGTTGCAATGCATCGCTAATACAATCCTATGGAGAAAAAACGCATCCTGCAGGATGCATTTTTTCTGCAAAACGATGCACTGCGACGGAGGCCAAACGACGCTAGTGTGAAAGTAGCCTAACATGTTTTTTTCCAAAGAAAAGGTCCTATGTAGTGATGAGTCATTCGTGAAGCATCTGGTACAAAGAGCCGGCTCCTAGCTGTGAATGATGGGAGTCGGCACCCCAGTGAGAGGCGCTGAATTCTCTGAATAGCTATCAGTGGGCATAAAATTCCAGGGTTCGGCTGACGTAACTACGAATGTAGGAGAACCATTCATATTATATATGGGGACTATCTGGGGTACTATTTGACAATCTTACCATCCATCTCTTGCTCCAGAGGATCTTCTTTAGTTTTTGGGGTACAACCTGGACAAGGGCAGGAACAGTCAGAGTGACAGGAACCCTACGGATGAAAGCGCATACCCAGCATCAATGTATAATCTAAGATACAGAAGGACGTGCCATGTTATTTTTGGTGGTAAACTGAGAAAAGTGGCTTACAGAATTTTTTTCGACGTCATCTTTCACTTTTCTCATTCTCCTGACTAGGGTTAAGTAGAAGCCTGTTCCAAAGCAGTTCTTTAGGAATAAGGGTGATCCGCTGCAGTAAAGTTTTCCTTGAGAAATTATTGCAATTCTATCCCCCAAGAGATCCGCCTCATCCATGTGATGAGTAGAGAGAATTATGGTCCTGCCTGAGAAAAAGAAGAGTTACCAATTTTTTTAGCATATATGGGATAAACGATTTTTAGTCGGGTATATTTTAGCATATACCATGTAAAATACCTCTTTATACTTGGCTATAAATTATTTTCATTTTATATTGTAGGTTCTCTGAGGCTCTTCTAGGCATTAGACAGTCATACTTGACAAGCACATCCTACCTGATCGGTATTTCAACAGCAAATCCCAAATAGATCTTCTGGAATATGGGTCTACACCCGATGTGGGTTCATCCAAAACTACAACTTTGGATTCACCAACAAATGCCATCGCGACTGATAGTTTTCTCTGCATTCCACCTATAATGAGACAAAAACATTACGGAAACCACCCCTAGTCCACATAGAAAGGTGCTACAAATTTCCTACTTTTGAGAGCTGAGTGGGTGTCATGAAGGTTACAAACTTGGTTGGTCAGATTATACCTCTGATATCTAATCCCACTGGCCTGAAAAATATGATATTACCAACAGAATATTTTTTGGAAATATAGATTAATAGCTTTGCGTAAAGGGGTTGTCCACTACAACAATACAATAGGTTATCAATATCAGATTGGTGGAGGTCCAACATTAGCAGTTGGCAGCTGCAGAATTGGATGGAAGTACACAGCTTACGGAGCTGGAACAGCACACTGTGTAATGACCATTCCCGGGTACTGTAGTTCAGCGTCTGTTCGGTACAATATGAATTTAGCTGCAGGACCTGAGAATGGCTACTACACAGTGGACGGAGCTCTCCTGTTCCGGTCCCGTACATTGTTTATATCCAGCTACAACCAGAGCAGAAAAAAATAATCAGTGGGGGTGGCAGGTATTGTACCCCCATGATCTTGATATTGATGACAAATGCTAAGAATAAGTCATCCATATCTAGGTAGTGGACATCCATTTTAAGGATTTTAACGTCAGTGATTCTTAAGTGTGGGCTGAAGCCCTAGATTTTTCTGTTGAACCCCAAGCCTATATAAGGGTGTAATGATATTTTAGGTGTCCCTTGGCTGACTATCGGGAAGTATATTCTTGAGAATATGATACAAACCTGACAAGTTCTCAGCTTCCTCGTTCCTTTTGTGAGGAATCCCAATGTCTTCCAGCATTACTTCCAGTTCCTTCTCAGCTTGTCTTTTTGATTTACCTTTTAGTTGAGCATAAAACAGAATGTGTTCTTCCACGGTTAAGCTGAGGAGGTAAGAATTCTGAGTGTGAAGGGGATTCTTTACTGTTAATTTATTCCTTTATCTGTGAGCTCATTCAGGGTGTGGATAAGTTAGGCAAAATTGCAGCCATATTGATGATACACAACCTCCCGACCAAAACGTTCATAGACTATGGGTGGCCATTAGTCAAAAGTTGAGCATAAGATCAAAGTAAGCAATTGTTCGTCGGATGAAATTTAACAACGGATGATCTTTTTAGCGGATGAACGAAAGACCAGTATTGTCTGGGAAGATGTGGGTACATGTTTTTCAAATAGTTCTTAGCCTATGAAAGATCTTTTTCTACAAGCACATTAGATAAAAAGGAATCAGCATTCCTATAAACGCTTATTTGCCGATTATCTGCTCTTATAATAGGGCCTAAATGCAGCGTATGCACATTGAGTAAAACTAAAATGATCAGAATAATGTCCATCATAACTAACAACCTTCTGCTGGTTGAGGGAAATGACCTATCATTCCTTTCAGCTAATGACTGACAAGTGAACGTTCGTAATAGTTTAAAACACAGATCGGGCCTGTTGGATTTTTTTTCCCGGCTAATGATCAGCATTGGCGGCGTCATCAGCTCAAAAAAATCCAATATTAGCCAATGTGGATCTGTGATGCGGTTGAGACCATTGACAGATGATTATTAATGTTTATTTAACCATCGCATGATCGTTCATTGGACCATTTCCTTCTAATGTGTATGGGGATCTTAAATGTAAATGACATGTATTTCTTTTAAAATTATTAAAAAATCTTTATTAAAAATAAAAAATAGAAATCTTACCATTTTCACACTGACCACTGCTTTTTTTTTAGACTTTAAAGAGGTTGTCCACTACTAGGACTACCTCTTATTGATCAAAATGTTTGGCCCCATAAAATAATAAAGCCTATATTCCCCATGCCGGCGTCATTCCTACAGTGTCAGCACTCCCAATCCTGAGGCTCTCATGCGTTTCTTGACATGTGACCCCAGAACCTAATCAGCGCTGGCATCACTGACCCCGCTTTTGGACAAATTGAACATGAAGAGGAAGTCCGGGCTGCAGCTGATCTTGGACTTGTTCTTCTGGCTCAATTTGACAGGAGGCGGGAACAGTGATACCAGCGCTGATTGAGTGCTGGGGTCATGTGTCACAACACTGGACAAGAGCCCCGGGAAGAGCGCCAGTACGGGAGGTGAGTATAGACTTTATTTTTTTAATGGAGACCAAGTGTGGGGAATGAGAAGAAGTTGTCCAAGTAGTGGACAACTTCTTTAGCTTCCTGTTGTTTCAGGAAACAACACATGTACATAGACACAGTAGTCAGACCCTGACACTATCTTTTGTGTTGAAACCACTAATGAGCATGTGCAAATGTCATTATGTAGGGAAGAAGAGAAGGGTCAGCTGTGACATCACCTATTGTGGTTGGTGGATACTGTGTTATCAGCTATGCATAGAGGTGTAATCTGTCATCGTAATCCTGCCTCTGATAATAAGGAATGTGCTGTAAACTCTTCCTGAAAGGACAGGAAGTATGAGTTTAAAATAGACCTAATGGCCAGTGTGATAATTGCTATATTACTAATCTTGTTTTTTTTTTTTAATGATCATGATCTGGAAAAAAAATTGTCAACATTTTTAAAAAATTCCACGTAACAAAAAAAAACCCTGATTTACACAATAGGTGATCGTCTGGCAACATATTTTCTTTAAAGGGTTGGTAAATCTCTCGGAAGCAGTGTTAATTAGCAAATTTTGTTTTGAAAGTACACCCCTAGCTGAGGTCTTGGAGGCTGATATTTGTATATACTTGATTGCTTGCTTACAGCCTCAGCGAGCTCATCCGTACAGAAAAGTTCCTGGATGAGCTACGTATATGAGGAAACATCAAAAGCAATGTAGACTGTGCAGCTATCATTGACGGACTTTCATTTTGCCCAGCTGTCAGTGTGACATGAAATGAGCGGGTTTATTTTTCCTCACATTTTTTCCTTGCTGACCTTTCGTATTTAAACACTCGTAGAAAAAAAAAATGCAAGTGCTGTTATTTCTGGCAGGAGTCATCTACTCCCACTCCTATTTCCCATTATTATTACAGGAGGTTATGCGCCGTTTTCACACTTCTTGAGAAAACCATGATGATGCCCGTAAAACAGTATGAAAGGTCACATGTTGTGTCTGGTCACAAGCCAGAGACAGTAAAGTTATGCAGATCAACCATATTTACCATACTTTAATAAATCGTAAAGTCTTCTTTGTAGGTGTTCTTCTACTCGTCCACAGAGAAAGAAGGTCAGAGCACTCTGGGGAACATTTTTTGCAAGAATAATAAAGTAAAATGTTGAGAAAAAACCTAACCAAAATTTGGCATGGCATATTAACACATGATTGAGGTTTAGTGAGAATGGGATTAAAATCACTTGGATGAGATTAGAACAACCAGCCCTAAATTATATATTGTAACTTAAAGTGGTCTTACAAAAACATGGCTGCTTTCTTCCTAAAGCAGTGCCGAACCTGCCTACATGATGTACACAACAGTCCCAAAGCCAATCCCCTACTAAGAGGGGCAACACTCCACAAAAACTAAACACTAATGACCCCTACCACTGTGAGTCTTTTAGGCTGAAGAAGTGTCTTAAAAGTATAAAATATACAAAAATTAAATCTTTAATTATTGCAAAAAATAATACAATAAATATGTAAAAAATAACTTAAAAAGGTGCCTCAGGCCAAGAGGGATCACAGCTCAAAAATTATATTATGCTGATAAAATGCATATCTGGTAGCATAAATTCTGTCAGATACACTTGTACATAATATCCTTTGGTGTTGTAATAAGACTACATATACAGTAAAGTTAGGAAAAGGTGTACTAATATTATTTACCTCAGTGGTATCTAGTTTGACGGAATCCACAGGATAAGTTTGAGCTGTATCCCTCCACACCGACGCGCGTTTCGCATTGCTTCTTCCAGAGGCGTGACACGCAGCTCAAACTTGTCCTACGAATTTGGTCAACCTAGATACCGCTTGTTGAATAAATTTAGTACACCTTTTCGTTACTTTACTTGACCTACCTTTGGCACAAGTATTGGTAGTATTGTTAGCAAAATATGTATGCATTTGTGATGCAAATAATGATTACTCCTAGGCACTTTGAATGACAGTGTATGGATATAGCGAATTCGAAGGTTAGCACTCGACTATTGAGGACGTGACGGTGCAAGTGAACGGAACCAATAGTCCCAACAAACGTAGTAATGTATAATCACTGCACTCGTACTATGAGATTTGCTTGATGCAGGTGAAAACAGTTTATTGAAATAATTGTTGCAAACGGTAAAATGGTGAAGCGATAGGCATAAACGACGTTTCGGCCAACTCGTGGCCTTGATCACGTTATCGCTGGAATAAATGACAAAAAAGAAACAATAAATAACTATATACAAAGCAACTATGTACAAAAATATTTACATATATACAGAATTGGAAAACATGTCCCAGAGCCAAGGTGGAGATCAAACAATAGATGCCAAAGCTCATATGCGTAGCGCAAATCATGGCAGGACGAGAAATAGAGACACAGGAAAAACATGTGTCGTGCGTTAAAGTTGGAGAACAAGATGATAAGATTGTAGCATACCCTAATAGGCTTGAGACACCTTTTTAATTTATTTTTATGTATTCATTGTATTATTTCTGCTAATTAATAAAGATTTAATTTTTGCATATTTTATACTTGTAAGACACTTCGTGACCCTGAAAGACTCATGGTCGCAGGGGTCATTATAGTTCTTCCTACATGATGTGTCTGGTATCGCAGCTCAACTCAAGTGAAGTGAAGGGGCAAAGCTGCAAGGTCAGGCATAACCTGTAGACAGGTATGGTGCTGTTTTTGCAAGAAAGCAGTCATGTTTTTTTCTAATATTGGACAACCTCTTTAAAAAGGATTGCACCTTATTACCTGTCCTGTAAATAGTTGATAATTTGTTCATTTCTGATTGTCCCATTGCTGAGATTCCATTGATCAAAAGGACACGGGTCTTGATTCTTGTTTTTATGAATTGTTACTTAATGGGGATGTACAAAGATTGCATACTGTGGATAAATGATGAGTTACTGATCTCTGGATGACCCCGTGCTCACAAGAATGGGAGTCCCGAATCCTCAGATTGAATGGATATATCAAAGCAGGAATAGAGAGAATTGATGGCTGTAGGCTCATCTCATAAGGACTCATTCAGACGTCAGTGATTTTTACATAAGTAAAAATCGGTCCAAGTTTCATAAGTGTTTATTTTTTATCAGGGTTTAATCAGGGTGTGTTATTGCCCTCAAAGTTTGATCAAAATTTCATTAGCTTTTGTTGGATGAGAAATAAAAAATAAGCATTCTCTATCTTTTCCTATCTGGAAGTCCATAAATAATGGTCAGGACTTGGACGGCATCTGAGTTCTGTCCGATTTTTTTCATGGACCCATAGAATTGCATTGCCGAATTTGATCCAACGCTCAACTCAGAATCGGACATCATTTTGCCTTTGTTCTGCCACTAAAATATGGACATGTGAACAACACCATTCACTATTACAAGTATTCGTAAAAACATGGATAGTACTCGCACAAGAGAAACGCATGTGTGAGTGAGCCCTAGGATGCTGTGCAAAATAATGGGCACAAGTGCATGGAACGTGTTAGAGTCAATGGATTGAGATGCCCCAGCTGTGAGCATCTAGATCCCGGAATGTTATCCTCCCTTCTGGACTCCTATATCCCTAAGGAACATGAATATTATATGGAAAGATCCACAATGGTTGGAATGGTGGTGGTGCTGCTGGGTCATCCTGTGCTCCTGCTGTCAGATTCCAGTGGATTCGATCTCTATTGCAAAGCGGCCAGTGGCCTTCACCCAATAACCCGAAAGGAAGTTCTTCTATTGTGAGTGGTTACAGTCATCATATCGATCCAGCAGCGGCATCACTGGTCCAACCACTGTGGATTTTTCCACATTATATCAGTTTGAATGGGTCACCGGTTGAGAACATGTTCTGCTACCTCCATTAGTCCTGCAGGCTTTGAATGGAATGAATGCTGCTCCATTCAAATAGGGAACTTAGCGGTTTATCATGCGAACTGTTGTCCCATTCAAAGTCTATAAGCCTACTGGAAATGGCCAAGTACTAAATTGACCGCCGTTCATTAAAACTGGGAAATCAGGATCTTCAATCTTGTGATCGGTAGCAATCATCTCTATAGAAAAAAGGTAGTTGATTATTATATGATACTTTGGGCTTCTTTTATCACTTACCGATGAAAAAGTATATTGTGCTGGGGACACATGCCAAGACTTTGCTTGATGGAATCCATATGCGTCTGAATATCTCTGCCACGGACCCACACTGTACCAGATGTAGGTGGAAATAATCCTGTTATTATAGACCTAAGTGGAAATAAAAGGTAAAGACAAAATTACAGTCGTGCAAGCAATTTAGCCTGAATAAGGAGACAGAAAATGTGTTTAATCGTAATAACACTGATCTCTGGAGGGAACAGCCCAGATAAGTACTGCTGAATGACAAAGGCTTGCCAATATTACTGATGGGAGAACAGCATGGAAGAATAGAGACACTTACAGCACTGTCGTTTTCCCAGCTCCATTATGTCCTAAGAAAGCAGTAATCTGGCCCTCATAAAATGTGATGTTCATCATGTCCACTGCCGGCTTGTAACTATTTTGATAGACTTTCACCAGATCTTGAACACACACTCCAGGGATCATCCCAGGGGGCTCAGGTTCAAAAAAGGGATTTTCTAACACTGAAATAGAGATAATAAATGTTTTTATATTAAACTTACATTCCTAATAGACTACTCATAGTTTCCAATCATTCTTATCATTATCAAAACCTGAACTCAATGAGAACCTATCAGCATGATTTTGTAATATAAAGTAAAGACATTGATGTAGTGGTGTTAGTGTTATCATACTGAATAAATTGATACCTTTGGTGATGGAATTCGCTTTCTGGTTCTTCTTTAATCAGCATTTGAAATTTTCTGCTAATTAGATTTCAGTACTCAGGAGCCGGACTGTGCACTGAGTCGTCTCCTCCCTGTCTGTGATTCCCCAGCCCCTCCGCCCGCCTCCTGTCTATGATTACCCCATCCCTCCACCTTCCTCCAGTCTGTGATTAGATGATCCCTCCGCCATCCTCCAGTCTGAAACCCCGGCCCTTCCGCCTACGTCCAGTCTGATAACCCGGCCCCTCCACCTTCCTCCAGTCTGTGATTAGATGATCCCTCCGCCTTCCTCCAGTCTGAAACCCCGGCCCTTCCGCCTACCTCCAGTCTGATAACCCGGCCCCTCCACCTTCCTCCAGTCTGATAACCCGGCCCCTCCACCTTCCTCCAGTCTGATACCCCAGCCCCTCCGCCTGCTTCCAGTTTGTGATTGTCCGATCTTTCCACCTTCCTCCAGTCTGTGATGACATGATCCCTCCACCTTTCTCCAGTCTGATACCCGGCCCCTCCACCTGCCTTCAGTCTGTGATTACAAGATCCCTCCACCTTCCTCCAGTCTGATTCCCGGCCCCTCCACCTGCCTCCAGTCTGTAATTACACGATCTGTCCACCTTCCTCCAGTCTGATACCCCGGCCCCTCCACCTGCCTCCAGTCTGTGATTACACGATCCCTCCACCTTCCTCCAGTCTTATACCCGGCCCCTCCACCTGCCTCCAGTCTGTGATTACAAGATCCCTCCACCTTCCTCCAGTCTGTGATTACACGATCCCTCCACCTTCCTCCAGTCTGATACCCGGCCCCTCCACCTGCCTCCAGTCTGTAATTACACGATCTGTCCACCTTCCTCCAGTCTGATACCCGACCCCTCCACCTGCCTCCAGTCTGTGATTACACGATCCCTCCACCTTCCTCCAGTCTGATACCCGGCCCCTCCACCTGCCTCCAGTCTGTAATTACACGATCTGTCCACCTTCCTCCAGTCTGATACCCCGGCCCCTCCACCTGCCTCCAGTCTGTGATTACATGATCCCTCCACCTTCCTCCAGTCTGATACCCGGCCCCTCCACCTGCCTCCAGTCTGTAATTACACGATCTGTCCACCTTCCTCCAGTCTGATACCCCGGTCCCTCCACCTGCCTCCAGTCTGTGATTACACGATCCCTCCACCTTCCTCCAGTCTGATACCCGGCCCCTCCACCTGCCTCCAGTCTGTGATTACACGATCCCTCCACCTTCCTCCAGTCTGATACCCCGGTCCCTCCACCTGCCTCCAGTCTGTAATTACACGATCCCTCCACCTTCCTCCAGTCTGTGATTACACGATCCCTCCACCTTCCTCCAGTCTGTGATTACACGATCCCTCCACCTTCCTCCAGTCTGATACCCCGGTCCCTCCACCTGCCTCCAGTCTGTGATTACACGATCCCTCCACCTTCCTCCAGTCTGATACCCCGGCCCCTCCACCTGCCTCCAGTCTGTGATTACACGATCTGTCCACCTTCCTCCAGTCTGATACCCCGGTCCCTCCACCTTCCTCCAGTCTGTGATTACACGATCCCTCCACCTGCCTCCAGTCTGATACCCGGCCCCTCCACCTGCCTCCAGTCTGTGATTACACGATCCCTCCACCTTCCTCCAGTCTGATACCCCGGCCCCTCCACCTGCCTCCAGTCTGTGATTACACGATCCCTCCACCTTCCTCCAGTCTGATACCCGGCCCCTCCACCTGCCTCCAGTCTGTAATTACACGATCTGTCCACCTTCCTCCAGTCTGATACCCGACCCCTCCACCTGCCTCCAGTCTGTGATTACACGATCCCTCCACCTTCCTCCAGTCTGATACCCGGCCCCTCCACCTGCCTCCAGTCTGTAATTACACGATCTGTCCACCTTCCTCCAGTCTGATACCCCGGCCCCTCCACCTGCCTCCAGTCTGTGATTACATGATCCCTCCACCTTCCTCCAGTCTGATACCCGGCCCCTCCACCTGCCTCCAGTCTGTAATTACACGATCTGTCCACCTTCCTCCAGTCTGATACCCCGGTCCCTCCACCTGCCTCCAGTCTGTGATTACACGATCCCTCCACCTTCCTCCAGTCTGATACCCGGCCCCTCCACCTGCCTCCAGTCTGTGATTACACGATCCCTCCACCTTCCTCCAGTCTGATACCCCGGTCCCTCCACCTGCCTCCAGTCTGTAATTACACGATCCCTCCACCTTCCTCCAGTCTGTGATTACACGATCCCTCCACCTTCCTCCAGTCTGTGATTACACGATCCCTCCACCTTCCTCCAGTCTGATACCCCGGTCCCTCCACCTGCCTCCAGTCTGTGATTACACGATCCCTCCACCTTCCTCCAGTCTGATACCCCGGCCCCTCCACCTGCCTCCAGTCTGTGATTACACGATCCCTCCACCTTCCTCCAGTCTGATACCCCGGCCCCTCCACCTGCCTCCAGTCTGTGATTACACGATCCCTCCACCTTCCTCCAGTCTGATACCCCGGCCCCTCCACCTGCCTCCAGTCTGTGATTACACGATCTGTCCACCTTCCTCCAGTCTGATACCCCGGTCCCTCCACCTGCCTCCAGTCTGTGATTACACGATCCCTCCACCTTCCTCCAGTCTGTGATTACACGATCCCTCCACCTGCCTCCAGTCTGATACCCCGGCCCCTCCACCTGCCTCCAGTCTGTGATTACACGATCCCTCCACCTTCCTCCAGTCTGATACCCCGGCCCCTCCACCTGCCTCCAGTCTGTGATTACACGATCCCTCCACCTTCCTCCAGTCTGATACCCCGGCCCCTCCACCTGCCTCCAGTCTGTGATTACACGATCCCTCCACCTTCCTCCAGTCTGATACCCCGGCCCCTCCACCTGCCTCCAGTCTGTGATTACACGATCCCTCCACCTTCCTCCAGTCTGTGATACCCCGGCCCCTCCACCTGCCTCCAGTCTGTGATTACACGATCCCTCCACCTTCCTCCAGTCTGTGATACCCCAGCCCCTCCGCCTGCCTCTGGTCAGTGATTACCCGGTTCCCCCATCTCCTTCCAGTCTGTGACACCCCGGCACCTCTGCCTACCTCCAGTCTGTGATTACCCGATTCCTCCACCTCCCTCCAGTCTGATACCCTGGCCCTTCCGTCTGCCTCCAGTCTGTGATTACCTGGTTCCTCCACCTCCCTCCAGTCTGTGATTACCCAATCCCTCCACCTCCCTCCAGTCTCATACCCCGGCCCCTCTGCCTGCCTCCAGTCTGTGATTACCAATCCCTCCACCTTCATCCAGTCTGTGATACCCCGGCCCATACGCCTGCTTTCAGTCTGTGACTACCCGATCCCTCCACCTTCCTCCAGTCTGTGATTACCTGGTTCCTCCACCTTCATCCAGTCTGTGATTACATGATCCCCTCCACCTGCCTCCAGTCTGTGATTACCTGGTTCCTCCACCTTCCTCCAGTCTGATACCCTGGCCCATACGCCTGCTTTCAGTCTGTGACTACCCGATCCCTCCACCTTCCTCCAGCCATTAGAAAAGAACGGCAAAGCAGATTTCTTCACCAACTGTACCAATTTAATCTGTATTACAGCATGTCCATTACAGCCATGTCCTTACTTTACATTACAAAATTGTGCTGACAGGTTCTCTTTAAGAAATTTCAACAAGCAAAATGAATTCCCAATTAGAAATTGATAAATGACTCAAGTAAACACATTGCTGACCACATTGAAAACAATTACAACTAGTAGCGGATGTGTATTAGTGTACTGTAGGCTGGACAGACATTATACAATTTTAAAAGGAACAAAATACAAATTGGGATAAAGGATAACTTAATTATCGCTGGGGCTCCAACTGCTGGGATCCCAAGCAACCCTGAGAATGGGGCATTAAAATCCCTGTGCAGAGCTGAGTTGCACTTCTATAGCGTTCACTCCATTCATTGTCTATGGGAGTGAAGAGTGCAACCGCCAGTCCCTCAGACAATGAATGAAGTAGAGGCCGTGCATGCGCACTGCCACTCAACTATGGACTGTGCTGTAAAGCTCCTTTCTTAAGGTACCTTCACACATAACGATATTGTTAACGATATCGTTGCTATTTGTGACGTAGCAACGATATCGTTAATGAAATCGTTATGTGTGACAGCGACCAACGATCAGGCCCCTGCTGGGAGATCGTTGGTCGCTGAAGAAAGTCCAGAACTTTATTTCGACGCTGGACTCCTGCTGACATCGCTGGATCGGCGTGTGTGACACCGATCCAGCGATGTCTTCACTGGTAACCAGGGTAAACATCGGGTAACTAAGCGCAGGGCCGCGCTTAGTAACCCGATGTTTACCCTGGTTACCATGCTAAAAGTAAAAAAAAACAAATAGTACATACTTACCTACAGCCATCTGTCCTCCAGCGCTGCGCTCTGCACTCCTCCTGTACTGTCTGTGAGCCGGAAAGCAGAGCGGTGACGTCACCGCTCTGCTTTCCGGCTCCCAGACAGTACAGGAGGAGAGCAGAGAAGCAGAGCGCAGCGCTGGAGGACAGACAGCGGTAGGTAAGTATGTACTGTTTGTTTTTTTTTACTTTTAGGATGGTAACCAGGGTAAACATCGGGTTACTAAGCGCGGCCCTGCGCTTAGTTACCCGATGTTTACCCTGGTTACCGGCATCGTTGGTCGCTGGAGAGCGGTCTGTGTGACAGCTCTCCAGCGACCAAACAGCGACGCTGCAGCGATCCGGATCGTTGTTGGTATCACTGCAGCGTCGCTTAATGTGAAGGGGCCTTTAGGGATGAATGAGGATGAATGGGGATACTAGTGGTCAGACCCTAAATGATCACCAAGTTATTCCTCTCCCTAAGTTTTGGAGATAATCTTATTTTTGTTGAATAACCCTTTAATTCCTGCATCTCAGTAATGCCTCTGTTAGATCAGAGAATAGTTGTTGTCAATACAAAAATAGCATTTTTTGGCATCCTGGGAATGTGCAAATTACCCTAACTAGTCCAGTTGTTTTCGTCTTCGTTGAGGGCAGTCGGCACCGTATGCATTAATCATGCGCCCCGAGATGTGATTCAATTTCTCTTTGATTGTCAACTCATTACAAAAGTGCTTGAAATTTTGAGCATGTGACCCAAACTCCATTCCGTCCTGGGCATAGGCAGTGAGATGATGAGGCCAGGGAGAGTACAATTGGCATCATTGGGCATGCTCAGAGAAGCAACATACTCAGGGAGGAGGGTGCCCAAGAAGGAAGGATACCCATGGAGGAAGGAAGTGTTCTGCACGCGCAAGATTTTGCGCTACTGAACAGACATGACAAGAAAAGATGTCAATCATGCTGGGATGGGGAGAGGGTGTGATTAAAGCATTTGGTGCCAAGCTGCTTTATGTGAAGAGACTCCCTCCGACAATGATCAGGTTATGTTTCATATGTCTAGAACAACGTTAAAAGTTGATTTTTGCAAGATATTGTTTCCTAAATAATTGTGCTTATTGTATAGAAGACAATGATCCTGATTCATCAAGACCGGCGATTTTCTCTTGCCAGCCTTGATGAAAGGACATGGTGGAGTCAGACACTGCTATTTCATGAAGAGATGTTGGCCTCTGACAAGCAGCATGCGCCTTTGTGCGCTACGCCAGAAATCTTACTCCAGTCAAGTACTGGAATGAGATTTATAGTGTATGGAACATCACAGATCATCATGAATTCGACGAGCTGTGTTATCACCCTCCGGGCCCAGTCCCACCCCAGCGCCACTTATTTCGACATAGCTAAGAGAAAATGGCATGAAAATGCCAAAAGTCACAACATTTGGGAGCAGAATTTTGACTTGAAAGCTTTGATGAATCTGCCCTATGTCTGTACAAATGTCATAAGTGTTACAATTTCCATTTTGCAAGATTTCTACCACAAGAAACAACCTTCCTATGCTGCGGTAAGCCAGGTTTTATTACCATCAGTCATCTGATCCTTGTCCTTTCTTTCCTTCTCCTGTTCATCATTCAGTTGCTTCTCCTCTTTGTCTTTTTCTTTCTTTACTTTATGTTTGCATCTGTCTATAACTTTGTTATCATGGGCTTCTTGTAGATTCTCCACTTTTTCGGATAAGGTTTCAACGTCTTCTTCAGACTTATCTGTAAATTAGAAAGGTACCAAAACACAGGAAACATGTCAAGTCATTTTAAAAGCTTGAGTTCACATGACCTCGATTATCGAAAAAAAAAAAAAGAGTATCATAAATTTACAAACAAATGTCCGACTATTGGCAATTGTATTCTTCCTCATGTCATTTCGGGAACACAAATCGCCATAGTAAAGAAAAAACATGAATAAAGTGCCCCATTATCTATGACAGAGTACCTTAGTCTACAATCTGTCTTTTTCAATCCTTACCTTCCGCATTTTCTTGATTATCCCCCTCATTTTCATGGACCGAGAGTTCTGTTTCTACAGAATCAGCTTTGGGTTAACAATAAAACATAAAAACATAGTGTAAGAAATTGAAAAAAATTCTAATGGTTTGCAAAAGTGATGAATTAGAATATTTTCATATGAAGTATATCATTTATACATGAATGGGGCTATGACGCCCTAGCACGGTGGCGTCACTTGAACTTTAGAACCAGTTTGTTGCTCCAAAGCTGTGTCTAAAAATATTTTCCAAGGCAAAGTGACCTGTTAGAAAGCTCTCTGGAATCCAGTAATTTGGGCCCACGCCCCATTAGGCCCTTAGTTACTCCCACGTCTCTATTTTTCTCAACTGAAACGCCAAGAAAATATTCCCAACCACATGTCCCACCAGCCCCTTACCTACTACTCTTTTCGTCATTTTACAAATTTTTATACATAATTCAAGAAAATATTCCCAATCACAAGCACTGTCTTGTGGTACAAAGATAAGAAAATAAATGATGGGCTGTGTTAAAATCTTTTAAAGGGAACCTGTCACCTGAATTTGGCGGGACCGGTTTTGGGTCATATGGGCGGAGTTTTCGGGTGTTTGATTCACCCTTTCCTTACCCGCTGGCTGCATGCTGGCCGCAATCTTGGATTGAAGTTCATTCTCTGTCCTCCATAGTACACGACTGCACAAGGCAAGATTGCTTTGCGCAGGCGTGTACTATGGAGGACAGAGAATGAACTTCAATCCAATATTGCAGCCAGCATGCAGCCAGCGGGTAAGGAAAGGGTGAATCAAACACCCGAAAACTCCGCCCATATGACCCAAAACCAGTCCCGCCAAATTCAGGTGACAGAGTCCCTTTAAAAACACCAGATTGAAACTATAAGGAGCAGGGACCTCTACTAGAAGAGCATGGGAGTCCAAAGGAACAGCTGGTAGGTATTTATGGGATTATGAGTCAATGGAATGGTAATGATTGTACTTCTAGGAAGAAAACTTCTCTTCTGTGACCCCATCCAGAGATTCCACCAACTGATCTCCATAGATATTTCCAATTACATTTGGAACAGCAAAAATAACCTCTTCAGAGGAGCTTATCTTCTTCTACTTTGTGATAGAATTAGCTTTGTTTCATTGCACTTGATCTTTCTCATTAGCATCAAAGTCATTCTGGTGACTCAGCTCCTAGTAATTCCATGATAATAATTACTGGCCAATTAGCAGTTCAAAGCCACTCGATAATATTCCCATTGACTGTACTGGATGTAATCCTTTCTCCAGGTCAGACAATGACTGTACATTGTAAAGTCACCTAACAAGATTAGCACAGGACCTCGCTTACCATCTCCTTGGGAAGGATTTTGAAAATTGCACCAGTATGTCGGTAAAAATGCAAAATACCATGGCCTTGGTATGCCATATTCACCTGAAAAAAAAACCATAAAACTTTATATTAGTGGTGAATAGAGATAACAGACTTAATTTTTTACTTTGCTGGTATTGTGCAGGACTTCAGCCTGGGATGGGCTGGTGACCGGTGTATGGCAGGAGATGAGTTGCCCTGACATGTGTGGTGTGGCATGGACGGTACAGTGTTATACCGTTGTGTTGTAACATTATTGTAAAAAATCTTCTTGCTGGACCATTTCATGACCAGGCCATTTTCCCTACTTCCTGACTCATTATCATTTCGGATTTTATCATACAAGCCCTTTTAATGGCTCTAAAATGAATGTTATTGGTGGAATACTGGTTTTATTTCCTGATACATGAGGCTTAATTTATGTTACTTTTTAAGTTACCATATATTTTTCGTTGACTCCAATTGGAGTCTTTAATAACCTTACAATCTCACACAGAAGGGAGTGTAATAAATGATACAATGCTATTTTGTAGGAGGTAATGCCAACTAAAGAAACATCCCGAAAAAGTTGAAGTCAGAGCAACATGAAGATTGCAAATACTGAGATGTTACAAAATAAGAGAGAAAATCCTGGATTTCACTTTTAGATATTCTAATAAAACATATGTAGGAAACGTAGGGAATGTTTACAATTGAAGCATTGTAAGATTTATCCACATAGATCCCAAAGGAATTTCATTTCTCAGGGACCAAGTGCATGTGCCAAAGTGTAAGTGCTTCTGTCAAAATGAAGTAAAAATAATGAAAGTGCGGGGGTAAGTGAGAGTCAGTAAAATTTGGGGAGAGACAACTCATTTGGACTGTATGTATATATGTATATATATATATATATATATATATTCCGTAGGGAATGGGGAATAGGGGAACGCTATTTGAAAATTTTTGATTATAAAAAATGCTTAAAAATAAGTATTATTTGCTAAGATCTTCTTTATCTGCTGAGTTTAATAAACATTACTCCCAGATTATTGAAAATATTTGTATCCCTCAGTTCTGGAGAAGTTCCTTATAGGTAACTTTACTAAATAATCCATAGGAAAATGTAATGACTCAATAACAAAGATGATGCATCCATCATATGATTCCATGACCAAACAGTTCCAACTGCCTGGCTTACACCTGGATCATAGAATGAAACTGAAAGGGAGAAGATACAGATTAGATTTTAGAAAAAAAACTTTTTGACAGTGAGGGTGATCAATGAGTGGAACAGGCTGCAACGTGAGGTGGTGAGTTCTCCTTCAATGGAAGTCTTCAAACAGAGGTTGGACAGACATCTGTCTGGGATGATTTAGTGAATCTTGCATTGAGCAGAGGGTTGGACACAATGACCCTTGAGGTCCCTTCCATCTCGAACATTCTATGATACACCTTAGATAGCAGTCCTTCCGACAACTACTCTTGGACTCCCACATTCACAGGAACACACGGCAGCATGTTCATGTGTTGTCAGTGGGGAAAGGATAGTGAGTAACTGCAAGAAACCACTGGCAACTGTTTATCTCCCAGGAGATCCAAAGAATCAGGGATTTGAATTTGAATTGTCTGATCCTTATCTTTCCCAACATCATCAGGAACAATTGGAATCTCCCAAACACATCACAAGCTCAGCCAGCCCTACTGAAATCTGAGGGTTTCGACAATTTTACTCTGATGTGCATGGGGGTCTTTAAAGCCCTAATTACAGCTGCAATGAAACTTAGTCACCTCCCATTGCAAATTAGATTTTTTTAGCAACACTTATGTGAATACTTTTCTGCCCAATGATGACAGAAGTATTCTGGGAGTGATACATTTATTGGCTAACCAGAAATGTTTTCTGGTTAGCCAATAAAGGTATCACTCCCAGAATACTTCTGTCATCATTGGGCAGAAAAGTATTCATATCGATTTTTCTGGCTAACATGGTACCACAATACAATTTGTTATTGTACATCATCTTAGCAACATTTACAAACTTTCTGTTGTTAGCACTAAATCAAACAAGAACAATGTATATGGCTCAAGACAATTAATATTACAAGTGGTTTCTCCAAACTCAGTATAAAAATTCTACTTTTACTGATACTGCAGTATCAGATTTATTCAATCCTGTCTTTAGTACTTTGTAAAGAACCCTTTGGCTGTTATGACCAGCTAAAAACTTGATACATAGCCAGACACCAGCTTCTGGCAGAATTCTTGAGGAATCTTAGCCCATTCCTTATGGGCAGTGGCCTCCAGTTTGCCAATATTCTTGGGGTTGGTTTTTGCAGCACACATCTTGAAATCCCAGCAAAGATTTTCTAAGGGGTTTGTGAATGATCCACATCTCACCACCTCACCTGACATCAATATTACATCAGCGGGATCACATGGTAAGGTTTCCTCTCTTGTAGCAACATGACATTACACACCCCTGGGAACACAAAATGTCAAATTGGTACAGTTTTACACAGGCACCCCCTGTCCACATGGGCCCAGGGAGGCACGGGGATTGAGAGGATGTGGCCAGACTGAGAAGTCCCTTTCATTAACACCAGTGAAACAGCACCTGATCAGCTCGGTAGGAATGCCACCAGTTCCTCGGTCGATATACGCTTGGTCCATTAACAGGGTTAAATCATGCCAGAGACCAGCCCCGGTAGCATGGAAAATTAATCCAAGAAACAAACATGTGGATTCGTGAATTGAGATAAAAGAGCATCCCAAGATTAAATTATATATTTAATCACCTTAATGGCATACTAGACATTACACTGTATACGCAATGGTTATGCATAAACAATGGTCAAATATGCAAATACAGGGTATAGTATAAAAGATACCGGGTGATGTTCGATAATGTGGGCCTCAGGGGGCATCGGCTTCCAGCTAGGCCCTTCACAGCACATTATTTGACATGACCCCCCATTAAAAATGGACCGCACGCATCAGGAAAAGAGAGAGAGGCACACCATATGGCCTTACATTAGCTTTTATCCCCTTTGGGTCACTCCACTGCTGACCTCTGGGCTGAACCTAAATCCCCTCCCCTGTAGGTTTGTAGTTAAATCTCCCAAAACCTATGAAAAATCATAACTCCTTTCTGGACAGTCATAGGGTGGCGGTTCTGGTGCCATTGATCCAGCCGAGCCCCTGCTATAGGTTAGGATTAAACACAGATTTACTACTTAGTGTCTAGTAGCTGTTCTATGTATCTCCATACACCTGGATGCTAGAACAGATCGAGACTCTGGAAGGGCTTTGGTCTGGTCCAGAGATCACGAAAATGAAACTGGTGTGTGGCACGATAAGCTCATATTCTCCTTATAAAATCCTAGCTGTCCAAAAAAAGCACACAGCATGGTTTGAATTCTAGCTAGCTGGTGGGACTGTGAATTCTGTCTTTGCAGCTGAAAGGCGGGACCACCTGCAGATTCAGGTGTCTTGTTACAGTTACACATGCTTACAGGATGATTGTAAACTGCCATTACATCCCCCTATCCTTCACAGGGTTCAAATCAGGCGACTGGCGATCATTCCAAACTCTTCAATGACTTCTTCCAAAACCAAGCCTTGGTGGACCTTGAGGAATGTTTGAGATCATTTTCCTGTCGGCAGGTCCAATGATGCCCAGGCTTCAGGTTACTCACAAAAGGCATGATAAATTCTCCAAGGATTTCCTGATACCTGTTGGAATCCTTCTTACCCTCCACACTCTGCAGGTTTCCAGGCCTAGAGGAAGAATGGATCCATGTAGCACTGCCATGCTTCACTGTAGGCATCACTGATCCACCGATGCGTCACTGTAGGCATCACCCAGCTACCACTATGCTTCACTGTAGGTCATCACCACATCATCATCATTATTCACTGTAGGCATAATTGAACCATCGCTATGCTTCACTGTAGGCATCACTAAGCCACCGCCATGCTTCACTGTAGGCATCCCCATGCTACCACCATGTTCCACTATAAGCAATGTGTTCTTCTCAGCACATGCTTCATTTCTCCTCATCTAAACATATCACTGATTCTTTAGCTAAAAAAAAGTTACAGTTTTGTTTAATTGCTGTATAGAAAATAATCCCTAAACTTTGGTGGATTATTTATAGGGTATATAGGGTTTTGAGCATATTGAAGTCAAATATTTTTGTGCTTTTGGGTTAATAGAGGTGAACGTCTTGGAGTTCAGGAATAGAAAACTTCAGCATTTAGTATGCATCTTACTGTGAAAACTGAAGCCTCAGAGCGTGTAGGTCTTTTGTAGTGACTTGAGGGTTTTGACCACCCACCTACTTAGAAATCTGGTGGCAACTGGTGACAACTTCCTCTTTCTGCTATATCCAGGTCATTTAATCAATGCTTCCATAATTTTGAACTGGTGAACTCTGTTTCCAACTATATATGTATCCTTTGTCCTTGTTTATATGAGACAGTGATCCCTTCTCTTAAGTTTCTGGACCACTTTATTAACAACCCAACAATATTTGTGAACTGGACATGAGCAATGGGCTCAAATTTGTGAGGAACGCTTCCAGAAGCTGATATCTGGCTATGCATCATGTTTGAGGCAGGTCACAACAGCCAAATGTAATCTAGTAAGTACTAAAGACGCTTGCCATGAAGGGGCTGAATCATCCTGAGCCTGCAGTAGTTGTTAAAAGTGGAATCGTGTGTGGAATTTGGAGAAACCATTTATTATATTAGTTGTGTTGAGCGATTAAGATTGGTTTATTGCAAACAGCAGAAAGTCTATAAATTTGGCTAATAAACCTAATTTGCAATGGGAGTTGAATAATTTTGATTGCAACTGTACATGGAGCACAACATGCCCAATCACAACTGCCGACATAATGTTTTAACCTTTTAATTAAAAATATATAGCGCTAACTGTAGCTGTTGGTTTGCATAGAACTGGCTCACTCTCATATTCTTTAAAATAGCTTCCCTATTATGTGCCGCCAAGAGCTGCTCAATTAGCAAAAAAATTACTTATCTTTTTAATAATTTTAGAACTTGCCGCATCACAGTATGTTGGTCCTCAGCTCTCAGAAGGCCCAGCAGCCAGCCTTAGAACATTAATAACATGTGAGAGGAGGTTTCAGTCACATGTTATTAACTTTCAAGCAGTGCGATTTAAAGAATGGCAATGTGAGGCCCCATTGACCAATGGATGTTCTTGACTAAGCATATAGGATGCCCCATGGGACCATGTCTGTATGCATATGTGACTGTTTGGCAGGATGTCTGTCATGGCACAGTAGCAATATATCCTGGGGCTAGGGGCTCCTTATCCCTAAAGCTATGGGCACCCTAGCTATCCTTGCTCCCTGCATTAGTTCTAAGGATGAAGATGCCGGGGACACATGACTTGCTGAGCACCTGAATCAGCCCTCATCTCTCCCCTCCCCCATCTAGGGAATCGGGAGTTGTGTATATGAATATACAAAAACAGATTAACAAGGGAAGACATACAGGGATAAATGAAAATACCAATGATACAAATATGCACTCATAAACAAAAAAGTGGAACACTGGGAAGTAAAGGAAAAAACAAAATAGGAGAGGATGAGTGTATGCACACAGACAAATCACCAAGCAGTAGTCTGAAAAACACTCCAAAACACCTCCACAAACAACCAACACATCCAGCTCCAACCAGGCCGTATAGAACTAACACTGGCAATGCCTGCTTGCCAGTGGTGAGTATATATAACAGAGGGGAGTGACCAACACTGAAGAGCGAAGATCATCAAAGCAGAAAGGCCTCTAGGAGCTCTTAACTGAACAGACTAACCTATGCACTGCTAGCAGAAACCTGCACTGTTTAATATAAAGGTGAAGTGGTTCTAATCAATGCAGAACTACAAGAAATCAGACAGCGTGGTCTTCTGACTCCTCTCTGCTGCGGTAAACCCGTGACAATGTCTATGCCTATAAGCAAGAACATGGTTGGATGATTGTGTGTAAGCAAATCACATGTACAGTATGTATATTGTCCATGCTCATAAGCATGTGACTTTATGCATGAGATATGAATGGTGGACCACCATGAGAAAGAGTGAGGGCATTTATGAGTATTAGTGTGCATTATATCTAGGCCCTGGCTTTGTCTTCAAGATATTAACAATATATTTATTTATATTTATGAATTTATATTTATTTACAATATATTAACCATATATTTACTTGAATATGTTTATTTATATTCAAGATATTAGCCATATATTTACTTATATTTATGTATTTACAAGAAATTAATCATATATTTTCTTATATTTATTTTATATATATTATATTTTATATACAAGATATTAACCATATATTTACTTATATTTACATATATATAATATTTATAAATCTACAAAATATTAAACATATTCTGATATTAGTTACTACTCACAGACAAGGCGTGAGGAAGGATAGTCAAACCTTCTGGGGTCAGATACCAAGAGAGCACATCATAAATTGTAAACTAAAGGTGAAAGACAAAGGTGTAGTCGGGTCACGGTCCAAGGTCAAAATACCAGGAGATGGAAGAGATCCCACTCTGCCGAGCACTTCATGGCAAACAAACAGTCCCTCCCAGCTTCAAGTCCACACTCACTGCTGCAAAACAAACTTAGTTCTCATCTTTCATATCCTCCCTGTCTCACAAACCTAAACAGCTTTTCAACACTTTCAATTCTCTACTCCATCCCCCAGCACCTCCTCCCTCTCCTCTCATTCCTTTAAGCAGAAGATTGATGCGATCAGAGAAAGCTTTGGCCCACAGCGCCCAATGCCCTTCTTTGCTTTGCTTCTCAGCCCTGTTCCTCCAAAACCAGCTTCTCCACCAAGACAGAAGATAAGCTCTCCACCCTCCTGTCAAGATTACATCTCACCACTTGCATGCTTGACCCGCTCCTGTCCCACCTCATCCCTAACCTCGCCACAGTCTTCATCCCAACCCTAACACACCTCTTCAACCTCTCACTTACAAATATTGTCTTCCCCTCATCCTTCAAGCATGCCTCGATCAAGCCCATCCTCAAAAAGCCATCCCTTGACCCATCCTCTGTCTCTAGCTATCTCCTAATATCTCTTCTCCCTTATGCCTCAAAACTACTGGAACAGCATGTTCATCTTGAACTGTCCTCCCACTTCTCTTCCTGCTCCTTATTTGACCGCTTACAATCTGGCTTCCGACAACATCACTCAAATGAAACTGCTTTAACTAAAGTCACCATTGACCTACTATCCGCCAAGAGCAAGCGACACTACTCTGTCCTCCTTCTCCTGGACCTGTCTTCTGCCTTCGACACTGTCGACCATTCCCTCCTGCAACAGATTCTCTCATCTCTTGGCATCAAAGACTTGGCCCTATCCTGGATTTCATCATATCTAACAGACGGAACATTCAGGGTCTCCTTCTCCCTCCTCACCTCGCCCCCTGTCTGTAGGTGTTGCCCAAGGCTCAGTCCTATGGCTCCTGCTCTTCTTCATCTACAACTTTGGCCTGGGTGAGCTCATAGAAACCCACGGTTTGCAGTATCATCTCTACGACGACAACACGCAGATCTACCTTTCTGGACCTGACCTCACTTCCTTACTGACCAAAATCCAACAATGTGTGCCTGCTATTTCAGCTTTCTTTTCTGCTCGCTTTCTAAAACTGAACATGGACAAAACAGGATTCATCATTTTTTCCCCATCTCACTCTACCCCTCCACGAGACCTATCTATCAATGTCAATGGCTGCTCACTTTCCCCAATCCCACACACTCGGTGCCTCAGGGTGATCCTCGACTCTGCCCTCTCTTTCAAGCCACATATCCAAGCTCTTGCCTCCTCCTGCCGACTCAAACTCAAAAATATTTCCCAGATCCGTGCATTCCTTGACCATGAAACCACAAAAACACTAGTGCACACTCTTATCATCTCCTGCCTTGAGTACTGCAATCTCCTACTCTCTGGCCTCCCCTCTAGCACTCTGGCACCTCTCCAATCCATCCTACACTCTGCTGCCCGATTAATCCATCTGTCTCCCAGTTATTCCCCAGCCTCCCCTCTCTGACAAGCCCTTCACTGGCTTCCTATTGTCCAGAGGCTCCAGTTGAAAACCCTAACTGTGACATACAATGCCATCCACAACCTGACTCCTCCATACATCTGTGACATGGTCTCTCGGTACTTACCCACACGCAACCTTCGATCCTCTCCAGATCTTCTTGTCTACTCCCAACTTATCTCTTCTTCCCACAACCACATACAAGACTTCTCCCGAGCTTCCCCCATACTTTGGAATTATCTACCCCAACACATCAGACTCTCGCCTACCACGGAAACCTTCAAAAAGAACCTGAAGACCCACCTCTTCAGACAAGCCTACAACCTGCAGTGATCCTTAGTCTGCTGAACCACCGCACAACTAGCTCTACCCTCTCCTAGTATATCCTCACCCATCCCCTGTAGACTGTGAGCCCTCGCGGGCAGGGTCCTCTCTCCCTCTGTACTTGTGTGTGCCTTGTTTTGCTCATGTTTATTGTACTTGTCTATAATTGCCCCCTCCACGTGTAAAGCGCCATGGAATAAATGGTGCTATAAAAATGAATAATAATAATGAGATAGCGGATCAAAGCAAAGGGGCTAGGCAAATGGATGGTCAGAGCAACGTCCAAGGTCAGGCATCATAAAAACAATAAACAGAGCACTGAAATACAAGGCAAACATGCACCACTGAGCAAATGCAATGACTGGCAGAGATCTGGAACTGACAGCTTAGCTAAGTAGCTAGGTAATCACTCAGAACAGGGAACACCTGAATGAAGCTCAGCACCTCCCAGTCTCAAATTAGATGGTTGAGCTTTCTATCAAAATACTGACAGCTCAACACGTTCCTTCAGTAGATTGGACTGAGCTGTCAATCACCAAACTGACAGCTCAGTGTGGCCCTGATTCCATAGGGCAGCAAAACGGTCACTCACTGCGTCCGAGACGCACAGAGCAGAGAACACATATATTTGTTCACTAGAATAATTTGGGTTTGCCGTTATTTTCGATTTGTCTACCATGTAAATACAAATTTGTCCTATAGTTCACCAAGCTGCTTACCTGGAAACACATGGTCTATATACCATGCAATAATCCAATAGACAAAAGCATCAAAAAGCATCATGATTATGGAGAATAGGAAGCTGTATTCATCTCCCTCCACCGGACTCTTCTGTATGTTGCCAAACTGTAACCCAAGGCCTTGCTCCTCATATCTGGATAAATATTCAGTTCCAAAACCAAAAGCAACCGGTGACAGCAGACTCTGCAAAACAAATGCAAAGCACAAATAAGAGGAATGAGAAACAATATCAAGATTGACTTGTCTAATGTCAAAGAACTTGTATCTGGTACAGCTTTATTTTTGCAAAATCTAAAAATCAGCAATGACTGTGTGCTATGAAAAACCACATGGGGACGTACTGCCACAGTTTTCAATTTGAAAGTCATGCGGTCCTGCCAAGCAAAGCACAGGATGTGCGGCAAGTAGAGTGTGAAATAAATAACTCCGCTGCAGGCGGCTGCCAGGTTGGCTTTAGAGAAGAAGACGCTCATGAGAAAACCTTGCATGATGGTGGACAGCGTGAAAGCCATCAGAAAGAGGAACAGGATTAAGGGATTGCTGTAGTGAAGAACTCCGCCACCCTGCAAACAGAAAAGGAAAACCTATCAGCAGGAGATTTTTTTGTTTTTGTATGGAACACAAAAGAATGGGGGAAAATGAGATTTTGACACATTATAGATAAGAAAGGAGTGGAAAGAAAGCAGAACGTCCTGCACAGAACACAACTCATTGGATGTATTTGTGGAATCTGGTAGACTTGTATACACACGATAGATAAAACCCATATAATAGTTCTCTGTTATAAATTGAAGAACAACGGTGCTATTCTGAATAACTGGTCAATTTAAGATTTGTTGCTAGCGAGGAAAGTCATTACAATAAGTTTGTGAAGGAAAAAAAAACATTTTTTTAATAGTTTCCTAATTGGCCACACAAGGTAGCTACAAAAACAATACAACAGGGATTATGTTAGAAAAATTCCTAAAATAATCTGACTTTTCCGGGGAGGTTGCACAGAGGAGTATAGATGAAAGTATTATAGGTTTAGATTAAATGAATATACTGTACTTTGTATATGCATCGTAATTAGCAAAGTAATTAAATTATCGCAGAAAATTACATACATCTTATCAATCCGGTTAAGAGCTGTAAATTCCCCTAATATGTCTACTTTAATATATAGTTGTATAATAATTGTATTCTAAGTGAAATGACAATAATGGAGCATCTTTTTTTTAGAACAGCTGCATTGTGATGTTCCTCCTGGAAATACAGGTGCTTCTCACAAAATTAGAATATCATCAAAAGGTTAATTTATTTCAGTTCTTCAATCCAAAAAGTGAAACTCATATTATATAGAGTCATTACAAACAGAGTGATCTATTTCAAGTGTATATTTCTGCAAATGTTGTTGATTATGGCTTGCAGCCAATGAAAACCCAAAAGTCATTATCTCAGTAAAGTAGAATAATTAACAAAAAACACCTGCAAAGGCTTCCTAAGTATTTAACAAGGTCCCTTAGTCTGTTTCAGTAGGATCCACAATCATGGGTAAGACTGCTGACTTGCCAGATGTCCAGAAGGCAGTCATTGACACACTCCACAAGGAGGGTAAGCCACAAAAGGTCATTGCTAAAGAAGCTGGCTGTTCACAGAGTGCTGTATCCAAGCATATTAATGGAAAGTTGAGTGGAAGGAAAAGTGTGGTAGAAAAAGGTGCACAAGCAACCGGGATAACCGCAGTCTTGAAAGGATTGTTAAGAAAAGGCCATTCAAAAATTTGGGGGAGATTCACAAGGCGTGGACTGCTGCTGGAGTCATTGCTTCAAGAGCCACCACACACAGACGTATCCAGGACATGGGCTACAAGTGTCACATTCCTTGAGTCAAGCCACTCATGACCAATAGACAACGCAAGAAGTGTCTTACCTGGGCCAAGGAGAAAAAGAACTGGACTGTTGCTCAGTGGTCCAAGGTGTTGTTTTCAGATTAAACTAAATTTTGCATTTCATTTGGAAATCAAGGTTCCCAAGTGTGGAGGAAGAGAGGAGAGGCCACAATCCAAGCTGCTTGAGGTCTAGTGTGAAGTTTCCACAATCAGTGATGGTTTGGGGAGCCATGTCATCTGCTGGTGTAGGTCCATTGTGCTTTATCAAGACCAAAGTCAGCGTAGCCATCTACTAGGAAATTTTAGAGCACTTCATGCTTCCCTCTGCCGACAAGCTTTTTGGAGTTGGGAAGGTAATTCTCCAGCAGGACTTGGCACCTGTCCACACTGCCAAAAGTACCAATACCTGGTTTAAAGACAAAAGTATCACTGTGCTTGATTGGCCAGGGAACTCTGGGGTATTGTCAAGAGGAAGATGAGAGACACCAGACCACACAATGGAGACGAGCTGAAGGCTGCTATCAAAGCAACCTTGGCTTCCATAACATCTCAGCAGTGCCACAGGCTGATCGCCTCCATGCCACACCGCATTGATGTAATAATTGATGCAAAAGGAGCTCTGATCAAGTATTGAGTGCATTTACTGAACATACATTTCAGGAGGCCAACATTTCAGATTTTAAAATCATTTTTCAAGCTGGTGTAATAAAGTATTCTAATTTACTGAGATAATGAATTTTGGGTTTTCATTGGCTGTAAGCCATAGTCATCAACATTAACAGAAATAAACACTAGAAATAGGTCACTCTGTTTGTAATGACTCTATATAATATATGAGTTTCACTTTTTGTATTGAAGAACTGAAATAAATTAACTTTTTGATGATATTCTAATTTGGTGAGAAGCACCTGTATGATCACTAGGGGCGGTTGTGTGCATCTATAAAAGCTGCTTTTCCTAACAATTGACTCCTATCGCTTGGGTGTATCTGCAGACATGTATGGCCTGTACTGCATGAATGACTGAGAATGTATCCACAAGCTCTACATTTTCCAAGAATTTCAGCTGTGTGGAAATGCGCTCTTTACATTCCAGCACACATACCCTGATCCAGCTCCAATTACACTACTTCTTGTCAGATCTGACAGAGCTAATAAAGCACGTACAGAATGTAAAACACAGGTAGCAGTCCTGTGCAAACCAGTGATAATCCCGGATAACTACAGCAGTCGTTTCCTTAGGAAATGTGATAATACGAATTTGCAAAATGATCTATATCGTTTGCTGAAGTGCAATGTATAGCATAGAAATTAATATCGTTCTTATAAACTATCTGCCATGTACAGTGGGAAAAATAAGTATTTGATACACTGACGATTTTGCAAGTTTTCCCACCTACAAAGAATGGAGAGGTCTGTAATTTTAATTGTAGATACACTTCAACTGTGAGAGACAGAATCTAAAAAAAAAATCCAGAAAATCACATTGTATGATTTTTACATAATTAAATTGCATTTTATTGCATGAAATAAGTATTTGATCACCTACCAACCAGCAAGAATTCTGGCTCTCACAGACCTGTTAGTTTTTCCTTAAGAAGCCTCCTACTCTGCACTCATTACTAGTATTAATTGCACCTGTTTGAACTCATTACCTGTATAAAATACACCTGTTCACACACTCAATCACACTCCAACGTCTCCACCATGGCCAAGACCAAAGAGCTGTCTAAGGACACCAGGGACAAAATTGTAGACCTGCACAATGCTGGGATGGGCTACAGGACAATAGGCAAGCAGCTTGGTGAGAAGACAACAATTATTAAGAAATGGAAGAAGCACAAGATGACTGTCAATCTTCCTCGTTCTGGGGCTACATGCAAGATCTCGCCTCGTGGGGAAAGGATCATTCTGAAAAAGGTCAGGAATCAGCCCAGAACTACACAGAATACCTAGATTAATGACCTGAAGAAAGTTACCATTAGTAACACACTAAGCTGTCATGCATTAAAATCCTGCAGGACACACAAGGTCCCCCTGCTCACGCCAGCACATGTCCAGGCCTGTATGAAGTTCACCAATGACCATCTGGATGATCCAGAGGAGGCATGGGAGAAGGCCATGTGGTCAGATGAGACCAAAATAGAACTTTTTGGTTTCAACTACACTCACCGTATTTGGAGGAAGAAGAGGGATGAGTACAACTCCAATAACACAGTCCCAAACATGAAGCATGGTGGGGGAAGCATCATACTTTGGGAGTGCTTTTCTGCAAAGGGGACAGGACAACTGCACCGTATTATAGGGAGGATAGATGGGTTCATGCATCACGAGATTTTGGCCAACAACCTCCTTCCTTCAGTAAAAGCATTGAAGATGGGTCATGGCTGGGTCTTCCAGCATGGCAATGACCTAATACACACAGCCCGGGCAACTATCGAGTGGCTCTGTAAGAAGCATTCCGATGTCCTGCAGTGGCCTAGCCAGGCTCCAGACCTGAACCCATTAGAAAATCTTTGGAGGGAGCTGAAACTCAATGTTGCCCAGAGACAGCCCCGAAATCTGAAAGATCTGGAGAAGATCTGTATGGAGGAGTGGGCCAAAATCCCTGCTGCAGTGTGTGCAAACTTGGTCAAGAACTACAAGAAACGTCTGACCACTGTAATTGCAAACAAAGGTTTTTGTGACAAATATTAAGTTCTGCTTTTCTACTGTATTGTATCAAATACTTATTTCATGCAAAAAAAGCAAATTAATTATGCAAAAAATCATACAATGTGATTTTCTGTTTTTGTTTTCAGATTCTGTCTCTCACAGGTGAAGTGTACCTGCCATAAAAATCACAGACCTCTCCATTCTTTGTAGGTGGGAAAACTTGCAATATTGGAAGTGTATAACATACTTATATTCCGCACTATATGAGGCAGCTAATGTACAGAATCTAGCACAGTCAGTATGATAATGCCATCCAGTAAGAAGAAATATTACTGCTATAATACTGATTGTACTAAACTGTCATGTATTCTAAGCACAACACTCTCCATTCTGCAGGCACCAAGTCATAGAGCAGGGAGAGCTGAGCGGATTGATATATAATTTTGTGCTACAAGATTCAGTATAACCCGTGTTTTAATCTTTTAATCCTCTGCTTTTTCTGGGATTTCCGGTCCAGTGGGCGGTCCTATCAGTGACTGACAGCATGCTCTTTATGCACACTTATGTATAGAAAGCTGTCAGTCACTGATAGGACCGCCCACTGGACCGGAAATCCCAGAAAAAGCAGAGGATTAAAAGACTAAAACACAGGTTATACTGAATCTTTTACAAAAAACTTTATATCAATCTGCTCCGCTCCCCCTGCTCTATGACATGGTGCCTACAGAATGGACGGCATTTTTATGGTGACAGGATCCCTTTAAGGTTTTAGGTAAGCACGTCATATTGTAAAAATAACAATTTGCTAATATTTATTATCTGAATAGATCTCTATCAGGGAAGTAAAAACATCTAAACTCATTTTTTGACGATATTCTTCATATACAGCTTGGCATGTGACAACTTAAAAAGGTTTTTCCAAAATCACAAGTCATTCCCTATCTTTAGGAGATAACTGGCTGATTGTTGGCGGTCTGACCATTGGGACCCCCCATCCTAAGCTGAGAATTGGGCTCCGTAGCCCTGAAAAAGTAGGTTATATAGAGCCTAATTTTGAATGGAGCAGACGTGAACATACTCAGGCTGCACTCCATTCATTGTCTATGGAACGTTCAGAGAAAGAAGGCACTTGGCAATTTCCAGCAGTCCCATTGACAATGACTGGATAGGAGATAGCTTGTAATCTTTTGACGCAGTTGAACATCTGCAGCTTGTCAATTCTTCCAGAATTTTTGTACTATTCTAATCAATGAGAAAAAAAAAGAATAAAAAAAGCATAAAAAATGCACTAAAAAAACAGCTTTTTTCCTGCCAAGAAACAAGTTTTGGGGGCAGAATTGTCTGCAGCAACTTGACGAGCGCAGAGGCTCTTAAGTCAATGGTAGAGAAATCCTGCTGCATCTTAGTAAATGTAATTGCATTTTTCTGAAGAGTTTGAGTGCATTGTATGAGAAAGCATTAGTATTTGTGAAATGCTCCTTTTATGCTCAGACACACATTAGGAAAGACATTGGCGGACACTTTTCCAGTAGGTGGCGCTCTGGCAATACAATGTGTCACCTCTGGATAAATAATGCGGCACATTGCTTCTATCCACAGCAGGCACCAGATAACAAAACTTTATGTCTTGCAAAAAAAAAAAAAAGTTTTCGACAACCAACAACATAACAATGACTGTCACTTACCACAATCACAATGGTCAGGAGAAAGGTGCTAAGAGTCATGACACTAAAACTGTCTATGAACCATGTGAACCAAATGACTTCATTAGTAACTCCCAGGTTTTTCATGGTTTCTTTCAGACGCAGTTCTTTCTCTAGAACAATGTCTTTCACCAGCATGGAGATGGAATATATCCATGACAACACCATGAAAATTGGAAAGCACCGATTCAGTGTTATCATGAAGCTGAAATGAGAAAATAAAAAGGTGTGCAATAATATATCACAAGACATAATGAGCCATTGTTACTGGTCATGGAATTATCTATAATTTACTCTGCTCATATGATAGATAGAAAAGATAGAATGAACAGGATGTCTTGTGGTTATTTAATGGGAAGCCCCCTATATATAATAAACTAGCAACCTTTAGTGCCTATCATGTGGCACTAAAGGGTGTTTAGCTCTTTAAAACCTATTAAATAAGCATAGATTTTTTTTTTAATGGCATGGGATCCCCCTTATTTTTTAATAACCAGCTGAGTTAAAGCAGACAGCTGGGGGTCGGTGTTATTATTCTGGCAAGGGGCCACTATTCATAGATCTTCCCAGGCTATTAATAATTGCTCACACCTGTCAGTGTAGCCTTTATTGGTTATTAAAAAAAGGGGGACACAAAAAAAAAAGACATTGAGTTACCCTCTTTGTAGTAACCAGCAAAGGCTAAGCAGACAGCGGTGGGCTGATATTAATAGGCTGGGAAGATCCTTGGTTCGTGGCCCTTCCCAGAATAGTAACACCAGCCCCAAGCTTTCTGCTTTCCCTCAGCTGGGTATTAAAAAATAAGTGGAAACCTACGTCATTTAAAACAAATATGTATTAGATTAATAGGTTTAAAAAAAGCTAAACACCTTTTAATGTACCTGTATATAAGATTGCTTTATTACTTAGAAAACTAGCTATAAATAACATAGAAAATTACTATATGTAAAAGCTGATGTTAAAAACTTGTACGCATGTTGCTTGCTAAAAATTGCATTGTACTCGCATGTCACTCGTCCTACTTTTAAGGAATAATATTGGAGCGATTTTATTTACGCAAATGAGTGCGAGCCCTTAAGATGTATATTGCAAAGATGAAACAAGTCATTTAAAGGGAACATGTTGCATTGTAAAACGTATCTGAACTGCAGGCAGGAGGTTATGGAGCAAGTGGAGCTGATCAGATTGATTTACATTTTTTGGGATAAGTTTTAGTAAAACTTGCACATATTCCTTGAAGCTGCTGTTATTTGCATGCATATGAGTCCAGTGATTGGTAATATTCAGTGACTGATGGTCTTCCTTGTACTGTGCATGCAGGGATACCTGTCAATCATTGATAAGGACTGCCCACTGGACTCGTATACATATAAAATTCAAGACTTTCAATGAAGAAAATACAGATTTTGCTTAACATTTTCCAACAAACCCATATATCATTCTGCTCATTTTCTCCATCTTTATACCATGCTGTCCAAAGATCAAACTGTATGTACAACAAAAACAGATTCCCTTGAATTTTTTTTTTATCAATCTCAACTACAGCAGCTTTTCTGTTGGGTTAGACAAGGCAGGCTGAGCTCCCCAGTTGTCCTTTGAAACTTTTTTTTTTAGAAACTGAGCACCGCTTACTTGGAATACCAAACAACACCTGCCATTTTGGAGATGCTCTAGCTCAGATATCGCAACATAGCTCTTGTCAAAGTCACTTGGTTCCACATACTTGCCATTGTCCTGCCTCTAATCTATTCCAATAACTAACAGTTCACTTGCTGACTACGTTTCTCACACTCTAGACTGGAGACACCATAAAGAAATAATCAATATTGGCTTCCCTCTTGTCACTGATTTCAGTCTTATGGCTGACCCATGTACGTTACTTGATTCTTGAGTTTGGAACTAAGACTATGTATATACATTGGGTTTTTTTGCCTTTCTCTGGATCAGCTAATAAAATAACAGGTTGATCTTTAGAAAACTGTTTTATCTTTTCTATGTAAGAGGTCAGATCGTTTGCAAGCATAGGTTATATATATGACACCACCTACAAATATGCACAGCACATTGGTATCTGAATAGTATGTTTTTGTGTGTTTCACTAAAGCAACATTCTCTAGTGTAGATACACCCAGATAGGACAGTAAAATTCAGACATAACAAGAAAGTCATGTCAGATTCCAATAAAACTGTTGATGAGCTCATTTTGTCTCACCTTGAAAAGAATTTCTCAAAACATAACATTTCTTTACCATGTGTATTATATTTAGTGTATGTACTAATATTATATTTGTATACTACATTTTTTACTCGCTTTTCTTAAAGAGGTTGTCCACTACCTTTACATTGATGCCCTATCCTCAATAGGAGGCGGCTGTGTGGTAACAAGTCCAGGCTAATACAAGTAGACGGTCAAGCTCTGTCCAGTGCCGCCGGCACCCATAACAGCTGATCAGCGGGGGTGCCGAGTGCCGGACCTGGGCCGATCAGACATTGATGCCCTATCCTGAGGATAGCGCCTCAATGTAAAAGTAGTGGGCAACCTCTTTAGCTTACTATCTGTTGGAAATTTCAAAATTAAAAATCAGCAGCACACTGATCTCAACTAAAGCTTCACAGCCACTGCCCTCTTTTAATTTTTGCTACTCCATAGAGTTTTAAGAAGCTGAACTAAACTTACCTTCCCTTGAGCTTGCCTCTCCGCCGCTATTCTGGTCTTTATTGATCAGCTGCACCAGTAATGCCACTTAGACAATGCTGCAACCAATCACTGCACTCAAAGTGCTATGCTGAGCCTAGTAATTGGCTGCAGTGAAAACCTGACAAAGTCACCGCTTCTGCTGATCAACAAAGACTGGCACAGTGGTGGAGAGGTTGCACTGGACCCAGGGTTGGTGAGTAAAAGCCCAGTTTGATATTTTATACTTCTCTGAGCTTATGGAGGAACAAAAGTTAAAAAAGGACAACCCCTTTGTATCATATACTCAGTTTTCTAAGAAATCAAAACCAGATAAAAAGAAAATGTATACCAGAGACACATTCTCAGAGGATGCTATCTCAGAAAGGTAATATTCTATCACAACTCCCCATAGAGTAAGTCTGCGTAAGGCTTCCTCAGCATCCCTACTTTCGAGGACCTTTACAGACACGGGAGTAGGACACCAGCCAACTAGAGCTAAGCAAATCTCCATTACGAGGTTTGACAAGGAAAAAGAAAAAAATAGACAGTGCCTGCTATTCATAATGGTACAAAATGGTATGGTCATTCAGCAGACCCATAAGACAAACCTTATTTTGATTTCTGAATGCTAGTGATGGCACACAAGTTAGGAATCAGAGAATGGTTCAGAAGAGCAAGTTTACCCTATATTCAAATTTATCGACAGAAGAGTCTATTGTGAATTCTACAAATCTCTTTAAAGTCAGAAAACAATGTGAGCCATCACGTAAAGAAGCGAGCCAAAACTATGAACCAACCGGGCAGTGACATTATAATTTGTTGAGATCCAGCTTAATCTCCGACTACTGGAATCTCAAAAATCTATAATAATTTTCTTATGTATTCTTACTACCGGTATTACTAGAAACAATGTTTGCTATATTTTAGCCCACATTATTTGTAAAAATGTTATGAATTACCAATTATAGAGAGAGCACGTTACATATATTGGTATAATATACTATAAGACAATATTTATCTGGGCTGGGGGGTAGGGTAAGAAGTTCAGTGGTTTCCTTCATAGTGCTTAGCAGATGAGAGTAGACTGTGCGAGGGTGCCGAATAAAGTTAATTAGTTTATTAGTGTTCTGTTTTGGATCCAATATAGCATTATTTTGGTGGGCACAGCATTGGCACCTTTATTAGGCTATAATTTCTTAACGATTTCCTTGCTTTCTCTTTCACATGGTTATATTATACCCAGGATCTTTACAAACCTTCAACAGGACCCTAATGGGATGACAAACAAGTAAAAGAAAGTGACAAATAAAGCAATTCTTATTGCCTTATGTGGCCATATATGTAAATCATCATGTTTTATGCACTTAGAGAAAATCACCATTTTTGTATTCTGAAGGCATCCCTTATCTAACCAAAACTGGCAAAGTCACCATCTTTTACTACAGGCCCTGCACTGTGATGCATTGTTTGTAACGTCTTACAGGATCGATGGCGTGGACAAAAAAATAATACTCTAATATAAAGGTTGCCATACACATTAGACTAATGTTGACTGAATCCAATGATATCAACAGTTTCCGCCGACTGTCTAATGTGGATGAAGGAGCCGGCCGACTTATCATTGGGACAGATGTCAATTGGATATGTCTTATTTCGGACGGCCAATCACATTGTTCCCCCTGAAATAAGCTGTTGGTTGACATGTTAGTTGGTGGCTTTCTCATAGAGAATACAGGAGCACTTGGCCGAATGAGCACTTCTGTGTATGGGAGAGTTGGTTGAGATAGCTATTGGCCAAAGCATGGTTTGTCCGATGGCCATGTAATGTATATGGCTGACTTAACAGTCAAAATTCTGTTTTGTCCATTTCTAACATTTTCAAAAAACTTTTCTTGATGTAACAGAAAACCAATAATTGCCAGGACCCTGGAGGCATGCTTTGTAGCAAAGGAGCTGGGAAAATATGAGCTTATCTAAAGACAAGGTCAAAGTGCAAACATCTAAACTGTACATGTCAAGCACATCACTCCAGCGATTAAATTAAGTCTAGAACTTTTAGTCTTTGTTCTAACTTACGCATCATCCACGAAGCAAGGGTATGGCATCTGCTGTAAGTATAATCCAGCCGGCAAGTCATTGTTAGTGTGGGTCTTTATAATGCCATGATCAATAATGTCCTGAAGGTAAGCAAAGCCTCCCCAGATGTATCTGAAGTCATCTATAGGGTCAGCCCTTGGTCCTGGGTCCCAATATCTGCATCAAAACAAGACATGTTCTCTTACTGCTACTATTAATATTAAATCTGCAGCTTCACAAATACAAGTAATACAATACTATATAGCTAAGCAATTTTTTAAATAATTTTTGCAATTTTGTATACTATCTTGCTCAGTGTAAGCATCGAGCAGGTGTCATACTGGTCAAGTGGTCAATTCTTCTAGGTAGATTTGGAAATGTTTTGAGGAACGAGGGTCATTTATCTCCCTTAATCTGCACCATTTTTGTAGCCACATACTTCCTTCAATCCAACATTTTCAACACGTTAAAAGCGGGATCAGCCTGACAATAGCCTGTACCTGTTTTCTGGTTTAAAAAGCATCTGAGAGGTAAAGGGGTCTGTTTGGAAAAAAAACAAATTAGCACCTTATGGATAGGTGATAAATTTCGATTGTTGGGGGTCTGGGTGTTGTGACCTTCAACGATTGGAAGAATGAGGAAATTTCATTCCCGTTAAAAAGGAGCATGATTGACTGCTGCTCCATTCATTATCTATGGGGCTGTTGAGTCCTGCACTGGCTTGTTCCATCAGACCCATGATGAATGGCGTGGTGGTCGGGTGTCCGACCTGCTGTTCCATCTTGTAATAAAGGTAAAAGTAATTCATCATGGATGAAAATTCTATGTGCTGCTGACTGATGCAGATCCCAGTGATCGGCTCTCCACAGATCAGCAAGTAATCATCTATCCTGTGGATAGCTGATAACTATTTATCACTGGACAGCCCTATTAAGTGTTAAATCCACAAGTAAAACAATGGTAAAAATAATAATACTACTAAATAAAAATAGATTTAAAAAACATAAAATAGCATGTTCTAGATCTAAAAATCCCCAAAGTAGATGATACTTTGAGAGCTCAATTGTCTTAAAAATAGCTTATGACCTATTGCAATAACTGATAAAAAGTCACGATAACCCACTAAACTTAATGCATTTAAGATCCACAATGAACTTCTGGAGTGAGTTTTCTGCACTGAAAGTAAAGGGTCCGAATAATATTGCACGCCCCACTTTTCAGTTTTTGAATTTGCACAAAAATGTAAAATAACCAATAAATTTCGTTCAACTTCACAATTGTGTTCCACTTGTTGCTGATTTTTCACCAAAAGTTACATTTGGTATCTTTATGTTTGAAGCATGATATGTGGGAAAAGGTTGAAAAGTTCCAGGAAGCCAAATACTTTCGCAAGGCACTGTATATACATACACACCTGTCCCGGGTGTCTCGGGCAGAGTTTCCTTCTCCTGGATCCACTGCCCTCTGTTGTGCTCCATCATGAGTTTTGCAGGTGACCTGGCGTGGATCAATGCCATCATCTCCCTAGACCTATTTAAGGCCCATTGACAGACATCTGGGTCTTGGAATTGATCTCAACATCTACGTTTGTTGTCCTTCACCTTCTGGCCATACTGTGTTTATTTGCTTTCTTCCCTGCTGGGTTACACTTCATACGCCCTACTCCTGAGATCCCACAGTGTGCCAAGTCCTCACTCCCCTCATGTCATCCTGCCATCTGCACCAACGTCCGGGGTCTGTGTGCCCACCCAGACCTAGGGCTTAGAGGGTCCACTTCACAAGGTGAGCCTGACACTATATCGCGTAGTCAGAAGGAATAGCTGACATCTATCACGGTATTAGCAGCTTTAAGCCCCAAAACTAATTATGTTGGATTCATTTGGGTAAATAAATGTAGTAGACTTTATAAAAAATATGGTAAATTACTGTAATATTTTAGGTGAATTGTGGATAGATAATTTCTCCAATTTCTTTGTTTTACATTTTTTTTAACCATTGACTGTTATACACAATGTTCTAATGTTGAAGACTCGAATAATCATTATTTACTCTATGTTTCTGTGTTACTCCTTAACACAAAGCCACTAACACTCTGAGTGGAACCACAAGAGATCACCAAGGGGTAATTTTATTATTGAAAGCTGGCCAAACCTGCAGAGGTCAAGAGTGTTCAAGGTCAAGGGTCAAATAAGAGGATTTCACTTATTTTTGTCTTTGATCTCACAAACCTGCATATTTGAACTTGGGACCACCCAATTGAATGTTCATGTGCTGTAATCCTGTTACTTAGGAACCATGCATCTAAAATAGGATTTAATCTACCTTTAGAATGCAGGTTTTGGCACCAGTGGGGCAGAAAATTATAGGCTCAAAAGGCCTGCAGAGAAATCCACCAAAAATGCTAAGTAAAACTGCCAAATTAGTTAGATTATATTGTCTTTAGGGAAGAGGTTTACAGTCCTACTAATCAATACTAAAAACATGTGAAAACCAAACCCAATTTGTTTATGTGCAAATGGTCGATTTTTTTAACTATACAGAAGTTATTACGAGAAGTTTTAGATGAATAAAATGTAATCAACGATGTTTTATGCACATTCCCTTAGGCTGTGTCTCCATGAAAAAAACGTTACAAAAATCATTATAAAAAATCCAACATTACAAAATTCAGAAATGACCAAATGGCGTAATTTAGATGTATTCTAAAAGAAAACTCAAAAATACTAAAGGGATTATCCAAGACTACTTGCCTGTTCTACGTGGTGCTGATACAGAGGGGTCATTGACTGCTTATGCTGGCAATTTAGCTGCTCCATGTCAAAAGAGCAGATCTTCCTCTACCAGCCTGATCTGTCCACAGGGCGTGATTGCCATCTCCATGCTGATTGGCAGCTGGCACCCCGCAGGTAGGCAGCGGGGAGCCGGCTGTCAGTCAGCATGATGTCGATAGTCACACCCCATCAAGAGAGCAGAATGGAAGATAAGCCACTGCTCTGTCGACATTAAGTAAGTGGAAGACACTGAATCGCCGGCAGGAGTGATCTGTGACCGTTGTGTGCAGGCAGAGATCGGTGCCAGGCACACCCTCAGGTACGTAGCAACTACCTGTCTGTTAGTTCTTAGGCCCATAGAAAAAAAATAGCCCTGGATAACTCCTTTAATGAAAATAGTTTTGAGTTAAATTGCAAAGCTGTATTCCCTTAGGGTACATCTCCATGGATCAGTAAGTTAACAAAAACAGCAAAAACGAAAGGTTATTATTGTTACATTTATAGATTACCAGACGACGCTATGGAGCTCAAGCCTAAGCAAAAACATTTTAGTGAACACAATTTTTATGTATTTTTATTGCTTTACTATCCTTATTAGCAAGTGTTATTTTGAGGATACATGAAAAATATGACCGCACCCTTTTCAATAATAAAAAGACAGTGATAGAAAGCTTTTAAATTGCAAGAAAAAATACTATTGAATTTAAGGGCCCCACCACATGTCCTGGTGATTCCTGTACTGGAAAAAAGAGTATTGGTGAGATCCGTGGTCAGTGTGCCACCTATATGTACGTATGTGACATCCATGTATCGGTTTGCTGTCCGTGTGTCGTCTGTGTCTGGGAAAAGCAGTACAGTTAGCTGTCCCCGGGCGCCAGATGCTGAACACAACTCCCATCATTGTCGCCTGGTTGTGCTGATCTCAGGGAGCGCAGGCGACAATGATCAGAGCTGTCGTCAGTACCCAACGCCTGGGAACAGTGCGAACTCCACCGCTTTTTCCCAGTCACGGGTACTTGTCATGTTGATGATACACGGATGTCATCTGTATGTCATCAGTGTGCATGTGTGCAGCATGCATTTTGTCTGCCGTGTACATAAGAAAACTGTCATATCTGCAGGTTGTTCACACTAACGCTGTTGGTGTGAAAAGCCTGGCATGTGCGCAACACCATTGAATACAATGGGAGTGCATGTGTCCGTATTTGCGGTCCTTAAAAAAACGGATCGCATACGGAAATACAAATCGGAGGTGTGAAGGGGGCCTAACGTGATAGTTTTTAGCAAGTCAGATCAGAACCAGTGACACGTGTGCCAATGAAAGAGCCCACTGGCAGGACGGCCCACTGAACCTCGAGAACATGCTGAATCCTTGTTGAACCAAGGGTGGTATTTGTCAAAAAAAAAGTGTTTTTTTTTGTACAAAATAACCTTCTACCGTAGCTCAGGCCACATTCACTTGTCCGTGTTTCAGGTTTGAGTACTGTCCGTGAAAAAACTGGCATCATACGGACAGCAGTCAGACCAATGTTATTCAATGGGACTGTTCAGATAAGCGTTTTTTTATTTTTCACGGACCGATTCGCAACATGCACTAGTTTCTTTCCTATGTTGATGAGACTCGTCCATTCAAATCTATGGGTAAACAAAAAAAATTGTATCCCTTCCGAGTCTACCTGACTGCACCCGATATTTCCGGATACATTGCAATTCTTAAAGTAAAAAGGAGAAAAAAACCAAACTACAAGGATCAACACAGTAATAGAAAGAAACACATGATAATGTATAAAGTAGTCCAAAAAGTATTTGGACTATTAATATGGTTCGGTTTCACATTGAGCAATTGATTCTATTTAGATGCATGATCCATGTGCACTGACTATTGCGATTTTTGGTTTCCTGATGCATCTCTATGTACATGTATATGCCCCTTTACTACATCTATTTTTTACGGGGTATATATATATTTTTTGATATATGCCATTGTTTTGCTTTGTTTACATTATGTACATTTGAGCATTATACATTTTTGGTATGTATATGTGGTGTTTGTGTGGGCTGATACACATTGTGTGTGGTTAGCGCCACATTACCATCTCTTTCTCCTTTTCTTGTCCCTATTTGTTACCAATAAAAATACTTTTTGGACTACTTTATACATTATCATGTGTTTCTTTCTACTACTGTGTTGATCCTTGTAGTTCGGTTTTTTTCTCCTTTTTTCTTGTGTTCCTCATATTTACCGAATGGTCTGCCATTTTTTCTTTTTTTCTTTTATTCTTTCCTCTATCAAGCTTTGCGATACATTGTTGTCTTTATACATTCTATTACATTGCTTGTCAAGTGTGCATTTCCTTAATTCTTAAAGTAGGAAACTTAATTTGATCTTGTAAAGTTTGATAACTGCTCATGTAGAAAAATGGGCGACAATTGAGATGAAAATCTTCCTTTTTTTTCCTGTATGAAAGACAATTTTTTCATACCCTCGTGCCAGCTTCACCTTGGATGAAGGAGGAAAGTGATGTCTCGTCTTGAATAATTCAATAAATCTTAAAATACCTACCTATCTTTAATTTTATTCGTTTTCTCCACTACATCAATATCCATGCGGATTTTGTATTTCACATGAGGTGGAACCTGATTAGTCCACGGGAACATGTCCATGAACACAAGACCGGCCCAGAATTTATTTTCTTCAAGCAGGTAAAGAGCGTGATGTGTCAGATGGGATTCATCATCGTGACCTTCAAATTTATCCAAGGTTAAGCACTATAAAAACAAGTAAATTTTCAACATATTAATATTATTGTTGGCCACGCAGAGAGAAAAGGACAAAAAATTGGGGTTTGATCATTTACCAAATCCAGGCTCACATAATATTGGATAGTAGGGCCGCCCGACCTACTGTGAAAGTCAATGGGAAGCAATTTGGGAGGGGAGCACACTTCATATAATAGTAATTCCAATACGTTGTTTGATCCTCTCTCCTGAAACACACTGATAGTAAAAACGAGCAATTACCTCACATCAAAGATGATGTTCTCAGGTTGTTACTCTTTTGGCAGACATCTTTTGCAACTAAAGGCTGTATTGTTTAACCATCCCATTTGCAGAATTGAACCTTACAGGTTTATACATTTTTGGATGATCTAAGGAGCAATTTTCCAGGGCAGATGAAACTGAATATATTAGATTTTTTTTTTATTAATTTTTGGCTTTATATTTCCTGTTGACTAATAATACATTCATTCCAGGGTTATTGTTTTTTTTTAAATATTTTTTCAAAAAAATGTTTTTTTCAATTTAATGAACTGTAAAGTAATTGCACATATAAAGTATTTTATTCAATGAATGTTAATAAATATATAAATAATAATGCAATGAATCATATCATCAGATTCAGTGTCGCAAATCGTGAAATGATAGGTAATGGCTGGTAAGGATGTAAGAAAAAAAAGAATAAGTGCTTGTGTTTTGCAATTTTGAAATTGTTAGTATTGAACATGCAAAACATATTGAAATTACTTTACAAATGGCTGCTCATTTTATTAGCTAAGACAGTCCCTCCTCTATCAAGGCTGTTTCATAAGCAGAGAAGGGGGCTGGCTCAGCTATTAAAATGAGCCAGTCAATAAGCCCCCTTCACACATAGCACTGGATCGAGTTTCACCACACCAGTGCTTTGTGTGTAAAGGTACCGTCAAACTGAACGATATCGCTAGCAATCCGTGACGTTGCAGCGTCCTGGCTAGCGATATCGTTGTGTTTGACACGCAGCAGCGATCTGGATCCTGCTGTGCCATCGTTGGTCGGAGCAGAAAGTCCAGAACTTTATTTCGTCGCTGGATCTCCCGCAGACATCGCTGAATCGGCGTGTGTGACGCCGATTCAGCGATGTCTTCACTGGTAACCAGGGTAAACATCGGGTTACTAAGCGCAGGGCTGCGCTTAGTAACCCGATGTTTACCCTGGTTACCAGCGTAAACGTAAAAAAAACCAAACACTACATACCTACATTCCGGTGTCTGTCCCCCGGCGCTGTGCTTTCCTGTACTGTCAGCGCCGGCCAGCCTTAAAGCACAGCGGTGACGTCACCGCTGTGCTTTACGGCTGGCCGGCGCTCACAGCCAGTGCAGGAAAGCACAGCGCCGGGGGACAGACACCGGAATGTAAGTATGTAGTGGTTTTTTTTTTTTACGTTTACGCTGGTAACCAGGGTAAACATCTGGTTACTAAGCGCGGCCCTGCTTTACGGCTGGCCGACGCTCACAGCCAGTGCAGGAAAGCACAGCGCCGGGGGATAGACACCGGAATGTAAGTATGTAGTGTTTGTTTTTTTAAGTTTACGCTGGTAACCAGGGTAAACATCGGGTTACTAAGCGCAGCCCTGCGCTTAGTAACCCAATGTTTACCCTGGTTACCAGGGGACCGGCATCGTTGGTCGCTGGAGAGCTGTCTGTGTGACAGCTCTCCAGCGACCACACAGCGACGCTGCAGCGATCGGGATCGTTGTCTAGATCGCTGCAGCGTCGCTTAATGTGACGGTACCTTAAGGGGCTGGATGACTGTGCATTTCAATGGCAAAGCCAGCCCCCTGTTCTGCCTGTGCACTGACCAAGAAATAGCTGACTGGCTTATCTATTGAAATGAATTAGTCAACCAGCCCTCTTTACACATAGCACTGATGACACAGGAAAATTTCCCTTCATTGGACAGAGCACTGGACTGGGTGCGGAGCTGACGAACCTGGAACAGTTGGGCTTCTGGGAAAACTTAAGCATATTTATAAATGATAAAACTTACTTTTTAAGCTTAGTTATATGTATATTTTTAAATGAACATCCCATAAAACATACTATCAGAAGGCTTTCCAAATTTTCTCCCCTCCAGCTAAAAGAAAACTATATAATTAGTATAGTTCCAAGGTGCAGACGAGCGTATTTTCGGTCAGAGTTTGATCTGACATAACTTTGGATCACACTGGGACGATTTTATCCTGTGGTGCTGAAGCGATGGCCGGGGAACCAGCACGGTGCAGGAAGACTACCGTACACAAGATGAGGTGCAAACAACAAAAGATAGATTTATTGGAAGGCAAGGAATGAAGTGGATGAGGAAGATGCAAACAGGGGTATGCAATGGCAAAAGATAATTTACAAGAGTTATATTCTTTAGCTTGTCAGTAAAATAGCACGGTGCTCCAACTGCTACAGACTCAATATATGTCACAAAAGTAAATGCAAACAATAAACAAAGAATAACGCTACTCTATGTATAACCTCCCTGGCTATTACTAAGCAGGCCTCACGGCTGCCGTGTTCTGACTGTTGAAGCCTACACTAGGCCCTGACATGTGCACTAAACAGGAACAAACTTCATGGTGATGTTGGGGACTCAGATCCAGTCCCGGGGGGCCCCCAGCAGTCTAGTACAGTGGTGCGCACGGCTTTCTGCTAGCTCTGTGAGATGTGGTCTTCTCCTTGCTTCGGAGTCCTGGAGGTGCTCCTGGAAACTGTAAATCCATTTCTCTGTATCTTCATGGCGTCTCAAACTCACACAGGACAGCCACTCTTGCTGCACCCAGAAAAGTCTGTCAAATTTCACAAGTCCACTCCGTTACAGGCTGTGGGTCCTCTCTTGCAACAAACAGCACAAAGTTCTCTCTGCAGCAGCTTCAGTTCTCACACGCTGTCCAGGCTCCACCCCCACCCTCTGCCCAGTCCAGTTCATTCACACAGTCTATTGCAGGAGAGAAGCAGAACATTCCATCACGCCAGACAAGGGGGTGCAGTCTCTTAAAGTGACAGCGTGTTCCTTACTGTCCATAACAGCACCACCCTCTTACAGTGAGTGCTGTGCATATGTTCGATTTTTTTCCTTGGATATTTGGATCGCACTTGGCCATGCAAGTCAATGAATGCGTTGAAAACATTGGACCGCACTTGGATGATATTCTAGTGCAATTCGATTTCCCGGGATTTCTCCAGAATGGAGAAGGTGATCAAACAATGTTCAGAGTGTCATTTGTAAAATCGTCCGAATTCTTGATGAGAGAATCTATGGCTGTCTGCACCTAGCCTTAGGGAAGTTTCAGCCCTGCCTCAAATCTGCCCCAACACTGTCTGGAATCAACCATTCATGGGCGTCGTTTATTTAAACCCTACACGTTTTTGTTCCGGGATGCTACAAATTTGTTGGGATTGTTTTAGAAAAATCAGGACAGTCCCGACAATTAATACATATGAGGTATTTACTCTGTAAGTCAATGTCTGACCCATAAAAGAGTCTTAAAACATGACTTTGTGATTTATTACATGGCAGTTATTGACCTGCAACCAAATTTATCTTAAAGGGAATTTATCAGTAGGATCAACATTCCTAAGCTGTCTTTATGGAGAGGCACGTCATAGGAAGTTGAATAAAATGATAACTTGATATTTGAGATCCAATGTTTTATTCAATAGAAATCCATATCCAAATAGAATTCTTAATATGTAAATTAGTTGTGAAAATCTATGGGCTGGGCAAAGATCTCTATGAGAATCTGCCTCCAGAGCTTATTTTATATGAAAGGAGGGGTTACCAGTGTGAAACATATAGATCAGGTTAGCAGACAGTCAGTCATTACATGTCTCACCCTGGTTACACTTTCTTTAATTTAAAATAAGATCTGGAGGCAGATTCTCAGGGAGATACAGCTCTGGCAAAAATTAAGAGACGACCACATCAAACCCTGTCATGGGCAGCCTAATCTCCAGACCTGAACCCCATTGAACACCTATGGAATGTAATCAAGAGGATGAAGGATAGTCACAACAAGCCATCAAATAAGTACTACTTTAATTTTTGCGCCAGAAGCAGTGTGAAAGACTGGTGGAAAGCATGCCGACGCATGAAAGCTGCGATTAAAAATCATGGTTATTTCTGAAATCTTCCTGAGTTAAAACATTAGTATTATTGTTTCAAAATGATTATGAACTTGTTTTCTTTGTATTATTTGAGGTCTGAAAGCACTGGGTTTTTTTGTTTGTTTTTTTAATTTTGACCATTTCTCCTTTTCAGAAAAATACAAAATTTATTGCTTGGAACTTCGGAGACATGTTGTCAGAAGTTTATAGAATAAAAGAACAACTTACATTTTACTAAAAAATATACCTATAAAGAGAAAAATCAGACAAACTGAACATTTTGCAGTGGTCTCTTAATTTTTGCCAGAGCTGTATAAATCCGGCATATAGATCTTAATCCCTTCACATCACAGCCCATTTTCATTTTGGCGTTTCTGTTTTTCGCTCCCCTCCTTCCGAGAGCCATAATTTTTTTTTAAATTTGTCCGTCAATATGGCCATGCGGGACGAGTTGTACTTTTGAACGACATCATTGTCGATTGACAGTGGCATTTAACAGGTTAGCAGCCGCTGATGGATCGCGATTCCATCCATGGCTGTTAGGGGGACATGTCAGCTGTTCAAAACAGCTGACATGTGCTGGGAAAGATGTGGGCTCACCGACAAACCCTACATCAAAGGGAGAGACACTACATGTGCAGTACATGTATGGTGCATGTCGTGAAGGGGTTAATAGATCATTTGCATATTAAGAAAAACATAGATTTTTCTGGAATAAGACATCTGATTGCAGATATCAAGTTATAATTTTATTCAGCTTCCTATGACCTGCCTGCCCATATAGATGGCTTAGCAGGATTGATCCGATTGACAGGTTCCCTTTAAACTATTAATGATTTATGGTGAAATTCACGGTTATTATAATTTGATATAGATTTATTACTTTCCATTTCTTTAGAGTCAGCCATCTTGGGTTGGGCTGTGCTGCTACTTCAAGATAGAATTTACAATTTGACTTGTTAAATGAAGACATCATGGGTCACTTCTTATTTTAATAACTGCCAGAATTATTTAAGCCTGAATTAGAAGCTATGGGAAGAGTTAAAAGACAATGGGAGCGGCAAACCCATCCCTGCCCGGACAATAGAATAGCCTGAAGAAGCTTTCCTCATTACAAGTACAGCATATGGAAGCATTGTTGTGAGTCCATTGTTTACATATGATATAGGTCTCGTTTCCACATATCACCAATTATATAGCTCCTTTTAGTTATTGAATAGACAAATTACCATAAGGAAACAATTGAAAATGAAATGTAATAGAAGAAGGGTTGTTAAAGAAAAGTAAGAGGGGAAATAAAACGCCTGGAACTGTTTATTCACTGACAGTAGACGCCTGACTGCTCTTTAGACACCTCTCTGTCCTTATGTTTCTATGTATGGGGTAAAGATAATGTAATATAATGAGAGATAATCACATTCAATAGAGCATGTAATGAATGTAATAGAAGATCCTCGTCTTCACCGAAAAGACACAACGCACAGCGTCCCAGATGTAAATTATGCAAATGGTAGGCAGTGTGATACTGAGCTAAGCTCTAGTAAAACCTCACTTTTTAGGTGTTGGGTAGAGATGAGAAGAACTTTTGAAATTTGAATTTACCGACTTCAACTAATTTTCCCCAAAAATTTGATTTGCAGTGAATGAATTTGCGCAAATTTCAATATTGTAAAGCTTGTAATTGACTAGAAAATACACGTGGAAGAGAGAACCCTGCTAATCATAAGAGCTTACACCATAAAAGAGAGAGAGAGATAAACCCACTGATCATAAAAGCTTACACTCTGTAGGGGAGAGACAGAGAACTGGCTGACTATAAGAGCTTACATCCTACAAGAGAGAGAACCCGGTTGACCATAAGAGCATACACTCTGTAGGAAAGAAAGAGAGAACCCCGCTGACCATAACAGCTTACACCCTAGAAGAGCGAGAGAGAAGACCGCACTGATCATAAGAGCTTACACCCTACAAAAAGCAGAGAGAGGACGCCAATGACCATAGGAGCTTACGTTATACTGGGGAGAGAGAGGGCCTCACTGACCATAAGAGCTTACACACTACAGGATAGAAAGGACCCCGGTGACCACAACACCTTGCACTCTACAGGAGAGAGAGACAGGACCCTCTGACCATAAGAGCTTACACACATTATAGGAGAGAGAGACTTACCCAGTGACTCTGGAGATAGTGCTCTACTGGGAATTGCTGATCTTTGATGACCCCAGATACTGACCACCACTGTACAAGGTATGGTAAACCGCTAGATGGCATAGCTGCAGGTCATTATGGGGAGACCGTACAACAATGCAAATTGATGTTATCCTGCTTTCTGATGCTTCAGCAGTGTAGGAAATTAGTGATGGGCAAGTTTTTTTTTCCAAAAGCGCAAATCAAATTTCAAAACGTTGAAATCTGGTGGAACCGTGAACTTCAGAAAATTCAACTTGAACATAATCCTCTCATCTCTAGTGTTGGGTGATTGCACAATAGGATAAACCGAGATTATTATATATGAAGTGTCTTACCTCCATGTACTGGTTCAAGAGCCGCACAACATGATCAGTGAAATTAAACACATTTCTCCAATCAAAATCCATTTGTCCTTCTGGTCGTTCATCTTGATTACCATTGTGCAGAAAATTAATTATATCATCGGCAGTTAATCCGTTCTCTCCAAGTTGTCGATTGAGAAAGTCTTTCACTGTTGGGTTTTTGACAGTATCCTTTAAACAAAAAGTGAAGTTAGAAATGTTGTAAATGTTTGTGTCCCTTGCAGTGTTTCACCTATAGAGAAATTGTGCCACAAATCTTTGTTGTGTAGTATAGCCCTACTGGGTGCCATATTGGGCAGGTTCTCTGCCTGCTATTGCCTGCCCCATTTATTAATGGAGAATGACCACACATTCAAATCTATTTCTTTGTTAGTGGCCATAAAAAATCAGTCCATTCTTGGGATTGGTGGTAATCTCACCAGCCAGATCGTAAATGAGAAGACTCTTAGAATATAGTGATACCAATCTACAGTAATTTGGAGAAACCTCCTTTTTAGGCAGTGATCACATTATGCAGTTATGAACAGTTTCTGAGCGCCAATCTTCTAAAAATGTGGTAAAAACAAGGGGATTTTATCACATTTTTAGAAAAAATGTATGGGAAACGTATCATGTAAACATAGCCTTAGAGCCTGTATTTCCACTGCGCCTTTCTGGCCACAGCCTTTCATTCCGATACAGAAAAATGCATCAAAATCATATGTAAACATACTTTTATGCTGCGTTGTGGCTGCGGTGCTTTATGTTGCCGTGATTGAGGTTAAAACTAGAGCTGAGTGAATGTGCTAATATTTTTCATTTTTTTATTGCACTTATTTAAATTCTATCTTCTGTAACTACCAATAGAAAATATGTGTGAAGTCATAATAAACCTACCCGGATGACATTCATCTGAACACTGCTTTGCATGAAGTGCCACACCTGAGGTCCCACCTCTTCCCAGGCTTTGCCCATTTGCCTCAAGCGTTCAAGTTGCTCAAAGGTAGTATTAGCCTGAAATACAAGATGATGAGATCTGTGCTTTAGATGTACAGTGAGTCTCCAATTATTCTAATGAAATTCATAGAACACCGGCTTCTCTTACTAATGAATAAATCACTGAGTTATTTTACAATGTTGGTCAGAAAACATCCCATTATAAGATATGTAGAAGCATGGAGCCAGGTGACTGCAGTTCAATTTCTCTTGATTTGTAAGATCATTGAATGGAAACCTTAAAGGGGTATTATCAAGTTATATCCTATCCATTGGATAACTTCCCGATCGCCGAAGGTCCAACTGCTTGGACCCCACCGATCCTGAGAACTTCGGCTGTAAAAAGCCTTGGGTGAATGGAGCAGAAGTCGATCATGTGCGCTGCCAGTACATTCAATCTTACCGGAGTGCCGAAAGCCAGACGATTCCAGCACTCAGCAATCTCTAGCGTTACCATTAAGTATGAATGGAGCGCCATTGCCCATGATCGTCCACTTTTCAGCACCCCAGTTCTCAGGATTGGTAGTGGTCCCAGATGGATGCGGGATGACTTCCAAACTTGAGAATACTCCTTTACACTCTGCATAAAAATTCTAAACTAACTACGGCTGACTCTGGCCATTTATATACTGACTACAAAATCTATAAAGGCAATAGTTTGAACTATGTTATAGCAGCCAAAAAAAAAAAAAGCCTTACTTTGTTTAGAATTTCTCGAACTGCCGGGGCATCGGGAGTGTAAAGAATTTTTCCCATGAGCAAAGGTTTCATTGCACTCCATGCGATTTTGGTTGCAGGGTTAGATTCCATACTTTGCATAAGGACATTACAAAATGGTGCTGTTGATTTAAACATGATAGATGTTAATATATCCTTCACTTATACTCTACACTAATTGTTTAAAGAAAACCTGTCAGCAGCATTTTAGAGGGACAACCGAAGGGTGTGATGTATTACAGTGTTACATAATTGTAATGATACCGTATATCATCCCAATCCATCGCCTCATTGCAAAGCATTCTGCTCTTTTATCCTTCCGTAAATTAGACTGCAAGTGCACTGGGCTTTGCAAGTCACTGCCCCTATTCATTCCTAATCGCTGGCACCTCCCAGGATGCTTTATTGCTTTCATCTAAAGGTGTCCATATCCAATAAATATTAATGTCTTGTGCAAGAGACTTGAGATTTAAACAGACGGTACAGATAAGATGGCTCATTCAACTAACTATTACCTCTGACCCCCTGAAAGGAGATTTATTAGCGGAGAAGGAGACCAGCTACTGCCAGACACTTCATGTAAAAATGCCTGATCCTCATTCGCTTGTTAACTGCAATAATTGAAAAGTGAGGTAGACCTCATACACATTAGATTGTTGGCAAATTCTATCATAATCAGCATATTTATTTAAAGTTTATGGGTATCTTAAAATTTTCCGTAGACAATAGATCTAAATCAGAGTACTGAAAATTGGGTTATGATGTTCATCTTATGTCTACAGATAAAATCCAAACCAGAAATAATAAGAAAAGGCAGAAATACTATGGATTTGAAGAGACCTTCAAATGCATCTCTCATCTGCTATCCACTCTGTGAATGTGGGTTTACAGTCATGGCAAAAAGTTTTGAAACTGACACAAATTTTGGTTTCCACAAATTTTGCTGCTTCGGTAGTTTTAGATGTTTTAGTCGGATGTTTCTCTGGTTACTAAAGTAATAATTATCAGCATTTCATAAGTGTTTACACTTCTAATGACAAAAACATCAAGTTTATGTAGAGACTCAATATTTACGGCATTGACGATTATTTTCCAAGACTTCTGCCCTTGGCCCTTGCAGCTGGATATCAACTTCTGGGCCAATCTTGACTAATGATATCTTGTTCTTGCCTAATCAGTGCTTGGAGTTTATCATAATTTCTGTTGTTTTGTTTGTCCTCCCACTTTTTCAGGATTGACGACAATGAGATTGAGATTTGGAGAGTTTCGCAAAACTTTTGGCCACAACTTTATAATTTATTGATCTGAGCTTTGTGAGACCAGTAGATCAAGCTACAACCAGATTGATTTCTTTATGGTTCCATGTGAACACCTACTGGTTGTCTTGTCGTATAAATAATTCGATTCTCTCTTGGATGAGTTCACTCCGAGGAAAACCTTGTAGTTATTATCTTCATACCAGTTGAAGGAGAAAACTCTGGAACCACCGCCCTCCGGATAGCCACAAAACAAGTCTGAAAGAGAACTCATGAGCTGTGTGAAGGTCGCTGGTCCTCCATCTTGCACAATAGGCTGCAAAACCCTCAGAAGATCCTGGATACTTTGTTTCTGTGACAACTACAGTGAAAAGAACAATACAAATGGTAGGGAGGATTTGTGAAGAGAGTTTTAATAAAGGTAATGAAAATCTTATACTTATAGACCTTAGGTAAATTAAACGGTTTTCATTTTTGGGGTCAAAATAAAAGACATACAAATGAGCTCTCCTCCAGAAGGAAGAATACTGTCTCTGCTTTGCCACATATTGGGTGTAAATACTGTATAAATTATTCTCTGGCCCTTTAAGATGTTTAGAAATAAGACTAAGAATATTAACCAAACCTGCCACCCAACTGTTGACAGCTGTTTCTTAGTATCGGCCCCTTGTAGAGTACTGGTTGGCTAGAGGATATGCTAAAAATCTATTTAGAAAGTGTCCAACAACAAAATAAGGCAGCAATGTAATTCACACAACCTAAATTACAATCCCACCATGCATACTATGTATATATAAGTACAGCTGTGTTCAGAACTTTATTTCAAAGTGAGTTATAGATTTCTGTAAAAACGCAATTGAAACCATAGAATAAGCTAGAGCACATACCATAATAAGCTAGAGCACATACCTCTCTCAGTGCCTCTGACATATTAGAGACCACTTTTCCCCAGAATCTCACGTCGATCCCACGAGAACTGCTGTCTAGAATAGTTGGAAGCTGCAGAGACATTAAATAAAAAGAGCATAATATATAAATATAAAACCAGAAGAAAAAGCACTCACAAGAAAAAAAAAGGTAACAATGATATACCTTCATTGTCTTCTGTATGTTTTTTATTTAAAAAAACTTAGCATAAAATATCTGTTTTCATCAATCCATCCATTCTTCAACACTACTCAACAATTGAAATTGCAGCACCAAGATGAAAAAGTTGTAGGATTATGGAAATTTCAGGATGGATAGACATTTTAATAATATGCAAATGATGAAGACATGGAAAGTAGATTTTCAAAACATTTTGATTTATTCAGTATTTAGTATGAGCACCACATACAGAAATCCTTGCACTTACAGCCTTGGCTGCTTTCAATTAGGCTATTATAGGTTGTCAGAGGAATGTTCTGTCAGGCTGAATGCTTTTTGGGCATGAAAATCATCAAGATTCACTGCTGGCATCTCCTTTTGCAATTGCCAACCAATGACGTCCCAGATGTGCTTGATTGGAGATTAGTCTGGAGATCCTGCAGGCCATGGTAGCACATTTAGGCCACACATGCTACTCAGAGTAGCACGAGCAATATGCTGTGGGACACTTTGGACAAATAATAGCATCACTGGTTTCACAAACAAATCAATATAACACCAAGCTATTAGTGTACCTGGAATGAAGACTACAGGGTTCCGGCTACCCAACATCATAATCGTGAGAGGAGGACTGGTGTTGACATTCCATTATGAATGCCTCTTCATGGTGTTGCCTATTTGGTCTCCAGACCAATTTCCAGCTATCACTGCATCCAGGGCAAAAGTGGGACTCATCCCTGAAGAGGATAGACCTCCATTCCAGCCTTCATTGCGGTCATGCTCTGTACCATTATTGCATTGGATAGCGGTGGTGTAAGGTCAATGGACATCTGTAGCTGGATGTCTGGCTCTTAGCTCAATGTGCCATCTAATGTTTTGTGTGAACAATGATGCATTAATTTGTGATGTCCAATTTTAGCACAGAATGGATTACTCATGGAACGAGTAGTATGGCCATTTCTCCAAAGTTTATCAGGAGCTGTTTTTTCAACATGACAAGGCCATGCCGCCAGTTGTTCGTGTTACTGTGAACAGCCTGTGTGGCCTAAACGTGCTTCCATTGCCTGCAGCTTCTCTGGATATGTCTGCTATTGAGCACATTTGGTACATCATTAATCAACAATACAGGGAGCTGCCAGCAGTGGATTTTGACGATATTTGTGCCAATGTGCATTCAGCCTGGCAGAAGATTCCTCAGACAACCATTAATAACCTCATTGATGGCAGCCAGGGTGTGTAATGAGCATGTGGCACTCATACTTGTTACTGAGTAAGTTGAGATGTTTTAAAATGTTATTTCAAATTTTTCATAATTTGCAGACTATTGAAGGGAATCTGTCACCCCCTGGACAATTTAAACCAGTCGTACCTGTATGCCTCATAGCTGCGGTGTAGCTCTTGAAAAATTCATTTATAATGTTACACATTAATTATTTCTTCCAGGCTCTGGGATGTGCGGTGCCTGGAAGAAATCACTGCCTCCTGACTTCATTATAATGGTACTTAACTCCCATCAGCGTCGGACTGACCTGTCCTGCATATGTGCTGTGCATGCGCACGGTTATGCAAACCCTGTCCGTCCTCCTATATGTAGTGTCTGCATTGAAGAAGATCAATGCAGACACTACCCATAGAAGAGCAGAGAGGGTTCGCGTAACCGCACGCGTGCATAGCGCATGTACGGAATTACAACACCGAACAGGTCAGTGTGACGCTGATGAATTTTAATTTCTCAAAATCTACACCGCAGCTATGAAGCATACATGTAAGACTGGTTTAACCATTCTATTACCTATAGGCCCCATAATAATAGATCAAAATCATCCAGGGGGTGACAGATTCTCTTTAACTTGTCTATCCATCCTGTGATTTCCACAATTCCATGACTTTTCCTTCTTGAGGTTGCAATTTCCTTGTTGAGAAGTGTATATAGGCAGTACGCAGGATGTGGAGCACTATCATACATGTGGTGCACTGGATTACTACAATATAAGGAACAGAATGTTTCACCTGCATTAGTATTTTTTTTAGATAAAGATAATGCTACATTTTTTTTACTGTAAATTTTAACTGTTTTTCTATAAATGATTATGGGGCAATGATCTTCCCTGTGTTGCTGTTAGTGCTGCTGCTTACAGTAGCCACATGAACCATAGGAACCTGATCCTGTTCATTGACAGAGTTTCCTGGGCATGCTCAGAGTCCTGCGCAGAGGTCATGGTGAGGGGTCTGCTGTGCCTCTGAACTTTTGTGACATCCTGCATTATCTATATGTAGGAGATTGTAACATTACCTATCGCTACTGATGACTTAACAATAGTGATGAGCGTATATACTCGTTACTCGAGATTTCCCGAGCACGCTCGGGTGTCCTCCGAGTATTTTTTAGTGCTCAGAGTTTTATTTTTTAGCACTGCAGCTGAATGATTTACATCTGTTAGACAGCATAAGTACATGTGGGGGTTGCCTGGTTGCTAGGGAACCCCCACATGTATATGCTGGCTAACAGATGTAAATCATTCAGTTGCGGCGCTAAAAACTAAAACTCCGAGCACTAAAAAATACTCGGAGGTCACGCAAGCGTGCTCGGGAAATCTCGAGTAACGAGTATATTCACTCACCACTACTTAACAAGTGATCAGTGATCGGTCAGTAAAAATTGTTTAAATATTTACAATGGCAATGAAATTTTTTTTAGAAAAAACATCCAACACTTCTTAAAATATATATTTGATGACCTATTTATTTGAAATATTGAGAGCACTTTTATTGGAGTTCCATCTCTAAAGCCTCCAACCAGAGATATTACAACTAGAGAACCCCTTTAAGAAATGCAGCTTTGCCGCGTGCCATGAGAAGCCTCGGCACAGGTGCACATGTCTCCTCTATGGCGTAATCTTAAACTGCAATAAAATATACCCTGCTTTCCTGGCTTTTCTGGACTGAAGTATTGACAAACCACGGCTGCTGTTACACCAGAGTTTGTGCATACCGCACGTGAGGTGCCGGTGATTTGTAATCTGATGGAAAGTATGCCTCCAAGCTGTCTGTGAGCCTCCGCAAAATATAATCAGTCTTTATACCAGGAAACAATGCAGCCTCTTTTACTTAGTTGGCACTTTGGAAATACTTTTTCAATATTGAGCAATGCTTAAAGCAAACAGTATAAACTAAGCGAAACTTTCCCTCAATATGTACTAAATGAATTACACTGTAGCAGCCGTCAGAACGTGAAAATCATTCGAAAAGGCTCGACAGCATGGTGGTTACCGATAGCTTTGTCAAGAGTCAGCTTTAGGGGTCTGCAACTTTCTCAGCTGTTCCATGTTATAGGTACACCACCGACTACTTGGCAGCCAAGTATTGTATTCACCATAAATCCGAATATTATATTTAGGACATACAGGTGCATGTCACAAAATTAGAATATCATCAAAAAGTTAATTTATTTCAGTTCTTCAATAGAAAAAAATTAAACTCATATATTATGTAGAGTCATTTCAAGTGTTTAATTCTGTTAATGTTGAGTATTATGGCTTACAGCCAATGAAAACCCAAAAGCCATTATCTCAGTAAATTAGAAAAATTAACAAAAAACACCTGCAAAGGCTTCCTAAGAGTTTAAAAAGGTCTCTTAGTCTGTTTCAGTAGGCTCCACAATCATGGGGAAGACCGCTGACTTGACAGATGTCCAGAAGGCAGTCACTGACACACTCCAAAAGGAAAGTAAAATTTGCATTTCTTTTGGAAATCAAGGTCCCAGAGTCTGGAGGAAGAGTGGAGAGGCCACAATCCAAGCTGCTTGAGGTCTAGTGTGAGGTTTCCACAATCAGTGATGGTTTCTGGAGCCATGTCATCTGCCGGTGTTGGTCCACTGTTTTATCAAGACCAAAGTCAGCGCAGCCGTCTACCAGGAAATTTTAGAGCACTTCATGCTTCCCTCTGCCGACAAGCTTTTTGGAGAAGGAAATTTCATTCTCCAGCAGGACTGGGCACCTGTCCACACTGCCAAAAGTACCAATACATGGTTTGAAAACAACAGTATCACTGTGCTTGATTAGCAGCAAACTCACCTGAGATTAACCCCATAGAGAATCTATGGGATATTGTCAAGAGGAAGATGAAAAACACCAGACTTAACAATGCAGACAAGCTTAAGGCCGCTATCAAAGCAACCTAGGCTTCCATAACACCTCAGCAGTGCCACAGGCTGATCGCCTCCATGCCACACCGCATTGATGCAGTAATTGATGCAAAATGAGCCCCGACCAAGTATTGAGTGCATTTACTGAACATACATTTCAGTAGGCCAACATTTCGGATTTTAAAATAATTTTTCAAGCTGCTGTTATAAATTATTCTAACTTACTGAGATAATGACATTTGGGTTTTCATTGGCTGTAAGCCATAATCATCAACATTAACAGAAATAAACACGTGAAATAGATCACTCTGTTTGTAATGACTCTATACAATATATGAGTTTCACTTTTTGTATTCATGAACTGAAATACATTTTTTGATGAGATTCTAATTTTTTGAGAAGCAGCTGTATTATTAGATTTTCTTGTGTATTGAGCTGTTATTTAGTCTCTGTCACTTAGCATTATTCTACCAACATCTAGTATTTTTTGACACTGGATACTATAATATTTTTTTTGCAATAAATGGTTGTGGATTAATTTTACGACATTTTAACTAAGGGTGTGTTTAGATGGATTGCCGCTAGGTCAACTTTTACCGATTAGCGGTCTATTCACAACCTGTTAACACAAGCAGACCAAAGCAAACAATGCGCACTGGGCCATCTATACTAGATCGCTCAGTGCGCATAGTTGGCAATTGTTCTCGGCAGCACAAGTCCTGTTCACAGAGTAATGTGATGCCGAAAATGATGATCTATTGTGATCAAAAGATCATTTCACCTGATAAATATTTTACTCATACATCGGGTGATCGGCAGCCTGATTACATGGCAAGATAATTGTGAGTCAAGGGTTTTTAACTTGGTTCCTTCATGAATATCTTGCAGTGTAAGTACGCCTTTAAGCAATTGCATGAAATTGTGATTTTGCCAACGAATGTGCTGATATTCAGTTATTTTATGGCACTGACAATTAGGCATTGTATGGTAATTTACACAGTGTATACAGAGTATAGTCAATCATATCAGAAGCAAGGAGAGTCAACACAGCAGGAACAGATTTTGCTTTATCACATATGAACTTCTGGCATCATGAATCAGGGCCTGGCTGTGCCATTGAAGGCCCCAGACGGCTTCTCTCAGGAACGCTCCAGTTGATTGATAAGCCGATGTATACACATAGGAGAGACCTGTCAATCAGCTGAAACTGTGTTGAGAAGAAGCCCGTGGGGGCGTCACCGGACTAGTCTTGTCTCTCCCTATAGTCCCTGGCTGTCTTTTCACACTATTTTATTCTGAAACATTGGAGCGTTTCCGAGTAAAAAATGCCTGGCTGTCAACTTGCTACCAAACTCTTGCCCAGTGGTTTGGGCAGCATGAATCTAGTGACAGGCTCCCTTTAAAAGTTTTATTTCACTTTTGGACTAATTCATTGTTGCTCAAAAATAACATCTCTCTCTATGCCTCTGATGCATCATCAGCTACTGGCCCTGACCCTAAAATACTGATTTCACTTCCTTTACTGCTCTATGTAAATATTACGGGCAGCAAACATTGGTTCTGTAAAGTCAAAAGTCACCACAATCTGTACTCTTCCTTCTTTTCATTCTCTCGGGTAGAAAAGGGGAAATTTGAGGATTCACAGAAATCACAGGTATTCATTCTCCTTATAGTTCAACATTGTTTAGACAAACTAGATTGCTAATATGGCTTCTAATTCTGTGGCTTTAAAGAGTTTTTACTGTATGGAGGCATCTTCTCGATAAACAGTGGAATATGTAAGGTTAAACTAGAAGGAACTTTTTTCCAACCATGCTGCCTCTAATACTATATATTGTTATTTTATGAATATGTACTTCATTATTTTAAAGGGTTCTCTGACAATAAGTTCATTACTGGATGCCCCACTGTTGAAGCCCAAATAAGTAACATGTAATCATTGGAGAAATCTATTAGCACATTGTAAAAAATATGCACGATACAATTTCATGCCAATCTTTTGTATCCGATCTCGCATGGGATTATAAAACTCCCTTCAGCTTGCAGCTGTATGTATGAGAGCACCTAGCTCAGCATGGGGGGTCAAGCCTCAAAGGCTGTGAGTGTCAGACATCAGAGCAGGACAAAGGCTGGCTTACAATATAGAGTCATGCTGAAGCCACCAAAGAATATTCTAGAAACATAACTCCATAAGTAGTTATAGAGATACTATACATCCTAGCTGCACATTGTATACATTTTAAAGATCTCTGGAATGGACAAAATGACTCCCAGGGTCTCAATCTGTTCTAATACCCCCAGGGAGATACATAAAATGACCCCTAGGAACCATATAGCAAAAGATTTGTTTAGTCTCCCCATGTAGCAAGAGCTCGCTTGTTCCGATGGCGCCAAAAGCGACTTTCCATTAAAGAGTTATGTTTTGGAGGTTTTGGAGTTTTTAGTTGCTATGGGAGGGAATTTATGCTCGGCCCAGAAGGCAAGAGGGGAGTGACCCAAGGGGGTTTAAGGCTAGTATAAGGCCATGTGGTTCCTCTCTTTGCTATGCACGCAGTCCACTTTGAAAGGGGGTCTGGTAGCGTGCTGTGAAGGACCCAGGAGCTAGCTAGCAGCCCATGCCCCCTGCGCCCCAGTGCACACATGGTCGTACATAAACGCAGTAATTGACATGATCCATCTGGTTATATATTTTGTCCTGCCACTGTTGTATTTGAAGATCTGACCATTGTATATTGTGAGGCAGTGAGGTCATAGGGGAGGACTGTTATGTATCCCCTAGAATGTGCGTAGAGGTATATTGAATCCGCTGGAGTGCATTGTAATCACAGATACACTTGTGGTTACAAGGCAGAATAAAAGAGAGTATGGATTTGGTTAAACTATTTCACCAAGTTAGATTTTTAGGAAAACCTGACATGGGCTTTTATTTTTGGGGAGATTTGCAGGTATAGTAGTGGGGCAAACTTCTCCTTCCACTCTGTGTTTTAAGAGTAGCCCATGTCCACAATTCACATTTAAACTTTGAGTTGAGGTTTGGATGTGTGACTGTTTTGTTTGCAAGCTTCTGAGCAGGAGGCTTTATGCACTACAGGTCTGTGTGAGGTTAACACAGAGCCAAGGACAAGAAAGCTTATGACGCACCCAAGAGGAACACGGCAGTGCAGTCGCCCACAGCAACAGTTTTGTTACCGACTGCTTGGATTACTCGGTTGCGATCCGGAGGACTACGTTTACCTTACTTTGTGAATTTTTGGAAATAATGACTTGCCGCTGCTACTGGTTAACTTATTATTTGCTATTAGCATCATGAGCCATAATAAGAGATTGTTCTCACTCTTTTACAATCTGCTGTGGATTTTATAACTTGCATCTCCTGTGGTTAATCCGTCGTTTGCTATAAGCCTCACAAACTATTATTCAAGTCAGTTTGCATTATGCTGCTACCTGCTGTGGACTTTGCTACCTACATCTGTGTACTGCTATAGACCAGCCATTTTCTGCTGCATACGCTCTCCTTGTTCTGTAGGTTCTGATGTACTATGCCTCACTTGATTGTTTGCAGTCCAACATAGCCTGTTGTCCAGGTCCTCTTTCTTCCATCCTGCTGTGTCATCACATTTGGTTCTCATGTCCACCCTGAGCTGTAGCTTTATGAATCCACCTCTCCAGGCTAACACTGGCTGTGGACCACAGCACTTTGGAGATTAATTGAAGAAAACATGAGCAAGAGTTTTATTAGAGTGTGGTCCAAGTATCATCATTTTTTGACGAACATGAAAAAAAAATTCTCCACCTTCTTCTAACAGGCCGTAAAAATTGGACCGCACACAGATGGCATCCGAGTGCATTTCAGTTTGTTTCCCAGACCCATAGACATGAATTGCCGATTTTGGTCCTATACTGTGATCAAAATTGGACAGGTCCCCGTGATTTTGTGCAGACCATTCAGTCCAAGATAAATTATGGATGTGTGAATGACTCCATTCACTTTAATAGGTATGAGTGCTATCTGTAAAAACACGGATGGCGCTCGTACTTAAAAAACGGACATCTGAATGAGCCCTAATAGATGACAGCAGCCTTCGTCCATGAAAGTTCAGATTTATTCCATTCTCAATAAGATTAACTCATAAATGCAGTTTATTGCCCATGTTTGCCCTCAATTACTAAAATCAAATTGCATATTATACTGTTTTCCTTGGCACACTCTTCCTAACAAGTAATGCTTCACGCTTCCTTCAGATACCAAGCTTATGAGTAACTCTTCTTTTCCTGAGGACAAACTATTTAAAGTGCCTTATGGAACAATAGTGGGGATTCATTATGAGAGGAATTATTTAAGTTAGTTTGGCTTGTTTCTGCATTGCTGTTATTTGCACAAAATTAATGTTTGATACATTTGGCATATCTCTAGAAATAACACTCCCACCTAGAATTAATTTTCCTTTATTAAAGGGAACCTGTAACCAGAAAACATGGCTGATAACCTGCAGATTAACCCAATATCTGCATTTTTCTGGTGACAGGTTCCCTTTAACACCGCCTTCCTGCAGAGAGATTTTTAAACCTTACTTGCATAGTTCACTGTGCCCATATTACATCCACTTTTTATAGGATTTATTGGGTCATCTCACATGGCAATGCTTAGTTTACAACAGTAATGAAATGCATATTAATATATCAATTTTCAATAAATTAATTTTAAAATTTGCAAACTGTCGACAAGGTGAAAGCGAAAGACACCACTGCATTTATATTTTTCTTTATTAAATTGCATGTGCTAAAAACAATTTTATATTTGGATCGAATTACAAATTTTGCTCTATTTAGCCTATAGAACTGGTATATGTACAAACCAGAAAACTATTGTGCGATAAATCCATCAGTCCTGTTGACATCTCAGCTGCCCAGCTATGTGAGACCCAGTGACTGTGAGGAGCAGTAATGTCACTGGCATCACCGTTCTTCACAGGTCGCCAGGTCTTGCAGAGCACAGCGTGACCCGGCGACTCTGATGAGTGTGACATCAGTAACATTACTAGTCTTCACAGTCGCCGGGTTTGGACGATGGAATCGGGGAACGTTGTGGGAAGCACTGGACCATGTCGGCCCTGCGTGGGAGGAAACTTTAAAAAAAAAAATTTGTGAATTAGGGATGGGGTGTCTGATGAATACCTCTCCATTACTAACACCAGGACTTGATGTCAGCTGTTGTTGGACAATTCACAGCGGATATCATCCCCAACTACCATAACCTCAATTGCCAAGACACCAGAGCATTGGGAAGTGCTGGGTAAAGCACCAGACCTGGCGTATCTAATATAATGGGCGGCTTCAGAGTGGCTGTGGGCTGCTATTTTTAGGCTAGGAAGGGCCCAATAACCATGGACCATCCTAGCCTGTTGATATAAGCTCTCAGCTGTCTACTTTACCTTTGCTGGTTATAAAAAATGGGGGGGCACCATATAATTTTTTTCATTTATTTATTTATTTATTTATAAGGTCAACGTACAAGGCACTAAAGGGTGCCATTTTTTATAATGTGTCCTGGTGTTGTGAAATTAGATGTCTGTCTATCTATAAAGGGTCTTTGCAAAGTTTGAAACCTTTAACATGTAAAAAAAATCATTATTTTCTGCAAGGCATTTTATTGCACTACAATTCACACATACATCACATGGATGACGCTCATATATACAAGTACATGTCACACAGATACGCAACACTGACAACATTCGTTTTTGCAGTACTGTTATCATCAGGATGTGTTAAGGGGACCTAACACTGAAAGAAAGGAACGGAGAACCAGGAGTAGGAGCCCTGATGGATTTGTAACATTTTTGCGTAACACTCAGCTAGATAAATAACTTACACTGCAAAATTGTTAGAAAAAAAATAATGAAGACTATTTATAAAGCTGCTTAATTTTACATTTAGGAAGAAAATGAACAATAAAAAAAATAATCTATGTGGAGGTCTATGTAGCCTTTAAGGTTTGCTCAGCAACTTTTCAGCAGTTTTTGTTGTGTTTTGATAAAAACAACAATATTTATTTATTTTTTGCAAAAACTATTGTGAGCATAGCCATAATGAAAATATTCTACCTTAATTTTCTTACATACGCTTTTGATTCATATTTGCCTCTGCAAGACCCAAATTTTACATTGATTTTTTTTCCATTTGTGAACAGGATTGTAATGCCTGCTGCAGCGCAGTAGCATGTAACCTCCACCAGGGGGTGCGGGTGAAGGAAAACAGGTACACTCACAGAGAAATCACAGAGCAGCAGGAAGAAGCCACTAGTTGGCGAAAAAGTAGCCAGAAAAAGCCGGGTCAGCAACAGAGACGGAACGAAGTACCAGAGGTCACAGCAATACACGTGGTCAGAAACAAGCCAAAAAGTCAGAGCCGATTGGGAACAGGAAAGCCAGAGATGTAAGACAGTCAAACAGGTCAGAGGACAAGCTGAGTCAAATACCAAGGGGTCACAACACGGAGAGCGAGTACTACAACGAGTGAAGTCACAGGGGAACACAGGAATGGGACCTAGGTAAACAGGCAGAGGACAAATCAGGGTATAAAGGGTCAGCTGCTCAAGCCAGAAACAGGAACTACAACTGACACCGCTTGCAGGTAACAGTGGATTGAAATAGCGAGACAGATCCCAAAATGAGGCAAGGAACATTAACCCCCGTATGACCATTCTGGAGAGAGAATAATGAGAAACAAACCCTGGACTGGATCATGAGAAGGATTTTGTAAAACCCTACACTAGCAATATACCATACTTTGTTGTGAATTTTTGGTGTGGACATTGTCTGAATGTGGCCTAAATTGTTTCATTATTTCACTTTCATCTCTAAAAGAAGGCTACCTCTACTTTGCAAAAAGTGAAAAAAGCATGAAAAGCTGCTAAAAAATAGGAAAAACTTAAGGACCCACAAAAATTGCAGAAGTTAGTCATATAAGGAAATTATATTATAAATGTATAACCGAAAATAATAGCAGCAAACATCTCTTCATTTATGTCTTTCTCGTCAACTCATTTCTCGTGGTGTACATGCCGTAGACCCTTTTCCTGTAATAAGCAGAATGAAGCGGACAGCTGTAATAACAGCGGAGATCCAGGCAGAGGCTCACTTTACCAGCTACAGCTGAGAAAACCCAGATACAAAGCACTAGAATCACACTGCTGGTTCCCTGCTCCACAGGTACCAACATGACTTGCTGCGTCCAGCGCCAACACAAATATGCTTCCTTTTCCGATCAAAAGATAGCCTATAAACATGACTTGTTTTCTTTTTCTGAACTATTTGTGTAGAAATGTTAAAAGAAAAAAAAATCTCTGTGACCAGAAACCAGGTGAAAGACGTTGCCACTAATACAACTTAAGGTGGTCATACACAATAGATAGAAGCAGATTGATGTTTGGACAATGGTTGAACAAACGATCGTCTGGTGAACGATCATTTCACAGATGCAGCCCTAGGTATTGTAATCCATATCGCTGCTAAAGTCAATCAAGCTGGTCATGAATGTTCAATTACATGGAGGATGAAGGATCTATCTGGGAACATTCTTCGAAACAAATTGATCTTTTAGATCATCCATTGTGTGAAAATTTCAAACATGGCTGATTTTGCTTCAGATGATGCTGGTGTATCATGTTTTCTGCAATTTATTTCCAAAGTGCAGTGGTCAACAGCCAGTGTTGGGTTGGAGAGGTGGATTCCCAAAGCTACAGCTCAAGATGGACAAAAGAACCAAGAGTGATGAAACAGCAGGATGAAAACCCCGTAGAACAAAGAATACCTGGACAACAGGCTATGTTGGACAGCAAACAAACAAGTGAGGTGTAACACATCAGAACCTACAGAACGAGGAGAGAATATGCAGAGGAAAATAGCTGGTCTAAAGCAGCACACAGATGTAGGTAGCAAAGTCCACAGCAGGTAGCACTGTAATGAGAACTGCTTCATAACAGTTTGTGATGCTTACAGCAAACAACGAGTTAACCAAATCAGATGCAAGTTATAGAATCCACAGCAGATTGTAACATAGTGAGAACAGTTTCTCATTACAGTTTGTGATGCTAGTAGCAAACAAGGAGTTAACCACCATATATATGTATTTTACAGCAGGGCCTATCCATATAATGACCTCTAACATAATACCCCTAGTCACAAGAAAAAAGGAAACAATCACTATTGCTTAAAAATTTTAGGCTAGAAGATAGTTCAAAGTCTAATGTTTACATTAAAGATGGTATTGTGAATGTATTGGGGTAGCGTGTACATGTGCTCGCCCACCAGCCCCAACGCACGTTTTGCCCAAGGCTTCGTCAGGGGGCGTGTATGTTGTGTCTTATTTATGCCTGTTCATTTATATTATTTTTTTAAGATATTGAAATAAAATGCTATTTTATATGAAACCTATTTTTGCACTTGGTTTTCTCATGTTGGTCCACTTACTTTCAGCAAGACTTTTCAATACCTTTTAGAAGCGGGGAGATTACTTACAACTTCAAACACTTTGAAGAAATCAATGTTGGCATACAGCACATCTTCTATCTTCTGTAACCTTTGCTGAGACAGGACGCACATAGCATTACGCACTGTATGCATTCCCCTGCGACTGCTGAATATGATGAAGCGCTCCAGGAGACTCTGGCTGCATGCTATGTCCTTCAGAGACAGGTCTGGTATACCGGACGCAAACTAAAAAGGAGAAAAGGACAGAGAAAATCTGGTTACATCCATATTCACAGTCATGATCCTATTGGCCATTGGCAATCTGAATACGGTAAAAGTGCAGCTTTTAGCAAATGACAATTTTGGTAACATTCCAATAAATTGAAAAATGCAGTAGACTCCATAACAACAGAAAGGCTTATGCGTAACTCAGATCTGCAATATATTTACTAAAGCAGGAGGTTAGGACATGGAAATGGATATATGATCCAGACTGCACTTTAGGTCCCAGTAAAACCAGAACTGACAAGGAGGGGACTGTTGATGTAATTCTTAGCTGATCTAGGACACACAAGGAGATATATAGGCTGTGGCTGACTGACCCATAGTGCATGGCTTACAGATGAAAAGAGTCTTTAACATACTGCCATCTTATTGGCCCTCACAGTAACAGGTTCCCTTTAAATCATGTACAAGCTTTTTAACAGAACTATACAGTACCCTTGTAACACGGCGCAGGGTGGTAGCACTTGGTGAAGCACTTGCCTCCAGCGTCCCGTGGACTTGTGCTGTGAGGACCTTACACCATGCAGGCTGCATATAGCCAGTGGTGTGGGCTTGCCAGGACCGGATGTTCCACCGTTTATTGAGGGAGACCACCATTCAAAAATAAAGTCTTTACTGATCGGTAACTTGGTAAGAGCTATATACAAAGGATAGTGGGTAAAAACATTTTGTTCACAGTATAACACATTTTCTACACAGTATCCTTCCTTAGTAGTTTACTCCAGGGCTTCTATAGCCACCATTTTTCCCTACTTCACCACAACTCAGCTTTAACCCTACAGTCTTGATCAGCAAGTGTCCTTACTAGCTTTTCGGTTCCTCATCCTTTTTCTTCTAATACTGGCGGTCTGATACCCTTTCACTCCGTACCCCCACTAGTCCCACGTACTCAGTCCTGATTAGGTCTGTTGCTTTCTGCATTATAAGCTCTGGGGTTTGTGACTCGGTGTCCAAGGACCCTTCTCTGGAAGCCCACTCTGTCTCAGCAGTCACTTTTCTTTAAGATCATACTATCCCTGTCTTAGTCTCCTTTCACCATTGGTCACCCTGTGTGCAGCACTGCTCACTTCACACTCCAAACTCGAATTCTCTAACTCACAGCAAGTAGACACTTACCCTAACACTAACCCCACCCACTATGGGCTAATCCCAAACATTTACTCTTTCCTAACTTACACTATCCTAGTTAATGATAAACTTACCTGGAGCAGCCAGTGCCAGGCAGCAGCTGCCAAGGCAAACAGGATCATGGGGTGCATTAAAAGAGGTCTGGATACACATGATGAGAGCATTATACTGCCTCTGTACAAATCCCTAGTTAGACCGCACATGGAGTACTGTGTCCAGTTTTGGGCACCGGTGCTCAGGAAGGATATAATGGAACTAGAGAGAGTACAAAGGAGGGCAACAAAATTAATAAAGGAGATGGGAGAACTACAATACCCAGATAGATTAGCGAAATTAGGATTATTTAGTCTAGAAAAAAGACGACTGAGGGGCGATCTAATAACCATGTATAAGTATATAAGGGGACAATACAAATATCTCGCTGAGGATCTGTTTATACCAAGGAAGGTGACGGGCACAAGGGGGCATTCTTTGCGTCTGGAGGAGAGAAGGTTTTTCCACCAACATAGAAGAGGATTCTTTACTGTTAGGGCAGTGAGAATCTGGAATTGCTTGCCTGAGGAGGTGGTGATGGCGAACTCAGTCGAGGGGTTCAAGAGAGGCCTGGATGTCTTCCTGGAGCAGAACAATATTGTATCATACAATTATTAGGTTCTGTAGAAGGACGTAGATCTGGGTATTTATTATGATGGAATATAGGCTGAACTGGATGGACAAATGTCTTTTTTCGGCCTTACTAACTATGTTACTATGTTACTATGTTACTATCGTCACTACCTATGCTACAAACAACAATCTACATCCCTATAATATATGTCCAATGAGACTATACATTATTAACATCACTTATCTTACATTACTTCACACTATACATAACCATATCACAACACATTACAATTAACATTACACAATATATACAAAAGCCGCAGGACACAATTCACACGACATTCCAAGAATAAAACTTGTTCCTTCAAGGGGGAATCATGGGCAGCACGGCCATATCCTTACACAGTGTTGCAGTATGTGACACCTTTTATTATATTTCCCGCACATGAACCAGAAGTTTAGCCTTTTACACATAATGGTAGTAGTATTACAAATCCAATGACTTAATAGACTTCCCGTCAGGGGGTTTGTCCTGAGAAACCCGGAGTAGTTAACGTGTCAGAAAATGATCACTTGATCTTAGAATTTCAGTCAGTGAAAGTGTTATCAGTACGCCACGATTAGCCTGGCAAACAAGGTAATAGGCCTCATGCACACAGTGGACATATTTATCTGCTGAGAACATAATGGAAAGTCTTTTCTTACAAATCAATATGGGAAATGAGGAATCATCAGAGTAGAACTAATGTCGGCCGGGCTGGATTCAGTTACCTATTACTGGTTCTCATTTTAAGAATAAATGTATGCCTGACTGAGAGAGATGACTGAACCGATTGGGCTGAAGCATAATACCGCCATTCACAGCACGTTCAGCAATATGGAGACAGACAGTCATTACTCCACTTCTGTACAAGACAAGCCAACATTGCACAATCAATGCACAAGCCCAATCTCTCAAGACATCATTTCATTTCTTATTCCTAAACCGTAACCAATCTCTTGTTTCCACTTGGAATCAATTTTCTATATTAATAAGAAGCCCGATTCATAGTTTCTCTTCTGAATTATCCCAATAGGGAAACAATGATTGTAAAAAGAATGTATGAAAATGTTTCTTTCCAAAGCCTGGCTGTCTAGTTGGATGCAACTCAATTGGCACAAATCTTGGTAGTTATTCCGTTTTGCAGGAAGCAAATATTGATTTCTTAAAGGGTTGTCCAGCAGATTGAAAAAATATTTTTCATGGGAAACTATCTTCAGGATATGAATTATTGTTTATATCAAGTGTTAAATGTGTTATTTTTTCATATATTGTTATCAATGTATTTTTTCCATATTACAATCTGTATTAAAAATTAAAAAAAATTTGAAATCTTGCAGTTTTCACACTGGCCACTGTTCTTTCTTTAGAACTATACTTCCTGTAGTTTCAGGAAATCCACTAAAAAGTGCTGTAGGTGAGATATGTTTTACTACGCTTAATGGCGTCAGTGATATAAAGCTGAAAGTTTTTCCTCCATCAAACTAAATGCGGTGAGAGATTAAGCTAATTTGTATAATGGGCTGGCTTTTATGTGGACATCTATAGAGCGGGTGGGAGGATGTCCACCTTATCTCCACCCCAGGAAGTGGTCTGGGGCTTAAATAGCTGGACTTCAGAGGCAGTCTTTGTTCAACAGGGCTGATTTTTTTGGCTGTTTTCATGTTTTGCCTGAAGGGCTGTGTTTTACTTTTTTCTTCATGTTGGTTTATGTCACTATATAATAAACCAACAGAAAATGTAAAGAGACAGTGTTCCTGTTTTCTACTTCCGTGTACCGCTGAGTGTACTGATCTACCACAACATGTACATAGACACAGTGATCAGACTCTTGGTCTATTGTAATTGGTGAATCCTTTTTTTCTGTATAATAATCTGTATTAAAATTAAAAAAATAAAAAATTTTCAGTTTTTGCGCTGACCACTGGAATTTTGTGTAGTTTCAGGAAATGCACATACACAGTAGTTACAATGATCAGACTCTAGGTTTATTGTGACAGGTGGGCCCTGTGTTATCAGCTGTGAATAATGGTGTTACCTGTCATTGTAATGCTGCCTCTGATGATAAGGAGACTGCTGAAAACTCTTAAGGCCCCTTCACATTAAGCGACGCTGCAGCGATACCGACAACGATCCGGATCGCTGCAGCGTCGCTGTTTGGTCGCTGGAGAGCTGTCACACAGACAGCTCTCCAGCGACCAACGATGCCGGTAACCAGGGTAAACATCGGGTAACTAAGCACAGGGCCGCGCTTAGTAACCCGATGTTTACCCTGGTTATCATCCTAAAAGTAAAAAAAAAAAAAACACTACATACTTACCTACCGCCGTCTGTCCTCCACCGCTGTGCTCTGCACTCCTCCTGTACTGGCTGTGAGCACAGCGGCCGGAAAGCAGAGCGGTGACGTCACCGCTCTGCTTTCCGGCTGACCGACGCTCACAGCCAGTACAGGAGGAGTGCAGAGCACAGCGCCGGAGGACAGACGGTGGTAGGTAAGTATGTAGTGTTTGTTTTTTTTACTTTTAGGATGGTAACCAGGGTAAACATCGGGTTACTAAGCGCGGCCCTGCGCTTAGTAACCCGATGTTTACCCTGGTTACCAGTGAAGACATCGCTGGATCGGTGTCACACACGCCGATCCAGCGATGTCCACGGGAGATCCAGCGACCAAATAAAGTTCTGGACTTTCTTCAGCGACCAACGATCTCCCAGCAGGGGCCTGATCGTTGGTCGCTGTCACACAGAACGATTTTATTAACGATATCGTTGCTACGTCACAAATAGCAACGATATCGTTAACAATATCGTTATGTGTGAAGGTACCTTTAATTGTGTGTTTTCTCCATTAAGCTGAAGCTTTTCAGAATAAAAAATACACAGCTGCAGTAATGTACCTAGAGTCTGATTCATGCTGCCTGTGTTTTGGAAAGCATGAATCTCTAAGCAATTTTCTAAATGGGTCTTATTAAATGTTTTCACAGCAGAATATACAAAAAATTTCCTACATCTAACTAAAGATGTAGGAGCGTATATCTGCAACTCCAGTGAATCCTACAAACAGAGCAGGAATAAAACTGAAACAAGCACACAGCAGTGCGCCACAGATACAAAAACAAAACACTTATCTTTGCTGAATTTGGCAGCAAGCAGGAAGCCAGAAAGAGATCCAATACTTCACAAGAAACATTGACAACTGGCAAGGGCTAAAGGATCCTGCACACCTAAATATCCCAGTCAGAATTGTAATAATCCGATACACCTGGCCAGGACTGCGAGTCAGAGACAACTGCATTCCCACTTACAACCACTGGAGGGAACCCAAGAGCAGAATTCACAACAGTTGAGACTGTTTCCCCTTTGTTTTTAACTTGTGTTTTGCTGCAGTGAGCTTGTAGATAATTAGCTCACTGCTGAGAGTCATGAGCGGGACACCCTTCTACATAGACTTCTAGCAGACTGACTAGCTGCCAGCTATTAGTGTGTTTAGCGAACACTAGTCTCTCTCGGATATTGCTTTCACTTGGGTCTTGTGGTTTGATTTTTCTTTTGTTCACACTCTCGCTTGAATTCTGACTCCTGATTTTGTCCTTGATGCGACTTCTCGGCTTTGACCCTGCTTGGTGACCATTTTTGCCTCTGGACGGCAGCCCTTGTGAGCTGCTCTCCACTGGATCCTGTTGTAAAACCTGATCCCTGTATAGAGATTAAAGGGTATCTGGGTTTCTCTGGAATCTGCCAGATGGAGTGGCTTCTGCCAAGTCTATCTGAGGTAACCTTTTTGAGCTTGTGGCCTCAAGACAGGAGTAGCAATGGCAAAATCACTTTGCATGACCCCTTTTCCATTGGATAGGTCAATAATCTATAACCCTTGGATGGGAGGCCTGCAAATCTCCTTACCCCCCAGCATTCCCAACTCTTTTCTTTCTGGCTGGCGCAACATCGTGTATGCGTCCTAGCGTAATAATCACATTGTGCCAGCCTGGCTAGTCAAAAGAAGAGCTGGGAATGATGGGAGGTAAGCAAATTCGCAGGACTCCCATCTATCGGTCACAGATTACGGACATGCCGAATGGACCGTAGTCTCGAAATCGATTCTCCCATCTTTACAAGGGGACATACTGTAGTGTTCAGGTGTTTGGAATTCAACTGCCCAATCCTTTTGTGGATTCTGGCAGCAGGTTTCTCACGGAAAACATAGGATGACTGCCGAACCAAGCGTTCCTGTGTATGGGAGAATCAGAAGACATAGCTGCCCCATTAAGCTGTATGTCAAGTTTAAAGGGACTTATTGTTTCTCTGTTACATTTTGCACTAATTGCATTAATCCGAGTAAAACCAATAAGTAATGTAATCAACACATGAAAAACCTGACTTGTCAGACCAGATAATAGGGGAAATAAATGTGTCCGAGCCTTTCTCCTCCCTTTCTGTGACTCAGGATACTTTCTGTAACTAGCCTTAATTTACGATTCCAGCACTAGGCTTTACAAAGTGAATAATTCTCCATACTCGCCGTTCCCAGAAAGGAGAGTGCAGTAGCGATAACAAGTGCTGAGTCAATGTGAGCAGAATGATCCACCACTATCCTTCATTATCTGCACTGGTGACTAATCCTGGAGTGGCTGGTGCCAGGGTGAGATTTATGGAGACTCAGCTTGTGGGTTCTGGCTACTAGAATGCTGACCTATTGATCTGAGTCTGAATACAAATAAAGTATCTGTAAAGAACAGAAGGAGATTACTCACATGATGTGGTGGAGAATAACCCCAAAACACTACATCTGCTAAGCTGATTACTAGTGGAGACTGAGAATTAGTCGATTTTGCTGACTAAACATCTCAAGTAAGTAACCGTGTGTAGACAACTAATAGGTCCAATTAATCTGGTTAAGGTGCACCCAACTTTGCTCATATGAGGCTTATATAAGAGCGATGACCCTGGTTACAAATAAATCCATGAGAACAGATGTTGGCTGGAGCATTTTATTTACGTACATACATGCATCATATACAAGTGCTTCTCACAAAATTAGAACATCATGAAAAAGTTAATTTATTTCAGTTCTTCAATACAAAAAGAGAAAATCATATATTATATAGAGTAATTACAAACAAAGTGATCTATTCCAAGTGTTTACTTCAGTTAATGTTGATGATTATGGCTTACAGCCAATAAAAACCCAAAAGTCATTATCTCAGTAAATTAGAATAATTAACAAAAAAGACACCTGCAAAGGTTTCCTAAGCTTTTAAAAATGTCCCTTAGTCTGTTTCAGCAGGCTCCAGAATCATGGGGAAGACTGCTGACTTGACAGATGTCCAGAAGGCAGTCATTGACACACTCCACAAGGACGGTAAGCCACAAAAGGTCATTGCTAAAGAAGATGGCTGTTCACAGAGTGCTGTATCCAGGCATATTAATGCAAAGTTGAGTGGAAGGAAAAAGTGTGTTAGAAAAAGGTGCACAAGAAACCAGGATAACCACAGCCTTGAAATGATTGTTAAGAGAAGGCCATTCAAAAATTTGGGAGAGATTCACAAGGAGAAGACTGCTGCTGGAGTCATTGCTTCAAGAGCCACCACACACAGACGTATCCAGGACATGGGCTACAAGTGTCACATTCCTTGTATCATGCCACTCATGACCAATAGACAACGCCAGAAGCGTCTTACCTGAGCCAAGGAGAAAAAGAACTGGACTGTTGCTCAGTGGTCCAAGATGTTGTTTTCAGATGAAAGTAAATTTTGCATTTCATATGGAAATCAAGGTCTCATAGTCAGGAGAGTGGAGAGGCACACAATTCAAGCTGCTAGAGGTCTAGTTAGTATAAAGTTTCCACAATGGGGAGCCATGTCATCTGCTGGTGTAGGTCTGCTATGTTTTGTCAAAAGCAAAGTCAGCGCAGCCGTCTACCATGAAATGTTTGAGCACTTCATGCTTCCCTCTGCGGACAAGCTTTTTGGAAACAAAAATTTCATTCTCCAGCAGGACTTGGCACTAGTGATGAGTGAATATACTCGTTGCTTGAGTTTTCCCGAGCACACTCGGATGATCTCCGAGTATTTGTTAGCGTTCAGAGATTTTGCTTTCCTTGCCGCAGCTAGATGATTTGCGACTACTAGACAGCTTGATTACATGTGGGGATTCCCTAGCAATCAGGCAACCCCCACATGTACTTAGGCTGGCTAATAGCTGTAAATCAAGCAGCTGAATCAACAAAACCTAAATCTCCGAACACTAACAAATACTCAGAGACCACCCGAGCATGCTGGGGAAAACTCAAGCAACTAATATACTCGCTCATCACTACTTGGCACCTGTCCACACTGCCAAAAGTACCAATACTTGGTTTAAAAACAACAGTATCACTGTGCTTGATTGGCAGCATACTCGCCTGACCTTAACCCCATAGAGAATCTATAGGGTATTGTCAAGAGGAATATGAGAGACACCAGACCCAACAATGCAACCGAACTGAAGGCTGCTATCAAAGCAACCTGGGCTTCCATAACACCCCAGCAGTGCCACAGGCTGATCAACTCCATGCCACGCCGCATTGATGCAGTAATTGATGCAAAAGGAGCTCTGATCAAGTATTGAGTACATTTACTGAACACACATTTCAGAAGGCCAACATTTTGGATTTTAAAATCATTTTTCAAGCTGGTGTTATAAAGTATTCTAATTTACTGAGATAATGACTTTTGGGTTTTCATTGGCTGCAAGCCATAATCATCAACATTAACAGAAATGAATACTTGAATATATATATGTATATAGTAAATGGAGGCCCAATGCTTTCGCATCGGGAGGGTGGTAATGTCACGATGGGGGCAGGCTTTGCAGTGTTGAGAATCTCTCCCTCCATGTGCTCACCCACCTATCCACTCTCTCTTTCCCCATGTGCTGACTTCTCCCATCTGTGCTCTCTTCTTTGACTTGTCTACCCCATGTGCTATCCCCCTTGTCTGCAGTCTTTCTCCTTCCTGTGCTGTGTTCTCCCCTCATGTGCTGTCCTGTTTGAGCTGTCTACCCCCTGTGCTGTGTCTCTCTCACCCCTGTGCGCTTTCTCTCTCCCCATCTGCTGTCTTCTCTTCTCATGTCATCTCTTCTTTGACCTGTGTACCCCATGTGCTCTCCACTTTGTGTTCTCTCTCTCAACCACTGTGCTGTCTTCTTCCATCATGTGTTCTGTCATTTCAGCTGTCTCCCCCCTTGTTGTCCTCTTTCCTATGTGCACTCACCCCCCCCCCCCCCCGTGTTAAAATGAAAGCAAAGTAGGTTTGCTGTTAAGACTGCAGATTTCTGTTGCAGTGCTGTTGTTGCCTAATGGCATCCTGTGATAATCTAATGACTTTTGCATCAGGGGACTCATGTGCTTGATGCCTACGCTTATATGCATTGTTTTTGTCCCAGCAATGCTTTTGCTCTTCAAGAGTCATTTGCCCGTTGTTGTCTTCGACATTGTGCCTTTGCTGCTTTCCTTTTATTGTCATTGATGTACTTTTTAGGAGGAGCCATGTTGGCGTTGATATTTGCTTTTTAAAGGGTTCTCCCACGAACGAACGTTCATTTTAAAAATTGTCTGTGTCTGACCGTGTACAAACATACCACAGCTCCTGGGCAGGGAAGGAAGCAAAAGACAATACTGACATTACAGCATAAGATCGCAGAGGATACATTTTGCGAGGTGAAATATTGTTTAAAAACAGTCAGTGAAATATTTAACCTGACAAAATTCATCCTCTGTTATCCCCTGCTGAAATGTCAGTAATGTCTTTTGCTTCCTCCCCCTGCCAAGGAGATGTGGTATTCTCCGTACACGGTCAGACACAGACAATTTTTAAAATTAACTTTTGTTTGTGGGAAAACCCTTATAACGTGATCGACTTCCTCTGCCTGTAGACACGTCGCGCATCTGCGGCCGGGACCCACTGAATGATTGGCGCCATTTTTGTGCAGACAGATAGCGGTGGTCACATTAAAACTGTGCATGCGCTCCTCCTGTACAAAGATGGTGGCGGTCAGTGAATTATTCAGCTGATCCCGGCGGTGGCGTGTTCGCGACGGTGTTCCGCTGGTGGTACCATGCAAGAGGCTGAGTACAGCGTATACAGTGTGTGTTTGTGTGTGGTGCGTACGGCATATACAGTATGTGTTTGTGTGTGTGTGTGTGGTGCGTACGACGTATACAGTGTGTGTGTGTGTGTGTTGCGACAGTGTTCCATTGGTGGTACCGCACAAGAGACTTGTACCAACAGCAGTTTCCATATTGAGACACCCATCACTTGGGTGTCCCAATTTGGCAGTCGGTAAGCTTCCACCGCTTGGAATTCTGGGATCCGGACACATCTGGATGGAACTGGATGTGAAGACATGATAAGTTAAGAATATATTAAGATATAAATAATATATGAGATTCACTTTTTGTATTGAAGAACTGAAATAAATTAACTTTTTGATGATATTCTAATTTAGTGAGAAGCACCTGTACACTGACTGTACATACAAATACATGTACATATTGTACACACCCTGTAAACTCAATATCAGGTTATATTATCAAATCAGAGAGCTACATGTCCAGTTTTATTTTATCTATACACTGTGTATATTGCAATCAACCAATTCCTTTATTTCATTAAAGGGGTTGTCCGACCTTAAAGGGAACCTGTCACCCCATTTTTTCAGATTGAGATAAAAAATACTGTTAAATAGGGCCTGCGCTGTGCGTTACAATAGTGTATGTAGTGTACCCTGATTCCCCACCTATGCTGCGAAATACATTACCAAAGTCGCCGTTTTCGCCTGTCAATCAGGCTGGTCAGGTCGGGTGGGTGTGGTCAAATCAGGCTGGTGAGGTCGGGTGGGCGTGGTCACAGCGCTGTTTCTTCCCCAGCTTTACGTTGGTGGCGTAGTGGTGTGCGCATGTCCCAGTGCCGAATCCACTTGCGCACACGTTAAGAAACAGCGCGCGAACTGCGCTATTACTGTCTTCGGTGGGGGCGGCCATCTTCCTGGGGCTGCGCATGCGCAGATGGAGTGCTCTGCTGCACGGGGCTTCAGGAAAATGGTCGCGGGATGCCGCGCGTGCGCAGAAGAGATCGCGGCGGCCATTTTCCTGCATACTCGGCTTCAGGAAAATGGCCGCCGCGATCTCTTCTGCGCACGCGCGGCATCCCGCGGCCATTTTCCTGAAGCCCCGTGCAGCAGAGCACTCCATCTGCGTACGCACGGCCCCAGGAAGATGGCCGCCCCCACCGAAGACAGTAATAGCGCAGATTGCGTGCTGTTTCTTAACATGTGCGCAAGTGGATTCGGCACTGGGACATGCGCACACCACTACGCCACCAACGTAAAGCTGGGGAAGAAACAGCGCTGTGACCACGCCCACCCGACCAGACCAGCCTGATTTGACCACGCCCACCCGACCTGACCAGCCTGATTGACAGGTGAAAACGGCGACTTTGGTAATGTATTTCGCAGCATAGGTGGGGAATCAGGGTACACTACATACACTATTGTAACGCACAGCGCAGGCCCTATTTAACAGTATTTTTATCTCAATCTGAAAAAACGGGGTGACAGGTTCCCTTTAAGGTACCGTCACACTAAGCGACGCTGCAGCGATACCGACAACGATGTCGATCGCTGCAGCGTCGCTGTGTGGTCGCTGGAGAGCTGTGCCAGCGTGTGAGCACAGAACAATCATATAAATGATAATTCTGTGGGTATCGAATGTTCATCAGCCTGTATAAACAATGCTAATAAATGACCAATGATCAGTTTATATATAGTGGATCAGTGGTTGTTTAAGTCCTGGATTGGCCCATCTAAAGCCGCCATAAGCATATGTGCCCATAATTGTGAATAATCAGGCTCCTAAAACTTCGTGTCAGTAAACACACTAGAGTGATGCTCAAGTGAGGGCTCAAGTCTGCAGTCACTGTCTGTGACTGCAAACTTGTGAATCCTCACACTGTGAAGTGTGCACGCTGTCAGGATTCTCAAGTGCAGGAGTGGGACCACAAGTATGGTATGTGATTTGCATACATGCAGTCACATGCCAACTAGACGTGTGTGGCCTCGCTCAGTACAAGTGAATTGAGAGAGGCCAGGCATGTTTAGTGGGAATGTGGCCCAATGTATGCAAATCACATATTTGTGCTCACACGACCACCTGGTTCCTGGCACCAGAGAATCCTGACAGCGTGCACAATGCGCACTTCGAGACTTCCCAAGTTTGCAGTCACATAGAGTGACTGCAGACTTGAGTCCCTTTAACTATGGGTAAGAGAATAATTTTCTCTCTTATAAACTCATTCAGCTTCACCTAAATTGTTTTTTTTTTTTAAACATAGGTTGTGAATAAAATTTCCACCTTAATTCACAGCCCATCAGATCACGACCCAGCCCTGGCCTCTACTAAACTTTTTGCTTGCTGATCTTGCTGGAAATGCCAGTAGTTGTGTCAGTATAAATGAATACCTGTCACAAAGTATCCGATCACAATGAGTAAAAGATTAACTCAGATTACACACAAGTGACTTATTGTTTATAGAAACAACTGGAGCAAGAGACACATACCGATCCGACAGCACAAAGTATTATCTCTCCGGCACATACCGTGTCACGTAATAATATTAGCAAATATGAAATCGGCACACAATCACATAATGGTTTCAGAGTGAGGAGTGTCCTCTGTCTCATAGTACGGATTAATACGTAGCTTCCTGCCATTACCAAATACACTCTCATATGATACTGTACTCGGTGGCGTAACTACAAAAGGCTGGGTCCCATAGCAAACTTATGAGTCTCCCCGTCCCTTTATGCACATTCCTGACAAGTTACATAAAAAATCTACTGACAAACAGAATGGTGTCGCTCTGTGTGCAGCAAAAAGTAACAGTGCCACACAATGTCTTTATGCGTTACTTGTGTGGCACATTGTAACTGTACTCCCATACTGTGATTATGTCCCTTTGGTGCCCTTTCACAATAATAATAATGTCCCCTTAATGCCCCCACATACAGTAGTAGTGTTGCCATTTTAGTTCCATACATACAGTATCGTATCCACTTAAAGGGAATCTGTCACCCCCCCGGGGATGTATATGACCTATTAATATGGACATACAGGTAATAGAAATGTTACACTAGTCCTACCTGTATGCCTCATATTAACCCCTTAACAACCAGAGGTATTTTTGGTCTTGCGTTTTCATTTTTTGCTCACCTTCTTCCCAGAGCCATAACTTTTTTTTTATTATTCTGTCAAAATGGCCATGTGTGGGCTTGTTTTTTTGCGAGACAAGTTGCACTTTTGAATGACATTATTGATTTTAACATATAGTGTTCTGGAAAAAGGGGAAAAAATCCAAGTGCAGTGAAATTGCAAAGAAAGTGCAATCCCACAGTTGTTGTTTTTTTTTTTTTTATCATGTTCTCTAAATGCTAAAACTGACCTGTTATTATGATTCTCCAGGTCATTATGACTTCATAGACACCAAATATGTATAGGTTCTTTTTTATTTAAGTGGTAAAAAAAAATTGCAAAGTTTGTTAAATAAAAAAATTGCGCCATAATCCGATCGGCTCTGTTACATATAGGCGAAGATCAGATCACCTGTATGTAGCAGAATACCTCACTTGCTATGAGTGCCGACCACCAGGCGGTGCTCATAGCAATCCGGCAGTGACAACTACAGAGGTCTGCCGGAGACCTCTGGTTGTCATGCCAACCCATTGGTGACCCGCGATCACGTGATGGGGTCACCGATGGGCAGGATTTCTGGTGTGCGTGCCGGAAGCGCGAGTTAAATGCCACTGTCACAAATTGACAGCGGCATTTAATGTGTTAACAGCCACGGGTGGATCACGATTCCACCAGTGGCTGTTGTAAGCCCATGTCAGGTGTATATATCAGTTAACATGTGCCCGGAAAGGTGCAGGCTTAGTGCCGCACGATGTCGGAAAGGGATTAATGGTCTTGCTGTTGAGAAATGTTATATTCTTTCTTTAAGCTAATGATTTCTTCCAGGCTCTGGGGCGTGCAGTGCCTGGATGAAATCTCTGCCTCCTGTCTTCATTGTAATACTACCCCACCTAATCTAGTCAAATTTGATCTCGATTCACCCAGCACAATATGGTGGCCCCATACAGTATAATACTCCCTTAGTGCCCTCACATATTCAAATGCCCCTTATTCCCCTCCACACAATATCAAGTCCTGCCAGTGCCCCCACACAGCATAATACCCACGTATGTTGTATATTGCTCCCTCAGTTTCCCCTGCACAATACAACGCCACCTTAGAGCCTCCACATAGTTTAACATCCTATCAGTGCCCCCACACAGCTTGAAGTATCTTTAAAGGAGCACTCCTCTTCCACCCATCCAAGTTTTTATCCTCTTAATATATTGCAATCATCATATTATACATCACTGTGTACTTAGAATTACTCACTTTGCCCTTCTACCTTGATAATTCCTCTCTTTTTTATTAGGTCTATGATATTGCATGATTAAAAACAGACTAGTTGAATCCTTCTAAACTCTTTGTAGAAATGAGAAGTCTCTTTTAAATGCATGAGTCAACATTAGAACTACAATTCAATATCTCTGTAAAGTCTCTGGCAGGGGGAGGAGGGGGAAGCTGGGTGAAGAGTTGAAGGGAGGGTGGAGCTGGGCTGCAGGAACTTTATAGTGATGTAGTATTATAGTTCTAATGATGAGTCATATGCAGGGAAAAGTGACTTCCTTGTTTCTACATAGAGCTTAGAATGATTCAGTTAGTCAGTTTTTAATCATGTGATGTCATAGACCTAATGGAAAAGAGACGAATTAGCTGGGTAGAAAGGCAAAATGAGCAATTGTAAGCACACAGTTCTATCTAATTTGATGATTGCAATATAGTAAGAGGATAAAAACTTTGATGGGAGATGGAGTGCTTGTTTAGTCCCTATTTCGATCTACATAAAAAGTGCATCTTAAAATAATACCATAGCCACCCCACAACAAATAGAGGACCGTGCAGCAGGCTTCTTCTGGCTTCTTCATTCACGATGGACTATACATGGTAAATACAAATTATTTTCTGAGTGGGTCTGGTATGGAAAGTCATGTTTCTCTAGGACTAACATGTAGGTGTACAGTGAGGAAACCACTTTTGGCCTTGCTCATTGTACAGAATTGGTAAAAAGCCTTCAATAGTTTGTTCACGTATTTTTTCCAACTTTTCAAATTTTGTTATAGCCATAACAAAAGTGGTTCTCTCCTCCTGTTAGATCAGTGACGTACTGCCTGGGAGTATCATCCCTGATGCCACTATGCTGGTAACTACGTTAAGTAATTATGGTCCTGATGACATGACTCTGTGGCCCAGAGAGGAGCTACAGAGCATGGGGTATTAAACGTAAGTGGTGGTGCTTTGGCATCCTAAAGAAGCTGGACTAGATCCTGTATAATAGAAGAGACCACTGGTGGACACAGAGAGAAAACGGCCCCTGTGCAAGAACTATATATGGGCCCTTTGCAATCTTGTAGCTCATTATAATGCACCATTCCACCTTTTTTGGAGGTGAAAATGGGTCCTCTTACCCCTTGTGCCCCTGTGTGGCTGCACCGTTGCACCAATGGTATGTCCACCTCTGAGGAGACTGCTTGAGGTGCCAGCAGCCAGAGGAAGCACCAAAAGCTCCTGGTGTAGTGCTGTAAGCCTTACTACATTGGCGGCAGAGTAACGTAATTCTATTTAGGATAGAGAGACTTGGAACAAAAGACTTTCTTGCTTTGACACCGGGGCAGGTAGAGAGATGAGAGGCTTCCTGCATCATGGACAGTGAAGCCATGAGGATTGTTCTGGTGAAGGGAATGTCACCTTGTTCTTACCTGTTCAATTCGCACTTGAGCATTTATGAGCTGATACACCACAGAGTCAGACAGTCCGATATCTTTTAGCAAAAACAGTGTCAGCGATTCATCGTCCTTTAAAATGTCTCTGATTCGTAATCCGCGTCCTGTATAAGAAAATGTCACAGGTGAAGTGATATAGCAGCAGAGTCATGACATGTATCCACCATCCTACTTATTCATCGTAGAGCGGAACGATCATCGGGCAGATAGATATCAATCCTAATTCCCCCATGCACATGAGCGCTCGCATTGGCCAAGCATTCATGTGAGAGAAGGAAAAGCCGCTGCCGAATAATTCTGTCAGCTGCTTATTTTTACTGAAAACAATGAGCAGGCATTGAAAATCCCTCTTTCCGATCTCCACAGATATAATCTTTTGGGAGAGAATCGTGAGTCCCCATATACATCAGAAGGTTGTGTGTTCCTGATGCGATCGGCAGGTTCTGCTGACTTCCATGTGATGTGTATGGGAGGTTGTGTGTTCCTGACACGCTCGGCAGGTTCTGTTGACTTCCATGTGATGCGTATGGGAGGTTGTGTGTTCCTGACGCGATGGGCAGGTTCTGCTGACTTCCATGTGATGTGTATGGGAGGTTGTGTGTTCCTGACACGATCGGCAGGTTCTGCTGACTTCCATGTGATGTGTATGGGAGGTTGTGTGTTCCTGACGCGATCGGCAGGTTCTGCTGACTTCCATGTGATGTGTATGGGAGGTTGTGTGTTCCTGACGCGATCGGCAGGTTCTGCTGACTTCCATGTGATGTGTATGGGAGGTTGTGTGTTCCTGACACGATCGGCAGGTTCTGCTGACTTCCATGTGATGCGTATGGGAGGTTGTGTGTTCCTGACACGATCGGCAGGTTCTGCTGACTTCCATGTGATGCGTATGGGAGGTTGTGTGTTCCTGACACGATCGGCAGGTTCTGCTGACTTCCATGTGATGTGTATGGGAGGTTGTGTGTTCCTGACACGATCGGCAGGTTCTGCTGACTTCCATGTGATGTGTATGGGAGGTTGTGTGTTCCTGACACGATCGGCAGGTTCTGCTGACTTCCATGTGATGTGTATGGGAGGTTGTGTGTTCCTGACGCGATCGGCAGGTTCTGCTGACTTCCATGTGATGTGTATGGGAGGTTGTGTGTTCCTGACGCGATCGGCAGGTTCTGCTGACTTCCATGTGATGTGTATGGGAGGTTGTGTGTTCCTGACGCGATCGGCAGGTTCTGCTGACTTCCATGTGATGTGTATGGGAGGTTGTGTGTTCCTGACGCGATCGGCAGGTTCTGCTGACTTCCATGTGATGTGTATGGGAGGTTGCTGAGAAATCTTATTTACTGCACAGAACCACTAGACATCATTTCTCATTTCTGTTACAAACTGAAATATGGATTAGTAGAAATTCCGGATTAGATTGGATTATTATTGAATAGATTCCATAAAGTCATGAATTAGGGCTCTGATATGATAATCATTCTTTGATTTGCTTGTTTGAAATTGGAGACATATGAGGTACAGTATAGCAGGAACTTTTATGGAAGCCATATTATGGAGCTTGCATGTAGTAGAGCTGTAATACGGTCATATGCATGATGATTGTGGGGTTCAGAGGCTGACGTGGATCATGAAGGTGCCAGAATAGTGTTTAATTTGGGGGAAAAAAACAAGTTGAGGATCACGGAAAACAGGTAACAGGGGATCTGGAGAACCAGGAACAGGTTGCAGAGGTCCTGGAAGACCGGGAACACGTATCAGATGTCCGGGGAGCCGCAGGCGGACAGGAGACATCCTGGAAGCTGCAGCCACACACATAGCAGAGGTCCTGGAAGACCGGGAACACGTATCAGATGTCCGGGGAGCCGCAGGCGGACAGGAGACATCCTGGAAGCTGCAGCCACACACATAGCAGAGGTCCTGGAAGACCGTAAACGAGTAGCAGAGGTCATGGAATCCGTAGGTGGACAGGAGACGTCAGGGAAGCCACATTCAACATTTTGCATGGCATTTCTTTTACATGACCCTTGTTTCCCTACACATTCAACTTTGATTTGGTCTGTGGTTATAAATCAGCTGACAGGAGCTAAAAAAAATACAGATAAAAGAGTTAAAAGCCTCCCATTGGGTCATCAGAACAAGCTCACTGATGGATTCTCAGGTAACTCATTCTGCAGCCAGGAATAGATAGTGGAAATCAAAGACTATAGGAGACAAACGGGGCAAAAACAATTAATAAAACCAATTACAAAAAATTATTTAAAAATGTATTAAAAAAAAATGTAACGCCAAAGGCATACAATGTCTATGACTATTGATTTGTTATGAGTACATTTCTATATACATATTTGCTAGCAGAAGGAAACAAAGGGAGCAAGCTTCTGACTGTAGCAGTGTGATCGGAATGTGGCTTATATTCCAGGACAAAGTAACAGAAGACAAGTTACAATTGTTTAAACTGTTCAGTCGTCTGGTATTTGCCATTCAACAGGGTCTTTGAAAGCCCCACTTAAAACTGACAGTGACTAATGAAGTGGCTGTTACCGTGTAGCTTGAGGATATACAGACTTGTGGGTCTGCCTTCCATGCAGAAATCTTAAGTACAGAGTTAACACCTCTATACTTTCTGATAGACATTGTAGAGCGTTCTCCCCGAACTCGTAGTCAATTCCTTCTCTAATAAGCGCAGTATCTGACCTTCCGGGCAAATCATTGCAAAACCAGAACTTGCTTCATACATGGTAAAGGACATCAGGGCGCTCACGAGGTTGTCTCAATGGAAATGACAAAAATCTAACTTGTTCCTTTTTGTGACCTTTTGGTCCTTTCTTCATTCCTGCTTTGGTCTGTAAAGGGAAAAAGGGCAGCAGCACTGGTTGATTAAAGGGCATCTCTCGTTTCTGAGAAAAACTCAAAAAGTGTCAAAAATGGTATTATAAGACTTTTCTCAAACACGTATCAATAAATCAGATTATTTCATTCTCTATTACGAAGTCATTGGTTTCACTCTTAATTTGGCAGAATGAGCTCATAATCTGGAGCGATTCTCTTCAATGGGAGACACTAGCTGTGCGGGGGAGGGGGTGCTGATTCTATATAACATCTGCGAGACTTTGAGCTCAGAACTGGCAGGTTTCCAGGTGGATTCATCACTTCACCTGTTTCATCATTTCATCAAGTCACTGGTCCACAGAATGATATAATTGATTACCTTTTCTTAACAAAAAGTCAGTAAAAACAAGTCACAAATACGATGAATAATTCCACCAATGCATTTTAATTGGTAGAAAATTACTGATGCACAAATCAGATGGAAATTATCTTCACTTTCCACCAGTACCCTTAACTGCATAGAGAATATTGGTAATCAGTCATTTAATAAGAGATCACAGTATATCATGCTGCAGAGCTAATTCAGTTAATTGTCCAACCCAGATTAATCTGGTAGAAGAGAACACAGCTGCTTCAGAAGGATTATTTTGCTAAAGGAGGACATAGCTGCTTCTAAAGAGTTAGGCCAAATTTGCACGCTCACTAAAGCTTAAACGTTGCTATAGATCACAAATCCGATCTTACCGAACGCCGGGTTTCCAGACCTGATCTTACTGCCTTATATATGTTTATAAGGCAGTTTTCTCGGTTTGCTCAGATCAAGAGGCCAACGGCTTAAGCCGGGTATTGCAATCTGAAAATTACCCATGTTTTACAAATGTATGAATTCCTATACAGATAAAAAAACAAGAGGCGCGCCCTGTGTAACACTGTGGGCAACAGGTAAGGGTGAGTTGGAGGGTTGGTTGTCCACCTGACCAGGTTGTGCCTGTCACAACTAAATGAAGAGTGATGCATAATCTAATCGTGGCTGCTGCTGCGACCACTGTACTCAGACCAAATGGAGAGAGGACATAAGTAAATGAGAGATGACTGCAGTGGATCTCAGGTGCTGCTGACAAAGGTTAATCCTGGCGGTAAGTATAAAAACGTCCAATTTATTGCAACGCATTTTGGAGTAGAACCTACTCTTTCATCGGGCATCAATGATGAAGGAGTAGGATGCCTGAGGAAGGAGTAGGTTATACTCTGAGACATGCAATAAATTGGAATTTGTGTATACTTACCGCCTGGATTAATCTATGTCAGCAGCAGCGTCGGGGATCCACCGCACTCCTCTGTCATTTAAATGTGTGAATTTGGCCTAAATCTTCTAGAAGAATCAACAGCAGCAACATCGGAAGACTGTGAAAGTGTTTATTTCAATTATTGCTGAATTGATCTTACATTGCTGCTTATAAAACTACATCAGCCACCATGGAGTGCAAGGAGTTTGCATGTTCTCTGTTGTGAATTCTGTTGTCGAGCTCCCTCCTGTGGTCGTGAATGGTACTTCAGTGAGTTCGGTCCGTGGGCTCCCTCTGGTGGCTGTGAGTGGAGCTGCTGCTTCTGAGGTTCCTTACACAGGTGACGTGGTTTATCCTTTGGTTGGCTTCTCTATTTAACTCCACTCAGATCGTTTCTCCATGCCAGCTGTCAATGTTTTAGCATTGGTTCAGTTCGCTCCTGGATCTGTCTGGTGTCCTGTCTTCTCCTGCAGAAGCTAAGTTCCTGATTGTTATTATTGTTCTTGTTTCTTTGTCCAGCTTGTTATCTTAATTTTGTCTTGCTAGCTGGAAGCTCTGGGATGCAGGGTGGCACCCCCGCACCGTGAGTCGGTGCGGAGGACCCTTTTGCACACTCTGCGTGGTCTTTTGTAGGTTTTTGTGCTGACCGCAAAGATTCCTTTCCTATCCTCTGTCTATTTAGTAAGTCGTGCCTCCCTTTGCTGAAACCTATTTCATTTCTGCGTTTGTGACTTTCATCTTTACTCACAGTCATTACATGTGGGGGGCTGCCTATTCCTTTGGGGAATTTCTCTGAGGCAAGGTAGGCTTTTTTTTCTTCTCTAGGGCTAGCTAGCTCTTAGGCTGTGACGAGGCGCATATGGAGCGTCAGGAGCGCTCCACGGCTATTTCTAGTGTGTGCGATAGGATTAGGGCTTGCGGTCAGCAGAGCTCCCACATCCCAGAGCTCGTCCTGTATGAGTTTAACTATCAGGTTGGGTGCTCCTAACCACCAGGTCATAACAGTTCTCCACGTGTTTGCGTGAGTTTCCTCCATGTCCTCCGGTTTCCTGCCACACGCCAAACACATACTGATAGGGAATTTAGATTGTGAGCCCCATTGGGGACGGTGATGACAATGTATGTAAAGTCTGGAATCTATGGCACTATCTAAGTGAGTAAAATAAATAAATAAATCAGGCGGCAGAACAGATTTCGCAGTGTTTACATGCTTAACACTCATAGTTTTCCCTCTCGCAATGGTGTGACCAAACTCAAAAGCAGGAAGTCTCCCAAAGCTGTCAAAATAGCTGCCAGAGGAGAGCCTGACTCCAGAACACACCAGTTTCTATATTCCTATAGGGCCGGAGCTTTTCTCACTAAAATCGAAAGGATTGTTTAAAATTATACATTTTTGAGAAAAGTTTTATATTTTAGAATTCTCTGACTTCATGAGGTTTTTCTGGAGGTGTTAGGTACTTTTAAGGGTGCTGAGCTGTGGTATGGCTAAGTGAGCTGGTGGGCTGTTCAAGGGTGCTGTAGTTTGGTATCTTTGGTTGCGTCTCATGCACAGGGCCATCTATGTCTTTCAGTATGGATCATGTGCACTCACTGATGATTCAAGGGCATTTGAAGATGTTTTGGTGTGCCAACAACAATTTCTTCCTGAATGTGTTTATCAAAACTAGGAGTATATGGGAATGATTTTATGAACAGAAGGAAAGTTATATAATGGTGTCAAAGGATTTAGTTTCATTAAGTACAATCCTTAACATCGGCACAGGTAACATTAGACATAACAAAAATATGCCTAAAACTCGGATGTTAACTAATGCGCACGAGATCCCTCAGCCACTGACTTGTTTTATAGGTTTTTCCTCTGCAACGGTCTACAATAAAGTCAGAAAAAGTTATAATTTATCCTTCTATATTTGCCAAGACAAGAAAGTCTAATCTCAAATGAACAGTTCAATGATTTGGAAATTACCATAAACTCTTCCAGGGTTAGTCCGAATGGTATCCATAAAATTGGATATAGTATACAGTTCCTTCCAGATCCGGCCAAGATGCTGTATTTCAGGCTTTTCGAAAAGCACATCTTGGACATCTTTATAAGCTCTCGCAAGGCTTAGAGGAAACAAAGAACAAATGGTTACTTGTTACACAAAATACTAGACCTGCAAACTGATAAAACTTCAGAGAGCTGAGCAGTTCTCATGAAATATACCAGGATTATTGTAGATTAACAGACGGCCGCACGAGGTTACTTGTATCATACAATACACACCGGATTCCCCTTTTTTTTTTTTTTTTTAACAAATACTGTAACCAATTTTACATAAAAACAGTATTGTCTGTTATAGATGCCATATAATGATTAATTTTGGGTGTCATTTGAAAACTTAGAGTGAGCCGCAAAAAATGCTAAAAATTCTGTTTCTTTTGCTGTGCTGGAAAATTATAGGGCCCAATTCATGATTGCTTTTGTGCTCTTTTTTTTTTTTTTTTTTTTTAGTAAAAATGGTTTCTAATAGTGACTTTTTTAATTGCGTATATTTTGCTTTTATTAAGTAGTTCACTTCACTTTTTGCTTTTTTTGTGCTTTTTTTTTTTTGTTAGGCATAATGGGCTTGGGCTTGGTTATCCAGATGTTTTAGTGACTTTTCAAAATGTTACAAGATTTTTGAGCGTTATTACTCCAGTACTCTTGAGGAATAAAGAATCTTTCCCCCCTCCTCCATAGTTGAAGATTATCATGAGACATTATAAATCTTTAAAAAGATGCAAAACAATATTTTAAAAAATGACCATCCTTGAATTTTAACCAGTTCATCAAACATTGGGTGCCCATTTTAATAAATTTGGCAGAAAATCTGCCAACGTAAATAGAAAACACACACACACAAAAAAAAACAGAATTGCAATGCAGAAAATAACGAAACTGGGCCATAGGGTGTACAAAAAGTTACAGCCTGTACTAGTATCTAGGCAGCTGATGACCAGCGCAACCAGAGATCTGAAGGGAGCACACCATTATACCCATTTTGCACTGGCAAATATATATATATAGTGGCCATCAGGGCATCTATGCAGCTCTTTCCTTACAGTTCTCAGCCAATCAAGTTTAGGGAAATGACACAACTTCATGTATCAGCCGATACATGAGGCATCAGGAGTTGTTCTTTTTTGTAGGATAACCAATATAGTATTCTCTCAGAAGGTTAACACCTATTTTTAGCATCTCAGAAACATATTCATGTCAGCGCAATATTGGCTTCACTACACTGCCCCCAAAAGCACAACCACCAGGTTATGTATTTATATCTGCTCAAATCCTGTTTGTCATGTTACATTTTTAATAAAAAAAAAATTATAAAATAAAATGTAACACATCCATCATAGTATTATGTTTAAGTGCACAAATAGTTGGGGGATATTACTCTCTAGAACAGTGTTCCCCTAGTCCGGACCTCAAGAGCCACCAACAGGTCATGTTTTCAGGATTTCCTTAGTAATGCACAGGTCATTGAATGCTTTCCTGTCCAGGTGATGCAATTATCACCTCTGCAATACTAAGGAAATCCTGAAAACATGACCTGTTGGTGGCTCTTGAGGACCGGACTTGGGGAACACTGGTCTAGAATATCTGTACATCCTACAATTTCCCTTCACTAAAATGTTGGTCAACCCATGCTATTAGCCATTAGACATCCTCCATATTCAGGTGTGAAGTTTGGCTCATGGTCGAGAGTTAATTTATGGCGTGTACCCCTCAAGAATTACTCTTGCATCTGTTGCACCAATAAAGTTGCAGGAAAAGGGACTGGTGGTGTTGCATGTCCAGTGGTCGGAGGGAAGGCACCGGAGGGTATCTGCCTACCCAACAAGAGACTGACATATTACAAAAGTTTCTTAAAACAACTGGGTCTCCCTAAGGTGGCTAGCATATATGTATATCTTAAAACAACTGGAATTTTATTAGCAGTGTCTAACAATATGAAGATTTGCTGAGGAACAAACACAGTCTTTGTTATATATGGACCCAGTTCTTTACCTGTGAAGTGCAGCACACCAACTCTGTAACACCACCTGTACCCTTGTTGGTTGAAGTCAAACGTCACTTCATGGTTTTCCTGGTAGACTCACAATTCATCACAGTTGCATTTCTTCCCTAGCTCCTAAAGGTCTCAATAGGTCTTCGCCCACCATCGGTGGTTGCTGCAGCCCTATTTTGGTTTCTGCCTTTCAGGTACTGGCCTGGTTACTGTGCCATTCCCAGTATCCTCTGTTCAGTTGATAAAATCACAGATTTGGGGATACAGCCATTAGCTCTGAATTCTTGCCTATCACTGCCATTCTATTCCTCGGTATCCGGTAGAATGGCGGGGTCTATGGATTTTTCACTAAGCAGCATTACCCTCAGTCTTTGTGACCTTGCAATACTCTACAAGTAACAGCTACAACCAATGGCGGTACTGTGGCACGTCTACAACTAACTTCAACTCTCCAGTCTTTGCATGCTTAGATCCATTACCACATTAACAAGTGCTGCCCATTCACTTCATACACAGGAATAATATGGAAATATAGTTCAAGAAGGCAGTTTCACGATACATGATTAGTTTTACTGTGCTATAAAAAAAAAGTCCACAGCATGAAATTTGTAGGATAACCCACCATAAAGGGCTTGTCTGTGGGGCAGCAGGAGCCATGGCAAAATTCCATTACTTAGGTATTTAATCCATACTTGCCAACTCTTCCAGAACAGTATGAGATTTCCCATGATGTCCTACTAACTTCCCTGAAAGCCGTGCTCGATCAGTGTTTCTCATGCAATGCCCCTGAGTTCTGACCTAGACACGTCCAATCAAGCGGCAAGAAAGGGGAATATACAGTGGGGCAAAAAAGTATTTAGTCAGTCAGCAATAGTGCAAGTTCCACCACTTAAAAAGATGAGAGGCGTCTGTAATTTACATCATAGGTAGACCTCAACTATGGGAGACAAACTGAGAAACAAAAATCCAGAAAATCACATTGTCTGTTTTTTTTAACATTTTATTTGCATATTATGGTGGAAAATAAGTATTTGGTCAGAAACAAAATTTCATCTCAATACTTTGTAATATATCCTTTGTTGGCAATGACAGAGGTCAAACGTTTTCTGTAAGTCTTCACAAGGTTGCCACACACTGTTGTTGGTATGTTGGCCCATTCCTTCATGCAGATCTCCTCTAGAGCAGTGATGTTTTTGGCTTTTCGCTTGGCAACACGGACTTTCAACTCCCTCCAAAGGTTTTCTATAGGGTTGAGATCTGGAGACTGGCTAGGCCACTCCATGACCTTGAAATGCTTCTTACGAAGCCACTCCTTCGTTGCCCTGGCGGTGTGCTTTGGATCATTGTCATGTTGAAAGACCCAGCCACGTTTCATCTTCAATGCCCTTGCTGATGGAAGGAGGTTTGCACTCAAAATCTCACGATACATGGCCCCATTCATTCTTTCATGTACCCGGATCAGTCGTCCTGGCCCCTTTGCAGGGAAACAGTCCCAAAGCATGATGTTTCCACCACCATGCTTTACAGTAGGTATGGTGTTTGATGGATGCAACTCAGTATTCTTTTTCCTCCAAACACGACAAGTTGTGTTTCTACCAAACAGTTCCAGTTTGGTTTCATCAGACCATAGGACATTCTCCCAAAACTCCTCTGGATCATCCAAATGCTCTCTAGCAAACTTCAGACGGGCCCGGACATGTACTGGCTTAAGCAGTGGGACACGTCTGGCACTGCAGGATCTGAGTCCATGGTGGCGTAGTGTGTTACTTATGGTAGGCCTTGTTACATTGGTCCCAGCTCTCTGCAGTTCATTCACTAGGTCCCCCCGCGTGGTTCTGGGATTTTTGCTCACCGTTCTTGTGAGATCATTCTGACCCCATGGGGTGGGATTTTGCGTGGAGCCCCAGATCGAGGGAGATTATCAGTGGTCTTGTATGTCTTCCATTTTCTAATTATTGCTCCCACTGTTGATTTCTTCACTCCAAGCTGGTTGGCTATTGCAGATTCAGTCTTCCCAGCCTGGTGCAGGGCTACAATTTTGTTTCTGGTGTCCTTTGACAGCTCTTTGGTCTTCACCATAGTGGAGTTTGGAGTCAGACTGTTTGAGGGTGTGCACAGGTGTCTTTTTATACTGATAACAAGTTTAAACAGGTGCCATTACTACAGGTAATTAGTGGAGGAAAGAGGAGACTCTTAAAGAAGAAGTTACAGGTCTGTGAGAGCCAGAAATCTTGATTGTTTGTTTCTGACCAAATACTTATTTTCCACCATAATATGCAAATAAAATGTTAAAAAAACAGACAATGTGATTTTCTGGATTTTTTTTTCTCAGTTTGTCTCCCATAGTTGAGGTCTACCTATGATGTAAATTACAGACGCCTCTCATCTTTTTAAGTGGTGGAACTTGCACTATTGCTGACTGACTAAATACTTTTTTGCCCCACTGTATGGGGTGTAGTCTATAAAAGGAGGCAAGATCTGTTAAAGAAAGGGTGTTAAATTAAATAAAAAAAGTGCTGATTTGCTCCTGCCAGACCAAAAGTTTATAAAAGTTGAGAAGTGTGGTCTAGAAACCCAGTCTAAATATAAGACCGATAGAGAATGTCACAGTCCATTATTCTGCTTTGTGATTGTAGCTTTATACAGTCGAGAAGCCTAAAATGAAACTTTTTGAATTTGAGATACATCTTTTGTTACTACATAGTTTACAGTCTTGGTTTTCAACCTGTGGTTCATGCAGCCAAGAGGGGACATTTCAAGCCTGTAGGTGGGCTTCCAATCTCAAAATGTAGACTCACACTATAGCTTGCCTCTGGGGGTACTCTGACACAATTAATCTAAGTATTTGACTTTGGCAAGGAACGTTAAGAAACACCGTTCCATAAGTTTTACTGATCTCAAGCAAATCTTGTACATTTTTCCCAGGAGGTGAACACTTTCCTCATCGTTCATATCAGAGCAAAGGTAACCCATCAACCTGAACACAGGGCAAGCGTAACAAAGAAATAAAACAGCAATGGCGAGATTTAGTCTAGAAGCTTACAGTCTATGGACAGCTCCATTAGGAAACAGCCGGTGTCTTCAATGACAACATAAACTTTTCAAAGTTTTAATTTCACCATGGAACAAATCATCTCATTGTCTATTACCGCGTTCCAAAATTGACAACATATCTAAAACATAGTTGTAGTAACCAAATACTTCTTTGGATCCAATGATTTGCCTGAACGATCATTAGGATATTGACAAGAATATCCAGGTAATTTAATTAACTAATTTAGAAGTCAGTGGGTGGTGGACATGTCAAGTACTAAGAAAACATTGAGTGGGGGGAAGCTGTCTTGAAGTCAATAAGATTCATTCCTTACGATAAAGGATATCAAGTGTCTCCACCATGAAATACTTGGTGTTAATACATATCCTTTACCAATGAAACATCTCGAGTCTGTACACGTTTGCTCCCCAACGTCCTCAAAATATCAGTAAAGACCCTGTATAATAACAAAGGCTTCATACAAAGGTTTGTTGTAAACCGGTGGCAACCAAGACTATGATTGATACCATAGCACCTATTTTCTTATCACCCTTGTTACATATCCTGTAACATCCGGGCTTTGCCTACAATGAGGCTTTTGTTTGCAATTACAAAAAAGACCAAGTCTAAAAATGTAGTTTAACCACTACCGGCTATCTGCAACTTTCTAAAATTGTTCTATTCTTGCGTTTAGAAGGTCTGTGTCCTGTCATTCAGTGACCCGAAATGCTGCAAAGCTGTCATCAATTTGTGTTGTTGTTCTTGTGTCCAAAAGATTAGAATGGGCAATAAAGAAAAATAGCATTTTTGGCAATCTGGTTATTGGAAGAAGTCTGCTTAATTGCAACAGTTCATTAAGTTACTTATTTTATTTTACAAAGTAATACAAACAGGAGCATAAAAATATAGGATTCTAATAGAACAAACGTGTTTTCAATCTTCTACCAGGATCTTTACCAGAAGATGCGTTCTACAAAACACGTTTGTTCTTAAAGACTCTTATAGGTAGATTTTTATAGAACTTTTGGAACATAAAATAAGCAGATATGTGGGTGTCTCATTTCAGCCATGTATGTTTGACTGTGAAAGGCTGTAGTTTTTCATAGAAAGACATTCTTTAAAAGCAACCAGGGACTGAGCCATACAGGAGACTAATGGGACAGGCAGGTCCCCAGCAGCTTCTCCTCACCCACTCCATGTTGTACACACCAATCCAGGGAATCCCAGGCTTCGTTTCCTAACCCTGATTCCGCTGTTCTCTGCTGTGCTCAACATCTGGTTTTGCATTTTGCCTGGAATGGATCAATTACATAATTTCCATAGACCTATTTAAAACCCATGTAGACACACAGCTGTGTCTTGGGATTGAGACTCTAGTGTTCCATGTTTGATATTTTTCTATTTTCTGTATTGTAGCTGACATCCTTCCCTGGTTGGGTTCCACTCCATATGGCTGTCTGCTCCTGATTTTCCAGTTAGTGCTGGTTCCCATGATTCCATGGGTCCTATGGAAGTTGCACCAACGCCTGCGGATCATGTGCCCACTGGGAGCAGAGACTTTACGGACCCATCCCACCTTACATCCTGGAGTGACAGATCTCTCCTTTCATTTACAGGAAAGACCCTTCACTCCAGAAGAGCGTGCATGGAGAAGCCACCGGAGACCCTCCTGTCCAACTAGTCTCCTGTGCAGCTTGGTCCCTGGTGGCATTTAGAGTATGGTTTCATCTGAAACACTGCAACATTTCAGGGCCAAACCTTGCTGAGATCATGAAGCCAGTTAGCATGTATCAGCTGTCAAGTTTAATCTTTGGAAGGAAGAAGACTTCTTTCAATAACCAGTGTCAAAAATACTCTGTTTTTCTTTATTGTCCATTATGTATTGTCCATTGTCTACTGCACTGTGGGCACTGAAGGTGATCCGGGAAGGTGATGGCTGCCGTCTGCACATTGCTATGCCTAAGGTCAGCATTTAGAGAATATATTTATTTTTGAACATACTTATATTAGTGATACTTTTTATGGGAGCACACATGTCCCTCTACTTTTTTTTCTGCACTAAATGATTTTACAGATTGACATATATTATTAAAACAATCAATTGTGTTTTGAGTGTTAGTTGGTCATAGACATCACACAACCTGTGTGAAAAGACATAAATTCTGTAATATTCATTGTAATAATATGGCTTCATTTATCAAGCCAAAAGTGCGCACTCTTATGTGGTAGAGAAACTTTTGGGCTACCTCAGGGCTTTATGGGGTATTCCCTTCTCGTACATTTACGGACGGTATATCCCTGATATATGCCATAAGTGTATAAAAGATGCCAAAACCGCCAATGCAACCTTTTTATATCTCGAGAACAGGTTCTTATTGCATGCCACTGTCAGCAGAGAAGCGGTCGGAATTCAGTAATTTGTACGAGAATTACAACCACCTCTGTGCAGAAAGCAGAAAGTGACGGAGCCCCGTTCTTGAGATAAATGCAGGTCCCATTGCTGGGATCCACATCTACTATACAAATATAGTATATTCCATGGATATACCATATATGAACAAGATTGGAACATTCCTTTAAGTCCCAGGTGTGACAGCTACCTCTTCATCCCAATAGCTACACCCCATGACAGCTACACTCCTCTTTAGCTTTCTATGGATCCTATACATCTCATGTAGAAACCACTAAATCACTATGATCTCTACTAAAGCTACGTAGCATTTTAGAAAGTTTTAGCTCCCCATCTGCTCTGGGTTTTACCACAATTTTTTATCAAAGGCCCTCAAAGTGGAACTGCACTTTCAGGTGACGGGCAGTCCTATGTATGTACGTGAGGAATAACCCTACTTTTGCCCATTATATATCTTATATCCTGCATTTTGGGGAAGATTTTTCCACTAAACTAGAACTTCCAGCAATTTCTCTTTGTCTCCGCATCTATCTCCATCCAGCTTTTTCTAATCAGGGATCAAGAAAGGGGCATTTATGGGCTGTAGACTGAAAAAATATGCATGATCTGTGAAAAAGGGAGTGTGTTTGTGCAAAAAAAAAACCCTGCAAAATTGATTCTCCCAGGCCAACAGTTTATAAAAGTTGGTGTAGGAAAACTTATTAAAAGAACCTATAAAGAATTTCCAAGTCCATTTTCATGCTTTGTGGTTGCAGTTTCATACAGCTCCCCTGTCTATAGACTTTTATAGGCAACAAGTGTGATTACACCTCTTACTGAAGACAGATCTGTAGACAGATTTAAGCAAATTTTGAGAGTGAATATTCAGTGCAGTGAAATGAGAAGTGAATAATAAGTGGGGAAAAACATTTTTCTCTTAAAATATATTGCAAAGATTCTTATCCTCACTTGTACTGTTAATTACTGGAAAAAAACTGTGTGGTTACTATTCATCATGTTATTTATATCGATATAGGTATTATTGTAACACCAGCATCCCTGCAGGGCCCCTCTCCCTCCTTCTGGCAGGGATGCAGACTTGCTAACCGCCACGGCCTTTCTGCTATGTCCACAGCTCTAACCTACATCGCGGCTCCCTGCTTTCCGGGTCTGCGCACGCCTCACAGGTCTCCTGGCAATGCGCTTAGTATGTGCGCACTCCCCGCTTCTTAAAGGGGCAGCATGTGCACTCCTAAAGTGTCCCCAGACTACAGCTAGGTATATAAGGCACCCTCCCCTGTAAGGAGGTAACTGAGCAATTTCAGTTGTTAGTTAGTCTACTGCTGTCAAGTCCGTTGTCAAGTCCCTGATTCTGTACTCGTCCTGCTAGCCTAAACCTGAACCTGATCTTGAAACTGTCCTGCCCTGTGTGTCTGGGCACCTCCTATCAGTACCAACCATCCTGTCCTGTGGGCCCGAGCCCGTCCTGTCAGTACCACCAGCCATCCTGTCCTGTGGGCCCGAGCCTGTCCTGTAAGTACCACCAGCCATCCTGTCCTGTGATCCAGATCCTGTCCTGCCTGATACTTCGAGTCCGTACCAGTGTCCCTGACCCTTGGTGTCAGCTGCTGCAGTACTGCCCTTGAGTGGTCTCTGGCGGTTACCTGCAGCTCAAGCTTAACCTCACCATCAGAGGCTCTAGCGAAGACCAGGTAGCCACTTCGTTACACCCCTCCAGGGTAAGCCCGTCTCATGGCGCAGTGGGTGCACACCCACCGGCATGAAAATTATATTGTCACACAGAATCAGGAAAGTTTAACCAAAATGAAAAGTTGCAGTATAGGTGTATTACCATAAAGGGAACCTGGTATTTACCTGCAGACATAGCAGACAGTTTCATGTAAAAACAGTTTGAAACGTGTTTGGCTGTCTAAATGGAAAATCGCCTCAAGGAGAAAATGAAGTTCTATTCTCCCTGTAGCTGCTCATTTCTAGTCATCGGGGTGCTGTAATAGTTAGCACTCACTGTACATAGTGTGTACAGCAATAGCTCCTCCTGCCCCTTCACTGGTAACCTGCTCCTGCGGACTGGTGGGCAAATGTCTTGTGTGCTAGAGAAAATGCTAACAAATAACTCAAATATACTGTCCCCCCAGTTATTCTTTCTAGAAATCGACTCATAATTTGACAACAGGATGTTACCATTTTCCTTATCAAACCTGTGTCCCTATACAGTATGATATCAAGTTCTCTTCCTCTTTGAAGAGGCAATTTGCATATTTAATTTGCTAGAGGAGAATTTCATGACCTATACGTTTCCTTACACTGCCACATCAGGGTTGTCACTATCCACAAGCAGAGACTTTACCCCTTAGATTCCCAGTCTGAGGACTCTCATACAGTCAAATCCAATCTCATGCTTTGCACTGAGGAGTGGCAAATGCCCCGAAACACGTGTTTGTTAAATGAGATTCTGGTTTGACTTTTATCCTAAGTCATGTGTCAAGGATCATCAAAGGGTCGATATTGACTTTTAGGATTGCTACTTCCAATAGGTGGCTCTTCCTTCTGAAGAGGCGATTTACATACCTCTAAAGTATGACACTGTCACAAGGAACACCCGTCCAACTGGCAACACCCAGTTATCAATTTCCAAGAGGCAAAATTGCGGAACCGCATTGTGTAAAATCTTAATATAAAAATTGTATATATTTTTTTAAACAAACAGGAGATGACAGCTCCTCCTAATTCTACAACCTATAGTCAAACTATTTTATCAAGTTTATATTTGGTGAATTCTTTTATACAGCTCAGTAGAGATAACGTCAATAAACTGGTGTAACCGCTTGGACTTCCCCTACCCCTTTCAATGCATTTGCCATTTAACCTGCTCTATAATACTTTGAAAGAATGTGGGGGAATGTTTCACCCACGGGGGAACTTTTTACCTTGATGTGACGGCCTATGAGGCGCTATGAAGACTCATCCACTGATGCATTGTGTTATACAGATCCCCCGAGAATGTATACATATACGGCCATGACTACTTACATAGAATTGTTGTAGTTTGAGACGACGCCGGGCGACTCTCCACGTGTGGGACTTCTAAAACAAGGGTTATTGGTATTGCAGAATATTCCATGTAACCACGGCAAAACCCCTGCCGATGGCATCGCCTTGTTTGGGAAATGACCTGCATAAATGGATAAATACCAGGAAAAGAATTAAAATTTAGCTTTAGTATTTAAAACAGCACTTGTCAAAACATCAGAAGTCTATGCGCTACATTCCTTTTAGGTTACTTGAAGGCCTCTTTTTTTTTTTTGCTCGTGTCTGGACTTTATCTGCCTGAAGGTATGCATCTCCTAAACCCATGCAATTGAGGGGCACATCTTGACGTCTTATTCTCTACCGTGACCAGTGGAATCTTTTGGATTCCTGATAAGGTGGTGCATTTTTCAAGCAAATGTAAACACCTGTCTCTTTAACATCCACAAGCTAACTGAATGCTTCATGGTTTAATAATGGTGGAAATAATTAGAACACGCATACGCTGAATATAATATTAACTACAACCACAGATCAATCATTAAAGAATCATTCAGGCGTACAAAGTGTTCTCCCTATGATGCATGCTGAATCATGCATGCTAAGCACCCAGTAATCTAAGTGACACATCGTTAGATTCGGGGTAAGCTCTATGTCTACATCATGTTGCTCTCAGATGAGGTAGCAACAACCTGCTGACGGATTCCCTTTAAAGGCAATCTGTTAGCAGATTTTTGATACAGCCTCCATTTGAAGACTTCCATTGAAGGAGAACTCACCACCTCTCGTGGCAGCCTGCTCCACTCATTGATCACCCTCACTGTCAATAAGTGTTTTCTAATATCTAATCTGTATCTTCTCCCTTTCAGTTTCATTTCATTTGGTTTCCATAGCACATTACTTATTGTGTGCAGCGCAACATCTATTGAAATGATTGTAAAAAAAACCCAAAAGAGAGTAAACTAGAGATTCCTTACATTCATGTTGGCGGTACAAGGGGTTCGCATTTCTCAGCCAAACCAGGACAAGAATCAATGATAAGGGCCAGAAAATTTCCACAAAAAAGCGAAGCTGTCAAATAGAAAATTGTAAAAATTCAGCATCAAAATTGTTAAGAACAATTACACCTTGTAACACATGGAAGGAAATATTTCAAACTAATATAGAAATCTAGACTGCCTGGAGGGGATTTATGGACGTGGGTGTGCAGATGCGCCTGCTGTCCTACCGCCAAGAGCTGTCTCCAGGATCTGCCGACACCTAATGCTGCAATCCCAAAAGTGCTTTTTGGAAAGATAGAACAGGTGAGGTCAAATTGTAAACTCAATCCCATTTAGAATTCCCTTCAAGATACTGAATATCAGCAAGTGTCAACTGTAATAATAGATCCAGTAGAAAATGTGCCACATTCAGAAAATCATACCAAGATCGGAACGCAGTGCATGGACTGGCCGGCAGCTCTCTCGACCAAAGCGCAACAGTTTCCTGTATTTCTATGCAGCTGTCACGCTCGGGTCATGAGAGCTGCCGGCCAGTCCGAGCATTGTGGTCCGATCTCGGTCCGATTTATACGGCCTTGTGATTGCATCCTAAATGTGATATATGATGCAAAGTGGGCAATGACAGGAACAAAATAGACAACATATAAAGGATTAGACGACACTGATATTGAAGAATGAACCAGTGTGTTACATTCTCACTTTATGACTACAAATTAATTTGCAAAACTTTAGCAATCGCTGAATATGAGCATATTCCTCAAATTTTCCCCAAAACGGCAAGATATTCCCTATCCAACCAACTTGCATATCACATATCAACTGCTAGAGCCTCCAGCAATCCCGAAAACAGGGCTCCAGAACCCTAAAGCGAGACTCTGTAGAATGGAGCTGATGTGAAAATCCTCAGGCTCGATTTCATTCATTGTCTTTGGGACAATAACTTAATGCTATACTTGACTTTTTCCGACAGTCCAATATTCCGTGAATGGAGTGGAGGCTGAGCATGCAAACCTCAAACTGGGCTCTGCAGAGCTCCATTCTTTGGGTTTCAGATATTACTGTCAGGGTTTTGGTGACCCATCCTCAGGATCATAGGAGGTCCCAGAAGATAGACTCCCAATGATCAGAAAGTTATCCTCACTCCTATATATAGAGAATACCCTGGTTCTTAAAACCCCTTGAGCATACTTTGACTATCAGCCACATCAACATGGTGTTTTAAAATGGACCACTTTTCTAGAAGTGTTCTCCCATCAACATGAAATCGCTCTGTGATGGGGCTGAGCTCCACATCTCCATACATTGGTCACCAGATCCCTACTTTTAGTACTGTCATTATTTTTGACGACAGATGACCTCAGATGGAGCTGAGATACCACACTATTGCTAACAGTACAGAGCTCTGCTTGGTAAATGTTAATGGTGACTTGATGTTTGTCAGGTGGATGCCAAGTGTTTCACCTCTAATTTAGAAACCAGATGATACCTTTACTTGACAATTTTGGGTCATGGAACAAGAGGTGGATACCGCGTTCATATTTGGCAGGAGACACCACTATCCACCACCGATAGTCGTGATATCCTTTTGGTCCTCCACTTAGGTCCGTGCTAAACACAAGACTATATAGGGTCTTACCATTATACAGATGCACAGACCTATTTGCCTTCACATGTGATTTGAGATTTTGATTCTTGTATTTTACAAAAGATCAAGATTGGGCCCACATGCTGAGCCACCTCTGATCAACGCTGAGCTATCGGACCCTTTTAGGACCTCTTCTGATCCATGGGGGGAGTTATAAATTCTCTGAATATCTCCCATGTGTTATTCACCCAGACACCTCCCGAGCAGTTGGTGTACTGAGGAAGGTCAGCTGTATTGACCGAAACGTTTATCAGTGACTGCCAAAAAAATTCATCCATTCTACCAGTTGAGTGCCAAAAATGTATTGTATCATTATGTCTGCTAATATGTCTTATGATCAATGTCTTTATGAATATGTCCCATAGCTGACAACAAGCTATTCCACCACTACATTCCTTGGAAGTTGTCAGGACCCTCCTCTCCCTGATTTACAACTGTGAAATAATGATAAATCTGCAAACAGTTTTCACCTGAGACAGGTTCATGGGCCGCACCTAGAGTGAACCTGCTGCATTAAGAGATGGTTGTAGCCAATTCTCACACCTTCACCTTATGTATTATGGGTGTGAAGTAATAATGTGACATTTACTATTCACGTTGAAGAGCTCTGTCTGCATTTATAAAGTTATTAGTTAAGTAAAGGGATTATCTACTGGCATAACAAACCAGCAAAGTCATGCTCACAGTCATATTCAAAAAATCCTGGTAAGCTCCTAAAACAGTGTTCCCCAACTCCTGTCCTCAAGAGCCACCAACAGATCATGTTTTCAAGATTTTCTTAGTATTACACAGATTATGAAAATGCTAAGGAAATCTTGAAAACGTGACGTGTTGGTGGCTCTTGAGGACACGAGTTGGGGGACACTGCTCTAAAGTTTTTTTCCAAACTTCTTACATGGATAAAATTGCAAAGTACTTGTAAACAAACAAGCAACTTTGCCATTTACTGGTTTTTAAAAGTCCTCTTCGTTCTGAAAATGGATTTATTTTGATATAATATTGTTCATGGCTTCAACTAGCTGTGTTGGCTGAATATGTTCAGCGCTTACAAGCTTTTTCCAGTAGAGTTTGCGAGTGCTGCACTGAGGCTGGCCAGGATCGTTAGAGCGCACTGTTCCTGGCCAGCTCCTCCAATGCTGCACAGCAAAAGCTGCCTCATGCAGCAGCATTGGGAGTGCACAGTCCTACAGAATGACGATGCTACTCATCCAAACTGCCGATAAATCATGAGCACACTGCCCGCAGCAAGCGGGAAGCAAAGAGGCAGGGGAGCTGTAGACTCCTGAAAAGATGCTATGTCATAAACCCTTTAATGTAATCATACCCTTTCATTATATGAATGCGTAAAGGGGTCTGTTGACTGGACTAGACCGTGGATGTCAATGAAACGAGGATCGGGCATGTTGAAGTTCAAAATGCCTAAACTCTGTAGGTCACTTGGCTCCTGCTCTTCATTGGAAAAAAAACAAGGATGCTTGGCCAAATCAAGCTTGTGAAACAGTATGAAAATGTAAGGAAGGGCTGTCGGCTGTGCATATTTATCCATTGTCAATCACCTAATCAATTTTAAAGGAACTCGTCATATTCAAAATAGTATCTGATCCACAGCAGAATGATATAGAGCAGGAGGAGCTGATCAGAATGATAGACTTTTTATGGGCCAAGTTTCAGTAAAACTTGTATTTTATTCATTGAAATCTGTAGTGTTTGCATGTAGGAGTCCAGTGGGCGGTGCTAATCAGTGATTGCCAGACTTCCCTGTATGACTGTGCATGCAGATAGCTGTCTATCACTGAAGTCATATTGAATCTTTTCCAACAAACCCATATATTGCGGGGAAAACAAGTATTTGATACGCTGCCGATTTTGCAAGTTTTCCCACCTACAAAGAATGTAGAGGTCTGTAATGTTTATCGTAGGTACATTTCACCTGTGAGAGACAGAATCTAAAAATACAATTCAGAAAATCACATTGAAAGATTGTTAAATAATTAAATTTCATTTTATTGCATGAAATAAGTATTTGATACAATATAAAAACAGAACTTAATATTTTGTACAGAAACTTTTGTTTGCAATTACAGAGGTCAGACGTTTCCTGTAGTTCTTGACTATCATACTGCAGCAGGGATTTTGGCCCACTCCTCCATACAAATCTTCTCCAGATCTTCCAGGGTTTGGGGCTCTCCCTGGGCAACATTGAGTTTCAGCTCCCTCCAAAGATTTTCTATTGGGTTCAGGTCCGGACACTGGCTAGGCCACTCCAGGACCTTGAAATGCTTCTTACGGAGCCACTCCTTAGTTTTCCTGGCTGTGTGTGTGACACGACTCATCTTCATTGCTCTTACTGAAGGAAGGAGGTTGTTGGCCAAAAACTCACGATACATGACCCATCCTTCCCTCTTCAATACGGTGCAGTCATCTTGTCCCCTTTGCAGAAAAGCACCCCCAATGTATAATGTTTCCGCCACCATGCTTCACGGCTGGGATGATGTTCTTGGGGTTGTACTCATCTTTCTTCTTCCTCCAAAGACAGTGAGTGGAGTTGATAACAAAAACTTCTATCTTGGTCTCATTTGACCACCTTCTCCCATGCCTCCTCTGGATCATCCAGATGTCATTGGCGAACTTCAAACGGGCCTGGACATGTGCTGGCGTGAGCAGGGGGACCTTGTGTGCCCTGCAGTATTTTAATCCATGACGGCTTAGTGTGTTACTAATGGTAATGTTTGAGACTGTGGTCCGAGCTCTCTTCAGGTCATTGACCAGGTCCTCCCATGTAGTTCTGAGCTGATTCCTGACCTTTCTCAGAATCATCCTTACCCCACGAGGCGAGATCTTGAATGGAGCCCCAGACCGAGGAAGATTGACAGTCATCTTGTGTTTCTTCCATTTTCTAATAATTGTGTCAACAGTTGTTGCCTTCTCAAAAAGCTGCTTGCCCTATTGTCTTGTAGCCCATCCCAGCCTTGTGCAGGTCTGCAATTTTGTCTCTGGTGTCCTTAGACAGTTGTTTGGTCTTGGCCATGATGGAGAGGTTGGAGTGTGATTGTGTGGACAGGTGTATTTTACACAGCTAACTAGTTCAAACAGGGTGGTTAATACAGGTAATGAGTGCAGAGTAGGAGGGCTTCTTAAGGAAAAACTAACAGGTCTGTGAGAGCCAAAAATATTGCTGGTTGGTAGGTGATCAAATACTTATTTCATGCAATAAAATGCAATTTAATTAATTAAAAAAATCATAGAATGTGATTTTCTGTTTTTTTATATTTAGATTCTGTCTCTCACAGTTGAAGTGTACCTACGATAAAAATTGCAGACCTCTCCATTCTTTGTAGGTGGGAAAACTTGCAAAATCAGCAGTGCATCCAATACTTATTTTCCCCACTGTATCATTCTGCTCAGCTTCTCATTCTTTATACTGTGCAGTCCACAGATCGGACGGCATGCACGGTGTGACAGGTTCCCTTTAACAAGAGAATTCTCACTGAGAAAATAAACCAAGTTGATGTATAAAGAATGCCTTTATCTTCATTGAATGTGTGGAGGGGTGATTTGATATTGCCTCTATTGCCGCTGATTATTTTATCCAAATGCTGTGATTAAGCTATAAATTTCCACTGCTTTCTGGGGCTATGATATGCCAATGAGCTTGGAAATTGTGCTAACAGTGACCATTACATTTACATTTTAATAAGAGTTAGAGCTCTGTCAACAGTTTCCTGATGATGGTTTACAGTTGGCACCAAAAGATTGGATATGGACTGAAAAATAAGTGTCGAGAGAATGTGGAAAACAAGAACAAGACACAGACCTCTGTAACTACCAGTGGAAAGAAAGCAGCAGGACATTTTAGGAAAAATACTAGGAAAAAAAGTTATGGGGAGTTGGGCGATTTTGAGATGTCAAGAATTAACAAACTTTGTTTTCAGAAAATAAAGTTATAAACATTTTCAAAGCAAATTCTTGTTTTTGGTGTGCCAATGACTTAGTGATAAGAAATGTCTTGTGTTTAACCTGACAGTACCTTCTGCCTTTTACGGAGGGTCCAGTTCTTCCATAGCAAAAGCTTAACCTTGGCACTGAACCTCATCCTTTTGAATATGGACATCTGATGGCTGAAAAGGAAGAAAAAGGTTATAGGGTAGAGCAAATTCAGAAATGATAGATGATGCACATCCATTCTACATGAAAATACTGGTAATAGAGTATGCACTATTTTGTGGTTTCATACTTCCATAATCATGTTTAGGCCCTGTGGTGAAATATATATATATATATATATATATATATATATATATATATATATATATATACAGTGGGGCAAAAAAGTATTTAGTCAGTCAGCAATAGTGCAAGTTCCACCACTTAAAAAGATGAGAGGCGTCTGTAATTTACATCATAGGTAGACCTCAACTATGGGAGACAAACTGAGAAAAAAAAATCCAGAAAATCACATTGTCTGTTTTTTTAACATTTTATTTGCATATTATGGTGGAAAATAAGTATTTGGTCAGAAACAAAATTTCATCTCAATACTTTGTAATATATCCTTTGTTGCCAATGACAGAGGTCAAACGTTTTCTGTAAGTCTTCACAAGGTTGCCACACACTGTTGTTGGTATGTTGGCCCATTCCTCCATGCAGATCTCCTCTAGAGCAGTGATGTTTTTGGCTTTTCGCTTGGCAACACAGACTTTCAACTCCCTCCAAAGGTTTTCTATAGGGTTGAGATCTGGAGACTGGCTAGGCCACTCCAGAACCTTGAAATGCTTCTTACGAAGCCACTCCTTCGTTGCCCTGGCGGTGTGCTTTGGATCATTGTCATGTTGAAAGACCCAGCCACGTTTCATCTTCAATGCCCTTGCTGATGGAAGGAGGTTTGCACTCAAAATCTCACGATACATGGCCCCATTCATTCTTTTATGTACCCGGATCAGTCGTCCTGGCCCCTTTGCAGAGAAACAGCCCCAAAGCATGATGTTTCCACCACCATGCTTTACAGTAGGTATGGTGTTTGATGGATGCAACTCAGTATTCTTTTTCCGCCAAACACGACAAGTTGTGTTTCTACCAAACAGTTCCAGTTTGGTTTCATCAGACCATAGGACATTCTCCCAGAACTCCTCTGGATCATCCAAATGCTCTCTAGCAAACTTCAGACGGTCCCGGACATGTACTGGTTTAAGCAGTGGGACACGTCTGGCACTGCAGGATCTGAGTCCATGGTGGCGTAGTGTGTTACTTATGGTAGGCCTTGTTACATTGGTCTCAGCTCTCTCCAGTTCATTCACTAGGTCCCCCCGCGTGGTTCTGGGATTTTTGCTCACCGTTCTTGTGATCATTCTGACCCCACGGGGTGGGATTTTGCGTGGAGCCCCAGATCGAGGGAGATTATCAGTGGTCTTGTATGTCTTCCATTTTCTAATTATTGCTCCCACTGTTGATTTATTCACTCCAAGCTGGTTGGCTATTGCAGATTCAGTCTTCCCAGCCTGGTACAGGGCTACAATTTTGTTTCTGGTGTCCTTTGACAGCTCTTTGGTCTTCACCATAGTGGAGTTTGGAGTCAGACTGTTTGAGGGTGTGCACAGGTGTCTTTTTATACTGATAACAAGTTTAAACAGGTGCCATTACTACAGGTAATGAGTGGAGGAAAGAGGAGACTCTTAAAGAAGAAGTTACAGGTCTGTGAGAGCCAGAAATCTTGATTGTTTGTTTCTGACCAAATACTACTTATTTTCCACCATAATATGCAAAAAAAATGATAAAAAAACAGACAATGTGATTTTCTGGATTTTTTTTTCTCAGTTTGTCTCCCATAGTTGAGGTCTACCTATGATGTAAATTACAGACGCCTCTCATCTTTTTAAGTGGTGGAACTTGCACTATTGCTGACTGACTAAATACTTTTTTGCCCCACTGTATATATGTATATATATATATATATATATGTGTGTGTGTGTGTAGTGACATATGTCTAGGGGTATATGTGTGTCTAGTGATAATGTAACACCTGTCCTGAAGGCAAGTCACACCTAGGTGTTAATAGGTACTTCCTTGGGACTAGTAGAAATTGTCTCCATATCACACCAGGAGGTCTAGCTAGAGCCAAGAAGAAGGTAACATTTGGCACCTCTGAGGTCTTGGAGGGGAGATGCTAAATTGCGGCCTGAGGTGATCTATTCCTGGGAACCTGGTCACAAGTGTCTCAAGAGGAAAATAATATATATTCATTAGTAGAGCGGCCGTGGCCAATCAACAAGCCAGCAATTATGATATTAACCTGAGGGGCCGGTCTAGAAACCTGACCTCAGACCAAAGTTATAAATTTAGGCTGCAGACATAGAATTGTGTTCACATGTGAGGGCAGCCTGAGAAGCTGATGTGTTCCACCAACTCCATTCACCCCCCCCCCTCAGGGAGCAGAAAGCAACTACCAGTTAGATGATTTTCTGTAAGTTTTCTCCTGTTTATTTTGATACTATTGTGCATAAGTTGTATGTCTTTTTATTATCATTTTTATACCTTTTCTTATTGTAAGCACTGGCCCTTTTGTTATTAAAGTATAAAACTTTAACAAGTTGAACCTTGAATGTTCTAAAAGAATCCATAGCCTAAAGTGTGTGAGCCTTATGAGTGAAAGACATATTTTTATTAGTATTATTATTTCTGGGACTCATCGCCCGTGTATTCGGTGAGTGGTGGCAGCGCGTATGAGCGGGTGTGTGGCCTGGGTCGGTGTGTGATTTATGCTCCCATTACAGCATAGGACAGAGGTTGAATGCTGGACTGAGAGTGGGGAGATAGATTAACCCTTGCAGGCACAACCCCAAGTCAGGTGTGAGAGCAGGCACGTGACGAATTAGTGACGCCACGGAGTAGGGATCCGTGACAGGCCCTATGAGTTTACCATTCAAATCATCTTAGTGAGTAAGAACATCTGAGAACATCTGAGAATATCACTCCCTTCACTAAAATGGTGTGGTGTGATGACACCAAGAGCATTTAAGGTTGCGATAACATAGACATTGATACAATTATTTCTGTTTATATGATTGATTCCCTTTAGTTAAAAGAGCTGCAGTGAGTTTCTAAAATCTTCCTTCCTTCCTTGTTGTCTTACGTATACAGTTGAAACCAGAAGTTTACATACACTATATAAAAAGACACATCTGCATGTTTTTCTCAATATCTGACATGAAATCAGAATAAACCTTTCCCGTTTTAGGTTAATTAGGATTACCATAATTATTAATATTTGCCAAATGCCAGAATAATGAGAGAGAGGGAATGTTTTAAGGCATTTTTATTACTTACTGCCGCTGATGTGTAAGGAGATAGAGAAGTGAGAAGACGCACACAGTTAATGCCTAACAGAGTGGCTGCAAGCGAATACCGCAATCTGCAGGTCAAAGATGATAGAAGAAGTGAAAACAGAATTACATTAGCAGGTACTCAAGAGTGAAATGCTTGTTCTCTCATTAAAGATACTGGAGGAGGCACAAGGCCATGTGATTGCTCTGATGCAGTTAGGAATTATAAAAGGCTCCAGATGGACACCAGGTGCTACTCCAGGACAGACCTCGGACACACAGCAGCTGACCCCCTAAGGGTTAGTAACCTGGAATGGCAAGGAAAGGGTGGGCACAGCAGATGCAGGCTGACACAGCTGGTATACAGGAAAGCATGGCAGGTGCAGGCAGGCACAGCTGGTATACAGGAAGGCACAGCAAGTACACTGGAAGTAACAACTGAAATACAGACAGGCACGGGGACCTGAGAACTAGCAAGCGTGTAGACTGGCTGACAGAACACATTTCTCAGGCACCTCCCAACAGGTGGAGGTGACTTAAATAATGTGTCTCCCAGCTATTGGCTGGCGACACTTTAGGACAGTGCGGTCTGTCTCTTTAAGAGACACAGGGAGTGCCCTACGGGCAGTGCCTGGGATCTGCCAGACATGCGGTACAGTGAGCTGGCTTATAGACACCATTACAAGAGAGCAGCCCTGAGTGAAGACCCAAGAGAGGCCAGACCCGAGTGAAGTCCCAAGAGAGACCAGCCCAGAGTGAAGACCCCAGAGAGACCAGACCTGAGAGAGACCAGACCCAAGATAGACCAGCCAGATTAAGAGCAGAGAGAAAGTAGATTAGGCCGTATCCGCAGTCGCTTCCAATGTAGACGTACGGTATAATGTGGGGATCGGTGCCATGCTTCAGGGAATGAAGGTGGCCAATGTGGCGAGTGGGCTGAGTGACTCACCAACCCGGGACTTGCGGCCTAGCAGGTAGTATAGTCAACCCCCATTAAGGCCTGTGTGACGTATTGTGTTGCCTAGAGAGTGATAACGGTGACGGGCCCACTAGTGACAGTGACACCCTGTGGTTTGAGGTATTAGGACTAAGACATCACTGACTATAGCAATTATTTATTCGCAACAATAGAGCAATAGTGTGTAAATATCATTTTGTCTATATCCTGTTTGTCTGAATTGCTGTATTCTTCTTGTAACATAACTTGATTCTTTGTCACTATTTGCATTATCCCCTGATATTGCGCCTAGGCACCCCATGGGTCACGATAAACGAATAAATAGTTGTTGGTTTAAGTACCACTGTCTCCTCATTGTCTGCGCTGTTGCATCCACGTACCTATCATAGGCACTTGCATACTATGTTTTTAGGCAAGTCCAGCCATTCTTAAGACATTGAAAAGTAAATAAACTCTGTTTTGGTTTGCATTTATTATTTTAAAAAACTGTATTTTTTCCCTTTAAATCTGAGCAGTAAAAGCCAAGAGGAGAGCGGCCTCGCCAGACATTTCACTTCTCTCTTAATATATGCAATCTTTATCACAAAAATGAGAAGTGGTTTGGAAATACTTGGGAGGCTTTGTTTATACTCAGGAGTATGTTTTGCTCAGCAGATATATGCTGCCTACCTTTTCTTGACGAGTTTAGTGAAGAAACACTTGCATAATTTTGAAGGAGGAGGCCGGCGAGAATGCAAAGACTGCAAATAGTTTAGTATTAAACCAATAAGCCGTGCCAAGAGCGGAGCTCCTTATTGCATCCAAGAATGTGCAAACACATCCAGCAGGAGAAATACAGGGAGGACTCAAGATTTGCTGCACACAGGGGTTTTGGGAACACTGGAGAAGAATGACTAAGTAACATTATAATTCCAGCAGAAAAGCATTTATTTATTCTTAGGTTACATTCACACATCCGTTTATTCTCGTCCTTGTGTCCTTTAAGGTCTCATTGATCCATTTGCACATTTGCGAAAAAAAAAGATCAATATGTCCAATCCGTGAACGTCAGAGCATGTCCTATTGTTACCTGTTTTGCGGATCAGGTATCAAAAGGTTCTGTTAAAAAAAACGCATTAAAAATGTTTCAAATCACTTTTACCTGTGTTTCATCCATTCTTAACTAATCTATTTCTACGTCAATCGATATGAAAAGTTCAGACGGTAAAGATGAGAGGATTGTTTCAATTTTGAATTTGCCTGTTTTGCTGAATTTTACCCAAATTTTTCAGAGGAAGACACTTTGCGAAACAAAGGTAATTTTTATTTTTCTGAAGAGCCTTTTTTAATTTTTATTTTTAGTACCTGTAAGGATTTCACTCACTCAGCTGCGACGGCTGACACTCAGGAGACGTGTTCCTTTAAAGTTCACTGGGTTTATTGCTTCATAAACCATGTTGCAAACAACAGAAAACAAATAGCCTTTGGTTCAGGTAAAGAAAAACAAGTGTCCAGTTCATCCGGCTCAGTCCTGAAGCCGTAACACACTCAGGAGGGTTTCACCTCCACACATATCTGCTGTGTAAAGGATTAGCCAGTCTTATAAAGAGCTAACACCACCCAGTAACCCATCACATGATTAGCCATGTGGTCTGACATTACCACAGGTCCTGAAACACATATACCAGATTATGTGCAAGAAAGAAATACTCCGGGCTACATTACAGCAACCAGGCACTTATGTGGCACATACCTCCCATCGACTACAAACCCTTTAGCCATGCTACATACCTCCCCCCTCTGCCTAAAGCCGTGGGGCTTGGCACTTTCCCCCACTAAACAAGGGATTCTCGATAGGGCATCCGCATTACCGTGCAGCTTTCCGGCCCTATGTTCCACATGGAAACTGAAGTCCTGCAGGGCTAAGAACCAACGGGTGACTCTAGCATTTCTACCCTTCGTTTCTCTCATCCACCTAAGCGGGGCATGGTCAGATACCAGTCTAAATTTACGTCCCAGCAGATAGTACCGCAATGTGTCCACTGCCCATTTTATGGCCAAGCACTCCTTCTCAACGACTGAGTAGTTCTTTTCAGACGAGGACAGCTTCCTACTCAGATAGAGAACAGGATGCTCCTCCCCATGTAGTTCTTGGGAAAGGACTGCTCCCACCCCAACATCTGAGGCATCTGTCTGAAGAATAAACTCTTTCTTGAAGTTTGGGGCCATCAGAACGGGTTGCTTACATAAAGCCTCTTTCATTTCTTGGAAGGCTGAATCTGTTTCTTCGGACCACTTAACCATTACTGATTTTGTCCCTTTTAGCAGGTCAGTCAGAGGCGCCGCCATTGTGGCGAAGTTTGGGATGAACCTCCTGTAATATCCCACGATTCCCAGGAAGGCTTTAACTTGCTTCTTGGAAACTGGTTTTGGCCATGTTTGAATTGCCTCCACTTTACTGATTTGGGGTTTTATTTCTCCATGACCCACTATGTATCCAAGGTACTTAGCTTCTTCTTTACCCAATGCACACTTCTTCGGGTTTATTGTAAATCCGGCCTCTCTTATAGCATCAAACACCGCTTGGACTTTCTCCAGATGACTCTCCCAGTCCGGGCTAAAGATGACGATATCATCTAGGTACGCAGCAGCGTATGCCTTGTGGGGTGCAAGGACTCTATCCATAGCCCTTTGGAAGGTGGCCGGAGCTCCCTGTAGGCCAAATGGCATCCGGACATACTGGAAGCATCCATCTGGTGTAGAAAACGCCGTCTTCTCCTTGGCTTCCTGTGCCATGGGGATCTGCCAATACCCCTTCGTCAAATCCAAGGTGGTTATGTACCTGGCGGGCCCAAGCCTTTCGATGAGCTCATCAACTCGGGGCATGGGATATGCGTCGAACTTGGAGACCTCATTCAACTTCCTATAGTCGTTGCAAAATCTCCACTCCCCATCAGGTTTTGGGACCAGGACAATTGGGCTCGACCAACCGCTCTTGGATTCCTCAATGACTCCAAGCTTCAACATACGCTCCACTTCCTTGGAGACTATTTCTCGACGGGCCTCAGGAATTCTATAGGGCTTCACGTTCATGCGCACATGGGGCTCTGTCAGGACCTCATGCTCTATGACCTTCGTGTACCCAGGCAACTCGGAAAACAAGTCCCTGTTTTTCTGGAGTAACTCCCGGCATTGCTGTTTCTGGGACTCCGATAGCGTCTCCGCTATAGTAACCGCTCCAACCTCATCTTCTGGGTTGCTTAACAACGATGGAGTTACTGTCGGCTCTCTATCTTGCCACGGCTTGATAAGGTTGACATGGTATACTTGGAATGGTTTCCGTCTTCCTGGTTGGTGAATTTTATAGTTTACTTCACCAAGTTTCTCGACAACCTCATATGGCCCTTGCCATTTGGCCAAGAACTTGCTTTCCACTGTCGGAACTAACACAAGAACTCGGTCTCCCGGATTGAATTGCCTCACTCTTGCAGACCGGTTGTAGACCCTGGCCTGAGCTTCTTGTGCTTGGAGAATGTGTTCTTTCACGATAGGCATCACCTTTGCAATCCTCTGCTGCATCAGGGCCACATGCTCAATGACGCTTCTGTGGGGCGTGACTTCGGCTTCCCAGGTTTCCTTGGCTATATCCAGGAGTCCTCGTGGATGTCGGCCATACAGAAGCTCAAACGGTGAGAAACCTGTGGAGGCCTGTGGAACTTCACGAATGGAAAACATCAAATAGGGTAAGAGACAATCCCAGTCTCTACCGTCTTTCTCTATAGCTTTTCTCAGCATGCTCTTCAGTGTCTTGTTAAATCTCTCAACAAGGCCATCTGACTGGGGATGGTACACCGAGGTCCTCAACTGGGAGATTTTCAGGGCTTTGCATAGTTCCCTCATCACCTTGCTCATGAAAGGTGTCCCCTGGTCAGTCAGGATCTCCTTCGGCAGACCTGTCCGGGAAAAGACATGGACCAACTCGCGAGCTATACTCTTTGAAGAAGAATTTCTCAAGGGAATTGCCTCAGGATAGCGTGTGGCGTAGTCCAGGATGACTAATATATACTGATGGCCCCGGGCTGATTTAACTAAGGGACCGACCAAGTCCATGGCAATTCTCTCGAATGGCACCTCAATAATGGGCAGTGGCACAAGGGGGTTCCGGAAATGAGGAGTGGGAGCAGTTAGCTGACATGTAGGGCAGGACCTGCAATAGTTCACTATTTCCCGGTGGCACCCAGGCCAAAAGAACCTCTGCACAACCCGTTCCTGCGTTTTTTCCACCCCTAGGTGTCCACCCAAGATGTGTGAATGGGCCATGTCCAACACCTTCCGTCTATATGGACCCGGCACTACCAACTGCTCTACCAAGTCCTCCCTTATTTTCGTGACCCGGTACAACAACTCCCTGCTCATTAGAAAATGGGGAAATCTTGTGTCTGCCCCCGGCTCCTGTACCACCCCGTCAATAACTGTGACATTATTAAAGGCTTCCCTCAGAGTGGGGTCCCTATGTTGGGCAGTCCCAAAATTTTCACCGGATACCTCTAACTCCAGAATGTCAGATGCAGGGGACACTTCCTCCTCATCTCCAGCCAGGACACAAAAAGGAAATCTGTCTGACTCTGGGTGTGGCACCACCCTTCCCGGGTTCACTGGTTCCCTACTCTTGCTAGGGAGCTCAGAACCTTTCCCCCACAAATCCCAAAACAAACAGAAATCCCGGCCAATAATTATAGGGTGCAACAAGTCCTGAACGACGCCGACTATGTGGGACTCCGTGCCACATGTCGTTTCAATGTTCACACTGGCCACAGGGTAGTCCTTTGCATCACCATGTATGCACCGCACTCCGACCTTCTTTCCCGGGAGCAGGTGGAGAGGAAAAGTGGCCCTCACCAGGGTCACTAGGCTCCCCGAGTCTAACAGTGCCGTTACTGCTTGACCGTTCACCTTCACGGGACATGCTTGAGGTCCCTCGTTGGGCGGAGAGTTCACACTGCAAGCTGGATACGCATAGTATGAACAACGGCGTCCCATGCTGCAGTCCATCTGCTCAGTGGTTTGGGAACAACGGGCAGCTATATGTCCTGGCTTGTGGCACCTCCAACAAATAATATCACCCGTGGGGACCTTGGGCACCACCTCCCCCGCCCTTTGTGACCTTGGACGCACCACCCCTTTTTGGGACTCAGCTGCCTTCTGGGATCCCCAGTACGGCATGGGCTGCCTCCCGAAGGAGCCTTCCAACCCTTGGTACCTCTCAACCAGTCCGATCAGCTCGTCGGCATTCTGGGGATCACCCTGGGCAACCCAAGACTGTATAGGCCTCGGGAGGGAATGGACAAACCGATCCATCATCACCCGTTCTACCATCTGTGCAGGCGCAGAGGATTCTGGCTGCAGCCATTTCTGGACCAGGTGCAACAGATCAAACATTTGGGAACGAGGTGGTTTGTCCCAGTGATAGCCCCAGGAGTGAACTCGCTGTGCCCTGACAGTCAGTGTCACCCCCAAACGTGCGAGAATCTCGGCTTTCAATTTGTGATACTCTTTGGCATCCTGCAAGGTCAAATCATAGTACACCTTCTGGGGTTCTCCCGTCAGGTATGGCGCAAGTACCTCTGCCCACTGCTCTGGAGGAAGTTTTTCCCTCTCAGCGACCCTCTCAAACACCGTCAGGAAGGCCTCAACATCATCCCCGGGAGTCATTTTCTGCAACGCGCGTCTTACCGTTTTCCGGACGTGGGTGTCATCAGCCAAACCTGGGGTTGGGGCGCTCGCCTTGCCCTGGATGGCGGTTGCCAGAAGCTGCATCTGCTGCTGATGCTCCTGCTGGCTCTGCTGCATCTGCTGCCGTTGCTCCTGCTGGCTCTGCTGCATCTGCTGCTGGCTCTGTTGTAACTGCTGCCGTTGCTCCTGCTGGCTTTGTTGCATCTGCTGCCGTTGCTCCTGCTGGCTCTGTTGTATCTGCTGCATCAACAGCCTGTTGGTCTCTTGCTGCCTTTGCTCCTGCTGGCTCTGCCTTTTCTCCTGCTGTGACTGCATCTGGACCAATTGTTTCAGCAGGTCCTCCATTTTCTCCGGCAATGCTTGCTGGCTTGCAACAGCCTTGACCCAGGACATTCAAAATAAACTCACGTCTCCGCTGGGAACGCTGCTCGCACGTCTCCACCAATTGTAAGGATTTCACTCACTCAGCTGCGACGGCTGACACTCAGGAGACGTGTTCCTTTAAAGTTCACTGGGTTTATTGCTTCATAAACCATGTTGCAAACAACAGAAAACAAATAGCCTTTGGTTCAGGTAAAGAAAAACAAGTGTCCAGTTCATCCGGCTCAGTCCTGAAGCCGTAACACACTCAGGAGGGTTTCACCTCCACACATCTCTCTTGTGTAAAGGATTAGCCAGTCTTATAAAGAGCTAACCCCACCCAGTAACCCATCACATGATTAGCCATGTGGTCTGACATTACCACAGGTCCTGAAACACATATACCAGATTATGTGCAAGAAAGGAATACTCCGGGCTACATTACAGCAACCAGGCACTTATGTGGCACATACCTCCCATCGACTACAAACCCTTTAGCCATGCTACATACCGTAGATTCCTGAGATAGTTTTCAATGTTTTTGCTTACTGCCAGCTTTTTGTAGCATTTTTCCAGCGTTTAGGGTGCATCTTTTTTTTTTACGTAATTTTCCCAATTTTTTTTCTTTACCTCATTCAATTATGAAACACAAATGCTGAAAAAAATGCTTATAAAGACATTTGGGTTCTTCCCATTGACTTGTAGTGTAAAGCATAGAGCGTCTTCAGAGTGGAGACCGCCTGACGAATGGTCCGTTCTCTTCTTTTAACCTCTTGTCGGCTTTGGAAACCTGAAGTTGTTAAAAGACGCTCAAAATACTGAACACGTGAACAGTAAGTCGCTTTTACATAGAAATGCGTGTGTTCTTTCTTCTGAGCATTTAGTAAGTGTTTTTTTTTCGAGTGGGTTTCAGAGTGGACCCCACCTAGAAAAAAATATTGTGTTCACGTATCCTGATGGTGAATTCACAAGCTGCTGAAAATAACTTTTTTGGGTGCAGGATGTGCGCGGAAATTGGCAATTGTGATTTTTTTTTAAATCCACGGCATGTCAATAACTATTGCGGAAATGCAGCTTTTTGTTTTGTGTTTTACTCATTCATTTCAATGGGTACTCTAAATCCGCAGGTAAAGCGCTGGCCTGACAATGTTTTGTTGCATTTTTTGGTGGGTACAGCTAATAGCGTCAGACAACGAGGCCACTATGGGGTCCATGAGTTTGGGGGGCCTGGTGCCGATAGTAGATTCCCACAGCCCGACTTTTAACTGTAGCCGCATAGCCGCACTGTATACAGTGTGGAGGATTGTGTGTGCACCACTAGACTTTATGGAGGACCCTCATACTGTATGGAGGGCTTTTGGGTTCATCATATTGTGTAGAAGGCTGTTTTGGTGCCATCATACTGTGTCTGGGGGACTATGGGCGAAACGTTGGAATTACTGTGGGGGATCGCACTTTGCGTGGGATACTGTAGGGTCATCATACTGTGTGTGTAGAGGGTACTGTAGAGGTATGTTACTGTGATTGGGGGGCACATTTGTTGGCAACATACTTTTTGGGGGCCACGAAAAGGGTATCTTGTGGTGTTGGAACACTAAGGCTGGTTTCACATTTGCGTTTTTTTGGGCGTTTTTGCGCAAAAAAACTCAAAAAATGCATGCCTTTTTTCCCCTATACTTAACATTAAAAACTCATGCGTTTTTTGCATGCGTTTTGATGCGTTTTGACAACGCATGCGTTTTTTCTCTTCACGCGTTGTGTTGCAGAAATGCAACATGTAGTAATTTTAGCTGCAAAAAAACCGTATTGATGTCTATGTAAATGCATGCATTTTTAAACACATGTGTTTGCATGCGTTTTTATAGAAAAACACAAGAATACACACTGAAAAGCCACCCCCCAACCCTAACCCTAAGGGATCCTAACCCTAAGGGTTAGGGTTAGGATCCCTAGGGTTAGGGTTAGGATCCCTAGGGTTAGGGTTAGGGTTAGAGTTAGGGTTAGGGTCCCTAGGGTTAGGGTTAGGGTCCCTAGGGTTAGGGTTAGGGTCCCTAGGGTTAGGGTTAGAGTTAGGGTTAGGATCCCTAGGGTTAGGGTTAGAGTTTGTGTTAGGGTTAGGGTTTGTGTTAGAGTTTTTGTTAGAGTTTGTGTTAGAGTTTGTGTTAGGGTTAGAGTTTGGGTTAGGGTTAGAGTTTGTGTTTTAAAGTTTGGGTTAGGGTTAGAGTTTGTGTTTTAGGGTTAGGATCCCTAGGGTTACTAGGGATCCTAACCCTAACCCTAGGTATTTCTGTTTATAGTGGGTTTTCTAGTTGATTTTGATGATTGGCAGCTGTCACACACTTCTCATCATGCGTTTCAAAAACGCAAACGCAGGAAAAAACGCATGTAAACGCTTCAAAAAGCATCGTTTGTGTTAAAACATGCAAAAACACATGCGCCTAAAAAACGCAGCGTTTAAACGCATTTAAACGCGTTTTTTCACTAAATGCGTTTGCGTTTAAAACGCTGCGTTTTTAAACGCAAATGTGAAACCAGCCTAAGGGGTACAAAATTTGGGGATTCGTTCTTCTGTTTCCTGCTGAACATTACTTTTTTTTTAAATAAAAAGGCAGGAATAAGTGCGGAAAACATGCGCAAATACGAAATGTCATTTCAGTTTAGAATTCCAAGTGTAAAAGCTGCACCAAATATGCAACGTGTGAACCCAGGGTCACAAAACGGATTACATTGTTGGGTAGGGACACAAACGATAAGTTTCATCAGGCCCATGGGTGTGGTGCTAGGTGGGGGATAATGTGGACGATCGGTGAACTTGCAGCCTCATTTATATCCAAAGATAATTTACTCTGTGATGAAAAAGCTTTACGATAAAACAAATAAGGCCATTAAAAATCAGTTAATTTCCTGCCTGCTTGGATGTCAGGAGTTTATAAAGGATGAGATATGCCGGGGGTGGAAGGGTATGGGGCTGGGGTTACATGGAAACTTCGGCTGTAACACAAACCAATAAGCTCCATGCTGCCTTGCAGTGTGATGCCAGTGAGTGCGGACGCAATGTGACTTACAAGGTAGAACAACTTCCACAAACAAGTCATAAAAATTAACTATTTCTTGCTCGTCACATTCGCAGCACCCAACAGGTTCGCAATGTGTCCCCATTCACTTAAGCTTTGAAAATGTCTTTTAGTGTGTACAGTGCACAATTACAGGGAATCTGTCAGCAGGACTGCACTGCCGGCCTTCCCACATACTATTTATATGCTCGTATAGCTCTTTTAAAGACAAGTCCAGCAATACCTTTACATGGCCAGTCTGTTCCTCCATAACAGAGAAAGCAGCGTTTGAATTAATATGCAAACGACGCTGAAGAGCTATGGTAGATCTGAAGCCTCTGTCACTGCAGCTCTGTTCTCCATCCTCGCCTCCTTCTGCTTGATTGACAGTTTCTATGCTGTGTCACTTCAGGCAAAGGAGCAGTCAGTCAGCAGGAGGAGGCGGTGCTGGGCGGGGAATAGAGCTGGAGTGACAGAGGCTTCAGATCTACCATAGCTCTTTAGCCTAATTTTCTTAACAATTCAAAGCCCTAATTTCTCCATAAAGGAAGAACGGGCCATGTATATATATTGCTGAACTTGTCTTTAAAAGAGCTACATGCACATAAAAATAGTTTCGGGGGTGAAATCCTGCTGACAGATTCTTTTAAATAGGTATATTTAATTACAGAAAATTTTGCTCATGATGAATGACTGTTTACAATATTTCAATCATTATGTGAACTTTTTATTGTCTCCTTTATTTACTTTCTGCCACTTTATACTGTCCAGTACATTGAATAATTATGCATATTACTACCTGGAGACCCCGAACAAGCTGCTGTTGATGGATCTGTACTTTTGTATTATGCGTTTTTCTTCATTACTTGTGCTGGCTCAGTGGTATGTTCATTTTTTGGATTGTGTGGGGAACATTGATTCATTAATATCTCATGATTCAGTGCAGGCCTATCCATAAAGGTTTTTTTTACATGATCCAGAAATGAAATGGTAAAGAACTTACTAAGAGACTTAAACAATAGACTTTACTCATTGCAGATCAACAAATAATCATAAGACAGCATTGCATTCATCATATCCACAAACTGCTGCTCCCCGAAACATAAGTACTAAAAAAAAAATCCTTTACTTTTTCTCCCAGGGTGTATAAACTCTCCAACACTCAAGAGTATATAATACAGAAGACGAAGCAGTGCAGTGGCACGGACTAACAACCCCGGGGATTATATGGAGTAATCTCGTGTAATGAGATTATATTATACAGGCGGATGATGTATTGCTGATGCGTCTATTCACAGAGTTGACCTAATTTTATGCCTGTGAAATAATTAATTTATTTTGTGATGTTTATATGTTGATTTCACCAAAGGGACCTAATTCACTTTAAGCTACGTTCACACAATAAGCTTTTGGTGAGTTTTTGACAATGCAGAATTTCTGAACATATCATTTAGTTTAGGTTACTTGTGGCATTTAATTGCGTTTCTTTAATATGCATTTTTATCTTGTTTTTGATGCTGCATTTTTTTACCTTGGACTTGTGATACGTCCCTGCCTTTGATGCAGGCTCCGGCGCTGAGCCCGCATGTTTCCCTACACATGACAGCTGATCTGTTCAGCTGTCATGTGCCCCTAACAGCCGCGGGTGGATCCGAGATCCCATGCGCAGCTGTTAGCAAGTTAAATACCGCTGTCAATCACTGATGGCGACATTTAACACGAGACAGCCGGAAGTGCATCACAAGTCCCGCTCATCGACGTCTCGGTCACATGATAGTTAGTGATGAGCGAATAGCATTGTTGCTCGGGTCTCACTGAGCACGCTCGGGTGATCTCCGATTATTTGTTAGTGCTCGGAGATTTAGTTTTTGTCAATGCAGCTGTATAATTTACGGCTGCTAGCCAGGCTGAATACATGTGGGGATTCCCTAACAAACAGGCACTCCTCGCATGTATTCAGCCTGTCTAGCAGCCGTAAATCATGCAGCTGCGTCGACAAAAACTAAATCTCCGAGCACTAACAAATACTCGGAGACCACCCGAGCGTGCTCGAGAAAACCCGAGCAACGAGTACACTCGCTCATCACTTGTGATAGTGAGTCTCAGATGGCCTTTCATGACAGTGGGGGGTCAGCAGAAGACTCCCATTCTTGTCATTGTGAATCTCATATGAACGCTGGCCCAAGAATCACTTCTATGTGTATCACAGGTGAACGGATGATCGCAGCTTCAAGTCCTCTAAGTGGACAATTGAAATCGGTAAAAAGTAAAAAAAAAATTATACATACGGTATACATATATATACAGTATAGACCAAAAGTTTGGACACACCTTCTCATTTAAAGATTTTTCTGTATTTTCATGACTATGAAAATTGTAAATTCACACTGAAGGCATCAAAACTATGAATTAACACATGTGTAATTATATACTTAACAAAAAAGTGTGAAACAACTGAAATTATGTCTTATATTCTAGGTTCTTCAAAGTAGCCACCTTTTGCTCTGATGACTGCTTTGCACACTCTTGGCATTCTCTTGATGAGCTTCAAGAGGTAGTCACCGGAAATGGTTTTCACTTCACAGGTGTGCCCTGTCAGGTTTAATAAGTGGAATTTCTTGCCTTATAAACGGGGTTGGAACCATCAGTTGTGTTGTGCATAAGTCTGGTGAATACACAGCTGATAGTCCTACTGAATAGACTGCTAGAATTTGTATTATGGCAAGAAAAAAGCAGCTAAGTAAAGAAAAACAAGTGGCCATCATTACTTTAAGAAATGAAGGTCAGTCAGTCCGAAAAATTGGGAAAACTTTGAAAGTGTCCCCAAGTGCAGTTGCAAAAACCATCAAGCGCTACAAAGAAACTGGCTCACATGAGGAAAGGAAGACCAAGAGTCACCTCTGCTTCTGAGGATAAGTTTATCTGAGTCGCCAGCCTCAGAAATCGCAGGTTAACAGCAGCTCAGATTAGAGACCAGGTCAATACCACAAAGAGTTCTAGCAGCAGACACATCTCTACAACAACTGTTAAGAGGAGACTTTGTGCAGCAGGCCTTCATGGTAAGATAGCTGATAGGAATCCACTGCAAGGACAGGCAACAAGCAGAAGAGACTTGTTTGGGCTAAAGAACACAAGGAATGGACATTAGACCAATGGAAATCTGTGCTTTGGTCTGATGAGTTCAAATTTGAGATCTTTGGTTCCAACCACCGTGTCTTTGTACGACGCAGAAAAGGTGAACGGATGGACTCTACATGCCTGGTTCCCACCGTGAAGCATGGAGGAGGAGGTGTGATGTGTGGGGGTGCTTTGCTGGTGACACCAGCAAAATTGAAGGCAAAATTGAAGGCATACTAAACCAGCATGGCTACCACAGCATCTTGCAGCGGCATGCTATTCCATCCGGTTTGTGTTTAGTTGGACCATCATTTATTTTTCAACAAGACAATGACCCTAAAGACACCTGCAGGCTGTGTAAGGGCTATTTAACCAAGAAGGAGAGTGATGGGGTGCTATGCCAGATGACCTGGCCTCCAGAGTCACCAGATCTGAACCCAATCAAGATGGTTTGGGGTGAGCTGGACCGCAGAGTGAAGGCAAAAGGGCCAACAAGTGCTAAGCATCTCTGGGAACTCCTTCAAGATTGTTGGAAGACCATTCCCAGTGACTACCTCTTGAAGCTCATCAAGAGAATGCCAAGATTGTGCAAAGCAGTCATCAGAGCAAAAGGTGGCTACTTTGAAGAACCTAGAATATAAGACATAATTTCAGTTGTTTCACACTTTGTTGTCAAGTATATAATTCCACAAGTGTTAATTCATAGTTTTGATGCCTTCAGTGTGAATTTACAATTTTCATAGTCATGAAAATATAGAAAAATCTTTAAATGAGAAGGTGTGTCCAAACTTTTGGTCTGTACTGTATATATATTAAAAAAAATCTAAAAACACAAATTCAAATCACCCTCCTTTTGCCCCATTCAAAATAAAATGAAAAAAATAAACACAATTGGTACGGCTGCATTCAGAAATGCCCACTGTATCAAAATATACAACAAATTAATCCGATTGGTAAGTGACATAAGGAGAAAAAAAAATCAGAACGGCAGAATTACGTTTATGTAATAACAGGCAATCAAAACATTGTATCTACCTCAAAATCATATCAATAAGAACGTCAGCTTAGGGCACAAAAAGTAATCCATTACCCATCCCCAGACCCCGAAAAATGGAGATGCTATGGGTCTCGAAAAATGGCACCGTAAGCAAAGTTTTTGTGTTCTTTTCTTTTTTCACCACTTAAATAAAACAGAACCTATACATGTTTGGTATCTACTAACTCGAACTGACCTGCAGAATCATAATAGCTCATCAGTTTTAGCATATAGTGAAAATAGTAAATAAAAACCCCAAAACACTATTGTGGAATTGCACTTTGTTTTTGCAGTTTCATCGCACTTGGAATTTTTTAGCCGTATTCCAGTACGCTATATGGTAAAATCAATGGTGTCATTCAAAATTACAACTCATCCTGCAAAAAAACCAAAAAGCCCTCATATGGCCATATTGACAAAAAATAAAAAAAGTTCTGGCGACGCTTCAGTTACCGCTCAGTACATAGTAATCAGCAGCTGTAACGGCGCCCCAGCACTGACAGCCAGCTCTACAGTGAGTCAGTACAGAGACAGCTGTCAGTCAGTGCTGGGACATTGTTGCAGCTGCTGCTCACTATGTACTGTATTGTAGAACAAGACGTGCACTCTCGCTATGGGTGGTGCAGACTGAACACGGAGGGATGCTCCAGATTATGGTCATACAACAACAGTCGCACTCAAATAAAGGTTTTCGGAGATTTGATTTTTGTCTCAAAAAATTGGGGTTTTCTTTATTACAAACACCAAAATAAAGGTAGCACCGCAGTGTTTTCAAGGTAGGTAACGTTTCAGCCCACAGGGTCTTTCTCAAACCTTAGAATTGTAGGAGCGGACACACCACCACCGCAGACACCAGTATCCTCACAGCTACAGCCCTGAACGGGACTCCTACACCCACCCAGGGATCTAAGTCCTTCGCTCCGCTCCTACAATTCTAAGGTTTGAGAAAGACCCTGTTGGTCAAAACGTTACCTACCTTGAAAACACTGCGGTGCTACCTTTATTTTGGTGTTTGTAATAAAGAAAACCACAATTTTTTGAGACAAAAATCAAATCTCTGCTCACTATGTACTGAGCAGTGACTGAAGCTCTGCCAGCCGTGCCTCTATGACTGAAAGCTGGAGGCTGCCACAGTCTTCTGTCATGGCCAGGGCATCACTATTGCAGCTGGAAGAGACGGCGCTGGAACGGCTGGGGTTCCCCTGATGGGTAATGCTTATAGTCTCATACACCTCAGATGTTTGTTGGCCAGCAGCTGTCTCTCCCGAGCTAGGCTCACCTAAGTGTTCTAGTATTCTCCATGAGGAGATCGGAGACTCTGCTGGCAGAGGCTTATTTAATGCACTCCCAGGCACTTGGATATTCTGAAAGGGAACGACCTCTCTAAATTTATTATTTTAAAGAATGAATGACCCATGGTGCAATTTGACGACCCCTTTAAACTCCTAACTGGTATGTAATAAATAGTGATGAGCGAACGTGCTGGGATAAGGTGTTATCTGAGCATTCTCATGTGCTAATAGAGCAGTGTTTCCCAAACTCCAGTCCTCAAGGACCCCACAGGTCATGTTCTCAGGATTTCCTTACTATTGCACAGGTGGTGGAAGTTTCATCAAGCCCTCAGGAATTCTCTCACCTGTGCAACACTATGGAAATCCTGAAAGTATCAGCTGTGGGGTCCGTGAGGACTGGAGTTTGGGAAACACTGTAATAGAGTGTCTTCGGCGTGCTCGAATAATATGTTCGAGTCCCCGCAGCTGCATGTCTCGCGTGTTTGTTAGGCAATCCTTTCATGTGTTGTGGCTGTCGAACAGACGTGAGACATGCAGCCGCGGGGACTCAAACATGCCGAAGACACTCAGTTAGCACCCGAGAATGCTCGGATAACACCTTATCCGGACACGTTCGCTCATCACTAGTAATAAAGAGCAGTATGCTAACAACGGATAAAAGTTGAGGAACTTCTCAGTTGTGTCTAAGATAGGCAGCAGAGGGTACGGTGCCCTAACCCTGACACTCAGATCAGTCAGAGCCAGGTTTGTTCACATCAATCAGGACGTTGAGAAATCATAAGACTTGGACTGGGAAAATATGTGGCTTTGGAAATAAACTAACAGGTTTAGGAACATTCTGCACTGGGTGCTTGTAGAATGCCAGGAATGTTATTATACATAGCTGTCACTTGTACACAGCGGGCTCGTCCGCAGTCAGTGGTCAGTTAAGGTACATGAGGATACCAGAGCCTTGTAACATCATCTCATCAGAATTCACACAGAGCTGTTTAAAGTGTTCAAAAAAACAACCAGTTTTACAAGCAGAATCAGCTTTGAGAACGGTTCCTTCTTTGAGATTTTCTTTTTTCTGAAGTGACTTAAGAGTTTTTGAAACACTTAGAGTATGTACACGTGACTTTTTTTTTCAGACAGATTCGGAAAAATCTGAAAAAGCGTTGCAAAAGCCCCCTAAAATGAACATAATACACAGCAATGTAAAAATGACAGACGCTGCTGTGCACAAGTTCCATTATGCGTCACTTCTTTCTTGATAATTCTTTATTTAAGCATATTACATATAGAAATTAGAGCACAGTGACGAGTTGTAGAGTACAATGTAGATTTTGTCACAAAGTCACCAAAAAGCCTCTGAATACATACAACAACTAATAACATCGGTGAAGCACCTAGAGAATCAGGTACTAACTAGAGTTGAGCGAATTTGTTCGGATTCGGTCCCGTATGCAAACGGCATCGTATATTGTTTTTGCAATATTCGTCGAACACAGCCGAACGTCATTAGAGTCAATGGGAGTGGAATTTACCGAATATGTTCGGAACCGATCATCAAACATACATTCGGCATGAATAGGGTACCAATATAGCACGAATATGGCAAACTCAGATTCGGTGACCAAATCCGAACAAATCTGCTCAACTCTAGTCCTATCTATAGATAGGATGGGGTAGGCTGATAATAAGAGAGGCAAAATTACACTGTTTATATAACTGTATATAGAGGTCATGAAATTTTGAACTTGAGTTTGATTATATTAGATGAGCCATATGGGCCGTATATACAGCCGTGAAAAAATATCAAGCCTGCGTGATATTTTTCACGGCTTATGGACACGGCCCCCATTGAAAATCAATGGGGCTGCAAAAACAACGGAAGCTTGCTTTTGCGGTGCACCATTAACACTGTGATTGTGGAATGCCGTTATTTTTTTCAATACTTTTCCCCTAGTATTCAAAACCAGAAAAATTGCGATCCGCAAGATTTTTGCTGCCCGTTTTTGCAGCAGACCGTGAACATTACGACAATACGGCCTGCAAAAAAGGCCCTCAAAAATAGGCTGCAAAAATCACTGCAAGTGTAAAAGAAGCCTAAGAGGATTAGATGTTTGGAGGCCCCTAGTAGCAATGCTAGTAGGTCGTGTCTTTTGGGTTTATAATGTTTTGTTGGGCAGGACAGTAAGACTTTTGGTGGCTTTAAAGTATGGTTGATCAGGCCTATTTCCTCACCTACTGTATCCTCACCCATCCCTTGTAGATTGTGAGCCCTTACGGGCAGGGTCCTCTCTCCTCTTGTACCAGTCGTGACTTGTATTGTGATTGTATTGTGTGTAAGATTATTGTACTTGTTTTTATTATGTATCCCCCTCCTCACACGTAAAGCGTCGTGGAATAAATGGCGCTATAATAGTAAATAATAATAATTTCCTTCAAAGTTGACTATTTTGGCCCAGAAAGGCCTTATCTTGAGACAAAACCAAAACACATAGGACATATTCCCTTTATGATATATGCATCTCCAGCAAAGATTAGAATCAATTAAACCAAAGTGATGCAAGAGTTCCAGAGTTCTGTACCAATGGGTCAAAATTTTATACAAAATTTCTTGCAGAAGTGTAGATCTGGAGAACTCATGTGAATTGGCTAAGACAGAATCAACTTCAAATATAGACAAGGAGGTATTTATTTCTTTTTCCCAGGAATAAGTAACGGTTGTTTTTTGGGGGGTCAATGGTGAGATCAAAAGATTATAAATCCCTTTAGGAATGGGAAAGTTTGCAAAGTAAATCAAGCCAAGATGACTTTTATGTAGTAGGGAATTTTGATTTGAACCTGGAAAGGATATGAATTACCGTATATGGTTTTATTGTAGAAAATTAGAGGGGCGAATGGGGGTCTCATTTGGCCATGAGTCCAGCATAGGAATTTTGTTGGATGAAAATTGTGAAATGGTGTACTTGGGTAGGCCCGCCCAAAGGTTCTAAGGATCTGAATTCATACTTCCTGGTATTTGGCTTTGACAAAACTTGACTGATACAAGAAGGTACAGATTACAAGCATTTTTAGAGAGTTTCCGCAATGTATGTGCATTTTTTTTACCTGTGGATTTTCTCCATCTAATGCAACTCTATGGGGAAAATCTGCACAGAAAGGGAGAATGACATGTTGTGTATTTTAAAAATGCACTGCAGGTCAGTTTATGCAGCGTATAGAAAAATCACGTTAGGCATGGGATTTCTATAAATCACATCCACTTTGCTGGAACTGTAGAACGCTGCGATTTTTTTTACGCTACGAACATCTGCAGAGTCAAAAACTCACAAAAAAAGTAATCGTGGGAACTTAACCTTACAAGAGGAATGAATAGGAAGAGTCTTTCTAGTGCTTTTGACTAGTGATTCAGGCTTTGTTTTTTTAAGCAGACCTCCTACAAAAGAAACTCTGTGTGCACATAACCCTACAGATTTGCCCAGTACTGGTCGGGATTTTTGTAGTCCCTGCAGCCCTTTCTCTCAGACTACAATTCCACGATGAGTTTTTCACACTGCGTATTTTTTAAAAAAATGTAAGTAATCTATTTTATAAAATTGGTGCAGAAAATCTGCAACATCCAAAAAAAACTCACCAAAAGCTCATGGTGGGAATGAAACCTTATAGTTATGCTATTAGGATGGTTTTCTAACGGAACAATCGCATTGTAAGGCCAAGATCACTCGTCCATATTTTCAGTCCCAGTGCGGTCGGTGAAGATGAGCGATTTTTTTTTCGCTGACTGAATCTGAATGGGAAAAAAAAAGCATGAACTAGTTTCTTCCGTGTGTCAGAGGAGGCTCACCCAATTCAAGTCGATGGGTGCCAAAAAAACCCCAAAAAACAATTGTGTTCCAAAACGGAACGTCCGATTTTTACAGATACATTGCAATTTTTTAACATGGGAAACTGTATGTGGTCTTGAAAATATTTAATAACTGCTGGCGCATAAAATCAGATTGCACATGGAGGACAAGTAAGAAAATAAAAAAATCGTCTGAGTTTCATCCAGAAAACTTTTTTTGGTGATTTTTTTTTAATGTTTTTTATCTGTGGATGAGCTTTTGTAATGTGTTTTATATAGTTTACTATACTGTAATTAAAGAAATTATACTATTTGACTCCCGCCACATCTTAAAATGCAATATACGTACTGTATACGCTCACCGAGAAATCTCTTACTCGGCATTGGATCAAAGCTCCAATCGTGATTATTTTGGCAGCTAAATGGTTAATCAATTGCTTAAATATATTGAGATTACGGTACTTCTTTTAGAAAATAACAAGGCTTCAAAAATGTACATTACATTTTGTTTTTACCCAGTGCAGCATGAAATAAAATGACTTCTTAATACCTGGAAACCATCAACAAGCAGATCAACCCTTGCTGACAGATCTTATTACAGCAGGTTTGTGTTTTGTGTGAACACACTTGTCTGACATGTACACAGTGGTGTAACCTGAAGCTTGTGGGACCCAGTATGAAATCTTCAACTGAGCTCCCAACTATTTCAGGCCATAAATAGTGTTAGTCTTCTCATTTACAAAAAAATCTCTCTCTATTGATAACTATTAACTGTCTTTCTATTAAATATAAATATTATATATATATATATGTATAACTTTATTTATTAACAGAACTATGAGATGTTTTCCACCTGGGCGCAAGCGTCGGGATCCTGGCTCTCAGTATGACTTTTTAAAACAAAAATCAAAAAGAGGCAACGCTCCAAGGGGGCGTAATTGGCCTAAGATCAATGATTCAGGCCTAGGTGCTTGCAAAAAAAGGCCTAAGTACCCAAGTATCCAGTGGCGGGCACAGACAGAGGAGGTATATGGACCCCTCTTTGTGGCTGTGATAGAACCGGCTTGCTGTATTGAAGGTGGAAGTGGCGGCCTTATTACTCCGGACCCTGTGCTGCTGCACACCAATGCACCAATGATATGTCCGAGCGCCCCTGGCTCAGATGTCACACATGGGCCAATAAAGTCCTTACAATTTTTGCATTTATCCCCTTGGAGCACCTCTTTTTGATTTCTATCTATTGAAAAATAAAAGCAACACTTTTTAATGTAATGATGGGTAGAAAGTCTCCAAGGTTACCACCAAAACCTCTTGTATACAAATCCAAAAACGGTGGCACCACTCCAAGCCCCCGATTAAAATCAATTTTCTCACTATCTGGCTTTGGAGTGCTGCCCCCATTTTTGTGTATCTATCTATGCTGACATGTATCTCCATTTGCTTCTACGTGAACATAGAAGCTTAGATATTAATATAGATAGATTTTTAATGTTGTTTTCCTGTATCGATTTTTACAAGTTTTCATTACATATACTGGACACGAGACGCATCATGTAAACAACCTGCTATCTATTAATAACCTTGAATATTCATATAGTATTTTATGTAGAAAGATTCTGTCAGAAACCATTGCGCCCAGTGTAATGTGCGAAGCCCTGTGGGTGCCACCTGCCCCGAGCTCTGTGGGTGCCGCTTGCCCCGAGCCCTTGTACCTCCTCTCATTGTCCTGTCCTCATACACAAGCTGTGTGATCTCAGGCCTAGCAGCCATTGTGACTATCCAGGCTCATTGAATTTCATGTCAGTAACAAGGAACCAATAAAATAATGACTCTTACCTTATATATGGGGAATTTACAGCATCGTGAGGGTCTCCGTGAGGTATGAATCATTCAAAGTGGGCATTTCATGAAAGGAACACATTCTCCGTGGTAGTTTCTTCCACACACAGCTAAGTCCTAATCAGATTTCTGTAATCCTTTGTTTCAACATGGAGCGGCCCTAGAAGCACAATATCACACACACAACTTCCAGGGAAAACAGACTTATTAATGTGCAGACCGGAGACCGAAGCCCCCAATTCTCTGGATAAAAAACGGTCAGATACACAGCGGCGCGCTGGGAAATAATCAGACGACCTCCGCCCTGCACTTATGGTGACCCCCAGAAGAAAGGGACAGGTGTCAGCACCAATTAGGATATTAAATTATGAAAGCCAATAGTCTGCAGAATCTTAAGTCGCAGACACCTGACCTAAGTGCGTGCTGTGGCCTCACCGGTTACACGATAAGCCGGCGCACAAGCCTGACATGCTCCGAATCCCGTCCGGCATGTGCCCATATATTGATCTGGTAAATAATTGTCTAGATGGATTTCAGATATGTAAACTTGACCCAGAAATTCTTGGAAAGAAATCTCTGCAAAATAAGAAGTCAATTGTGACCAGCTCTTGCCCTCTCCCGGTCCGCATTTCTGACAAGCACACGCAATTTGCAGACGTCACTGACTAACTCAAGTTTTCTAATAAGTGCTTGACCCCGTCCTAAGGCCTCCTCCACACGGCCATGTTTCCAGTAAAAAATGGATATCATATGTACCCATTAAAATCCATGGTGTCGTGCACATCTCTGTCTTTTTACATGTACCTTGTACCCATGCAAAACACAAGGAGACATGTCCATTTTTTTCTGGCAGCAGAGATGACAAGGGCCAATACAAGTCTGGGTGCATCAGTGGTGTCATCCATGTGCCAGCTATGTGTCATCAGTGTGACATCCATGTTCCATCAGTCTCATCAGTGTGTCATCAGTGTGTCATCCATGTGCCATCTATGTGTCATCAGTGTGACATCCATGTTCCATCAGTCTCATCAGTGTGTCATCCGTGTGCCATCAGTGTGTCATCCGTGTGCCATCTGTGTTTAACTTCTCAAAGTATGGGAGAAACTGTGCAATTTATTTATTTCTTTATCCATACTGGAAAAACAGTGATGACCACACTGATGGTCAAAACGGACACACTGATGACACAAGTACCGTTTTTTCTTCAGGCCTTAGGCTGGTTTCACATTTGCGTTTTTTGCCGCTGCGTTTTAGCGCAAAAAAACGCATGCGTTTTTTTTCTATACTTAACATTAAAAATGCATGCTTTTTTGCATGCGTTTTGCCGCGTTTTGACGACGCATGCGTCGTTTCTATGCTTTCGTTTTGTTGCGGAAATGCAACCTGTAGTAATTTCTAGTGGCGTTTTTTTGCTGCAAAAAAAGCATGCGTTTTTTTGCGGCAAAAAAACGTATTGCTGTCTATGTAAACACATGCGTTTTTAAGCACATGCGTTTGCATGCGTTTTTAAACGCATGCGTTTCAATAGAAAAACACAAGAATACACACTGATAAGCCACCCCCCAACCATAACCCCAACCCTAGGGATCCTTACCCTAACCCTAAGGGTTAGGATCCTAACCCTAACCCTAGGGGTTAGGGTTAGGATCCCTAGGGTTAGGGTTAGGATCCCTAGAGTTAGGGTTAGGATCCCTAGGGTTACTAGGGATCCTAACCCTAGGGTTAGGATCCCTAGGGTTACTAGGGATCCTAACCCTAGGGTTAGGGTTAGGATCCCTAGGGTTAGGGTTAGGATCCCTAGGGTTACTAGGGATCCTAACCCTAGGGATCCTAACCCTAGCTATTTCTGTTTAAAGTGGGTTTTCTAGTTGATTTTGATGATTGGCAGCTGTCACACACTTCTCATCATGCGTTTAAAAAACGCAAACGCATGAAAAAACGCATGTAAATGCGTCAAAACGCCGCGTTTTTTTTACCACATGCAAAAATGCATGCATCTAAAAAATGCAGCTTTTGCACGCGTTTACATGCGTTTTTTGCACCACCTGCGTTTGCATTAAAAACGCTGCGTTTTTTAACGCAAATGTGAAACTAGCCTAAATGAGTACAGATCTCTTTAACGTGACAGTCATTGTCTCTTCAGTCTGTGTCCAATGGATACAGCAGAACAGAATCAGGACGCAATGACGTCAACAAGCTTACCAATAAAACAACATGGCTGCCATTACTAGCAGTATGTGTCCAGTGTTTTATATCAGTATTTGTAAGCCAAAACAAGGAGTGGAACAATTAGAGGTAAATTATGATATTAACATAATAACTAGCACCTCTGCCTTTATCATCCACTCCTGGTTTTGGATTACAAATACTGATATTAAATACAGACCAAATACTGCTAGTTTTAGGACAACCTTGGTTTGTAGAGGAAAACATAGGAGACACGGTCAACACAACCAAAACTAAAGCTTATTAATGAGAAATATTATCATTTCAGAACATTACTGGTACAGATCGAATTACAACAGGACATTTACACAACATTGTCCTGCCATGACACACGTCCAATATCTGAATAAAAAAAGGCAGCAAATTGGTCCCGCATGTGACCAACTACTGCAGTTGACCGCAGCGGGTGATGCTGGAAATCGGGCAGTGGGTGTGCAACTGGTTCATCCAGTTCAATGTTGGGTTGCTCCTTAGCCATTATATAATTGTGCAGAACCACACAGGCTTTGACCACCTCGTCGACTTTTAGATTTATGGCTGATGCAAGAATGTGCCATTTAGCGACCAGAATGCCAAAGGTACACTCTACTGTTCTTCTGGCCCTGGTCAGTCTGTAGTTAAAGATCCTTCTAGTGTGGTTCAAGTCCCGACTGGAATATGGCTTCAGTAGGTTTTCACACATCTGAAAGGCCTCATCCCCAACCATAACAAATGGCATCGGTGGACCTTGAGTGTTGGGGAGAGGTTGTGGCGGGGGAAAATTGAAATTTTTGCTATACAAGCTATTTTTGCTTGACCCCGTCCTAAGGCCTCCTCCACACGGCCATGTTTCCAGTAAAAAATGGATATCATATGTACCCATTAAAATCCATGGTGTCGTGCACATCTCTGTCTTTTTACATGTACCTTGTACCCATGCAAAACACAAGGAGACATGTCCATTTTTTTCTGGCAGCAGAGATGACAAGGGCCAATACAAGTCTGGGTGCATCAGTGGTGTCATCCATGTGCCAGCTATGTGTCATCAGTGTGACATCCATGTTCCATCAGTCTCATCAGTGTGTCATCAGTGTGTCATCCATGTGCCATCTATGTGTCATCAGTGTGACATCCATGTTCCATCAGTCTCATCAGTGTGTCATCCGTGTGCCATCAGTGTGTCATCCGTGTGCCATCTGTGTTTAACTTCTCAAAGTATGGGAGAAACTGTGCAATTTATTTATTTCTTTATCCATACTGGAAAAACAGTGATGACCACACTGATGGTCAAAACGGACACACTGATGACACAAGTACCGTTTTTTCTTCAGGCCTTAGGCTGGTTTCACATTTGCGTTTTTTGCCGCTGCGTTTTAGCGCAAAAAAACGCATGCGTTTTTTTTCTATACTTAACATTAAAAATGCATGCTTTTTTGCATGCGTTTTGCCGCGTTTTGACGACGCATGCGTCGTTTCTATGCTTTCGTTTTGTTGCGGAAATGCAACCTGTAGTAATTTCTAGTGGCGTTTTTTTGCTGCAAAAAAAGCATGCGTTTTTTTGCGGCAAAAAAACGTATTGCTGTCTATGTAAACACATGCGTTTTTAAGCACATGCGTTTGCATGCGTTTTTAAACGCATGCGTTTCAATAGAAAAACACAAGAATACACACTGATAAGCCACCCCCCAACCATAACCCCAACCCTAGGGATCCTTACCCTAACCCTAAGGGTTAGGATCCTAACCCTAACCCTAGGGGTTAGGGTTAGGATCCCTAGGGTTAGGGTTAGGATCCCTAGAGTTAGGGTTAGGATCCCTAGGGTTACTAGGGATCCTAACCCTAAGGTTAGGATCCCTAGGGTTACTAGGGATCCTAACCCTAGGGTTAGGGTTAGGATCCCTAGGGTTAGGGTTAGGATCCCTAGGGTTACTAGGGATCCTAACCCTAGGGATCCTAACCCTAGCTATTTCTGTTTAAAGTGGGTTTTCTAGTTGATTTTGATGATTGGCAGCTGTCACACACTTCTCATCATGCGTTTAAAAAACGCAAACGCATGAAAAAACGCATGTAAATGCGTCAAAACGCCGCGTTTTTTTTACCACATGCAAAAATGCATGCATCTAAAAAATGCAGCTTTTGCACGCGTTTACATGCGTTTTTTGCACCACCTGCGTTTGCATTAAAAACGCTGCGTTTTTTAACGCAAATGTGAAACTAGCCTAAATGAGTACAGATCTCTTTAACGTGACAGTCATTGTCTCTTCAGTCTGTGTCCAATGGATACAGCAGAACAGAATCAGGACGCAATGACGTCAACAAGCTTACCAATAAAACAACATGGCTGCCATTACTAGCAGTATGTGTCCAGTGTTTTATATCAGTATTTGTAAGCCAAAACAAGGAGTGGAACAATTAGAGGTAAATTATGATATTAACATAATAACTAGCACCTCTGCCTTTATCATCCACTCCTGGTTTTGGATTACAAATACTGATATTAAATACAGACCAAATACTGCTAGTTTTAGGACAACCTTGGTTTGTAGAGGAAAACATAGGAGACACGGTCAACACAACCAAAACTAAAGCTTATTAATGAGAAATATTATCATTTCAGAACATTACTGGTACAGATCGAATTACAACAGGACATTTACACAACATTGTCCTGCCATGACACACGTCCAATATCTGAATAAAAAAAGGCAGCAAATTGGTCCCGCATGTGACCAACTACTGCAGTTGACCGCAGCGGGTGATGCTGGAAATCGGGCAGTGGGTGTGCAACTGGTTCATCCAGTTCAATGTTGGGTTGCTCCTTAGCCATTATATAATTGTGCAGAACCACACAGGCTTTGACCACCTCGTCGACTTTTAGATTTATGGCTGATGCAAGAATGCGCCATTTAGCGACCAGAATGCCAAAGGTACACTCTACTGTTCTTCTGGCCCTGGTCAGTCTGTAGTTAAAGATCCTTCTAGTGTGGTTCAAGTCCCGACTGGAATATGGCTTCAGTAGGTTTTCACACATCTGAAAGGCCTCATCCCCAACCATAACAAATGGCATCGGTGGACCTTGAGTGTTGGGGAGAGGTTGTGGCGGGGGAAAATTGAAATTTTTGCTATACATACGGCGGCCCATATCCGAGTTCTTGAAAGTCTGGGAATCGTTGCCACGGCCAAAAGCTCCAATGTCCACGGCGATGAAGCGACAGTTCGCATCAGCTATTGCCATGAGCACAACAGAAAAATATTTTTCATAATTGAAATACTCCGATCCTGTTCTGGCTGGTTTGATAATGCGGATGTGCTTTCCATCCACCACTCCTAAACAGTTGGGGAAATCACACACACTCCAGAATTTTTCCGCAATTCTGCACAGGGTGGATATTCCAAGCCGGTATTGGAAGTGGAGGGATGATAAACTCTCTCCGGTTGCCAGAAATCTGTAAGAAAAAGAAACCCCCAAAAAATTACAAACTATTCTATTTATAGTGTGGTTACGCTAAAGAAAGAAAGGAAAATACCCAAAACATACATGTCAGAAAACACAAAATTTGGACTGTCATTGGTTTAGATTTGGAACGTACCTTAATGTAACCAGCAGACGTTCCTCGGGTGTATCGCTCTACGGAGCTGGGTGTCCTGTCTCCGTATGGCTCCTTGGACACGAGCAAACAAATCCCGGAACGAGTCTTGCGACATCCTTGTATATTCATGGAATTTCTCCGGGTTGGCATTAAGCTCGCCATACAGCGTGTGATAGGCTCCCTGGCTCTCACGTAGTTCGATTATGGGGTGTCTCCAAAAATGCCTACGTTGTCTCCTTCTCCATCTTTCGCGATTTCTGTCTTGCTCCCAAGCAAAAGCACAGGCAAGAAACAGCTTGATGCTTAAATCCAGGTTGAAATAAAAGCTCTCCATGCGAAGATCCATCATGACACAGGATACCGTAGCAAAATCTGAAGATTACAGCTGTTCAGGGGTCTATATAAAGAAATCCCATAATACAGGCCCTCTGTAGTCCCATTGGCGGTGTCTGGTTATCTTGATTTTTCTCTTGTGAAATTTCTCATCATGCGCACCAAAAACGCAAACGCAGGAAAAAACGCATATAAACGCGTACAAACGCGGCGTTTGTACGCGTTTATATGCGTTTTTTCCACCACTTGCGGATGCGGATTAAACGCTGCGGATTTAAATGCAAATGTGAAACTAACCTAAGACTATGTTCACACGTTGAATTTTTTTTCCCCACAAGCAAAACCTGCTCTCTTGGCAGTAAAGAAGCTGCTTACAAAAAGCAGGTTTTGCTTAGTTTTTGTTGAGTTTTTGTTGTCGCTTTTTCACGTTGATAAAGTTCAGTGCTCCCCCCCCCCTTAACAAAAAAGCATGATTTATCTTCCTTAGGATTTTGCACTTAGCAGCAAAGACTGAAACCTGCATTTTTGTTGCGTTTTTGCACTAACCCATTGTTTTTTATGGGTTAAAAAATGCTGCAAATATGCTGAAAAAGTGACATGCTGCAGTTTGTAAAAACGCAGCAGTTTTCAAAATCAGTCAGAAAAAAAACCAAAAAAAAAAAACAATGTGTGTGCATGAGTTTTCTGAAATCTCAGACTTTGCTGGTATTGTAAAACAGCTTGAAATTTGCATGGAAAAAGCAGCAAAAAAACGCTGCAAAAACGCAACATGTGAACACAGCCTAAGGCTACCTTCCAACAATGAGTTCTTGATGTTGCAGATTTTCTGTATTATTTCTGCACCCATTAAGTAAAATAAGTTACTTGCATTTTTTCTAAAATACGCAGCGATAAAACTTGACAAAAGCTCATCATGGGCACCTAGCCTCAGAGTGAGCTTCAAGCGGCAAAAAGAGTGCCTAATTTGGGAAATATGTGAAAAAAAAAAAAAAGAGTAAACACCCACCAGAGAGATGCATAAAAATCTGTAGCCTGATGTCACATGATGATCAACTCAATAATTGGTCACTATGGCTACGTTCAGACTAGCGTTGTGCTAGTGTGCGTCGGGTTAACGTCGGGCAACGCAGCGGCGACGCACGCGTCATGCGCCCCTATGTTTAACATGGGGGACGCATGCGCTTTTGTTTGTTGCGTTTTGCGACGCATGCGTCTTTTTTGCCGCAAGTGTCAGACCAAGAAAACGCAACAAGTTGCATTTTTCTTGCGTCCGATTTTCGGCAAAAAACGACGCACGCGTCGCAAAACGCAGCGTTTTTGCATGCGTTTTGCCGCGTTTTTGCGTGCGTTGTGTCGCCGACGCAGCGGCGCACAACGCTAGTCTGAACGTAGCCTAAAAGAGGAATTGTCACCAGGTGAACAATGGACGGATTTTGCCGATGTCTGTAATGTAGATTGAGGGAATCTGTCTGTGATTCATGGATCAAGGGAATGAATGTCCCTCTACCTATTCAAACAATTTCTGATAATAGTATGAAAATATGGCGTTAATTAGAGTGCAAACAAACCGTCGCTATGTAGATGTGACCACACACTGACACTTGAGAGTATGGGAGAAGCCTTATTGTACTCTGCACTTTCTTGCATTCACAGGACATGTGTAGCCAGTTACATTGGTGGCCGTGATGTCCTGTGAACTCTTTGATCTTTCTAATGTGAGTGTTAAATACAGATCTTAAGGCCACTTGAAAACAACTGAATGGTCCACACATGATGAGCAATTAATTAAGTGAAAAGGACAATAGAGGACAGAGACAAAGACAGAGGCTAAAGGTCACATGCAAAGGACATTTTCCCATGACCCAGTCACTCTTACTATAGTACGGGCAGATTTTTTTTTCTTTTTCTGTCCGTAATTTGTGAAACGTAGTGGGAGATGAGAGGTAATTTTTTTTCTGTGATCGTTAAAATATACACATAATTCAAAGGTGTTACTGTTTTATGTGAAGGTGCCTCAGCCCAACACAATTTTCACAATCACCGTTAACTGGCTGTTTGTGATAAGCGAATGTTGTCAGATAAGGCATTATCAGAGCATGCACGTGTGCTAACCGAGTGACTTCGGCGTGCTGAAAAAATATGGTTGAGTCCCCGCACTTGCATTTTTCACGGCTGTTCGACAGCCACAACACATGCATGGATTGCCTAACAAACAGGAAGTCCCTACATGTGTTGCAGCTGTCGAACAGCCGCGAGACATGTAGGTATGGGGACTCACATTTTTCGAGCACGCCGAAGTCACTCGGTTAGCACACGAGCCTGCTCCGATTACACCTTATCCAAGCACGTGCGCTCATCAATACTGGCCATGAATGGACACAGTCTTGCTTTTGGAAATTGAAACCCTCTATGAGGCCTCTTTCTCACGTCCACAGTACAGGTGGTGACAGTTTTCACACGTACCGGAGACTCATACACATAGACCCCTTCAAGTGATTCTGTGCACGTCAGTGTGTTTCCACGCACTGTGTGTCTGCGGGCAAAATACGCTGACATGTCCATTTTTTAACAGCAGCACAGGCTGAAAAATGTCCTGCACACTGATGACATCTGTTTGTCAGTTGTGTGACCCGTACCAGCGCCTGGGAAGCAGCAGTACTGTTAGTGCTGTTCCCTGGTGCCGGGTGCTGAAGACCTCTCTCATCATTGACCCCTGCTATGCTGGCGATCAGCACGAGCAGTGGAGAATGATGAGCGTTATATTCAACTGATAACAGCGAGAGAAGGCGGCGGTTGATGGAATTCCTATGTATGTGTCCTTGCACGTTGGTAGGCTGTAGAGATGACCTTCCTTGGATTACCCTCTCTTTCGAAATTTGTCAGTGAGAAGTTGTGCCTGGTCAGAAAAATAGGTGTCCCGTGTGCAGTTTCTTCTAGTCCGAAGGAATTGCCCTAAGGTAGTATACAACAAATTTGAGGATGAAAAAATGCTTTGGAGGGGTACATTAACTATTAACAGATTTGGCAGAATCCCAGATAAACCCTCAATAGAATGCCTAAAATTTAACATTTATTATTCTCAAAATTAAAAATTACTATAAGTTATAAAAATTAAAGTCCCTAATCTGCCTATATTTGTTTATATTAAAGTACTTAATTCTCTCTTTCTTAGGCCTCTTTCACACGTCAGTGTCTCCGGTACGTGTACTGACAGTTTTCTCACGTACCGGAGACACTGACACACGTAGACCCATTCAAATGAATGGGTCTATGCACATGTCTACGTGTTTTCACGGACCGTGTGTCCGTGTGCAAAACACGGAGACATGTCCGCTTTTCTCCGGCAGCACGTACCGCAATACGTCCCGCAAACGTGCACACGGAGAACAGTGTGCACTCTCCTCTGTGTGCACGTACCGCCCCCAGGAGAGACAGCACTACTGTAAGAACTGTCCCCCCTGTGTGTGGTGCTGAAGCCGGCATTCATTCCTTCTCCCCAGCAGGGTTCGCTGGAGAGAAGGAATGAAAAATCCAAGTTTTTTTTTATTTTTTTAGTTAAAAATAAAGTTTTAACTAAAAAAATCCTCACTGTAATGAGCGGTACCACGTGACCGCTCACACAGAACAAGCTGCCGGCGGCCGCTGAGAGGAGACATCGCTGGAGCTGGGTATTTTTCTGCAAGCCGGCGGACGCACAGGGAATGGGAGGCAGGATGTGTCCCACAAACTTTATTTTTAACTAAAAAAATAAAAAAAACCTTGATTTTTCATTCCTTCTCTCCAGCGAACACTGCTGGGGAGAAGGAATGAATGCCGGCTTCAGCACCAAAAGCAGGGGACAGCGCTTAACTGTAGCGCTGTCTCCTGCACGGTTCGTGTGGTCCTCAGGCGGCACACGGCTGCCGCACTGATGTGCCACGTGAGCACACGGACACAGATAACTCCGGTACCGATTTCTCCGGTACCGGAATTATCTGGACGTGTGAAAGAGGCCTTATAGGTAGTATGTAGCACCCTGGGGTGCTAACGCTTATCTGGCAGAATAGGATTTATACATTTAGCGCACTAGTCCCGCCAACATATTTCACCGCATTTGCAGCATCATCAGGGGATGAAACACAGTCCTATTCTGCTAGATAAGTGTCAGCACCTCAGGGTGCTATATACTACATATAAGAAAGAGAGCATTGAGAACTTTAACATAAGTAAATATAGGAAGATTAGGGACTTTAGTTTTTATACCCTATAGTAATTTTTAATTTTGAGAATAATAAAAGCAAATTTTTGGCTTTCTAGTGAGGACTTATCCGGGGTTCTCCCCAATCTGTTAATGCCCTATAGGTACGCCTCTCCTAGTGTGCAAAGGATGAAAGCTGCCAAATTGTAGAAGGCTGTCAGTGGCAGTAGGTACAGATTGGTTACAAAATGGCCTTCATGTACTATAACCTTCAGTTTTTGTGGGACTAGTTGTACTTTTGAATGACACCATTGGTTTTACTAGAACGTGTACGAGAGAACGGGAACAAAAAATCCAAAGTTCGGTGAAATTGCAAAAACGAAAACAAAACACGGATATTACTTACCGGTAATGTGTTTTTTTCGTAACCCATGACAGCACCATGAGAGGGAATCCATCCTTCAAGAACAGGAATCCTTCAAAATAAAAAGGGCGGCGGATCCTCTCTGCACATCAGTTGGTTTACAGAGCACGAGAGGAAACTCCCAGGGCAGTGTACACACATAAATCATATACCTAAACTCTTATTCCACGAACACTAAAGGGATGTATGAACAAAATATAAGGGAATATAAGGGTGCTGTCATGGGTTACGAAAAAACACATTACTGGTAAGCAATATCCGTGCTTTTCAGTCACCCATGACGGCACCACAAGAGAATTTCAGAGACTTATTATCTTAGGGAGGGACCACAGATTGTAGAACCCTTCTCCCAAATGTGAGGTCAGAGGAAGCAGGCAGATCCAGCCTATAGTGTCTATAGAAGGCAGATGGAGAGGACGATGTGGCCACCTTACAAATCTGGTCGATGGAGACATCTGCTTTCTCCACCCAAGATGCCATCATGGCTCTTGTAGAATGGGCCTTCAGGAATAGCCCTGTCTGCACTGAAAAAAGCTAGCTTAATAGCATCTCTGACCCATCTCGCTAAAGTTCATTTAGACACCTTAAGGCCTTTAATAGACCCCTGGAAGGAAACAAACAGGGCCCTCTGTTTCCTCCAAGGTTCGTCACCTCTAAATACCGCAGCAAGCACCTTCTAACGCCTACGGTGTGTAATTTCTCCTCCTTATGATTGCTGGGGTTGGCACAAAAAGATGGTAATACTATTTCCTGTGCCCTGTGAAATTTTGTAACCACCTTAGGGAGATATGTCGGGTCTAATCTTGAAATTACTCTATCGTCCAGTATCTGAGTGTAAGGGGGGGGGGGGGGGTCTGCTGATAAAGCGTGTATGTCGCTCATCCTGCGGGTTGATGTAAGGGCCACCAGCAGGGATGTTTTTAGTGAGACTAGTCAATGCAGTCAACACTAAATTTAGAACCCATGGAGGGGTTCTGCACGTAGGGACCGATCTGGCTCTATTACAGGTTTGGTTAAACTAGTGATCCATCTATTAGCCGCTAGGTCACAATTGTATAGTGCCCCTAGGGCTGAGAACTGTGCCTTATGGGTGCTAACAGAAAGGCCGAGCTTTATCCCCCTCTGAAGAAACTCCAAGATAGATGTTAAAGGGACTCCTCCCCCCCCCCCCCCAGCCTCACCGTTAAAAGGATAGGAACTTCCTCCAGGTCCTACCGTAGATCCTAGTGTTTACCAGCTTCCTGCTACTAAGGGTATAAATTAAATTTGCAGAGAAACCTTTTCCCTCTAAAACTGACCTCTTAAATTCCAGGCTGTTAAATGCAGCCCGGACATTTTTACCTGCACACAGACACTGTATACGAAGTACAGATCTCCTGTGAATAATGGCATTAGTATTGTGTTGTTTTTTTAAATTAATGATCAGTATTGTAGCATTTGGTCACTACGTGGTGGTAATATGTGATCTGGTCATGGTGTCCTTGGGATAGAAAATATTGGTCCTTTGGAAGGACCCACGGATCCGATACTGACATTGTCTTCAGCCAGAAAAAACAAAATCTCTTTGGCCAAAAGGGAGCTATTAGGATAACTTTTCCCCTGTCTTCTCTGATCTTCTGCTAGACTGACGGGATGGTGTACACAGCAGGAAAGGCATAGAGTAGTTTGGAGGTCCATTCCATCCTGAAGGCGTCCACCATGTGAGGCTTCTCTCCCAAGTTCAGAAAGCAGAATTTCTGGACCTTTCTGTTGTCCTAGGAGGCAAAAAGATCTACTTGCGGCTTAGGAAGTCTGTCTTGATATTTTCTGCCAATTTGATATGCAGGCCCGATAATGAGATGTTTTTCTGCCAGCACAAATACCCGTTCTTCAACCGACATTAGTGGATGGGAACAAAATCCTCCCTGGTGGTTTATATAGGATACAGTAGTCCGGTTGTCAGAGAGCACCCTCACATGGTGGCCCAGCAGAAAAGGCAGCAACCCGTCTAATGCCCTCTCAACCACGTGGAGCTCCCAGTTTGAGGCTAACCTCTCCTCTTGCGACCAGGTCCCTTGTATCCAGTGGTCATCCCGGTGGGCCCCCCACCCCCAGGGACTGGCATCTGTTGTGACTACTCTGGATATTTTGTTTACACTGGGATACCGAGTCTATCCCTAGCCACCATTGGAGAAAATGGATCACTGTCTTCGGAACCATCAGCTCACCTTCCAACTGTCCCTGCAAGATTGCTTCTTTCTCTAAGACACACCACTGAAGGTCTCATGTATGGAACTGTGCCCATTTGACTGTTGGTATACAGGCGGTCAGAGAGCCCAGCAGGGACATTTTCAGACTTGCTACCGTCGAAGAGATGAGGCTTTTGATATTTCTTTCTTTCTCATCCAGGAGGTGGCATTCCTGTCTCACCAAATCTTTTACTAGACCAAGGAAGACCGGTGATGTTACCACATGCAGCCTGGATTTTTTTTTTAGATTTAGATGCCATCCTAGTGTCTCTAGGGTATCTCTGACTATACTGACACTGAAGAAAAGAGTCCCCCACGATCAGAAAATCGTCCAGATAAGGTAGCACTAGTATGTCCTTTACCCAGAGATGAACCGTCACTTCCGAAATTACTTTCGTAAATATCTGGGGAGCTATTGCTTGCCCAAAGGGAAGAGCCCTGCATTGGAAGTGCTTGAATGCCGTCTGTATCTGCACCGCTACTCTGAGGAACTTTCCGATATTGATTGTGAATTGGTACATGATAATAGGCATCCTTGAGATCCAGGACTGCCATCTAACAGCCTGGGAAGAGAACCTTCACTACTGTCCTCACTGATAAAATGCCATGCCTCAAGACAGCGGTCTATGAAACCACATCTGTATATAGAAATCATCGTGAAATAGGATTCTTGCATAAAACAAAAATCTTTACATATGATCAAAATACCTGTTAAAAAGAAGTGACCATCGACTTTCGAGATCCTGCTTGGACAATTTCTTAAGAGCAAAGAAGCAATTTGGTACAATGCACCTCCTTTATTTCTGTTTTGCAAATGTTCACTGGGTGTCTAATATATAAAATCTGCAACTATGTTGGTAATATATCTGTGAATCATTTAGACTGCAATCATCATGGATGGTATTTTAACCCCTTCACAACATCTGGGGTACATGTATGGTCCAGCCTCTGGCCGGGCTTCAAAGACTACATTGATTTTTGCTATATTCAGCGAAGCTGTGGCATTACTGTACATAGCAGAAGCGGTCAGATGATTGCAGCTTGAAGAACAGTGAAAAGTAAAAAAAAAGTTTTTTTTAAAGGAATATGAACAAATAAAACAAATGTTCAAATCACACCCCCCTTTTCTACCATTAAAAATAAAGATGTTAAAAAAAAGAAAGAAAATAACACATATGTGGTATCACTGCATTCAGAAAATTCCCAAATTCTAACAAAATACAGAAATAATTAAACCGATCGGTAAACAACGTAAAAAAAAATCAAGAAAGCTAAAATTTATTTTTTTGGATCGCTGTAATTCCACAAAAATGTTGTAACAAGACATCAAAACACCACATCTATCCAAAAATGGTATTAATAAAAATGTCGCCTCATTCCACGAAAAAAAAAAAAGCCGTCACACAGCTCCATTGACCTAAAAATAAAAATGTATTCTTTGAGTGACAGCTCTGGTGAAGAGCAGAGCTATAGTATTAGTAGAACTATAAAGCTCAGCACATGTTCTGCTGTAACACATTCAGCTATCAGTGGTTTGTTCTAGTGTGCACACAGCTAGCACTACATTTACATACAATGAATATTAAATGTCTACACACAGCTGTTAAAATACCAGGTTTTTGCCATGTAAAAAAAAAAATATATATATACGGTATATATATATCATACCAAAAAGAATAATTTCAGAACTTTTTCCACTTTTAATGTCCCCCATAGTCTGTAGAAATGTATTTAGAAACAAACTGAAATCATTTTGAGGGGGGAAATAAAAATAATAAAATGGTCATTAAGAAGTGGCTTAACCCCTTTACCCCCAAGGGTGGTTTGCACGTTAATGACCAGGCCAATTTTTACAATTCTGACCACTGTCCCTTTATGAGGTTATAACTCTGGAACGCTTCAACCGATCCCGGTGATTCTGACAATGCTTTCTCGAGACATATTGTACTTCATGATAATGGGAAAATTTCTTTGATATTACCTGCATTTGTGAAAAAAACAAATTTGGCAAAAATTTAGAAAATTTCGCAATTTTCCAACTTTGAATTTTTATGCCCTTAAATCAAAGAAATACACACAAAAAAAAAAATCACAAGAAAATCACACAAAATACTTAAGTAACATTTCCCACATGTCTACTGTACATCAGCACAGTTTTGGAAACCAAATTTTTTTTTGTTAGGGAGTTATAAGGGTTAAAAGTTGACCTGCAATTTCTCATTTTTACAACACTTTTTTTTTTAGGGACCACATCACATTTGATATCATTTTGAGGGGTCTATATGATAGAAAATAACCAAGTGTAACATCATTCTAAAAACTGCACCCCTCAAGGTGCTCAAAACCACATTCAAGAAGTTTATTAACCCTTCTGGTGCTTCACAGGAATTTTTGGAATGTTTAAAAAAAAAAATGAACATTTAATTTTGCTTCACAAAAAATGTACTGCAGCTCCAATTTGTTTGATTTTACCAAGGGTAACAGGAGAATATGGACCCCAAAAGTTGTTGTACAATTTGTCCTGAGTACCCCAATACCCCATATGTGGGGGTAAACCACTGTTTGGGTGCATGGCAGAGCTCGGAAGGGAAGGAGCGCCATTTGACTTTTCAATGCAAAATTGGCTGCAATTGAGATGGACGCCATGTTGCGTTTGGAGAGCCACTAATGTGCCTAAACATTGAAACCCCCCACAAGTGACACAATTTTGGAAAATATACCCCCTAAGGAACTTCTCTAGATGTGTGGTAAGCACTTTGACCCACCAAGTGCTTCACAGATGTTTATAATGTAAAGCCGTAAAAATAAAATATTTTTTCACAAAAATGAACTTTTTGCCCCCAATTTTTTATTTTCCCAAGGTTACCAGAAGAAATTGTACCCCAAACGTTGTTGTGCAATTTGTCCTGAGTATGCCGATACACCATATGTGGGGGTAAACTACGGTTTGGGTGCATGGCAGAGCTCGGAAGGGAAGGAGCGCAGTTTGACTTTTCAATGCAAAATTGGCTGGAATTAAGATGGAATGCCATGTTGCATTTGGAGAGACCCTGATGTGCCTAAACATTGAAACCCCCCACAAGTGACACCATTTTGGAAAGTAGACCCCCTAAGGATCTTATCTAGATGTGTTGTGAGAGCTTTGAACCCCCAAGTGTTTCACTCCAGTTTATGACGCAGAGCCGTGAAAAAAAAAAATTTCCATAGAAATTATTTTTTAGTCTCCCATTTTGTATTTTCCCAAGGGTAACAGGAGAATTTGGTCCCCAAAAGTTGTAGTCCAATTTGTCTTGAGTACGCTGATACCCCATATGTGGGGGAAAACCACCTTTTGGGCGCATAGCAGTGCTCGGAAGGGAAGGAGCGCCATTTGGAATGCAGACTTAGATGGATTGGTCTGCAGGTGTCACGTTGCATTTGCAGAGCCCCTGATGTACCTTAACCGTAGAACCCCCCCCCCCCCCAAGTGACCCCATATTGGAACCTAGACCCCCCCAAGGAACTTATCTAGATGTGTTGTGAGAACTTTGAACCCTCAAGTATTTCACTACAGTTTATAACGCAGAGCCGTGAAAAAAAAACATTTTTTTCCTACAAAAATGTTTTTTTTTAGCCCCCCAAATTTTTATTTTCCCAAGGGTAACAAGAGAAATTGGATGCCAGAAGTTGTTGTCCAATTTGTCCTGAGTACGCCGATACCCCATATGTTGGGGTAAACCCCTGTTTGGGCGCACAGGAGAGCTCGGAAGGGAAGGAGCACTGTTTAACTTTTTCAACGCAGAATTGCCTGGAATTGAGATCGGACGCCATGTCGCGTTTGGAGAGCCCCGGATGTGCCTAAACAGTGGAAACCCCCAATTGTAACTGAAACCCTAATCCAAACACACCCCTAACCCTAATCCCAACAGTAACCCTAACCACACCCCTAAACCTAATCCCAACCATAACCCTAACCACACCCCTAACCCTAATCCCAACCGCAAATGTAATCCTAACCCTAGCCCCAACCCTAACCCTAATGGGAAAATGGAAATACATTTTTTTTTAATTTTTTTTTATTTTTCCCTAACTAAGGGGGTGATGAAGGGGGTTTGATTTACTTTTATAGTGGGTTTTTTAGCGGATTTTTATGATTGGCAGCAATCACAGACTAAAAGACGCTTTTATTGTAAAAAAAATATTTTTTTGCGTTACCACATTTTGAGAGCTATAATTTTTCCATATTTTCGTCCACAGAGTCATGTGAGGTCTTGTTTTTTGCGGGATGAGTTGACTTTTTATTGGTAACATTTTCGGGCACGTGACATTTTTTGATCGCTTTTTATTCCATCATGTTATAAGGTCAGATTGCTGATCTGACACTATGCAGAGCACTGTGTCAGATCAGCGATCTGACGTGCACTGCTCCTGGCTTACCAGCGCCTGCTCTGAGCTGGCGATTGGTAAGCCACCTCCCTGCAGGACCCGGATGCAGCCCTGTGGCCATTTTAGATCCAGGGCCTGCAGGGTGAAGGTAGGAGACCCTCGGAGCAACGCGATCACTTCGCGTTGCTCCAAGGGTCTCAGGGAAGCAGGAGGGAGCCCCCTCCCTGCGCGATGATTCCCTATACCGCCGGAACTCTGCAATGTTTGATCGCAGTGTGCCGGGGGTTAATGCGTGACCGTTCCTGGCACATATTGCCGGATGTCAGCTGCAATAGTCAGCCGACACCCGGCCGCGCTCCCCCCGTGAGCGTGGCTGATCTCGCTGGACGTACTATTCCGTCCTTGGGAAGTAGTGCCCACCCCACATGGACAGAATAGTACATCCAATGGTAGAAAGGGGTTAAATTTGGCACAACAGTGACGGTACATAGAACTGGACATCCCTTGAAAATTGATACAAAAAGACAAGAAAATTGGTCAAGAACCCTATAGCAGCAACATTAAAGGAGCTGCATGAAATTCTGGCAATTACTGGTTGTGTCCTGCCGGTGACAACAATATACCATATTCTTCATATGTCAGGTCTGTGGGGTTATTCATATCATGTCAGGTCTGTGGGGTAAGGTGGCAGGAGGGAAGCATTTTCTTAGAGAAAAACATCCAAGCTCGGCTAGGTTTTGCAAAAACCTACACCAAGTCTGCCAAAACTATGTGGGAAAATGTGTTGTGGTCTGATGAGAGAATAGTAAGTAGAGATGAGCGAATCGATCCACAGGACCCGGACTTCTGGATGGGAGCTCTGCGGACCACCGCCTTCTACCTGCAGGAATCGCCAGCACCTCTTGATCTATAAACTCGGCGAAACATCATCGTTGCAGCAGGACGCACACAAGATGTGACGCTTCACACAGGATGTGGCGCTTGGCCTCCTCACCCGAAGAGGCACCGGGAATGCCAGCAGGTAGGAGAAGGTTCCCATTCTTCGGCCACGCACTACTGATGCAGCTGATGGACCATGGTCCAATAAACCGCTTCACATATCTATCAACTCCATAACAGTGTGGTCTTATGTCTTGCATACATCAGTCTTTGTCCTTGCCCAATGCTGGGAGGCCCTACATAGCCCCGTAACGGATGGCTGCCCATTCTCCTTCTTACGTACAGGGTTAATGGATATGGAAGCCTTTGAAAACCATTTTTAAATTTACCAAGTTGCATGCATTTTGTGGCAGAAATTTTTGCAATAGGGTTCATTAAAAATATTACGGCCCGGTAACACGGACCGCCTGGCTGCGCTAGACTAAAACGACCGCCGATTGGTAAATCTTTACCTGTCAGCGGTTATTTAATAGCCTGTTTACACAGGTAAGCTACAGGAAACGATGGGCACTGAGCGATCTCTAATAGATCCCTCAGCGCACATAGGCTGCCATAATTCTTGGCGGTGCAAGTCCTGTTAACCCAGGATGATGCACTGCTAGTAAAACTTTTGTTCTAATCATCAGCCTATTTACACTGAAAGTTCTTGAAAATGCTCATTCACGATTATTTTTCAGAACAAAAGCAGCTTTACAAAGTCTGCTTGTTTTCTATCGCTTTCTTTCTCCAAACCAACTGCAGAATGAGTTAACTGAGAATCCATCCGTGAAGCATGTTCTGATCGGAGAATTGGTAACTTTTTATCTAGTCTTTTATTGAACTCCTCTGTGCTGATTATTAACCACAGACCACACAAAAATTGAAATTAACTTTGATGTGGTCATAAATCAGCTAAAAGGAGATATAAAACACCCTTCACCCAAAACAAACAAACAGATAATAGAGTTACAAGCGCCTTGCCACAACAAGCTAAGGCTACGTTCACATTTGCGCCGCTCCCGGCTGCGTCGGGCGCAGCCGCGGCGACGCACGCGCCATGCGCCCCTATATTTAACATGGGGGCGCATGGACATGCGTTGCATTTGCGTTTTGCGACGCATGCGTCGCTGCAGCGCATGCGTCAGGGCGCAGGGAACGCAGCATGATGCAGTTTTTCCTGCGCCCAAAACCATGCAAAAAGTGACGCATGCGTCGCAAAACGCAGCGTTTGTGCATGCGTTCATATTTGCGTTGTGCGTTGCATCGCCGACGCAGCGCCGCACAACGCAAATGTGAACGTAGCCTAAATGATAGATTCTCAATTAACTCGGCTAGCAAGGAAGAAGAGGTTGAAGCCTGTAAAAGTCAAACTGTGCAAAAATTTTTATGAAACCCAATCACAAAATATATTTTCAGCCCAAAATACATATACTATATAAAAAAATAAAGCGCTCCATATCCTTCATTCCTATGTCTGGAATTGTAATTCACCAATTTCAGTAATAACAAATGATAAAAATAATCCACTTGTTCAGGTTTATTTTTATTATAGATGCTTCAATTTTATTTAATTTTTTTTAAAAAAGCTCTGAATACTATTGTAATAAAATATTTTATATTTAATATGAAAAACCTTTGTAAATATACATTTGTGCACAAAACGCTTTTTCATTTTAGATTGAGAGTATGGCTGATATGTGAAAAATCTTACAGCACAAGCATTAAAATTGGCCACGAGTGGATAATCTACATTTTTAATAAGTTAAAAAAAAAGAAGCCAAGATTATATAAACCATGAACTCTGAGAAGGTTATAAAAGTTAATATATTTGGGTGTAACAGTTTAATGTATATAACAAAAAAAATATATATTCAATTCAAAATAAAGAAAAACACTGGATGCACGAACAATGGACATTTTTGGTAGTCATTTGGTTGTATAACGTTAATGCGTTAACGCGTCAGACTTTATTCTGATCTCGCAGAACTTGTGAACTCCCCGACATATAAATAAAGAGTCATTTTAACGTACTGTGTGAATGGCAACAAGAGGAAAAACATTGAGCGGGTAAAGCTGATGATCTACAACAATCATTACAAACGTCGCCTCTAGGAGGTATCCCATTAAAAAAAAAAAAAAAAAGCCCGGCCAAATACTTGCAGTAAAAGCAACAATTTTTTGTACCGATTCACCAAATCATTAGATGGCGTTCAGTGAATTGATAAAACTCAGCTTTAGTCTTTTTAAATATATTTAGGGTGAACCAATATGTGCAGCAAGGAATACAATAAAAATAAAACAAAAAACATATTACATACAGATGCTAAAAAAAGGGAGGATATTGAAAAGGAGGAGCTGAGCAGAACGGAAATATAAATAAGTGGGAAGAGATTCTGTAGAACCAGTATCGTCGTCATTTACATCTGTGCTCATTCTAAGCTTAGGAGTCCACTGGGCGAACCTAATCAGTGTGGATAGAGATTTTTTTTTTCCCCCACTCACTGACTAGTACGGCCCGCTGGACTCCTAAGCCAAAAAATGAGCAGGGAAATAAATGAATCCTTCCCTTCAAAATATCAAGCATGTCTACAATCTGATGCTGGCAGATATGACACCACTGTTCTACATAATTCTCTTTACCACCCAAAAAGATAAAAATAAAAGAGGAGTCTATCACCCCTAAACCTAAATCAAACTGAGCACATACTGATATGGGGGAATTAACCCTTATATAAAGCCTACCTTTACTGTAGAAATCTGTCCATGTATAAAGCCTACCTTTACTGTATAAAACTGTCCCTATACAAAGCGTATTTTACTGTATAAATCTGTCCATATATAAAACCTCAATTTACTGTATAAATTGTCCCTATACAAAGCCTACCTTTACTGTATAAATCTGTCCCTATACAAAGCCTACGTTTACTGTATAAATCTGTCTCTATACAAAGCCTACCTTTACTGTATAAATCTGTCTCTATACAAAGCCTACCTTTACTGTATAAATCTGTCTCCCCCTTGTCTCTGGACAGTGCTGGTGTGCTCAGAGCTAGCACTGTCTTATGGGAAGCTCATGTCTGCCTCTCTGGGGCTGACAATGCTAGCTTGCCTAGGAGAAAGCTGGTACCTGCTCTCACTGTTGAGAGATGTCAAATCAGAGTGCAGATGCACACACATCTCTCTGCTGCATCTGTCCCACTACACTGGGTTGTATGCGGCCAAAGTAGGATCTTCAACAGTCAGTGAGCCTGTGCGGGCACCAGCTTTCTCCAAGAGCCAGCGCTGCCTATGGGCAATCCAGCATTGTCAATCAATAGAGAGGGATACGGGGTATCCCAAGTTCAGGGCAGTGCAACAGTTTGCTGAAGCTGCTCGGCCACGACAAGGATGCACAGGTCAGCTTAGTTCGCATAAAGAAATAAGGAGCATTTTCTGAGGGACAGATTTATACATTAAAATGTATGGTTTCTATAGAGGCTAAATCCCCTATATGTGCTCGGTATAAATCGTTTTTTTTTCTGGGGGTGGGTAGATTTCCTTTAAGGACCCAAGTCACATGGCTGTATACCACGGACGATGATCGCATCACAGCGCATGGACTGGCCGGTGGCTCTCCTGACCCAAGTATGATAGCTGCATAGAGATACATGATGTCACGCTACGGTCAGGAGAGTCGTCGGCCAGTCCGAGCATTACGATAAGATCATCGTCCGTATTACATGGCCGTCTGACTGCGCCACCAAGGAAATTGAACACAGTCAGTCATTTTTAAGACTTCTATAACTGGAAAAATAAAAAGAATATTAATGGACGCACATTGTAACTTGTAGGAGAAGCTGGTCATACAGAGACTGAAGAAGGTGAAGATAACCATACTAATCAAGTGAGGAATAAATACAAAAAAAGGAAATGCTGCTGCATTTAATGTGTCTATGGAGAGGGGGTATAAAATCTTCAGCATCTAACGTATCACCGACTAAATGCAGAATTCTTCACAAATTGCCGAATTCCGGTAGCAGAATCTCCGTAACACTTCGTAAGCCCACATCGTTTTTCCTCACTTATATGAAAAAGAATTACATTTTAAGTGCATCTTCTCTGTAAATATGACATTAAAGTGACAACACAGAAACCATCAACGGATGAAAAAGGAGTAAAAATAATTTAAAAAAAAAACAATAAAACAAAGAGATGCATCCTCCGGGCTTTGTATAAATCTATACTGGAGTACATTTTAATTGCACAGATTACATGCTTTCCTTCAGCAAATATTGCTGCTGTCATAAGAAATGCAACATTTTTTTCAGCTACTAAACAAATTTACATAAAAACAGTTTGATCCATAGATGAATACTGTTTCTTGGTATAAATAAGCATTGACTTTAACATATTCCACTAAGTGCACCTTAAACACTTCCGTTTTTGTTTTATTGTTCCAGAATGCGTATAAAAAGACAGTTCTGTATAGAAAAGCACTTGTGTTTGTTTTTTTTCCAGTTAAACAGTTCTTATAAAAAATAATTCTGAAAATGGCACATCGGTCGTCTCCGGATGAGAGGGAGGAGACGTCTCTGCAGCCCTAACGCTACACAAAGTGTGCCTCTCTGTGCTCCAGTTCCTGTACGCGTTTTGGCCTTAGTCTTGGAAATGTTGACTTCACATCCGCCTGAGGACTATCCTCAGGAGCGGCTTTTTCGGAGTTTTTGATTTGTCCCTGAAGGTCAGTGGCCACATCAGAGTCTCCGATAAGATTCACATTATTGTTATTCATCTGACATTGAGCCTTCACCAGACTTGGAGATGAAGAATCGCTTGGAGAGGTCTCTTCGCTTGGCTTGGTTTTATAAGAAGGTGGTTTGTAAAAAGTTCCTGGTGGTGGCTGCAAAGTCCTTGGAGCCCTGTATGCGGATAGCAGACCGGTTTCTGTCGAGTTACTATCAATGGCGATGGGCTTGAGTTGAGTAGCAGATGGCATTTTTGGCAGTGTGGCACTTATACAGGTAGTGCTTGACGGCAAACTGGTTGGTCCACTATCGTGTGCTCGTATCTCCGGTGGCACATTGGTCATAATCATTGCCGTCCTTGGCGTTATATCATACTGTTTGTACTGCTTATCCCATGGTTTACGATAACTCTGGGAGTCGTAACATGAAAGTCTGTGGCAAGAATTGATCGTAGGTAAAGGCTTGTGCTCGGAGACCTCTTCGATGATAGGACTTTTGCCAAGTTTATCGGAGGTGGTGACACCCACATTCCTGGAATTCTCGTTCAGCACAGAAGGCGGAAGCAGTCGATCCACGGGCAAACTTACAGGACGAGCGACTGGTTTTGCCCGAGGGGCTCTCATCGGAACTTTGGGGATTTGCCTATAAGACTTGACAGGAACAGAAACGTTTGTCTTTGAAAGGTCTTCTGAGCTGCGCCTTCCAACAGCGACGTCACCGTCTGAAATGGCATCCATAGAGCAATCTAGAAGACATTGAGTATTATGGAAGGCGTTTGTAAACCACACACTTAAGTTACTGTATATAAAGGCTTATTTTAAACTTCGCAAACCTGTAAACTAACCACAAATACAGAAGCAGGAATGATAGATAATGGGACAGCGAGATTCAAAGACCATTAGATAGCACATAGTGACCTTCAGATTTGCCTGAAGCGTTTCTAAACTTCTCAGCTCAAAGTGAACCATGAACCCAAATGATAAAAAAAAAAAAAAAAAACCCAAAAAACAAAAAAAAACATTTTTTTGCAAGTTCTTCAACTAACAACCTAAAAAAATATTTTGGTGGTGGTCATCTTCTAAAACCTGCCATAGGCCTCCTTGTACCAACATAGGAAAGTATAATTGTATAATCTTTTAGTAATTTTGTTTCCCCCTGTATGAGACCGTACTAGAGATGTGGGAAGTAAATAGCCGAAAATAAAATTAATACAAGTACACACGGGATGGGCAGTCCCGTCATCAGAGCCCTAAAGTGGGGACTTGCCGAATAGTCAAGCCGGTAACCGAGTATTATTACAGGGCAGGTCGCTGGCACAACGCAGTAAAGCAGCAGCGCCCAATCAAGTTATTGGGTGACCATGTGCTTCATCATTTCCGCACCAAGGCTTTGAGAACATTGTTCCCTTTTCAAACTCTCTGCTTGGGGAATGAGACGTACATTACTGTTTGTACTCAACATCCTTCCCCTTAGAGTACTAGCCAACGATCCAGAGTTTCCGCGGGTTTGACGCTGCGTACTTATGCAGCGCCCAACCTGCAGCGGCCAGATGTTACAGGATAATGGATGCGATTTCTAGAAACATCATGTCAACTATACGTCCACAGATGCTTGCGGCTCGCCCACAGAGACTGACATGCGGTGCGTCTCACAGCAAAGGAGAGGCGAAATTTAACATAAAAAAAAAAGATTAATTCCTGTCTGCAGCCCATATCACACAAAGTATCCAGCTCAACACGAGAAATTAAATTTGGTGAACGGCCTCAACTTATTTTTTCCCCCAAAGTCCAAGGTACAAGTAAAGATAATAAACTTTGTAATCTATATTAGAGAATTAAAGAAAAATGCCTCTTTCCCATATCAGTCACTTCTCCTCCCCAGCACAAATCCTGCGCACAAATTGTACAGTGTAGAAATCAAATTAGACTTGCTGCCTATAGAAGTCTATGGAGAGATGTAAGAGGGCAGGACCAGAGAGCAAGAAAGAAACTGCTGGAGCTCCCAATGCAGAAGGACTAAAGTGTTAAAAATACAAGATGTCAGTCATATAAAGTCCAGACAGGTACCTTATCAAAATTGGGGGGGGAGGGAGGATGAAAAGCCTTAAATCTACCACAAGATTTTTGTTATTCCACCTGAAAGCAGCATAATGTCGGTGCAGAGACCCCAGTTCCAGCGATGTGTCACTTACTGGGCTGCTTAGTAAGTTTTCATAAAAATCACAGTTTTATCTGCTGCACATCTAGCAGATTGCCGAATGCAGAGCGGTGTATAATCCTCCCCACTACTGATTGGCAGCTTTTTGTGTGCACACTGCATAGACAGAAAGCTGCCAAGCAGTGATGGGTCGGGGTTACACAGAGCTCATGAATATGGAGTTCTACCAGGCAGCAGGTTTACTAGTCCTCCAGTGATAATCCCCTGATAAAACAGTGATTTTATCAAAACTACAGTAAGCAGCCCAGTAAATGATACATGGCTGAAATCAGTGTCTCTGCCCCTACACTGCTGCTCACAGATTAGGTAGCAAAAGACAGATTCCCTTTAAATACATTGTGTACAGATCTAATGATGTGACAATGCCACGCATGGAGGCTTCTAATGAAAGCTCAGGGCAGATTTTAGATTTAGCCCAAACACAGACGGACGTGGGTGTAAATTACTACCATAGCTGTTCCATTACCTGAGGCTCGACACTCACCTTGTTCATCTGACCCATGCAAAGCAAAGACGGGACTGACGGCCTCGGAGGAATCTCTCCTCTCTTCAGATTCACTAAGATTATTTTCTGTTAAATTCAAATGTCAAATTGAGAACAAATGGATGGAACGGATCACTGAACAAAATCTCATTATAAAACAATATGTATATCGCACAGGAGCCAACACTGGTACAGAGTACACAGGAATTACCAGAGGGCAAGAAACCCAGCACTACAGATATATTAACATACTGACCTCTACGGAACAGTCAGAAAAGCATTATACTAAAGGCTACAACTGGAAAAAAATGTTAAAATACCACAAAGCCCTTAAATGTGTGGAACTTCTAACTGTGCATACAGTACCCCGAAAGATTAACTATGGGGTTGTCTCAAAATAAGGCTTTAGGAGTGCACTGCTCCCCTGCCTCCTGCTTGCTAAGGGGCAGTCTGCTCCCAAAGATGTACAGCTCAGTCCAGCAACATGGCTTATCTGCTGACCCGAACTGTATGCTTTCCAATGCTGCAAAAAGACCGCTTTGCAGCAAAGGAGGAGAAAAGGGAGTCCAACCAGCTTCAGAGTGGCGCTTACAAACTCTACAGCAAAGAGCTTGTAAGCGCTGCACTTCTTACCTAGGTGACTGGCCACTCCTGCAGTCCATCAATGGTAAGCTAGCAGCTAGTATTCAGTAAACACAAGTATACAATGAAAAATCCCTCTGTGTTCTCAAGAACAGAGCATTTTTAATGAAAAGTAAATTGTAAAGTTGATTTTTCCAAGCACTTCACAAATGTTGTAGAGTTCAAGATGTTGATACAACCCCATTATTTTAACAATTTATACTATCAAGCAATAACATCATAAAACATATAAAATAAGGTTTCTTTTTTTTTTTCAGTTCTTCCTCTTACAACTGGGTGAGTTGTTAAACATGTCGATGTTGTTCAATATTTTTATAAATCGTCTAGATAAGGGAGCTGAAGGTAAACTGATCAAATTTGCAGACATTGCAAAGCCAGGAGGGATAGTTAACACTAGAAAAGACAGAGGAAGGATTCACAAGGATCTAGATAAGCTTGAATAAAGGCCCCGTCACACTAAGCGACGCTGCAGCGATACCAACAACGATCCGGATCGCTGCAGCGTCGCTGTTTGGTCGCTGGAGAGCTGTCACACAGACCGCTCTCCAGCGACCAACTATGCCGGTAACCAGGGTAAACATCGGGTTACTAAGCGCAGGGCCGCACTTAGTAACCCGATGTTTACCTTGGTTACCAGCGAAGACATCGCTGAATCGGCGTCACACACGCCGATTCAGCGATGTCTGCGGGAGATCCAGCGACGAAATAAAGTGCTGGACTTTCTGCAGCGACCAACGACATCGCAGCAGGATTCTGATCGCTGCTGTGTGTCAAAACTGAACGATATCGCTAGCCAGGACGCTGCAACGTCACGGATCCCTAGCGATATCGTTCAGTGTGACGGTACCTTAATGGGCAGTGACTAATAGAATGGTATTTAACAGGGAGAAATGCAAAATTCTACATCTGGGCAAGAAAAATTACATCTACAGAATGGGAAAAATAGAACCAAGCAACAGAACGTGTCAAAAAGACTTGGGTATACTAATAGATCACAGACTGCACGAGTCCACAGTGTGATACAGGAGCAAAAAAAAGGCAAACAGATCTATGATATATTAAGAGAAACAAAGTCTAGATCACATGAAGTAATTATACTCCTCTAATTCTCCTTGGTCAGGCCTCATCTGGAATACTGAGTCCAGTTCTGGTCACATTTAAAAAAAAGACGAACAAACTGGGTCAAGTTAACAAAAAAACTACCAGGATGGTGAGCGGACTGCAAAGTAGGTCCTATGAGGAACATTAAAGGATCTCAGAATGTTTAGCTTGCAAAAAAGAAGGATAAGAGAAGAAATAATAGCGCTCTACAAATATCTGAAGGGATGTCACAGTGTAGAGGGTTCATTCTTATTCTCATAGAATGTTAGAGATGGAACGGAGCTCCAGGGTCATCATGTCCAACCCCATGCTCAATGAAGGATTCTCATTTGCACATGGAAACACAAGAAGAAATGGAATGAAACTGAAAAGGAGAAAATACAAATTTGATATTAGAAAAAAACTTTTTGACAGTGAGGGTGATCAATGAGTGGCACAGGTTGCCACAAGAGGCGGTGAGTTCTCCTTCAATGGAAGTCTTCAATCAGAAGACATCTGTCTGAGATGGTTTATTAAGTCCTGCATTGGGCAGGGGGGTTGGACACTATGATCCCAGAGGTCCCTTCCAGCACGAACATTCTATGAGTCATTGCCAATTATGATTTTTTATGACATCAATAAATTTTTCAGAAATGTTCATATTTCCATGTGAGCTTTATAGTTGGGAAAAAAAGTGAAAAATGTTTTTTTTTTCTAATTGCTCTAATAACATAAAAGCTGCTCTGTGATGAGCCGCTATGGGCCTCAGATACAGTTTTGGAGCTTTGCTTACCATTCTCCTCGACAATATCCATACTGTGACTTCGGACTTCCCTCTCCTCCACGCCCGTAAATTCCAATGCCGCTTCATCAAGAGAGCTGGCACGTTTTGACAGAATAATACTCTATGAAGCCAAAAAAATAAAAATTGCGTAAGAACAATCTCGTTCTGCGGGTTGTAGAAATGAGAACAACGGTGTGACTCTCACCTCATTCCCCACTGGCAGTGACTGGGACTTTCGGATGTGCTGTGGTTCCCTATCCTCCGCCTTATCCACGGGGTTAATCATCTGACGGGACACATCGAATATCTTATCGTAGTGCGATATCAGGAGCTCCACTATACGGGCTTGATACGGATAATCCACCAGAGAGGAAAGCGAGATGGTGGCGTCGGTTTGACGTGGTCTAAGCAGGGTGGGGCCGAATATTATTCCTAGATTGCTAGCAGTCATTTTATTTTCTTCCACTTCTTCTGTGACCCTGCATTTAATTAATGGAAGCACATTTGTAATTAAAAAGGAGTGGGAAGAATACATCATGTAAGACAACAAGATGACAGTGAGAGTCCGGTACTGTGCACTGATCAATAGCACAGGTGCGGGATACCGACATGATGTCATCGGACCCCGCTCTGCGCCGGGCCAGATTACCCTATTCAGACATTATGGCGGATCCACATCTATTAACCACTGATGTAACGTTCTGTTCTATAGTTACCTATGAAGATGTCCTACTAAGAACTGTAAGGTGTTGTAGTGTTCCAGTGGCAACTGTTTCAGCAAATCTCGGATCTTAATGACGACTCTGTTCACCTCCACTCCGGATGGTTGCCTCTTTAGCGGAGGGCTGCTAGCTTTCGAGTCAACTTCATCGGTGGCACGTTGACTCTCTTTGGCCAATCCAATCAACTCATTGTAAAGACGAAACAAAATCAAAGGCTCTGGCAGCTGGAGAATAACAGAATGAACGGAATTCGCTATGCGATAATATAGAAGAAGTGACCAAATATTGTAATGAAAAGGCTCCTATCATATGGTATTAAAGGGTCAGATGACAAATGTTAATTACAAGAGTTGAGCAAAAAGATTTACAGTACACAGTGGCAACCGGGCCGGAGCCCTGCGAACCTCGTCCTACATGTAGTATCCCCAGCACACCTTCTTATTAGTAGGCTTGGTGCCATGGGTTTGTGGTGCCGCCATGATGATGTCGCACCTTCCTACTAATAAGAGAAACTGGAGATGCCAACAGGTAGGAGATTTGCAGGACATCCGTGGAATCTCTTCTGACTAGTAGGATGGTGCAACATCATTGTTGTGACGTGATAAACATATGACGTCGGTCCTATTAATCAGACGGGACACCGGGCATGCCGGCAGGTTGGACAATGTGTGAAGGTCTCTGGGTCCCCGGCCATGGACAACAGACGTGCTTGCTGGACTAGTGTCCCTCAAATCTTTTTTGCTCAATTCTAGCCAATCCCAAATCACATACCTGTCGGAGATAGAGCTTGAGGACATTGCTGATGTCATGCGCGTACAGATCTGACAATTCCACCAAGTCTTTTCCATTTTCAAATGCCTGGCACAGTTTCTCAACTCTGGACTTTGCTCCATTCACTCGATAGATTCCCTGAAAGTCAGAATATTATACCCCATTTAGCAAACTGGATGACACAATTGGCCAAAAAACAACAGAAAGTGAACACCAATATCATCTTCCCAGTACTTTTTGTATACATTTTAGTGTTAAGAATTTACAAAAATTGTTGACAAATGTCTCCTAAGTATAAAGCATCCAAATTGCAACCCAAGAGCGACCCTTAAAAAGTAGATGTCCTTATACCACTGACCAATCCCTGGATGCCACCACCAGGCACCTGTAGACCCATTCCATCTTACCACTGGTACATGTCCACATGGTTTTTTTTTTTACTTTTTCCATTGTGCCATCACCTGGATTATCACTATGGATAAGTCATAAATGTATCATCAGACTGTACATACAATTATTGCCAGCATACGGTGTGGTACACATTTCTTGTGTGTATGGGGCCTATGGCAACATTCAATGTCTACACATGAAGCTTTTTCTAAGTCAATGCTGAGCGTGTCCACCTAATGGGATGGAACCAGTAAAATCTTATAAATCAATATTGGCACCACCAGAGGCGCTGAATTATTAGGGCTCTCTGGTGACCTTTTACCTCTGCAGCTGGATTTGTACAAATGTAAGCACCCACCTGACATCTAAAGAACAAAAGACAGCGACTGGAGAAGAGAACATGCTTTAAAGGGGTTGTACCAAGTATATACACCTAACAGTAGAATAAGAAATAGCTCATTGAACACTGGGGGGCCGACAGCTTGGGCGCCCACCATTCCCGATAATGGAGCTCTGCAGGATGGAGTGGAGGTCAAGCAAGAACAACTCCACTCCACTCACTCTCTATGGGACTGGCAGGCAAGCAATGCTCACCTGTCTCCAGCAATCCCGTACAGAGAATGGAGCAGAGGGGATTCATGTTTGACCTCCTCTCCATTCTACAGACCCCCAGAGACCTATAAATTATACCCCATCCGATGAATAAGGGATAACATATATACTTGACGGCTTCCCCATGTCAGCAACGTATGACTAAATCACCATCTTTTAAAAAAAAAAAATAAAAAGTCATTTTGCAGCATTCACCAGAGGATATTGAGCAATTATGCAAACTAAAGATGGCCGTGTGTGTAACCTTCATGATATACAAGGTCGGTCCACGCACGGGCAAATAACCAGCTGACATGTTTTACCATGCAACCAAAAACTGGCACTTACCCAAAAGGTCAATCGTGAACGTCCAATGTGGGCGCATTTTAACCCTTACCTTTATGGTCAGTGCTCTGCTCTCGATTTCGGAGGTACACTTCTTGATAATGAAAGGAATGCCGTCAGGAGCGTTCTTAGCGGCCTGAGTAAATTCTACTCCAAAGAGATGAAGTCTTCCATGAAGCTTTTTGTGTCCGCACTGAATGGCTAATGTTTCCAGGCACTTCTTATGGCAAGCAAGAGAACACTGGAATAAAGGAACGCTTCATATGGACTGTTGTCCCTTTATGCACAGGCTGATAATAACGATTGTGTAATCATTGACTTAAAGCTAGGGTGGAAATAAGTCCTGGGTGGGACGGGAAATGCAGTAAAGCCATACAAAGCATGCACAAGAGAAGCAACGTCCCATAGCTTGGTCATTTTGTTTTTCTAGTGCCAAAACCTGAATTACTAGCCCGGCTTACCTCCTCACACTCGGCCCCATGAAACACCACCAGGCTGTCACACTCTCGGCACTTGGAGGGGGCTCGTAGCTTCCGCAGCTTGTGTGTCTGGGCCGCTTTGGACATGATGGTATTGCGGAAGGGTCCGGGGGAATTGGCAATCTCAGAGACAAGGTCATTCAAGCCTAGAAGGGAAAACGAGACTATAATAAATAGAAGGGGCGGAATTAGTTTTCTTCTTTCTTTTTTTCATAAAGTCTTATAAAAAGTTAGTAAAGACGTGTCATTGATTGAGAAGTATACAGAACCGCCTTTTGGGTCAAGAATACATTTTATAATCACTTAAGGGGATTTTCTTACAAAAGACATTTAACGTCCCCATCAACGGGATAAGGAATAGATGTTTAATCGATGGGACCCCCGCCGATCTATAGAAAGAGCCCACTGTGATTTCTAGGTGAATGGAGCAGAATGGTTGCACATGTGCGCTGCTGCACTACGGGGCAGACAGAGAAAGCCAAGTGCTGTGCTCCGCCATCTCCAGCTGTCCTACGGACAATATATGGAGTACAGGGGGCATTTATGGCCAAGTCGCTCCATTTAATTGCAAACACAGCTAGGAATAGGAGGGACTTAGGAACCAGAGATTAGTGGGGGGTTCCTGTGAATTTGTGTGAAAAACCCTGTAAGGGGTTTTGTACGCTTTCAGAAAAGTTTTTTCTATAAACTTTATTATGAGTAAAAAAAACAACAAGCAAACAACCAGTGCTGTACTCGTTCTCCCCAGTCTCCGCCGCTGCTCCCAGTCTCCGCTATTGCCTGCAGTGTTGACTTCACAACGAAAGCGCTGCTGCCAATCGGTGAGCTCAGTGACTAAGTGGCTCATGTCCTTTACATCTGAGCTTAGTGATTGGCTGCAGTGCTGACCATGTGACATCAGCGCTGCAGACAATCAGTGGCGGAAATGCCAAATAGACCCAAGGAGGGCGAGTAAGGCTAGTATGTATGGTTTGTATTACTAACTGAGCTTATAGAAAACTTTTCTGAAAAGAGACAATCCTTTTAAAACTAGCCAAGCACATTTGCTTATTTCTAACTGCAATACATCTAGAATAAAGATGGTCGGCTCCTCGCACGATCATAATCATTACTACCAACCGCAGGTATAGTTACCATTATCTGACGGAGAGGGCGGCTCTCGCTCATCCAGATCGTCCGCTGATGACATGGTTCCAGTGGATGGAGTTCTAGGAAGGCGTCTTTTAAAGTCTCCTGAAATACAAGGACACCTTAGTCTCAGGATCCCCTTTATACAGGCAGGTGGTTCAGAAGCTACTAATTCAGAACTGTACCTGGACTGGCTGATGGAGAGTCCATGGAACGGGACTCGCTGCTGCCCCCTGCGCTCTCAGAGTCGCTGCACATGCCTCCGCTCTGGTTGCCTGTAGACCACGACCTGAATGGTGGACCTCTGATCGCTGTAAGATTATTAACCCAGCAGAACAGTCAGACTCCGAAAATCACGGAAGGAGCAAGATGATGCATCGAGGCCTTAGACGTCCTACCCTGAATATCCGTACTGCTACTCGATCTCTTCTGCCCAATTTTCTGAGATCGGTTATAGAGAGGACTGCCAACATCTTCAGGAGACTGGACCGGATATTCGGCAGAACCTTGGGATAGGTTTCCATGTGATGCCCGGGTACTGTTCTCTTCTCCCTTCGACATTAGCCTGAAAAATAATAAAAAAAAAATATATAACATTTTCCCAAAAATATGAACATCTAGCCCAACAAACAACGTGCTGTTCTCAGCAACTATCATCTCCTGGAGGAAATAACAGGCGCCAGTGCACACAGTAGTGCACCCTGTATTAGACCATGGACTCACCGCCCAATCGGTGCATGCGAGGCCTCACAAGACCCAACTTCGATGCCACAGTCGTCTTTGGGCAGGTTCTTCACAAACTCTGAGTACTGCTGGCCTGGCTCGTAACGCTTGCCGCTCTCACACAGGGTCTGGCAGTTGACGGGCAGCGACACCACCTGGGCATGCTGCATCTGGAATAAGTTCACTGTTGCCTGTACACAAAAATGATCGGATATATAAGAAACGTCGTAAAGCGCCCTAATCCATGAAAAGCTAGAAAGTACATTTCTCCCAACTTATCCACAACATTGCATCGCTCACACCATCAATGGCATGTGTCGCTTTCCTTACCAAAAGGATAAATGATCAACAAAAGGGGTATAAGGTTACTTTATGGCTCTTAAGTAATAAAATCAAACAGGATAAATAAAATCCAGATCGAAACAAGAAACTTTGTTGCATCTCTTATCAGAGAAATCTGCTTCTTTCTTCTCCTAAGTTGATCTTTTACTCTGACTTCATGGAAAGATTCAGTATTCAGTGAAAAGAGATTTTCCCTTTACAGGGATAGGAGATGACAGTTGGTGCATATAAGATTCTATGAAGAGGGAGGAGCTAGAGGCGGGCACATACATTCCGCTAAAAGTTCTCCTCAACTTTTTTTTAACCATAGATTCAAAAATTGTAACTGCCATTTTAAGAGAACTTGCAGCCGGATGTCTGCTTTTGCCTCTAGCTCCTCCCCCGTCCCTCCCAAAAATGTTATGAGCACCAACTGTGATCTATTATATCAGCAATGGGAAAAATCGATCTTCCCGGAATACGGATTTTACCCATGAACTGAGAATGAATCATCAGTCCAGGAGGAGAAAGAAGCAGAATTCTCTAATAACATATATTGCAAAGCTGCTTATTTTCATGTGTACTAAAAGATAAGATGACACTTAACTTTATAATATAATGCTTTAATGCAATAGTCCAAAGCCTTCCACCACTCTTCATATGTCCCCCACACTGATCATTCAGAACCTTGACTTAAAATACTGTATAATCTTAGATTCCAGAGCCGCCTTGTCCTCTGCACAGAGGGGGGCGGCATTATTTAGACACAACCTGTCGTTTGCCCTGAAGTACTAAAACTTTGAAGCAGTTCCATTTTAAGGAAAAGGCACTGAAGGATTAAAAGATAGTCAACCCCGGTAATAAAAGACTCATTCAGCGAAATAATTAACTTATTACAAGAGAGAACACTGGTTCAACAGTCACAGCTCGGGCGCACACAGGCCAGATTTGTTGTACAAGGCCCTTCACTATGGCGGGAGAGCCGAGGACAATGTCCTAAGATACCAGAAGTGAGGGGGCTTTATACCGCTGGACAGCTTTCAAGAGGAAAAGCTACTTTTTATTCCAAGTTGAGATGACGGGGAATCATGTTTACACCAAGAAGACGTTTTCATCTTCCCACCGAAAGAGATGAAATGGGCAAGATCAGAACGATAGTCCATCTTCAAAAAGGAACCGAATGGCGTTTACTACAAGACCGGGCTCATCTTGGGATTATATAGGGGAATGAGAAGGTTCTGGCAAAAATCATTTTCTGATACATGCACCAAGGAGAAGCTTACCGCACGCGCACCGTTTCGCCCCTTCCCTGATGAAAGGTCTGTCGACACTACAAAGCCGCACCAGTGCATTGGAACGCTAGACGCAACGAGAAGTCACTACGCACCGGCTCTCAAAACATGGTTCTCAGAGTCCGTGTCTGTTTCATACGTATGTTTGGCCATAATTAACAGTGGTCACTATACATTACATATTATGCCACCACCATAATCAGGTGCCCCACACTGTCCAAAACGTTTTAACCCCGTAATGTAAAAATAAACCCAAAACACTATGCTAGAATTGGATATTTTTTGTTTTTTCACCCTATACTACATGGTAAAATGAATGGTGTCATTCCAAATTACAACTTTTACCTAAAAAAAAATAAATAAATAAAAAAGCCCTAAGTTGAAAAAAAAACAATTGCAAAAGGGGAGGAAACAATCAAAACACAAAATGAAAAATTAAGAAGTTAAGACAATTCAATAAAAAAAACAAAACAAAAAAAACAGGTGGGCACAGAGCGCATATTTTTTTCCGAAAGTTGACAGCAGATACTTTTCTAATCATACAAGGTTTTTTTTTTTCATTTACAGCCGCTGTCCGCTGGAATCTCCGCTGACTTGTAAACATGCATTTCAAGACAAAAGAATCCAAGATTCCCCCGGGTTCACAACTGCTTATACTTGGAATTGATGGAATGATTGCGGTACATGCATATTTGTGTAAAGCTGGTTTCCCACAAGTATAATATCATCGTGGCTCCATGCAGAAGCCTTATAATTACTGTCAGACGGGACTTGATTCCTTCCGGTGAGATCATGAAGACAAGTCCTAACTGTTCTTTGGCAACAACTCACTAGACCTCACAGCTAGGAAACCGGTGCCATCGCGGGCTCGAAACACGGCTCCTGCACGGATCTGTAACGGGTATATGAAAGCGACCTCACAGAACTGGAGACGTCTCCCTTATATAACTAGGGCATGGCCAGCAGACAGATGGGACATTCTGCAGAGCTGCGAAGATAATCCAAAGTATTCAATAGACCACGTAGACGTTGACGATTACATTGGAGGACTCAACGCTTCCCTATGGTAATCTAGGATCAATAGTTCTTTGACACTGGCAGATTTCAGGCCATAACGAGTGCTGATCGGTGATGTAACAAGTCTATATTGCTTGTGTAGAGGCCCCACTACCAACCCGACGGTGACGAAAGATCATGAATACGAGAGTTCAGTCTTCATGCCGTTTGCATACTGTCAGCAGCACATCCGCTATGGACATGGTAAGGTGCTGCTGACAACCGTAATTATTGTAGGCCACATAAAGGATGCAATCAACTCATCGGTACCATGTCTACCTGGGTTACTCATTGGCTCCTTGCAAAACCTCCCTTACCTGATTATCTGACCATGTAAAGTGGACTTAAAGGGACTGTACTACTTTGACAACTTCTTAAATCAGTAAAGAACAACACATACTCCCTTCCTGCACCGGTGTCGTTCCAGGATGTTGGCGCCAGACTCCCCAGGACTCGTGTGGGCATAATGGGCTGCAGTTCTCACGTCTCCTCTGGGCACCTGAGCTTCATCCAAGGAGTCAATCAGCGGACTGAATGTTTAGACCAGTGGATTGCCAATTGGTCTTAGGAGGGATACATTAGCTCTTCTGGGGCGGACCCATCATGTATTGCAATAGTACATACAACTTTTTCCTATCTCGATTGAACTTGAAGAACTTTTGTCTTTTTTAAAATCTTTTTTTCAACCTTATTAACTATGTAATGGGCAGCAGATTTCATATCTCGTCTGGGTGTCCGTGTTTTATCTGAGGAAAGTATGGGCAAAGCAGCTTATTAGTGGCTGTACAGACACCCCATGGCGAAGCTTGATGTGAAACGTGTGTCGGGTGCGTTTTGTTTAAGTGTTACGGTATGTGCACATCTTGTGGATTTGCCTGCGGATTTGCAGCAGTTTTCCATGCGTTGTACAGTACCATGTAAACCTATGGAAAACAAAATCCACGGTGCACATGCTGTGGAAAATTCCAAGCGGAAAAGCTGAGGTTTATTTTCCGCAGCATGTAAATTCTTTGTGCGGATTCTGCAGCATTTTACACCTACTCCTCAATAGGAATCTGCAGTTGTAAAACCGGAGGTGAAATCGGAACGAAATATGCTGGAAATCCGCAGGTAAAACGCAGTGCTTTTTACCTGCAGATTTTTCAAAAACTGAGTGGAAAAATCCGCAACGTGAGCACATAGCCTTAAAGTGTACTCCATGCCACTGTGCATTACAGCCATTATGGGTACTTTCATGCGATATCACTCCCTGCTTACCTGCATGTTTCATAAAGGACCTTACCTTACACAGAACTTGCTAGTTTGGCTTATACCTTTTCAGTATCTGTGATTGCACACAATATACCCTATATTGATTTGTATTACTCATACAAGGAAGTATTTTAGTATTTATTCTATTTTTAGGTTTTAAATTGTGTTATCCAGTAAAGAATATATTTTTATTGATTTTGAGCCTTGCACATAGGTAATATTGAATCTATCGGTGCACTTTGGCCCCTTATATACACACACCGTAGCTCCTTAGCAGATTTCCCATCTCCTCTGGGTGTCCATGTTTTTCCCAAGGAAAGTATGGACAAAAAATAACTATGAGTGGTCGCTCATAGGCTGCAGTGCTCCTGTAGCACAACCACATGACATGAGTCCTGGTGAACCCTGTGGCATAACCGCATGACACAAATCCTGGGGAACCCTATGGCATAACCACATGACACGAGTCCTGGGGAACCCTGTGGCATAACCACATTACACGAGTCTTGGTGGACCCTGTGGCACAACCACATGACAAGTCCTGGGGAACCCTGTGGCACAACCACATGACACGAGTCCTGGTGAACCCTGTGGCATAACCACATGACACGAGTCCTGGTGAACCCTGTGGCATAACCACATGACACGAGTCCTGGGGAACCCTGTGGCATAACCACATGACAAGTCCTGGGGAACCCTGTGGCACAACCACATGACACGAGTCCTGGTGAATCCTGTGGCACAACCACATGACAAGTCCTGGGGAACCCTGTGGCATAACCACATGACACGAGTCCTGGTGAACCCTGTGGCATAACCACATGACACAAGTCCTGGGGAACCCTGTGGCATAACCACATGATAAGTCCTTGGGGAACACTGTGACATAACCACATGACAAGTCCTGGGGAACCCTGTGGCATAACCACATGACACAAGTCCTGGGGAACCCTGTGGCATAACCACATGACACGAGTCCTGGTGAACCCTGTGGCATAACCACATGACACGAGTCCTGGGGAACCCTGTGGCATAACCACATGACAAGTCCTGGTAAACCATGTGGCATAACCACATGATAAGGAGTCCTGGGTGAACCCTGTGGCATAACCACATGACACGAGTCCTGGTGAACCCTGTGGCATAACCACATGACACGAGTCCTGGTGAACCCTGTGGCATAAGTTAACCACATGACTCGAGTCCTGGTGAACCCTGTGGCATAACCACATGACATGAGTCCTGGTGAACCCTGTGGCATAACCACATGACACGAGTCCTGGTGAACCCTGTGGCATAACCACATGACACGAGTCCTGGTGAACCCTGTGGCATAACCACATGACACGAGTCCTGGTGAACCCTGTGGCATAACCACATGACACGAGTCCTGGTGAACCCTGTGGCATAAGTTAACCACATGACACGAGTCCTGGTGAACCCTGTGGCATAAGTTAACCACATAACTCGAGTCCTGGTGAACCCTGTGGCATAACCACATGACATGAGTCCTGGTGAACCCAGCGCCAACACTGCAGGAACGGTGCCGGTGTGAGAGGCAAACGAGTAATATTTTACACTAGGGAATACATTATTTAAGTAGTTGTTCACCAAATAGTGGCCAACCTCTAACACTACAACTTGGATTTTAGGAAAAAAAAATCATTTGGATGCAGTATAACAAGGGTAGCAGCAACCTAAAACTGGGTAGTTCAAAATGGACAACAACCTGGATAAATTATGATCACACATGGTTGGCAGTCATGGATCTTGTGAGAAAAGGTCCAAGAATAATCCTATTGGTGAAATAACCCTGTGCCTCATCTTCTCCACAGTGGTCATCTTCCAATAATCTTGTAAATCATTTCAGCCCTTTTTATCTCCATACATATTCAATCATCTAACTTTCTTGATGTCACACACTGCCAGCTACTAAAGACTTGAGTGCAATAAGATGGCGGCTCGTCTGTAGGACACTTACGGCCTTCAGGGTGAGATCACACTGGTACACAAGCTCTCTGATCTGCGTTAATATTTCACTCTTCACGTTTTCCATATCGATTCTTTTCTCTTCCACCTCGGCTACACAAGACTTGTAATATTCTTTAGCCTCTTCAGCCTATAAAATATAAATAAAGTGTATTAAAGACAGGTAAAATGTAATCATCTCAGAGCCCAACGTTACCTAGAAGGTGCAGGCAGCCATTTACCTTTCCTTCATGCTACGGAAATCCAAGCTGACTAATGAAAATGATGGCACTTGGCTTCATGTAAAATTATCAGGACATTTTATTTAACTTGTACTAGAGAAATTATAAATTCGATCATGGTATAGATTCCTAGGCGATTATTTTTTTTTGCCACCCCTCCTCCATCTCGCACCTTCTGTAAGGCTTCCTCCTCCAAGCGTCTCCTCTTCTCCACTTGTTTGTTCCCATCTTTCATGAGTCCTCCAGATATACTAAGCTGCTCCTCCTCCGCACGGATTGTACTAGATTTTGCTTTCTCATGCTCGTCTTGCCTTTGGACGTTCATTAATTTGGCTTTCCGAAGAGCGGTTTCCAATTCTTGCTGCATAAAATAATATAAAAAAAAACACAAGGTGTAAAACAAAAATAACAATGTAACCCTCCTGTGTGACAAAGGAACATGTAACAGGCTCTATTAAATTAGGGAAACTGTGCAATGGCCAAAAAAGGCTAAAGAAGAGGACAAAATAATACTCAATATGGCAAAAAAATATCCTACCCTAAATGCCCACAGATAAAAACACTTGGTAGTGGAAAAAGTGAGCTCTCAAGTTTAGAGGGTAATCCCAACCTGCAAATCTCTAGGGGGGTAATGTGTCTGACCTCTAGGAACAACGATGCTGAAGATGAATGTGAGGGGGCAGTGATGCGCCACTCCAATGGATGCCCAACAGACTGTAAAGGGTCCACAACCCTGTAACAAAGCAGCAGCTCCTTCATTCTCAGCATCATGAGTGTCCCAGAAGTTGGACCTCCAACTATCGCTATATCCTAGCGATATGCCATCACTTCAGGAGATAAGATTACGCATTTAAACTGAAAGTCTGTGAGGGCTCACAAAGTAGAGGCCCAGCTCTTAGTGGGTACGTCACTGCAGGTCTAGGGTGTCACCCATACACTGTGCACAAAAGGCATTCCTGCTCTTCAATCCTTAGTTACACAAAACAGATATAGCAGCAGAATGGAGCACGTTATTCAGCAGTACTGAGCAGTGTAGATGTGAATCTCGCTCTAGGGTGAGGTAGGAGACTTGTTAGAGTGCTCAGCTTAAGCTCTGTTGCCTATCTCTTATCACAGTTTCATCACTCACTGTGGCCTAGGAACACTATGAGTGACAACTCCACCTCCCTATATGTGCTTGACTTTTCTGTATTGTGAGTGACTGCTCAGTCGTCCAATGTGGGGCTGGGGCATGCTGGGCGGTCAGCATTTTGTCTTACAGCTCTGCTGCTCAATGTGGCCTAGCATGGGGTATTTCCTCCAGGTATTTCCCATTCATGGCAATTTGCTAGCTATTTAGCTGGCTAGCTATGCAGAGACCATTGTCAGCGGTAGCTTTGCTCAGCGATGTGTGTGCTATGCTCTGTGTCTTGATTCCCTGATCTTGTTGCTGGACCTTGGATTTGTTTTGACTATTTGTGTGTGTTATCTCTTTTGCTCTTGACGCTCTCTGTCCTCAGCTACCTGACCCTAGACTTGCCCTTGGATTTTCCGTTTCTCTTATCCCTTTATCTTGATGTACCCTCCTGACATTTGACCCCAGACTGTTAATTGACCACGCCTTTATCTTGGCCCTCTCCGTACTACAAGCCATCTTGGTAAATGACCTTGGACTTCCTGACTACCCTGTCTCACAGCTTGTCTGCGAGTAGTGACTCAATCAAACTTCCGCTTGTTTCCTCATTGTGCTGGGAGGTGTAACCTGACACCTCACTGTTCTGGCAGTCCATCTTGTGTTGATCAGTTCCCCTCCCCTTCACCCCAGAGTGGATGGGGAGTTCAGGAGGCATGGGAATGAGAAGTGGCTCATAAGTGGAAAAGGAAGCAGATTTCTTGTCAAGGTATATCACATAGTTTCTTATATTTGACTGTACTATTGTTTCATGTAAAGTTTGTTAAAAGTGAAGTTCCCATTTAAGGGAATGCAGCTCATAGGAAAACATCGTGTGAGATTACCCACAGCCATGACTATACAGGCACACAGTAGTACTCAGATCTTAGACAATGGCTCATTGTGTTACAATATATTATAACAGAAAGTCCCTTTTTCTTGTGTGGTTACAAGTTTGCACTAGTTGTAATGTGGGCACAACTGCGGCAGAAAACACAACTGTAGAATCGGTGGCAGATAAAGCCTGAAGATCAAGAAAGGAGCCGGAGGAAAACAGAATCAGAACTCCTGTGTACGAACCATTTTCTTCTGTTCTCTCTGCCAGAGATCTTTCATTTCCTTCCTTTGTCTGTCGAGCTCCGATCTTCGGGCTTGAAGAGGCTAGAGTCAAAGTAAGACGGTTAGGAGCCTGCGCGCGTATACAACCATACGTGCCGGAGCGAATCCGGATCACAACCCACCGCCCGCTAAAGCGAGATTTCACAACCTGTCAGTGAATGCTGCCAGTATGAGGAACAACGCTCAGTAATACACCTTAAAAGGGAAAGTCCAGTTAAAGGGAATGTCTCATCAGAAAATGATTTAAAGGGGTATTCGGATCCATCTTAATATGTAGTCTATATAATATTATTAGCAAATACCTCCAATTAGAAATGTACTATAGTTCTTCTGATTCGCTATGTCACTTACCCCATGTGCAGGGCATTGCGGTAGCTTAGGTATTCAACGTTACAACCACTCATATTATGACAATTAGCCATGATTACTCCCAATAACAGCTAACTATCCAAGCTACTACAATGCCCTGCACATAGCGTATCAGAAGAACTATACTACATTTCTAATCTGAGGCATTTGCTAATATCACACCTTCTACACATTGGGATAGGATCATGGAAACAGGAATACCCTCTTAGTGTTTAAATAAAAGATTTTCAGTTCAAACTATAATAATGTTTTGTCTTTTTTATCATATGTCACTATGGAAAAATTAAATCCTGAAATCTTGCAGTTTTCACTAGAGCCATTCTCTTTAAAGACTTACAATTTCTGCTCCGTAGAAATCACTTCCAAGCAGTTATTCCAATATCAGAGACAGGGACACAATAACGAGTAAGAACCCATTTAGCCAGGTCGTCAATCAAGCTTAAAAATTGTCACTCTCGGAAGCACATTGCCCTGTGAAAACGGGTGATGTGCTGCCGACAAAATGATATCATAGGCACATAGGAGATTTGCAATAACGATTATTCTGTGTGCACGGGAGTGCGATCGGCCTATCTAAACAGACTATTGAAAGACCACTGATCAGTTTGCAATTAGCTGAATGCAGCCTGACACCGATACGAGGCACGAGACCAAGTCTGTAAACTGCAGACGTGAGGTCATGTGACCTTCCGTTCGCACTGTCCGTCTGCACGCACTGAGTCACTGCAGACGTTAAGCCCAAACTTGGACAACCCCTTTAATCATCGAGCAAAGCCAAAAGAGGGGTCTCTGCTCTGTATAGAATGAGCTTGTGATCGTCTCAGGTGTCCACGACCTCTCGGAAGATTACATTTATTATTCCGCCATGCAGCTCATTGAATCTTGGAAAAGGGCAAACATCTCATTGGTAGGAATATACAAAATAAAATATAAAAAACAAAACAAAAGCCTAAAAAAACAAGAAAAAATACAAGCAAAAACAAAAAAAAAGAAAAAAACCCTCTCTCTTTCTACCTAGGAATACACGGCGACACAGAGTTAGCACACACCACTTTCCCTACGTACCGGGTCTACGTCTCACCTGGATGAACTTGTTGCTCTGAAGGGCACTGATAGTTTGGAGACATAACTGGCTGCAGTCAATGTCATTCTGAAAAGCGGTTGTGAAAATTGGCTGGAACGGCATAAACTCCTGAAATGAAAACAAACAGGACGCGGTGAATAGGTTTATTCATGTAGGTGCCAAGTTGGACAGATCTGCTGATAATCGAGGGCCCGCTGCATGGCACCAACTGGGAAAGACTATTTCACAAAGGCCACCATCGAGCGAGGCTGCAGAGGACTAGCGCTCTTTATGAAGGGACTAATAAGCGCGTGCTTTACAATAACAAAAAGGGCGGCCTGGACAAACCTGTCCGGACAAGCCTGACCCTTCATTACACTGTGGCCCTATAGTTGCCCATTGCCGCCATACTAAGAGAAAGATTAGATATTAGTGGGTTTATATAAACTTTTGTAAGATGGGGTGTTGGCCAATTCGTGCTCTGGCGGTCCACCGGTCATCTTTGCTTAAGAGCTGGGGAAAAGATCCATCACGGGAAAGCTGCAGCCAGTCGGTGACCTCAGCAGTTCCATGTCCTACACTGAGTGGCTGCAGCGGTAATGTGGCAGTACGGCACATGTAAAGTGTGACGGGGGACCACTGGGGTAGCTGCAGTCAGCTGACGGGAGAATGAAGAATTGTGGAATCTTGTTTGTTGGTAACAGGACGACCCCTTTACCCATCTTTACTACGGATTTAATACTGGATCTTCTGGGATTCTACTAAACTGAACTTAACGCACCCTAAAATCAACGTGGTGGGCTCACTTAAAGTCATCTCTGTTCATTTTTTTCCCTCCTAATTATGTGACGGAGCGACAGTGTATTACAGAACTTAACGATCGCCATCCAGCCTGGTTTCTGCGCAGCTCCGCTCCACTTCTGACCCATGATTCCTGAAAACAGACTAGCTAGATCACACAGGCGTTTGTGAATGGAGCAGAAGTCATTTTGTTAATGTAAATCTATGGAACCTCCTTTTAGTGCTCAGACTTACACTGGAAAAAGAATCATCGCCCCACACACTGAGCAGGCGACACTACAGAGTGGTGACGTGGGCCGGAAGAGGAGCGGAGTGGCGCTGCAAACCAGCAAAGATGGTGATCGGTAACTATTTTTAATACATGTGCGTTACATCCCATATATAATTAAATAAAAATGACTGTTCTTTAAAGGCGTATTTGGTAGGGACAAGGAAAGGTGATGACTTTTAGATCACAGGAGTGTTTGAATACTGGTATTGCCACTGATCACAACAATGGGTCACCTTTATCCCCATTAGAATAAAGCAGTGGAGCGCCTGCTAGACCGCCGCTCCATTCATTTCCTATGGGAGTGCCAGAGAAAGGCGCTTACAGTGCTCAGTCATCAATGGGGAATAAATGGAGGTGCTGGGGGGCAGGCGCACTGCCTCTCTATATAGGGAATAAATGGAGGTGCTGGGGGGCAGGCGCACTGCCTCTCTATATAGGGAATAAATGGAGGTGCTGGGGGGCAGGCGCACTGCCTCTCTATATAGGGAATAAATGGAGGTGCTGGGGGGTAGGCGCACTGCCGCTCTATATAGGGAATAAATGGAGGTGCTGGGGGGCAGGCGCACTGCCTCTCTATATAGGGAATAAATGGAGGTGCTGGGGGGCAGGCGCACTGCCTCTCTATATAGGGAATAAATGGAGGTGCTGGGGGGCAGGCGCACTGCCTCTCTATATAGGGAATAAATGGAGGTGCTGGGGGGCAGGCGCACTGCCTCTCTATATAGGGAATAAATGGAGGTGCTGGGGGGTAGGCGCACTGCCGCTCTATATAGGGAATAAATGGAGGTGCTGGGGGGCAGGCACACTGCCTCTCTATATAGGGAATAAATGGAGGTGCTGGGGGGCAGGCGCACTGCCTCTCTATATAGGGAATAAATGGAGGTGCTGGAGGGCAGGCGCACTGCCGCTCTATATAGGGAATAAATGGAGGTGCTGGGGGGCAGGCGCACTGCCTCTCTATATAGGGAATAAATGGAGGTGCTGGGGGGCAGGCGCACTGCCTCTCTATATAGGGAATAAATGGAGGTGCTGGGGGGTAGGCGCACTGCCGCTCTATATAGGGAATAAATGGAGGTGCTGGGGGGCAGGCGCACTGCCTCTCTATATAGGGAATAAATGGAGGTGCTGGGGGGCAGGCGCACTGCCGCTCTATATAGGGAATAAATGGAGGTGCTGGGGGGCAGGCGCACTGCCTCTCTATATAGGGAATAAATGGAGGTGCTGGGGGGCAGGCGCACTGCCGCTCTATATAGGGAATAAATGGAGGTGCTGGGGGGCAGGCGCACTGCCTCTCTATATAGGGAATAAATGGAGGTGCTGGAGGGCAGGCGCACTGCCGCTCTATATAGGGAATAAATGGAGGTGCTGGGGGGCAGGCGCACTGCCGCTCTATATAGGGAATAAATGGAGGTGCTGGGGGCAGGCGCACTGCCGCTCTATATAGGGAATAAATGGAGGTGCTGGGGGGCAGGCGCACTGCCGCTCTATATAGGGAATAAATGGAGGTGCTGGAGGGCAGGCGCACTGCCGCTCTATATAGGGAATAAATGGAGGTGCTGGGGGGCAGGCGCACTGCCGCTCTATATAGGGAATAAATGGAGGTGCTGGAGGGCAGGCGCACTGCAGATCTATATAGGGAATAAATGGAGGTGCTGGGGGCAGGTGCACTGCCTCTCTATATAGGGAATAAATGGAGGTGCTGGGGGGCAGGCGCACTGCCGCTCTATATAGGGAATAAATGGAGGTGCTGGAGGGCAGGCGCACTGCAGATCTATATAGGGAATAAATGGAGGTGCTGGGGGCAGGTGCACTGCCTCTCTATATAGGGAATAAATGGAGGTGCTGGGGGGCAGGCGCACTGCCGCTCTATATAGGGAATAAATGGAGGTGCTGGAGGGCAGGCGCACTGCAGATCTATATAGGGAATAAATGGAGGTGCTGGGGGCAGGTGCACTGCCTCTCTATATAGGGAATAAATGGAGGTGCTGGGGGGCAGGCGCACTGCCGCTCTATATAGGGAATAAATGGAGGTGCTGGGGGGCAGGCGCACTGCCGCTCTATATAGAGAATAAATGGAGGTGCTGGGGGGCAGGCGCACTGCAGCTCTATATAGGGAATAAATGGAGGTGCTGGGGGCAGGCGCACTGCCGCTCTATATAGGGAATAAATGGAGGTGCTGGGGGGCAGGCGCACTGCAGCTCTATATAGGGAATAAATGGAGGTGCTGGGGGGCAGGCGCACTGCCTCTCTATATAGGGAATAAATGGAGGTGCTGGGGGGCAGGCGCACTGCCTCTCTATATAGGGAATAAATGGAGGTGCAGGGGGGCAGGCGCACGGCCTCTCTATATAGGGAATAAATGGAGGTGCTGGGGGGCAGGCGCACTGCCGCTCTATCCTATTGGGGATAAAAGTGCCCCGTTCTACCGATTAGTGGGAGTCTCATTGGTCGGACCCGATCAATCTAAAAGTTATCACCAATTCTATGAAAAGGCAACAACGTGGTGTTCTGGTTGGAGCAAGTCCAGATCAAGAGAACAGCAGAGAGGATCATTTCTTACCTCCAGAACACAGACTTTACATCGTGGGCACAATATGGCCACCTGAAGGAGGTCTAGCAGGACGAAAACGTAAGCTGGTCAAATAACATTACTGATTTTATAGTGTTAATGAGACCAACCTGCGGGCCAACAATGGATTTTGCCGTTTCAGCCATCTTCGCAAGATTTCTAGCAGCTTCAGCTTCTGCAATGGAAAACAGAAAACGAGCAGTGATACAGATTGTGCTCAACAATAAAGAGAAAAGTGAGGAAGAATAGTCAGTGAATCAGGCGGTAATTCAGAAATCACATTACTGACAGTCTGAAGCACAAGCCTGGCAACAGATTTCATTCCAAAGCTCATTAGGCACCAAGAGAAGGCACTCACCCACATTAAGCCTCTTCTCCACCCAGGCCAGGATATCCTTGGTGTATTTAGACCAGGCTTTAGCATAGGATAAGGCCGATTCAACACCGCTGTCAATTCGGAGGAGCATGCCGTCCACTTCTTCTGCTCGAAGGTGCCCTGCAAGAGTCATCGGATGGGAAGATGAATTATGTCTATCAGAAGCCCCACGCTGGCTCCGGGGAGCACCGCCGACTGGGAAAGCTCAAGCTACTCTGATCTTGGAGAGTTCTCTAATGCAGCTTGACACTAAATAGGACTGACAGGGATTTTAGAAAGAAAGGGTCAGAGTCACAAGCAACTACGATGAGCCCGTCACCTGCCATATGACCATTGTTATTCCTGCATGCCCACACATCAAACACAGTGTGTGGGCTTTTTTTTTTAAACCACACAAGTAAAAAAACACACCAAATTCTCTAAAAGATAATATACTGTATATACATACAACAAATATACATACAACCAACATATACATACTAATATATATATATATATATATATATATATATATATATATATATATATATATATATATATATATATATATATATATATATATACACACACATATATTTTATGTACAGTACAGACCAAAAGTTTGGACACACCTCATTTAAAGATTTTTCGGTATTTTCATGACTAGGAAAATTGTACATTCACACGGAAGGCATCAAAACTATGATATAACACATGTGGAATTATATACTTAACAACAAAGTGTGAAACAACTGAAATTATGTCTTATATTCTAGGTTCTTCAAAGTAGCCACGTTTTGCTTTGATGACTGCTTTGCACACTCTTGGCATTCTCTTGATGAGCTTCAAGATGTAGTCACCGGGAATGGTTTTCATTTCACAGGTGTGCCCTGTCAGGTTTAATTAGTGGGATTTCTTGCCTTATAAATGGGGTTGGGACCATCAGTTGTGTTGTGCAGAAGTCTGGTTGATACACAGCTGATAGTCCTACTGAATAGACTGTTAGAATTTGTATTATGGCAAGAAAAAAGCAGCTAAGTAAAGAAAAACGAGTGGCCGTCATTACTTTAAGAAATGAAGGTCAGTCAGTCCGAAAAATTGGGAAAACTTTGAAAGTGTCCCTAAGTGCAGTGGCAAAAACCATCAAGCGCTACAAAGAAACTGGCTCACATGAGGACCGCCCCAGGAAAGGAAGACCAAGAGTCACCTCTGCTTCTGTGGATAAGTTTATCCCAGTCACCAGCCTCAGAAATCGCAGGTTAACAGCAGCTCAGATTAGAGACCAGGTCAATGCCACACAGAGTTCTAGCAGCAGACACATCTCTACAACAACTGTTAAGAGGAGACTTTGTGCATCAGGCCTTCATTGTAAAATAGGTGCTAGGAAACCACTGCTAAGGACAGGCAACAAGCAGAAGAGACTTGTTTGGGCTAAAGAACACAAGGAATGGACATTAGACCAGTGGAAATCTGTGCTGGTCTGATGAGTCCAAATTTGAGATCTTTGGTTCCAACCACCATGTCTTTGTGCAACACAGAAAAGGTGAATGGATGGACTCTACATGCCTGGTCCCCACCGTGAAGCATGGTGGAGGAGGTGTGATGGTGTGGGGGTGCTTTGCTGGTGACACTGTTGGGGATTTATTCAAAATTGAAGGCATACTGAACCAGAATGGCTACCACAGGATCTTGCAGTGGCATGCTATTCCATCCGGTTTGCGTTTAGTTGGACCATCATTTATTTTTCAACAGGGCAATGACCCCAAACACACCTCCAGGCTGTGTAAGGGCTATTTGACCGAGAAAGAGAGTGATGGGGTGCTACGCCAGATGACCTGGCCTCCACAGTCACCTGACCTGAACCCAATCAAGATGGTTTTGGGTGAGCAGGACCGCAGAGTGAAGGCAAAAGGGCCAACAAGTGCTAAGCATCTCTGGGAACTCCTTCAAGATTGTTGGAAGACCATTCCCGGTGGCTATCTCTTGAAGCTCATCAAGAGAATGCCAAGAGTGTGCAAAGCAGTCATCAAACGAAAGGTGGCTACTTTGAAAAACCTAGAATCTATATACATAATTCTCTAAGGGTCACTCTGTCTGTCCTTCTGTCACGGTTATTTGTTCGCTGATTGGTCTCGGCAGCTGCCTGTCATAGTCCCTTCCCTGCTCCCCTGCACTCACTGCCCGGCGCCCGCTCCGTAATCCCATCCACTCACCGCTCACACAGGGTTAATGGCAGCAGTAACGGCCCGCGGTGTAATGCACTCCAGTATATTGCCCAGCCACGTAGTATATTGCCCAGCCACGTAGTATATTGCCCAGCCACGTAGTATATTGCCTAGCCACGTAGTATATTGCCCAGTCAAGTAGTATATTGCCCAGTCACGTAGTATATTGCCCAGTCACGTAGTATATTGCCCAGTCACATAGTATATTGCCCAGTCACATAGTATATTGCCCAGTCACATAGTATATTGCCCAGTCACATAGTATATTGCCCAGTCACATAGTATATTGCCCAGTCACATAGTATATTGCCCAGTCACATAGTATATTGCCCAGTCACATAGTATATTGCCCAGTCACATAGTATATTGCCCAGTCACATAGTATATTGCCCAGTCACATAGTATATTGCCCAGTCACATAGTATATTGCCCAGTCACATAGTATATTGCCCAGCCACGTAGTATATTGCCCAGCCACGTAGTATATTGCCCAGCCACGTAGTATATTGCCCAGCCACGTAGTATATTGCCCAGCCACGTAGTATATAGCACAGGCCACGTAGTATATTGCCCAGCACAGAGCCACGTAGTATAGAGACTTAAAAAAAAAAAAAAAAACATATACTCACCTATAGCCCCGTTGAAGTCCTGCTATACTCACCCTCCGCCGCCTTTTCCGGTCTTTGCCACGCTCCCGGGACCGCTCCATTGCATGCGGCAGCTTCCGGCGGTCCCAGGGCTGGTGTGAGCAGGACCTATGATGACGCCGCGGTCACATGACCGTGACGTCACGGCAGGTCCTTGTCGCACACCAGCCCTGGGACGGGACCGGAAGCTGCCGCTTGCAATGGAGCGGTCCCGGGAGCGTGGTGAGGAGCGAGAAAGGCGGTGGAGGGCGAGTATAGCAGGCTTTTTGAGTTTTTTTATTATTTTTAACATGACCTATTTTTACTATTGATGCTGCATAGGCAGGTAAATAGTTGGGGACACACAGGGTTAATAGCAGCGGTAACGGAGTGTGTTACACCGCGGGCCATTACCGCTGCCATTAACCCTGTTTGAGCGGAGGGAGGGGATTACGGAGTGGGCGCCGGGCAGTGAGTGCAGGGGAGTAGGGGAGGGACTAATCGGACTGTGGCCGTCGCTGATTGGTCGTGGCAGCCATGACAGGCAGCTGCCGAGATCAATCAGCGAACGAATAACCGTGACAGAAGGACAGACAGACAGACGGAAGTACCCCTTAGACAATTATGTATATAGATAGCATAGAAACACCTAAAGAGAAAGCCAAAAATAAGACTTTACCTTGAAGATCATCTCTTTCATGAATCGACCCAGCAGAATCCTCCATGGAAACATTTTCAAATGACTAAAGAAAGTGAAAAATGGCCCGTCAGTAAACAGTCTTCCTACGAAGAAGCAAGTGTAAACTGCAATGCCACCTACATATTATAGAAACAATGGGGTCCGTGGATAGGGGGGGTTCAAACTACAATCATTTTATTGGGATTGAGACTAGCTTCTCCTGTGCGGAGGAAATAACCTATAGCTTGGGTGGGATTCACGCATCCATGTGTCACAGTCCAAGTTGGAACCATAATGCCCAAACAGGGCTGTGGGCCTCCGATCAGGACTTGACCATCTCCAGGCTGCGTTGTTCGGAAACCAGCTGCCGGTCCGTGCATCACGGTCTATATTTGGATGTCAAAACATGCATGTGTGAATACAGCCTTATGGAAAACGTATGGGGGCAAGCCAGTAACCCTGCCGCAGACTGTTAGTGGTGCGGGTGTGTTAACTACCACTCAATAGGGACCCGATTTCAATATTTGCTGTACCCCTTACGCCAGTATTTCTCCCATCAATGCCTCATCAGGGTGAAGAAAGTGTAAGACATCAATGTATAAAGTCTAAATAAAAAGAAAGGCATCACGCCAGGACATTGGGTACTGGACATGCGTAGTTCACTTTTATCTGTTTGTTTTTAGGACTTTTGATTATTACATTGAACAAGTAGACAAAGAGTGATCTGTTCCTCAGTTCAGACCACCCCGCAATAAAGGATATTTCCTTGTCTGTGATTTATGACCGAGGTGGCTCTTTAGTTGTTTTCGAAAAATAATGGCCGGCTTACAGAACAAGAGGAGTTCTGCAAACCAATAATACAGGGACAGTGACCGATGTTAGAGAGGTTTTCCATGATGAATTATTTTATGGCTAAGAATAAAGCGCTGCCTCGACGGCGCTCTTTGGTCTTTGCCATCACGGCTATAGCGGTGACATCACAACTAATGCTGCTAATCCCTGGACTCAGCGGTAGTGCCAAAACTGGCGGTGTAAAAAAAACAAAAACAAAAAAAAAAACACTAAACAGTGGCAATGGAGACCGCACTGGAGAGGAAGAGTGGAAGTAAGGATGCTTTTCTTGTTTTTAATAGAGCAACACCGTGCCCTAAAAATACTATAATGTGGAAATCCTTTTACTAAACAAATTTGCAAAATAATTAAAATTAGAGAGATAAAAAGGAATGAGCGGAAAAATTTAGTATGCAAAAACAATATTATTCTAAGGATACAGTCTGGGTGAATGTGGGATTTCCTGCACTTTGAAGTGTATGAAATCAATATGACATTCCTGCGAGTCTATGGCCAATGATTTAACCCCGGAAATGGACCGATTTCATAATGAAAGTAGAGAACAAAGTCAGTAAAATATTCACAATTCAACAAGAACTGAACTTACAACATAAAGAAACTCCAATAACTTAGGACGAAAATGTGCTTATATGACACGTTTAGCAAAACTTTCTTCTGCGCACATGAAAATGTTCAAATCATTTACAATAGTTGACTTATCAATATTATCGGTGACGGAGGGATCAGGTCTAATACTGGGAGGAGCGTCTCTCAGAATGATCATGCACGTCAATGTCCACATGAACTACGCACTACTTGAAAGGGCTTGTCCGATTTTCTGCTCAAAGTCTGCATTCACTCTATATGACTGCAGACTTGTGAATCTAACAGCGCGCACACTGCATGCAGTCAGGATTCGCCTGTATTGCCGGTGAGAGAGTGCAGTAACAGGACCGTAGATATGGGATTTGCACACTCCCAGCCATATTCAGACTAGACGTGCTCAGCCTCGCTCAATTCACTTGTATTGGGTGTGTCCACATGTATGCAAATCACATACTTTTAAGATGACCGCACATTCTCACCAGCAATACAGGAGAATCCTGACAGCGCACAGTGTGCACGCAGTAGAGTTCAGAAGACTGCAGTCACAGGGTGAATGCAGACTTTCAGCAGACGACTGGATAACCTCTTTAAAGAAAAAGTTAAGCAAGAAATGAATGAGAAAAGTAAACAGTGACAAATTTGCCCCAAAACTTGTCAGGGTCTACTGTACAAAAACTCAGAGAGCAGGGATTACCTCTTAAAACAGGAGGCGGCTTGGTATATATTTCTCAGTTTTAATTGTGGTATGCAAAAAGAGATCAACTGCTGGGAAATCTTATATTTTTATGTATCATTTTAATGTTTTCTGTTCCTTTAAGGCCTGTCCCACACGTCCAGATAATTCCGGTACCGGAAAAATCTGTACCGGAGTTATCCGTGTCCGTGTGTCCGTGAGCTCACGTAGGCCATCCGTGTGGCACACGTGTGCCGACTGGGTGCAGCACACGTGTGCCGACTGGGTACCACACATAGCGTGCAGGAGACAGCGCTAGAGATAAGCGCTGTCCCCTGCATCTGGTGCTGAAGCCGCCATTCATATCTTCTCTCCAGCAGCGTTCGCTGGAGAGAAGATATGAAAAATCCTTTTTTTTTTTTTTTTTTCGTGTTTAAAATAAAAGATCCTGTCCCCACCACCCTCCCACCTCCTGTGCGCCCTCCTGCTGTTAATAAAATACTCACCCCGCTCCCTCGCAGCGTCCTCTCCTGGCCGCAGCTTCTCCTGTATGAGCGGTCACGTGGTGCCGTCCATTACAGTCATGAATATGCGGCTCCACCCCTATGGGAGGTGGAGCCGCATATTCATGACTGTAAATGGGCAGCACCACGTGACCGCTCATACAGGAGAAGCTGCGGCCAGGAGAGAATGCTGCGAGGGAGGCAGGTGAGTATTTTATTAACAGCGGGCGGGCGCACAGGGGGTGGGAGGGGACAGGGATCTTTATTTTAAACACGAAAAAAAAAAAAAGGATTTTTCATATCTTTTCTCCAGCGAACGTTGCTGGAGAGAAGATATGAATGGCGGCTTCAGCACCACGTGGGGGGGGGGAACAGCGCTTACTGTAGCGCTGTCTCCTGCATGGCACACGGACTGCACACGGACCGCGTCCGTGTGCGGTACGTGTTTTACACGGACCCATTGACTTTAATGGGTCTGTGTAATCCGTGCGCTCCCACGAACACTGACATGTCTCCGTGTTTTCCACACGGACAAACGGTCCGTGAAAACACGCTGACATGTGCAGAGACACGTCGATTTCAATGTGTCTACGTGAGTCAGTGTCTCCGGTACGTGAGGAAACTGTCACCTCACGTACCGGAGCCACTGACGTGTGAAACCGGCCTAAAGTGGAAATACCCTTTCAGGTGACTTCACAATAAGACATCATGTCTGTGTATACAAGACATAGGAAATCAGACTATTTCTGTTCATTATATGACTTGTATCCTGTATTTTAATAGTTTTCCCCATGCACTAGAAGCCTCAGCAGTGTCTCTTTTCCTTTATCTTCTCCACTCATTCTCCTATTAAACTGATAGTTCCTATATTGTAGAAATAACTTCTCAACAATTACATTACGATTACTTGCAGGATTACAAAGTAACACCTCTATTTACAAAGATGAAGGCAAATGACACATGGACTGCTATTGCCCAATAGGAGAAGTTCAAAGCTCACCTCCTCCCCCTTCCCTGCAATGTGAAGGGGATGGACAACAGGTGATGTTCACAGCTCACATACTCCCCCTTCCCTGCAATGTGAAGGGGTGGACAACAGGTGATGTTCACAGCTCACATTCTCCCCCTTCCCTGCAATGTGAAGGGGTGGACAACAGGTGATGTTCACAACTCGCATTCTCCCCCTTCCCTGCAATGGGAATTAGTGGACAAAAGGAAATGTTCACAACTCACCTCCTCCTTTCCCTGCAATAGGAAGGGGAGGACAACAGGTGATATTCACAGCACAAATTCTCCTTTTCCCTACTGTGGGAAGGGGTGAAAAACAGGTGATGTTCACAGCTCACATTCTCCCCCTTCCCTGCAATGTGAAGGGGTGGACAACAGGTGATGTTCACAGCTCACATTCTCCCCCTTCCCTGCAATGTGAAGGGGTGGACAGAAGGTAATGTTCACAACTCACCTCCCTCCTTTCCCTGCAATAGGAAGGGGAGGACAACAGGTGATATTCACAGCCCAAATCCTCCTTTTTCCCCAACTGTGGGAAGGGGTGATAAACAGGTGATGTTCACAGCTCACCTCCTCCCTTTCCCTGTAATAACCTTTGCACAAGTCACAGAGCACGCTCAGAAAACTATGCCATAGAAGTCTACAAACATCTGCCGTAGGTTCTTATGGACCACGTGACTATTGTACGGCATATCTGTAAATGTTAACAGACTATAATCGCCTACAGAAAATAGAAAAAAAAAATTATCAGAAGTAAAATCACAAAAATAAAAAATAGGTCTCTGGTGTCATTTAGTGAAAAAAAACAAACAAACAAGAAAAATATAGGTTATACGTTTACAGATTCAAATAGTAAGAATTACTGATTAGTCAGATATTTAAAGGAAACGCCTACCCGACTTCTCCGAGATGCGTGAAGCCCCAATGATGAGCCATTGTCTACATCTCCCATAAGGAAATCGGAAACACTGCAGAGAAGATAAATAGGAGGCCATTACGTTACTAGTTGAAGCAGATGACACCACTTTGGTGGGGAAAAGGTATGATGTATGCACATGAGGAAAAAGGTGAAAAACCAAAATAAGTATGTACACCCATAGAAATAAGTTATGTGACACAATTCTGTCTGCACATCAAAAAGTGGAGCTTCGGAGAGCACCGACACCGCGTATACTGACCTACAGTGCTCCATGAATAAACTGTATGGGCTATGCTCCTACACTTTATTTGCTTTTCTCCTTTTTTTTTTGGCCCCGTCACACTTGCTAACTTTTCAATAAACAGATAATGTTGTCTATCCCTTTAGACTATGTCCATCCGTATATCTTCCACACCACCTGAATCGGAGCTTGAAAGCCACCATGAAACCAGTTTGTCGGAAGTCTTGGTTGGCGCCCAGTAGATTTGCCAACTAAGGCGTTTAACACCGTTCCCTCCTCGTGGCACAGCGCATTCATTCTATAACTATCGCGTTTCAAGTATGTCTTGATGATGATTTTTGGCCTTTGTGGCTTATTTCTGCAGGTGGCTGCTCACAGGACGTATTGTTGTTGACCAGTCATCTGGTTCCCTCAAAGCCTCCATCAGTGTATGACCATGAAGCGAACAATTTCTTAGCCCCTTTGATCTCCGTGTGCGAGCCCACTCTCCTGTACTTACACGTTACCGAAGGTGAAGGCTAAAGTGTCAATGGATGAGAAGATTTCTCCAAGTTGCTCCCTCCTGTTCTCTTCATTAATGTTCTTGAAGTTCACAGCTAGAGGGAAGCAAAAAGAAAAAAAGTAGAATCATGCCATTCATCAACAAAAATAATGCAAATCAACTTTTTGAATCTTATTTTAGACTTTATGATTTTGCGACACAGGTACTTTATAGACACATCAGTCGCTGTATCTATGTAATTTACTCATTGTTTCATGATTACACAATAAATATTTGCATCACACCTCTCTGTAGGATCATTGCTTTTCCAACCAATTTTATTAACATTTTCAACCAAAACAAGACCTAGAGAGAGCAAGGTTAACATAAATGCAATGGCATGAAACATTCATGAAGCATAAAAGTAAAAATAGAATAAAATAAAACAACAAAACAATAAATACAGTAAATTCCTATGGAAAAAAAACCCATGTGGCAAAGAGTAAGCTCCACATTGGGGAAAAAAATTCCTTCCCGACTCCAGATACAGCAATCAGACTAGTTCCCTGGATCAACACCCTAGCAAGGAATCTAGTGTATATACCCTGTAACATTATACTTTTCCAGAAAGGCATCCAGTCCCCTCTTAAATTTAAGTAATGAATCACTCATTACAACATCATACGGCAGAGAGTTCCATAGTCTCACTGCTCTTACAGTAAAGAATCCGCGTCTGTTATTATGCCTAAACCTTCTTTCCTCCAGACGTAGAGAATGCCCCCTTGTCCCTGTCTCAGGTCTATGATTAAAAAGATCAACAGAAAGGTCTTTGTACTGTCCCCTCATCTATTTATACATTAAAATAAGATCACCCCTTAGCTAAATAGCCCCAAGTGTAATAACCTATCTTGGTATTGCAGACCCCCCAGTCCTCTAATAACCTTGGTCGCTCTTCTCTGCACCCGCTCTAGTTCAGCTATGTCTTTCTTATACACCGGAGACCAGAACTCTGCACAGTATTCTAAGTGTGGTCGAACTAGTGACTTGTATAGAGGTAAAATTATGTTCTCCTCATGAGCATCTATGCCTCTTTTAATGCATCCTATTATTTTATTTGCCTTTGTAGCAGCTGCCTGACACTAGCCACTGAATATGAGTTTGTCATCCACCCATACACCCAGGTCTTTTTCATTGACGGTTTTGCCCAGAGTTTTAGAATTAAGCACATAGTTATTTATCTTATTACTTCTACCCAAGTGCATGACCTTACATTTATCCTCATTAAAGCTCATTTGCCATTTATCAGCCCAAGCTTCTAGTTTACATAAATCATCCTGTAATATAAAATTGCCCTCCTCTGTATTGATTACCCTGCAGAGTTTAGTGTCAATTGTAAATTGAAATTCTGCTCTGAATGCCCGCTACAAGATCATTAATAAATATGTTAAAAACAAGAGGGCCCAATACTGACCCCTGTGGTACCCCACTGCTAACCGCGACCCAGTCCGAGTGTGCTCCATTAATAACCACCCTTTGTTTCCTATCCCTGAGCCAGCTCTTAACCCACTTGCACATATTTTCCCCTATCCCCATTATTCTCATTTTATGTATCAACCTTTTGTGTGGCACCATATCAAAAGCTTTTGAAAAGTCCATATACACTACGTCCACTGGGTTCCCTTGGTCCAGTCTGGAACTTGCCTCTTCATAGAAGCTGATCAGATTAGTCTGACATGAACGGTCCCTAGTAAACCCGTGCTGATACTGGGTCATGAGGTTATTCCTCTTCAGATACTCCAGCATATCATCCCTTAGAATGCCCTACAGGATTTTACCCACAGTAGAGGTTAAGCTTACTGGCCGATAATTACCGAGTTCAGTTTTTGTCCCCTTTTTGAATATTGGCACCACATTTGCTATACGCCAGTCCTGTGGTACAGACCCTATTATTATGGAGTCTTTAAAGATTAAAAATAATGGTCTATCAATGACTGTACTTAATTCCTGCAGACCCCACCCACATTTACAGCAGTTGTAAAGTGAGCTAAGGGGAGGAGAGGAGTGATGTCACACACGTGATCAGACCCCACCTACATTTACTGCAGTTGTAAAGTGAGCTAAGGGGAGGAGAGGAGTGATGTCACACACAGATGTCATCAGTCCCCACCCACATTTACTGCAGTTGTAAACTGAGCTAGTTGTACACTAGATTTTCATGGCAAATTTCAGTAGCTGCTCCCCCTAGTGTTTAATAGTGGAAAATAGCAAACTTTTTCAAATTTTCAATTTTTTACTCCACTAAAAAAACAAGATAATATATTCTTTACAAAAATTAAAAACATTAATTTCAACTGTTGGAGAAAAAAAATGACATGGCACCTTCACTTTAAAGTGTATGGTGGTGCTTTAGTTTAGCTTTATTTACCGGAGCATATAAAACTCCTTTCACCAAGTAGTAAATGAACAATCTAAAGACCACAAAGCAAACAATGTCAATTCTAGGACATGGCCACTAGAGAAGAGCAAAGAAGACAATTATAAGAATAACACAAGATCTTCTGACAATTACGTAGTGTTTATTTTTTATCCCCAAAAAACACTTTCGGGCATCTTGTGTGAGATCAATCGGAGTATTTAGGAATCTGCTCTCAGAACGGCATGTAAGAAACATCTCCCTTCACTTTCCTGAGCGGCTGTCAAAATTTCAGTAACTGAACCATCAACAGCGACCATAATGCAACCATAGAAAAACAGCAAGAACACAACCGGTGATTACAGGAGGTAATGGTACTTATGCATAAAGAAAAAAAAACAAACTTCAATCACCCGGGTCATTTCAGCAGTTTCTGAAAAGTTGGCGCAAGGTGCATGCACACAATATACCCATACATCAAATGTACTCTTAAGAGTAAAATTAAAAGTAATTGCCCCTCAGTCAGTAGGGCACAGCAATATGATACATTCCCTTGGCAACGTGAGTTAATAGCCTGTTAATCAAGTTAGCGAAGAAAAATAAAGCCTTTGTATCACTTGAAGGACACTCTTTCAGAGGGGCTTTTAATCCTGTAAAAGTGACTCATGCCATGTTACAATAGGTTGTTACCCTTCCCACCATATTCTCTAAAGATTCCTCTTTAAAGTGGCAGCAGACTCGCCATTGTGCCAAAGACCGCAGGTCATCAAAAGTGTCCTTAAGAAACCTAGAGAAAAGCAGTGGACATCTCCACCCCAGACCGACAGTAACTATACTAGGGGGATTGGGAAGATGCCGAAACACCAACTAGGAAAAATTACAAAAATTTATATCATGAGTATTTTATACATGGAAAGTTTAGGTAAAAATGTATGTTCATTGTTAGTAATCTTTCATCTTCTAACGTCAATAAGATTAGGCAGAAGGGTAGGAACATTGGTGACCAGTCCAGGGGTCAATGGTAGCTACACCTCCTGTGAGAAAGCACATCAGGTCAGATTAATTTTAATTGTAATAATAAAGTAGTTTTATTTTTAGTGTAACGTGCTCATTGTTACTAATCTTTCATCTTCTAACATGTCAATCAGATTTGGCAGAAAAGTATTAACATTGGTGACCAGTCCATAGGTCAATGGTAGTTAAAGAAAACCTCCTGTGAGAAAGCACATCAGGTCAGATTAATTTTAATTGTAATAATAAAGTAGTTTTATTTTTAGTGTAACGTGCTCATTGTTACTAATCTTTCATCTTCTAACATGTCAATCAGATTTGGCAGAAGGGTATTAAACATTGGTGTCCAGTCCAGAGGTCAATGGTAGTTAAAGAAAACCTCCTGTGAGAAAGCACATCAGGTCAGATTAATTTTGGATGTAATAATAAAGTAATTCTCTGATTTATAATCACAGCTTTGATTGGACATTTTTGCTCTGATCATAGTGCATCCTGGTATTGTTAATTTCTCATCTGCGTTCTTCATTGGCATTGTTCTGCCATTGGAAAATGGTGGTGCCTGATCCACTTCTTACAGGGCACTAATGGTGCAAGATTTGCTTCACTGATTAATATATAGCCTGTGGGATTTTTTCCACGGTGCCTTCCCTTTATTAGACATGCAATATTGGTGGAATCTGCAGAATGGAGACTGCAATGCAGAAGTAAACACAACCTATTTAATAAAGATTGCAATGGTTCTAAACCGAATAAAAGGCAGGCGGCCATCACCCGGACAATATCTATTGTTTATATTAGCTTTGTGTGTCACGTATTTTTTGGGTAATTTTTTTTTCTATATCACGATCTTTATTAAAATACAAAAATGAGTAATCTAGCAATTCTCATACTGGCCACTGGGGTTTTTTTTATAGACTCATACTTCCTGTCTGTTCAAGAAGAGTTTACAGCAGTTTCCTTATCATCAGAGGCAGGATTAAAACCTCTTGACATAGCTGATAACACAGCATTCACCAATAACAATAGGCGTTGTCACAGCTGACCATGCTCCCCACTCCCATCACCAGTGACCTTTGCAGACACTCTACTGATGTCTCAAGACAAAAGATATGGTCCGAGTCTTGCAGATCTGAAGCCTCTTTCACTCCAGCTCTATTACCGCCTAGCGCTGCCACCTTCTGATGGCCTCTATGCTGCGTGACTAGAGGCAAACCTGGTGTCAGTCAAGCAGAAGGTGGCGCTGGGCGGGGAATAGAGCTGGTGTGGCAGAGGCTTCAGATCTTCAAAGAGCTCTTCAGCTCTTCATGGAGGAAAGGACTGACCATGCAAAAGTATTGCTGGACTTTTTCTTTTCAGGAATTCCCAAGATCCACATACACATTAAAGTTGGACAAACCTGTAGTTTTGACCAGACTGGACCTTTTGACCATCTAATGTGTGTGGCTAGGTTCTGCAGACTGAAATCCAACATCCTTTCCTTTCATCTGTAGGGAAACTCCACCTGCTCTGAAAAGGTCAGATAAAACTAGAACTCAGAGGGTTTAGCCAACATTTATCTAATGCGTACGGCCTCTATTACCTTATATCTGATCAGTTTGGCTACAAGAACTTCCAAGAAAAAATTGGAATGCAACATTGTACTGAACCAACAAGGTCATCTGATTGTTGACGGTGAGGAACAATGCCATAAGATGTGAGAATAGCAAAGAAATACAAAGCTAAACCAAGAAAAAGAAATAAACCAACAACCCGAGGAGTAAAAAGAACTTGTGACATTCTTATGGACACACCGATGGGATCTTCCTACACTACACAAAACCTTGTGACATTACAACAAAGCCGGCCTCCCTTTCCTGTACTCCCATCTGTTTTAGTAAAACCATTGTATTTATGAGTTGCATTTACCAGGGAGGTGCTCAGGGGCCTATGGAGAATAAACAAGACATATGCACCTAAATATACCCTTAAAAGGGTCACAGGAGTGGCACAGAAAGAAAAGGATGCTTTTTCGAGCACAACATTTTTTTTTCAGTTTGTAAAGCATATTTTCACTATGTGGACTTTGATGTTGTGTTTGCTAGAAATTGACTACATAAAAGTTGTAAAACTGGTCCTGTAGATTTACCAGGTTCGATGAGCACTCTGATATTTTTAACTTGTTCATGAAGGAGCTTGCCTGTAGAAAATTACAATTTTGTTGCCAGATTTATGGGCAAATGTTAAAACAAATGCACTTTCAGAAAACATTTGACCTGTCAAAGTCCAGATCAGCAACTGATCAAAACTTATGAGACCTCCATCGATCACTAGAAAAGAGGGGCAGAAGTGCTCAGCAAAGTTCCGCTCTCCACCACATGAACCTGTGCTCCTCTCCAGTCTTGGAGGAGAGCAGCGATTCGCTGAGCTTGACCTCATTTTAGCAATGCAATGGAGTGTCATATCCTGGATTTCACCCATCAAAACTTTGAAATTAGGATTGCGAAGAAATTCATGAGTGCAAGAATTTTTGTGATATCTCTTCAAAACATTTTGCCGACAGTCATAGTGGACATTTACCATAACTTCTTCTAGGTTCAAATCTACACTGTCTCTCTAAAGCTGCTTCTTGTGGAATATCCTAACATATCTCATCAAATTGGCCCCTAGAATCTTAGCCAAGGAGAACCTCATTATAGATGACCCAGCTCGAGTCTCACCATCTTCCCACACATGATAGGATGGTGCCGCCACTGCTACTCCGAAGGGTTCAGCTCTTCTATAATCGAACACTTTACTATATTTAGGCCGTACAATCAACTGTCCATAGACTTGATCAGTGTTCCTCAACTCCTATCCTCAAGGTCATGTTTTTGGGATCACCCTAGTATTGCCCAAGTGATAATAGCATCACCTGGACAAGAAAGAATTCCATCACCTGTGCAATGCTAAGCAAATCCTGAAAAAATGACCTGTTGGGGGCTCGAGGACCAGAGTTGGGGTTACACTGCACTAGACCATTTATAGGAAACAAAAACAAGGAGAAAGCCAAAACCATTCAACCTGTGTCGGTGAACTTGTCCTCAAACCAAACTTTGGACTGAGCAATCATGCCTGCAGGTACCGGATGCTCACAAAATAAGATGCGAACATGTATATAGGAAGAAAAAGTAGTGGCACTCACCGGTCCTTTAAAATCCAATGTCTTTATTCAGAAAAACATGATTAAAACTGGCTGCGCAGAGGGAAGGAGAAGGAACACATATTCCTGACAACAATCGTTTCGAGCTTTCCTGCTCTTCTACTGGTCCTGGAATGATCCTCTGCGCAGCCAGTTTTAAACATGTTTTTCTTAATAAAGACATTGGATTTTAAAGAACCGGTGAGTGCCACTACTTTTTCTTCCTATATAAATGTTTAGACCATGTATCGATCATTGAATAATAAAGATGTTGGAGCACCATCAAAGATTTATGGAAAAATATGAAAAGATCTATGGTACCAAGAACAGTACAACTAAATATTGTAGCATTTTTCTGGCATGCAGTTCAAAACAAACGACGGTAATAAAAAATACAAATCTGGATTCTACCCCAAAATTTCTTGTTTTGTAGTTATGAAACCTTCTTAATGTATTTTCTAAACGAGAGGACATGAAGATTAATTGTTTGATGAAGAATTTATTAGCAGAATACAATTTCACAAGTGAGTGCGAGGCCCGAGTGAATGCGATGGGAGGGTCCAGACACCGACACGTAGCTCCGCGAAATGAGAAAACAACAGGAGGAAGACGACTGGAGGGGGATGGAAGTGAGTTGGGTAAAAACTCCGGCTGTAGTAGTGGCCATAGTTTAATCTGTACCCGGTGGAGACATTTACATGGTCTTAATCTGCTCTTCCACCAGCAGCATACTGATCGCTGGCCTCCATAGGCTCCAAAAGCGTCTCTTTATGAAGATTGAGTCTTATCCCCAATTGCCCTATTCAGTTCAAGTAGTTGTCATTATTTGGTCAGACGTTCCACCTTCTCCCTAAGAACATCTAGCATCTAGTACACGTATGAACGACTGAAATGGAAAGAAAACTCCTTTGTACTGACTAATCGAGACTGGTAAAAGAAAAGATTTTCAGCATTATGTTATACAAAATTGTTGGAGTTTATTTTTTTGGGGTCAGTTCCCAAAACTGCGTACTATGAGTGGGTGTGCATATATAGTACATTCATTAGTTTACGGCTTATTTTGAGTCCTGCTTTTTCAGATTAACAAGATACAAAGTGAATGAGCAAAAGAGTCATTTAAACTAAAATCAATATTTGATGTGATCGCCATTTGCCTTCAAAAAACAGAATCAATTCGTCTAGGTACACATGCACAAAGTCAGGGATTGGTAAGAATAAAGTTGGGAATACAAGGCGAAATTGGGCGAAACACCATTGTTTGCTACATGTCACTGCAACATCGCAGTGCAATATAAGTGAATGGGGTCCTCTTTCCTTCCTCCCTGGCCAGGAGCTGTGGTATGGCTACGTTCACATTAGCGTTTTGCATGCGTCATGCGCTCCTATATTTAACATGGGGGACGCATGGACATGCATTGTGCTGCGTTGTGCGACGCATGCGTTTTTTTGCCGCAAGCGTCGGGCGCAGAAAACGCAACAAGTTGCATTTTTCTTGCGTCCAAGTTTCGGCAAAAAACGACGCATGCGTCGCAAAACGCAGCGTTTTTGAGTGCGTTTTGGTGCGTTTTTGTTTGCGTTGTGTCGCCGACACAGCGGCGCACAACGCAAATGTGAACGTAGCCCATGATCAGACCATGTTCCTGCATGGTCAGACACAAACTTTACACAGTACACAGCAGGGACACATTTATAAGATTATCTCAGCACAGGAACATTTGATTTACACACATCCAATTGTGGAACCTATTATTATTCCAAGATCTATTGACTAAAATTAACTTTTGTTCGTGGGAAAACCCCTTTAAAAATCTGTGTGCCAACGACCATGACTGTATCATGTAATCAACATCTGAAAGATAAGATCAGTAGATAGAGAGAGATGTAGATATATTTTTGGGGGGGACAATCGCAAAAGTTGAGAAATCTCAACAAAATATCAGTGGGTGTAAATGGCCAGGGGAGACTAATTTCAGCATGTGTGTGGTCAGAAATCTGTGTGTACGCCCAGCTTTGCACAGGAGACAAAAGTTCCGTGTCACAACCATCATTCTATTACCACGAATCAGTGTAAGAGAGGTAAAAACAGAATATCGAGCCGCGTAGGACAAACCTCTCTGTCATGAACAGTTTGGCATTTGGGTGATGAATGGGTTAAAGGCTTAAAACATCTTCAACTCTATTTTAGTAGCTGAATGCAAAAAAAATAATTGGGGAGGAAAGTTTGTAATCCCTCGACCCCATTCTTTTTCACTGCTGCATATAACCATAAAGAAAACAGTACATTGCTAAAACAGCTTTTCATTGATTCCCACGAAGCCTTTCGCCGGCACATACTTCTCCAATAATGCGGCTTCCAGCAGGAAATGGAGTCGCTGAGCTCGGCTCAGGCATCATACAATAGTAATAGTCAGTTCTTCCAGGATACTTCCGCTCAGAAATTTTTGTGAAGACATAGCAAAAAGAGGAACTAGGTTTGCTAGGGAAGTCCGAAAAGAAATAAAAAAAATTCCAGTCTTTGACTTCTGTAATTGCAAAGACCACATGGACTTACACTGCATTTACACCGAACTGTGAGAAAAACTGTTGAAGAAGCAAAACACTCACTCATGGGCAGGGCCAGACTGGCCATTTGGCAATTCTGGCAGATGCCAGAAGGGCCTGTCTGGTCATGGGCTGCCTTGTCTGCAACGTTGTTAACAGAATCAGTGTTCTCAAGACACCCATACTGCTAAGAGTTGTGACGGAGCACAAAGTCGCTGACTCCATCACTTACTCCAGCAGGCCACGGGTATCATTAGTATATTGTAATTGTAGTAAATCTTATTTTCCTCCATCCAGGGAAGTATTCGTAATATATTCCATCCGGTGCTTGGGGACGGGGACAACATGGGCCTGTGTGATTTCAAATGCCAGGGATGAATTTCAGCTCCAGTCCATACCTGCTCATGGGGTGAAATCAGCTTCCGAGCAGTGTAAAAAGAAAATCATGCTTCCAATATGGCCGCAGCAGCGGCATGGGAGTGCAGTGATAAGTCTAAACTAAAGCTTTCCCACAGTACAGGAGGGGCAGAGGAGCATGGTTTAGACTTACCACTAGACTCGCCATGTCACTGAAGTGGCCAATAAAGAAGCAAGACAAAGAGCACTGATCTAAGCAGAGGAGGCAGCGCGAGGCCGGCGGAGGAGGTTTATTTCTTTTTCTTGGTTTAGCTTTGTATTTTTGCATTAGTGCAAAGTCAGACCAACCTGCAGATTTCATGATATTAAGGTCTCCTGACTTTAGATAAACTGATGTCAGAGGGAAAAAAGAAAAAAGGATGGGGAACACCAAAATTTGGCACTTCATACACTTTTGTTCTCATGGAAGATAAAGTTGCCAGCACAGGTATATGACGCTGTCATCATAGAAAACACAGTTACCCGTCAAGATAACCAAGTGACAAATTGGCCATACAATAGCTATTTTTTTCCTACCCAACTCGATCAGGTGAAATCCATGATAAATACTTGATAGACTATATGCACAAAAGAATTAGGACACACCATCTAATAGATTTTTCATTCCGTCCCATTCCCACAAGTATATAAAATCCAAATCCTCAGGGGACGGCCATGGCCCCTTAGCTCCCTCATATGAAAGAAATCTTAATACTTCTGCACAACACATTTAGAATAATTGTAGCTTCCAACTTTGTGGGAACAGATTGGGGAAGGCCCTTTTTCTGTGCCCCATGACTGTGCTCCAGTCCATAAAACAAGGTCCATACAGACATGGTTGGGGGAGTTTGTTGTGGAAGAACATGACCAGTCATGAAGAGCTTGGACCTCAACCCCATCAAACACCTTTGGGATGAACTAAAAAAGGAGACACTGACCCCGGCCTCCTCCAACATCAGTGTCTGATCTCACAAACGTTCTGGATGAATGGGCAAAAATTCCCACAGAACCCTCCAAAATCTTGTAGAAAGTCTTCCAAGAGCAGGAGCTGTTATAGCAACAAAGGAACCAACTCGATATTAATGTGTATAGATTCAGAATGAGATGTCAAAAGTTGCAGTAGATGCAATGTGGAGGGGGTATAATACTTCTGTCCATACATAGCATATGACACAAACAAAAAGTAAATATACACTGCTCAAAAAAATTAAGGGAACACAAACAATAGAACTCCAAGTAAATCAAACTTCTGTGAAATCAAACTGTCCACTTCGGAAGCAACACTGTTTGACAATCAATTTCACATGCTGTTGTGCAAATGGAATAGACAACAGATGGAAAATATTGACAATTATCAAGACACTCAATAAAGGAGTGGTTCTGTAGGTGGAGACCACAGACCACATCTCAGTACCAATGCTTTCTGGCTGATGTTTTAGTTACTTTTGAATGTTGGTTGTGCTTTTACACTCGTGGTAGCATGAGATGGACTCTACAACCCACACAAGTGGCTCAGGTAGTGCAGCTCATCCAGGATGGCACATCAATGCGAGCTGTGGCAAGAAGGTTTGCTGTGTGTCAGCACAGTGTCCAGAGGCTGGAGGCCCTAGCAGGAGACAGGCCAGGACACCAGGAGATGTGGAGGGGGCTGTAGGAGGGCAACAACCCAGCAACAGGACCGCTACCTCAGCCTTTGTGCAAGGAGGAACAGGAGGAGCACTGCCACAGCCCTGCAAAATGACCTCCAGCAGGCCACAAATGAGCATGTGTCTGCACAAACGGTTATAAACAGACTCCATGAGGATGGTCTGAGTGCCCGACGTCCACAGATCAGGGTTGTGCTCACAGCCCAACACCGTGCAGGACACTTGGAATTTGCCACAGAGCACCAGGATTGGCAAATTTCGCCACTGGTGCACTGTGCTATTCACAGATGAAAGCAGGTTCACACTGAGCACATGTGACAGATGTGACAGTCTGGAAATGCTGTAGAGAGCAATCTGCTGCCTGCAACATTCTTCAGCATGACCGATTTGGCAGTGGGTCAGTAATGGTGTGGGGTGGCATTTCTTTGGAGGGCCACACAGTCCTCCATGTGCTCGCCAGAGGTAGCCCGACTGCCATTAGGTACTGAGATGAGATCTTCAGACCCCTTGTGAGACCATATGCTGGTGCGGTTGGCCCTGGGTTCCTCCTAATGCACGACAATGGCAGACCTCATGTGGCCGGAGTGTATCAGCAGTTCCTGCAAGATGAAGGCATTGAAGCTATGGACTGGCCGGCCCGTTACCCAGACCTGAATCCGATTGAACACATCTGGGACATCATATCTCGCACCATCCACCAATGTCACGTTGCACCACAGACTGTCCAGGAGTTGGCGGATGCTTTAGTCCAGGTCTGGGAGGAGATCCCTCAGGAGACCATCCGCTGCTTCATCAGGAGCATGCCCAGGCGTTGTAGGGAGATCATACAGGCACGTTGAGGCCACATACACTACTGAGCATCAATTTCTTGTCTTGAGGCATTTCCATTGAAGTTGGATCAGCCTGTAATTTCATTTTCCACTTTGATTTTGAACATCATTCCTACTCCAGACCCCCGTGGGATAATAGTTGTGATTTACGTTTATCATTTTTAGGTTTTATTGTTCTCAACACATTCCACTATGTAATGAATAGATTTACAACTGGAATATTTAATTCAGTGATGTGTAGGATGTGGGAGTTTAGTGTTCCCTTTTTCTTTTTTTTAAACAGTGTATATTGTCTAGGTCATCTCTGCAGTAGAGAAGATCCATCGCATATCACCATAGACAATGGGGGAAGGAAGTATTCAGGGCATGCGACTGACTCCTTTATATTTAGTCTGACATCACTTTACAGGCTATTAAGAAGATTTTTGGAGGCTTACCATATTCTTATAAAGACACACTTTTCATTGTGCGTTCAAGATTAGCCACTGGGCGACAGAGGTCCTGTGTCACTGGATTACACTTACATTATTATAGAAGTTTAAATTGGCCACTGAATTAATTGCACTGGAAAAATGGAATTCATGCCAGATTAGTCTCTTCCGTAAAAGCCACGACTACTCGTTTTTCTGAGTGGAAGACCAATTCCCAGAAAGTTCCAGATAGACTTTAACAATTATTAGCCGGGGGTACTGGCGAGACACGCAGCCGGGGGGACTGGCGAGACATGCAGCCGGGGGGACTGGCGAGACACGCAGCCGCGGGGACTGGCGAGACACGCAGCCGCAGGGACTGACGACACACGCAGCTGCCGGGGACTGACGACACACGCAGCTGCCGGGGACTGACGACACACGCAGCTGCCGGGGACTGACGACACACGCAGCTGCCGGGGACTGACGACACACGCAGCTGCCGGGGACTGACGACACACGCAGCTGCCGGGGACTGACGACACACGCAGTCGCCGGGGACTGACGACACACGCAGCCGCCGGGGACTGACGACACACGCAGCCGCCGGGGACTGACGACACACGCAGCCGCCGGGGACTGATGCACACGCAGCCGCCGGGGACTGACGACACATGCAGCCGCGAGGACTCAAACATTTTTTTCAAACACGCTGAAGACACTCTAAAACAGAGGTCCCCAACTCCAGTCCTCAAGGCCCACCAACAGGTCATGTTTTCAGGATTTCCTTTGCATTGCACAGGTGATGCAATTATTACCTGGGCAAGACTAAGGAAATCCTGAAAACATGACCTGTTGGTGGGCCTTGAGGACTGGAGTTGGGGACCTCTGCTCTAAAACATGCCATGTGCCTGAGAGGCGCGACTGGAAAGGGTGAGTGGCATATAATTTCTCATCTTCGAAAACACAACATACAAAAATGTAACACTCGATTGCACAAAAACAGAACATCTACAGCAGCCATTTAATTCCAGACGTGGCCCACGAAGCCATTATTTTCTAGTTTATACACGGCATGGCAATAGAGCTGTCCATTCAGATTAAAGAAAAAAAAAAAAAGGGAATGTCCTCCCGTGTTCCCACGGAGCCTTTTGTAAAAAAGGATGTAGTCACAAGTGAAGAATGTGGATTGCATTTTGCCTGCAATCTAAAAAAGCATGATCTAAGCCTGGAAAACATTGCAGGTTAAAGGATCTATATACGCCGACACACTTTCCCCTAGTTTCTATTTAACCAGTGCCCAAAATAAGCATAATACCAAACCTAACTAGGTAAAATTAATGAGCCACATAGTAACATCATAGCAGGAGGAAAAAGGCGGAAAGTTACCGCAAAACAAGAAAAGCTAAAAAAAACAAACAGGATTCCTTACCTCGAAACCATTCTCTCAAGTCATCAGACACACCTCAATCTGTTACTGGCTTGGGCCAAACAAAAATAAAATAGCAAAAAAACTTAGTCCGAGATTAAAAAATGGCATAGATGTATTTAGAATCCAGTAATGAAATGAAAAATGGCATAAAAAAAGGGCAAAATTAAAAGCGGTGTGTTCACGTCGGCAGCTCCCTGAAGAAGGCTGGAGAGCAGAGAGATTGTTCCACTGTAATCCTCTGAAACCAAGAATTTATCTGCCGTGAATACTTTTCCTGTGTCAGGAAGGCCGTGTCGTCACTGTTGTGTTAGGCCTTTGAACTGGTGAGTGCTGGGGAAAACATTTGCAGTCGGAATGAGAACTAATGGAAGCATCCAAAGTAAAAAATCTGCATGCGGTCCAGCCCAATTACAGGACACTCGCCTTCATGCAAAGACTAGTTATAATGCTTGCGAGGCTGCCCGATGCCGTGCGTTCTGCCTGCATGTACAGCGGCTATACCCAGTCCTCTAAAAACACGCACGCACTTTTCCCCAGGACATCCTGGCTGTACACAATGGTCGCTCACAACAATCACCAGGGCCCCAATGCACAATGTGAAAAGGTTTGTTGCTCTCTGTGTATCTGTCATTTCCTACTAATAGTAGTGGATTTGCTTTTTGTAGACTGCGTTCTTCTAGGAACAAAGGAGGGCATGCATCAGGGCTTAGGTATGGGCTGAAAGGTGTACGGCTTAGCGTAAAATCACCATTTGTCTGGCTTAATACATATAGACGCCTCTCTGCCAACTTCGCCATGCAAAAAACAAAAAGTAGCGCACCACTGACTGTTGGATCCCAGAGGGGAAGCATACCAGCAAATGTAAAAAAACATGCCCGCTGCTGTCACTAACGCTAATGTTTGTAATAATGGGTATTCTTAATATGTCCATTGAGGAACTAGTCGTTGAGCTCCATGGAAACCAGCTGTACTCTATGAAAGATAAAAGCTTTCATTGGAGGAGACTGACAGCAAACAGAAAAAGAAAGCCAACTGCAAACTTGTTTATTTTGATGCTAACTAATTAAAGCAATTTAATAATTTGAGAACACCCCTTTAACTATTTATTGTATCAAAGTCTTCAAATCACATTCTAATCTGATTCGGAACACTTGGCAATAGTCCCAATTTTGCATGAACAAGGCTACAAAATGACTGTAAAAAGGTCACACCTAGCGATTTGGGGGGCTGAGGCTCAATGTCTTAAATGTCTGAGCTTATGATATTGAAGACCTATTTTTTTTTTTAGAATGTCAGATCCCATATTGATAAACTAAGTCCGACAGGCGGCATCCCTATGATCAGTTATCTCCGCCGACAGCTGGATGCAAACAATGAGTGGAGCGAAACAGCATGGCTCCATTTAATTTGTAGTAGCGGTTGCCAGGTACCGCAGATCAGCTCAGTCGCTTACATAGGCCGGGGTCACACTTGCGAGTGTGATGTAAGAAACTTGCATCAATACCCAGAACTGCCGCCGGCACTCGGACCGGAGTGTGCGGCTGCATAGAAATACATGCTGCCGCATGCTCCGGTCCCAAGTGCCGGCGGCAGTGCCGGGTATTGATGAGAGAGACTTGTGCGAGTTTCTCACATTACACTGGCAAGTGTGACCCCGGCCATAGGAGCTGATCTGCAGTAGCCGGCAGTTGTCATCTCCAATGTTAAATTGTCAGTTTATTTAAAAAGTTCTAGGAGGATTAACGAAGGAACAAAGCTGGTCACTAAGCAGTCGGGATGCTTGTAATAAGAAGGGGCCTGATCCTATCCTATCAGAATTACTGCATAATTTTCAGAGCAGCTTTAAAATGTATCCATTAACAATAATTACAATAGAAAAATTGACTTTTTATTGGAGTTTCTCTGTAGTAGGGTTGTCGCATCTGGAAAGGCAGTCTCCATTTCGATACCCAATGCAGACGGCTGTCAGTTGAACGCGCCAACCTTTCGAACCCTTCCACACATACTGGGCAGGGAGCGGTAAGCCGATTGCCAGATACCTCTGCCCTCTCTCAAAGACAAACGTATGCTGAAAGTCAACATGCTTGATCCTTCTTTCTCCTGCCATCAGATGTCTGGGGGGGGAGAGACAGTACAAGTGATGAGCGAACATGCTCGGATAAGGAGTTATTCTAACATGCTCGGGTGCTAACTGAATGTCTTCGGCGTGCTCAAAAAAATATGTTCGATTCCCCGCGGCTGCATGTCTCGTGTCTGTTAGACAGCCGCAACACATGCAGGGATTCCCTGTTTGTTAGGCAATTCTGGCATGTGTTGTGGCTGTCAGTCGTGAGACATGCCACTGCGGGGACTTGAACATATTTTTCGAGCACGTGGAAGACTCTTGGCTCGCACATGAGCAGGTTTGGATAACGCCTCATCTGAGCACTTTGGCTCATCACTGATCAGGACACTCCAATACACCGTTTGACTGGTACCACTGAAGTCTGGTTTGGCTCATATTCATCCAATGTGTATGGCCACAGTTAAGGTCCCCATACACATTTGATAAAAGTTGGCAGAACAGATTTCAGTAGGAATGACTGAATAAATAATGTGTATAGAGTTCTCTCGAATATCACCCTTTAAAGGGAACCTTTACGCTTAGTGAACTACATTACTATTGCCTGGCAATGGCAAGTTACAGGAGACCGTGCTGAAGCATTTGTTCATGGCTCAAGCAGAAAAAAAAAAAGAAAGATTAGGGCTTATTCAGACTTCAGTTTCTCTCATACGAGTACTAGATGTGTTTTTCAGGGATGGCACTCGGATCTATGATAGTCTATGGTTTCATTCACATGTCCGATATTTTCCTCGGACTCCGTGGTCCACCCAAAAGCAAGGAGACGTGTCCAATATTGATCCAAGTTTTGGATCAAAATCTCCGATGCAAGCCTATGGATCAGTGAGAAAAAAAAAAAAAAAAAAAAGACAACACTTGGATAACATCCTTATGCGGTCTGCTATTGTTATAATAACAATAACCAGTAAATATACCGCTATAATACATAAACACTCACCAGCGGTACACGCTTTATAAGAAGGAATCTGCTGGTAACGGCTCTAGATCACTGTTCCAACACCACATTATCAACCAGTTTGTACTGCAAAAGTCTAGAAGAGCAAAACACCTGAACTGTCTTCCTGGATAATAGTTATGTGATGGATGGAATCTCAGCCCGCATGATAATGGATGACACTTGGCGGTGTACCGGCCGTGCCATAACTATGTAAAACATGTCCGCTCTTTAGAAGCTCTACGCCAATAGGACTGGACTTTTTCTTCTGCTCGCTAGAACCAGTTGGAGATAAGATCATTGCAAAGTGATTTTTCTGCTCTTATGACCTAGTTCCTGGTGATCAATCACACTCAGGAAAAGAAAGAACGAAAACTTGAATGGCGCAAACTACATGCAGAACGGAGCGATGGGTCACAGATTGCTAAAAGAAAAAAAACTTTACATAGTAGAGGGGGTATAAGAATAAGTAGTGGTAGGTTGAAGGGATTGATTCAAATAACCAAGTTATTGTTTATAGGACTGGTGGAGATAGAGTGCTCAGCTCTCTGCGGCAGTCCCATAGACAATGAGGGATAGGGCCCCACGGGAGATGAGTGGCGGAAGCTTCTTCCCCTCTTTCCATACACAACAAATGCAATTTGGTTCTACTGTATGAGGTCAGGGTGGTGGTAAAAGGGGGGGTGAGGGGGGGGGAGGTTTTAGGTCAAATAAATGATGAGATGACCAATAGTTTAAGGGGCTCTTTGAGAATTTTAAAAAATAGAACTTTAGGTAGCGTCAGTATAAATATATTCCTCAATAGGTTCAATGAGCAAATCACATTTGTTTTGTCTAGGGAGGTAGTCACTATACAACGAAATTGGCCGCCCTCTTGTTACAGTAGGAGAAAGAAAACGGTCATAGAATGTTAATAGCACAGGTGCCTGTGAGCATGTGCAGTAGGAGGCTCTGCCCCCTCCCTTCCTGTGTAGCAGAATGTGCTCACAGTGGATATACTAAAATAATGCCTGAGATCCCAGGGGTGCTGATGTAAGAAGATGCTGCTCACACTGCTGTCCACCATGTCTATCTGATCCAATACTGGAGATCCCAGGAGTGCTGAGGTAAGAAGAGACTTCTCACACTGCTGTCCACCATGTCTATCTGATCCAATACTGGAGATCCCAGGAGTGCTGAGGTAAGAAGAGGCTGCTCACACTGCTGTCCACCATGTCTATCTGATCGAATACTGGAGATCCCCAGAGTGCTGAGGTAAGAAGAGGCTGCTCACACTGCTGTCCGCCATGTCAATCTGATCCAATACTGGAGATCCCCAGAGTGCTTAGGTAAGAAGAGACTTCTCACACTGCTGTCCACCATGCCTATTTGATTTAAAACTGGAGATCCTCAGAGTGCTGAGGTAAGAAGATGCTGCTCACACTGCTGTCCACCATGTCTATTTGAGCTGATACTAGAGATACCAGTGGTGTTGAGGTAAGAGGAGGCGACTCACACTGCTCTCAACCATGTCTACTTGATCTAACACTGGAAATACCAGTGGTGTTGCGGTAAGAAGAGGCTGCTCACACTGCTGTCCACCATATCTACTTGATCTAATACTCAAGATACCATGGGTGCTGAGGTAGGAAGAGGCTGCTCATACTACCGTTTACCATGTCTATTTGATCTGATACTGGAGATCACAGGGGTGCTGAGGTAAGAGGGTGCTCTCACTGCACTTTTGGATGTTTTTTTCCCCCCAATATCAGTGATATATTCAGTATGGTATTAAGATCACATCTGTATTCTGCCAACCATCGCTGGATCACCGAGACATTAATAACAGCAATCCAATTGGTTCCTGAACAATATCAAGTTTGGGCTATACCCGCTCACAGAGATTAATACTTCACTTCGATAAGTTGTCAAGCAACCCAAGTCCAGATACTGATGCCAAGGGAAAGAAGTTCTTCAATTCATTGTATTTATTTTTTTACTCATTCCAAGAACAGTGAAAAAGAATCTGACCATAAATACTTCACCTCTTATGACTGACACGGATACTGACCGCAAACCAGAACAGGGAAGTTTACACTTTTTACAGAATGGCTGATGGCACGCTCAGAGCAAAAATCTCAAGTTTTTTGGTTCTGTGTTAAAATGAGACCTTCCATGCCCTCCTTCACCACCTAGCAGCATGACTGTCCATAGTCAGGGCATTGAAAAATTACAAGAAAACGGCAAATGATTATATCAGGCACATATAGCAGACACCTATTCCTGCCAACCTTCCCTTACGCATACATGCTCGGTTTGGTACGTTTTCAGTGGAGAGATGAGGGTCGGCTCGGTCATCTGACGTTGATGGTTATCTTACAGTAAAAAGTAAGCTCCATGCTCAGATACAAGACAGGATGTGACAATATCCTGTTCTTACAAATTTGTCACCGCTGAGCTCATGAATCTATTTCTGGGCCGCTCTCCTTGTACTCCACTAATGTAATGGTTATGGCAGGACGCCGGCCGGCCCAGCACGCATAGCCCGCTGCTCACCTTTCACTTTAGCGATCACCGTCCCGGCAGCGCCGAGAATATCCACGGAATTTAGAGTTTGGTGTTTGCTGATCACCCCTTTCAGCACACGCAGCAGCTCCCCCAGACGCTCGTGTACAACATGGTGTAAGCTATCCTGATTCTCTGAAAGATAAAAGACAGAAGTCCATGAAATGTTTAGACCGAGTCAGCGGAGATTGCAGTGAGAAAGCTTTAGGTACAGCACACAATATTTGGGGAATTTTGGAGGGGAAACAGAAAGTAAACTAAAAAATGTAAGGGAGTAATACATGACAGCACAGTCAGACTACACACAGGGGTTTTGTAGTCTGTAACCATGGATACACAGATCTGTACATGTGCTTACTAGCTACATTACTTTTTTTTATTTTTCCATTTCTCATGTCACTATCGATATTAAAAGAATCCTGAAATCTTCTAGTTTTCACTTTGACCACTGAGCGTCATACAAGGCAGTTCTGTACAGACCACTCCGCATTATCAAATACAGCAGTCTCATTATCCTCGCAGATACAAAAACCGTGTGCACTACTGGAGAAGAATGGTGCTAGGTTAGGTTCCCACACCTTCATAGACTATAAAGAAAAAGAACCCAGCACTCAACTGATGCTTTAGTGCAATTTTAATCGTAGTAGTACCCAATAAACGTTTCGGTCCTTGAATGGACCTTCGTCAGTAACTACATGTGAAAACCAAAAACAAGTGTAAACAAAAATTACAGAAAATAAAGTTGCATACAAAATAAAGTATATACAAGGTATTTTGGAAAAGGACAATAGCATCGATACAAAACTCTGGTCAATCTATACATAGAGTATATGCTGGGGAGAAAATAACCCGAATATCTAGGCTGAATTATGTTCCACTCAGGATGAAATAAGGAGAGATACACCAGAAAGATGATAGTGGGAGAGGAGGTACATACCGTACTGTAGAATAATAGAATAGACCGTATGGTCATAGGGTACAAAAAAGCAGCGTCTGTAAGTGTAAGAAAGTCCCATAAAATTCCCATGGACCGGTAAGCACAGGGTGTCAGGGGATATAAGGTAAAACATACCTTATGTGTGAGTCAGATAGGAGCGGTACTGTGGGTGGATAATGAAAAAGAAATTACATGCCGAAAAAAAAAAAAAAAAAAAAAAAAAAAAAAAAAAAAAAAAAAAAAAAAAATTACATACAGCAAAAACCGGCCGATCAGAGAAACGCTCTAGTGCAGGGGATTTACCTGAGGAGACCGAGCTGGATGGTGGTGCTGTCAGACGCGGTGTCCACCGCTAGTCTGATCAGAAGTAAGTGCGGCCGCCATCTTATAAGAAAGGGGCGGGACAAGCCAGCTCCAACAGCCAATCAGCGGCTGGGTGGCAGACAGGAAGTGACGGCGTGCTGTGAGGACTACCTCAGTGTGCAGCTCAATGAGAGTTCCTGTGTATGGTAACCGGAAGTGACATCACGTTGTCATAGGGATAGGGCAATACAATGGAAAAAAAAAAAAAAAAAAAAAAAAAAAAAAAAAAAAAAAAAAAAAAAAAAAAAACAAACACGAGCGCTGCGGAAAGCGCGGCAAGGAGAAAGTAGAAAAGGAATGAAAATACAGGCAACATAGGACAAGTGATATGGAGCTGAAGTGCCTATACGGAGATGATATGCTGGGTGAACAATCTCCATGGTGATAGGTGCTCCTATGGTCTATAGGTCTGATTAGTGATATGATCAGCTAGGTGAGGATAACCAGCTTGGTCCAGTGAGGTGTGCGGGTAGACCGAAGTGATCAGTACAGACGACTCTAGAGGTAAAAGAAAGGAAGAATTAGACAATGGTAAAAATTGCATCAATGACTTACAATGGAAAAAAATAACAAAACCAGGAAGATAGAAGAAGTCCGTAATGACCTGTGGGAAAATAACATGATACCACATTGCAGGGCAAATCACCCGATAGTACCATACAGTCTCAGAGAAAAGAGGCTAGATCATAGTCTCTATTGAGTCCCAATGGGTGGAGGGTCTCCAATGTGTGGATCCAAAACGCTTCCCTCCGCTTTAGGCGAGCAACCCGATCACCACCCCGCCGGATGGGGGGGATATGTTCTATTACCTGGAACTGTAGCTGTGAGATATTATGACCCAAATTATGGAAGTGGAGGGGGATGGGTAACAACAGGTTCTTACAGCGGACCGTGGATTTATGTTTGGAAATCCGATCGCGAATAGGTTGCGTTGTTTCACCTATGTATAGAAGTCCACAGGGACATTTGATTAAGTATATAACCCATGATGAAGCGCATGTGAAATACTCCGGGATTCGGAATGACTTTCCAGAGCGAGGATGATGGAAGCGGGGTCCTTTAAGGACATTATGACATTGAGAGCAGTTCAGGCATGGGAAGGTCCCGGTACGTGGACTCTGTAAGAACCGTTGGCGGGGGGATGGAATACCTGATCCCAAGTCTGCCCTGACCAACGAGTCCTTTAAGTTGGGTGGACGTTTGAAACAGGGAAGAAAAGGGTTCTGAAACTCAGTAACGTTGGGGTAACCCTTGGACAGCAGGTGCCAATTCCGGCGTATTGACCTATGTAGAATGTACGCAAACGGGTGATATGAATGAACAAACGGGATCCGATTAGAGGCTCTATTGGGTCGTGGGGTAGGGGGGGCAGCGGCTTTTTCCAGTATCGCTGGCGGGTAACCCCGTTGAGTGAACTTAGAAGCCATTTCCTGGAGGCGGATCGATCTAAGCTCTGTGTCAGACACAATCTTAGAGACCCGATAAAATTGGGACTTAGGTACTGAATTTTTTGTGGCCGGAGGGTGGAAACTCGTAAAATGTAACAAACTGTTACGGTCAGTGCTTTTAGTGTAGAGGTCGGTAGTGAAAGAGCCATCAGGTTGTAGAATGACTAAGGTGTCTAGGAAATTGATCTGTGTAGTACTGTAAGACATGGTGAAAGAGATACCTGGCCAGGCCGTGTTCAGCCAATCGAAGAAGAACGCGAGGGCTTCCAACGAGCCCCCCCATATGCAAAAGACGTCGTCGATGTAACGTTTCCATACAAGGACGTGGTCACGAAATAGTGGGTGAGGGTATATCTGACTCTCCTCAAAATCGGCCATGTAGCAATTAGCATACGGGGGTGCTACGTTGGAGCCCATCGCGGTACCACGGATTTGTAGATAAAAGTCATCCTGGAACAAAAAATAATTACGGGTAAGAATGATGGTTAGTAGGTCAATACACAAGTTGATCTGGTTGGGTAGCAAGCCGGACTGGGTCAGGAGTTTATGGACCGAATTGATGCCTTCTATATGGGGGATAGATGTATACAAGTCTTTTACATCCATTGTTACCAGAATTGAGTGTGGAGGAATGGGACTTATGTCTTTCAGGATGTTAAGGAAGGATCCTGTGTCCAGGATAAAGGATTTTGATGTCCTAATCAATGGGGTGAGAATTTTTTCTAGGTAAATGGCCAGTGGGGAGAGGATAGAGTCGGTAGAGGCGACTATGGGCCTCCCTGGGGGTTTCTCTAAGTTTTTGTGGATTTTGGGAATGGTATAAAATACTGGGGTGATAGGGTGTAGTTTGGTGAGGAAGTCCCGTGTCTTAGGGTCTAAGACCCCTAACTCAATATATTTCAAAAGAGTGTCCGAGATGATTTGACGAGTCACGGATAGGGGGTCATGTGGTAATTTAACATAGATCGTGGGATCACCTAGTTGGCGTTTGATTTCAAGAAGGTAGTCCGATCTATTCATAATCACAAGGGCGCCCCCTTTATCTGCAGGTTTGAAAATGAGGTTGTTGTCGTTTTGTAGGCCCCGTATGGCTTGTCGTTCCATGGGAGAGAGATTGGGGGGAAAAAACAATTTACCCTTTCTGATATCCTCACATAGTAATTTAAATGATTCTTTCACGAAACCTATGAAAGATTCCATGGCGTGTGAGCCTTGGGGAGGTCTGAAATGACTTTTGGTGTAGAGCCCTAGGCTCCGTGAAGAGAGAGGACCGTCAGATGAGCCCGTGGAGGGTAGGGTAGAAGATGATTCGGGAGATGTGGAGAAAAAGGCCTTAAGTCTAAGTGATCGAAAGAATCTCTGAAGATCCATTTCAAGATCAAATGTATGACATTGGTATGATGGACAAAAAGACAAACCCTTCTGCAGGACTTTGTATTCCGCTACACCAAGTAATCTATCAGAGATGTTAATTACCAATGGATTGGTACCTGAGATCTCGTTATCCTCCCTTGGGCCGAGTCTCCTCCTATGTCCGTGGCCGCGCCTCGTGGTCTTCTTCTCGGGAAACGTTGTCGTTGGCCTAAAAAACGGGGTGGAAGTGTGGCAGGGGTACCCAACTCCTGTTCTGAGCCTGATGTTGAGTAGTCGAGGGAGGTACGCTGGGCCTGGCGAGATGGGTTTCGACGTCCGGCATAATTGTCCTGCCATCTGTATACCTGTTGGCGCTCGTAGTCCTCCGTGTCCCTATTGAATTTGCTACGTTTTCTGTCCTCTGTCTCCCGTCGGTGCTTCTCGATGTTTCTGGATATTTGGTCCTTGAGGGTAATCAGTTCCTCGGGGGTCCCAGATGAAGACAGTTGAGCCTCGATGGATTTGATGGTCTCGGAGCTTGTGGAGATCGCTTTCTGCAGGTGCTCAATCGTCAGGGTAATAATGTCGAAAGAACATTTATTTAATATTTGTTCATATCTGGTGCAATACTCGGGAGAGTCCCGAAACAGTGTGGGACGTAGTGGAACCCGTAGACCCCTAGGGATCCGTTGTGCTCGAAGATACTCAGAGAGTGTGGCACAGTGAAGTTCGATGTTGGTAAAGTGACGGAGTTCCCTTTCTAGATCTCTCCCCCTTGCTTCCCTAGGAGGGATTTTTAAAAAATCGCTACTGAAAGTGGAACGTGCCAGGATATTCGAGGTCTCCTCAGCATTATAGGAGAATGTGGACATGACCCGTCAGTGTGCAATCACGTAGGGGAAGATTATCAGATACAAAAACCGTGTGCACTACTGGAGAAGAATGGTGCTAGGTTAGGTTCCCACACCTTCATAGACTATAAAGAAAAAGAACCCAGCACTCAACTGATGCTTTAGTGCAATTTTAATCGTAGTAGTACCCAATAAACGTTTCGGTCCTTGAATGGACCTTCGTCAGTAACTACATGTGAAAACCAAAAACAAGTGTAAACAAAAATTACAGAAAATAAAGTTGCATACAAAATAAAGTATATACAAGGTATTTTGGAAAAGGACAATAGCATCGATACAAAACTCTGGTCAATCTATACATAGAGTATATGCTGGGGAGAAAATAACCCGAATATCTAGGCTGAATTATGTTCCACTCAGGATGAAATAAGGAGAGATACACCAGAAAGATGATAGTGGGAGAGGAGGTACATACCGTACTGTAGAATAATAGAATAGACCGTATGGTCATAGGGTACAAAAAAGCAGCGTCTGTAAGTGTAAGAAAGTCCCATAAAATTCCCATGGACCGGTAAGCACAGGGTGTCAGGGGATATAAGGTAAAACATACCTTATGTGTGAGTCAGATAGGAGCGGTACTGTGGGTGGATAATGAAAAAGAAATTACATGCCGAAAAAAAAAAAAAAAAAAAATTACATACAGCAAAAACCGGCCGATCAGAGAAACGCTCTAGTGCAGGGGATTTACCTGAGGAGACCGAGCTGGATGGTGGTGCTGTCAGACGCGGTGTCCACCGCTAGTCTGATCAGAAGTAAGTGCGGCCGCCATCTTATAAGAAAGGGGCGGGACAAGCCAGCTCCAACAGCCAATCAGCGGCTGGGTGGCAGACAGGAAGTGACGGCGTGCTGTGAGGACTACCTCAGTGTGCAGCTCAATGAGAGTTCCTGTGTATGGTAACCGGAAGTGACATCACGTTGTCATAGGGATAGGGCAATACAATGGAAAAAAAAAAAAAAAAAAAAAAAAAAAAAAAAAACAAACACGAGCGCTGCGGAAAGCGCGGCAAGGAGAAAGTAGAAAAGGAATGAAAATACAGGCAACATAGGACAAGTGATATGGAGCTGCACACGGTTTTTGTATCTGATAATCTTCCCCTACGTGATTGCACACTGACGGGTCATGTCCACATTCTCCTATAATGCTGAGGAGACCTCGAATATCCTGGCACGTTCCACTTTCAGTAGCGATTTTTTAAAAATCCCTCCTAGGGAAGCAAGGGGGAGAGATCTAGAAAGGGAACTCCGTCACTTTACCAACATCGAACTTCACTGTGCCACACTCTCTGAGTATCTTCGAGCACAACGGATCCCTAGGGGTCTACGGGTTCCACTACGTCCCACACTGTTTCGGGACTCTCCCGAGTATTGCACCAGATATGAACAAATATTAAATAAATGTTCTTTCGACATTATTACCCTGACGATTGAGCACCTGCAGAAAGCGATCTCCACAAGCTCCGAGACCATCAAATCCATCGAGGCTCAACTGTCTTCATCTGGGACCCCCGAGGAACTGATTACCCTCAAGGACCAAATATCCAGAAACATCGAGAAGCACCGACGGGAGACAGAGGACAGAAAACGTAGCAAATTCAATAGGGACACGGAGGACTACGAGCGCCAACAGGTATACAGATGGCAGGACAATTATGCCGGACGTCGAAACCCATCTCGCCAGGCCCAGCGTACCTCCCTCGACTACTCAACATCAGGCTCAGAACAGGAGTTGGGTACCCCTGCCACACTTCCACCCCGTTTTTTAGGCCAACGACAACGTTTCCCGAGAAGAAGACCACGAGGCGCGGCCACGGACATAGGAGGAGACTCGGCCCAAGGGAGGATAACGAGATCTCAGGTACCAATCCATTGGTAATTAACATCTCTGATAGATTACTTGGTGTAGCGGAATACAAAGTCCTGCAGAAGGGTTTGTCTTTTTGTCCATCATACCAATGTCATACATTTGATCTTGAAATGGATCTTCAGAGATTCTTTCGATCACTTAGACTTAAGGCCTTTTTCTCCACATCTCCCGAATCATCTTCTACCCTACCCTCCACGGGCTCATCTGACGGTCCTCTCTCTTCACGGAGCCTAGGGCTCTACACCAAAAGTCATTTCAGACCTCCCCAAGGCTCACACGCCATGGAATCTTTCATAGGTTTCGTGAAAGAATCATTTAAATTACTATGTGAGGATATCAGAAAGGGTAAATTGTTTTTTCCCCCCAATCTCTCTCCCATGGAACGACAAGCCATACGGGGCCTACAAAACGACAACAACCTCATTTTCAAACCTGCAGATAAAGGGGGCGCCCTTGTGATTATGAATAGATCGGACTACCTTCTTGAAATCAAACGCCAACTAGGTGATCCCACGATCTATGTTAAATTACCACATGACCCCCTATCCGTGACTCGTCAAATCATCTCGGACACTCTTTTGAAATATATTGAGTTAGGGGTCTTAGACCCTAAGACACGGGACTTCCTCACCAAACTACACCCTATCACCCCAGTATTTTATACCATTCCCAAAATCCACAAAAACTTAGAGAAACCCCCAGGGAGGCCCATAGTCGCCTCTACCGACTCTATCCTCTCCCCACTGGCCATTTACCTAGAAAAAATTCTCACCCCATTGATTAGGACATCAAAATCCTTTATCCTGGACACAGGATCCTTCCTTAACATCCTGAAAGACATAAGTCCCATTCCTCCACACTCAATTCTGGTAACAATGGATGTAAAAGACTTGTATACATCTATCCCCCATATAGAAGGCATCAATTCGGTCCATAAACTCCTGACCCAGTCCGGCTTGCTACCCAACCAGATCAACTTGTGTATTGACCTACTAACCATCATTCTTACCCGTAATTATTTTTTGTTCCAGGATGACTTTTATCTACAAATCCGTGGTACCGCGATGGGCTCCAACGTAGCACCCCCGTATGCTAATTGCTACATGGCCGATTTTGAGGAGAGTCAGATATACCCTCACCCACTATTTCGTGACCACGTCCTTGTATGGAAACGTTACATCGACGACGTCTTTTGCATATGGGGGGGCTCGTTGGAAGCCCTCGCGTTCTTCTTCGATTGGCTGAACACGGCCTGGCCAGGTATCTCTTTCACCATGTCTTACAGTACTACACAGATCAATTTCCTAGACACCTTAGTCATTCTACAACCTGATGGCTCTTTCACTACCGACCTCTACACTAAAAGCACTGACCGTAACAGTTTGTTACATTTTACGAGTTTCCACCCTCCGGCCACAAAAAATTCAGTACCTAAGTCCCAATTTTATCGGGTCTCTAAGATTGTGTCTGACACAGAGCTTAGATCGATCCGCCTCCAGGAAATGGCTTCTAAGTTCACTCAACGGGGTTACCCGCCAGCGATACTGGAAAAAGCCGCTGCCCCCCCTACCCCACGACCCAATAGAGCCTCTAATCGGATCCCGTTTGTTCATTCATATCACCCGTTTGCGTACATTCTACATAGGTCAATACGCCGGAATTGGCACCTGCTGTCCAAGGGTTACCCCAACGTTACTGAGTTTCAGAACCCTTTTCTTCCCTGTTTCAAACGTCCACCCAACTTAAAGGACTCGTTGGTCAGGGCAGACTTGGGATCAGGTATTCCATCCCCCCGCCAACGGTTCTTACAGAGTCCACGTACCGGGACCTTCCCATGCCTGAACTGCTCTCAATGTCATAATGTCCTTAAAGGACCCCGCTTCCATCATCCTCGCTCTGGAAAGTCATTCCGAATCCCGGAGTATTTCACATGCGCTTCATCATGGGTTATATACTTAATCAAATGTCCCTGTGGACTTCTATACATAGGTGAAACAACGCAACCTATTCGCGATCGGATTTCCAAACATAAATCCACGGTCCGCTGTAAGAACCTGTTGTTACCCATCCCCCTCCACTTCCATAATTTGGGTCATAATATCTCACAGCTACAGTTCCAGGTAATAGAACATATCCCCCCCATCCGGCGGGGTGGTGATCGGGTTGCTCGCCTAAAGCGGAGGGAAGCGTTTTGGATCCACACATTGGAGACCCTCCACCCATTGGGACTCAATAGAGACTATGATCTAGCCTCTTTTCTCTGAGACTGTATGGTACTATCGGGTGATTTGCCCTGCAATGTGGTATCATGTTATTTTCCCACAGGTCATTACGGACTTCTTCTATCTTCCTGGTTTTGTTATTTTTTTCCATTGTAAGTCATTGATGCAATTTTTACCATTGTCTAATTCTTCCTTTCTTTTACCTCTAGAGTCGTCTGTACTGATCACTTCGGTCTACCCGCACACCTCACTGGACCAAGCTGGTTATCCTCACCTAGCTGATCATATCACTAATCAGACCTATAGACCATAGGAGCACCTATCACCATGGAGATTGTTCACCCAGCATATCATCTCCGTATAGGCACTTCAGCTCCATATCACTTGTCCTATGTTGCCTGTATTTTCATTCCTTTTCTACTTTCTCCTTGCCGCGCTTTCCGCAGCGCTCGTGTTTGTTTTTTTTTTTTTTTTTTTTTTTTTTTTTTTTTTCCATTGTATTGCCCTATCCCTATGACAACGTGATGTCACTTCCGGTTACCATACACAGGAACTCTCATTGAGCTGCACACTGAGGTAGTCCTCACAGCACGCCGTCACTTCCTGTCTGCCACCCAGCCGCTGATTGGCTGTTGGAGCTGGCTTGTCCCGCCCCTTTCTTATAAGATGGCGGCCGCACTTACTTCTGATCAGACTAGCGGTGGACACCGCGTCTGACAGCACCACCATCCAGCTCGGTCTCCTCAGGTAAATCCCCTGCACTAGAGCGTTTCTCTGATCGGCCGGTTTTTGCTGTATGTAATTTTTTTTTTTTTTTTTTTTTTTTTTTTTTTTTTTTTTTTTTTCGGCATGTAATTTCTTTTTCATTATCCACCCACAGTACCGCTCCTATCTGACTCACACATAAGGTATGTTTTACCTTATATCCCCTGACACCCTGTGCTTACCGGTCCATGGGAATTTTATGGGACTTTCTTACACTTACAGACGCTGCTTTTTTGTACCCTATGACCATACGGTCTATTCTATTATTCTACAGTACGGTATGTACCTCCTCTCCCACTATCATCTTTCTGGTGTATCTCTCCTTATTTCATCCTGAGTGGAACATAATTCAGCCTAGATATTCGGGTTATTTTCTCCCCAGCATATACTCTATGTATAGATTGACCAGAGTTTTGTATCGATGCTATTGTCCTTTTCCAAAATACCTTGTATATACTTTATTTTGTATGCAACTTTATTTTCTGTAATTTTTGTTTACACTTGTTTTTGGTTTTCACATGTAGTTACTGACGAAGGTCCATTCAAGGACCGAAACGTTTATTGGGTACTACTACGATTAAAATTGCACTAAAGCATCAGTTGAGTGCTGGGTTCTTTTTCTTCATTATCCTCGCAGACAGGATTACAATGAAAGGTTAACTCCTCTGTATACAGGTGATAATGTGGAACTCACCATTTACAACAGATGAAGGTAACAGCTCACCTCCTCCCCCTCGCTGTAGGAATTGTTTGCTAGGCAATCCCTGCATGTGTTGCACGAGACATGCGGCCGCGGTGACTCAAACATATTTCGAGCAGGCCAAAAATACTCTATTAACACCTGAGCACGGACGGATAACACCATATCCGAGCACGCTCGATCATCACTAGTCTCCACTAACAGGGCCATTGACTTTAATGAAGCAAGTGGAGTGATTTTGCGCTCTGTCGCATATCATTTTCTGCGGCATGCACATATGTGAGGCAGAAAAAACACACAAAAATTGATCTTGGTTTAAGTTGGTATACATGCAGTATGGTTCATGAAAATGTGTTTATGTGCTGCATGTATTACAACTTAACCCAAGCTCAATTTTTGTGTTTTTTCTTTGTATTTTTTTGCATTCTGTGCAAGCCGGGGTGTGGCCTCCCTCTCCTGAGCTGGAAATTATATTTAAAGGATTCCCTAAACTGGTGTCCACTGGTCGGGCCCAGTCCTTTTGTCTGCCCCAAAATTCACACACTGAGGTCAACCCTGACACATGGTAAGGTTTTTAATATTAGACAGCGTAGGACCGTCCCCGATCAGGGTCACCTTGTCGATGGTGTGATGGCTTTTATGCTATTTTTGATCAAAAACCGTATTAATAAGAACCCTGTGTTATTTAAATGCACTTTTGCTTTTACTTATTTAGTTACAGCAGGGTTTTTGCTCATTTTGTATCTTGTAAGTTTTGGACCTATTTGAGGAAGGCAGCAAGATGCAGTCAATGACATTTGATGCCTGCCTCAAATAGTTTGAAAACGATGTCCGACAGAGCACAAAGTGACTGAGGCTACTTCATTAAAGTCAATGGTCTAAGCCTGAATCCAATTTTTCAGGGCTTCAGATGCAAGTCCCAACGGAGCCAGTGGCGTGTGGCTAAAAGTTGATGTGAACCATGCCTTGAGGCGATACCGTGCGGAGTTTGGCGCTAGCACTGCAGAATGCTGTTGAATACTTTGAGTTTTGCTCTGGGTGCAAAGAGTGGGAGAACAGAAACCTAAAATGTGCTGTGAAGACCTAAGTGCTAGCTAGCGTATCCCCTAATTTAGTTATGAATAGGGCATTGTACCAACTGCTTAAAATAGGAACTCGTCAGGACAAGTGAAGTAAAACAAAAACTTGTAATTGTAGAGAAACTTAGAGGAAGCCGCACACAGTAAATTTAGACCTTTGTGCTGCGGGCAGATGACAAATACCACAAACATATCACAGACATGCCTGCGAGACCGAGGAGGGCGAGATGTGAGCAGCACGAAAAGGAAAACACTGAAGTACAGCAGATCATGGACACATTACAGGAACCGTGCATGTTCTTCATATTTGGAGACTGGTGACACTTGACAAACCGAGATCTGAAAGCTGGTGAAGTTTACAAGTGTATAGATCTGAGGCCGCGCACGTCTAGTCGTAATGAGGCTGGAAGTGTGCCTATCACATACTTGTGTTCACACGACCGCTCCGTCTTACCGCCGGCGCTCGAGAATCTTGGTCACGCGCTGTAGGGGTTCTCGGGTCTGCAGGCACGTAGAATTTTGGGATAAAGTTTGACAACTTTAATGTAGGCAATAAGCTGTATGCCATAAACTCTATAAATCCCTCTGTTCGAGAATGGAATTTTTTTTTAATATAGGAGTATAAGTACCGTATATTGTTATTACAAGAACTAAATTGCAATTGTACCCGTATATGAACTTGAGGCCACCCCTTTAATCTTTGGCCTGCATACGATGTTCTCGTAGGTGTAGAGTGTGGATTACAGCATAAGAGAAGATTCGTAGACTGACAAGATGGAAACGTCGAGCAGTGACTAAACTGACTATTACTGTAAAAGCTCGCTCAGAATTACTGATCAGTCATCTTTAAGGGTGTAAAAAAGTGCTAATACTAATAGTACAAGAGATGCTGCCTTACAGTACATTATAAATTACAGACATTTCACCTCTGTTAACACTTAAAGAAAGAAAAGGCAAAAAAACACCATCACGTCACATGAACTGCACTGAATGAGCTCTTAATAGCATCCATGTATAACAGATCACGTGGCAACATCTGCAACATATTCTAAAAATATCATAAACTACTGAGATCCGCCTCCACTGGGGAAAGCGGGCGGCAAGTCATTTATTGTTTGCCATACATTGAAAGCTATAGCTTCACATCAACATTTCCTGCCCAGAGTTCATGTAAAATTCCAAGCATTACTAGAACTCGTGCAAAGCTATGAAAGTTGCAGCGATGGCGCGCGACGTATGCAGCTCATGCAACGGATGCCATGAAACTTTATCCACAGAAGTAATCAATGAGGTCACATGCAAGATAAGGCCAATTTGGTCACCAGCAAACACAGAAATTTGCTAATAACCAATTGCTGCGGCGACAGCCTGGACGACACAGCGGCCGCCGCGACAGCCTGGACGACACAGCCGCCGCCGCGAAAGCCTGGACGACACAGTCGCCGCCGCGACAGCCTGGACGACAGACACAGCCGCCGCCGCGACAGCCTGGACGACAGACACAGCCGCCGCGACAGCCTGGACGACACAGCCGCCGCCGCGACAGCCTGGACGACACAGCCGCCGCCGCGACAGCCTGGACCACACAGCCGCCGCCGCGACAGCCTGGACCACACAGCCGCCGCCGCGACAGCCTGGACCACACAGCCGCCGCCGCGACAGCCTGGACAACACAGCCGCCGCCGCGACAGCCTGGACAACACAGCCGCCACCGCGACAGCCTGGACGACACGGCCGCCGCCGCGACAGCCTGGACGACACGGCCGCCGCCGCGACAGCCTGGACAACACAGCCGCCGCCGCGACAGCCTGGACGACACAGCCGCAACTTACAATGAATACGACACAAGACCTGCCATTTTGAACATTTTTTGGTTACGCACATATTAATAAACCAGCACCATTATGCTCTGAAGAAGAAAAAAAAAAAAAAAAAAGTGTCAGCTTCTCAAATTCACAGGTCAAATTTTGGGCACCTAACAATGGGGGTGAGTGTTTAGATGGAGCAGTGATCCAGAACCGTGTCAGCACACACACAGACATAATTTGACATTTGCTTTATGAAATGTGCAGATGGACAATAGGCCAAAGCTTTTAAAGAAAAGGCTGGCACACTTTACCGGGCACCATTTTGGCAGGATTGATGTGCTGTATACCAGGCAAGTCTAGCTCCCATGCCAGCTACTTATCTGACAGCTCCCGAGAAAGGCGCACACAAATAAACCACAACGAAGTGTGAGGCTTGTGTCTGCAAGCAGCTGAAGAATTAGCAAAAATACAGGAAATCGCTTAGAAGACTTCTGTACATACACATTCCTCCCAATCATAGCATGACAACCTCTAGCAGCAGAGAGACAAAACCCGCCAGAGCTTTACTTTCTAGGAATTATCCATTTCCTACTCGTGTTCCGGGTGATCAGGGGAGCTCTAGAATTTCTATAGCAAAGCTGTCAAAGAATATCCAGCACAAAGTCACCATCAAGTTTCAAAATCAGGAGAGTAATAGGAGTTTTCCTGCAGCAAAAAGTAGAAAAGGAGCTCCTGTGTATGGGGGAGTCGGCTGAGCGAGCGCTCCTGTGTATGGGGGAGTCGGCTGAGCGAGCGCTCCTGTGTATGGGGGAGTCGGCTGAGCGAGCGCTCCTGTGTATGGGGGAGTCGGCTGAGCGAGCGCTCCTGTGTATGGGGGAGTCGGCTGAGCGAGCGCTCCTGTGTATGGGGGAGTCGGCTGAGCGAGCGCTCCTGTGTATGGGGGAGTCGGCTGAGCGAGCGCTCCTGTGTATGGGGGAGTCGGCTGAGCGAGCGCTCCTGTGTATGGGGGAGTCGGCTGAGCGAGCGCTCCTGTGTATGGGGGAGTCGGCTGAGCGAGCGCTCCTGTGTATGGGAGAGTCGGCTGAGCGAGCGCTCCTGTGTATGGGAGAGTCGGCTGAGCGAGCGCTCCTGTGTATGGGAGAGTCGGCGAGCGAGCGCTCCTGTGTATGGGGGAGTCGGCTGAGCGAGCACTCCTGTGTATCGGAGAGTCGGCTGAGCGAGCGCTCCTGTGTATCGGAGAGTCGGCTGAGCGAGCGCTCCTGTGTATCGGAGAGTCGGCTGAGCGAGCGCTCCTGTGTATGGGGGACTCGGCTGAGCGAGCGCTCCTGTGTATGGGAGAGTCGGCTGAGCGAGCGCTCCTGTGTATGGGAGAGTCGGCTGAGCGAGCGCTCCTGTGTATGGGAGAGTCGGCTGAGCGAGCGCTCCTGTGTATGGGAGAGTCGGCTGAGCGAGCGCTCCTGTGTATGGGAGAGTCGGCTGAGCGAGCGCTCCTGTGTATCGGAGAGTCGGCTGAGCGAGCGCTCCTGTGTATCGGAGAGTCGGCTGAGCGAGCGCTCCTGTGTATGGGAGAGTCGGCTGAGCGAGCGCTCCTGTGTATGGGGGAGTCGGCTGAGCGAGCGCTCCTGTGTATGGGAGAGTCGGCTGAGCGAGCGCTCCTGTGTATGGGGGAGTCGGCTGAGCGAGCGCTCCTGTGTATGGGAGAGTCGGCTGAGCGAGCGCTCCTGTGTATGGGAAAGTCGGCTGAGCGAGCGCTCCTGTGTATGGGAGAGTCGGCTGAGCGAGCGCTCCTGTGTATCGGAGAGTCGGCTGAGCGAGCGCTCCTGTGTATGGGAGAGTCGGCTGAGCGAGCGCTCCTGTGTATGGGGGAGTCGGCTGAGCGAGCGCTCCTGTGTATGGGAGAGTCGGCTGAGCGAGCGCTCCTGTGTATCGGAGAGTCGGCTGAGCGAGCGCTCCTGTGTATGGGAGAGTCGGCTGAGCGAGCGCTCCTGTGTATGGGGGAGTCGGCTGAGCGAGCGCTCCTGTGTATGGGGGAGTCGGCTGAGCGAGCGCTCCTGTGTTTGGGAGAGTCGGCTGAGCGAGCGCTCCTGTGTATGGGAGAGTCGGCTGAGCGAGCGCTCCTGTGTATGGGGGAGTCGGCTGAGCGAGCGCTCCTGTGTATGGGAGAGTCGGCTGAGCGAGCGCTCCTGTGTATGGGGGAGTCGACTGAGCGAGCGCTCCTGTGTTTGGGAGAGTCGGCTGAGCGAGCGCTCCTGTGTATGGGGGAGTCGGCTGAGCGAGCGCTCCTGTGTATGGGAGAGTCGGCTGAGCGAGCGCTCCTGTGTATGGGGGAGTCGGCTGAGCGAGCGCTCCTGTGTATGGGGGAGTCGGCTGAGCGAGCACTCCTGTGTATGGGAGAGTCGGATGAGCGAGCGCTCCTGTGTACGGGGGAGTCGGCTGAGCGAGCGCTCCTGGGTATTCATTTAAATGAGGATGGAAATATCCCAAAATATTTTTAAATTGACTAGTGTCCAGCTAAAATCTTTTCTTTTTTTCTTTAAATATTGACGTCTATGGGAAACGGATCACAACAGATGGTCATCTGTTACATCATATAATTAAGGGAATCACGGTGGCGCAGTGGTTAGTACTGCAGCCTTGCAGCGCTGGAGTCCTGGGTTCGAACCCCACCAAGGACAACATCTGCAAAGAGTTTGTATGTTCTCTCCGTGTTTGCGTGGGTTTCCTCCGGGCACTCCGGTTTCCTCCCACATTCCAAAGACATACTGATAGGGAATTTAGATTGTGAACCCCATCGGGGACAGTGATGATAATGTGTGCAAACTGTAAAGCGCTGCGGAATATGTTAGCGCTATATAAAAATAAAGATTATTATTATTATTATTAAGGGAATCAGTCAGCAGCTTGTTTGCCATTTAATCTGAAAGCAGAACAATGTAAGGCAAGAGAGTCTGATTTAAAAGGATAAGTCATTTACCAAGCTGTGTGCTGAAGTTTTAATATAATCACGGTTTTATCAGCAGGAGATTATCAGTGGAGGACTAGGTCTAGTATGCAGCCAATCCAGCCATTCTGTAGAACCCCGCCCCACCACAGATTGGCAGCTTTCTATACATTGCCAGCAAGCAGCCAATCAGTGGTGTGGGCGGGGTTATACAGAGCTCAGCATTTAGAGAACTGCTTGATCTGCAGATAAAACGGTGATTTTATTTAAACTAGCAGCTCAGTAAGTGATACACCACTGGAGTCAGGCTCTCTGCCCCTACATCATGTTGCTCTCATATTACATAGCAAAAACCTGGCAACAGATTCCCTTTAAAGAGATCAACTTGTTTGAGCACTGAACATGACCAGAACACTGGAGGTGATCAGTGACACGTGTAATAAAAAAGATCAGTTACAAAAAATGGAGGCAAAACAGAAAATAAAAAGTGCTCCATTAGTACTTTTAGAAAATTTTTGCTCCATTAGTAACAAATAGTCTTTTTTTTATTATTGCGGATCAAATGGATGACAACTGGAAAAAAAGTTGAGAAAAGTCGAAGAAATAAAAGTTGAGCTGTGGGAAGGCATTACATGATTACAACGATCGGTGCAAACACCGACCACAATAATCAAACACATGAAACCGGAGGAATTTAGGATCCGCAGGAGCCAAGAGTTGGATCAGGTAGTGAGGAGTCTCGTGCCAAAGAGATAATATGCAACTAGTCTGTCCACATTCTACATATGATCCAATCTGGCCTCATTTACCTACGGAAGCGAAAGGTGAAGAAACCGATGAACGAAAGGAAAGAAAAAATAATAAATGCACCAACAACAAACTAAAGTTCTGCGGTGCCAAACAGAGATCCCACGGGAGCACTGACCTCCGCACATTTGATCCGGCTGGTACAGGATGTCTCCTGTGTTACCGTCCATCTGTAAAGAAGCCATCTACAGCACAGATAACCAAGAAACAATGCACAAAGCATCATATTTGTTTCACGGTGATAAAAGAGAAACTTTTTATAACCTAAGCCCAGTCTAGTTAGTCAGATACACAATCTGGTCGCCCCCACAGGGGCAGGCTAATCTACGGAAACTCAGGAGGGGAAAGTGTGACTTGTGCCAGGAGAGATAGCCTGCTGCGAGCAGAAACTGAGCCCGAAACCATCATCGAGAGGGAACCAACCATGCAGATCATGCACTAACCGTCCAGCTGCTTATGGAAAGGGGAAACGAGGGTCTACATGATGACCGGTCTATACGAAAGAATCAAAAGTAGGGTCAGAACATAGCAGATCTGTTGTAAAAAAATTTGAGTCTGAAAATGAAAAACTGGTGTAATTTCGCCCTCAGTAAAAGGGGTTGTCCACTACTAGGACAACTCATTCTTGAACTAAATGTTTGGGCCCAATATAAAAAAAAAATACTCACCTTCCATGCCGTCACAGTGATGTCAGCACTCGCGGTCCCGGATCTCTCGTGCGGTGTTACATGTGGTGCCCAATCAGCGCTGGTGAAAACGTCTCCGCCTTGGTAAGGATTGAACTACTCGTATTCACAACACCGCACGAGAGCTCTGGGACAGCGAGCACTGACACCACTGTGAGCGCACGGGAGGTGAGTAGAATTTTTTTATTTTTTTATTTTATTGAGCCCAAACATTTAGTTCAAGAAGGGGTTGTCTTAGTAGTGGACTCATGGACATTTTTTGCAACCAGTCTGCTGCACATAAATGTATTTTACAAAACACTGAGGATTACCATAATGAGTTGAGTGGCATTTAGATACTTTGCAGAACAGTAGCACAATAGGATCACACCTGTAAACAAGTCTGGTTGGTAGAACGCATGATAATCCCGTCAAAACTGGCCAGAAAAACTGGTTCAAGAACTATCTCCACAGAAATAGTTTCTTAGTTAAACATGAGCATACAGGGACAAAAAAAAAAAGTCTCAAATTAGTCTAAATTTAGTCCACCGGTCATCAGGGGAGGGTGTACGTACCATCCTCAAGATTGACTTCGCAACACTAAGAGGGAAAAGTTGTGGAACTATGGAAATCCCAATTGACCATGAGGAATGAGCCAAGATTCCTGAGGAACGCTGCCAGAAGCTGGAGCTTGGATATGTATCATGTTTACAGCAGCTTATAACAGCCAACGGGTCCTATCTGGGCGGAGATAGGCAGTGGAAGTGCTCAGCTCCACCCAGAGCAGCTCCAGACTCATTTACCTATCATTTCAAAAGGGAATTTCTCTGCATTCGAGCAGTCTTTTGTTTAATAAATCTATGGATTCATTTCTGATTATATTATATTACCTACTCCCTTGTTACTGACATGGCAGGGTACGAAGAGCTGACAGAGTCCTGGTAAAAAGGGTAAAACAAACAAAACAAAAAAAATACCCCATTGTCTATCTGAACTGTATTTAATATTAAAAGCACAATTAACTCATTAATAAACTAGCCAGAAAGTCTTTTGACCAACAAGAGCCTAGAAAGCGGCTGTCCAGGTTTTTTTTTTTGCCATTGATCCGAGTGAATATACGAGTAATAAACGTAAGGACTGACACCGTAAAATACAGGGATTCCTTTCTCAGATCATCAAGGTCCTCAGAGCGAATAAGGAGAAGATGTTTCCAAGGTTCCCATATGGAGTTCGGGTCATACCCTTCCGCACACAAACGTGTCTGCTCTGAGGGCACTGACCTGAGGTTACCAGGTTTTTGTCCCACGTTTTACTATGTGTCCACTATAGGGAAAAGATTTAGGGTCTTTACAGGTGACCAGAGCGTAAAAACACAAGCATAAATGTGGAGCAAACACTTTCATAAATCCTGGGACCCGGATGCATTATTATATGGAACAAAATGGGAATTTATTACTAGAAATGGAGTTTTATACAGAAGTGAACCACTTTGCTGTTTTTTAATAAATTGAATCTCTATTATATAGCGCTAGGATACAAGGCTTGTTGTCGCAATCTCAGGTTTAGTTCATACGGCCAGGGAAGACCTGCTCTGATCTTGCAGTATAAATTTTAATAATCAACATTTTAAGAGGATTCACCACTTTATTTTAAGAAATGTGTTAGTGGGGACATGATTTTCTGGCACTTATCTAATATTTCAGGCTACCGCCTGTTAGGGCCGCCTTCTCGCAGACCGTCCAGCTATCCTGTCCATAGATTGGCTATTCATGGAGGTACATGTGACCAGACTTGTCCATCAGCCTCCTCCAATTGAAAAATGGCTTTCAGATGTGAAGTGTTTTTCAATTGGAGAAGGCCGACGGACAGGTTTGGTTGGATGCCCCTTGACCTTGTGGAAAGGAGCTCTAGGAAGCCAGTGAGGAAGGCGACAAGGGCAGGAGGAGAAGCTGTCATATTGATGTATTCGTAAGTGTCAGAAAATCCCCAACACATTTGGCACCCTAAAACAAGCAAGCAACAGGCATCAGCAGAGCCCTCCGGACTTAATTTACTATTATAGGGTCTTTCCGGCTTTTGTAACATCATGGAGTCTGTCCTTTTAGGGTATGTGCCCACGCTGCGGATTTGGAAAATCCGCAGTGCAAAACCACTGCAGTTTTCACTGCGGATTTTCTTACGGTTTCTTCTGCGGATTCTTCCGCGGGTTTTCACCAGCACTTTCCTATTGGTAATGGTTGAAACCCGCTGCGGAATCCGCACAAACAATTGACATGCTGCGGAAAATAATCTGCGTTTCCGCGCGGCTTTTTCCGCAGCATGTGCAGAGCGGGTTTTTTTCCCCATAGGTTTACATTGTACTGTAAACTTTGGGAAAACTGCTGCGGATCCGCAGCGGCCAAATACGCTGCGGATCCGCAGCAAAATCCGCAGCGTGTGCACACAGCCTTATATTAACAGCGCTATTTGGTCAAGGATTTTTGGCAGTATCCATGATCTTTGCCACAAGCTCCAACAAGCAGAGTCCATTGCCTAAAGATTGCCATGCTTCTAGCTTAATGTCTTTAGTAGTGATGAGCGAGTATACTCGTTACTTGAGATTTCCCGAGCAAGCTCGGGGGTCCTCCGAGTATTTTTTAGTGCTCGGAGATTTTGTTTTCATCGCCGCAGCTGAATGATTTACATCTGTTAGCCAGCTTAAGTACATGTGGGGATTCCCTAGCAACCAGGCAACCCCCACATGTACTCAGGCTGGCTAGCAGCTGTAAATCATTCAGCTGCGGCGCTGAAAACTAAATCTCCGAGCACTTAAAAAAATTCGGGAGACCCCCCCCCCCCCCCGAGCGTGCTCGAGAAATCTCGAGTAATGAGTATACTCGCTCATCACTAGTCTTTAGCCTTATGTAGAACTTGGTTTGGTTTTGTTTAGTGAAGAGAAAGAAACTCCTCTTCTCGGTATCCGCTTACAAACCCACATCGCCCAGAGATAGAGACATCGCTTGCACAACTAAATACCAGCACAGGAAAGACTGCAAGACATAATAACTCAACGACAACCGTAGTAAATCAGGAGACTTTTTCAGATCTCTATGTCGCTGAATTTAATTAAAATTAGAATCCATTCTTGGGTTTCATCCCTTCTACTGAGAAATGTGCAGGGGACGACTGACATTTATTTTAAACAGTTAATTTAGTCAAAATCCTTGAAAAGGAGAAACAGACAGCATTTACGCAAAATTTCAATCATTTTTCTTCGAAGAAACAAAACATTCTCTAGATAGCTATCTATACACAATACAGCAAATATTGGCCATCTTCATGATAAATACAGGTACTCTACCAGTGTCAGGAAAAAGCCTGTTTTATACAAGTCACACCATATAACATTAGGCTTTAATATGATTAATAAATGGAAGTGTGGCCAAAGAGGATGATGCAGACATATACTCAGGAGCACATGTCCTCCTGATCTATCCCAGGAGACGAAGACGAAGGAAACCACAGCACTCATTTCTGGAAAAATCAGCTCTGATAACCTTTAATACTAGCATTTCAACCCAACCAAGGATGTAACATTTGGACTGAATCATTGCAGTGTTATTTTGTGAATGAAAATTTTTCCTAGTGTTTTTTTTTACCCACAACGAGTGCTACAGTTCTGTTTCATCTTTACCCAACAAGAGGTGATTGGGCAGTGAACTGACACAATTGGGCTATTGGGCAGGGAGCTGCCTGGTACCTGTATTTTTTTCGTTGTTCCTAGTGCTGCTAACTTCTATTATCGGGACGACATCAGAACCATAGAATTAAGTACACGGCTCCTTCACACAACTGTAAGATGACGCCTGTGTGCTATGCAAATGTATGACAAATATTTTGGGGAGGACTCGGAAGTTCAAAAAGTCAAAATTCAGCTATCCATTAAAAAAGTAATTCCTCATCATAATTATAACTTCTGGCACCTCCATCAATCTGGCTTTGGATCGGTAGAGCTTCCAGAGGACCCAGTAGTTAAAAACAATTTTTTTTATCCACCGGGCATTGTAAAATTTAGCAATATAATATAGTCTTTCCTTTGCTTCCTTCTCTCCCACACATACATACATATACACATATGCAGCTTTTTGGTAAAACACTTCATTTGATCGTTTACCGAAAATTGAATGAGGCCAACAAAGAGAACACCACAGAACCTACAGTCAAATATGGTGGAGGTTCAAATACGTTTTGGAGTTGTTTTGCTGCCTCTAGTACTGGGCGTCATGACTGTGTGCAACGTATCATGAAATCTGAAGCTTACCAAAGGATAGAAAACACGGAGCCATGTGGGTGAAGTCCATGAGACTTAGGTTCTATTCTGATGAGTGTTTGTGGATCACAATTAGCCAGTCAAGTCCATGGGGATCCATAAAGTACTGGTGCAAATCATAAGGCTCCAGTGTTGTATCTATGTCTTTTGGATTTGTTGCTCAGTGTGAATAAAGACGTGTGAACTTTTGGGATCTTTTTATTGGTATAAATGGCGCTATATTAATAAATAATAATAATAATAATAATAATAATAATAATAATAATAATAATTGGTAACAAAGACACTCGTGAAGAAGACGGATGAAAAAAATGGATGCCAAAGAGAGACCACATAGATCAGGGAAAAAGGTCCATATCTCATGGATGATAAAATTCACAAGGATGTGTGAGCTCACAGTCCTGAGCTTTGTCCAGAGAAGGGAGTCTTGGTAAGGTTATGTTCACACAGCCAGCAACAGTTTTAACAGAAAGAATAGTGCAGTGTGTATCATTATTTTTCCTGTTTAAGTGTCAAAAACTAAGATGGAACCCAACAGACCCTACCGAAAAGTCAATGAGGTCCATCAGGCCCGTAGTGTGCAGCAAATGAAGGACTCGGATAAGCATCATGGTTCCGGTTATACATGGAAACCAAAATGCAAGAAGAACCTAAAGGTACCTTCACACATAACGATATCGTTAACGATATCGTTGCTTTTTGTGACGTAGCAACGATATAGTTAAGGAAATTGTTCTGTGTGACAGCGACCAACGATCAGGCCCCTGCTGGGAGATTGTTGGTCGCTGAGGAAAGTCCAGAACTTTATTTCGTCGCTGGACTCCCTGCAGACATCGCTGGATCGGCGTGTGTGACACCGATCCAGCGATGTCTTCACTGGTAACCAGGGTAAACATCGGGTTACTAAGCGCAGGGCCGCGCTTAGTAACCCAATGTTTACCCTGGTTACCAGCGTAAAAGTAAAAAAAAAAAAACACTACATACTTACCTACTGCTGTCTGTCCCTGGCACGGTGCTCTGCACTCCTCCTGCACTGGCTGTGAGCGTCGGTCAGCCGGAAAGCAGAGCGGTGACGTCACCGCTCTGCTTTCCGGCTGCTGTGCTCACAGTCAGTGCAGGAGGAGTGCAGAGAAGCAGAGCGCCGGGGGACAGACAGCGGTAGGTAAGTATGTAGTGTTTTTTTTTTTTTTACTTTTACGCTGGTAACCAGGGTAAACATCGGGTTACTAAGCGCGGCCCTGCGCTTAGTAACCCGATGTTTACCCTGGTTACCCGGGGACCTCGGGATCGTTGGTCGCTGGAGAGCTGTCTGTGTGACAGCTCTCCAGCGACCAAACAGCGACACTGCAGCGATCGACATCGTTGTCGGTATCACTGCAGCGTCGCTGAGTGTGAAGGTACCCTAAGAGTCATAAATGTGCCGTGAATGTCAATCTTCCTTTAACCTAAACACCAAATTTCCAAGAGTTAAAGCTCTAAAATTAAAAATCCCATTAATGTTTATACAAAAGGTCTAGAAGTTATTTTTTGTTTTTAGTTTTGAAGTGTTAATTTGATGAATGCCATGTGCAAGTTCATCCCCTATTCACAAACCTCCACCGTCCAGACACGGACAATAAAAAGGAACATTTATCCTGTCCCATTATTCGCTTTAATTAAAAGGTAAAAGCAGCAAATATTTGACTAAACTAACAGATTAGTCACTTGATATCATCCATTTAATTGCTGCTCCAGCATCAGCCCTACATTGAAATTCATAGATTAGCTCCCTCCCCCACCACGACGAAGGAGACCACCACAATGCGGCTTTTCATCATTCCATTTCAATATGCTGTATGCCGCATTCCTCCATCTTTTGTATTTATTAGCCTGCAGATTCCGATCCCATCCAACCTAGATGTGCTCGCTCATGCATTTTAATCTCCAGAATACATTATCGCAATTTATAATCTGATTTCATTTTCTGCTGTTGAAACCAATACGGCATACAGTACAGGGAGAGCGAACCGGAGCCCTGAAGGAGAAGACTGCACAAAGCGAATGCAGAGGGCGTCACACTATAAAAGGGGGTGTTTATATAGCGGGAAGTCTACTGTGAATTTGTGGTTTCCATAATAGTTTTGCTAGTATTAAGTCTTAAAGTGGCGTTTACACTGTCGTTATCTCTCAAATATTCAAATAATTTTTTACATGTTTTTCCAGGTATAAGGGGCTTCATTTTTAGGTCATTTTTATCTTCCTCTTTTGCGAACATCAAAAGAAAATAAAAATAGGAAATACCGTAAGTGTCTATTTTTTTCCATTTTTAACTACCACAAAGGACTGCTAAAAGCATTTTAGTGGAAATTATTTCTATAAATTTTTTTTGTTGCTAAGATGGTGGTGTTTTTATTTTCCTTGCTTTTTTATTTATTTCACACACTATATCAGCATAAGGTCTTAAAATATCTTTCAGAGGCATTTCAACACGTTATGACATTCTTTTTATTCCTGATTTCCCCTGTACCTGTGGCTGGTATATTAGCCCTAGTTACAGAGGAAATGTAGGCTCCTGTCTGTCCAGCAGAAGTGACTGGGTCTCCCAGGACCAAACAGTTCCTGTTCCCTCCCTACAGCCAGTGATCACATGACTGCTGGGTCCAGAGGAGGAAGCACAGTCAGTGCTACGGCTTCCTCACCTGTATACACAAAAGCTGCTGGTTCATCGATTTGTATACAAATATAGTGAAAGTAAACATGGCAATAACCATGTCTATCTTCTCTGTGGGGAGTCTGGCTGTGTCTGACAGCTGGCTTCCCTCTCGCACAACTGCAAGACCTGGTGCAAGCTGCTTAGACTGCAATGACGTTTTAGAGCGTCAGTGCATAGTACAGTGTGGACTGCCCAGACGTTTATAGTCTATGAGCAGCCCACACGTATTTAATAGTTTGTTTAGACAAGCGCAACTGTTGTTCCATGAACAGAGGATTGGTAATGCATTCGTTCTTTATGCATAGAATACTATTGTTCTCGGCAGCACATCTCCTGTACATACCCAACAATGCGCTGCCAAGAACTTTTTATTTTTTAACCCCTTAATGATTTTTTTTCAAATCTGTCACTTTATTTGGCAATAACTCTGGAATGTTTCAACATATCCCAGTGACTTTGAAACCATTTTTTTTTCATGACACATTATACTTTACGTTAATGGTAAATTTAAGTGGATAGGTTTTGGATTTATTAATAAAACAAATAAGATATTTAATAGTAACAAAAAAATTTGCAATATTCAAACTTTGAATAATAATCCCTTTAAGTCCACCTTCACACATTCACTGTTTGGTCAGTATTTTACATCAGTATTTGGAAGCCAAAACCAGGAGTGGGTTATAAATCCAGAAGTGGTGATGTGTTTCTATTATACTTTCCTTTATTTTTTTTTTTAGCGTGTTACAAGGTTTAAAAATGTAGCAGCAATTTTTCATTTTTTTTTGTCAAGGAAATTCACAAAACGTATTTTATTTTTAGGGACCTATTCAGTTTTGAAGTGATTTGGGGGAACCTATATATTGGAAAAATCAAAAAAACAAAAATGACACCATTTTAAAAACAGCGCCCCTGAACAGATTTAAAACTGACATCTGGGAGTTTATTAACCCTTCAGGTGCTTTCAAGAATAAATGCAAAGTGGCATTTGCCATCATAATGTTGCTAACTTCAATACGTTCACTATAACCACCAGACTCTAAAGCATTTAATTGGCCGTGAATTGCCATAAGCATCAGGACCACGCAAACACGACTTCAGGTTAAAGAGGGAGCCCCTCCACACACTCTGTTAACCATCTAGGTGCCGTAGTCACTATTGACAGCAGCATCTAAGGGGTTAAACGGCCATGGTTGATGCCAACAATGATAGTGACTGAAGCAGCAGGGTGATAGCTATAGTCTACAGCCAACATCTGCTGCATTTTCACTAGTTGGGGGATGCCATGCTCTTAAAACACAGGTCCGTTTAGAAGACGTATGGGTGGTCACTCGTGGGCTAAGCAAGCGTAAAATGAATTGCATTTCAATTTTTTAAGCATCTTTGTACTGAAGTTTTTCTCCATCAAGATCAAAATGGGTTAGCACCCTCCCAAAAAAAAAAAGCATCATGGATTAACTTCGATTACTATGGGGGCTCCATTACCAGTAATTTCAGTAGAGCCATGGAGGGGAAGCCGTGCTTTGGGGTCTTGCAACTGCAATGCACAAGAATAAGAGGCGGTAGTCTCGGGTTTTCTATATGTATCAGGTGCTGCCAAAACCATTACAAACCAGCATCACTTCTCGTCTTTTCCTTCCTGTTACTTGGGAATCTCCTGGAGAAATGGTCTTCATTGAGAAGAGGTCAGATGTAAGAACAAAAGAGGGGAAAACAAACAAATCCGTAGTAACGGCCATTCTCTGTGTGATGTGAATGACATCAGTTCCCTAGTCCCAGAGAGTTAATTAAGTGCACAAGATGAGATTTGTAGGAGACTACATACATTCAGCAATTACCTCGCAAAATCAATCTTCCCAATTAGAATACTTGGGTAAATATATAAAACAAGCAACTTCAAAAAGTAATGCCTGACAAACAGTGGATGGCACTCAGGTCAATGACGGTAGTGTCAATGGTTCGGCCGGTGGCCCTCACGGACATCTCTCACATACACAGAAGCGCTCCTGTGTTCTCTACTAGACAGCCGTCGCTTGACGTGTGGTTGCTTCTTATTTCCAGACTCTGGGACTGGCAGACTGTCTACCGAATGGGTTGATATTGCGAGGTTCGGTTGACATTAAAAGGGAACCGGTCACCCCCAAAATCGAGGGTGAGCTAAGCCCACCAGCATCAGAGGCTTATCTACAGCATTCTGGAATGCTGTAGATAAGCCCCTGATGTATCCTGAAAGATAAGAAAAAGAGGTTATATTATACTCACACAGGGGTGGTCCCGATCCTGGTCCGATGGGCGTCGCGGTCTGGGCCGGTGCCTTCCATCTTCATCAGATGATGTCCTCTTCTGGTCTTCACGCTGTGGCGCAGGTGTACTTTGCCCTGTTGAGAGCAGAGAAAAGTACTGCAGTGCACAGGTGCCGGGCCTCTCTGACCTTTCCCGGCGCCTGCGCACTGCAGTACTTTGCTCTGCCCTCAACAGGGCAAAGTACGCCTGCGCCGGAGCATGAAGACCAGAAGAGGACATCATCCTATTAAGATGGGAGGTCCCTGACCAGACCGCGACGCCCACTGGATCGGACCGCCCACGTGAGTATATTCTAACCTCTTTTTCTCATCTTTTAGGATACATCGGGGCTTATCTACAGCATTACAGAATGCTGTAGATAAGCACCTGATGCCGGTGGGCTTAGCTCACCCTCGATTTTGGGGGTGACAGGTTCCCTTTAATCTAATGTGTATGGTGGACTTATGAGCGCACATAACAGCTACATTTGCTGGAGGTTTTAGAAACTTGAGAAGTGTCTAGTTAAAAAGGAACATGCTTTTACCCAATTTTTGAAAAGCATGGGCTGTTTTTGCTGCAAAATTTTGGAGTAAATTAACAACACAGTAGTGAAAATGGCATCTCCATGTTTTATATGCAAATTGCCTCTTCAGAGAGGACTGAAACTCTATATGCCACCTGTTGGAAGCAGTAACAGGTGACGCTATAGAGTTCAAGTCCTCTGAAGAGGCAATTTGAATATTAAAATTTCCCAGAGGAGCATTGCATGGTGTATAAGCTTCCTTATCTTGGCATGCCAGAGCCGGTATGTCAATCTCCACAAGGAGAAACGCTACCCCTTAGACATATGTTTTGTGTAATTTATGCCATTTTCACAGCCAAGAACATGCATATTATGGTGCTATTGTACACTATGTTTCTACTTCCTCCTGCTACAACACATAACCTGAGCATGGTCGCAAATATTTGTAATGCTTTTGGTCGAAAAGTATTAGTGAGCTACCAATTAGTCACGCATCAGTTGTGTCAATGGTCGGCTGTACTCCATGGTCATTCCTTCTATCAAATGCATCTAGACTCCGAGCAGCCGTCTGAGACGGTAATGGCAAAGAAGCCATGTACAAGGCCAGAGGTGCCCGATACAATAAAAGCTTTTAAGTGACAATTCCCATTCATGGTATTTATGAGCAATTTACCTTTCGACCTGCAATCCAAAGAAACGGTAAACAAAAACTTCTAAACCAGTCTGTCTTCTGCTGCTCTGAATGGCCCCCAAGACTATTATTTAGAGGAACTTTCTAGGATAGATCAAGGGAGTATTTTGTGGGCTTCAAAATCAGATAACATGTAGAAAAGGATCACCAGACGGACAAGGGAAACTCTACCAAGCTTCCATTGTCACGTCTCCAACTCCCTAGGGCAAAGCTCATCTCTCTGCTGGAGACGCTGGTTAAAAAAGGAAAAATATTTGAGGTTTAAAAGATAAAATGGTCATATTTATCTGGAAAGCTGAAGTAATTAAATGGTCTATGATTTTCCATAAACCTACAGCTTTCTTATTAAAGCAAGTTAGAACGTTTTTAGATTTTAAGTGTGCTGCTGGAGAGTTGGTAATGCAACCTGTGCCACATGTCCCAAATCCAAGAAGTGGCCTGTCAAGTAAAGTGTCCCCTCCAGCACGTCAGAATTTGCACAGCCCGACAGTGTGGTTCTCTGGGAGCTGTGTTTTTCTAGTTTTGCGCATGCTCCATTGATGGGCATGCTCAAGCTTAATCAAAGTCTATAGATTTGACTTCTATGGATCCCACATAAATCAATTGGTATGTAACAATCTCTGAAGTCGTGATGAAGCCAAAATGTATGAATATCCTAAGATACATATATAGATTTGATTTAATATTACTAATTTGTGTTAGAATATTTGTAAATGTTGGCCTCATCACTAATTAAGAAATATGAGAAAAGGTCGACATATACATACCAGTGTTCTCCAAGTTCGGTCCTCAAGAGCCCCCAATGGGTCATGTTTTCAGGATTTCCTTAGTATTGCCCACGTGAGAATTCCATCACCTAGACAGACAACAATTCCATCACCTGGGCGATACTAAGGAAATCCTGAAAACACGACCTGTTAGTGGCTCTTGAGGACTGGAGTTGGGGAACACTGCATAAAGGTACCGTCACATTTAGCGACGCTGCAGCGATCTAGACAATGATGCCGATCGCTGCAGCGTCGCTGTGTGGTCGCTGGAGAGCTGTCACACAGACAGCTCTCCAGCGACCAACTATGCGAAGTCCCCGGGTAACCAGGGTAAACATCGGGTTACTAAGCGCAGGGCCGCACTTAGTAACCCGATATTTACCCTGGTTACCAGTGTAAATGTAAAAAAAAAAAAAAAACACTACATACTTACATTCCGGTGTATGTCACGTCCCCGGCGTTCTGCTTCCCTGCACTGTGTAAACACCAGCCATAAAGCACAGCGGTGACGTCACCGCTGTGCTCTGCTTTACGGCTGGCCGGAGCTGACAGTGCAGGGAAGCAGAACGCTGGGAGACGCGACAGACACCGCAATGTAAGTATATAGTGTTTTTTTTTTTTTACATTTACACTGGTAACCAGGGTAAATATCGGGTTACTAAGCGCGGCCCTGCGCTTAGTAACCCGATGTTTACCCTGGTTACCAGTGAAGACATCGCTGAATCGGCATCACACACGCCGATTCAGCGACGAAATAAAGTTCTGGCCTTTCTGCTCCGACCAACGATGTCACAGCAGGATCCAGATCGCTGCTGCGTGTCAAACACAATGATATCGCTATCCAGGACGCTGCAACGTCACGGATCGCTAGCGATATCGTTGTTAAGTTGTTCAGTGTGAAGGTACCTTTAGACTAATGTCAACCAAACTCGCCGATAGACTGGTTCGGCCAACAGTCTAATTAGTGTGCTGGCGCAGGCAAGCTGATGGTCGGGAAGATGTTGATCCTCCATGTTTGATTTCCGTTTATGGGAGAGCCATCTGAGATGGCAATCGGCTGGCAATTAGAAGAAGCATTGTTTGTCAAACATCCATCTACTGTTTATGGCCAGCTATAAAAGTAAAACCCCAGTAAAGATGACTTTTCACTGGATTTTTCTTTTATTTTAAATTGAGTAGCTCCTCCAATTGGTGCTGCCCCAGTGATTCTGGACAGATTTTTTTTTTCTTCTGTGCCCTTTCGTTCCAAAATTATGACCCCCCCCCCCAGTAATAATGGTGAAACTTTTCCCTTCAATGAACTAAATGTATACCACAGAACGTCTCTGTGGGTGCGGTTGTGTTTTGATTGCATCTCATCTGATGCTGGTCAACCAAAGAGTAGTAGTTGCACCCACAGAAGTGTTGTAAAATACACAATTGGTAGAAAAGAAAATTTGCACCATTATTTCTGGGGAACATAACTTTGGAACGGAGGAGCACAAAAGAAAAACAGTTTGAGACTCAGTGGAACAGCACCAACTTAGGAGGTATTCAGATTAAGGCTGTGTGCACACGTTCCGGATTTTTTTGCGTTTTTTCGCTATCAAAGCGCGAAAAAAAACCTCACATTAAGCATCCTATTATTAGAATGCAATCCACAATTTTTGTGCACATGCTGCGTTTTTTTTTCCGGAGCGGAAACGCATTCCGGAAAAAACGCAGCATGTTCATTAATTTTGCGGAATCGTGGGGATTCCGCACACATAGGAATGCATTGATCTGCTTACTTCCCGCATGGGGCTATGCCCACCATGCGGGAAGTAAGCGGATCATGTGCGGATGGTACCCAGGGTGGAGGAGAAGAGACTCTCCTCCACGGACCGAGCACCATATCCCTGTTAAAAAAAAAAGAATTAAAATAAAAAATAGTGATATACTCACCTTCTGATGGCCCCCGGAGTCCTCCCGCCTCTCAGCGACGCACGCGGCGGCTTCAGTTCCCAGGGATGCTTTGCGCGAAGGACCTGGGATGATGTCGCGGTCATTTGACCGTGACGTCACAAAGGTCATTCGCGCAAAGCATCCCTGGGAACGGAAGCCGCCGCATGCACCGCTGAGGAGATCGGGGGCCGTCGGAAGGTGAGAATAACCATATTTTTGTTTTTATTATTTTTAACATTAGATCTTTTTACTATTGTGTTGTGAATTCTGTGGCTGAATTCACTCCTGTGGTCACAAGTGGTACTGCAGCTTCTGAGCTTCCTCCCTCAGGTGTTCTGGTGAGCTCGTTAACTGCTTCATTACTTAACTCCGCCTGATGCTGCTATCCTTGCTCCTTGTCAATGTTTCAGTGTTGGATCTGAGCTTCTCCTGATTGTTCCTGTGACCTGCTGCTCTGTATAGCTAAGTGCTTTTTGCTTTTTTGTTGCTTTTTTTCTGTCCAGCTTGTCTTTTGTTTTGCTGGAAGCTCTGAGACGCAAAGGGTGTACCGCCGTGCCGTTAGTTCGGCACGGTGGTTTTTTTTTTTTGCCCCCTTTGCGTGGTTTTGCTTTAGGGTTTTTTGTAGACTGCAAAGTTCGCTTTACTGTCCTCGCTCTGTCCTAGAATATCGGGCCCCACTTTGCTGAATCTATTTCATCCCTACGTTTTGTCTTTTCATCTTACTCACAGTCATTATATGTGGGGGGCTGCCTTTTCCTTTGGGGAATTTCTCTGGGGCAAGTCAGGCCTATTTTTCTATCTTCAGGCTAGCTAGTTTCTTAGGCTGTGCCGAGTTGCCTAGGTAGTTGTTAGGCGCAATCCACAGCCGCTTTTAGTTGTGTTTAGGATAGGATCAGGTGTGCAGTCTACAGAGTTTCCACGTCTCAGAGCTCGTTCTTGTATTTTTGGGTATTTGTCAGATCACTGTGTGCGCTCTGATCGCTATGCACACTGTGTTTCTGGATTGCCTTCATAACACCTGTCATTAGCAAACATAACAGTACAAGGAGCCAAACTAATGATTCTCAATAGAGGGAAAGAAAAAGTTCTGACATTTTTTTTTTTTTTCTGCTCTGTGTTCATTTTTTTTTTTTTCCCCTAGACATTTGGGTGATTCTGGACACAGGTGTGGACATGGATATTCAGGGTCTGTGCTCTTCAATGGATAATCTCGTTATAAATGTACAAAAAATTCAAGATACTATTGATCAGGAATCTATGTTAGAACCAAGAATTCCTATTCCTGATTTGTTTTTTGGAGATAGAACTAAGTTTCTAAGTTTCAAAAATAATTGTAAGCTATTTCTGGCCTTGAAACCTCATTCTTCTGGTAATCCTATTCAACAGGTTTTGATTATTATTTCTTTTTTGCGCGGCGACCCTCAAGACTGGGCATTTTCTCTTGCGCCAGGAGACCCTGCATTGAGTAGTGTCGATGCGTTTTTCCTGGCGCTCGGATTGCTGTACGATGAGCCTAATTCAGTGGATCAGGCTGAGAAAAATTTGCTGGCTTTGTGCCAGGGTCAGGATGATATAGAAGTATATTGTCAGAAATTTAGGAAATGGTCAGTACTCACTCAGTGGAATGAATCTGCGCTGGCAGCTTTGTTCAGAAAGGGTCTCTCTGAGGCTCTTAAGGATGTCATGGTGGGATTTCCTATGCCTGCTGGTTTGAATGAGTCTTTGTCTTTGGCCATTCAGATCGGTCGACGCTTGCGCGAGCGTAAATCTGTGCACCATTTGGCGGTACTGCCTGAGGTTAAACCTGAGCCTATGCAGTGCGATAGGACTATGACTAGAGTTGAACGGCAGGAATACAGACGTCTGAATGGTCTGTGTTTCTACTGTGGTGATTCCACTCATGCTATTTCTGATTGTCCTAAGCGCACTAAGCGGTCCGCTAGGTCTGCCGTCATTGGTACTGTACAGTCCAAATTCCTTCTGTCCATTACCTTGATATGCTCTTTGTCGTCGTTTTCTGTCATGGCGTTTGTGGATTCGGGCGCTGCCCTGAATCTGATGGATTTGGATTATGCTAAACGTTGTGGGTTTTTCTTGGAGCCTTTGCGGTGTCCTATTCCATTGAGAGGAATTGATGCTACACCTTTGGCCAAGAATAAACCTCAATACTGGGCCCAGCTGACCATGTGCATGGCTCCTGCACATCAGGAAGTTATTCGCTTTCTGGTGTTGCATAATCTGCATGATGTGGTCGTGTTGGGGTTGCCATGGCTACAAACCCATAATCCAGTATTGGATTGGAATTCCATGTCGGTATCCAGCTGGGGTTGTCAGGGGGTACATGGTGATGTTCCATTTTTGTCGATTTCGTCATCCACCCCTTCTGAGGTCCCAGAGTTCTTGTCTGATTATCAGGATGTATTTGAAGAGCCCAAGTCCGATGCTCTACCTCCGCATAGGGATTGTGATTGTGCTATCAATTTGATTCCTGGTAGTAAATTCCCTAAAGGTCGATTAATTTATCCGTGCCCGAACACGCCGCTATGCGCAGTTATGTGAAGGAATCCCTGGAGAAGGGACATATTCGCCCATCGTCATCACCACTGGGAGCAGGGTTCTTCTTTGTAGCCAAGAAGGATGGTTCGCTGAGACCGTGTATTGATTACCGCCTTCTTAATAAGATCACTGTTAAATTTCAGTATCCCTTGCCATTGTTATCTGACTTGTTTGCTCGGATTAAGGGGGCTAGTTGGTTCACTAAGATAGATCTTCGTGGTGCGTATAATCTGGTGAGAATCAGGCAAGGAGATGAATGGAAAACTGCATTTAATACGCCCGAGGGTCATTTTGAGTATCTAGTGATGCCGTTCGGACTTGCCAATGCTCCATCTGTGTTTCAGTCTTTTATGCATGACATCTTCCGTGAGTATCTGGATAAATTCCTGATTGTTTACTTGGATGACATTTTGATCTTCTCAGATGATTGGGAGTCTCATGTGAAGCAGGTCAGAATGGTTTTTCAGGTCCTGCGTGCTAACTCTTTGGTTGTGAAGGGATCAAAGTGTCTCTTCGGTGTGCAGAAAGTTTCATTTTTGGGGTTCATCTTTACCCCTTCTACTATCGAGATGGATCCAGTTAAGGTCCAAGCCATCCAGGATTGGATTCAGCCGACATCTCTGAAAAGTCTGCAAAAGTTCCTGGGCTTTGCTAATTTTTATCGTCGCTTCATCTGTAATTTTTCTAGCATTGCCAAACCATTGACCGATTTGACCAAGAAGGGTGCTGATTTGGTTAATTGGTCTTCTGCTGCTGTGGAAGCTTTTCAGGAGTTGAAGCGTCGTTTTTGTTCTGCCCCTGTGTTGTGTCAGCCAGATGTTTCTCTTCCGTTCCAGGTCGAGGTTGATGCTTCTGAGATTGGAGCAGGGGCGGTTTTGTCACAGAGAGGTTCTGATTGCTCAGTGATGAAACCATGTGCTTTCTTTTCCAGGAAGTTTTCGCCCGCTGAGCGTAATGATGATGTGGGCAATCGAGAGTTGCTGGCCATGAAGTGGGCATTCGAGGAGTGGCGTCATTGGCTTGAAGGAGCTAAGCATCGCGTGGTGGTATTGACTGATCATAAGAACTTGACTTATCTCGAGTCTGCCAAGCGCTTGAATCCTAGACAGGCCCGTTGGTCGTTATTTTTTGCCCGCTTCGACTTTGTGATTTCGTACCTTCCGGGCTCTAAAAATGTGAAGGCGGATGCTCTGTCTAGGAGTTTTGTGCCCGACTCTCCGGGTTTATCTGAGCCAGCGGGTATCCTCAAGGAAGGAGTCATTGTGTCTGCCATCTCCCCTGATTTGCGGCGGGTGCTGCAAAAATTTCAGGCGAATAAACCTGATCGTTGTCCAGCAGAGAAACTGTTCGTCCCTGATAGGTGGACTAATAAACTTATCTCTGAACTTCATTGTTCGGTGTTGGCTGGTCATCCTGGAATCTTTGGTACCAGAGAGTTAGTGGCTAGATCCTTCTGGTGGCCATCTCTGTCACGGGATGTACGTACTTTTGTGCAGTCCTGTGGGATTTGTGCTAGGGCTAAGCCCTGCTGTTCTCGTGCCAGTGGGTTGCTTTTGCCCTTGCCGGTCCCAAAGAGGCCTTGGACACATATTTCGATGGATTTCATTTCTGACCTTCCCGTTTCTCAAAAGATGTCAGTCATTTGGGTGGTCTGTGATCGCTTTTCTAAAATGGTCCATCTGGTGCCCTTGGCTAAATTGCCTTCCTCCTCTGATTTGGTACCTTTGTTCTTTCAGCATGTGGTTCGGTTGCATGGCATTCCTGAGAATATTGTTTCTGACAGAGGTTCCCAGTTTGTTTCAAGGTTTTGGCGAGCCTTTTGTGGTAGGATGGGCATTGACCTATCCTTTTCCTCGGCTTTCCATCCTCAGACTAATGGCCAGACCGAACGAACCAATCAGACCTTGGAAACATATCTGAGATGTTTTGTTTCTGCAGACCAGGATGATTGGGTGTCCTTTTTGCCGTTGGCTGAGTTCGCCCTTAATAATCGGGCCAGCTCGGCTACCTTGGTTTCTCCATTTTTTTGCAATTCTGGGTTCCATCCTCGTTTCTCTTCAGGACAGGTTGAGTCTTCAGACTGTCCTGGTGTGGATTCTGTGGTGGATAGGTTGCAGCAGATCTGGACTCAGGTAGTGGACAATTTGATCTTGTCCCAGGAGAAAGCTCAACTTTTTGCTAATCGCAGACGCCGTGTGGGTCCCCGACTTCGTGTTGGGGATCTGGTTTGGTTATCTTCTCGTCATATTCCTATGAAGGTTTCCTCTCCTAAATTTAAACCTCGTTTTATTGGTCCGTATAGGATTTCTGAGGTTCTCAATCCTGTGTCTTTTCGTTTGACCCTCCCAGACTCCTTTTCCATACATAATGTATTCCATAGGTCGTTGTTGCGGAGATACGTGGCACCTATGGTTCCATCTGTTGAGCCTCCTGCCCCGGTTTTGGTGGAGGGGGAATTGGAGTATATTGTGGAGAAGATTTTGGATTCTCGTGTTTCTAGACGGAAACTCCAGTATCTGGTTAAATGGAAGGGTTATGCTCAGGAAGATAGTTCCTGGGTTTTTGCCTCTGATCTTCATGCTTCCGATCTTGTTCGTGCCTTTCATGCGGCTCATCCTGGTCGGCCTGGGGGCTCTGGTGAGGGTTCGGTGACCCCTCCTCAAGGGGGGGGTACTGTTGTGAATTCTGTGGCTGAATTCACTCCTGTGGTCACAAGTGGTACTGCAGCTTCTAAGCTTCCTCCCTCAGGTGTTCTGGTGAGCTCGTTAACTGCTTCATTACTTAACTCCGCCTGATGCTGCTATCCTTGCTCCTTGTCAATGTTTCAGTGTTGGATCTGAGCTTCTCCTGATTGTTCCTGTGACCTGCTGCTCTGTATAGCTAAGTGCTTTTTGCTTTTTTGTTGCTTTTTTTCTGTCCAGCTTGTCTTTTGTTTTGCTGGAAGCTCTGAGACGCAAAGGGTGTACCGCCGTGCCGTTAGTTCGGCACGGTGGGTTTTTTTTTTGCCCCCTTTGCGTGGTTTTGCTTTAGGGTTTTTTGTAGACTGCAAAGTTCGCTTTACTGTCCTCGCTCTGTCCTAGAATATCGGGCCCCACTTTGCTGAATCTATTTCATCCCTACGTTTTGTCTTTTCATCTTACTCACAGTCATTATATGTGGGGGGCTGCCTTTTCCTTTGGGGAATTTCTCTGGGGCAAGTCAGGCCTATTTTTCTATCTTCAGGCTAGCTAGTTTCTTAGGCTGTGCCGAGTTGCCTAGGTAGTTGTTAGGCGCAATCCACAGCCGCTTTTAGTTGTGTTTAGGATAGGATCAGGTGTGCAGTCTACAGAGTTTCCACGTCTCAGAGCTCGTTCTTGTATTTTTGGGTATTTGTCAGATCACTGTGTGCGCTCTGATCGCTATGCACACTGTGTTTCTGGATTGCCTTCATAACACCTGTCATTAGCAAACATAACACTATTGATGCTGCATAGGCAGCATCAATAGTAAAAAGTTGGTCACACTTGTCAAACACTATGTTTGACAAGTGTGACCAACCTGTCAGTCAGTTTTCTAAGCGATGCTACAGATTGCTTGGAAAACGCTAGCATTCTGCAAGCTAATTATGCTTGCAAAATGCTAGTCTTTAGCGGGAATACGCATGCCAATTCCGCATGCGTATTTCCCACGTCAGGGAGTTCCGGAATTGCTGCGGAAATTTTCGCGGCAATTCCAGACGTGTGCACATAGCCTTAATGTAAAAATCCACTGAAGTCCTCTTTAATGTGATGTCCATTTTCAACAACTAAGTGTAAATCGTATTTTAACAAGATCCGTTTCATAGGAGCTTGTTCAGAAGCTACTGTGTAAAGTGAACCTGTGGTTTAGAACCACGTTACACAAGCAAAAGGGAAGTCGATCATAAACCAAAGCTGAAGAACGGTGCACACCATGTCATTTCTTTGATGAAATCGTTCACAAATCCCGATTTGTCACTTGCATTTACTACACTCTAAATGATCTGTAAAATCACAGAAAATCCATCTCGTGCAGAAAAAGAAAAAAAAGATTCCAGTAGCTGTTCACCAACTTTACCAAAGACAGGAAGCTTTGCTGTTTGGTGGAAACAGCCTGCTCAGTTTAGATGTGCTTCATCATCAGCAACCACTTCCCCCAGAGCCTCTGAAGTGTGACAAGGCTGCCTGCACCGAAATGGCACCTTCCTGACTGAAGGAGACACCCATCGAGGCCCCTTTTGTTATGTTTCTGTCTATAGAGAGCACATGTTATATGCAATAGCCCCAATCACCGCCCTCATATATGCATGCATTGGGTCTTGTATAGGCTGAGGATCGAGTATCTGCTGAAAAGAGGAAAAATAAGTATACAAAGGGGTGACAATGGCGTGAAAATACCAGAAAAGGGAAACGCATAAGTTGTGGCTCAGAAGCTGCATTTTCATAAGAAAATAAAAAAATGAATAAATAAAAAGTTGGCTTCGAATTATACTGCAGACCACAAATTCTAATCTGCGGAAACACACAACAATCTAGAAGATGGAGACTTGTGTTTGAACAAGAAGTAGTGAACCCTTTCTGGTGGGAACACAGCCATAAACAGGACAGAAAGTAGTGCAAGGTCATAAGAAGCTCCACTATACAAGGCGTGGGATTGTGCGCAGACGTCAGAAAAGTCTTCCATGCACCACGGGAAATATAGACAGATGTCAGTGATTATACATAGTATATGTAGTGAATGCAAACGTATTAGACCACAGCTACACAGCAATTTTGGTGGCAACACAGCTCAACAGGCGAAGATCGCTCTACAATGATACTACATTGTCATGTGAATAGGGTCACATTGAGAACCACACAGTACTATGACCACAACAAGCAAGTTACAAAAAGTCTGGACCAGTTGGAATATTTGCTTTTCGGGGTACCTTACGGGTCATAATGCGACCCCATTTACTTACATTGCGTTATGATGTAGAGGCAGTATAGAGTGAATTATGGGTGCGAGGCCAAATTCACTTTGTAGCCCCAGCCTTTGGATAGGGACCTGTTGCATGAGAGCCATTTTAAGACAAGTCGCACGACTATAAACATCTCTGCAACGTCACAAAACCATGTCCAAAATTAGCCATTTCTGGGGCATCCCAGAGCTCAAATGGACTGAAGTTTCCATTCAAAGGAGCTCATTAATCATTGCTTTTGCACCTTTCTTTCCAGACTAAAAATGGTTCTAATATTGTTACTTTTTTACTTGTCTCTTATTCATAATTTAATTTCCAGCCCTGACTTTAGTAGGTTATTCTTTTTTAATTCGGCATTACGGGCGTGATTTTAGTTATCCAGATGTTTTAGTCCAATTCATCATTGGCAACTTTTCGAAAAGTTGCACTTGATCTCCAGTACAATAATGAGAGTGAAAAAATCGTTCTAGGATTTTACTTGTGCAGTGTAAAACGGACATGTGAAATTTGAAAAATTTATTGAAACTTTTTAGTCTAAAGAAGGGCAAACAAAAAACAGCAGTTAAAAGATGATCATCCTTGATTTTGTGGAAAAAAAAAACAAACCTCAAGCAAAAAGGCAGGAAAAGACCATAAAAATGACAACTTCCTACTCCCGCCCCCAAATGTTGAAAAAGATCCATAATTGGGATCTAGGTGCATTTGTTTTATATTCAATCGATGAATTTATTTATTTATTTTTTTAAAGCATTTCCTTTGCCTTCTGTTTTCCCAGAAATATACAATTGTTTCTATAGCTATATATACCCTTTAGCCTATAGGTATGTTACAGTACACTTCTGACGTAGCACAAATACATGGTGTGGACAGAGCCATTTTAAAAGAAGACAGTCGCATAAAAGACGGCTGGCCGAGCCTTTTCCAAACACGTCAATTGAGCCATAAACTATAATGGACGCTCTTTGTATCGCCTGACACTAGGACGGCTCGGCTAACTTTAGTATTGACAGGTTTATGTATCCCCTACCCTGCCACGGAGCCGTAACCTCTAATTTTCCTTATAATTGCACCTTTAAAATCACAGACAGAGCATGTGGTTTAATGGTATGCTATACTCTATGGAGACAGTCTTGTCCTATGAGCGTCAACACATCATTTACGGACCAGCTGGAATCGTGAACAATATTGGACTGCCGCTTCACTGGTTTACCAAAGGCTCCGGCACAAAACACTCAGCTCTTGAACCACCACTACTAGTATAACATCCAAGTCATGGCCAAAGTTAGGAAGTTATATTGGTCTCTGAGGGGCAATGAACAACGTAAAGCTGCATTTACACTAGGGAATTTCACCGGGGAAGGAGCACCAATCAATAGTATTGCTGGTCAATCAAAGCTCAATTAAATGGCCCTTTATATGGGTCAATGCAAATCAACAAATATAGAGGTTACATTGAGAAGGGTCAATGAACAGGAATAGGTGGTCTTACAAATGCTCATTTAGTCAATTATTGGCTAAAAGGGTCTTACAGGAAATGGACACTTTTCAAACTTAAATCATGTATTTTTTACCCAAATTATTTTTGCATTTGGGGTTCATTAAAAAGGTTGCATCATTTGCATTCTAGAACTGTTGTATTACACTGTCTATTGCTGACTGCAGAATGAGTTAAAGGGGCTGTCCAGTAACAGCGCAGACGGTTGGGCAGGCCGTTTAACTCTTGCAAGGGTCACATTGCAGACCCTCATAATGGCTGTCTGATCTCCTGACCAGAGCGACCATGACAGCAGAATAGAAGCACATCACACTGTCACGCTCAGGTCAGGAGAGGTGCTGGGCCAGTCCATGCGATCACGCACGAGTTATATGGCAGTCTGACTGCATCCTTCAAGGGGTTGTCCACTACTAGGACAACCCCTTCTTGATCAAAATGTTTGGCCCCCATAAAATAATAAAGCCTATACTCACCTCTCATGCCGGCACTCGCTCTCCCAGGGCTGTTCCCGCAATGCTCGCATGCTCTCTCCCCAGGGCTCTCGTCCAGTGTGGTGATGCCAGCGCCCAATCAGTGGTGGCGTCACTGCCTCTTCCTTCAGACAATCGAACATGAAGCAACAAAGCTTCCTTTTGAAGAAGCGGAAGTGTGTAATTTGTTGGGTTTATTCCCACCTGTTTGCCTAACCTTCCTCCTGTTGTCTTAGGCTACTTTCACACATCAGGTTTTTGCCGTCGTGCTGAATCAGAACTACTTTAGAAAAAAACGGATCCGTAGGCAAATTGTGAAAAACTGATGTGATGGATCCATTTTTTACCGGATCAGATTAGCTGATATCCGGGCACTAGCTGGTCCTCAGGGGAGAGGAGAGAGAGGAGAGAGGGAAGAAGGGAGAGACTCCAGATTGGAAAATGCTGCAATGGGGCATGCTCAATTGGAAAAAAAAAAACTGAATCGGTTGCCGGATTCATCGTTCCAGTTCACGTTTCACCCGTTTTGCGCTGGAACCGTCGCTATCCTGTTTGTCGATGGACAGAAAAATCGTTCCTATGTACGTTTTCTCCGGCTGTAGGAAAACGGATTTTCAACAGATCCGGCAAAAACCGGATGAAACGTGAGGATATCTAGCGCTAATACAAGTCTATTGAGAAAAAAAACAGATCTGGCGGCAAATTTTGCTGGATCTGTTTTTTTTTTCAAAATTCGCCGGATTGTGCCTGACGGCGAAAACCTGATGTGTGAAAGTAGCCTTACTGGGAATGGAGTTGTAGAAAGCGCATGAACTTGAGAGGTCGTCACAGACAGGAGGCTGATTAAGAGTTAACAGGTTTAGTAACACAAATACTCCACACAGGGAGTGTAAGGACTCGGAATGTGTGTTAGGGAGTAGGGCAGAACTGCGGGCTAGGAAGGAACAGGGATAAACAATAGTTTGATAGGTGGAAACAAAGGCAATAAAACTTATCAGTCTGTAGTTTTCTTGATTGCAGCGTCTCGGTTCTCCAACGGTGGCACCGACAGCAGTGGCATGTGAGGTCTCCGAGGTGTCTAGACGACAGGGTTCCAATCCACGGAGCGGGAGATGGGTCTTTGAAGGATGTGGAGTGCTCCTGCACTCCCAAACGCTGTGCTGAGTACAGTATGTAGCACCAAAGGAACAAAGCCTCGCTCTGCGGTGCACACAGGTGCCTAAGAGGCTCTGGCCTAGTCACCTGCTTCTCACTGCGCTACGCGCACGTTACAGTCACTGCTCTCAACTCTGTCACCTCCTGGTGCGGAGGTTAGCGGGAAACTGGCAGCCTGTCATCCACTTACAGTAGACCGATACGCAAGGGATCTGTCTCGTCGGTCTGCGCTCAAGGGGTGCTCTGCAGTCTCTGCTAACACTGCACCTGTCTGCTTAGCTTTCCCGCCTCGACTCTCCCTCTTTTCCCCACACGCAGCACTTTTTAACCCGGCCCTGCCTACCGCAGTCACATGCAAGGGTCGGTCCTTGTCTGAAAGTCTTCCCCCCGGTAACATTGGTGACAGTCCCGGTAGTTCCAGAACCGGTGTGAGAAAGGTACACGTGATCTTGTTTTTCCTCTTACAGAGTCTCGCAGGCCTACACACTGGACAGGGTAAGTTCACGGCCAGCGAGGGCTTAAGCACATGATCACACATGGGGGGTGAGGTGGAAACGGTTTAGAGACTCTGGGGAGTGGAGGGGTCGGGTCTGACTCCGGTTAAGCCCATGGGGGGAGTGGAATTGGATCAGCGTGTTGGACAAAAGCAGAAACTTGAGTCTGTGAGGGTCGTGCCTATGGCAATCAAGTCTAGGGGGAGGGATTGGATGGCATCAGACTTCTGTCCGTTCTTTATGAACTTCTAGATAGGAAAAGATAGAGAGTTTTTTTTTTTTACGAAACTCACTAATATGAACTTTTTTTTCCTACTACGCGATAAAAAAAATGGATGTGTGAATGAGCCCTAACTCACAAACCTGTAGAGGATTGAGAGATGATCGGAATCTACGGTGTCTATTCTAAATAGGCGTTACTCATAGTAATCATTTCTATTGGCATCTCCTCCCTAACCAATTTTAACCGGTAGAGAGAATGACTACTACATAGACATGACATGGCTACATAATGAGCGATTGGATAAACAGGAGTGGTATCTTCAAAGTCTATAGACCATCTTAATTAAGAACCTAAAGGCCCCGTCACACATAGCGAGATCGCTACCGAGATCGCTGCTGAGTCACAAGTTTTGTGACGCAACAGCGATCTCAGTAGCGATCTCGCTATGTGTGACACGTACCAGCGATCAGGCCCCTGCTGTGAGATCGCTGGTCGTGTCGGAATGGCCTGGGCCATTTTTTGATCGTTGAGGTCCCGCTGACATCGCTGGATCGGCGTGTGTGACACCGATCCAGCGATGTCTTCACTGGTAACCAGGGTAAACATCGGGTTACTAAGCGCAGGGCCGCGCTTAGTAACCCGATGTTTACCCTGGTTACCATCGTTAAAGTAAAAAAAACAAACGCTACATACTTACCTACCGCTGTCTGTCCCCGGCTTGGCTTCTCTGCTCTGGCTGTGAGCACAGCGGCCGGAAAGCAGAGCGGTGACGTCACCGCTCTGCTTTCCGGCTGCCTGCCGCTCACAGCCAGAGCAGAGAAGCAGAGCGCCGGGGACAGACAGCGGTAGGTAAGTATGTAGCGTTTGTTTTTTTACTTTAACGATGGTAACCAGGGTAAACATCGGGTTACTAAGCGCGGCCCTGCGCTTAGTAACCCGATGTTTACCCTGGTTACCGGGGACCTCGGGATTGTTGGTCGCTGGAAAGCTGTCTGTGTGACAGCTCTCCAGCGACCAAACAGCGACGCTGCAGCGATCCGGATCGTTGTCGGTATCGCTGCAGCGTCGCTAAAGTGTGACGGTACCTTTACTCACCTCCACTTCACTCATTTATCACACACTGCATATACATTACTGTGCTGACAGAAGGGTAAAGAATAAAACTTAGTGCATAAAGAGGCTAAAAGTAGAAAATAAAGTCACCAAATCTACTTAGATTTCAATCTGTGCATGCGCCGCCTCCGGCGGCCATTTTCCCGAAGCCCACTGCAGGGATATCATTGGGAAATTTACTCCACTCATCGGCGCCGACACCTTCTGAGATCCCAGGCACCGTAGCATCGTCCCACTCCTGCAGCCGCTGCCCTCCTGAAGCAGTGACCCTACCTCCCGTTACCCCACTTCACCGCAGCCGCCCCCCAGATAGGTTACACGCTGCACCATTTTATTAAAAAAATATTTTTCCTATTTTCTAACCCAAAATTTGGGGTGCATCTCTTGGTCCGGTGCATCTTATATTTAGCAAAATATGGCAATTCACAGAATTCCGGCATAAATCTCTTTAAAAAGTTGCAAAATTTTTGACCAATGCAGTCACAAAATGTTTGCTCTTTTGCATGCAAGTTTTGTCTAGCTCTGCCAAAAAAAAAAGTAGAGCTGAGCGGGAAGCCTCTTCTTGTCTAATTACTAACGAGCTGCGTTGTACCTTACGCCACAAATCTAATACCAGTAGCTGACTGGAGTAAGATCTGTGGCGAGGGTACAGGGTCGCACACCACTTTAAAAGATGCGCATGATTCAGTAAGAGGCCCGCACCTCTTAATAAATCTGCTGCCTCCGACTCCAACATTGATGCTCACCAAGAATGACATGAACGTCGCTGATCTTGAGGAACCAAGGCCTAAGTATTTAAAAAAAAATTATACATACAATCTCCATTTGTTCCCAAACTTTAGATGACTGAAATCTCAATTTCAGATCCAGAGTGCACAAGCATTTACTAGGCGATAGTAAGCGGCAATCACATTGAATCAGACAGTGCACATTATCAGACGGTGTAGGCATCATAAGATACCGCTGCTCACGTAAAGACGGGTCACCTGCCGTGTTCTCCTGAATCTGGTGCTTTTTTTTCTGCACATCTGCACTTCTGAGATATGGCCGCCTCTTCCCTATATGTAAACTTGGCCTTTTTTTTTTTATCCAACTGTGAGTGGTCATGTCTTCTCTAGGGAGTGTCTTCAGGAGGACCACACCCGATTCACTAAAGACTAGACTGAGGGAAGAGAGGGCCATATCTTAGGAATGGAGAGGGGAGGGAACAAAAGAAAAAAAATCAGATTCAGGAAAACAGCGACATTTACACCAGGTAAAAAAAATACATCATTTATTGCAAGTGACCAGTCCTTTTTAAAGGGAGCCAGGACACACATGCTGCCCCACAACACAAGAATCATCTCATAGGTTCCCCGCAAGAGTCAATGAAAGTACAATGCACAAAACCAGAGATGTCATAGACCAGGAACGGTCTTAAAAACCTCCCATAAAATAGTTTGAATACTGAAAAGTAAAGAAACAACTATCTAAACCACTTCCTAGGAAATTTAGGAAATGCAATCCACAAACCATACAAGTTTATTAATAATTATACGACTCTCGCCAGTGACCAGATAAAAGAAATGAAAGCCTTTGCGAACTGCGCAATAACATGACTAATGACCCCCTCCATTCATTTTTCTCTCAGCAGGTACAGACAGCTCTACGATGAAATTAATACAACCCAACACACATTTGTCTCATAGGTCAAAGGGAGAAAAATTCTACGAACTCAGACTCTGATGCTTTAATTGACTGCACAAAATCCAACCCTGAAGCAGTTTACAGATTGGGTTTCCTTTAACTAAGGGACAAGCATTATGAATGCCCTAGGTGCCATTACTGACCCTCCAAAACGTAGCACAAAGCAAGTAGAACAAGGGTCTCTGCCACAGGTGGTCGTATGAGTGAAATGCGGTAATTAGAAGACCTGTGGTGGGAACGTGATGATGGCACGATGACCTAAGGACAACCGTTCTCTAGCCTCCCTGTCAACGAATAAAATACCGAACTGGAACGTGTAAAGACTCCTAGCTGCTTTCACCATATGATAAATTAATTTAGAGAAAAAAAAATCAAAGAAAAACAACCAATCTCCTAAAAATCACCAGACTTCAAGGAGACCTATCAGAAGAAAATTGTAACTGGAACCAAAGCCTAAACTTTGAGAAATTCTGATGAAAACATGTCCTCTACAGATTTCTCAGGCGTTTCCTTGTCAGGTAGATCAAAAGTCATTCACAGAATTAAAAGTTATCCCCTAACCAAAAAATAGTGGATAACGTGCTCACTGCTAGGTGTCCAACCGTGCGAACCACTCCCAAACCCAACAATGGGGCTCTATATTCCGGGAATCAGTCGCTCCAATAGCTAAATCTTGATTGTAGCGGAGGTGAGAATGCCAATCTCTGCTCCATTCAGCCTCAAAAGGAATGAGTCCAGAGCTCCGTTATTTACAGCAATCCCGTAAAAATAAACGAGAGACGAGTTAGAGGAAGTGGGGGGCGTCTTATGGTTGGTGCGTCTTATAGTCCGAAAAAGACGTTAATCAGTATTAACATTTTACTAAGCCAGTTTTGCTATTAGACAGTTTTTTTATCATCATCTCCCCCATTGTGTGCATTTTTAAGGCTACGTTCACATTAGCGTTTTCCGTGTTTGCGTCGGGCGACGCAGCGGCGACGCATGCGTCATGCGCCCCTATATTTAACATGGGGGACGCATGGACATGTGTTGTGCTGCGTTGTGCGACGCATGCGTTTTTTTTTGCCGCAAGCGTCGGGCGCAGAAAACGCAACAAGTTGCATTTTTCTTGCGTCCAAATTTCGGCAAAAAAGGACACATGCGTCGCAAAACGCAGAGTTTTTGCGTGTGTTTTGGTGCGTTTTTATTTGCGTTGTGCGTTGCGTCGCCGACGCAGCGGCGCACAACGCAAATGTGAACGTAGCCTAAGAAGTGAAATAATGAACGGATTTTACATGTAAAGTGTTTGTTTTTTTTGCCAAACAAGTGTAAAGATTTTTTTGCCGGCACTGAATTTTGAAAACATGGTGAGGAACAATGCCTCAAGTGACTAGCCCGAGGAAAGTCTTCAGCGGTTTCTCCTGCCCATTTTCAGCATCTCTGTGAAATAGTTGACTGACAGATCTATACACACTCATGGTTTCTCTACAAAAACTCAGCATGTGTTGGATTCATGCTGCTCATGGTATGGGCAGCAGGCATCAGTTGTTAGGTTCCCTTTAATGTGAACAGACAAACTCCTTGCAGAGTTTTCCTTGGTGGGATTTGAACCCAGGACCCCAGCACGGCAAAGCACCAGTGCTAATCACTGAGCCACCATCCAGTGCTAACCAGTGAGCCATCCTGCTGCCCAAAGATACATTGTCAGTTTAGCTGAGTGTGTGTCCCTTCTCAATGAAGAGAGAATGGTATAAGTCTCTGCCAGACATTTCTGGCAGCGGCTTGTTCCCCCATGAAACGGATCATGCTCGATACTTCTTACTATAACGTAAAATGAATGGAGAGTCAAAACCATCCAATGCACATAAGATTTTTTTCTTTTTAGTAGTGCACCAATTCCCAGCCATCCAGCTTTCTGCTTGCCGGGGGGCTACGCACTTCTGACCTATGGACAGTACTGACAAGTGGCATAGTTGCACTGCTGGCCTGATCTGTGCGCTCTCCAATGCTACAAGCAGAGGCAGCTTTGCCTTTGAAGCCTCGGAGGAATGGCAGGGGCATCTATGCCGGCTGGATTGGGAGCCCAATGGAAAGCGCTTTGTAAGCTCTATGCTCATTGGATAGGAGACAGGCCAGCGCTGGTCAGTAACCTAGGGAACGAGTAATAAACAAACAAAATTAAGGATCCCTCCGTTATTGAGGTTAGAGAGGATTTTTTAATAAGTAAATTGCAACGTTTCTGGATTTTACAAGTTCTTTGTGTCTTCACCAATCTAATATATTGAGAAGAACCCTAAAACGACGCACGTGTCGGAAAACGCAACCAAAAAAACGCACGCGTCCCCCATGTTAAACATAGGGGCGCGTCGCCGCTGCGTCGCCGACGCAACAGCGACGCACATTAGCGGAACGCTAATGTGAACGTAGCCTTACATTACCAGTGCAGTGGATGACATTTTATGCAATTTCGATCTGTGGATACTCCCTGTGGATTTGTTCTGCAGAGGGCGCAGTTGGCAGAATGTCCGCAGTGGAGAGAACAGAAACATCCGCACCATTCACTGCAGATATTTCCACTGTGAATTTACTGATGAATGTCCACAGTAAGGCCTCATTCAGACATCTGATTTTTGTGTACGAGTGCTATCCATGAATTTTATAGCGAGTCAGTGGGGCCATTCCGGTGTCCAATTTTTTTCTCAAACCGAGAGGTCAGCGGAAAATCGCAGAGACAGGTTTGGTTTTGATCCGAGGGTCAGATCAAAAACGATGCAAGCCAAGGAGTCCGTGAAAAAAACCCAGACATCTGAGTGCAATCTGATTTTCACTATCAGGATAGACAAAGCGGAGACTTTTCTTATTTTTTTAATTTCTTGGTGAAATCAGACCCCACACTGATCATCTGATCAGAGTCATCGGTCCACTTTTTGTCGCACGTGAAAAAAAATCGGATGTCTGAATGCGTCCTAAATATACCATGTGTGAACACATCCTGAACAACTGGCCAGGTTTGGCTGATGTTAATATCCTGCCTATGGGAACCAGAGGACACAGAAGAGGGTAAGTCACGTAAAGATCATGTAACCTGCAAAGAATGTGATTAGTCGGTTCTACGAACCGACCAGTGTGACAGCGTACTTCGTCCTCGGAGGGCTGGTCATACAGCAAAGAGCGAGCTCATCACTCACAACACTGAAAAGGTTAATAAAGAAAAGTTCACGTATAATAACAGACAATATAACAAGACACATGGCTCACGGAACTGACCACAGGCCACGATGTACCCAGACAATGGAACCAGAGGGGACACATTTTTCCCACAACTTTGCACAAAATCCAAAGGAGAAAAAGTAATAAAAACATTGAATATGAATAGACGCATATTTTACAAGAAGAACATTTATAAATCTGACCGGCCCCATTGTAAACAGTATAACTGTACATCGGCATTATGCTAATTCACGAACAGACGAGCTTATTGTTTCCACATAAAATGTACGTGAACTATGCGAAAACAGCCATTTCTTTGTAGCTAATACCAGTCAAGTCGCTAGAGGCCTAAGGGTAAGAGGACGACCCGTAACCTTTCCCTGGACTAGAAGTTACAGAAACCAATAATTATTAGCAATTATGACGAGGAATGTCAGACTCCGCAGCATTCTTCCTTTAAAAGGGATTGGTCCGGACGATTTTTCTAATGAAAGTGGTAGGACTATATGGGCAGGAGAACAAGAATAGAAACGACCCGCGTTTTGTAGTAATCTGATGGGAAATCAAGTTTGATGCTAAATGAAAGTTATCTGGCTGGGCATTGGGGGTGGGTCAGTGCACTCAGGGAATCACGCCCCATTGTACTTAAAGGCTAATTTGCATGTGGCTTTAAAGCTTGATTTCTCAACGTTGCCACATGAGATTTCTACAAAGTATAATTTTTATTGTTCTAGTACGAACCACAGATCTTGTGACCCAAACTAACGACAGGATAGGCATATGTGAGGCTGTTAGTTTAACATCAAGACCTAGAACCCCAGCAAAACCCCCAGCCAAACCCCCAGCCAAACCCCCAGCCAAAGCCCCAGCCAAAGCCCCAGCCAAACCCCCAGCCAAACCCCCAGCCAAACTCGGGATTATGGTCATCACACAGTCTAGAAAATATGGCCGCAATATGGTTGCATACATTTGCTTGAAAGGCTTCATTCTCACAATTAACTTTTGGTGACTTTTTGATACTCCAGATTTTCTGCACCCATTAAGTAAAATAGGTTATTTGCATTTTTTTTCCGGAAATAAACAGCGCCAAAAACACATTGTGGGAACATAGGCTAAAGGAACTATTTGGGGGATTCTCGCACACCGGTACAGCTGTTCTAAAGTCTATATTAAAAGGGGTTTTCTACTTTTAGACAAGTGGACTCCTAACTAACCAGAATCAGATAGAATAAAGGAGAGTACTTACACTTGATTGGTCCAGTGCGTACTCCCCACACTGTCTGTGTTTTGGCTGTTGCGGAAACATCACGACAACATTGTGCATTACCACTGCAGCCAATCACTGAGCTCAGTGATTGGTTGTAGCATTGATGTGCGCTGTTGTCGTGATATGATGGCTACATCTAAAGCACAAACACCTGGGAAGCAAAGGGGAGTTGGCACTGGATCGATCAAGGGTAGGCATCTGCTTCTGATTGGGTGGTGATCCACTTTCGTAAAATTGGAAAACACGTTTAAGGAACAGAAATCCCACAAAACTGATCAGAAAATATATATTGACCTGAAATCAGTCAACAGAATGGAGGCTGCGGGTTATGGCAGCCTGTAGTCTGTCAGTAGCCTAAAGAGGATATGTTTCGATATAAAGTATTTTCGGTGGACTCCATATTTTTGTAATGATGGAGTAAAGGTTGGCGATTAGTCCTAATCCCTGAACGAATGGTTATTTTTAGTCTCCACAATATTTAGAGATAAAATAACCTATAATATCTCAACTACCTCCACATAACAGAACAAAAGTCGGCTTGAAAGTAGGTTTTTTTCTTTCTGCTTTGAAACAACAATTCTAATCCATTAATCCGCTTCTAAATGAGCACCGTAAACATTAGCTTTTGAGTTAACTGTTGCCAGGTTATGTCGGAATGCTGCATGGAAAAAAAATATTTCACCATCGGAAAATAATATTTGTGTTTACTTTGCTTTCAAGTGATATCGGATTCCATTTCCCAACACGTTATGGGGCCACGGTGGTTGTAACATTCGTCCAAACTCTGCCCACTACCACGGAAATGGCAACAACCTCAATGGGGAGAAAAGATTCTTGAGGATCACGCCCTCTTGGCATCACACCTTTCTGCTGGTTGGATGTGGTTTTGTAGAGTGAACAGCGATGAGCTGCAATACCAAAAACAACCTGGTATGGCGCCATTTTTTGGAAGTAAGGAAAAAAAAAAGCGCTGAAATAATGAAGGTCTGACATCTCTACCGGCCAGCCATTAATAAACTTCAGTACCGGCCAGATATAATTGTAGGCATTTTTCTAATCCGCCTACAAGGAGACTCTCCTCCATTAGACCAAGTAGGTTACAAATTGACCAATTCTGCACCCACGGCAACAATAAATGATAACCACAAATCGAAAGCATGTTGTTCCCTACAATTATCACATCTCAGTAAGGTCTCACTCAGACGTCAGGTTTTTTGACGTACAAGAAAAGCAGATCGAGCCTTGGTCAGTTTTTTTTTTTTTTTTTAGGGATGAGAAAAAAAAAATTCTCCACTCATCCTATCGGTGAATGAAAACCAGACAACACACAGATTCATGAGTGCTTTCTGATTTTCTCACGGACCCGTAGGCTTGAATTACAGAGTTTGATAGCGGATACAAAACAATGTAGGACATCTCTCCACGATTTTGTTCTGACTACTTGGTCTACCAAAAAAAAAAAAATCATGGACGTGTGAAGAGCCTCCTAGACTATAGTGCTGTCCATGGAAAACACAGACAACATGTGAAAAACGGATGTGTGAATGAAACCTGAGGTTAGGAGAGCCGTGCACATTAGGTTCAAGCAGCATGGTGGACGAAAAGTTGTTTAGTGACCGATCTTTACTTAGACTGTGCCACATACATTTTAGTCCATTTTGGCCATTATATTTACTCAATTTCAACCAGTAAACGATCTTTCATGTACACAAAAAATTATTTTGCTCAACTATATTAAGGAAAAAGTTCAGACACGGCCAACTATAATCCAGATGATGACCGTGTCATGAGTTGGCCAACATCCGTTATGGCCGACATTGTCCAATTTCATCTAGTTTATTCCAACGTGTATAGACACCAAAAAGGGAGCGGTCTGCGGACATTACATTGACGACCTTCCCATAGGACAGATGAACAGATGGCGTCCGCTCCAGCCGGGAGAAATGACAGGACAGCCGATTAATGCAGGTGCTAGATCTGATATTGAGGAGCTATCCTTCGGATATATGGCCATGAATATGTCAAGCGCACATGGTGTGTATCTGACCATGGAAACACCCAGCCACGATTTGGCAGAGATATTGTCCGCAATGAGTAGTGATGCTCGCTACTTGAGAGACTATGACTGGAGCGCGAGCACTATACTAGAGTTACCGCCCCGCATGTTTTGCAGCAGTTAGACAGCTAATAAACATATAGGGATTGCCTGAGTACGGCATGCTTTTTGGCTAACAGCTGAGAAACATGTGGGGTGGGGACTCTCATGGGTGCTCAGGTACCATACTAGTCGATGCGTACCCAAGCACCCCAGTTGCTCACTCGCGTAGCGAGCACGCTCACTCATCCCTAGCGAGGAGTGTCACAAAAAGAACTGACATGAAGTGGATATAAAAGACCTCGCACGTGGAAAATACGATTGAGGCCTCACTCACATGTCTGATTTTCTTGCACTAGCGCTATTTGTGGTTTTCAGACAGCACTTGTACCTGTGATAGTCTATGGAGCTGTTCACATGTCTGCGATTTTTCGCAGATCGAGAGGAAAATGGTAGAGACATTTCTGATGTTAATCTGAGGGCCGGATCAAAGCTGGCAATAGAAGTCTATGGTCCATGAGGAAAAAATACCGGATTACGTACCGGTAATGCTCTTTTATAGAGCCCACGACAGCACCCACTAGAGAGAGGGGATCCGCCCCTAGGAACAGGAAACCTACAGAGAGATAAAAGGGGCGGCCCCCCCTCGCTCCTCAGTTGTTTTACAGAGAATAGGAGGAACCGCCGCCAGGTTTTAGTTAACAGGTTCGGGTATATACATATATATACATATTTACAACCTCATACTATATCTTCTAATATTTACACCTCACCAAAAAAGCACCATGTGCAACTATATACAGAAAAGGGAGGGATGTGAACGGGTGCTGTCGTGGGCTCTATAAAAGAGCATTACCGGTACGTAATCCGGTATTTTCTATTCGCCACGACAGCACCCACTAGAGAGAATTGCAGAGACTATAGACTGGGTGGGTTTACTGAGTCAAGGACCGATACACCAAAAGTTAGATCAGAAGCAGAGGATAGATCTAATCTATAATGCTTATAGAAGGTATTCGGTGAAGACCAAGTTGCAGCCTTACATATAAGGTCTATTGGCACATTTGCCCTTTCTGCCCAGGAAGTCGACAAGGCTCTTGTAGAGTGCGCTCCCACATGCATTGGAGGATCTTTCCCTCCAGCCTTATACGCCAAGATTATTGCCTCTCTGATCCAGCGAGATAATGTGTTCTTTGTGACTCCGGCACCCTTGGTTTTACCCTGAAAAGACACAAAGAGAGCCCTACTCTTCCTCCAGTCCCTAGTTCTCTCTAAATAGGCTAAGACAGTCCTTTTTACGTCTAGGGTGTGAAGTCTTTCTTCTTCTGGAGTTGAGTGGTTCTCATAAAAGGTAGGTAACAGGATCTCCTGGGATCTATGAAAGGTAGAAGCCACCTTAGGGAGATAACAAGGATCTGTTTTTAAAAGTATCCTATCTGATGTTACCACAAAAAAGGGAGGATCTATAGATAAAGCATGAAGATCACTTACTCTTCTGGCAGAAACTAATGCCACTAATAATACCGTTTTTAAAGAAATATTTTTTAGTGAGGCTGCATGGAGAGGCTCAAAAGGTGATTGAGTCAATGCATTTAGGACTATCGATAGATCCCACTGAGGGACCCGAGGTATGCTAATTGGTCTCGATCTCTCACAGGCAGATATAAACCGAGATATCCATTTATTACCTGCTACATCAAAATTAAAAAGAGCTCCTAAGGCTGACACCTGTACTTTCAGAGTGTTTACTGAAAGACCTAATTCCAGACCTTTTTGTAGAAATTCCAATATTGGAAATATAGGAATATCAGCGGAAAGTTGTGTAGTATGGAATTGAAGGAATTTCCTCCAAATTCTAACATAAATCCTGGTAGTTGAGGGTTTTCTACTTTTCATCAGAGTATCTATTAACCCACTAGAAAACCCCCTGAGATTTAGTAACTGCCTTTCAAACTCCATGCAGTTAAATTCATGCCCTTTGCCTGAGGATGAAGGAACGGACCCTGAGAGAGCAGGTCCTTGGATTGAGGCAGAATCCACGGGTCCGACACTGACATTGCCCTCAGCCATGAGAACCATGGCCTTTTGGGCCAGAATGGGGCTATTAATAGAATTCTTGCTCCTTCTTCCCTTATTTTTCTTATTACCAAAGGTAGTAGATTCCATGGAGGAAAAGCATATGCCAGGTCGAAAGTCCAGGGTACTTGGAGGGCATCGAGTATGTCCGGCTTGTCCTCCCTGTTTAGAGAGGCAAACGCCCTGACCTGTCGGTTGGCTCTTGTGGCAAACAAGTCTATTTGAGGAACACCCCATTGCGCTGTTATCATTTTGAAAATTTTTCTGTTTAGCATCCATTCCCCTTGATGGAGGGTGTGACGGCTCAGAAAATCGGCACGAAAGTTGTCTGTGCCCCTGATGTGAACTGCTGATAGTGATAGCAGATGACCTTCGGCTAATTCCATGATGTCTGATGCCAGCTCCCTGAGTCTGTCCGACCGCGTACCTCCTTGATGGTTTAAGTAAGCTACTGCCGTGGTGTTGTCGGAGAACACTCTTGTGTGAGAGCCGCTGAGCTGAGGAAGAAAGTGAAGTAGGGAATAATATATTGCCCTCAACTCTTTGACATTCGAAGAACTATCCAGTTCCGAACTAGACCAAAGATCCTGAACCCACTGATCCTTAAAATGTGCCCCCCAGCCTTTAGGACCAGCATCTGTGGTCACTATACTAGAGGGGGAAATTACCCAGAGAACCCCCCTTGAAAGGTTTTTCTGATTTAACCACCACTTAAGGGAGTGTAATACTTCCGTTGTTAGATAAACTGTTCTATCCAGACAGCCTCTATTCTTGATGTCTTCCTCTAATATAAATTTTTGTAGAAGCCTAGTATGAGCCTGAGCCCACTGGACCGCAGGAATACACGATGTCAGAGAACCTAGTAATGACATGCTCTGTCTGAGTGACATACTACGATTTTCTATTGCTAAGGATACCTTATCAACTATGGAGAATTTCTTATCCTCAGCCAGCTTACAAATCTGGTCAGCTGAATCTAGAAGGAGCCCCAGGAATTTCTGACACTTAACAGGCTGAAGTCTAGATTTTTCCCAATTAACCAGCCACCCCAGGGATTGTAAGGAAATCACTACTTCCCGTAACCTCTGCTCACACTGTAGGGGGTCTTTACCCACAATCAATAGGTCATCCAGATATGGAATGACTAAAGTATCTTTTACTCTTAGGAAAGACATAACTTCCAATAGCAATTTTGTGAAAACCCTTGGGGCCATGGATAATCCGAAGGGCATCGCCTTATATTGTAGATGACGAATTTGTCCCTCTATACAGACTGCTACCCGAAGGAACTGCTGGAATAAATGATGTATAGGAATATGATAGTAAGCATCCTTAACCCCTCTGTGACCTTAGACGTACTATCCCGTCGAGGTGTCCTGGGTTTATCTGACCCTGGACGGGATAGTACGTCATAGCCGATCGGCCGCGCTCACGGGGGGAGCGCGGCCGATCGCGGCCGGGTGTCAGCTGCTTATCGCAGCTGACATCCGGCACTATGTGCCAGGAGCGGTCACGGACCGCCCCCGGCACATTAACCCCTGGCACACCGCGATCAAAGATGATCGCGATGTGCCGGCGGTGCAGGGAAGCACCGCGCAGGGAGGGGGCTCCATGCGGGCTTCCCTGAGCCCCCCGCAGCAACGCGATGTGATCGCGTTGCTGCGAGGGTCTCCTCACCTCCCTCCCTTCTCGAGCCCCGGATCCAAGATGGCCGCGGATCCGGGTCCTGCAGGGAGGGAGGTGGCTTCACAGAGCCTGCTCAGAGCAGGCACTGTGAAGGCTGCAGCGCTGCATGTCAGATCAGTGATCTGACAGAGTGCTGTGCAAACTGTCAGATCACTGATCTGTGATGTCCCCCCCTGGGACAAAGTAAAAAAGTAAAAAAAAAAATTTCCAAATGTGTAAAAAAAATAAAAAAAAATATTCCAAAATAATGAAAAAAAAAAAAAATATTATTCCCATAAATACATTTCTTCATCTAAATAAAAAAAAAAAAACCAATAAAAGTACACATATTTAGTATCGCTGCGTCCGTAACGACCCGACCTATAAAACTGTCCCACTAGTTAACCCCTTCAGTAAACACCGTAAGAAAAAAAAAAAAAAACGAGGCAAAAAACAACGCTTTATTATCATACCGCCGAACAAAAAGTGGAATAACACGCGATCAAAAGGACAGATATAAATAACCATGGTACCGCTGAAAGCGTCATATTGTCCCGCAAAAAAAGAGCCGCCATACAGCATCATCAGCAAAAAAATAAAAAAGTTATAGTCCTGAGAATAAAGCGATGCAAAAATAATTATTTTTTCTGTAAAATAGTTTTTATCGTATAAAAGCACCAAACCATAAAAAAATGATATAAATGAGGTATCGCTGTAATCGTACTGACCCGAAGAATAAAACTGATTTATCAATTTTACCAAACGCGGAACGGTATAAACGCCTCCCCCAATAGAAATTCATGAATAGCTGGCTTTTGGTCATTCTTCCTCACAAAAATCGGAATAAAAAGCGATAAAAAAATGTCACGTGCCCAAAAATGTTTTCAATAAAAACGTCAACTCGTCCCGCAAAAAACAAGACCTCACATGACTCTGTGGACCAAAATATGGAAAAATTATAGCTCTCAAAATGTGGTATTGCAAAAAATATTTTTTGCAATAAAAAGGGTCTTTCAGTGTGTGACGGCTGCCAATCATAAAAATCCGCTAAAAAACTCGCTATAAAAGTAAATCAAACCCCCCTTCATCACCCCCTTAGTTAGGGAAAAATAAAAAAAAATGAATTTATTTCCATTTTCCCATTAGGGCTAGGGTTAGGGCTAGGGTTAGGGCTAGGGCTAGGGCTAGGGCTAGGGTTAGGGCTAGGGTTAGGGCTAGGGCTAGGGTTAGGGCTAGGGTTAGGGTTGGGGCTACAGTTAGGGTTGGGGCTAAAGTTAGGGTTAGGGTTTAGATTACATTTACAGTTGGGAATAGGGTTGGGATTAGGGTTAGGGGTGTGTCAGGGTTAGAGGTGTGGTTAGGGTTACCGTTGGAATTAGGGTTAGGGGTGTGTTTAGATTAGGGTTTCAGTTATAATTGGGGGGTTTCCACTGTTTCGGCACATCAGGGGCTCTCCAAACACGACATGGCGTCCGATCTCAATTCCAGCCAATTCTGCGTTGAAAAAGTAAAACAGTGCTCCTTCCCTTCCGAGCTCTCCTGTGTGCCCAAACAGGGGTTTACCCCAACATATGGGGTATCAGCGTACTCAGGACAAATTGGACAACAACTTTTGTGGACCAATTTCTCCTGTTACCCTTGGGAAAATACAAAACTGGGGGCTAAAAAATAATTTTTGTGGGAAAACAAAAAGATTTTTTATTTTCACGGCTCTGCGTTATAAACTGTAGTGAAACACTTGGGGGTTCAAAGTTCTCACAACACATCTAGATAAGTTCATTGAGGGGTCTAGTTTCCAATATGGGGTCACTTGTGGGGGGTTTCTACTGTTTAGGTACATTAGGGGCTCTGCAAACGCAATGTGACGCCTGCAGACCATTCCATCTAAGTCTGCATTCCAAATGGCGCTCCTTCCCTTCCGAACCCTCCCATGCGCCCAAACGGTGGTTCCCCCCCACATATGGGGTATCAGCGTACTCAGGACAAATTGGACAACAACTTTTGGGGTCCAATTTCTCCTGTTACCCTAGGGAAAATACAAAACTGGGGGCTAAAAAATAATTTTTGTGGGAAAAAAATTGTGTTATTTTTATGGCTCTGCATTATAAACTTCTGTGAAGCCCTTGGTGGGTCAAAGTGCTCACCACACATCCAGATAAGTTCCTTAGGGGGTCTACTTTCCAAAATGGTGTCACTTGTGGGGGGTTTCAATGTTTAGGCACATCAGTGGCTCTCCAAACGCAACATGGCGTCCCATCTCAATTTCTGTCAATTTTGCATTGAAAAGTCAAACGGCGCTCCTTCCCTTCCGAGCTCTCCCATGCGCCCAAACAGTGGTTTACTGCCACATATGGGGTATCAGCGTACTCAGGACAAATTGGACAACAACTTTTGAGGTCCAATTTCTTCTCTTACCCTTGGAAAAATAAAAAATTGGGGGCAAAAATATAATTTTTGTGAAAAAATATGATTTTTTATTTTTACGGTTCTGCATTATAAACTTCTGTGAAGCACTTGGTGGGTCAAAGTGCTCACCACACATCCAGATAAGTTCCTTAGGGGGTCTACTTTCCAAAATGGTGTCACTTGTGGGGGGTTTCAATGTTTAGGCACATCAGTGGCTCTCCAAACGCAACATGGCGTCCCATCTCAATTTCTGTCAATTTTGCATTGAAAAGTCAAACGGCGCTCCTTCCCTTCCGAGCTCTCCCATGCGCCCAAACAGTGGTTTACTGCCACATATGGGGTATCAGCGTACTCAGGACAAATTGGACAACAACTTTTGAGGTCCAATTTCTTCTCTTACCCTTGGAAAAATAAAAAATTGGGGGCAAAAATATAATTTTTGTGAAAAAATATGATTTTTTATTTTTACGGTTCTGCATTATAAACTTCTGTGAAGCACTTGGTGGGTCAAAGTGCTCACCACACATCCAGATAAGTTCCTTAGGGGGTCTACTTTCCAAAATGGTGTCACTTGTGGGGGGTTTCAATGTTTAGGCACATCAGTGGCTCTCCAAACGCAATATGGCGTCCCATCTCAATTCCTGTCAATTTTGCATTGAAAAGTCAAATAGCGCTCCTTCCCTTCCGAGCTCTCCCATGCGCCCAAACAGTGGTTTACTGCCACATATGGGGTATCGGCGTACTCAGGACAAATTGGACAACAACTTTTTGGGTCCAATTTCTCCTGTTACCCTTGGTAAAATAAAACAAATTGGAGCTGAAGTAAATTTTTTGTGTAAAAAAGTTAAATGTTCATTTTTATTTAAACATTCCAAAAATTCCTATTAAACACCTGAAGGGTTAATAAACTTCTTGAATGTGGTTTTGAGCACCTTGAGGGGTGCAGTTTTTAGAATGGTGTCACACTTGGGCATTTTCTATCATATAGACCCCTCAAAATGACTTCAAATGAGACGTGGTCCCTAAAAAAAAATGGTGTTGTAAAAATGAGAAATTGCTGGTCAACTTTTAACCCTTATAACTCCCTAACAAAAAAAAAAATTGGTTCCAAAATTATGCTGATGTAAAGGAGACATGTGGGAAATGTTACTTATTAAGTATTTTGTGTGACATATCTCTGTGATTTAATTGCATAAAAATTCAAAGTTTGAAAATTGCGAAATTTTCAAAATTTTCGCCAAATTTCCGTTTTTTTCACAAATAAACGCAGGTACTATTAAAGAAATTTTACCACTATCATGAAGTACAATATGTCACGAGAAAACAATGTCAGAATCACCAGGATCCGTTGAAGCGTTTCGGAGTTATAACCTCATAAAGGGACAGTGGTCAGAATTGTAAAAATTGGCCTGGTCATTAACGTGCAAACCACCCTTGGGGGTAAAGGGGTTAAGATCCAATACTACCATGTAACAGTTTGGAAATAGATTCTTTATGGCTGAACGAATGGATTCCATTTTGAATGTTTTAGGCCTTATAAAGGAGTTCAGCTTTCTTAAATTAATTATGGTTCTGAAAGAGCCATCCGGCTTACTAATCAGAAACAAGGGAGAATAAAATCCCCTCCCCATCTGGGAAGATGGGACTTCCACTAGGACTTGTTTGCGTAGGAGGGTTTTAACCTCTGTTTCAAGCGCCTCTTGCTGAGGCCTGGATCTTAAGGTGGTAAGGAGGAAGGAGTCCGGTGGAGTTCTAATAAAGTCTAATGTGAGGCCTGAAGATATTAATTTAATGGCCCAAGTATTTATTGTTATCTCTTCCCATTGTTGCCTAAACTGTTTTAATCTTCCACCCACTGGAGGAATATAATTACTGGAATTTGTCGGCTGGCTTGAATGGACGTTTATTAAACAGGTTTCCTTTTTGTTTAAAATCCTTATTGTTCCATCTGTCTCTGAAGCCTCCCTTCTTTCCGAATGGTGGCTTCCTGAAGGCCCTTCTGTAAGATGGAACAAAGGGATTAGGGAATCCTTTTTTCCTTTCACCTGCCTTCGTGAGTATATCGTCAAGGACTGTTCCAAACAGGTACTCACCCTGACAGGGTATGGCACATAATTTGGATCTAGATTGGGCATCTCCTTTCCAGTTTTTTAGCCATAAAGCCCGCCTAGCCGTATTGGAGATATTAGCTGTTCTGGCCGCCAGTCGTAGGGAGTCAATAGAGGCATCCGATATAAAGGCAGCCGCACCTTTGATCAAAGGGATAGATGCTCGTAACTTCTCCCTGGATACACCATTTTTAATATTTTGCTCCAGCTGATCCAGCCAGACTAACATTGACCTGCCAGTACATGTGGCTGCAATTGCCGGTTTGAATGCCGTGACACAGGCCTCCCACGATTTTTTAAGGAGCGCATCTGATTTTCGGTCCATGGGATCTGATAAGGAACCTGCATCTTCCACGGGCAAGGAGAACCGGCGAGATGTAGATGCAACTGCAGCATCGACCTTTGGTATTTTGGTCCATGTACTCAAATCTTCGTCATCAAAGGGGTAGCGCCTCTTACAGGGTATTGGTACCAACCCTTTTTGACCTTTACCCCATTCCTTCTTAACGAGGTCCTTTATGGCCTGGTTTATTGGAAACACGTGGCCTTTCCGTTGGGAAAGACCAGCAAACATGATTTCCTGTGGTGTTTGGGGTTCTTTTGACTCAGATACCCCCATCGTATTTCTCACCGATTTAACCAAGTTGTTTATGCCTTCAGTTGGAAAGCAAACAAAGTCTTCTTCCCCTGAAGAGTCAGACAGTTGAGAGACATCAGAGTCGACCTCCCCACTCTCTGCTGACGTGTCAGCTCTAGGTGAGGATACTCTTCTTTTCTTTTTCTCGATATTAATCGAGGAAGAACCGCCCCCTAACGACTGAAGTTCTTCCCGAATTATGAGCCGTATCTCATTCATTTTCACCGATTCCTCCTGCCGTAAGGTGTTATCTATACATGCCTGACATAGACTCTTAGTATAGGAGTCAGGCAGGGGTTCGGTACATATAGCACATTGTTTGTGCTTACTCTTCCCCGTCCTCTTTGCCTAGAATAATACAAGCAAAGGAATCAATATATGCTTCAGTGAAGCTATGTGTACACTCACCCAGCGTATTAATTTTACCGGCTGCGGGGTTGCCTTAGTTTGGGATGTGGAACGGGACGATTTCCTTCCCGATTTATCAGTGGAGTCACTTATCTTAGAGTGTCCACTGCTCTTTTTCCTGGTTTCGCTACTAGGTACTAGTGGCTCTTCCATGGAGTGCACACGGACCTCCTCTTGGGACGACATAATGCACACTGACTGCACTTCTAATCCTGACCTTTATAGTGTAGCCACTCCTGCATACATCCCCTAAAAAAAATATTTTTTTTTTTTTTTTACTCACAAGTCCGGCGTCCGGACACTGGGATCGCATGGGGGAATCCAATATGGCGGTTCCCCCGGAAATGGTCCTCTGACACCGCGACCCCGGAAGTTCAAGCTTCCTTCCATGGGACGCCGACGCTACTGCGCATGCGCCCGCGTCTGCTGCATACCGGAAGCGCCCTAAGCGCTGCTTCCCACACCATGTCGCCTCTTACCTCTGGAGGGAACGGAGGGAAGATTCCGCCCAGGGACGCCGCACCGCTGCTCAGCTCCACTTAGGAGGGCATTACCGCAGGTATCCACACTGCGCCGTGCATTCATTAGCACTTACCCAACGGTGTCCCAGCAGGGAGACCGTTGGCACCTTCAGGCTTCCCTGTCAGCCGCACCAGATGAGGGGGGAGCCCGCAGGAACATTCCCCCGACACTGTCCACCTGCTCTGGGACCCCTGTCACTCAGCAGAGTCGGTACAGGCGGTAGCCCAGGCAGGCCTTCCTCTTCTTAGCCATAGAGTTTTCTCTGTGGGTTCCCTTCTAGGAACAGGAAACCAACTGAGGAGCGAGGGGGGGCCGCCCCTTTTATCTCTCTGTAGGTTTCCTGTTCCTAGGGGCGGATCCCCTCTCTCTAGTGGGTGCTGTCGTGGCGAATAGAAAATAAACAACATAAAACCGAGAGCACTCATGACATCTCTGATTTTCACAGACTGACAAAATGGAGAATGGTGTAGATATTTTTTTTCCTTTCTTAACATATGAGACATTCGGGCCAAACTCTGATCAAGACAATCGATCCATTTTTCTTGAACGTTGAAAAAATAATAATTTGCATGTGTGAATGAGCCTTTACAAACAGGTAAAATGTGTCACGTCTCATCTAAATTGCACTTATGGTAAGGCTATGTGCACACATCTGTATCGCCGCAATTTTCAAGGTCTGCCGCAATATCGGACCGCAAAAAACTTGCGGATTGCCGTTTTTTCAGGTTCCCAATACTATAACAAAAGTATTGGGGGGTGAAAAACGGCGTTTCACAAAACCGGAAGTGACTGTGCACCGCAAAAACAACCTTCCGTTGATTTACAATGGGGGCCCGTGTCCATAAGCCGAGCAGGCTCAATATTTTTTCACGGCCATAAATACGGCCCTCACGACATACGGCGCTCCGACGAATTTTTGAGGCCCGTTTTTGCGGCCCCATAAAAAATCCATTGGGGCCGCAAAAATGGGCCGACAAAACACGGCGAGTGTAAAACCAGCCTAAGCTGTATTAATTCATGATCGTAAAATCCTCCAAAACGACATATCAAAGATTCTGAAGTTACACACGATTTATAATATTTTTAAACCCATTTTCATTAATAATCAGAATTCTGGAAAGGTTTCATTTCTAGAGAACAATCTTCTTATCTGGCCTACATCGGACACCAGTTGCATGATTTCATTTGATGTGGCCCCTGATAGTGAAGCGGTGGCCCCCGATAGTGAAGTGGTGGCACACATGCACCTAATGACTGTTGATCTTAGACACTATAGCAACAAGAAGAGGTTTGTTGGAGAGGAATGCAGGGTATGCGAGTGGGGGGAGGGGATACAGCGGAGAACGACAGGCCGCTCCACTAACCCACAAATTCCTGTGCTGGGCTTTCATCTTTTAGAACCATCTCAAAATTATCCTTTGCGTAATAAGCAATGTGATAAAAGAAAATTCCATTTCAAAAGACGACCTGAAGAATTGGGCTTCTGGGAAAGCAGAACGTCGGTGAGGGAGGGGGAGGACTGGCTTGTCCGGCTGCTTACCAAAGCTTCGCAACAGTACGGCCACACGGGGTTTTTTTTGGTCTGAGTTTCAGCTATATATTTTCTTCTAAAAGGGTTTTGTGCCTTTTTTGGCTAAAGGTATTGGAGAAGGAAAAAAAATAGTAAAATAAAAAAAAGAATGCCGCATGCAAGTTTAACCCTGTTGGAATGAATCTTATGGACGGATATTTCTTGACTGATTAACACTCTCTTAAATGGTGCAAAAAAGGATTAGAAAACATGACTATTCTCAGAGAGCGCCACACTGATCCGTGGCTTGTGTCTAGTATTGCAACTCAGCTCTACGGGAATGAAAGCGGCGGAGCTGTAATACCACGCACAACCAGTAGACAGTCATGGCGCCGTTTCAGAAGCAGTTATGTTTTTCTAATCTTTGACAACCCCGTCAAGTGCATAGCGGCAACTGAATTAGACTGTTTTAAAGCTCTGGTTTTGCCAATTGAACCTTGAATTTTTTCGATCAGACATGAAGCAATAAATATTTAATGTTAAATGGTAAAAATACTTTAATTTTAAAATACAGCCAAATTAGCATTACGGTATATACACTAAGACCGAAAGTCTTGGTACACCTTGTAATCATTAAAATCAGGTTTTTCATTCAGTACCACTGCCCAGCTGTACCGGCCCCTGGCGTATAAACCACTGGCCCCATTGGCCCCTGGCGTATAAACCACTGGCCCCATTGGCCCCTGGCGTATAAACCACTGGCCCCATTGGCCCCTGGCGTATAAACCACTGGCCCCATTGCCCCCTGGCGTATAAACCACTGGCCCCATTGCCCCCTGGCGTATAAACCACTGGCCCCATTGCCCCCTGGCGTATAAACCACTGGCCCCATTGCCCCCTGGCATATAGACCACTGGCCCCACCGCCCCCTGGCGTATAAACCACTGGCCCCACCGCCCATGGTGTATAAACCACTGGCCCCACCGCCCATGGTGTATAAACCACTGGCCCCACCGCCCATGGTGTATAAACCACTGGCCCCACCGCCCATGGTGTATAAACCACTGGCCCCATTGCCCATGGTGTATAAACCACTGGCCCCACTGCACATGGTGTATAAACCACTGGCCCCACCGCCCATGGTGTATAAACCACTGGCCCCATCGCCCCGTCGTATAAACCACTGGCCCCATCGCCCCCTGGCGTATAAACCACTGGCCCCATTGCCCATGGTGTATAAACCACTGGCGCCATTGCCCCGGATGTATAAACCACTGGCCCCATTGCCCATGGTGTATAAACCACTGGCCCCATTGCCCCGGATGTATAAACCACTGGCCCCATTGCCCCGGATGTATAAACCACTGGCCCCATTGCCCATGGTGTATAAACCACTGGCCCCATTGCCCATGGTGTATAAACCACTGGCCCCATTGCCCATGGTATATAAACCACTGGCCCCATTGCCCATGGTGTATAAACTACTGGCCCCACTGCCCATGGTGTATAAACCACTGGCCCCAATGCCCATGGTGTATAAACCACTGGCCCCACCGCCCATGGTGTATAAACCACTGGCCCCATTGCCCCCTGGTGTATAAACCACTGGCCCCATTGCCCCGGATGTATAAACCACTGGCCCCACTGCCCCGGATGTATAAACCACTGGCCCCATCACCTCCTGGTGTATAAACCACTAGCCCCATCGCCCCCTGGTGTATAAACCACTGGCCCCTCACCTTGCCATTGCCTTTACATGTGACAGAACAGCTGGTTGTGCAGAGCTCGCTGATATCAGTGCGGTGCTGTAACAGGAGCCACTGGTGGAACAAGTCAGATCACGATGATACTTTCCTCCTAAATCTTCCCCCATACCCTGAGTGATATTACTGAGAAGTGGAAGGAGCCGCAGCCACAGAGACCACATCACATTACAGATTGAGGACTCCTCCAATATCCGCGTGAGACCTCACAAATGCTCTTCTGGATGATTGGCCAAAAATTCCCACAGACACCTCCTAAATCTTTAAGAAAACCGTCCAAGTAGAGTAGGAGCAAAGTCTACACAGAGGCAAACAAGTTTTAGGGCATATTTTTCTAAAAACAAATTAAAGTAAAATACGGTACATTAAAAATGTTCACACATCAGTAAGGGATTTTTTCAACTGGATGAATAATAGTTAACAAAAACTGACATAGCGAATACACATAATCAACACCTCAAATTTGCAAAAAGCAAAAGGAGTAGCTCCCAAAAGATCATAAAAACCTACATAAAATATGGAGCTCTATAATCAAGCAATAAGTATGGTGAGACAGTGGTTTTTTTGAATAATCAAATAACAATTTTATTGACTCACACAAAAATTACAGAAATTGGGTTCCAATAACCCTAAAGTACAAAAAGTAATGGACGAGCATGAATGTTGGGGAAAAGAGCAAACAGACGGTATGCACGGCAAAGTGGAGACATCGCTAACAGACACACCAAAGAATCTGGCATAGATTATAAATAAGCCTGGTCAAGCCAGATAGGACCATCAGTTGTCTATTTAGCAAAAACTAAATAGATATTCTCAATAACAGTAGTTTCTTACCCATGTGGGCGAGTGGCGCATCCCAGCCGTGCAGAGCCAATGCCCTGACGCGCGTTTTGCATTGCGGGCTTCTTCGGGGGGGCAGTGTGGGCAAGCAGAGCATGCCAAACCTTATATACGTCCGATCAGTAGCGCACCCGTGAGCGCATGTGGAGCGCGGCAGAGGCCGCCATGCGTCACGTCCGTACATCCAGCTTCCGGCGCGGGTCAAGGAAAAACTTCCTGTGATGTCACTGACCGGCACCGAAGCCGACAGGATGACTTATGAGATGCCGGCTGGCCCGGGGACCGCGGTGCATGCGCGTCTGGCAGCATACAGCACAAATAAGGATTTAATTGCAGGTAGGAGAACTACCACCCCAAAATCGAATGAAAAGATTCGATCGGACATGTCTGGTGTGAGATCAAAAATACAGTTTGTACAAAATACATGAAACAGTTAAAAAGTGCCCATTATCAGGTGGGTAGAAAAGAGAGGAATTATGCATCGAAAAATACCAGTATCCAAACCAACGGACAACACAAAAAATCTATAAAGGCGCAACTTCTCTACACAAAAATATAGTATATAATAGGAACCGCCATTATAGAGAAAAAGTTCAAACAGATTACATAATTTCAATTTCTCCTTGCGTGGTTCCGGCTGGCTGAATAATGTAGCTTTACCTCATCATGAACAATCAGTCACTTATTATAATTACTCAATATGCTCAGTAAATTAAAGTTAATAGAACATTTTTGTATTGCATGCTCTTAAAAGGGAACCTGTCTCTCGATTCATGCTGCTCAAACCATGAGCAGCCTGAACCGGAGCTGGACTGCACGATGGCAGCGGGTGTATTGAAGAAATTCATCAGCATTTCCGAGAAGACAGTTTGACAAGCTGGGGACTATAGGGATAGACGAGGCTAGTCTGGTGCAGACTCCGGCCGGCTTTTTCCAGGTGATTGACTGGTATCTTGCTATGTACACACATGGAAGAGACCTGTCAATCACCTGGGGCAGCTTAGGGAAAAGCCGTCCGGAGGCGTCAGACTAGTCTCGTCTCCAGCCATGGGCCAAAGATTTTAAAGAGAGAAAATATACTTTGCCGCAATCATACAGCCGGGCTCAGACTCATGCTGCTCATGGTTTGGGCAGTACGGATCAAGTGATAGATTCCCTTTAGGTTGGTAATACACATTAGCCTAAAGATGCCTTTAGACATGCCAATTTCATCCCGTAACGAGCAACTGTCATTTACCAACCTGTGGACAGAAAACAGGTACAGAAGATCACCAACATGATCATACTGTGCCCCACACACCGTCACATCCCTACTTACGGGGGTTAGGTGCAGCTGATGGCATTCTTTTGGGTTTTTTGTTTTTTTTATTGCTGCCGTAAACGATCCGATCACCCTACAAATGAGCATTTTGCTCCATTGTTGGGTGACAGAGGTCATATTTACACGAGACAGATAAATCGGGAATGAGCGTTCCTACAAATGCTTGTTTACCAATTAACCATTCGCATGAATGCACCATGAAGTTGTTTGAACACACGGATATCGGCAAGACCGGCCAATCACGTAACAGGTCTTGAATGATTCTGGGGAACATTTTTGTGCAGTCATCAGACACGTTCAATTTTATTTCCAGATCCTTTTTCTCCAATCGGAGACAATAAAACCCACCAGGTGTCTGGTTAACTCCTTCCTACTAATGTAAATCATGTTTATCAGAATTGAGCATACATATGCATGGGGGCATGAAGACCACTTGTTTTTGTCCAACAGTCACCAAATGCATAGGACCACCGGTAGATTAGTATGCCGCCTTGACTCACTTGGAGCCGCATCTTGCTTGCACAACGTCGCTGGGTTTCTCTACAACGGAAACATAGTCACTTTCATCCAAGAGTTTAGGTGCCCATGCACATTATAGGAAGGTCATCAGAACCAGCGGGCTACATTATCTGTATGGAAGCCTCTGGACACTACCTGACAAGTGACAGCATGTGGGGGAGTTGTGGTGGAGGGGGAAAGAATAAATCGGGAATCTTACATTTCAAGACCCAATGCTTTTGTACTCGAGAAATACAAGCTCCTGCCACAAGTAACTGGCAGCTGCCAGCTTTTCAAGGTGTTTGGACACCTTTAATGTTTCTGTAATTGTTTCCTTATTAGTCTCAAGGAAAAATGCTAAGGCAATTACACGTTACAGGTCTTTAACATGGAGCGATGACTGGCTGAATATTGGTTCCCAATCTTTGACCAGTGTGAGGCTATATGCCCATGTTCCGGAGGTAGCAGCACTTTGGACGCAGCGTACTTTTGCCGCTTCCAAAGCGCTGCAGTCTACTGAACGCCGGTGAATCCGCATGTGATCACTGAACCGTGTTGGAATCACTGTGTCCAATACATTCTATTGATGTAATTTCTGTTACGGAGAATCGCATCTCCGCAATAGAAGTTGCCATGCTGTGGTCCTGAAAGACGCGCCACATGTCAGTCTCCACGGGTGATCCTCAAACGTCTGTGGACATGAGATTTCTAGAAATCCCACCCATTATGCTGACACATCTGGCCGCTGCATAAAAACTATTCTGAACGTAGGAACGCACCCTGAAGGTGTCCAGTCATCCTGTGCCAAACGGTATTCTGCTCGCCTGGCTTTGACCGAGAGATCGGCCAAGTGGATTTATGTATAGTGAAGCGGTGCTCATTATGAGCAATTTATCTGTCTGAGAAGAAAGGACCCATACACAGAACAATGTCGGCTGAAGCTGTCGATCTAACGCGTATGGAGGCACTGGCCGACAGATTGTCAAGACAGATGTCGATCACGTATGTCCAATTTCAGATTGCTGATTGCATTGTTTTCACAAAGCTAAGCCGCCATCTGGCATGCCAATTGGCGGCTTTCTCAGAGAGCACATGAATGCTCAGCCGAACAAGTGCCCCTGTGTATGGGAGAGTCGGATGAGAGGACTGTCGGCTGAATGATTGGCAAAAGTATAATTTGGCAGGCAGTCATCTAATGTATATGGTCAGCCATAGGTTCAAGCCCAACTGTGCTGACCCTATACATTTACCAACCCCACAGATCTATGAGGCATTGGTACATTAGACAGGCACTTGTATAATTAAGTGACTGTCTTCTGATATGGACTGCAACAAGTATACTCAGGATTTATTGGGGTCCTGCATATATTACAAAAAGGGCAGAAAATCATTACTTTCTCAATAATAATGCTATATTTCGTCAATGATGCATTACAGAGTATGATTACATATATATACACAGTGTGTGTGTGTGTGTGTATGCATATATACACACACACACACACAAAAAAACAGAGCAGCACACTTATGAGTGAAAAGAAACCCCAAATATACCGTATATTTTTTTTTAATTATACACACACATCTACAAACTGTTTGTCCAGCCTCACTAAACTTCAGCTCTTTGATGTGCCGTTTTTTACTTGACTTTGCTCCATAACCTTTATTTACCATAAATTCCTTCTAAATCCCTGTATTTGGACAGTAAATCCACTCAATCCACAAAAAAATGAAAGAATAGCTGGAAAGAATTCGGAGAGCATTCTATCAACACCCTCCATGCCGTAGTAAACACACACAATAGACTTTGCCCGTGCTGCAGACAGTCGCTTTGTGTCTTTGTAAAGCTCAACATGTCTGCAGATTGGAACTGACATGGCAAAAAATAAAAATAAACAAAATGAAAAAAAAAAATCTAATAGAGACCAATTAGAAATTTTCACCGTGGCCATCCATTTTGGCAAACACTCCACGTTTGTGGTAGGTTCCTTTCCTAAATGTTATTTGCTCTTAAAGCGCTTACCCAGCCACTGACATCTTAAAACAGGAAGTAGACAGGATGGCAGGCTTCCGGGGGTGTTCAAAAGAGAGCGGCAAGTCTAGTATTATTTAGCTTATGCTATTCTGAGATTTTTTTTATTCTTTATTTTTATATACTCGCTATACACACTCATGCCTGCCCCTTGGTGTTGAGTCAAGGCACAAGCAACAGGCGACGTTAAAAGGGAAGGTACCGCGTTGGTAGGTCATTAATGAATCACTGTAATGTAGCATAACATGCTGCTATAAGCAAGTTTGAAATGCATGTGAAACAGATTTCATGTGTTATATGAGTTTAAAGAATGCACTGGGGGCTGACATCTTGGTTTTGCAGCAGTAGCAGGGCACTATCAGTGTCAGATTACGGCACCCCATGGACATAGGAGATAATAGACCGGCGCTGACCCTATCTGTAACATTGCAGCAGCATTAGCAGTGAGCTGGGCACGCCTCTGTGGGCTGCACAACTCACTGCTGTAGGTGTGACTAGCTGCCATTTTATTATAGCCCTGTGCTATCTGCTGAGCTCCACTTACTCTCTATCGCAGGACAGAAGAAGCCCTCACTGCTCCTCTGTACTCCAGGCAGGCACACATCCTCTGCTCCTCACATGCTGCCCTGTGTGCTTCTCCTGCTCTGTCTCTGCCTCCCCCTCACACACAGTCCCGGTGATCTCCTGTAAGCTGCACTCACAGCCTGCAGAGAGGGAGGTGACACCTGGAGAGAGAGCAGGGCAGCTGACAGGACAGGGATTAAGGTGGGGGAAGGGGGATGGCAAGAATGTTATTCACAAAAAATGCTGCTGAGTCCACTGTGTTCTGCTCCTCTGTAAACAAGCTGTGCCTCTGATGCAGTAACTGCTGGTGATAGCAGGTCACAGGGCAGTCACAGACAAGATGGTGCTGCCCTGTGATGCTGCTCTTCATTCTGCCCCAGGGATATTAGACCACCCAAAAGGGGAGGGAAATGGTGATGTCAGCAGTTACTGCCCCAATTTTCCAGCAAAGAGTAAAGCTGCTAAATGTTACTATAGCTGCTTGAGGTCTAAAACGGAAAATTCTCCCCCTAGTGGTAAATATTAGGGTTGATCGACTTGTTTTTTTAGGGTCGGGTTTCACGAAACCCGACTTTCTCAAAAGTCGGGTCGAGTGAAATCGGCCGATCCTATTAAAAAGTCGGGGTCGGGGGTCGGCCGAAACACGAAACCCAATGCAGTGCAATGGGATACTAATGGTTCCCAGGAATTGAAGGAGAGGAAACTCTCCTTCAGGCCCTGGGATCCATATTTATGTGTAAAATAAAGAATAAAAATAAAAAATAGGGATATACTCACCCTCGGACACGCCCTGGTACTAACCGGCAGCCTTCCTTCCTAAGAATGAGCGCGTGAAGGACCTTCGATGACGTCACGGCTTGTGATTGGTCGCGTGACCGCTCACGCGACCAATCACAAGCCGCGACGTCATCGAAGGTCCTTCACGCGCTCATTCTTAGGAATGGAAGCTGCCGGTTACAGCGGTTAGTACCAGGGCGCGTCCGAGGGTGAGTATATCCCTATTTTTTATTTTTATTCTTTATTTTACACATAAATATGGATTCCGATACCGCAAATATCGGCCGATATCCGATACTTGCGGTATCGGAATGAAACGCGACTTTTGCGCGAAGATCGCCGACCTCATGGCCGACCCCACACAGGGATCGGGTCGGGTTTAATGAAACCTGACTTTGCCAAAAGGTCGGCGACTTCTGAAAATGGCCGACACGTTTCGCTCAACCCTAGTAAATATGTATATTTGTAGAAAAATATATAATATTTTTCATATACAAATGTTTGCAAACAGTGCAAACATTGCATTAATACATTTTAATTACTATTTTAAGCTTAATTTCACAAAAAACAAAATACAAGAAAACTGGTGGCACCTTCCCTTTAAGTCCCTAACTAAAATTCACTCAGTTCACAGCAGGGGGCGTTGTTAAGGCGACTTAAGTGATCACAGCAAGAGCTCATTGGTCGCCTGCAACCTCAAAATAAAAACTTTTTTTTGGCAAAGCAAAGTCAATGTGCGCCCCAAAAAAAAGGATATTGAATGTCTAGAAGACTATTATACAATGCAGTTAGTGGTTTAGTAGGGACTAATCTGCCCATTGACACCCTTTAAGGGATACAGTTTCCCTTTAATGCATTACGTCACGGTGCTAAAAGTAGAATTCCATCAGAATGAACAGCGCTCAGTTCTCCGAATGGGTTTCTAGGTTACTGGGCAGGTCAAGGGTATGGGAACAGGTTGGACTAGTCCTACCCTCTGGTTACGTGCACCTTGGTAAACCGTACACAGGAGAACAGGCAGGTAACCCGTGAGAAGGGTCAGCCGGGGATTTTTACATACAACACCAGTATAAAATCTCATATCTGCTCGCCCATCAACATCTTTAACTAGACCAGCTCTATCCTAACAGCTCTATAAAGTATCTCAAAATTGACAATAATGAACGAGGTCAAACATTCAAGAAAAATAAAAATTAGAATGATAGCTCATTTCTTGTAAATAAATTCAGTTGCATTGTTGTACACGGCTTTTATAAGAAATCTTCTTCCAAGAAAAAGTCGACATTCTGGACTGTGCCCACTAAATGATCACTTAAAGGACCACGTCTGCTGCTATACATTCCTGTCACCTCGCCTAATCCTCACCGATTCCTAGTGATCAGGCAGTGCTATGAAAAAGCTAAAAACAAAGTCGTAAAGCATACCTGCCCAAACAAGGTGAAAAAAAAAAAAAAAATGTAAATGCTCTTTCTCCCATTACACAGAACAAGTTGAACTTTTTTGGAGTATATATTGGCCTAATATGTTCTGGAACTGTCACAGTTCTCATTCTCTGTAACTTGGCATCAACTTTTTTCTTTTTCTTTTTGAGTCAGCAGTTCCATCTTATGAATATTATGCTATCATAATAGGTGCTGGAACTTCTCTTTAAACTTCCAATGCCCAATTGCTTGCCCTAAACTTAAAGTCTATAATAATTTGAATAAATTATTAAAAAGCATGTATGTAAGTACTTGGAAAAGAATACAGTAATTAACCAGAGCCAGCATGGGTTTGTAGCAAACAAGTCATCTCAGACTAATCTAATTTCCTTCTATGATGGAATCACTGACTGGGTGGATTAGGGAAATGTGGTAGATACGGTATATCTCGACTTCAGCAAACCATCTGATAAAGCATCACAAACTATCCTTACTCAAAAAATGAGTTGGTGATACTAATAGATCACAGTGTGCCTGTGTCAACAGTATGATGCAGCAGCAAAAAAGGCAAACACGGTTCTAGGATGCATTAAGAAAAGCATAGAGTCTAGATCATGTGAAGTAATTACCCCTTCTACTGCTTGTTGGTCAGGCTTCATCTGGAATACTGTGTCCAGTTCTGGGCACCACATTAAAAAAAAAAAAAAAAGACATTGAAAAACTTGAGCAAATTCAGAGAAGAGTGACCAGGATGGTGACCGGTTGGCAAACAATGTCCTATGTGGAACGGTTAGGCTATGTGCACACGTTGTGGATTAGGCTCAGGAATTTCTGGTGCGGATTCTGCCTCTCCTGGAAGAAAACGCACCTGCGGTTCTGCAGCATTTTTTGTGCGTTTTTGCTGCAGTTTTCTTGCGGATTTGCTGCGGTTTTTACCCCTGCAGTTTTCTATAATGGAATGGGTACAAAAACGCTGCAGATTCACAAAAAAGTAGTGACATGCTACTTCTTTTAAACCGCAGCGTTTCCACAGCGGATTTTCCGCAAAGTGTGCACAACATTTTTTTCTCATTGATTTACATTGTACTGTAAATCAATTGCGGATCTCCAGCGTTTCTGCACCGCAAAAAACGCTGTAGATCCGCAGAGAATCCGCAACGTGTGCACATAGCCTTAAGAGTATCTGGGAATGTTCAGCTTGCAAAGAAGAAGGCTAAAACGAGACTTAATAGCCATCTACAAATATCGGAAGGGATATCACAGTGTAGAGGGATCATCCTTATTTTCATTTGTACATACATGAGAAGCAATGGAATTTAACGGAAAGGGAGTAGATACAGATTAGATATTATAAAAAAAAAAATTGACATTCCAATGAGTGGAGCAGGCTGCCATGAAAGGTGGCGATTTCTCCTTCAATAGAAATCTTCAGAAGCTGGACAGACATCTGTCTGAGATGGTTCAGTGACTCCTGCGTTGAGCAGGGGGTTGGACATGACATCCCTGGAGGTCCCTGCCAACTAACATTCTATTAGTCTATGAAATCTTTCAAAATGTAAGATTTTGGGACAAATTGTTATTGGCCAAACTGTGATGCACTAGAAGTTATAGTTTATTTAAAGGTGGTCATGCACATTAGATGTTTGGCTAATTCCTTGAAATTAGTGGGTTCAGGCAATATTTAAGTTACCGTATATGTAATGGAGTCCCAACTCAGCCTCAAAACCGTCTGTTGGCAAAAAGAAGGAGCAAGACGTGTTTCGTTTTACTATAAATATAAAATGAAGCCGTATAAAACAATAAATTCGGTTCCACACATCTATAAAACATGGACTGTGCTCAGATGGCAAGACCTGGCCCACCTACCGGATCTTCTGACCTACCCAAGGTCAGCTAAGGTATCATATGCCTATAATCAGGATCCTGTCAGCATCGGCAAACTGCCACGGCTGAGCAGGGTGACTAAGCCACACTGTGGGAGAGCCCGGGGTCAGATGCTGCGGGGAAAGTTCAGGCAGACGGGACCTGAGCAACGTGGTGTGGGGACGCCAAGGGTAGCAGGACTGGCGATCATGTGACCACAGAGGGCGGGGCTTAGCGTCCTGCTGCTGGAGATGAGTGCAGAATGCTACAGGGACTCTGGAGTTGAGGATAGGGGAACTCAGGTCGGACAAATGGTGGTCATACACGGAGAGGGCGGCGCGGTTCAGGAGGGGCGAGCAGAGAATAGTCAGAACGTAGGCAAGGAGTCATACACGGAGATAGCAGCGCAGTACAAGAGGGACAGGCGGAACTCGTAACGGGGACAGAACCAGGTCAGAACCAGACAAGCATAAAGTAGCACAGGCACAACAGGGTCACACACACTCAGCCAAGGGTCAAAGTATAAGCGACCAGGAATGACCCCACAATGAGGCTATAAGAAGCCTCCCAGAATCCCAGAGTGAGGCCGTCAAGATTAACCTCTGAGCTACCTAATCCCAAAAACTCAGCAGATCATGACACCTATGCTCAGGTAAGGAGACTCGGCAGTCGGGTTGGATCTTGTGATCTGAGCACGGTCCTTGTTTTACTGACGTATGAACCAGGCCCAATAGTCATATTCACGTAAAGGAGAATATTGGACAACCTGCCCATAAATCTGAAGATTAGAATAGGTGAACATCCATGTTTACAACAGAGAAGCAGATAAGCCCTTGCCAGATACCTGCTTTTCTGTGGGAAATCGGATACTATAGGTTTGATTTTCTACCCCCCTCCCATGGTAAAGACAGACTATGGTAAAGGAATGGTGGCCAATAGAAATTAAAGCAGCACGATGGTCTGTAAGAATATGGTAACACTGCTTTTTACTGCTTTTTTTCTGCAGCCAAATCCTGATCTCTTGGCAGTAAAAAAAGCTACAGACAAAACACAGATTTTGCTGACTTTTTGCTGCGCTATTCAGGTTCTCAAAGTTCAGCTTTGCTTCCACCATGCAAGTATGAAAAATACCAGATGTATGTGAAACCATAAAAAAATTTTGGGAATAAAGGGCAATTTGATCAAATTATTGAGCGTAAAGGTGTTTGGTTTTTTTTTAGGTCTGAAAAAATAGTGACTATTTCAGGCTGGATTCAAGTATGAAGCGCAGCTGTGAACTAAGGTTATACAAGATCATGAAAAAGTACACAACTGCAAATGTAAAACAGCAGGGGGAAGTTGAATTTGTCGGGATTGCTCATCTAAAGCATTGGTAAGGCATTCAGTTAGTAGGGCACTGTTAACTATCACACATTGGTGGGGCATTGCGTTGGTAGGCCACGGTTTACTATCACTCATTAGTAGGGCATTGCGTTGGTAGGCCACTGTTTACTATCACTCATTGGTAAGGCATTGCATTTGTAGGCCACGGTTTACTATCACTCATTGGTAAGGCATTGCATTTGTAGGCCACTGTTTACTATCCCTCATTGGTAAGGCATTGCGTTGGTAGGCCACTGTTTACTATCACTCATTGGTAAGGCATTTTGTTGGTAGGCCACTGTTTACCATAACTCATTGGTAAGGCATTGCATTTGTAGGCCACTGTTTACTATCACTCATTGGTAAGGCATTGCGTTGGTAGGCCACTGTTTACTATCACTCATTGGTAAAGCATTGCGTTGGTAGGCCACGGTTTACTATCACTCATTGGCAAGGCATTGCATTGGTAGGCCACTGTTTACTATCACTCATTGGTAAGGCATTGCATTTGTAGGCCACTGTTTACTATCCCTCATTGGTAGGGCATTGCGTTGGTAGGCCACTGTTTACTATCACTCATTAGTAAGGCATTGCGTTGGTAGGCCACTGTTTACTATATACTCATTGGTAAGGCATTGAGTTGGTAGGGCATTGTTTACTTTATGACTTATCACAATTAAATTAAATGTGAGGACACCAAGACATTATAGTATAAATTTGGGGAAAAAAAAATTACAAAAATAAATTGGTTTCACATCCTGCTGTACCTGTGTTTTGTTTGTTTTTTCCACCAAAACGGGATAGCTACACTTTCACATTACTTTCTATGGGTGAAAAAACGCTGAAAACCTGCTGAGAAAAGTGACACGCTTCAGTTTTTAGAAAAAAAAAATCAGTAGTTTTCCAATTCAGTAAGGGGAAGGAACAAAACAAGCGCGTGGATGAGATTTCTGAAATCTCACAGCTTTTGCTGATACTGTAAAAAGCAGCTTTTAATTTGTATAAAAATCGTAGCAAAAAAAAAATACAACGTGTGAACATAGCCAAAGAGGACAGTTACTTGTGTGTTCTAGACCTGATACAAGAGTGCAATGCCGACCGTACATATGATCCGGCCAAACGAGACATAACTGCAGCATTCCCTTACACGTCCGTCCAGCAGCATTAAACACGTGTCACTGCTATGGTAAGAAATGAATGGCAATTTACATAGTTTAGTCTTGTGTATCTGCATAGGAGAGATGCCAAGTACGTGTTTCTGCGAGGAGGTGAGCAAACAAGACAACATGCTTTAGCTTATTACATGTAATTAAGTATACAGAAATATACACTTCCTGTGAAGACGTTAAGCTGCCACGTATATGCACAAGGAAATGTAAAAAACAAAAAAAATAAAGTCCTGCAAAAGAAAGCCAAGAGCACAAAGAGCCCTCATTTACCATGTCCGAGCTGAAAGAGCGAGGCATTCTGTACTCATCCAGCCAGCCTCATTACAAAGAGCGATGGGACGGTGCATTGGTCTGAGCCACTAATCGTTTCACACCAAAACACTTTTTACATCAACATCAAAAGCTAGCGGCGCTCCTCCGCTGCCAGGAGGGTCCGGAGCACTTTGTTAGCCGCTATTAGGGAGCTCACTGCTACCTTAATGTTCTGCTTCACAAACAAGACTTGGAAACCAACCAAGTCTCTGTCAATAGCGGAGAAGTGTCGTGTTTGCGAAAGAGTCTCTTAGGAATCCTGAGGGCAACACTTCACCATGAATACCCATAACAGCGTTCATACAAAGTCTGAAACTTCCACAGCAGACATCTCCCGAGCACCAGATGGCAGACATGTTAACAGAGCAACGAGTGGCAAGTTCTTTATGTCCCTTAGATGGACATTACCAATTTTGCCATTACGCAATTTCATTGATGTTGCACCACATAGTCGTCATCAAATAATAGGCGAAAGAATATCTATCACTACCAGTGATAAGGGAATACGCTCGGATAAGGTGTTATCGGAGCATGCTCGTGTGCTAACCAAGTGACTTTGGCGTGCTCGAATATGTTCGATACCTCGCGCCTGCATGTCTTGCGGCTGTTCAACAGCAGCAACACATGCAGGGATTGCCTCTTTGTTAGATCAAGCAGGTAGACTGAGAGGTCTGGCCAGATATTACAATACGGGCACGGTCCTTGTTATAGGACATGTAAAACTGGCCATAAAGGGTCACAAGGGCAATAACTTGACTGAAGCCAGCTAGTAGTGTACCTGATACACCAGCTGCTACAAGGAAATTGTAGGATTATGTGGAAGTCAAGGATTGGGTTAAGTTATAATTTAAAGAACATAGTTTCAAATAAAACATGACCAAGTGGTCAACACAAAGACATCAATATATACTAGATCATGAGCGAGAAGCAGTAAATGATCATGGTGGACATCACACAGACAGATGGTGGATGAAGGTGAGCACTCACCTGGAGACACGAAGGCTTCCTTCAGATAGAGCAGCACATCAGCAAACCTCCTCACATCATTCACCAGCTGCATGATGTACTCCGGATCCACCACAGAGCTGTCATAGCAATCTGAGTTAGTGCTGATACTGCTCAGAGAATTACTCTTGGTGCTTCTCCCCATTCCCAAGGTGGCCGAAGATGAGATGGTGAAGAAGTTCGAGGTAGAAAACCGTGCAAATCCCAAACCACGCCTGTTACCTCCTCCGTTCTGACGCAACATCCCAGCGTGCTTCTGAGAGGTCCTCAGCAAGCAGTCAGTGCCACTCTTCGCCCATGGGCCACAAATTCAACCCTACAAGAAGAAAAAAAAAATCTTAATTCAGTAAGTTGGGGTATTCTTACACTATCACTGTAGAGCTGGGCATAACTTATCTTGCGCTACTTATGGTCACTACAACCCCTGGCAAAAATTATGGAATCTCCGGCCTTGGAGGATGTTCATTTAGTTGTTTAATTTTGTAGAAAAAAAGCCGATCACAGACATGGCACAAAACTAAAGTCATTTCAAATGGCAACTTTCTGGCTTTAATTAAAAGAAATCAATGGATGGACTTAGGGTCTCCCTTCAACCTTAAAAACTATGTTACTATGTAAATCAAGAACAAAAAATGTGGTAGTCAGTAATGGTTACTTTTTTTTAACCAAGCATAGGGAAAAATTATGGACTCACTCAATTCTGAGGAAAAAATTATGGAATCATGAAAAAAAACACACAAAAAAACACTCCAAAACATCACTAGTATTCTGTTGCACCACCTCTGGCTTTTATAACAGCTCTTGCAGTCTCTGAGGCATGGACTTAATGAGTGTCACACAGGACTCTTCATCAATCTGCCTCCAACTTTCTCTGATTGCTGTTGCCAGATCAGCTTTGCAGGTTGGAGCCTTGTCATGAACCATTTTCTTCAACTTCCACCAAAGATTTTCAATTGAATTGAGATCCGGACTAATTGCAGGCCATGACATTGACCTTATGTGTCTTTTTTCAAAGAATGTTTTCACAGTTTTAGCTCTATGGCAGGATGCATTATCATCTTGAAAAATGATTTCCTCATCCCCAAACATCCTTTCAATTGATGGGATAAGAAGTGTCCAAAATATCAACACAAACTTGTGCATTTATTGAAGACTAGATGGTGGCCCGATTCTAACGCATCGGGTATTCTAGAATATGCATGTCCACGTAGTATATTGCTCAGCCACATAGTATATTGCACAGCCCACGTAGTATATTGCCCAGCCACGTAGTATATTGCCCAGCCACGTAGTACATTGCCCAGTGACGTAGTATACAGCATAGAGCCACGTAGTATATTGCACAGCGACGTAGTATACAGCACAGAGCTACGTAGTATATTGCCCAGCCACGTATGTCACAGGTTAAAAAATACACATATACTCACCTTCCGATCCGAGGGCCCCTTGTAGTTCTGTCGCCTGTGCGCAGTGAATGCGGCAGCTTCTGGTCCCAGGGTGTGATGACGTTGCGGTCACATGACCGTGACGTCATGGCAGGTCCTTCTCGCGCAGGACCTGTGATGACGTCGCGGTCACATGACCGTGACGTCATGGCAGGTTCTTGTCGCATACCATCCTTACCACCGAAACCTGCCGCTTGCATGGAGCGGTCACCGGAGCGTCGCGAAAGGTGAGTATATAATGATTTTTTGTTTTTTTTAAATTATTTTTAACATTAGATCTTTTTACTATTGACGCTGCATAGGCAGCATCAATAGTAAAAACTTGGTCACACAGGGTTAATAGCGGCGGTAACGGAGTGAGTTACCCACGGCATAACGCGGTCCGTTACCGCTGGCATTAACCCTGTGTGAGCGGTGACTGGGGGGGAGTATGGAGCTGGCCACGGGCACTGACTGCAGGGGAGTAGGGAGGGACTAATCGGACTGTGGCCGTCGCTGATTGGTCGTAGCAGCCATGACAGGCAGCTGGCGAGACCAATCAGCGACTTGGATTCCATGACAGACAGAGGCTGCGACCAATGAATATCCGTGACAGACAGAAGGACCGAAAGACGGAAGTGACCCATAGACAATTATATAGTAGATGTAATGAAAACCATCTCCCCAGTGCCTTTACCTGACATGCAGCCCCATATCATCAATGACTGTGGAAATTTGCATGTTCTCTTCAGGCAGTCATCTTTATAAATCTCATTGGAACGGCACCAAACAAAAGTTCCAGCATCATCACCTTGCCCAATGCAGATTTGTGATTCATCACTGAATATGACTTTCATCCAGTCATCCACAGTCCACGATTGCTTTTCCTTAGCCCATTGTAACCTTGTTTTTTTATGTTTAGGTGTTAATGATGGCTTTCGTTTAGCTTTTCTGTATGTAAATCCCATTTCCTTTAGGCGGTTTCTTACAGTTCGGTCACAGACGTCGACTCCAGTTTCCACCCATTCGTTCCTCATTTGTTTTGTTGTGCATTTCCTCTTTTGGAGACATATTGCTTTAAGTTTCCGGTCTTGACACTTTGATGTCTTCCTTGCTCTACCAGTATGTTTGCCTTTAACAACCTTCCCATGTTGTTTGTATTTGGTCCAGATTTTAGACACAGCTGACTGTGAACAACCAACATCGTTTGCAACATTGCGTGATGATTTACCCTCTTTTAAGAGTTTGATAATCCTCTCCTTTGTTTCAATTAACATTTCTCGTGCTGGAGCCATGATTCATGTCAGTCCACTTGGTGCAACAGCTCTCCAAGGTGTGATCACTCCTTTTTAGATGCAGACTAATGAGCAGATGTAATTTGATGCAGGTGTTATTTTTGGGTATGAAAATTTACAGGGTGATTCCATATTTTTTTCCTCAGAATTGAGTGATTCCATAATTTTTCTCCTATGCTTGGTTAAAAAAAGTAACCATTACTGACTACCACTTACTGTTATTAACCACTTATTACTGTTCTTGATTTCTTTTAGTGTTTCTTAAAGCCAGAAAGGTGCCATTTGAAATGACTTGTCTGTGATCTGCTTTTTTTCTACAAAATTAAACAACTGAATGAACAATCCTCCAAGGCCGGTGATTCCATAATTTTGGCCAGGGGTTGTAGAATCACTAGGATGAAAATTAGGTGGTTGTGATCAGCAGAAGATGGTTTTCGAGTGCATCACCCAGTACAGCAGCCACTCTGATTTAGCAATCAGTTGGGTCCCTACTCATGGAGCACCAAAGATCTAACCAACCAATAAAGCTGTAATCATGGACAATCTGACTGTTCTGTAACGCCTGTAATTTGTAAAACAGCCTCTTGTTGACATAGAAAAGGAAACCTTTAAAGTCGCTACAGGAGAGAAAACGTCAGAACATGGTGTCAGGCACAAGGAAATGACTCTCAAACACCATCTAAACCAGAGAGGGCTTGACATGGCCAAACAAGAACATGTAAATGTGAGGCTCAGATACGGAAGTTTAAAAGTTTTAACCCATTAATTTTACAGCATTACTGCTGGATCATGACCACAGTGTTTCGCCTTTTCGATTCATATCAGCTGATCGGAAGGGATTAAAGAACATGAACCTGAGATAATCAGCTCATCAATGAACTGTCCAGTAAATAAAGGACTTGTATATGATCCTTTGGTGACCCGTTTATTGTCAATTTTGGGTGGGTTTGCTCTAGGTAATGTAGTTCCACGCTAGAAACATACTTGATTCTAACGGCTCAGCATTATATTAAGAGTAATATGCACTGCTGAGATAAGAAATGTAAGCTACCTATCAGACAGATAAAACACACTACACTGAGAAAAGTATTGGGACACACATATTAATCACTGAATCCAGGTTTTTTATTCATTACCTTCGCCTCCGGTGTATAACCTCCGGACCTAGGCCATGCTGTCTGCTTTTACCAATATTGTGAAAAAATGGCTGGTGGGAAAGATCATCAACACCTACGCGATCCTTTAATAGAAGCCACTGATGGAACAAGTCAGAACATGAGATTTCTTCAATCCTAAATATTCTACCATCTCTTGTGAGTGAGATTATTGAGAGGTGGATGGAACCGCAGCAATTCAGCCATGAAGTGGAGACCAAGTAATGTTCAACATGAGGGTCACAGACTGCTGAGAAGCAGAGGACAGAACACTGTTCATCTGGTCATTTATGGGCGGGCAGCTGTATCAACGGCTGACATCACCGAGCATCAGCTGGAGCGGTTTACAGCCACCACAGGTCTCGGAAGCATTTGAGAAGTGTTCTTACAGATCACGCTTCTCTACAAAGCATCTGATGGAGAAGTCTGGGTTTGGTGAATGCTAGGAGAACGTTACTTGTCTGACTGTATGGTGCCAACTGTAAAGATGGTGGAGGAATAATGCTATGGGATTGTTTTTCAGGGGTTGGCCCAAGCCCCATGTCTCCAGTGTAGGAAAATCCAAATATTTCAGCATACTGAGATATTTTGGACAATTGTATCTTTAAACTTTTTGGCAACAGTTAATCGAAAGCACTTTTATGGTCTCCATCCAACACTTTCAGAATGAATAGAATGGAGATTGTAAGCGCGGCCTCACCCAACATCAGTGTCTGACCTCATAAATGCAATGCAAATAGTCACACAAATCACAAATGCCTCCAAAATCTTCTAGAAAGTCTCCCCAGGACACCGCAAGCTGCTATACCAAAAGGGACCAACTCCATATTAAAATATAGAATTTGAATAGTAGGTCATAAAAGCTCCCGTAGGTGTAATGTGAAGGTGTCCAACTACTTTTGTTTGAATAGTGAACGACTAGCCATGTAAGCAGATCTGGAAACCTCTACTTCCAGACAGGAATAATGGACATAGTTCAGCAGGTTGCTTGCTCAATGTTGTTTTGACCACTGTGCCAACTCACATTGTAAATCATTACAAAAACTCCCAGCCTACCGAAGCGTAACACGGAAAATGCCATCCAATCTCACCACCGAGGATGACTCAGCTCCAGTAGCCATTAATAGCCTTTTAGATCTTTACACCTCTCTAAAGCCACCTATCAGCCCCTCTAAATGGACCAGTAGTTACAGATGTTGCAATAAACCTCACAAGAATTAACCATATTGTCATTCAATGGGACAAGACCTCCACGCAAAATAAGCTGCGTGCTATTCATTTTTCATATATCGTATATATTTTCCCACCTATGATGGTTCCAAAAATATGCCCAGAAATTTGTAGGAGGATGAGAATTAAGTGGCTGGGGAAAGTTAAGCTTTCGGATTTGCCACCACTGGAATGTATGAACGCGATACAGTCACTTAAGATTAGTTTAGTTTCCTCAGTCCTTTGTTGTTCGGGGAAGACGAAAAGTCAAAAAGCCTTAATATGATCAGCTGCCAAATCCCACACTCTCTGGGGTATTTAAATACAATCGATAGCGATCACTAACAGGAAAAACACAGACGGGCGAGAGCCACCAAGGCGGATAACCATCCTGCATTCAGCACAAGGAGCCCTGGCCAGCCCGGGGAAAGCGAAAAGATGATTACAGCTTGGATAGATTCCACTCCTACTGTGCACAAATGTTGATAAGAAAGAAAAATAAAATGATGGAGGTGTTACTATTTCATTAGAAAGAGGGGAAAAGAGAAAAAAAAAGCCCGCAATGCCCAGCAGAAACATGATCAGGGATACTAATCAGCGCTGAAAGGACAGAGGGCATGCCCTACTGACGAGGGTAACTGTAGCACTTAAGACCTCATACACATTGGACTAATGCTGGCTGAACCTGGGTATATTCACAGGTTCGACTGACGGTCTCGTGTGTGGGGGAATCTGGCCGATTGATGGTCAGGAGAGACATTGATCGCACATCTCGATTTTGGACTTTTGATCACATTGTTCTCCCTGTGATAACCCGTTGGCCGACAGGTCAGACAGCGATTTTCTTATAGAGGACACAGGAGCACTGGGCCGAACTAGCGCTTATATGTAGGGGGAGAGTTGGCCGAGATGGCTACAAGACGAATGATCATCCAATGCATCGTTACGCCGACAGCCGTGTAATGTGTATGTTCGGCTTTAGTGGTTCACACAGGCAGGGGGGCTTCAAGTCAACTTGTGCCCATGTCTCTAAAGTTTGCCATGTCATTACAGCAAGTAATTAAACCAAAATAGTGGGTGAAACCATAGGTGGCCACGACCATGACCCAAACTCAACAGAAATTCAACCCCATCTACTTCGATCACCTGCGGTTGCAGGACAATGATACTTTCCCTCGTATGGCCAGAAGCCATTGTATAGACCTAGTTCTGTTCATACATTTACAGAACAACAGAGGGATGAAACACTTTTAAAGTTCTAAAAAGTTATGATGGAATTATTTGAAGGATATATGCCCAAGGCGGACAGGACCTTTATAAGATGTTGTAACGGAAAGGATGACAGGTAGCAGGAAACTTCATTCTTGCCTCAGGACCTGAGGGTAAGAAAATGTCTAAAGTGCTGTTTTTCTTCTTCACTGCTGCAAAGACCTTCTGCCATATAGTATGTAATGTTCATATAATATAGGATGATTGTAAAAATATGTGGATTTGGTGGAGGCAACATGGGGGAAGAGGGCTGCAGTCAATCTAGCAACTCCAATCAGATCTTACTGCAAAACACACTAGGAAGAGGAGTTGGTTTTATAGACGTGTCCCAGCCACAGGTCCCCATTAACCACAACCTCCCTGCATCAACTCAGCAAGAAGCAATAAAGCAAACTTGTAAAAAGTTTTTGGAGAAAAAAAAAAAAAAGACTGAAACCTGACAAGAGGAAATGGAGCAACAGTGACCTCATGGGCACTTGTGTAACACCTGCTCTGCATGGCTTGAATGCCCCCTGGCACAAGCAGTCATTATGTGGATGAATAACTACAATAGGCTCGGCCTGATGGACACTTTAGGCACCACGATCACGTCGTACCAGTGAGAAAAATTCTAAGAAGCCGTAAAACTGACATGTGATCAATATGACTCATGAAAAACATCTGTGTGCAACTCATACACCTCGATTACATAACAGTATCACTGATTATTGATAGATTTCAGGTACACAATAAGGAACGTACAGGCTCATTACACATGGATCCCACTATGGATCATGGATGGCACCCTACTCCAAGCCGGCAGCCTACTCCAATCTTTGCGCGGTTACTTTTTATACGTGAAAAATGGTTGCAACATAAATGTATTAATGCCAAAGACTCTTGTTTTTAAAGACCTTTGACCTGTCTACAATGTGACTTTTTTTGTGACTTGTGTAGAAATGTCTTACAAGATACATCATACCCGTTTTCTCGCCATTTTTAAATTTTGGCGCAGACACTATATGTACAGGTGTCAAATGTAGCAAAAAACACTGATAAATGTAACTTACCGTAAGCATTTATGACAATCAGGGCTGTGGAGTCGGGAGTCATAGCCCATTTTGAGGGAGTCAGAGTGAGTCAGTGTCATGGAAATTGAGGAGTCGGAGGTTTGGCTTACTGACTCCACAGCCCTGGTGACAATGCAATATCTCAATCTGCACCAAAATGTTGTTGGAAATACAATTATAAGTGTCCGGAGCCAGAAAGGACAGGAGCCGAAGCTGCGGGACCAGAGAAGCCCGCTACACCTTGTATGGAGTCATGCTGTTCCTGCAAAGTAATTCGGACATACCAGTCCATTGTGGGGGTGCTGGGCGTCTAACCCCGAAAAAAAACAGATATCCCAATAATGGGTCATTAATATAAAAGTCTTGGTCAACCCCTTTAGAGATACCGAGGCAGCAGTGCCGAATGTCCTATACCCATTGTCACAACATGACGTTACCCAATTCTTTTGCAATCTTCGTCTGTTTTGAAATTGGTTCAGCAGACAACACAACTTCACAGGACAGAAACCAAAATGAAAAGTATTTTCCGTCTCTTAGAAATCTCTGACTAGCATTACTTCAAGATGGAAATATTACACCCAGGAATTCCACATAAACCTGCTAAAAAGCAGATGTGCCAGTAGCAGTTCTAGGCGAGATTAGATCCCAACTTCAAACGGCCAGAGGGGACGCGCGTCAAGTCACAGATAAGTTTCACGCTGTCTGGGCCCTTGAGTTACCACATTTATCACCAAGTCTCAATTATCTTGTCTCTTTACTATGTATAGCACTAAACCAGGCTCCAGTTTCAGAGGAGCTATTACAAAGCAAGCAGAAGTATCGTATATTACATATTACTACAAATGCACCGTAAATAAAAGTTTTTCGGTTCGGCACACAACACCATCTAGGTAAATGTGACGCTATACATCAGTCTAAAGTTGATGAAAATGGACGAACGGTCTTCTGGTGAAATTAAACAACAATTGATAGTTTCATCTGACTGATCACAGATCCTGATGGTTAAATAAGAAGTTTACAGTGTCTGGATTTTTTGTCTGATGGTGGAACAACCTCTCCTCAATAGAATATTCCCAGAAGCATTTTCTCCGCTGCCTTTGTCAATGGAACATGCAGTTTGCCAAAATGGACTAAAACATGTATGGCGCCATCAGTAACTATCCTTCACCGGGAAATTGTTGTTCAACCATCAACCTACTTCTAAGTAATGGGTTTGTCCACCATAAGGTTCGATGCGCAAGGTCGAATTATGGCTCCATTCTCTACAGTCAAAACAAAGCACCCAGCACGCGCTTCCCCAAGACCAGTGCACGTACGCGCCCACGTCCAGCGTCCCAGTGACCTAATAATCTTGGAACATTTCTTATTAGCGTCCTGGTCTCTTTTTATGATGTCCTCAGAGCACATGTGCTAGTTTCCTGGCCTCCAATTCAGCAGCTCGTCTACTCAGCCACATTGGCATGTATTCTAGACAGCATTACCACTCCATTACTTCCCTTACATTCCCGAGCCGTGTTACTTTTCATTTCATTAAATCAATTTGATTCTTGTCTAAGCTTATTATTTCCATTTGATTCATATTTATAATTTGGATTTTGTTTAATTGGCATGTGTATTACTATTAGAGATGAGCGGACCGATTTGCGGAGTTCCTGTTCAACGGCCAGGTCAGCTGTACTTTTGGAATTTCTTACCTCTCGGCGCGGCTTTTTATTAGCCAGAGCTGACACGTCATCTGTGCACAGATGACGTTGTGCCAGACCTGACAAATTAAATGCCGCACTGGTGATGCCAGAAGGCAAAAGATTCGCAAGACACCCGTTTAGTCACCAGCTACCACCGACCTGGACTATTGGTCGCAATCCCAGGAGTCGATCAGCTCATCTCTAATTACTATGCAATTCCTCCTTTTGGGCTCCCGTATTTGAATCGCGAGGCTTTTGCACCACTTCTGTATGTATATATGCGCTGAATGTCCTCCAGTATGAATGATATCTCCAGCCAGTAAAAAAGAGGCTTCGGTGCCTTGAAACTTATCTGCGATTAAGTATTTTTTTTCTTGGGCAAAACAATTCTCTCCTTGGAACTATGCACCCAATTTCATATCCTATAAACTACCAAAGTGCCACCATACACCAGAGGTTATTCTACATACTCATGCTCCTCAACCAAGACCTGCAAGTTGTTTTGTAAGAATTGTGACATTGGCTGCACTGTCCCTATTTACACATCTACAATAGTGTTGTGTCGATAGCACAAGACCCCACCCCAGGTGAGCCTAGCTATATCTTACGTGACAAGCTAACCCTACAAGCGACTTTATTCCCTGCTATGGTTCCCTTTGTTTTTCTGCTGCCCAATGGAGACCAAAAGAGTGCTGATTTACATTGCTACCGTTTCTTTTCTTTCCAGTTATGAAAGGCACTGTTGATTCATTATTTCTATGGAAAAACCATAAAACAACAAACATAAGACAAAAAAAAACACTACGTGGTGCCCTTTTCTTATAATGATGGGCAACGTATTGAACAGAAGGCCCTTGGAGGAACATCAGATGCTTCTGTCGGAGGTTTATGTCAAGCAGATTCTAATGTGAGAAGATCAGGACCTAATTTGCCATCAGGTCTTCACTGATACCTGATGGAAAATATTATGGGGCAATATCTTTATACCAAAACCTTTGTTCCAGTAATGCTCAGATCCTTTATGGTTATGTTGGAGAAGATGGCCATCTCATGTGCCTTTTGAGGTGTATTTCCAGCTATAGAGTCTTGCAAAACATGTACAAAAATGCCACCACTTTTGCGTTCACCAGTTTTTAATAAATGTCCCACAATGGTCTACTAATCCAATAACATGCATTGTATATGTCTAATCAAGAATATACAAGAGATCTGAGACAATTGCCTCCACAGACATTAGACCAACATTGTATGTAACATCAGAAATATGGAGATATAGTCCAATGTAATACAAAGTATAAATTTATTAGATTAAATAAATAACATATACAAATATACATAGACTAGGATCGGGAAAAGTTAGGGCAAATGGCCTGACAAAGACGATCGAACCAATTATGGTGGCGGCGTGGGTACGTGTCCTGACTTGGTACATTATGGGTAAGCACACTTTGTGAGCAATTAGCCTGGTCTTACTTAGGAGTTAGCGCGCTATGTACTATATTAAGTCCAACACTTGTTACATGACTAAGTATTGTTCAGACCTATGGTTTATCTTTTTGCGACACTTCAGCATTTCTTGCCCATAATTAGTTCGATCATCTTTGTCAGGACATTTGCCCTAACTTTTCCCGATCCTAGTCTATGTATATGTTATTTATTTAATCTAATTAATTTATACTTTGTATTACATTGGACTATATCTCCATATTTCTGATGTTACATAAATTTGTTTGGGAGAGTCCAGTTGGTGTACCTATGTGAGACATGTGCACTGGTTTTGGTCTCAGCGGCACCACCACACTAATGGTACCTTGTATGGGCTATGTTTATTAGACCAACATTGGTGGAATCCAAAGATATCAGCGGGATCGGCCAATAGTGTGCACAAGTAACTGCCAAATCCCGAGACAAGGATCCATCTTGACAAATTTTGTACTTTCGATTTTTTTCTTCTTGGTGAGATAGGCAGCCATCTGAGTGTGGCAGCGGATTTCCTGTGAATGGGGGACTTCATCCCCAATGTAAAGTTGAAACAATGATCACATTGTTAAAATGTAAATGTCCATTCACTTCATACAGTATATAGAGCACTGATACTCATTATATAGAGAGAAAGGATTAGAAGGGGCCATACTGGACAGTACACAACCCTCCATCTCTTGGGTTTCCACCTGACAAAAAAACTAAACAGAGGGCGAAGGTGGAAACTTTCCCCAAAGGAAAAAAGTCTTGATGAAGACCAAGATGATTCACTCATTCTTGTTTTGCTGCAAGGTTTCAGTTTCCAGTTGCTGTTTTTAGGTTTACAATGTGAAAACTTCAGAGCGTTAATTAGTAAATATTGACGAAACATTAGTAACTTGGGAGAGTCTCAGTAATGACCTGACCAGAGAGGAATCCAGAAACCCAGGCCGCAAGTGAAGACACCAAAGACACAATCACATCCTGATGCCCAAAATCAAAGCGGTTTAATATTGGTAATGAAGACCAGCAAAAAAGCAGCAGACCTCTCTCACTGAGATATAGGTATGAAATTTAAGAATGGAGTTTAAAGCTTTCTATCTGTTATTACCACGTCAAAATTTATGATTGGTGGATTTGGGGGTCCTAAGACCCCTACTGGTCACAGAAACTAAAGAGATAGAATTGGTCAGCTGATTCTTGGAACTAGAGCAAAGCGATTTGGGCAACGAGGATGACGGCAGAAGGAACGTATCTGTGGAAAAGTATATCAGCCTTGTTGGATTTTTTTTTCAGTAGTTGCTTAGAGGTTTAGTTGGAAAGTTGATGATGACGAGTGACAGATCTGTATCCTGCCAGGTCAGGCCACAGCCGAGCTTAACTAGACAGTCTAAAGTCCAAAACATCAAGCGTCCCAGGCCAACTATGAACGTCAGGTAGTTTAGAAATCAGAAGTCGGAAAGGTCTCACGTATGGCCAGCTGTAGATGTATTTCGGTTAAGCTACATCCCCCATGATCAGGAATAGTAGTGTTTCGGATGGAGCGTCGTATTTTCACTGCGTCCTAGTTCCCGTATTTGTTTTTTAGTACATGTGGATGTACCGGCGTCTCCGCTACTGAGATTGACATACCGCGGCTCATAAACCCGCACCACGGGCGAGTTTACGCAGCGTTACATAGGAGCATAGTGGCCATAGGGTTTCTATAAATCCCATCCACTGTGCTTGTAATGTAGAACGCAGCATTTTGGAAGGAGAGTAAATGTGCTGCATCCTTAACGCTACTATTTTGGATCGTAGGCACGTACCCCTAGGGATAAAGATCCTCATAAGAACCTTACAGTGATAATATCACGTACTGAGATTCATTGGTTACTAGAACACCCACTAATATCAGTAAAAAGAGGCGACTACACACAGGGGGGGGGGGGGGGGCATCTCATTAAAATCAGTGTCAGGATCTATTCATTTATACAGAGAAGTTAAAGAGTGAATCACGTAAAGAAAATAGAGCCAATCCAACAAAGCACATTCTGGGACCCCTGGGACCCCATAGATCCATCTATGTACATAGGCATCACGCTCAGACCGATGTAGTCATTTTATTTATTTTACTCGCAGCGCTTTAAAGACCTCATCGCTCGCTGACCCCAATGGGGCTCACACTCTACATTCCCTATCAGCGAGTCTTTGTCAGACATCCAGCTCCTGATGGGTCCAGAAGCTTCAAGATTTTTCATTTTACTAGAAACTCTGGAAGAAATGCCCTCATTCCACAGGAGCTGCCCTGCAAATGCACACATCAGAGTTATACAGCATGAATGCTAAGAACACACTGACTACAGATGGATCTTATAGGCTCATGTTCACCACGGTCTGGCAGCCATGTGGAAATATTCTACAAGCAGTAATGCCACCAAGAATAGCCGGGAACCAAAACGACGTGATCCATCAATCAGTATACACACATCCATATAGACTGACACATACCTCACTCCGATCCATATGCATTGTGGGTCAAAGTCCGAGTTAAGGCTGCTCCCTACAGCTTACAGATCAATAAGGCCTGGTGTGCTCATACCTTGTAATATATGGCGAGCTGTAATTTGGTCCCCAAACTGGAAAAACCCTATGCACAAACTGGCTGGATGCACGTAACTGGCGATGCCATGAATCTGAAATATTGCTGGATGCATACTACAAGGAATGTCAGAGCGCCCCTCAGAAGTCACCGAGGGTAGACGTGTCCTCAGCTCATGTCCTCATTCAAGAATATAATTAACTCAGACTTCAGCAGATGATGAAATGGTAGAAAAGCCCCGAGGCCGGTCACATGCATTAGATTCCTGACTCTGGATCTGAAAACAATCTTGCGTCTAAATCTTTGAGGAACACACTGGACAGCCTTTTCTTTTCAGATTTTTAGTTCCAATTGATGAGCTACATGAAAATACATTTCGGCACCACTGATCCCCCTCTATGTTGCAGTTTTTGGCACCTTCAATGTCAGTTTGATGCTGATCCCACCCATGTCACAAGTTGGTGCACCGCTGATCTTCTACCCCAGTGTCACAAGTCGTGGCACCGCTCATCTTCTACCCCAATGGCACAAGTCGTGGCACCGCTCATCTTCTACCCCAATGGCACAAGTCGTGGCACCGCTGATCTTCTACCCCAATGGCACAAGTCGTGGCACCGCTGATCTTCTACCCCAATGGCACAAGTCGTGGCACCGCTGATCTTCTACCCCAATGGCACAAGTCGTGGCACCGCTGATCTTCTACCCCAATGTCACAAGTCGTGGCACCGCTGATCTTCTACCCCAATGGCACAAGTCGTGGCACCGCTGATTTTCTACCCCAATGTCACAAGTCGTGGCACCGCTGATCTTCTACCCCAATGGCACAAGTCGTGGCACCGCTGATCTTCTACCCCGATGGCACAAGTCGTGGCACCGCTCATCTTCTACCCCAATGGCACAAGTCGTGGCACCGCTCATCTTCTACCCCAATGGCACAAGTCGTGGCACCGCTGATCTTCTACCCCAATGTCACAAGTCGTGGCACCGCTGATCCTCTACCCCGATGGCACAAGTCGTGGCACCGCTCATCTTCTACCCCAATGGCACAAGTCGTGGCACCGCTCATCTTCTACCCCAATGGCACAAGTCGTGGCACCGCTCATCTTCTACCCCAATGGCACAAGTCGTGGCACCGCTCATCTTCTACCCCAATGGCACAAGTCGTGGCACCGCTGATCTTCTACCCCAATGGCACAAGTCGTGGCACCGCTGATCTTCTACCCCAATGTCACAAGTCGTGGCACCGCTCATCTTCTACCCCAATGGCACAAGTCGTGGCACCGCTGATCTTCTACCCCAATGTCACAAGTCGTGGCACCGCTGATCTTCTACCCCAATGTCACAAGTCGTGGCACCGCTCATCTTCTACCCCAATGGCACAAGTCGTGGCACCGCTGATCTTCTACCCCCAATGTCACAAGTCGTGGCACCGCTGATCTTCTACCCCAATGTCACAAGTCGTGGCACCGCTGATCTTCTACCTCAATGGCACAAGTCGTGGCACCGCTGATCTTCTACCCCAATGGCACAAGTCGTGGCACCGCTGATCTTCTACCCCAATGTCACAAGTCGTGGCACCGCTGATCTTCTACCCCAATGGCACAAGTCGTGGCACCGCTGATCTTCTACCCCAATGTCACAAGTCGTGGCACCGCTGATCTTCTACCCCGATGGCACAGGTTGTGGCACCGCTGATCCTCTACCCCGATGGCACAAGTCGTGGCACCGGTGATCTTCTACCCCAATGGCACAAGTTGTGGCTCCGCTGATCTTCTACCCCAACGTCACAAGTCATAGCACCGCTGATCTTCTACCCCAATGGCACAAGTTGTGGCACCGCTGATCTTCTACCCCAATGGCACAAGTCGTGGCACCGCTGATCTTCTACCCCAATGGCACAAGTCGTGGCACCGCTGATCTTCTACCCCCAATGTCACAAGTCGTGGCACCGCTGATCTTCTACCCCAATGGCACAAGTCGTGGCACCGCTGATCTTCTACCCCGATGTCACAAGTCGTGGCACCGCTGATCTTCTACCCCGATGGCACAGGTTGTGGCACCGCTGATCCTCTACCCCGATGGCACAAGTCGTGGCACCGGTGATCTTCTACCCCAATGGCACAAGTTGTGGCTCCGCTGATCTTCTACCCCAACGTCACAAGTCATAGCACCGCTGATCTTCTACCCCAATGGCACAAGTTGTGGCACCGCTGATCTCCCAATGTCACACGTTCATTTAGGTAGCGTTACAAGGTGGATAACAGTTATCAGCTTTAGAATAATCCTTCTGAACTAAGCCAACTTTCCCCACGTTACTTGTGGTCAGACACCCGCCTGCTGGCGCACAGTATGTATCCGGAGCGCAGGATGGCAATGTGTGCCACTTCTTAGTATGAAGCAGCTGGTATAATACTATAGAACACACAGTCGCCAGGATGTCGGTGATACAACAGCTGGAAAACGCTGTAATGAACGACATCCCGCTCTACAGAAGCCAATACAACACTGGCACTGCCAAGGAAAACCGAACAACGTAAACCAGCGCCATACAGCGGGCACAGCAGTGCCCATCACTATGGATGCAAACTACGATGGTCCGGTAATAACAGCCCCTGGACTCTGGAGGACCATACTCAGCCAATAACTATTTGTATAGCGCCAACATATTCCACAGCGCTGTACAGACACCGCACAACACAAGGTACTGAGTGTCACACCTCAAAAAGTGATTGATCACCAACCAGATTGTGCCAATCATCAGACCAGATGTGATCACCATTCATTGCCATGCTCCATCTGTGAGGGCAGAACCCCCCGGCCGGGGCCAGTGATCGCCAGCAGACTGGGGGCCACACCGAGCCCTCTGCCGATCAGTCCTGGTCCCCAGCACATCTGGAGCAGAGGACCCTCGGCCGACCAGTGACTACGACCCCCATAACGTCCTGACACGCTGGGGGTTGTAGTTTCCCAACAGCTGGCGAGCCACAGGTTGCAGATCCGTGCTGTGGACCCTCACAAAGAAGCAAAACAAGTCCTGGAATGTCCCCCCGTGCCCGGCGGTGCCGGCATTACCTGTACGGCAGGACTGCAGCATCCCCGATATCTCGGCGTCACTCGCAAGCTGCCCGACCTCCGTAACGGTCCCGACACAAACGGAAAATGAGCAGCACGCAGCCACTAACCGACGACCGCCGCGCAGCGCCTCCTCTCAGGGACTGGAGCCGCCACCGCTCTCCAGCGAACAGCGCGCACGGACACGCCCACTCCCCCAGTAGACCACACCCACACTGGCAGTACGTGTGTTACAGGCCACGCCCACGAACTGTCAATCATCGTCTTGTCCCGCCTTCATTCCGCGAGTGCCTTCTAAATCAGAGAGCCACCGCCCACTCCCTGATGTCGCCACGCCCACCCCGGGAAGATGTAGCGGCGGAGCCCAGAACCAGGTGGTGCGTTCTCAGGTCTGCACTGCGGCCTAGGAGCTGTGAGGTGCGGAGCGGAGCGCATTCCTCCAGACACAATGCTGCCGCCACCATGGCCTGAACTTCCTCCACACAGGGTTTTGCAGTGGTTTTTTTTTGTTGTTGGGGGGGTTTTTTTGCATTTTTTTTTTTGCTTTTGCTCTTCTGATTTTTTTTTCTTTTGCTTTTATTTGCTGTTATTTTATTTATTTTTTGCTTTTATTTGCAGTTATTTTATTTTTTGCTTTTCTTTTTTGCTTTTATTTGCAGTTATTTTATTTATTTTTTGCTTTTTTCTTTTGCTTTTATTTGCAGTTATTCTATTTATTTATTTATTGCTTCTTTTGCTTTTATTTGCAGTTATTTTATTTATTTTTTGCTTTTATTTGCAGTTATTTTATTTATTTTTTGCTTTTTTCTTTTGCTTTTATTTGCAGTTATTTTATTTATTTTTTGCTTTTATTTGCAGTTATTTTATTTATTTTTTTGCTTTTGCTTTTTTTTGCTTTGCTTTTATTTTTTACTTATGCACGTTGTATTTTTTTCAACACGTGGTAGAAATAATGTCATGTCAATCATTTGGCGTCTTTTCTACCAATAAATTGCTGTAAAGCACGGATATTTTGAGGCAGGTTTTATTGTGTTTTTTCCTGAACCGTTTTTTACTGCCTTTTGATGTAACACTGACTTGTATTGCGAGTGGAGCGGTTTCCCCTTCCAAAAAGCGACATTTTCCCCTCCTCCGGGTGTTTTTCCAAACCTCTTCAGGCTCCGCTCCCACGTTGAGCTTTTGGGGAGTTTCTGATGTTGCATTTTTTCGAAAATACGCAGCGTAACAAACTCATCGTGTGAACCTCGCCTTCCAGTTCCTGCCAATTGGATGGGGTTTATATAAATCCCGTGCCCACTGTGCTTTTATTTTAATCAGCGTAAACTGACCCGTGAGGCATTTTTTTTCAGAGCCGAAGGATGTGAATTTTTCTTACCGCTGCGCTGAATTTTATGTGCAGATTTTTCTCATAGAGTTTCATAAAATCTGCAAGTAAAAAAAATGCATCTAATCTGCACCTAAGTATATCAATATAGTTTTGTTAATTACCTGGGGTATTACATACAAAACAGCTTTAACAAAAAAGCGTGGGAAAAAACACAAAAAAAGCAATTAAACCCCCCAAAAAGTAACCTACGGTAATATACTTAATAGGTGCAGAAATTCTGCATCATCAAAAACTCATCAAAACCCCAACCTAAAGAACAAAAATGCTCAAAAAAGTCCTCAAATGAAATGAATTAGTCTTATAGAATTTGCTGATGTTTTTACCCCAAGTTTGTGAAAGCGGCGCGCACAGCTCAGAAGAGGGACGTGTGGTCTAAAAGAAAGAAGGGTCTTTATTGTTCAGGGCGACCAATCAGAGATCAGGTTCCATTACTTAAACTGCTCTGGGAAAATGAAAGGCGTCCTGTGATTGGTTGCTATGAGCAACAAAGACAGATTTCTTTTTAGACCCCATTCACATGCCTGATGTTCTTGTATGTTTTCTGTTTGTTTTTGTTCTCAGATGCTATACAAATCTATTGTAGTCTATTTCCCTTTCAACAGCTCTGTTTTTTTTTCTCTTTTTGTGGCGCATTGGAGAAATGTTAGATTTTCAGTGGCATAACTTTAACCCCTTAGCAACCAAAGGTATTTCAGTTTTTGTATTTTCATTGTTTGCTCCCCTTATTCCCAGAGTTATAACTTTTTTTTATTTTTTTGGTCAAATTGACCGTGTGAGGGCTTGTTTTTTGCGGGACGAGTTGTACTTTTGCGTGACACCATTGGTTTTAACAAATCATGTTCTGGAAAACTAAACAAATTCCAAGTGCAGTGAAATTGCAAAAAAAAGTGCAACTCCACAGATGTTGGTTTTGTTTGTTTTTTACCATGTTCACTAAATGCTAAATCTGACCTGCCATTATGATTCTCCAGGTCATTACGAGTTCACAGACACCAAACATGTCTAGGTTCTTTTTTTATTTAAGTGGTGAAAAAAAATTCCAAAATTTGCGTCTCCATTTTTCGTGAGCTCGGGTTCAGTTTATTTTTTTGCGCGCCGAGCTGACGGTTTTATTGATTCAATTTTGGTGTAGATATGATCTTTGGATTGCCCGTTATTACATTTTATTGCAATGAAGTGTCAAACAAAAAAAAGGAATTCTAACATTTTTAATTTTTTTTCTCCTTACACCGTTTAGCGATCAGGTTATTTTTTTTTATGTTGAGAGATCGGGAGATTCTGAACGCGGTGATACCAAATATGTGTATATTAGATGATTTTATTGTTTTATTTTGAATGGGGCGAAAAGGGGTGATATGAACTTTTATTATATTTTTATGCCTTTTATACTTTTTGCATGCTTCAATAGTCTCCGTGGGAGACTAGAAGCTGCGATAATCCGATCGACTCTGCTACATACAGGCGATGATCAGGTCACCTGTGTGTAGCAGAAATGCTCACATGCTATGAGCGCCGACCACCGGGCAGCGCTCATAGCAATCCGGCAATGACAACCATAGAGGTCTGCTGGAGACTTCTGGTTGTCATGCCAACCCATCGGTGACCCACGATCATGTAACAGGGTCACGATGGGCGGGATTAGCGATGCGCTTCTGGTACGCGCAAGTTAATTGCCTATGTCAGGAATTGACAGCGGCATTTAACTAGTTAACAGCCGTGGGTGGATTGTGATTCCACCCGCAGCTGTTGCAGGCACAAGTCAGCTGTATAGATCAGCTGACATGTGCTCGGAAGTGCTGGCTCAACCCCGGTCTGATATTGGCATACTATTACGCCTAATGTCAGAAAGGGGTTAAGCTCATGAGCCCTGATGCATTACAGTATCACTACTGCAGAGCTTCTCTTACTCATCACTACTGCAGAGCTTCTCACACTCATCACTACTGCAGAGCTTCTCTTACTCATCACTACTGCAGAGCTTCTCACACTCATCACTGCTGCAGAGCTTCTCTCACTCATCACTGCTGCAGAGCTTCTCACACTCATCACTGCTGCAGAGCTTCTCTCACACATCACTGCTGCAGAGCTTCTCACACTCATCACTGCTGCAGAGCTTCTCACACTCATCACTGCTGCAGAGCTTCTCACACTCATCACTGCTGCAGAGCTTCTCACACTCATCACTGCTGCAGAGCTTCTCACACTCATCACTGCTGCAGAGCTTCTCACACTCATCACTGCTGCAGAGCTTCTCACACTCATCACTGCTGCAGAGCTTCTCTTACTCATCACTACTGCAGAGCTTCTCACACTCATCACTGCTGCAGAGCTTCTCACACTCATCACTGCTGCAGAGCTTCTCTTAATCATCACTACTGCAGAGCTTCTCTCACTCATCACTGCTGCAGAGCTTCTCTTACTCATCACTGCTGCAGAGCTTCTCTCACTCATCACTACTGCAGAGCTTCTCACACTCATCACTGCTGCAGAGCTTCTCACACTCATCACTGCTGCAGAGCTTCTCACACTCATCACTGCTGCAGAGCTTCTCACACTCATCACTGCTGCAGAGCTTCTCACACTCATCACTGCTGCAGAGCTTCTCTCACTCATCACTGCTGCAGAGCTTCTCTCACTCATCACTGCTGCAGAGCTTCACTCACTCATCACTGCTGCAGAACTTCTCTTACTCATCACTACTGCAGAGCTTCTCACACTCATCACTGCTGCAGAGCTTCTCTCACTCATCACTGCTGCAGAGCTTCTCTCACTCATCACTGCTGCAGAGCTTCTCTTACTCATCACTACTGCAGAGCTTCTCACACTCATCACTGCTGCAGAGCTTCTCACACTCATCACTGCTGCAGAGCTTCTCTTAATCATCACTACTGCAGAGCTTCTCTCACTCATCACTGCTGCAGAGCTTCTCTTACTCATCACTACTGCAGAGCTTCTCTCACTCATCACTGCTGCAGAGCTTCTCTTACTCATCACTACTGCAGAGCTTCTCACACTCATCACTGCTGCAGAGCTTCTCTTACTCATCACTACTGCAGAGCTTCTCTCATCACTGCTGCAGAGCTTCTCTTACTCATCAGTACTGCAGAGCTTCTCACACTCATCACTGCTGCAGAGCTTCTCACACTCATCACTGCAGCAGAGCATCTCTCACTCATCACTGCTGCAAAGCTTCTCACACTCATCTCTGCTGCAGAGCTTCTCATACTCCTCACTACTGCAGAGCTTCTCTCATCACTGCTGCAGAGCTTCTATTACTCATCATCACTGCTGCAAAGCTTCTCTCACTCATCACTGCTGCAGAGCTTCTCTCACTCATCACTGCTGCAGAGCTTCTCTCACTCATCACTGCTGCAGAGCTTCTCTCACTCATCACTGCTGCAGAGCTTCTCTCACTCATCACTGCTGCAGAGCTTCTCTCACTCATCACTGCTGCAGAACTTCTCTTACTCATCACTACTGCAGAGCTTCTCTCATCACTGCTGCAGAGCTTCTATTACTCATCACTGCTGCAAAGCTTCTCACACACATCACTGCTGCAGAGCTTCTCTCACTCATCACTACTGCAGAGCTTCTCACACTCATCACTGCTGCAGAGCTTCTCTCACTCATCACTGCTGCAGAGCTTCTCTCACTCATCACTGCTGCAGAGCTTCTCTCACTCATCACTGCTGCAGAACTTCTCTTACTCATCACTACTGCAGAGCTTCTCTCATCACTGCTGCAGAGCTTCTCTTACTCATCACTACTGCAGAGCTTCTCACACTCATCACTGCTGCAGAGCTTCTCACACTCATCACTGCTGCAGAGCTTCTCTTACTCATCACTACTGCAGAGCTTCTCTCACTCATCACTGCTGCAGAGCTTCTCTCACTCATCACTGCTGCAGAGCTTCTCTTACTCATCACTACTGCAGAGCTTCTCACACTCATCACTGCTGCAGAGCTTCTCACACTCATCACTGCTGCAGAGCTTCTCTTAATCATCACTACTGCAGAGCTTCTCTCACTCATCACTGCTGCAGAGCTTCTCTTACTCATCACTACTGCAGAGCTTCTCTCACTCATCACTGCTGCAGAGCTTCTCTTACTCATCACTACTGCAGAGCTTCTCACACTCATCACTGCTGCAGAGCTTCTCTTACTCATCACTACTGCAGAGCTTCTCTCATCACTGCTGCAGAGCTTCTCTTACTCATCAGTACTGCAGAGCTTCTCACACTCATCACTGCTGCAGAGCTTCTCACACTCATCACTGCAGCAGAGCATCTCTCACTCATCACTGCTGCAAAGCTTCTCACACTCATCTCTGCTGCAGAGCTTCTCATACTCCTCACTACTGCAGAGCTTCTCTCATCACTGCTGCAGAGCTTCTATTACTCATCATCACTGCTGCAAAGCTTCTCTCACTCATCACTGCTGCAGAGCTTCTCTCACTCATCACTGCTGCAGAGCTTCTCTCACTCATCACTGCTGCAGAGCTTCTCTCACTCATCACTGCTGCAGAGCTTCTCTCACTCATCACTGCTGCAGAGCTTCTCTCACTCATCACTGCTGCAGAACTTCTCTTACTCATCACTACTGCAGAGCTTCTCTCATCACTGCTGCAGAGCTTCTATTACTCATCACTGCTGCAAAGCTTCTCACACACATCACTGCTGCAGAGCTTCTCTCACTCATCACTACTGCAGAGCTTCTCACACTCATCACTGCTGCAGAGCTTCTCTCACTCATCACTGCTGCAGAGCTTCTCTCACTCATCACTGCTGCAGAGCTTCTCTCACTCATCACTGCTGCAGAACTTCTCTTACTCATCACTACTGCAGAGCTTCTCTCATCACTGCTGCAGAGCTTCTCTTACTCATCACTACTGCAGAGCTTCTCACACTCATCACTGCTGCAGAGCTTCTCACACTCATCACTGCTGCAGAGCTTCTCTTACTCATCACTACTGCAGAGCTTCTCTCACTCATCACTGCTGCAGAGCTTCTCTTACTCATCACTACTGCAGAGCTTCTCACACTCATCACTGCTGCAGAGCTTCTCTTAATCATCACTACTGCAGAGCTTCTCTCACTCATCAGTGCTGCAGAGCTTCTCTTACTCATCACTACTGCAGAGCTTCTCACACATCACTGCTGCAGAGCTTCTCTTACTCATCACTACTGCAGAGCTTCTCTCATCACTGCTGCAGAGCTTCTCTTACTCATCACTACTGCAGAGCTTCTCACACTCATCACTGCTGCAGAGCTTCTCACACTCATCACTGCAGCAGAGCATCTCTCACTCATCACTGCTGCAAAGCTTCTCACACTCATCTCTGCTGCAGAGCTTCTCATACTCCTCACTACTGCAGAGCTTCACTCATCACTGCTGCAGAGCTTCTCTCACTCATCACTACTGCAGAGCTTCTCTCACTCATCACTGCTGCAGAGCTTCTCTTAACCATCACTGCTGCAGAGCTTCTCTTAATCATCACTGCTGCAGAGCTTCTCTTAATCATCACTGCTGCAGAGCTTCTCTTAATCATCACTGCTGCAGAGCTTCTCTTAATCATCACTGCTGCAGAGCTTCTCTTAATCATCACTGCTGCAGAGCTTCTCTTAATCATCACTGCTGCAGAGCTTCTCTTAATCATCACTGCTGCAGAGCTTCTCTTAATCATCACTGCTGCAGAGCTTCTCTTAATCATCACTGCTGCAGAGCTTCTCTTACTCATCACTGCTGCAGAGCTTCTCACATGCAGCGCTCCAGGGTCCTGGTCGTTGCAGTAATGTAATTTTCCTCTAGGGGAGAGTGATATTACGTTTAGAGGCAAAGAAGGACAACTGAATCCAGGTATCACAAACATGCAACACATTTCGCACTCCAGGCCACCAGGGGGAGCTCTGCTCCTATTTATTAGGGCACGCCTCACAGTTAGGTAAAACTGGTTGCCTGGCGAGGAAGTTAGTCGCTGGCTGAGCTTCGCTCAGTTAGTTGGTCCCTGGCAGGGGTGGGAGCCTGTCAGAGGTTGAGACAGAAGGACACGGAGCTGTGCCTGCCCTGAGAGCTGCAGCTTCTAGAAAGAGACACTGAAAGAGAACTGTATTGTAGAGAAGGTGAAGAAGTCATAGCAAAGGAGTGGATATAAGAGGAGTTCTGCCCTACACAGGCTGCCTCCTTCTGAGGCGCAGGATCCCGATAGCCAGAACACCGAGGGAGCAACGATCCTTTATGCCTTGCTCCAGAGACCGGCAGGACAGCTAATTTCATGTTACCTGTCCGCCCCTACACCCAGGAGGCAAGGTGGCACCCCTTAGAAGCTGGGGCATGATAGAGTCCCTGTAAAATGCCTCAAGCCACCGGTCATACGGGTTTGTCCTATCCATCTGGGGGACAGAGAGAGACATAACATCTGTAACATCTTCAACAGTTGTGAGGACCTTATGAGAAGCTTAGCAGTAAGGTACTACAACACCAAGGGGCTAGAGGAAGGCTACTGATTTCTACCTGGACAAGGAGACTCTGGATTTGCCTCCAAACCGGCCGGACTCTGCCTGCCCTGTGATCTGGTGCTCTGGACTGTGGATGCTGAAGCCTTCAGTAAAAGGTAAAGTGACTGCAACCTTGTGTCCTCGTTCTTCACTGCGCCTCACACCATCCACCATCTACACTCTGGGAAGCCCTGGGGATATACTTCACCTGTGGGAAGGTATACCATCCAGCTGCCATAACATCACCCCAGCGGACCCCTTAAAGCAGCGTCGGTCACCCTGACCGAATACCACAGGTGACGTCACGAACATTTCCCCTTTAAAGACCTTTCCCTTTTACACGGACGTCCCGGGCCTCGGACCGGGTCAGCAACCGTGACATCCCCCTGTGAACCGAAGGACCCGATACCGAGCACCCCACGGCCCTGAGGGGGCGTTCCACACACACATCACTGCTGCAGAGCTTCTCTCACTCATCACTGCTGCAGAGCTTCTCTTACTCATCACTACTGCAGAGCTTCTCTTACTCATCACTACTGCAGAGCTTCTCTTACTCATCACTGCTGCAGAGCTTCTCCCACTCATCACTGCTGCAGAGCTTCTCTCACTCATCACTGCTGCAGAGCTTCTCACACACATCACTGCTGCAGAGCTTCTCTCACTCATCACTGCTGCAGAGCTTCTCACACTCATCACTGCTGCAGAGCTTCTCACACACATCACTACTGCAGAGCTTCTCACGCTCATCACTGCTGCAGAGCTTCTCACACTCATCACTGCTGCAGAGCTTCTCACACTCATCACTACTGCAGAGCTTCTCCCACTCATCACTGCTGCAGAGCTTCTCTTACTCATCACTCCTGCAGAGCTTCTCACACTCATCACTGCTGCAGAGCTTCTCTTACTCATCACTCCTGCAGAGCTTCTCACACTCATCACTGCTGCAGAAATTCTCTCACTCATCACTGCTGCAGAGCTTCTCTTACTCATCACTGCTGCAGAGCTTCTCTTACTCATCACTACTGCAGAGCTTCTCTTACTCATCACTACTGCAGAGCTTCTTACTCATCACTGCTGCAGAGCTTCTCACACTCATCACTGCTGCAGAGCTTCTTACTCATCACTGCTGCAGAGCTTCTTACTCATCACTGCTGCAGAGCTTCTCACACTCATCACTGCTGCAGAGCTTCTTACTCATCACTGCTGCAGAGCTTCTTACTCATCACTGCTGCAGAGCGTCTCACACTCATCACTACTGCAGAGCTTCTTACTCATCACTGCTGCAGAGCTTCTCTTACTCATCACTACTGCAGAGCTTCTCTTACTCATCACTACTGCAGAGCTTCTTACTCATCACTGCTGCAGAGCTTCCCACACACATCACTACTGCAGAGCTTCTCACACTCATCACTGCTGCAGAGCTTCTTACTCATCACTGCTGCAGAGCTTCTCACACTCATCACTACTGCAGAGCTTCTTACTCATCACTGCTGCAGAGCTTCTCACACTCATCACTGCTGCAGAGCTTCTTACTCATCACTGCTGCAGAGCTTCTCACACTCATCACTACTGCAGAGCTTCTCTTACTCATCACTGCTGCAGAGCTTCTCACACTCATCACTGCTGCAGAGCTTCTTACTCATCACTGCTGCAGAGCTTCTTACTCATCACTGCTGCAGAGCTTCTCACACTCATCACTACTGCAGAGCTTCTTACTCATCACTGCTGCAGAGCTTCTTACTCATCACTACTGCAGAGCTTCTCTTACTCATCACTGCTGCAGAGCTTCTTACTCATCACTGCTGCAGAGCTTCTCTTACTCATCACTGCTGCAGAGCTTCTCACACTCATCACTGCTGCAGAGCTTCTTACTCATCACTGCTGCAGAGCTTCTTACTCATCACTGCTGCAGAGCTTCTCACACTCATCACTACTGCAGAGCTTCTTACTCATCACTGCTGCAGAGCTTCTTACTCATCACTGCTGCAGAGCTTCTCACACTCATCACTGCTGCAGAGCTTCTCTCACTCATCACTACTGCAGAGGTTCTCTTACTCATCACTGCTGCAGAGCTTCTCACACTCATCACTGCTGCAGAGCTTCTTACTCATCACTGCTGCAGAGCTTCTCACACTCAGCACTACTGCAGAGCTTCTTACTCATCACTGCTGCAGAGCTTCTTACTCATCACTGCTGCAGAGCTTCTCACACTCATCACTACTGCAGAGCTTCTTACTCATCACTGCTGCAGAGCTTCTTACTCATCACTACTGCAGAGCTTCTCTTACTCATCACTGCTGCAGAGCTTCTTACTCATCACTGCTGCAGAGCTTCTCACACTCATCACTGCTGCAGAGCTTCTTACTCATCACTGCTGCAGAGCTTCTCTTACTCATCACTGCTGCAGAGCTTCTCACACTCATCACTGCTGCAGAGCTTCTCACACTCATCACTGCTGCAGAGCTTCTTACTCATCACTGCTGCAGAGCTTCTTACTCATCACTGCCGCAGAGCTTCTCACACTCATCACTACTGCAGAGCTTCTTACTCATCACTGCTGCAGAGCTTCTTACTCATCACTGCTGCAGAGCTTCTCACACTCATCACTACTGCAGAGGTTCTCTTACTCATCACTGCTGCAGAGCTTCTCACACTCATCACTGCTGCAGAGCTTCTTACTCATCACTGCTGCAGAGCTTCTCACACTCATCACTGCTGCAGAGCTTCTCACACTCATCACTGCTGCAGAGCTTCTCACACTCATCACTGCTGCAGAGCTTCTCACACTCATCACTGCTGCAGAGCTTCTCACACTCATCACTGCTGCAGAGCTTCTCACACTCATCACTGCTGCAGAGCTTCTCACACTCATCACTGCTGCAGAGCTTCTCACACTCATCACTGCTGCAGAGCTTCTCTTAATCATCACTGCTGCAGAGCTTCTCTTAATCATCACTACTGCAGAGCTTCTCTCACTCATCACTGCTGCAGAGCTTCTCTTACTCATCACTACTGCAGAGCTTCTCACACTCATCACTGCTGCAGAGCTTCTCACACTCATCACTGCTGCAGAGCTTCTCACACTCATCACTGCTGCAGAGCTTCTCACACTCATCACTGCTGCAGAGCTTCTCACACTCATCACTGCTGCAGAGCTTCTCTCACTCATCACTGCTGCAGAGCTTCTCTCACTCATCACTGCTGCAGAGCTTCACTCACTCATCACTGCTGCAGAACTTCTCTTACTCATCACTACTGCAGAGCTTCTCACACTCATCACTACTGCAGAGCTTCACTCACTCATCACTGCTGCAGAACTTCTCTTACTCATCACTACTGCAGAGCTTCTCACACTCATCACTACTGCAGAGCTTCTCTCACTCATCACTGCTGCAGAGCTTCACTCACTCATCACTGCTGCAGAACTTCTCTTACTCATCACTACTGCAGAGCTTCTCACACTCATCACTACTGCAGAGCTTCTCTCACTCATCACTGCTGCAGAGCTTCTCTCACTCATCACTGCTGCAGAGCTTCTCTTACTCATCACTACTGCAGAGCTTCTCACACTCATCACTGCTGCAGAGCTTCTCACACTCATCACTGCTGCAGAGCTTCTCTTAATCATCACTACTGCAGAGCTTCTCTCACTCATCACTGCTGCAGAGCTTCTCTTACTCATCACTACTGCAGAGCTTCTCTCACTCATCACTGCTGCAGAGCTTCTCTTACTCATCACTACTGCAGAGCTTCTCACACTCATCACTGCTGCAGAGCTTCTCTTACTCATCACTACTGCAGAGCTTCTCTCATCACTGCTGCAGAGCTTCTCTTACTCATCAGTACTGCAGAGCTTCTCACACTCATCACTGCTGCAGAGCTTCTCACACTCATCACTGCAGCAGAGCATCTCTCACTCATCACTGCTGCAAAGCTTCTCACACTCATCTCTGCTGCAGAGCTTCTCATACTCCTCACTACTGCAGAGCTTCTCTCATCACTGCTGCAGAGCTTCTATTACTCATCATCACTGCTGCAGAGCTTCTCTCACTCATCACTGCTGCAGAGCTTCTCTTAATCATCACTGCTGCAGAGCTTCTCTTAATCATCACTGCTGCAGAGCTTCTCTTAATCATCACTGCTGCAGAGCTTCTCTTAATCATCACTGCTGCAGAGCTTCTCTTAATCATCACTGCTGCAGAGCTTCTCTTACTCATCACTGCTGCAGAGCTTCTCACATGCAGCGCTCCAGGGTCCTGGTCGTTGCAGTAATGTAATTTTCCTCTAGGGGAGAGTGATATTACGTTTGGAGGCAAAGAAGGACAACTGAATCCAGGTATCACAAACATGCAACACATTTCGCACTCCAGGCCACCAGGGGGAGCTCTGCTCCTATTTATTAGGGCACGCCTCACAGTTAGGTAAAACTGGTTGCCTGGCGAGGAAGTTAGTCGCTGGCTGAGCTTCGCTCAGTTAGTTGGTCCCTGGCAGGGGTGGGAGCCTGTCAGAGGTTGAGACAGAAGGACACGGAGCTGTGCCTGCCCTGAGAGCTGCAGCTTCTAGAAAGAGACACTGAAAGAGAACTGTATTGTAGAGAAGGTGAAGAAGTCATAGCAAAGGAGTGGATATAAGAGGAGTTCTGCCCTACACAGGCTGCCTCCTTCTGAGGCGCAGGATCCCGATAGCCAGAACACCGAGGGAGCAACGATCCTTTATGCCTTGCTCCAGAGACCGGCAGGACAGCTAATTTCATGTTACCTGTCCGCCCCTACACCCAGGAGGCAAGGTGGCACCCCTTAGAAGCTGGGGCATGATAGAGTCCCTGTAAAATGCCTCAAGCCACCGGTCATACGGGTTTGTCCTATCCATCTGGGGGACAGAGAGAGACATAACATCTGTAACATCTTCAACAGTTGTGAGGACCTTATGAGAAGCTTAGCAGTAAGGTACTACAACACCAAGGGGCTAGAGGAAGGCTACTGATTTCTACCTGGACAAGGAGACTCTGGATTTGCCTCCAAACCGGCCGGACTCTGCCTGCCCTGTGATCTGGTGCTCTGGACTGTGGATGCTGAAGCCTTCAGTAAAAGGTAAAGTGACTGCAACCTTGTGTCCTCGTTCTTCACTGCGCCTCACACCATCCACCATCTACACACCGGGAAGCCCTGGGGATATACTTCACCTGTGGGAAGGTATACCATCCAGCTGCCATAACATCACCCCAGCGGACCCCTTAAAGCAGCGTCGGTCACCCTGACCGAATACCACAGGTGACGTCACGAATATTTCCCCTTTAAAGACCTTTCCCTTTTACACGGACGTCCCGGGCCTCGGACCGGGTCAGCAACCGTGACATCCCCCTGTGAACCGAAGGACCCGATACCGAGCACCCCACGGCCCTGAGGGGGCGTTCCACACACATCACTGCTGCAGAGCTTCTCTCACTCATCACTGCTGCAGAGCTTCTCACACTCATCACTGCTGCAGAGCTTCTCACACTCATCACTGCTGCAGAGCTTCTCACGCTCATCACTGCTGCAGAGCTTCTCACACACATCACTACTGCAGAGCTTCTCACGCTCATCACTGCTGCAGAGCTTCTCACACTCATCACTACTGCAGAGCTTCTCCCACTCATCACTGCTGCAGAGCTTCTCTTACTCATCACTACTGCAGAGCTTCTCTTACTCATCACTACTGCAGAGCTTCTTACTCATCACTGCTGCAGAGCTTCTCCCACTCATCACTGCTGCAGAGCTTCTCTCACTCATCACTGCTGCAGAGCTTCTCACACACATCACTGCTGCAGAGCTTCTCTCACTCATCACTGCTGCAGAGCTTCTCACACTCATCACTGCTGCAGAGCTTCTCACACTCATCACTACTGCAGAGCTTCTCCCACTCATCACTGCTGCAGAGCTTCTCTCACTCATCACTGCTGCAGAGCTTCTCTCACTCATCACTGCTGCAGAGCTTCTCTTACTCATCACTACTGCAGAGCTTCTCTTACTCATCACTACTGCAGAGCTTCTTACTCATCACTGCTGCAGAGCTTCTCACACTCATCACTGCTGCAGAGCTTCTCACACTCATCACTACTGCAGAGCTTCTCCCACTCATCACTGCTGCAGAGCTTCTCTTACTCATCACTCCTGCAGAGCTTCTCACACTCATCACTGCTGCAGAGCTTCTCTCACTCATCACTGCTGCAGAGCTTCTCTTACTCATCACTGCTGCAGAGCTTCTCTTACTCATCACTACTGCAGAGCTTCTCTTACTCATCACTACTGCAGAGCTTCTTACTCATCACTGCTGCAGAGCTTCTCACACTCATCACTGCTGCAGAGCTTCTTACTCATCACTGCTGCAGAGCTTCTTACTCATCACTGCTGCAGAGCTTCTCACTCTCATCACTGCTGCAGAGCTTCTTACTCATCACTGCTGCAGAGCTTCTTACTCATCACTGCTGCAGAGCGTCTCACACTCATCACTACTGCAGAGCTTCTTACTCATCACTGCTGCAGAGCTTCTCTTACTCATCACTACTGCAGAGCTTCTCTTACTCATCACGACTGCAGAGCTTCTTACTCATCACTGCTGCAGAGCTTCCCACACACATCACTACTGCAGAGCTTCTCACACTCATCACTGCTGCAGAGCTTCTTACTCATCACTGCTGCAGAGCTTCTCACACTCATCACTACTGCAGAGCTTCTTACTCATCACTGCTGCAGAGCTTCTCACACTCATCACTGCTGCAGAGCTTCTTACTCATCACTGCTGCAGAGCTTCTCACACTCATCACTACTGCAGAGCTTCTCTTACTCATCACTGCTGCAGAGCTTCTCACACTCATCACTGCTGCAGAGCTTCTTACTCATCACTGCTGCAGAGCTTCTTACTCATCACTGCTGCAGAGCTTCTCACACTCATCACTACTGCAGAGCTTCTTACTCATCACTGCTGCAGAGCTTCTTACTCATCACTACTGCAGAGCTTCTCTTACTCATCACTGCTGCAGAGCTTCTTACTCATCACTGCTGCAGAGCTTCTCTTACTCATCACTGCTGCAGAGCTTCTCACACTCATCACTGCTGCAGAGCTTCTTACTCATCACTGCTGCAGAGCTTCTTACTCATCACTGCTGCAGAGCTTCTCACACTCATCACTACTGCAGAGCTTCTTACTCATCACTGCTGCAGAGCTTCTTACTCATCACTGCTGCAGAGCTTCTCACACTCATCACTGCTGCAGAGCTTCTCTCACTCATCACTACTGCAGAGGTTCTCTTACTCATCACTGCTGCAGAGCTTCTCACACTCATCACTGCTGCAGAGCTTCTTACTCATCACTGCTGCAGAGCTTCTCACACTCAGCACTACTGCAGAGCTTCTTACTCATCACTGCTGCAGAGCTTCTTACTCATCACTGCTGCAGAGCTTCTCACACTCATCACTACTGCAGAGCTTCTTACTCATCACTGCTGCAGAGCTTCTTACTCATCACTACTGCAGAGCTTCTCTTACTCATCACTGCTGCAGAGCTTCTTACTCATCACTGCTGCAGAGCTTCTCACACTCATCACTGCTGCAGAGCTTCTTACTCATCACTGCTGCAGAGCTTCTCTTACTCATCACTGCTGCAGAGCTTCTCACACTCATCACTGCTGCAGAGCTTCTCACACTCATCACTGCTGCAGAGCTTCTTACTCATCACTGCTGCAGAGCTTCTCACACTCATCACTGCTGCAGAGCTTCTCACACTCATCACTGCTGCAGAGCTTCTCACACTCATCACTGCTGCAGAGCTTCTCACACTCATCACTGCTGCAGAGCTTCTCACACTCATCACTGCTGCAGAGCTTCTCTTACTCATCACTGCTGCAGAGCTTCTCACATGCAGCGCTCCAGGGTCCTGGTCGTTGCAGTAATGTAATTTTCCTCTAGGGGAGAGTGATATTACGTTTGGAGGCAAAGAAGGACAACTGAATCCAGGTATCACAAACATGCAACACATTTCGCACTCCAGGCCACCAGGGGGAGCTCTGCTCCTATTTATTAGGGCACGCCTCACAGTTAGGTAAAACTGGTTGCCTGGCGAGGAAGTTAGTCGCTGGCTGAGCTTCGCTCAGTTAGTTGGTCCCTGGCAGGGGTGGGAGCCTGTCAGAGGTTGAGACAGAAGGACACGGAGCTGTGCCTGCCCTGAGAGCTGCAGCTTCTAGAAAGAGACACTGAAAGAGAACTGTATTGTAGAGAAGGTGAAGAAGTCATAGCAAAGGAGTGGATATAAGAGGAGTTCTGCCCTACACAGGCTGCCTCCTTCTGAGGCGCAGGATCCCGATAGCCAGAACACCGAGGGAGCAACGATCCTTTATGCCTTGCTCCAGAGACCGGCAGGACAGCTAATTTCATGTTACCTGTCCGCCCCTACACCCAGGAGGCAAGGTGGCACCCCTTAGAAGCTGGGGCATGATAGAGTCCCTGTAAAATGCCTCAAGCCACCGGTCATACGGGTTTGTCCTATCCATCTGGGGGACAGAGAGAGACATAACATCTGTAACATCTTCAACAGTTGTGAGGACCTTATGAGAAGCTTAGCAGTAAGGTACTACAACACCAAGGGGCTAGAGGAAGGCTACTGATTTCTACCTGGACAAGGAGACTCTGGATTTGCCTCCAAACCGGCCGGACTCTGCCTGCCCTGTGATCTGGTGCTCTGGACTGTGGATGCTGAAGCCTTCAGTAAAAGGTAAAGTGACTGCAACCTTGTGTCCTCGTTCTTCACTGCGCCTCACACCATCCACCATCTACACACCGGGAAGCCCTGGGGATATACTTCACCTGTGGGAAGGTATACCATCCAGCTGCCATAACATCACCCCAGCGGACCCCTTAAAGCAGCGTCGGTCACCCTGACCGAATACCACAGGTGACGTCACGAATATTTCCCCTTTAAAGACCTTTCCCTTTTACACGGACGTCCCGGGCCTCGGACCGGGTCAGCAACCGTGACATCCCCCTGTGAACCGAAGGACCCGATACCGAGCACCCCACGGCCCTGAGGGGGCGTTCCACACACATCACTGCTGCAGAGCTTCTCTCACTCATCACTGCTGCAGAGCTTCTCACACTCATCACTGCTGCAGAGCTTCTCACACTCATCACTGCTGCAGAGCTTCTCACGCTCATCACTGCTGCAGAGCTTCTCACACACATCACTACTGCAGAGCTTCTCACGCTCATCACTGCTGCAGAGCTTCTCACACTCATCACTACTGCAGAGCTTCTCCCACTCATCACTGCTGCAGAGCTTCTCTTACTCATCACTACTGCAGAGCTTCTCTTACTCATCACTACTGCAGAGCTTCTTACTCATCACTGCTGCAGAGCTTCTCCCACTCATCACTGCTGCAGAGCTTCTCTCACTCATCACTGCTGCAGAGCTTCTCACACACATCACTGCTGCAGAGCTTCTCTCACTCATCACTGCTGCAGAGCTTCTCACACTCATCACTGCTGCAGAGCTTCTCACACTCATCACTGCTGCAGAGCTTCTCACACTCATCACTACTGCAGAGCTTCTCCCACTCATCACTGCTGCAGAGCTTCTCTTACTCATCACTCCTGCAGAGCTTCTCACACTCATCACTGCTGCAGAGCTTCTCTTACTCATCACTCCTGCAGAGCTTCTCACACTCATCACTGCTGCAGAGCTTCTCTCACTCATCACTGCTGCAGAGCTTCTCTTACTCATCACTGCTGCAGAGCTTCTCTTACTCATCACTACTGCAGAGCTTCTCTTACTCATCACTACTGCAGAGCTTCTTACTCATCACTGCTGCAGAGCTTCTCACACTCATCACTGCTGCAGAGCTTCTCACACTCATCACTGCTGCAGAGCTTCTTACTCATCACTGCTGCAGAGCTTCTTACTCATCACTGCTGCAGAGCTTCTCACACTCATCACTGCTGCAGAGCTTCTCACACTCATCACTGCTGCAGAGCTTCTTACTCATCACTGCTGCAGAGCGTCTCACACTCATCACTACTGCAGAGCTTCTTACTCATCACTGCTGCAGAGCTTCTCTTACTCATCACTACTGCAGAGCTTCTCTTACTCATCACGACTGCAGAGCTTCTTACTCATCACTGCTGCAGAGCTTCCCACACACATCACTACTGCAGAGCTTCTCACACTCATCACTGCTGCAGAGCTTCTTACTCATCACTGCTGCAGAGCTTCTCACACTCATCACTACTGCAGAGCTTCTTACTCATCACTGCTGCAGAGCTTCTCACACTCATCACTGCTGCAGAGCTTCTTACTCATCACTGCTGCAGAGCTTCTCACACTCATCACTACTGCAGAGCTTCTCTTACTCATCACTGCTGCAGAGCTTCTCACACTCATCACTGCTGCAGAGCTTCTTACTCATCACTGCTGCAGAGATTCTTACTCATCACTGCTGCAGAGCTTCTCACACTCATCACTACTGCAGAGCTTCTTACTCATCACTGCTGCAGAGCTTCTTACTCATCTCTGCTGCAGAGCTTCTCATACTCCTCACTACTGCAGAGCTTCTCTCATCACTGCTGCAGAGCTTCTATTACTCATCACTGCTGCAAAGCTTCTCACACACATCACTGCTGCAGAGCTTCTCACACTCATCACTGCTGCAGAGCTTCTCTCACTCATCACTGCTGCAGAGCTTCTCTCACTCATCACTGCTGCAGAGCTTCTCTTACTCATCACTACTGCAGAGCTTCTCACACTCATCACTGCTGCAGAGCTTCTCACACTCATCACTGCTGCAGAGCTTCTCTTAATCATCACTACTGCAGAGCTTCTCTCACTCATCACTGCTGCAGAGCTTCTCTGACTCATCACTACTGCAGAGCTTCTCTCACTCATCACTGCTGCAGAGCTTCTCTTACTCATCACTACTGCAGAGCTTCTCACACTCATCACTGCTGCAGAGCTTCTCTTACTCATCACTACTGCAGAGCTTCTCTCATCACTGCTGCAGAGCTTCTCTTACTCATCAGTACTGCAGAGCTTCTCACACTCATCACTGCTGCAGAGCTTCTCACACTCATCACTGCAGCAGAGCATCTCTCACTCATCACTGCTGCAAAGCTTCTCACACTCATCTCTGCTGCAGAGCTTCTCATACTCCTCACTACTGCAGAGCTTCTCTCATCACTGCTGCAGACCTTCTATTACTCATCATCACTGCTGCAGAGCTTCTCTCACTCATCACTGCTGCAGAGCTTCTCTCACTCATCACTGCTGCAGAGCTTCTCTCACTCATCACTGCTGCAGAACTTCTCTTACTCATCACTACTGCAGAGCTTCTCTCATCACTGCTGCAGAGCTTCTCTTACTCATCACTACTGCAGAGCTTCTCACACTCATCACTGCTGCAGAGCTTCTCACACTCATCACTGCTGCAGAGCTTCTCTTACTCATCACTACTGCAGAGCTTCTCTCACTCATCACTGCTGCAGAGCTTCTCTTACTCATCACTACTGCAGAGCTTCTCACACTCATCACTGCTGCAGAGCTTCTCTTACTCATCACTACTGCAGAGCTTCTCTCATCACTGCTGCAGAGCTTCTCTTACTCATCACTACTGCAGAGCTTCTCACACTCATCACTGCTGCAGAGCTTCTCTTAATCATCACTACTGCAAAGCTTCTCACACTCATCTCTGCTGCAGAGCTTCTCATACTCCTCACTACTGCAGAGCTTCTCTCATCACTGCTGCAGAGCTTCTATTACTCATCACTGCTGCAAAGCTTCTCACACACATCACTGCTGCAGAGCTTCTCTCACTCATCACTACTGCAGAGCTTCTCTCACTCATCACTGCTGCAGAGCTTCTCTCACTCATCACTACTGCAGAGCTTCTCTCACTCATCACTGCTGCAGAGCTTCTCTCACTCATCACTGCTGCAGAGCTTCTCTCACTCATCACTGCTGCAGAGCTTCTCTTACTCATCACTACTGCAGAGCTTCTCACACATCACTGCTGCAGAGCTTCTCTTACTCATCACTACTGCAGAGCTTCTCTCATCACTGCTGCAGAGCTTCTCTTACTCATCACTACTGCAGAGCTTCTCACACTCATCACTGCTGCAGAGCTTCTCACACTCATCACTGCAGCAGAGCATCTCTCACTCATCACTGCTGCAAAGCTTCTCACACTCATCTCTGCTGCAGAGCTTCTCACACACATCACTGCTGCAGAGCTTCTCTCACTCATCACTACTGCAGAGCTTCTCTCACTCATCACTGCTGCAGAGCTTCTCTCACTCATCACTGCTGCAGAGCTTCTCTCACTCATCACTACTGCAGAGCTTCTCACACACATCACTGCTGCAGAGCTTCTCTCACTCATCACTACTGCAGAGCTTCTCTCACTCATCACTGCTGCAGAGCTTCTCTCACTCATCACTGCTGCAGAGCTTCTCTTAATCATCACTGCTGCAGAGCTTCTCTTAATCATCACTGCTGCAGAGCTTCTCTTAATCATCACTGCTGCAGAGCTTCTCTTAATCATCACTGCTGCAGAGCTTCTCTTAATCATCACTGCTGCAGAGCTTCTCTTAATCATCACTGCTGCAGAGCTTCTCTTAATCATCACTGCTGCAGAGCTTCTCTTACTCATCACTGCTGCAGAGCTTCTCACATGCAGCGCTCCAGGGTCCTGGTCGTTGCAGTAATGTAATTTTCCTCTAGGGGAGAGTGATATTACGTTTGGAGGCAAAGAAGGACAACTGAATCCAGGTATCACAAACATGCAACACATTTCGCACTCCAGGCCACCAGGGGGAGCTCTGCTCCTATTTATTAGGGCACGCCTCACAGTTAGGTAAAACTGGTTGCCTGGCGAGGAAGTTAGTCGCTGGCTGAGCTTCGCTCAGTTAGTTGGTCCCTGGCAGGGGTGGGAGCCTGTCAGAGGTTGAGACAGAAGGACACGGAGCTGTGCCTGCCCTGAGAGCTGCAGCTTCTAGAAAGAGACACTGAAAGAGAACTGTATTGTAGAGAAGGTGAAGAAGTCATAGCAAAGGAGTGGATATAAGAGGAGTTCTGCCCTACACAGGCTGCCTCCTTCTGAGGCGCAGGATCCCGATAGCCAGAACACCGAGGGAGCAACGATCCTTTATGCCTTGCTCCAGAGACCGGCAGGACAGCTAATTTCATGTTACCTGTCCGCCCCTACACCCAGGAGGCAAGGTGGCACCCCTTAGAAGCTGGGCCATGATAGAGTCCCTGTAAAATGCCTCAAGCCACCGGTCATACGGGTTTGTCCTATCCATCTGGGGGACAGAGAGAGACATAACATCTGTAACATCTTCAACAGTTGTGAGGACCTTATGAGAAGCTTAGCAGTAAGGTACTACAACACCAAGGGGCTAGAGGAAGGCTACTGATTTCTACCTGGACAAGGAGACTCTGGATTTGCCTCCAAACCGGCCGGACTCTGCCTGCCCTGTGATCTGGTGCTCTGGACTGTGGATGCTGAAGCCTTCAGTAAAAGGTAAAGTGACTGCAACCTTGTGTCCTCGTTCTTCACTGCGCCTCACACCATCCACCATCTACACACCGGGAAGCCCTGGGGATATACTTCACCTGTGGGAAGGTATACCATCCAGCTGCCATAACATCACCCCAGCGGACCCCTTAAAGCAGCGTCGGTCACCCTGACCGAATACCACAGGTGACGTCACGAACATTTCCCCTTTAACCCCTTTCTGCCATTAGACGTACTATTGCGTCCATGTGGGGTGGGCTTTACTTCCCAAGGACGCAATAGTACGTCATGTGCGATCGGCAGCGCTCACGGGGGGAGCGCCGCCGATCGCGGCCGGGTGTCAGCTGTTTATCGCAGCTGACATCCGGCACTATGTGCCAGGAGCGGTCACGGACCGCCCCCGGCACATTAACCCCCGGCACACCGCGATCAAAGATGATCGCGATGTGCCGGCGGTACAGGGAAGCACCGCGCAGGGAGGGGGCTCCCTGCGGGCTTCCCTGAGCCCCCCGCAGCAACGCGATGTGATCGCGTTGCTGCGAGGGTCTCACCTCCCTCCCTGCTCCCTCCAGCCCCGGATCCAAGATGGCCGCGGATCCGGGTCCTGCAGGGAGGGAGGTGGCTTCACAGAGCCTGCTCAGAGCAGGCACTGTGAAGCAGCCTGCACTCCTATCAGATCAGTGATCTGACAGAGTGCTGTGCAAACTGTCAGATCACTGATCTGTGATGTCCCCCCCTGGGACAAAGTAAAAAAGTAAAAAAAAAAATTTCAAATGTGTAAAAAAAAATAAAAAAAAATATTCCAAAATAATGAAAAAAAAAAAAAAAATATTATTCCCATAAATACATTTCTTTATCTAAATAAAAAAAACAAAACAATAAAAGTACACATATTTAGTATCGCCGCGTCCGTAACGGCCCGACCTATAAAACTGGCCCACTAGTTAACCCCTTCAGTAAACACCGTAAGAAAAAAAAAAAAAAAACGAGGCAAAAAACAACGCTTGATAATCATACCGCCGAACAAAAAGTGGAATAACACGCGATCAAAAAGACAGATATAACTAACCATGGTACCGCTGAAAACGTCATCTTGTCCCGCAAAAAACGAGCCGCCATACAGCATCATCAGCAAAAAAATAAAAAAGTTATAGTCCTGAGAATAAAGCGATGCAAAAATAATTATTTTTTCTATAAAATAGTTTTTATCGTATAAAAGCGCCAAAACATAAAAAAATGATATAAATGAGGTGTCGCTGTAATCGTACTGACCCGAAGAATAAAACTGCTTCATCAATTTTACCAAACGCGGAACGGTATAAACGCCTCCCCCAAAAGAAATTCATGAATAGCTGGTTTTTGGTCATTCTGCCTCACAAAAATCGGAATAAAAAGCGATCAAAAAATGTCACGTGCCCGAAAATGTTACCAATAAAAACATCAACTCGTCCCGCAAAAACCAAGACCTCACATGACTCTGTGGACCAGAATATAGAAAAATTATAGCTCTCAAAATGTGGTAACGCAAAAAATATTTTTTGCAATAAAAAGCGTCTTTCAGTGTGTGACGGCTGCCAATCATAAAAATCCGCTAAAAAACCCGCTATAAAAGTAAATCAAACCCCCCTTCATCACCCCCTTAGTTAGGGAAAAATTTAAAAAATGTATTTATTTCCATTTTCCCATTAGGGCTAGGGTTAGAGTTAGGGCTAGGGTTAGGGCTAGGGTTAGGGCTAGGGTTAGGGCTAGGGCTAGGGCTAGGGTTAGGGCTAGGGTTAGGGCTAGGGCTAGGGTTAGGGTTAGGGCTAGGGTTAGGGCTAGGGTTAGGGCTAAGGTTAGGGCTAGGGTTAGGGCTAGGGTTAGGGTTAGGGCTAGGGTTAGGGCTAGGGTTAGGGTTAGGGCTAGGGTTAGGGCTAGGGCTAGGGTTAGGGTTAGGGCTAGGGTTAGGGCTAGGGCTACAGTTTGGGTTGGGGCTAAAGTTACAGTTAGGGTTTAGATTACATTTACGGTTGGGAATAGGGTTGGGATTAGGGTTAGGGGTGTGTCAGGGTTAGAGGTGTGGTTAGGGTTACTGTTGGGATTAGGGTTAGGGATGTGTTTGGATTAGGGTTTCAGTTATAATTGGGGGGTTTCCACTGTTTAGGCACATCAGGGGCTCTCCAAACGCGACATGGCGTCTGATCTCAATTCCAGCCAATTCTGCGTTGAAAAAGTAAAACAGTGCTTCTTCCCTTCCGAGCTCTCCCGTGTGCCCAAGCAGGGGTTTACCCCAACATATGGGGTATCAGCGTACTCAGGACAAATAGGACAACAACTTTTGGGGTCCAATTTCTCCTGCTACCCTTGGGAAAATACAAAACTCGGGGCTAAAACATATTTTTTGTGGGAAAAAAAAGATTTTTTATTTTCACGGCTCTGCGTTATAAACTGTAGTGAAACACTTGGGGGTTCAAAGTTCTCACAACACATCTAGATTAGTTCCCTGGGGGGTATAGTTTCCAATATGGGGTCACTTGTGGGGGGTTTCTACTGTTTAGGTACATTAGGGGTTCTGCAAATGCAATGTGACGTCTGCAGACCATTCCATCTAAGTCTGCATTCCAAATGGCGCTCCTTCCCTTCCGAGCTCTGCCATGCGCTCAAACGTTGGTTTCCCCCAACATACGGGGTATCAGCTTACTCAGGACAAATTGGACAACAACTTTTGGGGTCGAATTTCTCCTCTTACCCTCGGGAAAATACAAAACTGGGGGCTAAAAAATAATTTTGGGGGGAAAGATTTTTTTTTTTAATTTTCACGGCTCTGCGTTACAAACTGTAGTGAAACACTTGGGGGTTCAAAGCTATCACAACACATCTAGATGAGTTCCTTAGGGGGTCTAGTTTCCAAAATGGTGTCACTTGTGGGAGGTTTCTACTGTTTAGGTACATTAGGGGCTCTGCAAATGCAATGTGACACCTGCAGACCATTCCATCTAAGTCCTCATTCCAAATGGAGCTCCTTCCCTTCCGAGCCCTCCCATGCGCCCAAACAGTGGTTCCCCCCCACATATGGGGTATCAGCGCACTCAGGACAAATTGGACAACAAATTGTGGGGTCGAATTTCTCCTTTTACCCTCGGAAAAATACAAAACTGGGGGCTAAAAAATAATTTTTGTGGGAAAAAATTTTTGTTTTATTTTTACGGCTCTCCATTATAAACTTCTGTGAAGCCCTTGGTGGGTCAAAGCGCTCAGCACACATCTAGATAAGTTCCTAAGGGGGTCTACTTTCCAAAATGGTGTCACTTGTGGGGGGTTTCTACTGTTTAGGTACATTAGGGGCTCTGCAAACGCAATGTGACACCTGCAGACCATTCCATCTAAGTCTGCATTCAAATGGCACTCCTTCCCTTCTGAGCCCTCCCATGTGCCCAAACAGTGGTTCCCCCCACATATGGTGTATCATCGCACTCAGGACAAATTGGGCAACAAATTTTGGGGTCCAATTTCTCCTGTTACCCTCAGGAAAATACAAAACTGGGGGCTAAAAAAATAATTTTTGTGGGAAAAAAATTTTGTTTTATTTTTACGGCTCTGCATTATAAACTTCTGTGAAGCACTTGGTGGGTCAAAGTGCTCACCACACCTCTAGATAAGTTCCTTAGGGGGTCTACTTTCCAAAATGGTGTCATTTGTGGGGGGTTTCAATGTTTAGGCACATCAGTGGCTCTTCAAACGCAACATGGCGTCCCATCTCAATTCCTGTCAATTTTGCTTTGAAAAGTCAAACGGCGCTCCTTCCCTTCCGAGCTCTCCCATCCACCCAAACAGTGGTTTACCCCCACATATGGGGTATCCGCGTACTCAGGACAAATTGTACAACAACTTTTGGGGTCCAATTTCTTCTCTTACCCTTGGGAAAATAAAAAATTGGGGGCAAAAAGATAATTTTTGTGAAAAAATATGATTTTTTATTTTTACGGTTCTACATTATAAACTTCTGTGAAGCACTTGGTGGGTCAAAGTGCTCACCACACCTCTAGATAAGTTCCTTAGGGGGTCTACTTTCCAAAATGGTGTCACTTGTGGGGGGTTTCAATGTTTAGGCACATCAGTGGCTCTTCAAACGCAACATGATGTCCCATCTCAATTGCTGTCAATTTTGCATTGAAAAGTCAAACGGCGCTCCTTCCCTTCCGAGCTCTCCCATCCGCCCAAACAGTGGTTTACCCCCACATATGGGCTATCAGCGTACTCAGGACAAATTGTACAACAACTTTTGGGGTCCAATTTCTTCTCTTACCCTTGGGAAAATAAAAAATTGGGGGCGAAAAGATAATTTTTGTGAAAAAATATGATTTTTTATTTTTACGGTTCTACATTATAAACTTCTGTGAAGCACTTGTTGGGTCAAAGTGCTCACCACACCTCTAGATAAGTTCCTTAGGGGGTCTACTTTCCAAAATGGTGTCACTTGTGGGGGGTTTCAATGTTTAGCCACATCAGGGGCTCTCCAAACGAAACATGGCGTCCCATCTCAATTCCAGTCAATTTTGCATTGAAAAGTCAAATGGCACTCCTTCGCTTCCGAGCTCTGCCATGCGCCCAAACAGTGGTTTACCCCCACATGTGGGGTATTGGCATACTCAGGACAAATTGTACAACAATGTTTGGGGTCCATTTTCTCCTGTTACCCTTGGTAAAATAAAACAAATTGGAGCTGAATTACATTTTTTGTGAAAAAAAGTTAAATGTTCATTTTTATTTAAACATTCAAAAAATTCCTGTGAAGCACCAGAAGGGTTAATAAACTTCTTGAATATGGTTTTGAGCACCTTGAGGGGTGTAGTTTTTAGAATGGTGTCACACTTGGGTATTTTCTATCATATAGACCCCTCAAAATGACTTCAAATGAGATGTGGTCCCTAAAATAAAATGGTGTTGTAGATATGAGAAATTGCTGGTCAACTTTTAACCCTTATAACTCCCTAACAAAAAAAAATTTTGGTTCCAAAATTGTGCTGATGTAAAGTAGACATGTGGGAAATGTTACTTATTAAGTATTTTGTGTGACATATCTCTGTGATTTAATTGCATAAAAATTCAAAGTTGGAAAATTGCGAAATTTTCATAATTTTCGCCAAATTTCCGTTTTTTTCACAAATAAACGCAGGTACTATCAAATAATTTTTACCATTGTCATGAAGTACAATATGTCACGAGAAAACAATGTCAGAATCACCAGGATCCATTGAAGCGTTCCAGAGTTATAACCTCATAAAGGGACAGTGGTCAGAATTGTAAAAATTGGCCCGGTCATTAACGTGCAAACCACCCTTGGGGGTAAAGGGGTTAAAGACCTTTCCCTTTTACACGGACGTCCCGGGCCTCGGACCGGGTCAGCAACCGTGACATCCCCCTGTGAACCGAAGGACCCGATACCGAGCACCCCACGGCCCTGAGGGGGCGTTCCACACACACATCACTGCTGCAGAGCTTCTCTCACTCATCACTGCTGCAGAGCTTCTCACACTCATCACTGCTGCAGAGCTTCTCACACTCATCACTGCTGCAGAGCTTCTCACGCTCATCACTGCTGCAGAGCTTCTCACACACATCACTACTGCAGAGCTTCTCACGCTCATCACTGCTGCAGAGCTTCTCACACTCATCACTACTGCAGAGCTTCTCCCACTCATCACTGCTGCAGAGCTTCTCTTACTCATCACTACTGCAGAGCTTCTCTTACTCATCACTACTGCAGAGCTTCTTACTCATCACTGCTGCAGAGCTTCTCCCACTCATCACTACTGCAGAGCTTCTCCCACTCATCACTGCTGCAGAGCTTCTCTCACTCATCACTGCTGCAGAGCTTCTCACACACATCACTGCTGCAGAGCTTCTCTCACTCATCACTGCTGCAGAGCTTCTCACGCTCATCCCTGCTGCAGAGCTTCTCGCACACATCACTACTGCAGAGCTTCTCACGCTCATCACTGCTGCAGAGCTTCTCACACTCATCACTGCTGCAGAGCTTCTCACACTCATCACTACTGCAGAGCTTCTCCCACTCATCACTGCTGCAGAGCTCCTCTTACTCATCACTCCTGCAGAGCTTCTCACACTCATCACTGCTGCAGAGCTTCTCTCACTCATCACTGCTGCAGAGCTTCTCTTACTCATCACTCCTGCAGAGCTTCTCCCACTCATCACTGCTGCAGAGCTTCTCTTACTCATCACTCCTGCAGAGCTTCTCACACTCATCACTGCTGCAGAGCTTCTCTCACTCATCACTGCTGCAGAGCTTCTCTTACTCATCACTGCTGCAGAGCTTCTCTTACTCATCACTACTGCAGAGCTTCTCTTACTCATCACTACTGCAGAGCTTCTTACTCATCACTGCTGCAGAGCTTCTCACACTCATCACTGCTGCAGAGCTTCTTACTCATCACTGCTGCAGAGCTTCTTACTCATCACTGCTGCAGAGCTTCTCACACTCATCACTGCTGCAGAGCTTCTTACTCATCACTGCTGCAGAGCTTCTTACTCATCACTGCTGCAGAGCGTCTCACACTCATCACTACTGCAGAGCTTCTTACTCATCACTGCTGCAGAGCTTCTCTTACTCATCACTACTGCAGAGCTTCTCTTACTCATCACTGCTGCAGAGCTTCTTACTCATCACTGCTGCAGAGCTTCTCACACTCATCACTACTGCAGAGCTTCTTACTCATCACTGCTGCAGAGCTTCTCACACTCATCACTGCTGCAGAGCTTCTTACTCATCACTGCTGCAGAGCTTCTCACACTCATCACTACTGCAGAGCTTCTTACTCATCACTGCTGCAGAGCTTCTTACTCATCACTACTGCAGAGCTTCTCTTACTCATCACTGCTGCAGAGCTTCTTACTCATCACTGCTGCAGAGTTTCTCACACTCATCACTGCTGCAGAGCTTCTTACTCATCACTGCTGCAGAGCTTCTCACACTCATCACTACTGCAGAGCTTCTTACTCATCACTGCTGCAGAGCTTCTTACTCATCACTGCTGCAGAGCTTCTCACACTCATCACTACTGCAGAGCTTCTTACTCATCACTGCTGCAGAGCTTCTTACTCATCACTACTGCAGAGCTTCTCTTACTCATCACTGCTGCAGAGCTTCTTACTCATCACTGCTGCAGAGCTTCTCTTACTCATCACTGCTGCAGAGCTTCTCACACTCATCACTGCTGCAGAGCTTCTTACTCATCACTGCTGCAGAGCTTCTTACTCATCACTGCTGCAGAGCTTCTCACACTCATCACTACTGCAGAGCTTCTTACTCATCACTGCTGCAGAGCTTCTTACTCATCACTGCTGCAGAGCTTCTCACACTCATCACTGCTGCAGAGCTTCTCTCACTCATCACTACTGCAGAGGTTCTCTTACTCATCACTGCTGCAGAGCTTCTCACACTCATCACTGCTGCAGAGCTTCTTACTCATCACTGCTGCAGAGCTTCTCACACTCAGCACTACTGCAGAGCTTCTTACTCATCACTGCTGCAGAGCTTCTTACTCATCACTGCTGCAGAGCTTCTCACACTCATCACTACTGCAGAGCTTCTTACTCATCACTGCTGCAGAGCTTCTTACTCATCACTACTGCAGAGCTTCTCTTACTCATCACTGCTGCAGAGCTTCTTACTCATCACTGCTGCAGAGCTTCTCACACTCATCACTGCTGCAGAGCTTCTTACTCATCACTGCTGCAGAGCTTCTCTTACTCATCACTGCTGCAGAGCTTCTCACACTCATCACTGCTGCAGAGCTTCTCACACTCATCACTGCTGCAGAGCTTCTTACTCATCACTGCTGCAGAGCTTCTTACTCATCACTGCTGCAGAGCTTCTCACACTCATCACTACTGCAGAGCTTCTTACTCATCACTGCTGCAGAGCTTCTTACTCATCACTGCTGCAGAGCTTCTCACACTCATCACTACTGCAGAGGTTCTCTTACTCATCACTGCTGCAGAGCTTCTCACACTCATCACTGCTGCAGAGCTTCTTACTCATCACTGCTGCAGAGCTTCTTACTCATCACTGCTGCAGAGCTTCTCACACTCATCACTACTGCAGAGGTTCTCTTACTCATCACTGCTGCAGAGCTTCTTACTCATCACTACTGCAGAGCTTCTCACACTCATCACTACTGCAGAGCTTCTTACTCATCACTGCTGCAGAGCTTCTTACTCATCACTGCTGCAGAGCTTCTTACTCATCACTGCTGCAGAGCTTCTCTCACTCATCACTACTGCAGAGGTTCTCTTACTCATCACTGCTGCAGAGCTTCTCACACTCATCACTGCTGCAGAGCTTCTTACTCATCACTGCTGCAGAGCTTCTCACACTCAGCACTACTGCAGAGCTTCTCTCACTCATCACTACTGCAGAGGTTCTCTTACTCATCACTGCTGCAGAGCTTCTTACTCATCACTGCTGCAGAGCTTCTTACTCATCACTGCTGCAGAGCTTCTCTCACTCATCACTACTGCAGAGGTTCTCTTACTCATCACTGCTGCAGAGCTTCTCACACTCATCACTGCTGCAGAGCTTCTCACACTCATCACTACTGCAGAGCTTCTCTCACTCATCACTACTGCAGAGGTTCTCTTACTCATCACTGCCGTTGAGTTTCTCACACTCATCAGGGTTGCAGATCTTCTCACAATCATCACTGCTGCAGAGCTTCTTACAAATATCAATGCTGCAGAATTTCTCACAAGTATCATGGTTCCAGAGCTTCTTACTCATCAGTGCTACAGAGCTTCTCACACTTGTAAGGATGGAAGACTGTGCTGCAGCATTCTTAACCCTGAAGACACCAATCTCATTGTGTGTGAATAATGCCTCATGTCTTTGTATATATAGTGTCAGGTGAATTGTGTTCTTTGTATAGTAATGCCTAATGTATAGTAGAGTATAATGTGTTATAGGTAGTGTTAGTAATATATAGTGTAAGGCATAGTATATAAGATAGGTAGTGTAGGGATGTAGATTGTTGACTGTAGTTTAGGTTGTGTCATTAGAGTAAGGTACAATTAATGTTCGGGACAAGCCTATAGTGGGAGGGGATTAGTGTTAGAGCAAGTGCCTGCTTCCTATAGTTATGGAGCTGGAGTATAGAGTGTAACGTGAACTCTTCTGCTGTTGGGGTGATCCACAGTAAGAGAAGACTTCAGGCCAAGAATAGAGAGATCCTAAAGAAGAGGTAACTGATTAGTCACTGTGGCCTTCCAGAGGAGGCATCTGTGGATAGGATGCTGAGTTAGAAACCCCCAAGCTTGCAACACGAAAGGTAACAGACCTAAACAGAACTGAGTTCATGGTACTAGTAGGAGTCCCGAGCGGTAGATCCAGGGCACCAGTATTGGAAGAAATAGGACATGGAACCGCTGAACGAGTAGAGTCTCACTGATCAGGACTGTGGCATTGAAGTTGGGTTATAGCGACGTAGGATGAAACACTGTGCCTCACTATCCCTGGAGTAGCACTACAAAGGAAGGATACAGTGTGAGGGAGAATGCTCTGTGCCGTACAGGAAACTTCCATAAGACTCTATGTTTGAACAACGGTCTACTTTATTGGACTGTAGAAGCTATGGTCCTGGCCAGCCCACACCAATGGCTACAGTCCAGGGCTAGACTGGCCATCTGGCAATTCTGGCAAATGCCAGAAGGGCCTGTTTGGTCATGGGCTGCCTTGTCTGCTATGTTGTTAAAATCTGTGTACTCAAGATACCCATACTGTTAAGAGTTGTGATGGAGCACAGAATTGCTGACTCCGTCACTTACCCCAGCAGGTAACAGGAAATATTAGACATTTTAGAAATATATCACATCTGGTTCATGGGGACAGGTACAACATGGGCCTGTGTGATTTCAAATGCCAGGACTGAATTTCATCCCCAGTCCGCTCCTGAATACACGCAGCCGTCAGGGGCGTGATGCCCATTCAGCACAAGTCCACACACCAAGACCCACACTTTCACGTAGAGCATAGGCGCCTAAAAGGAGACGGGTACCTCTCCCGCTGCTACTGCATGGCGCCACTCTACACACTGCTCACTGCTGCAGAGCTTCTCAAGCCTATTACAAGCCACAGAGCATTTGTGCCCACCTAAAAAAGAAGGACACTGCCGGAACAGAGGCCAGAAGGAGCATAAAGTGACTCCACCTGCCTCATCATGCTGAATGCCTCCATCATGGGGTTCAGTCTGAATCTTGTTTTTATGGCTTCAGCCAGAAGCCCCAACAGATATCCAACATGTGGCAGAAATGTATCGCGGCCTCTGTCCTGATATACAGTCACAAAACCCATCCTAGAATGTCAGTAAGGCAAATCACAAGAGGAAATGCTGAGGAAGTGTGTGACACCAGTACACGTCTACTGTCATTTTTTGAGAGTCTGCCTAGCTGCACAGTTATGTAACCGGTTGTAATTACTGGGTTGTATGGACAATGCCATGAAGAGGCCTTCATTGGGGCCATCATACCGGTCCTACTCCCAGGATTATGGTGTGCGGTGACATAATGTACAGTAGTCCGACCCCTCTAGTCATCATTCCAGGCACACTATAACAGCTCGGCGTTACATTGGTTTGATTATAGAACCAGTAGTGCGGCCATTTCTCAATCAAAGATCACATGTTGCTTGTGCTACTTTGAGCAGCCTGCGTGGCCTAAGCTTACTCTCATGGCCAGCAGTGTTTACAGACTTGTCTCCCATTGAGCGCATGTAGGACGTCATTGGTCGGCAATTGCAAAGTGAGCTGCCAGCAGCGGATCTTGATGATTTCCCAAGTGCCTTCAGCGCAGCAGAACATTTCTCAGACAACCATTAATAACCTCACTGATAGCAGCCACGTCTGCAATTGTGGGGATTTCTGCATGTGGTGCTCATACTCAATACTGAATAAATCAAGATGTTTTAATCATTTTATTTCCATTTTTTTATCATTTCCATATTACGGTACTTGCATGTCTATCCATTCTGTTATTTCCAGAATTCCACGACTTTTACTTCTTGGTGTTAAGCTTTCATAGCTGGACCAACTGCAGCAGTATTTGAAGTTTGCCAGATATCAATCTCCATGAGTCTTGGAAACATGTTTCCTGTATGATAGAAATATAAAACAGAAGGATCGATTTTTGCTCTTTTTCTACCTGGTCAGTGACCTTAGTTGGTGCTTAGTAATTTTAGTCCCATTTACTAAACCTCCTGAAAGGCCTTGGAGCGAAAGAAACCAAGATGAGAAAAAGAATGATTTACAACCCGCTAATATCAGACCCCTCACATCATTTTGGAGCTTGACCTGACCTGAAATATTCCGGTGCTATGGGCATAGCTATGGGGTGTGAGGAGGCTTTAATTTCAATCAGATCCCAAACTTTGAAGGGGAAACACTTATCCTATACTTAGAGGAAAAGCAAATTATACGCAAGAAGTCCAAAAAGTGCAATGTTGTTTCATACTGTTTATTCAAGGTCAAATTGAATAAATTGGTCAAATTAACACCAGCTAGTCTTAGGATGATGCCCTTTGTATTACTTTCTGTTGACACCCTTCACCCCATATAGCATACTGTCATACTTTGTGATAAAACACCAGAAAGCGTCCAACGACTAAAAACAATGGCCGCCATTCATCATTTGTGTTTTTTTATAGTCTTTTTTTTTTAATTTGTGCTTTCTGCTGACGATTTTTTTGCGCCAAATGTAAAACGACACACGCAATCCATGAATTTTGGCAAAGCCAAAAATTGTCTTTCAATTCTGCCGTCAACCTTTTTGCAATTTATTAGTGTAAAAAAAAGACGCATGTTTTACAAAATCTCACTAAAAAGGACTTTTAAACTGGCGCACACGTAAAATAATTTCACGGTGAAACTAGAGATGATCTGCGCCAAATTTTGAATGAATCAGTTGCATTTGATGAATGCGTTTAAAACATCAAGAAAAAGCCACATTAAAGTAAAAATCTGAAAACTAACTAAACCACAAAAGGAAACTTGGAAAAAAAAAGGAACAAATTGATGAATTTATCACAAATCACAAATTGAGAGGTATTCATGCTGGAAAAACCGGCGGAAATACAATAAGGAATAGGACCCAATGTGTCCAAACAACAATGTTTTGGCTAAATAATACTTACATACAGTTGTCAAAAACAATACTACTAGACATGTAATATATTGTACAGAGTATAAATAGGAATGCCACAGAGATGTAATGTTAACACAATCATCAGGGGCGTAGCGACTGCAGTCGCAGAGGTCAAGAACTGGTTCGTGTGGGTGGGGACCTCCCGTCGCCAGCGCAAACTTCAACTGGATGTGCATCCTCGAATGCACATTCAGCTTAAAGGGAACCTGTCACCAGTAATATTGCTGTTAACATGCAGATATGGAGTTAGTCTGCAGGTTAACCGCGTTATGATGCTGTCCAGCGCCTGCACTCAGCCGATTGATCTTTATCCCCCGGCCAGCATTCAGTATTCAGTCATGGGGGCGGCACCGGTTCAGACACCGCTTTTGCAGCTGTCGTCGTGCCCCCGACCCTGACTGACACTGGCTCAACATTGGGTCCGGCTGTCAGTCAAGGTTGGTGGCACGGTTACAGGTTCCCTTTAAGTGTATTGTGGCCCAGAGTCCCGTCGGAACTGTGCGTGGCAATACACGCTGCCAACCAATCAGAGGCCAGCCGCTGACATCAGCGTTCACATGACTGGGGGTGCATGGCAGTGATGTCATGTGCTACTGTCGCTTGCGCCCTGCAATCAGCTGTTGCCATCAGAAGAGGCCGCTGTGCGGTGGGGGAGCGCAGGGAAGGTGAGTAGAATTGTTCATTTTCTTCCATGCATTAAACAACAGCGGCACAATGGCGGACACACCGGCAAACAAATACGGTAGAGGGCCCCTGTGCAAGAACAATATATGGGCCTTTTGCAGTTCAGTAGCTCACTGTGCACAATTCAACCTGCTTTGGAGGTAGAAGTGGCCCCCTTACCTCTTGGGCCCCTGTGTGATCACGCAGGTTGCTCCAGTGATAAATCTGAGTAAGGTCGCAGTCACACATGCGAGAAACACGTCCGTGTCTCGCATGTGAAAAGCAAGCTCTGGCGCTGGCACTTGGGAGCGGAGCGTGAGGCTCCATGTGTTGCTATGCGGCCGCGCGCTCCGCTCTGGAGTGCCGCCGCCAGAGCTTGCTTTTCACATGCGAGACACGGACGTGTTTCTCGCATGTGTGACTCCGGCCTCAACCAGATTTACTAAAGACAAAGACAAGATGTAAAATAATATAGGATATGTACACAGCTTTGAATAAGCTTGACCTAATATAATATATAACAGGTAAAGAAAACGGACTGGAGTAGTCATTACAATGCTGATGTATTATGGCGCAGCGACTACTGGAAGTAGTGATAGAGGAAAAACATCGCCATCTGTAGGCAACTGTGAATGTACACAGGGATTCAGCGAGTAAAAAGAGGAGCAGTTTGCTCAGAGCAACCGATTAGGTCACTTCAGTTCCTCAACCTGTCCTTAAAAATCAGAGCAGTAATTTGATTCTTAGCTATGGGCAATTATTTCCCCCATTGTCTGCAATGTGCTTCATAGAAGCCCTCAGACGCCATCATTGTTCTTGCTCCGGATTACAAATGTATCCTGGCATTCCGCACGTACCATAACTATGTGCCAGTATGAAGTGTGGAGTTATAGATGTCCGTAAATGCTGCTCTGCCAGTGCCGGTGTGTTCCTGGCGATGACTTTCTGCCTTCTACGTCACCATGTTGGCTCCATGATCTTCGTTTACACTCCTGGTGTGTCTGTTTGCTATATTAGATGAGTCCTTACTTTATTTAGTTTACTAACTTATATAGCTCCATCATATTCCGCAGCGCTTTACAGATATCCTCATCGCTGTCCCCATTGGGGCTCACAATCTTTGGAGTGTGGGAAGAAACCGGAGAACCAGAAGAAAACCCACACAAACAGGGGGAGAACATACAGACTTGCCAACACAATGTCCTTTGCCCAAATACATCAATGTGTTTTCTTGATTTTCTCCTGTGCAAGAAAAGTTACGTTAAATTAAAACGTAGTTTGAGACACTTTAAGTTGCTTGTTTCTATGTCCCTAGAAAAAAAAATTGGATTTTTTACAGTTTAGGAACAAAAAGGGACAGAAATTTCCCAAAGTTACTACGTCAGTGTCTTTTTAGGAGCAAGAGACCTTTTTTCCTCCCCTTCTTCCCAGACCCATAACTTTTTTAGATTTCCTTCGATATAGCCGTATGAAGGCTTATTTTTTGAGGGACGAGTTGTACTTTTGAATGGCACCATTGATATTACCATATAGTGTATGGAAAAAATTCCAAGTGCGTTGAAACTGCAGAAAAAAAAACGCAATTCAATAATTGTTTTTTGGGTATTTTATTTACAATATTCACATTATAATAAAATTGATCTGTCTATATGATTCTCCAGGTAAGTACGAGTATGCAGATGCTAAACATGTATAGTTTTTTATTTTATTTAAGTGATGAAATAAAAATTGGCAATATGTATGAGAAAAATGTTTAGCGTTTGTTGTCATCTTCCAAGAACCGTAGCGTTTTCATTTCCAGGATCTGGGGCTGAGTGAGGGCTTATTTTTTGCTCCCTGAGCTGACGTTTTTATTAACCCCTTTACCCCCAAGGGTGGTTTGCACGTTAATGACCAGGCCAATTTTTACAATTCTGACCACTGTCCCTTTATGAGGTTATAACTCCGAAACGCTTCAACGGATCCTGGTGATTCTGACATTGTTTTCTCGTGACATATTGTACTTCATGATAGTGGTAAAATTTCTTTGATAGTACCTGCGTTTATTTGTGAAAAAAACGGAAATTTGGCGAAAATTTTGAAAATTTCGCAATTTTCAAACTTTGAATTTTTATGCAATTAAATCACAGAGATATGTCACACAAAATACTTAATAAGTAACATTTCCCACATGTCTCCTTTACATCAGCATAATTTTGGAACCAATTTTTTTTTTTGTTAGGGAGTTATAAGGGTTAAAAGTTGACCAGCAATTTCTCATTTTTACAACACCATTTTTTTTTAGGGACCACGTCTCATTTGAAGTCATTTTGAGGGGTCTATATGATAGAAAATGCCCAAGTGTGACACCATTCTAAAAACTGCACCCCTCAAGGTACTCAAAACCACATTCAAGAAGTTTATTAACCCTTCAGGTGTTTAATAGGAATTTTTGGAATGTTTAAATAAAAATGAACATTTAACTTTTTTACACAAAAAATTTACTTCAGCTCCAATTTGTTTTATTTTACCAAGGGTAACAGGAGAAATTGGACCCAAAAAGTTGTTGTCCAATTTGTCCTGAGTACGCTGATACCCCATATGTGGCAGTAAACCACTGTTTGGGCGCATGGGAGAGCTCGGAAGGGAAGGAGCGCAGTTTGACTTTTCAATGCAAAATTGACAGAAATTGAGATGGGACGCCATGTTGCGTTTGGAGAGCCACTGATGTGCCTAAACATTGAAACCCCCCACAAGTGACACCATTTTGGAAAGTAGACCCCCTAAGGAACTTATCTAGAGGTGTGGTGAGCACTTTGACCCACCAAGTGCTTCACAGAAGTTTATAATGCAGAACCGTAAAAATAAAAAATCATATTTTTTCACAAAAATTATATTTTTGCCCCCAATTTTTTATTTTTCCAAGGGTAAGAGAAGAAATTGGACCTCAAAAGTTGTTGTCCAATTTGTCCTGAGTACGCTGATACCCCATATGTGGCAGTAAACCACTGTTTGGGCGCATGGGAGAGCTCGGAAGGGAAGGAGCGCAGTTTGACTTTTCAATGCAAAATTGACAGAAATTGAGATGGGACGCCATGTTGCGTTTGGAGAGCCACTGATGTGCCTAAACATTGAAACCCCCCACAAGTGACACCATTTTGGAAAGTAGACCCCCTAAGGAACTTATCTAGAGGTGTGGTGAGCACTTTGACCCACCAAGTGCTTCACAGAAGTTTATAATGCAGAACCGTAAAAATAAAAAATCATATTTTTTCACAAAAATTATATTTTTGCCCCCAATTTTTTATTTTTCCAAGGGTAAGAGAAGAAATTGGACCTCAAAAGTTGTTGTCCAATTTGTCCCGAGTACGCTGATACCCCATATGTGGCAGTAAACCACTGTTTGGGCGCATGGGAGAGCTCGGAAGGGAAGGAGCGCCGTTTGACTTTTCAATGCAAAATTGACAGGAATTGAGATGGGACGCCATGTTGCGTTTGGAGAGCCACTGATGTGCCTAAACATTGAAACCCCCCACAAGTGACACCATTTTGGAAAGTAGACCCCCTAAGGAACTTATCTGGATGTGTGGTGAGCACTTTGACCCACCAAGGGCTTCACAGAAGTTTATAATGCAGAGCCATAAAAATAACACAATTTTTTTCCCACAAAAATTATTTTTTAGCCCCCAGTTTTGTATTTTCCCTAGGGTAACAGGAGAAATTGGACCCCAAAAGTTGTTGTCCAATTTGTCCTGAGTACGCTGATACCCCATATGTGGGGGGGAACCACCGTTTGGGCGCATGGGAGGGTTCGGAAGGGAAGGAGCGCCATTTGGAATGCAGACTTAGATGGAATGGTCTGCAGGCGTCACATTGCGTTTGCAGAGCCCCTAATGTACCTAAACAGTAGAAACCCCCCACAAGTGACACCATTTTGGAAAGTAGACCCCCTAAGGAACTCATCTTGATGTGTTGTGAGAGCTTTGAACCCCCAAGTATTTCACTACAGTTTATAACGCAGAGCCATGCAAATAAAAAATATTTTTTTTTCCACAAAAATTATATTTTAGCCCCCAGTTTTGTATTTTTCCAAGGTTAGCAGGAGAAATTGGACCCTAAATGTTGTTGTCCAATTTGTCCTGAGTACGCTGATACCCGATATGTGGGGGGGAACCACTGTTTGGGCGCATGGGAGGGCTCGGAAGGGAAGGAGCATCATTTGGAATGCAGACTTAGATGGATTGGTCTGCAGGCGTCACATTGCGTTTGCAGAGCCCCTAATGTACCTAAACAGTAGAAACCCCCCACAAGTGACCCCATATTGGAAACTAGACCCCTCAATGAACTTATGTAGATGTGTTGTGAGAACTTTGAACCCCCAAGTGTTTCACTACAGTTTATAACGCAGAGCCGTGAAAATAAAAAATCTTTTTGTTTTCCCACAAAAATTATTTTTTAGCCCCCAGTTTTGTATTTTCCCAAGGGTAACAGGAGAAATTGGTCCACAAAAGTTGTTGTCCAATTTGTCCTGAGTACGCTGATACCCCATATGTTGGGGTAAACCCCTGTTTGGGCACACAGGAGAGCTCAGAAGGGAAGGAGCACTGTTTTACTTTTTCAACGCAGAATTGGCTGGAATTGAGATCGGACGCCATGTCGTGTTTGGAGAGCCCCTGATGTGCCGAAACAGTGGAAACCCCCCAATTATAACTGAAACCCTAATCTAAACACACCCCTAACCCTAATTCCAACGGTAACCCTAACCACACCTCTAACCCTGACACACCCCTAACCCTAATCCCAACCCTATTCCCAACTGTAAATGTAATCTAAACCCTAACCCTAACTTTAGCCCCAACCCTAACTGTAGCCCCAACCCTAACCCTAGCCCTAACCCTAGCCCTAACCCTAGCCCTAACCCTAACCCTAGCCCTAACCCTAGCCCTAACCCTAGCCCTAACCCTAACCCTAGCCCTAACCCTAGCCCTAACCCTAGCCCTAACCCTAACCCTAACCCTAGCCCTAACCCTAGCCCTAACCCTAACCCTAGCCCTAGCCCTAACCCTAGCCCTAGCCCTAACCCTAGCCCTAACCCTAGCCCTAACCCTAGCCCTAGCCCTAACCCTAGCCCTAACCCTAGCCCTAATGGGAAAATGGAAATAAATACATTTTTTTTTATTTTTCCCTAACTAAGGGGGTGATGAAGGGGGGTTTGATTTACTTTTATAGCGAGTTTTTTAGCGGATTTTTATGATTGGCAGCCGTCACACACTGAAAGACCCTTTTTATTGCAAAAAATATTTTTTGCAATACCACATTTTGAGAGCTATAATTTTTCCATATTTTGGTCCACAGAGTCATGTGAGGTCTTGTTTTTTGCGGGACGAGTTGACGTTTTTATTGAAAACATTTTTGGGCACGTGACATTTTTTTATCGCTTTTTATTCCGATTTTTGTGAGGAAGAATGACCAAAAGCCAGCTATTCATGAATTTCTATTGGGGGAGGCGTTTATACCGTTCCGCGTTTGGTAAAATTGATAAATCAGTTTTATTCTTCGGGTCAGTACGATTACAGCGATACCTCATTTATATCATTTTTTTATGGTTTGGTGCTTTTATACGATAAAAACTATTTTACAGAAAAAATAATTATTTTTGCATCGCTTTATTCTCAGGACTATAACTTTTTTATTTTTTTGCTGATGATGCTGTATGGCGGCTCTTTTTTTGCGGGACAATATGACGCTTTCAGCGGTACCATGGTTATTTATATCTGTCCTTTTGATCGCGTGTTATTCCACTTTTTGTTCGGCGGTATGATAAAGCGTTGTTTTTTGCCTCGTTTTTTTTTTTTTTTTCTTACGGTGTTTACTGAAGGGGTTAACTAGTGGGACAGTTTTATAGGTCGGGTCGTTACGGACGCGGCGATACTAAATATGTGTACTTTTATTGTTTTTTTTTTATTATTTAGATGAAGAAATGTATTTATGGGAATAATATTTTTTTTTTTTTTTTCATTATTTTGGAATATTTTTTTTTATTTTTTTTACACATTTGGAAAAATTTTTTTTTACTTTTTTACTTTGTCCCAGGGGGGGACATCACAGATCAGTGATCTGACAGTTTGCACAGCACTCTGTCAGATCACTGATCTGACATGCAGCGCTGCAGCCTTCACAGTGCCTGCTCTAAGCAGGCTTCTGTGAAGCCACCTCCCTCCCTGCAGGACCCGGATCCGCGGCCATCTTGGATCCGGGGCTCGAGCAGGGAGGGAGGTGAGGAGACCCTCGCAGCAACGCGATCACATCGCGTTGCTGCGGGGGGCTCAGGGAAGCCCGCAGGGAGCCCCCTCCCTGCGCGGTGCTTCCCTGCACCGCCGGCACATCGCGATCATCTTTGATCGCGGTGTGCCAGGGGTTAATGTGCCGGGGGCGGTCCGTGACCGCTCCTGGCACATAGTGCCGGATGTCAGCTGCGATAAGCAGCTGACACCCGGCCGCGATCGGCCGCGCTCCCCCCGTGAGCGCGGCCGATCGGCTATGACGTACTATCCCGTCCAGGGTCAGATAAGCCCAGGGCACCTCGACGGGATAGTACGTCTAAGGTCACAGAGGGGTTAATATCATTTTGGGACAGATAGAATGTTTTGATCGTCTCTTGTTGCGTCGGCCAAAAAAATGTAACTCTGGTGATTTGATTTTTTTTTCTCATTATGCCGTTTACTAATCAAACTAATTTACTTTATATTTTCATATATTGGACATTTCTGAACGTAGTGATAACAAATGTGTATTTTTTATTGTTTTATTTTTAATGGGGCAAAAGGGGGTGATTTGAATTTTTGTGTTTTTTATTTTTTTGTTTTTTCATATTTTTAATTTTTTTTTTATTTTTAGTTTCCTTAAGACACGTGAAGGTTCTTACAGCACTGGAGAACATGCAGTTCAGTCCAGCTGGGCAACCATCCCGCTGGGCCGACCGTCAATCAATCAGCAGCACACGATGCCCTGACAAGCATGAATCTGGAAGGCAGGGAAGCGGTGCGCTCCTAAATTGCAATGTTGAGACAACCTCTATGAGGCAATCCTCCAGCCGGCAACAAACCGATCGATGACAAGACAGTCTACATTTTATCTACACAACAGTCTGGACATACAAAGGAAAACCCCAACAGCGTTCCCCACGATCTGCCTGAAGGAATGTTTGGTAGCCCCAGAGGTAATATGCCTGAGCCCACGGTACAATGGTCTACACCTAGGAAACCCCAAAAGTGAACCGCGCCGGAGACCTGATCACTAATTTCAAGAGTGACACACAACACCTGGCATTCGTCGGCCATGGCCACGGTTCGTTTACACAAACTGGCGACACTAAACGGCCAATCATCAGCAAGGACTTTGCATGTTCTCCTCGTGTTTGCTTGGGTTTCCTCTGGGTTCTATGGTTTCCTCCCATACTAGAAAGATATACTGATAGGGACTGTAGATTGTGAGCCCCAATGGGGACATTGATGCTGATGACTGTAAAGCGCTGTGGAATTAATGGTGCTGTCTAAGTGAGTAAAATAAATAAATTGGTCGGGTTATCAGCAGCCTGCTTACACTACACCATTATGGTGAAATGAGCGTTCATTGGAACACTTGTTCACGATAATCTAGATCTGTAAATGGATCTAAAGTCATACATGATCAAGTAGAGGAACAAGTATAACATCAACAAAGTGGTTCAGGAGATCTGAAACACTGGATAAATTATAGCAATGCGGGCACCGGTATGGTGGTTTGGTAAGCAGTCAGCTTCTCTACTACAGAGAACAACATCTGGATGTTCCAAATTGACGTAGTTTTTCACAGGATCATGCACAATTAGATACACACAGCAATCTTTACTTCTGATTCACTACATGGGAGGCAAAAGGCTTTTGCCATGTTGTGTGCACCTGTGAAAATCACTTCAGAGGCTAGGCATATTGCCCACTTTCCATTCACACAATCTTTCCCTTTCTTCTGAGGTTAAAGCTTAGATCGTTCTTTCCATAAGAGTGTCTGTTCTTGTGATATCAAGAGGCATGGATCCAATAACTATTTGTTATAGTGGGGCTAACATATGGCTTAATAGGGCTAAACAAATCTCAGGTAGACAGTCATAAAGACTACTAAGTTCGGAGAAGAGTAACCAGGATGGTGAGTGGACTGCAAACTATGTCCTACGAGGAACTGTTATAAGATTTGGGAATGTTTAGCTTGCAAAAAAGAAGGTTAAGAGGAGACTAAATAACTGTCTACAAATATCTGAAGGGATGTCACAATATAGAGGGATTGTTCTTATTCTCATTTGCACATGGAAACACGAGAAGCAATGGAATGAAACTGAAAGGGAGAAGATACAGATTAGATATTAGAAAAAACTTTTTGACAGTGAGGGAGATCAATGAGTGGAACAGGCTGCCACGAGAGGTGGCGAGTTCTCCTTCAATGGAAGTCTTCAAACAGAGGCCGGACAGAAATCTGTCTGAGATAGTTTAGTGAATCCTGCATTGAACAGATACGATGACCATAGACGTCCCTTCCAACTTTAATCTATGATTCTATGACTTACTTTACTTCTGCCTCCAGTATTGAGAGCTTGTGAGTCTGTGCCCACTGACTTTCGGTCAGTCAGAAGTTGCGGCCGCAAGATGTCGACACTGGACCGCAGTGGCCCTAGGAAGAGTTGAAGATGGTGGCTGGTAAGTATAAAACTAGGGTCAAGGAACTTAGATTAGCAGCACCACTCCAGCCCTACGAGAGAAAAAGCTGCTGGAGTGGTGCTTTAAACCACCGTTAATTCCATCCTGTACATGTGAAAAGGGTCACATACATAAAAGTAAGCAAACTAACAGACTGGTGCAGAAGGGGAGAGGACTCTGCACTGACAAGATTACAACCTACAAGGTGATGGTACAGGAGACAGTAGGCCAGGTGCTGGGGGGGTATTTTAAAAGGGTTTTCTGAGGAACACCTCATGCTGCATGGTAATCTTATGATCGTTCATTAAGTTCCCTATATTCCTTTGAAATTATATTGATTTATCTTCTTAAATCATGATATGCATGACTGCACCTTGAAAAAGAGCAGCGAAACGCGCGTCGGTAGGGGCGATACACAGGTTCGGCACTACACTTTATGATGGGTAAGCACTCCGGATAAACATTATTATATGCCATTATGTTGCCACTGAGCGATGAGTATGTGACTTGGTACTGTGCCTTACAATAGGGACACAGTGTGGCTGCTTCCCAGGCTTACTTTTGAGCACTAAGCACTTTACCTTATATTAGTTGGCTTGACATATACCTGTGGCTAACCTGATCCCTCTTGTTTGTACTTGTTGTTATATGGATTTATATGTAATTGGTTGATTAATTTAATAAATTTATACATATTTTTACATACTTTTTGTGGACTAAATACTCTTTATTCTCTCTTGGTGGCTATTATATTCAGGAGTGTCCTCTTGAAAGAGATTGCTGTAGACAGTGTCAATTGTAATGTATGTTTTAGGCATCCCAATATCAATATTGTTCCCTTTGGGCTGGATTTATATGTTGTTTATATGAAATGATGCAAACCCTCAAAAAAAAAAAACAGTGGAATTTCAGGTTGTAAGTGTCATGTTATTGCCGGCCAAGTGGGACACCTACTTTGTCCCTCAAGCTAGGTTAGGTGAACCCTAGGATATCCCTGTCCCCAGGATTACTCCTGATGGTGCAGACGCCGGGGTCTCATACCTTTGCTATGCTGCTATAATAAAACTTAACTGTTCCATCCCCCCCCACCCACGGAGGTATGAGACAGAAGTGTATAGGATAACACAAACCAGGCAGATGGGTGAACAGACAGGGATAAAAGAAGGCTACAATCATACAAAAACAATCAGGGAATCAGGGGAGGAATAGATGGGAAAAAAAAACAAATGAGAAGAGGATTAGGAGAAATTACACAAATCAAATCCAATCAGAAATCTCCTGAGTCCAATCCAGGCTACAAACTCTGAACACTCCAATAGCTCCAAACCAGGAAGTGGTAACTATCACTGGCAAGGTCGGAAGCAAGGAGGAGGGTTCTTATACCTGCTGGGAGTAAAAAAAAAAAATTAGAACAGCTGATACAACCCAAGAAAGAGAACTCCAGGAGTTCAATTAAGCAGTTTAACCCTTGCAGCACCAGAGCAAAGAAAGCCAGAACTGCTAATAGGACAGTTAAACAGTTCTAACTACAGCAGGTTTATGTGTCACCAGACACTGCAATCTTCTGACCCCAGTCTGTCGTGGTATCCCTTTGACAGCGATTTAGTAAAACTCGAAAAATAGGGGTGAATGCTTTTGCAAGCCACTGTACATTCTAGTATTAGTTTTTTTAATTACTATTTTCTTTGATGAAAGGTTGATATAGAATTTTCTTTTCTATTTTGGATGTTATTGGATTAGATTCTTAGTTTCTAATTAGTAATTAGATCAACTTGGTTAACAATTTTGACACAGCCAAGTAGAGCACTCCAGTAGTCCATAGACAGTTATCGACTGTGCAATGGATAATCAAAGAAATTGGTAATAACTACTCACATCTTGAATACTCCTTTGACTGTTGAATGAGTATTGGCCTTATTGGCCTTAGAGCGCTAAATATTGTGAAATATAAGAGGTTACGTAGTACTTTAGATATTTTACAAGATGGGAAGTCCCATATTATTAATCATATCCCTTTTGTTAATTTTTACATAACAAAAAAGCGACGGTGTCTGACGGACAAAAGACGGAATTTTTCTAGGAGATCTTTCTCTGTGCTATTTACTTGTGGCAGTATAATTAAGCTGTAATATGTCATTTTGACTTCTTTTGAAGTCCATAGATACAGTACTTTACTAGTAGTCTGGTAGCCCCAGGTATCAGATTGCTATCGGTCTATTGTCATACATCATATTATGTAATCCCATAAAAGACTCTTTGACAACAATCCCCTTTTCTATTTCATGTGATTAATACAGACTAATATTACTTTTTTCAGATAATTAAATGAACATGTAAGAGCAAAGCCTAAAGCCAGGCATCAGTTATTACCAGAGGAATGTTTCAAGTAACAAATACATCAGAATGGTAAATTGAGGACAATTCCATCGAGCTCAACCTTTCCTACAAGCCAAACATTCATCACTTTGTCTCTTTACGCATAATATTGGTCAAATAAATTAGTACAGTGATCGGAAAAACAAGTTATCCAAACTACAGCATTCCCCAAACCAGGAGCTGCAGATGTTCCACCTTATTGTGTGTCTAAAATGATAGTAATTTTGTGGTATCGTTTTGACCCAAAGGTGAGGTCTTCTCTGATTGTAGTCATTCACGTTCCTCTTTCTGGCACAGACCATTACGTGTTATTATGGGATCACTTGGTGAGGTGGATTTTCTAAATGATGGATCAGGGTGGGCAGTGAGGACCAAAAGCAAGATTTGCTTAATGGATCAGCGAATTCTGGAACAGCAGGATCGTAGGCAAATCAGCGGAGCAGGAAGCACCAGAAGACACTGAGCCAGCCGTGTAAACATACACTTGAACTGTAAAGATACAGTCAGTCAAGGGCAGCAAGCAAATAAGTTAAAAAAATAGTTGTATACTATCAGCAGGAAGATGGTCCTTGTAAAGATGATACACACTATTGCGGCTGCATTTGTAGTGTGAACAGCTCCAGTGAAGAGTTTGTTATACATATTACAGATGAAGGGTTAATCAATAGCTCTGAGCCAGGAAGTAAATGCAGACAGAGGGTAACAAGCAGGATATTGCTGAAGAGATGACTGAAGGTTAGAGAACTGGATGGAGAAAAACACCAAAGCACATGCTAACCGAACACAGAACTTACTGAATATTCATTCAGACACACACAGCTGTCCGAGTCGGCCTTAAAAGGCCTGTGGTAATTATGTCACAGGAGCTTGCTGGGAAACTTGAGAAACCCAACATGGATAACCGCAAAAGTCTCCGGTCATAGGAGAATAGAGCTTCGCCTGGCTCTGGAGCTGAGACACAAGTAACATCATGACAACATCTCCCAGTCAGCACTCCTCTTTCCAGAGTTTGTCCTCGATTTCCCAGCACCTTCTAAACCTCTTCCTGTACACAAACTTTACGTCCTATTGCTATCCTGAATGCTGCTCCTGTTGCTATCCAAGGCTTGAGAAACGTTGCCATTTGGACTCAATAAAGTCCATTTTTCCAACTCAATCCTGTTTTGCTCAGAGTGCTGCTTTCTATGTGATCTATGTATGTATGTATGTATGTATGTATGTATCTATCTATCACCTATCTATCTATCTATGTATCTACGTATTATCTATCTGTCTATCAGTTATTATCTATCTATTGATCTCATATCTGTCTATTATCTATCTATCCCTATCTATCTATCAATCTATCTATCTATCAATCTATTTACATTGAAGAATATTTACTTTGAAGACTATCTTTAAATGACAATTACTCTTTATAGAAGCTCATGTTAAAATCGCATTTCGTACAGATCGCATTCACATGTCATTTGGATACTAGATGATAAAAATTGTACTTGCATGAAAATCGCATGCATTTTGCGCCCCACTTTTCAGGAACAACATTAACCCATTTTTTTTTTTTTTTATACCGCTGGCGTGTCGCCGGCCGCACTCTTTTTCCCAGACAAGCAAAGAAGTCTCTCCTCTTCTCCTGTGATGTCGCCAACATGCATTGCTGCTATAATGCTGCTGGTGTTTCATTCATGCTTCCCTAAATTTGGCCTTCAAGTTCCTTTTTTTTAGGGGGGTGCTGAATTCTCAGCTTTCTTTCTTTCATGTCTGTCATATCTATAATATAACGCTGGGAGCGTCACTCTGTCCGAAGCCTTTATAGACTGCGCAAGCGCAGTCTGGACCCCACAGACAGATCGCGGTATGCGTAAGTACTGAACGCACACCGCGATATCAAACGGAGAGGCAGGGATGTGGCAGGAGGGTAAGTATAGCTATATTCACCTGTCTGTCCCGTTCCAGCGCTGCGCACAGCTCCATCTTCCGGGTCCTCTGCCTGTGACGTTCACAGTTCAGAGGGCGCGATGACGCGCAGCGCTGGAACGAGACAGACAGGTGAATATAGCAAGTGCTGGGGGGCCTGAGCTAGCGGCGATACCGGCACCTGACCCCCACAGCGCGCCGGTGTCCCCGCCTGCTCAGGCCCCCCAGCACTCGCCGCCCAGCGACGATAGGTGAGTATGGTATTTTTTTTTAATATATCGCAGCAGCATACGGGGCATATAATACAATGGAGCATCTTATTGGGCTATCAACCATAATGGAGCAGTATACGGGGCATATACTATGGAGCATCTTATGGGGGCCATCAACCATAATGGAGCAGTGTACGGGGCATATACTATGGAGCATCTTATGGGGGCCATAAACCTTTATGGAGCAGTGTATGGGGGCATATACTATGGAGCATCTTATGGGGGCCATAAACCTTTATGGAGCAGCGTATGGGGCATATGGATGGGAGCAGCAAATTACAGAACGGTGGCGCAGGATGGGAGCAGCACATGACAGAAGGGGGACGCAGGATGGGAGCAGCACATGACAGAACGGGGGCGCAGGATGGCAGCAGCACATGACAGAACAGGGGTGCAGGATGGAAGCAGCACATGACAGAACAGGGGTGCAGGATGGAAGCAGCACATGACAGAACGGGGGTGCAGGATGGCAGCAGCACATGACAGAATGGGGGTGCAGGATGGAAGCAGCACATGACAGAACGGGGGCGCAGGATGGGAGCAGCACATGACAGAACGGGGGCGCAGGATGGCAGCAGCACATGACAGAACGGGGGTGCAGGATGGAAGCAGCACATGACAGAACGGGGGCGCAGGATGGGAGCAGCACATGACAGAACGGGGGCGCAGGATGGCAGCAGCACATGACAGAACGGGGGTGCAGGATGGAAGCAGCACATGACAGAAAGGGGGCGCAGGATGGGAGCAGCACATGACAGGATAGGGGCACAGGATGGGAGCAGAAAATGACAGAATGGAGGCGCAGGATGGGTGCAGCACATGTCAGAATGGAGGCGCAGGATGGGTGCAGCACATGTCAGAATAGGGGCGCAGGATGGGAGCAGCACATGTCAGAATGGGGGCGCAGGATGGGAGCAGCACATGACAGGATCTGGACGCAGGATGGGTACAGCACATGACAGGATGGGGGCGCAGGATGGGAGCAGCACATGACAGGATCTGGACGCAGGATGGGTACAGCACATGACAGGATGGGGGCGCAGGATGGAGCAGCTCATGACAGGATGGGGACGCAGGATGGAGCAGCACATGACAGGATGGGGACGCAGGATGGAGCAGCACATGACAGGATGGGGGCGCAGGATGGAGCAGCACATACCAGGATGGAGACCATATACCAATATAAATGCTCGCCACCTGGGCGTAGAATGGGTTCAATAGCTAGTGTAAGTATATACTGAAATGTCTTAGCTGATACATTTTTTTCCTCCTGACTGGTCAGTTTGCAAACAATCTGGTAAACTTGGGTGATGTATATGCACTCTTATTTAAAGAAAATGTCTTTGTATTCCATATCTATTCTGTGGGTAGCACCTGATAGGATTGTTTTGTTGGTATGAGCTTTATATTAAAAACAGAAGCGTGACTCATACTGCACATTCAATAATTTATAATGTTTTTTTAAGTTTTTTTCCTGCATGAGTTATCACTGCAAAAGTCCCTGGCAGGGGGGAGGGGCGAAGCAGAGGAAGAGAAGAATTAGCTGGGTAGAAAGGCAAAATGAGCAATTGCAAGTATACACAGCTATATAACATGATGATTGCAATATATTCAGAGCAGGGCCGTATTTAGAGTTTCTGCTGCCCTAGGCACTTTTAGTGCTGCCTCCCCCTTTGGTGAGTATAACACTATCGGCAGTGACTTTGCCATAAATCGCTGATGTGAAAGTAGCCTTTTGCAGCAGATCGGGCAGTTATTCCGCATCTGCCGTGTCAAGGATCACTTACGGAAACACTGCGTTCGGCCTCATTCATTCCCTATGGGACATGCGGACATGTGCGGCACTTGTGGTTTTGCCGCGATCCGGCAAAAGCGGTACTTGCAGCAATGGAAAAAAAACACTGCTGGCTGTGTTTTTTGTATCATCGCAAGTGCAAAACCGCAAAGATTGGCATCTTTGGTCTTGATCCGTCACCTCCTCTCTTCCTCCTCCTTCCCTGCTGATGCCCTGCTATGTAAAGCACAATTGATCAGACGATCTCAGCTTCAAGTCTATTAAGAACACTAATAAATACAGTAAACAGTGAAAATTGAAAAAAATGGAAAAATAATAAAAACATTGAAATCACCACACTTTTGCCCCATTAAAAATAAAACTATTAAAAATATAAAATATAGCCATATTTGGCACTTCTGTGTTTGTAAAAGTCCAAGCTATCAAAATGTAAAATGAATTAATCCGGTTGGCAAATGGCATAATGAGAAAAAAATTGAAGAGCCAGAATTACTTTTTTTGGGCTGTTGCAACATTGCAATAATCTACTATATAATTGTCTAAGGGTCACTTCGTCTTTCTGTCTGTCCTTCTGTCTTTCTGTCTGTCATGGATATTCATTGGTCGCGGCCTCTGTCTGTCATGGAATCCAAGTCGCTGATTGGTCGTGGCAAAACGCCCACGACCATTGCCACGACCAATCAGCGACGGCCACAGTCCGGCAGCAGTATGGCCGCTCTTTCCTCCCCGCAGTCAGTGCCCGCTCCATACTCTCCTCCAGTCAGCCCTGACACAGGGTTAATGGCAGCATTACCGGAGCGTGGTGTAACGCACTCTGGTTACGCTGCTATTAACCCTGTGTGACCAACCTTTTACTATTGACGTTGCGCATGCAGCATCAATAGTAAAAAGATCTAATGTTACAAATAAGAATAATAAAAAAAACCATTATTCTCACCCTCTGATGTGTCGCCCTGTCCTCGGCAGTGCAAGCGGCGGGCTCCGATGCTAAGGATGCTATGCGAGAAGGACCTGCCATGTCGTCACGGTCATGTGACCGTGACGTCATCACAGGTCCTGCACTCATACCAACCTTGGGACCGGAAGCTGCCGCGTGCACCGCACACAGCCGCCAGGACTACAAGGGGCCCTCGGAAGGTGAGTGTATGTTTATTTTCTATTTTTTCACCTGTTACATACGTGGCTGGGCAATATACTATGTAGCTGGGCAATATAATACGTGACTGGGCAGTATACTATGTGGCTCTGTGCTGTATACGTCACTGTGCAATATACTACGTGGCTGGGCAATATACTACGTCACTGGGCAATATACTATATGACTGGGCAATATACTACGTGACTGTGCAATATACCATGTGACTTGGCACTATACTACGTGACTGGGCAATATACTACGTGACTGGGCAATATACTATGTGGCTGTGCAATATACTACGTGTCTGGGCAATATACTACGTAGCTGGGCAATATACTACGTAGCTGGGCAATATACTATATGGCTGGGCAATATACTACGTGGTTGGGCAATATACTACGTGGCTGGCCAATATACTACGTGGGCTGTGCAATATACTACGTTGACATGCATATTCTAGAATACCCGATGCGTTACAATCGGGCCACCATCTAGTATGCAATAAGAGACTATCAAAACATCATATCTACCCCAAAATGGTATCGATAAAAACGTCAACTCAGGGCGCAAAAAATAAGTCACCACCCAGACCCATATCCCGAAAAATGAAAACGTTACAGGTCTTGGAAAATGGCAACAAAGGCAATTTTTTTTTTTTTTTACAAATTTCCAATTTTTTTAATCAATTACATTAAAAAAACGTTGCATGTTTGGTATCTGTACTGTATACTCGTACTGACCTGAAGAATCATATTGCCAGGTCAGTTTAACCATATAGTGAAATTGGTAACTTAACCCCTTTCTGCCATCTGTCGTACTATCCCGTCGAGGTGACCTGGGACTTAATTCCCAGGGACAGGATAGTACGTCATAGGCGATAAGCCGCGCTCACGGGGGGAGCGCGGCCGAGCGCCGCCGGGTGTCAGCTGATTATTACAGCTGATATCCGGCACTATGTCACGAACCGCTCCCAGCACATTAATCCCCAGAAAACTGCGATCAAATATGATCGCAGCGTTCCGGAAGCATAGAGAGGCATCGTTCAGGGAGGGGGCTCCCTGCGTGATTCCCTGAGACCCTCGGAACAACGCGATGTGATCGCGTTGTTCCTAGCGTCTCCTCTGTCCTCCTCCCTGCAGGCCCCGGATCCAAAATGGCTGCGGAGCTCCTTCCGGGTCCTGCAGGGAGGTGGCTTGCAAGCGCCTGCAGAGACAGTGCTTTGCAAAGTGACAATATATAGTGATGTCCCACCCTAGGACAATGTATAAAAGTTAAAAAAAAATATTTACATGTGTAAAAAAAAATGTCCTAAATAAAGAAAAAAAATTGTTTCAATAAAAACATTTTTCTTTAAATAAAAAAAAACAATAAAAGTACACATATTTTGTATCGCCGGGTCCATAACGACCCTACCTATAAAACTGTTCCACTAGTTAACCCCTTCAGTGAACACTGTAAAATAAAAAGAGCCAAAAAAACGCTTTATTATTATCATACTGCCGAACAAAAAGTGGAATAACACGCAATCAAAATGACAGATATAAATAAACATGGTACTGCTGAAAACATCATCTTGTCCCACAAAAACAAGCCGCCATACAGCATCATCAGCAAAAAAATAAAAAAGTTATAGTTCTCAGAATAAAGCGATGCAAAAATAATTATTATTTAGATCAAATAGTTTTTTGTCGTATAATAGCGCCAAAACATTAAAAAAAATCAATGAGGTATCGCTGTAAACGTACAGACCCGTAGAATAAAACTGCTTTATCCATTTTACGAAATGTGGAACGTTATGAACCCTCCCCTCCCCAAAGCAATTTATGAATTGCTGGTTTTTGGTCATTCTGCATCACAAAAATCAGAATAAAAAGCGATCAAAAAATGTCATGCGCCCGAAAATGTTACCAATAGAAACGTCAACTCGTCCTGCAAAAAAACAAGACCTCAGAAGACTCTGTGGACCAAAATATGGAAAAATTATAGCTCTCAAAATGTGGAGTCGCAAAAACTATTTTTTGCAATTAAAAAGCATCTTTTAGGGTGTGACAGCTGCCAGTCATAAAAATCTGCTAAAAACACCTATAAAAGTAAATCAAACCCCCCTTCATCACCCCATTAGCTAGGGAAAAATAATACAATTTAAAAAATGTATTTATTTCCATTTTCCCATTAGGGTTAGGGTTAGGGCTACAGTTAGGGTTGGGGCTACAGTTAGGGTTGGGGCTACAGTTAGGGTTAGGGTTGGGGCTAAAGTTAGGGTTGGGGCTAAAGTTAGGGTTTGGATTACATTCACGGTTGGGATTAGGGTTAGGGGTGTGGTTAGGGTTATGGTTGGGATTAGGGCTAGGAGTGTGTTGGAGTTAGGGGTGTGGTTAGGGTTGGGATTAGGGTTAGGGGTGTGTTGGGGTTAGGGGTGTGGTTGGGATTAGGGTTAGGGGCGTTTTCGGGTTAGGGGCGTGATTAGGGTTTGGATTAGGGTTAGGGGTGTGTTTGGGTTAGGCTTTCAGTTAGAATTGGGGGGTTTCCACTGTTTAGGCACATCAGGGGCTCTCGAAACGCGACATGGCGTCCGATCTCAATTCCAGCCAATTCTGCGTTGAAAAAGTAAAACAGTGCTTCTTCCCTTCCGAGCTCTCCCGTGCGCCCAAACAGGGGTTTATCCCAACATATGAGGTTTCAGCGTACTCAGGACAAATTGGACAACAACTTTTGGGGTCCAATTTCTCTTGTTACCCTTGGAAAAATAAAAATTTGGGGGCTAAAAATAATTTTTGTTGGAAAAAAATGATTTTTTATTTTCATGGCTCTGCGTTATAAACTGTAGAGAAACAGTTGGGGGTTCAAAGTTCTCACAACACATCTAGATAAGTTCCTTTGGGGGTCGAGTTTCCACTATGTGGTCACTTGTGGGGGTTTCTACTGTTTAGGTACATCAGGGGCTCTGCAAATGCAACGTGATGCCTGCAAACCAATCCATCTAAGTCTGCATTCCAAACGGTGCTCCTTCCCTTCCGAGGTCTGCCATGCGCCCAAACGGTGGTTCCCCCCACATATGGGATATCAGCTTACTCAGCACAAATTGGACAACTTTTGGGGTCCAATTTCTCCTGTTACCCTTGGGAAAATACAAAACTGGGGGTTTAAAAATAATTTTTGTGGAAAAAAAAAAAGATTTTTTATTTTCACGACTCTGCGTTATTAACTGTAGTGAAACACTTGGGGGTTCAAAGTTCTCACAACACATCAAGATAAGTTCCACAGGGGGGTCTACTGTCCAAATGGTGTCATTTGTGGGGGGTTTCCACTGTTTAGGCACATCAGGGGCTCTCCAAACGCGACATGGTGTCCTATCTCAATTCCAGTCAATTTTGCATTGAAAAGTCAAACGGCGCTCCTTCACTTCCAAGCTCTGCCATGCGCCCAAACAGTGGTTTACCCCCACATATGGGGTATCAATGTACTCAGGACAAATTGCAAAACAACTTTTGGGGTCCAATTTCTTCTGTTACCCTTGGTAAAATAAAAAATTTGGGGCAAAAAGATCCTTTTTGTGAAAAAATATGATTTTTTGTTTTTACGGCTCTACATTATAAACTTCTGTAGAGCACTTGGTGGATCAAAGTGCTCACCACAAATCTAGATAAGTTCGTTAGGGGGTCTAATTTCCAAAATGGTGTAATTTGTGGGGTTTTTCAATGTTTAGACACATCAGGGGCTCTCCAAACGCAACATGGCGTCCCATCTCAATTCCAGTCAATTTTGCATTGAAAAGTCAAACGGCGCTCCTTCCCTTCCGAGCTCTGCCATGCGCCCGAACAGTGGTTTACCCCCACATATGGGGTATCAGCGTACTCAAAACAAATTGCACAACAACTTTTGGGGTCCAATTTCTCCTATTACCCTTGGTAAAATATAACAAATTGGAGCTGAATTAAATTTTTTGTGGAAAAAAGTTAAATGTTCATTTGTTTTTTAAACATTCCAAAAATTCCTGTGAAACACCTGAAAGGTTAATAAACTTCTTGAATGTGGTTTTGAGCACCTTGAGGAGTGCAGTTTTTAGAATGGTGTCACACTTGGGTATTTTCTATCATATAGACCCCTCAAAGTGACTTCAAATGTGATGTGGTCCCTAAAAAAAATGGTGGTGTAAAAATGAGAAATTGCTGGTCAACTTTTAATCCTTATAACTCCCTAACAAAGAAAAATTTTGGTTCCAAAAATTGTGCTGATGTAAAGTAGATATGTGGGAAATATTATTTATTAAGTATTTTGTGTGATTTATCTCTGTGATTTAAGGGCATACAAATTCAACGTTGGAAAATTGTGAAATGTTCAAAATTTTCACCAAATTTCCGTTTTTATCACAAATAAATGCAGGTAGTATCAAAGAAATGTTACCACTATCATGAAGTACAATATGTCATGAGAAAACATTGTCAGAATCACCAGGATCCGTTGAAGCGTTCCAGAGTTATAACCTCATAAAGGGACAGTGGTCAGAATTGTAAAAATTGGCCCAGTAATTAACGTGCAAACCACCCTTCAGGGTTAAGGGGTTAAAAACCTAAAAAACAATTTTGAAATTGCACTTTTTTCCATTTTAATGTTGTTGGAATATTTTTACAGCTTTCCAGTGCATTATTTCATAAAATGGATGATGTCATTCAAAATTGCAACTGCAAAAAAAAAGCCCTCATACACATGGGTGGAAAAATAAAAAAAGTGATGGCCCTTGGAAGAAAGGGAGGAAAATACAAAAAAAATGGAAAATAGCCAAGTCAGGAAAGGGTTAAGTGAATTTTGCAAGAATATTCCATATGTGATAAATATTGAAGGTGTCACATTTCCCCTGTAACTCCTGAAACATGTTTATGTTATTTAAGAAACAAGTAGGAAGCAATAAAGTAAGTGTGGATAGTAATTACTGGTAAATAATGCTTTACATAGCAGTATTATTACCATCAGGTAGTCATAATGACATTTATTACCACAATGAGAATAGTATCACTGACACATAATACAACTCCCTGTACAATAATTGTCCGAAGTCTGTAAACAGTATGGGGTGTCCTAACTTAACCTCGACGGCAGATGTTGGGAAAAAGATGGATTGTACCTGATGGATTTCTAAAAGCGGTGGGTCTGTTCACATGAAGAACACTTTTGGGACTGATCAGTGCTTGAATGAAGCCAACAAGTTAAAACTGGTTGAGACCTCTGCCTTGGGGGTTCACATACATTTTAAAATAATCGTTGAAACCTACAGCAGTCTTGTGATCATCCAGACAGGTGGAGCTACTAGTGCCAATAAAAGTTATCTCTTAAATCTAGGGTAATTTTAACTTGTGTACCAGAAGGACCTGTTTGGGTGAACCCTGTAATAAGCAGGTTCATGATCCAGCAAAGCGTTTTATCTTCTATACATCTAATGCCTCATTCCGACGATTGGACTGAACTAGATTAGTGACAAGCGAATGTGCTCTGGTAAGGTGTTATCCCAACATGCTCAGGTGCTGAGTGGTTTCGGCGTGCTCGAATACATGTTCTAGTCCCCACGGCTGCATGTCTTGCGCCTGTTGAACATATTTTTCGAGCACACAGAAGACACTCGGTTAGCACCCGAGCATAATAACACCTTATCCCAGCACATTCGCTCATCACTAAATTAGACACCTTGAGATGGAAAAAACCCACATCTCCATAAATAGATGTGTTTTTATGTCAGCGTTTGTTCGCTATTTAGTAGGTTTTTAATTTTTATCCCCATTTTGTTCATTTCAGTAGAGGTAAAAGCTCCGTTATATTATTACATGAGATCGGGCATGTTTTTTCACAAATGCAGAAAAGAAAAAGAAAATGTGGTAAGGTAACGTGAATACCTCACGCATTCTTTTTTACTGACCATTTTATGAATTTAACTAACAGCGGAAAAAAAATATGGATGAAAAATTTGGATGTCTGACTGAGCCTCAAGGCTGGGGTCTCTCGTAGAGCTTGGCACGTGTGTGCACACACATCTGTGTCTACTGAAAAATCTGTCCCCAAAGTTCAAAAAACTATTTGAACACATTATAATCAGATTTCTAAAGATACATTTATATGATTATCAAGAAAGATCGTTCTGAAGAAAATCTTGTCTAAACAGGACACCGATCTCCCGACGAACAAGCAAATTGCCTGTGCTTTCTACTACATTCAACGTTGAAAAACTTTTATGCACTTACCCTGATGGTAACTGAGTTTTTGGAGTAGAAGCTGCACAGAAACTCCCAAGTTTTTGAGGAGTTATGACATTTTGATGAGGATCTGGAAAGTTTTCGCTCACTTTGTGCTCAAAGAACTTAGTGTGAACATTCGCTTTGGACATCTACACACGGTGTGATTTACACACCTGTGCAGCCACTGAGTTGTCCCAAGCAAATCCGCTTCTGGAAAATGCTTACGGTCACTTTCCTGAGATGGCTTGGCCGGGGGGCTTTCCCGTCATTCTTGCGGTGACTTGGCCACCAGTATCTCAGAGATTGAGCGACTTCCTAGCAGAAGTCGTCTGAGGAATGAGCATGTCATGTCTTTTAACCACATCAGGGTTTCCGAATTAAGAAACACTTAGAATAACTGACATAAGACGGGCCATGTACACAGCAATGTCATTTTGACATTGCAGCGCATTATGTTTATTTTCCAGGGCACTTTTGTGGCGCTTTTTTATTCCGGGCAAAAGTTGGCTGAAAAAGACATTGTGCACATACCCTTCCTTGGAGAATCCATTTCAGAATGTATATGTGTATGAGTCCTGAGGAGTAATGTGATAATGCTTCTGTGCAACCTCCTCCTGGTAATAATATATAGGTCTATATTTTATTTACCTAGAATTAAACTTTTTATCATAAGTTCAAAGAACATATTGAAATATTTAGTTTTTATATCATATATACCAGAGGTGTCAAACTGCATTCCTCGAGGGCTGCAAACAGGTCATGTTTTCAGGATTTCCTTGTATTGCACAGGTGATAATTTAATCACCTGCACAGAATGATTCCAGCACCTTGTGCAATACAAGGAAATCCTGAAAACATGACCTGTTTGCGGCCCTCAAGGAATGCAGTTTGACACCTCTGATATATACAATACAACATCCCATGGCTGGCATGGCAGTACCTTCTTACTATACGTTTAGAGCTTTCAAGGGCATCGACGTAGGTGAGTGTTAGACTGTATAGAGCGACAAAATTCTAAGTCAAGAAGATTGCTAAATAGTTTCAGTAAACAATATATAATAAAACATTTTTGCACCACGCCTTATTGAAGGTTGAATTAAGGTTGAACTATATCTTTGATTAACAAGTTCTGAACTTTTAGACAATCACACACTGATCATTTTCGAGCGTATACACCTACTGGAATCGGACACTCAATCGCAGTCTACTATGTATGTGTGTCCGCCTCCAGTAGGTGTACACTCTCGAAAATGATGCACAGCAGATTGCATGTTCACCCTCCTGGCACCTTTATGATCTATGGCCCCATCGGCGCATCCTGTTTTGCCGGGTGGTTCGGAAGTATGCCCCGACGGGGCCACCGATCAGATGGGAGTAATCTCAGCACTGCCTTACAAATTTAAATAGAGGAGCGTGATTAAATGTGTGAGAGGAGAGAGGAACCATGGGTAATCCCACTCGCATTGCCAATACAAATATGTGGCACAGACCTGGGTAAGATCATGAAAAACAATTGCATCTGAGCTATGTTAGAAACATTTAGGGCTTGTTTTCACTTGCGAGGAACACGTCCGTGTCTCGCATGTGGAAACGAAGCTCTGGCGCCGCCACTGTGGAGCGGAGCGTGCGGCCGCATAGCAACACATGCAGCCGCACGCTCCGCTCCGGAGTGCCGGCACCAGAGCTTCGTTTCCACATGCGAGACACGGACGTGTTCCTCGCAAGTGAAAACAAGCCCTTAGTGTTCATTCAGACCTACAAAGGCTCTTTTCTAACTTTTAATAAAAGCTTTTTCATAAGCTCAGAAAACTAAATTGCAATACCAGACACAGCCTATGGACAAGAGGGGAGCTGTTACTAATCTTGCACAACCCCTTTTTTAAATTCTTTTGACATGGGATAAAATCTCATGTATAGGTGTATGTGATTAGAAGAGTACAAATGAGCAAAATAGTCACTCGGTCTACATTACTGTACTTTATTTTATGACTCGCCTTGTTGTTGCTCTGAAATGACCTATGGTAAATGTAGAGTTAAGTCAATATCATTTGTTTCGACTCAGTTTTTCAACCAAGGGAAGAGAGACAAACAGATGAGTGACCTGAGAAGTTAATGTGAGAATTGCTGGATGAGGCTGGAAGGAGCAGCAAGTAATGCACTGAGTCAAGTGGATTTATGGTCATGCAGTAAAGTGTGGGAAGAAATAGGACAATAGTCCCAGTTGGGAGGTGGAAGTCACTAGTCTAGTCACTAGTCAACAAATTATCTTCTTACCCATGGCAGCCTTTGTGAATGCACATGTGACCACTGCACCAATCACTGGCCTCAATGCTGATGCCTGCATGTAATTTGCAAGATCGCTGATGGCCAGGAATAAACTTTATAAGTCAAGTGGCTGACACCCTCTGACACAGCCTCCCCTGCTGCACTATGTTACGGTGGCCTCCACTTCACCCACACTCCTCCCCCTGGCAACAAACATGGTGGAGGAGTGGTCCTTCTCCTTTCTTCCAACTGTACCTTTAACCCAATCCCACCTCTTCCCCTCCCTTATCTACTCCCCCTACAACCTCCAAATGGCCATCATATACCGACCTCCGGGCCCGACCACTGCCTTTATTGACCAATTCTCCACCTGGCTCCTTCACTTTCTGTCTGCTGACATTCCCACCGTCATCATGGGTGACTTCAACATCCCCATTGACACCCACCAGTCAGCAGCCTCCAAACTCCTGTCCCTTACTTCATCCTTTGGACTTACTCAGTGGTCCTCCTCAGCCACCCACACAGACGGACACACATTAGACCTGGTCTTCACACATTTATGCTCCTTATCTAACTTCACAACCTCCCCTCTCCCTCTATCTGACCACCATCTACTCACTTTCTCATCACTGTCCTCCTCACCTGTCACCCATATCCAGCACCATGCGCACCCACACAGGAACATCGCACACCTAGAAACCAACACACTCTCTGACTCTATCCTACCACTGTCCTGTATATCCTCACTCCACGACACAGACACTGCCACTGCTTTCTACAATGCCACTCTTGCATCAGCTATTGACACGGTTGCCCCTGTCATACACAGCAGAGTGCGACAAACCAATAGACAACCCTGGCACAATAACATCACTAAAAAGCTTCGGCAAGTTTCCAGAATTGCAGAACGGCGTTGGAAGAAAACACATTCACAAGATGATTTCACTGCACTCAAACAAGCAACACTGGCATTCAAATCAGCTCTCACCTCTGCTAAACAGGCCTACTTCACAACCCTTGTATCTTCCTTATCCCACAACCCCAAACAGTTGTCCAACACTTTTAACTCCCTCCTCCGCCCACCACTGCCCCCTCCGAGTTCCCTAATCGTTGCCGGGGACTTTGCCACGCACTTCAAAAATAAGATAGACCAAACAAGGTAAGTTTTTGTTGTCTAACCACCACAACCCCTTTGTATGAGAGACCAAACCCCATAACTTCACTCTCTAAAATCTCTGAAGGGGAGCTTGCTCATCTTCTCTCCAACCTCACCACTTGTGCGCTTGACCCCATACCATCCCACCTCCTCCCCAACCTCACCACCACACTAATCCCATCCCTAACCCATCTCTTCAACCTTTCACTAACTTCTGGTACCTTCCCCTCTGCCTTCAAACATGCCACAATCACACCTATCCTCAAAAAGCCATCCCTTGACCCAAGCGGTATGTCCAGCTATCGCCCCATATCTTTGCTCCCATTTGCTTCCAAACTCCTTGAGCAGCATGCCCATGCTGAACTTTCCTCTCACTTTGCATCTAACTCTCTCTTCGACAACCTACAATCTGGCTTCCGTCCCCACCATTCCACTGAGAATGCCCTGACCAAAATTACTAACGACTTACTTACAGCCAAAGCTAACAGACAATTCTCTATACTCCTCCTCCTAGACCTGCCCTCTGCCTTCGACACAGTTGAACACTGCCTCCTACTACAGATCTTCTCTTCCTTTGGGGTTAAAGACCTTGCCCTATCTTGGATCTCCTCATACCTTGCCAACCGCACATTTAGTGTTTCCTACTCCCATACTACCTCTTCATTTCGCCCCCTCTCTGTTGGAGTCCCCCAAGGCTCTGTCCTAGGACCCTTACTCTTCTCAATCTATACACTCGGCCTGGGATAACTCATAAGATCCTATGGCTTCCAGTACCATCTATATGCTGATGACACTCAGATCTACCTCTCTGGTCCAGATGTCACCTCTCTGCTCTCCAGAATCCCAGAGTGTCTATCAGCCATATCCTCCTTCTTCTCCTCTCGCTTCCTCAAGCTCAATGTGGACAAATCTGAACTCATTATCTTTCATCCATCACGCATATCTTCCCTACCAGATCTATCTATCAAAATAAATGAAATCACACTTTCCCCTGTCCCCAAAATCCGCTGCCTCGGAGTAACCTCTGACTCTGCCCTGTCCTTCAAACCGCACATCCAAGCTCTCGCCACCTCCTGTCCCCTCCAGCTCAAAAATATTTCCAGAATCCGTCCTTTCCTCAACTCACACTCTACCAAAATGCTCGTGCATGCCCTAATCCTCGCCCGCCTCGACTACTGCAACATACTCCCCTGTGGCCTACCTTCCAACACCCCTCCACTCCATCCTTAACTCTGCTGCCCGACTAATTAATCTCTCTCCTCGCTACACTCCTGCTTCACCTCTTTGCAAATCCCTTCACTGGCTCCCAATTTCCCAGCGTATCCAGTTTAAATTACTAACACTGACCTACAAAGCCATCCATAACCTTTCTCCTCCGTATATATTTCCACACTAATCTCTCAATATCTTGCCTCACGTAATCTCCGGTCCTCCCAAGACCTCCTCCTTTCCTCCACGCTTATTCGCTCCTCACTCAATCGCCTTCAAGACTTCTCCCGAATATCCCCCATCCTCTGGAATTCAGTGCCCCAACACATCTGGTTATCCACTACTTTTGGATCCTTCAAAAGAAACCTGGAAACCCACCTCTTCAAGGAAGCTTACAGCCTGTAAAGACCACACGGCCACCTCAACACCATTGGAGCTACTGTAACCCTCGACCTACTGTCTCCTTCCACATAATCCTGTAGAATGTAAGCCCGCAAGGGCAGGGTCCTCTTCCCTCTGTACCAGTCTGTTATTGTTAGTTTTGTTTACTGTAAGTGATATTTGTATTTTGATGTAACCCCTTCTCATGTACAGCCACATAGTATATTGCCCAGCCACGTAGTATACAGCACACAGCCACGTAGTATACAGCATAGACATGTAGTATACTGCTCAGTCACGTAGTATACTGCCCATTCACGTAGTATATTGGCCAGTCAGGTAGTATATTGCCCAGCCACGTAGTATACAGCACAGAGCCACATAGTATACAGCACAGACACGTAGTATTCTGCCCAGTCACGAAGTATATTGCCCAGCCATGTAGTATATTGCCCAGCCACGAAGTGGTTACCGACACTCCTCGCACGCTCCGGTCTGAAGAGACCGCACGTCATCATCTCGCGAAACCGCAATGCATGGAGCGGTCACCGGGGCGTCGCGAGGAGCGGGAAAGGCCTGTTCCTGATCCGACGGATGGTGAGTATATAACTATTTTTTTTTATTTTATTATTTTTAACATTAGATCTTTTTACTATTGATGCGGCATAGGCAGCATGAATAGTAAAAAGTCGGTCACACAGGTTTAATAGCAGCGTTAACCGAGTGTGTTACACCGCGGTCAACGCTGCCATTAACCCTGTGTGAGTGGTGACTGGAGGGGAGTACGGAGCGGGCACTGACTGCGGGGAGGAAGGAGCGGCCATTTTTCCGCCGGACTGTGCCCGTCGCTGATTGGTCATGGCTGTTTTGCCATGACCAATCAGCGACTTGGATTTCCATGACAGACAGAGGCCGCGACCAATGAATATCTGTGACAGACAGACAGAAAGATAGACAGAAGTGACCCTTAGACAATTATATAGTAGATATATTAATGGTGGGTGCACGTCTGTATTCAGCTGCAAAGTGTAGAAGTTGGGGAAAAAGTGGGGAATGTGCTCTGGAAGTGGTGCTCTAGATAACTGTGTGTTATTTTCTGCAGAGGCGAGTACTGTCTGAAAAACGTGATGGTGGTCTCCACTGGATGAATAAGAAAAAGCGAAAATGAACGACTTAAACTAGAGACATCACTAGTGAGTGTATTACCTGTACACTTACACTGTATACTGTATACAGAGCTCCTTTGTATAATGTTATCAGCGATCACTGTATTATCTGTGCACTGACACTATATACAGAGCTTCTGTGTATAATGTCACTGGTGAGCACTGTATTACCTGTACACTATACATTATACACAGAGGTCCTGTGTATAATGTCACTGGTGATCATGGTATTATGTGTACACTGACACTGTATACAGAGCTCCTGTGTATAATGGCACCTATGGTAATATTAGTATTGTATTTTGTATTTTTTTAATGATCAGTATTGTAGTATTCGGTCACTATGTGGTGGTACTATGTGGTCTGGTCATGCTGTTGCCAGTATTTGTCCTTTGTATGTGGTATGATTCAATCACTATATGGTAGTAATATGTGGTTTGGTCATGGTGTGGCGGTATTTGTTAGTTTTATGCGCTATTATCCGGTCATTATGTGGTGGTAATGTGTGGTCCGGCCATGGTGCAATGGTATTTGTCACTTGTATGTGGTATTATTGGTCAGAGAGCTGTCCCTGGGTAGTAGGTCTAAGAGAGCTGTCCCTGGGTAGTAGAGCTAAGAAAGATGTCCCTGGTTAATAGGGCAAAAAGAGCTGTTCCTGGGTAGTAGGTCTAAAAGAGAGATGTCCCTGGATAGTAGAGCTAAGTGACCTGTCCAATGGTAGTAGGGCTAGGAGAGCTGTCCCTGGGTAGTAGGGCTAGGAGAGCTGTCACTGGGTAGTAGGGCTAAGAAAGCTGTTCCTGGTTAATAGGGCAAAAAGAGCTGTTCCTGGGTAGAAGGTCTAAGAGAGCTGTCCCTGGATAGTAGAACTAAGTGACCTGTCCATTGGTAGTAGGGCTAGGAGAGCTGATCCCGGGGTAGTAGGGCTAGGAGAGCTGTCACTGGGTAGTAGGGATAGGAGAGCTGTCCCTGGGTAGTAGGGCTAGGAGAGCTGTCCCTGGGTAGTAGGGCTAGGAGAGCTGTCCCTGGGTAGTAGGGCTAGGAGAACTGTCCCTGGGTAGTAGGTCTGCGAGATCTGTCCTCAGGTAGTAAAGCTAAGAGAGCTGTCTCTGGGTAATAGGGCCAAGAGAGCTGTTTCTGTGTAGTAGGGCTAAAGCACTGTCTCTAAATAGTAGGGCTATGAGAGTTGTTCCTGTGTAGTAGGGCTAAAAGAGCTGTTCCTTGTAGTTGGTCTAAGGGAGCTGCCCATGGGTAGTAGGGCTAAGAGGGATGTTTCTGGGATGTAAGGTTAAGAAAGTTGTGCCAGACCTCATAGTAAAATATGGACTGTTCCCTATGCTAAGTACTGACTGTGTCTTCTCTGATTCAAAGATAGAACCACACAAAAGTGCTTTACTGACTGCATTCACTTTTTTGCTGTTTAACTGCATTCACTTTTTGTTGCTGGCTGACTGCATTCACTTTTTGTTGCTGGCTGACTGAGTTCACTTTTTGTTGCTGGCTGACTGCGTTCACTTTTTGTTGCTGGCTGACTGCGTTCACTTTTTGTTGCTGGCTGACTGCGTTCACTTTTTGTTGCTGGCTGACTGCATTCACTTTTTGTTGCTGGCTGACTGCGTTCACTTCTTGTTGCTGGCTGACTGCATTCACTTTTTGTTGCTGGCTGACTGCGTTCACTTTTTGTTGCTGGCTGACTGTGTTCACTTTTTGTTGCTGGCTGACGGAGTTCACTTTTTGTTGCTGGCTAACTGCGTTCACTTTTTGTTGCTGGCTGACTGTGTTCACTTTTTGTTGCTGGCTGACGGAGTTCACTTTTTGTTGCTGGCTAACTGCGTTCACTTTTTGTTGCTGGCTGACTGCGTTCACTTTTTGTTGCTGGCTGACTGCGTTCACTTTTTGTTGCTGGCTGACTGCGTTCACTTTTTGTTGCTGGCTGACTGCGTTCACTTTTTGTTGCTGGCTGACTGCGTTCACTTTTTGTGCTGGCGCCTGGCGCACTGTGATCACTTCATTCATTTTTTTGTACAGACTGACTGGGATCACAGTGTGCACTCTTCACTCTGACAAAGATGGCACCTGCCCCTTGTTCTGGCGCTGTCACTTCTTTTTACCGTTTGTGGCATCAGCTCAGATTCAAAGATCGCATCAGCTCCCTGTGCCAGCTACTCCTCCTCTGCTGTGCTCTGGCTATGTCAATGTAGAACGCAGCCAGTACTTATTAGAGGGAGTGACGCTAGCACAGGCGCAGCTGCCATCATAGATTTTGAGCTCCGGTACACACTTCAATACTGCTCTGACCGACTCTCCACTTTTTCTGTATGGAGGGATGGTCAGAGCAGGGTTGAAATGTGGTCTTACCTCGCCCGGGCCTTGAGTTTGACACCTATGCTTTAAGGTAAAGCTACCACTACTGGTTGTTGTCTATCTCCTTATCCTAACCCTATAATTACTGGATAATAAATACTGTAATTTAAAAACAAAGATTTTTTAATATCTAAAGTCCAACTTGTGTTTTAACTTCAGGCCACAATGTGCACCAGGAAACGGCAAGGGGTACAGGCATGTGGACCATAGAAATAGTAACAATCAATGTCATAGTTCCAAAAGGGCACTGCCCTTTTTGAAGGTTTCGATGGTAGGCGAGAGTCTGATGTGTTGTGGTAGAGGGTTCCAGAGTAGGGGTGATACGCGAGAGAAATCTAGTATACGATTGTGCCGGGAGGCGAGGTCACAGATGTATGGAGGAGACAGGTTGTGGATGGCTTTGTACGTCATGGTTAGGGTTTTGTAGTGGAGTCTCTGGGCAATGGGGAGCCAGTGAAGGGATTGACAGTGGGGAGTGGCCGGGGAATAGTGGGGGGACAAGTGGATTAGTCGGGCAGCAGAGTTTAGAATAGATTGGAGGGGTGCGAGAGTGTTAGAGGGGAGGCCACACAGCAGGAGGTTGCAGTAGTCAAGGCGAGAGATGATGAGGGAATGGACTAGGGTTTTTGCAGATTCTTGGTTGAGGAATGTACGGATTCGTGAAATATTTTTGCGTTGAAGTCGGCAGGAAGTGGTAAGGGCTTGGATATGTGGTTTGAAGGAGAGATCAGCGTCAAGGATTACCCCGAGGCAGCAAGCTTGTGGGACTGGGGAGAGTGGGCAGCCATGCACTGTAATGGATAGGTTCATGGGGGGGGCCACGTGAGATGGGGGAAAGATGATGAATTCTGTTTTGTCCATGTTAAGTTTCAGAAATCTGGCGGAGAAGAAGGATGAAATAGAGGACAGACATTGAGGGATTCTGGTTAGTAGGGAGGTGATATCTGGTCCAGAGATGTAGATCTGTGTGTTATCAGCATAGAGGTGGTACTGAAAGCCATGAGATTCTATGAGCTGTCCCAGGCCAAAGGTGTAAATGGAGAAGAGCAGGGGCCCAAGGACTGAACCTTGTGGGACTCCGACAGATAGGGGGCGAGGTGAGGAGGTGGTGTGTGAGAGGGAGATGCTGAATGTCCGGTCTGTTAGGTATGATGAGATCCAGGATAGGGCCAAGTCTGTGATGCCAAGGGATGAGAGGGTCTGTAATAATAGGGAATGGTCCACTGTGTCAAAGGCAGCCGACAGGTCGAGGAGGAGCAGGACAGAGTAGTGTCGCTTGCTCTTGGCGGTTAAGAGGTCATTGGTGACCTTAGTTAGGGCAGTTTCAGTGGAATGGTGTGACCGGAAGCCAGATTGGAAGCGGTCAAAGAGGGAGCAAGAAGAGAGATGGGAGGACAGTTCAAGGTAGACGTGTTGTTCCAGTAGTTTGGAGGCATAAGTGAGAAGTGATATAGGGCGATAGCTAGATACAGAGGATGGGTCAAGAGAGGGCTTTTTGAGGATAGGTGTGATGGAGGCATGTTTAAAGCTTGAGGGGAAAACACCAGTTGTTAGTGATAGGTTGAAGAGATGGGTTAGGGTTGGGATGAAGACTGTGGTGAGGTTTGGGATGAAGTGGGATGGGAGCGGGTCAAGTGCACAGGTGGTGAGATGTGATCTTGAGAGTAGAGTGGAGAGTTGATCTTCTGTAATGGTGGAGAAGTTGGTTTTGGAGGTGGAGGGCTGGGAAATCGGGAGGAAGGGCTCTGGGGGTTGTTGACCAAAACTGTCTCTGATGCTATCAATCTGCTTGAAAAATGAGGCAAAGTCTTCAGCTGAGATAAGTCGGGAGGGAGGAGGTGCTGGAGGACGGAGGAGAGAATTTAAGGTGTTGAATAACTATTTAGGGTTGTGAGACAGGGAGGATATGAGAGATGAGAAGTAGGTTTGTTTAGCTGTGGCGAGTGTGGTCTTGAAAGTAGTGAAGGACTGTTTGAATGCAATGAAGTGCTCGTTGGAGTGGGATCTTTTCCATCTGCGCTCAGCAGCCCTGGAAGCTCGCCTCAGTTCTTTGGTCAGGCTGGTGTGCCAGGGCTGTCTGTTGATTTTGCGAGCTTTGGTATGTGTTAGGGGGGCAGCAGATTCCAAAGCTACAGCTATTGTGGTGTTATATAGAGCGGCAGCGTCATCCGCATTGTGTATGGAACTTATGTCTGTGAGAGGGAGGAGTGATTCAGAGAATGAATGTAGGTCAAGATGTTTAAGATTTCTGCGAGTGTGTGAAAGTTTGTGGGGTGGTGATTGTAGACATGGAGTGGAGAGAGATGAGAATGTGAGAAGGTTATGGTCAGAGAGAGGAAGAGGTGAGTTAGAGAGGTTAGATAGGGAGCAGAGGCGGGTGAAGATGAGGTCCAGTGTGTGACCATCTTTGTGGGTGGCTGCAGAAGACCATTGAGTGAGGCCAAAGGAGGAAGTGCGAGATAGAAGTTTAGTGGCAGCTGAGAGGGAAGTGTCAATGGGGATGTTGAAGTCGCCCATGATGATAGTAGGGATGTCCGTGGAAAGGAAATGAAGTAGCCAGGTGGTGAAGTGGTCAAAGAAGGTGGTGGCTAGCCCTGGGGGGCGGTAAATGACAGCCAGTTGGAGGTTGGAGGGGGAGTAGATGCGCACAGAGTGCACTTCAAAGGAAGGGAGGGTAACAGAGGGTGGCAGTGGGATTGGGGTGAAGGAGCAGTTATCTGACAGGAGAAAACCAACTCCTCCACCATGTTTGCTGCTGCGGCGGGGTGTGTGAGAAAGGTGGAAGCCACCGTAAGAGAGTGCAGCAGGGGAGGCTGTGTCAGAAGGGGTGAGCCAGGTTTCGGTGATGGCGAGGAAGGAAAGTTTGGTAGTAACAAAAAGATCATGGATGTAGGAAAGCTTGTTGCAGACAGAGCGAGCGTTCCACAGAGCTCCTGTTAGTGGGACTGGGGAAGCGGGATCTGGGTGAATGGGTATAAGGTTAGAGAGTTTACGGAAGGTTGTGACAGAGCGTGGATGGGAGGTAGAAATTACTGTGGGAAGGTGGTGAGGAGGACTAGGATTTGGAGAGATATCACCAGCAGTGAGAATGAGCAGAGAAAGTGTTAGCAGGTGGGAGCAGGAGAGGGCATGAGGGGGCTGTCTGTGCTTGGAGACAGAAGATTGTATGTTAAGGAACAGTTCTGAGGAGGAGGTGAGATGATGGGGAGGATTGAAGAAGAGATGAACAGTTCCTTACTTGGTGTGGGGATCAGGTGTTATGGCCGGCAATCAGGCAACACAGCGTGCAGTAATCAGCGCACATACAGAGGTCTGGCAATAACCAAAAACAATAGGACGAGCTCTGAGACGTGGAATCTCTGTAGACTGCAGTACCTGAACTATCCTCACACAACTGTAAGCAGCAGTGGATTGCGCCTATCAACTACCTATGCAACTCGGCACTGCCTGAGGAGCTGACTAGCCTGAAGATAGAAATACAAGCCTGACTTACCTCAGAGAAATACCCCAAAGGAATAGGCAGCCCCCCACATATAATGACTGTTAGCAAGATGAAAAGACAAACGTAGGAATGAAATAGATTCAGCAAAGTGAGGCCCGATATTCTAGACAGAGCGAGGATAGCAAAGAGAACTATGCAGTCTACAAAAAACCCTAAAACGAAAACCACGCAAAGGGGCAAAAAGACCCACCGTGCCGAACTAACAGCACGGCGGTGCACCCCTTTGCTTCTTAGAGCTTCCAGCAAAAGTTAATAGCAAGCTGGACAGAAAAAACAGAAAACAAACTAGAAGCACTTATCTAGCAGAGCAGCAGGCCCAAGGAAAGATGCAGTAGCTCAGATCCAACACTGGAACATTGACAAGGAGCAAGGAAGACAGACTCAGGTGGAGCTAAATAGCAAGGCAGCCAACGAGCTCACCAAAACACCTGAGGGAGGAAGCCCAGAGACTGCAATACCACTTGTGACCACAGAAGTGAACTCAGCCACAGAATTCACAACAGTACCCCCCCCTTGAGGAGGGGTCACCGAACCCTCACCAGAACCCCCAGGCCGACCAGGATGAGCCACATGAAAGGCACGAACAAGATCTGGGGCATGGACATCAGAGGCAAAAACCCAGGAATTATCTTCCTGAGCATAACCCTTCCATTTGACCAGATACTGGAGTTTCCGTCTAGAGACACGAGAATCCAAAATCTTCTCCACAATATACTCCAATTCCCCCTCCACCAAAACAGGGGCAGGAGGCTCCACAGATGGAACCATAGGTGCCACGTATCTCCTCAACAACGACCTATGGAATACATTATGTATGGAAAAGGAGTCTGGGAGGGTCAGACGAAAAGACACCGGATTGAGAATCTCAGAAATCCTATACGGACCAATAAAACGAGGTTTAAATTTAGGAGAGGAAACCTTCATAGGTATATGACGAGAAGATAACCAAACCAGATCCCCAACACGAAGTCGGGGTCCCACACGGCGTCTGCGATTAGCGAAAAGCTGAGCCTTCTCCTGGGACAAGGTCAAATTGTCCACTACCTGAGTCCAGATCTGCTGCAACCTGTCCACCACATAATCCACACCAGGACAGTCCGAAGACTCAACCTGTCCTGAAGAGAAACGAGGATGGAACCCAGAATTGCAGAAAAATGGAGAGACCAAGGTAGCCGAGCTGGCCCGATTATTAAGGGCGAACTCAGCCAACGGCAAAAATGACACCCAATCATCCTGGTCAGCGGAAACAAAACATCTCAGATATGTTTCCAAGGTCTGATTGGTTCGTTCGGTCTGGCCATTAGTCTGAGGATGGAAGGCCGAGGAAAAAGATAGGTCAATGCCCATCCTACCACAAAAGGCTCGCCAGAACCTCGAGACAAACTGGGAACCTCTGTCAGAAACAATATTCTCAGGAATGCCATGTAAACGAACCACATGCTGGAAGAACAAAGGCACCAAATCAGAGGAGGAAGGCAATTTAACCAAGGGCACCAGATGGACCATTTTAGAAAAGCGATCACAGACCACCCAAATGACCGACATTTTTTGAGAAACGGGAAGGTCAGAAATGAAATCCATCGAAATATGTGTCCAAGGCCTCTTCGGGACCGGCAAGGGCAAAAGCAACCCACTGGCACGTGAACAGCAGGGCTTAGCCCTAGCACAAATTCCACAGGACTGCACAAAAGCACGCACATCCCGTGACAGAGATGGCCACCAGAAGGATCTAGCAACCAACTCCCTGGTACCAAAGATTCCTGGATGACCGGCCAGCACCGAACAATGAAGTTCAGAGATAACTCTACTAGTCCACCTATCAGGGACGAACAGTTTCTCGGCCGGACAACGATCAGGTTTATTAGCCTGAAATTTCTGCAACACTCTCCGCAAATCAGGGGAGATGGCAGACACAATGACTCCTTCCTTGAGGATACTCGCCGGCTCAGATAACCCCGGAGAGTCGGGCACAAAACTCCTAGACAGAGCATCCGCCTTCACATTTTTAGAGCCCGGAAGGTATGAAATCACAAAATCAAAACGAGCAAAAAATAACGACCAACGGGCCTGTCTAGGATTCAAGCGCTTGGCAGACTCAAGATAAGAAAGGTTCTTATGATCAGTCAAAACCACCACGCGATGCTTAGCACCCTCAAGCCAATGACGCCACTCCTCGAATGCCCACTTCATGGCCAGCAACTCTCGGTTGCCCACATCATAATTACGCTCAGCAGCAGAAAATTTCCTGGAAAAGAAAGCACATGGTTTGAACACTGAGCAACCAGAACCTCTCTGTGACAAAACCGCCCCTGCACCAATCTCAGAAGCATCAACCTCGACCTGGAACGGAAGAGAAACATCAGGTTGACACAACACAGGGGCACAGCAAAAACGACGCTTCAACTCCTGAAAAGCTTCCACGGCAGCAGAAGACCAATTAACCAAATCAGCACCCTTCTTGGTCAAATCGGTCAATGGTCTGGCAATGCTAGAAAAATTACAGATGAAGCGACGATAAAAATTAGCAAAGCCCAGGAATTTCTGCAAACTTTTTAGAGATGTCGGCTGAGTCCAATCCTGGATGGCCTGAACCTTAACCGGATCCATCTCGATAGTAGAAGGGGAAAAGATGAACCCCAAAAATGAAACTTTCTGCACACCGAAGAGACACTTTGATCCCTTCACGAACAAGGAATTAGCACGCAGTACCTGGAAAACCATTCTGACTTGCTTCACATGAGACTCCCAATCATCTGAGAAGATCAAAATGTCATCCAAGTAAACAATCAAGAATTTATCCAGATACTCACGGAAAATGTCATGCATAAAAGACTGAAAAACAGATGGAGCATTGGCAAGTCCGAACGGCATCACCAGATACTCAAAATGACCCTCGGGCGTATTAAATGCCGTTTTCCATTCATCTCCCTGCCTGATTCTCACCAGATTATACGCACCACGAAGATCAATCTTAGTAAACCAACTAGCCCCCTTAATCCGAGCAAACAAGTCAGAAATCAATGGCAAGGGATACTGAAACTTAACAGTGATCTTATTAAGAAGGCGGTAATCAATACACGGTCTTAGCGAACCATCCTTCTTGGCTACAAAAAAGAACCCTGCTCCCAATGGTGACGACGATGGGCGAATATGTCCCTTCTCCAGGGACTCCTTCACATAACTGCGCATAGCGGTGTGTTCAGGTACGGACAAATTAAATAAACGACCCTTAGGGAATTTACTACCAGGAATCAAATCGATAGCACAATCACAATTCCTATGCGGAGGTAGGGCATCAGACCTGGACTCTTCAAATACATCCTGAAAGTCCGACAAGAACTCTGGGATGTCAGAAGGAATGGATGACGAAATAGACAAAAATGGAACATCACCATGTACTCCCTGACAACCCCAGCTGGTTACCGACATAGAGTTCCAATCCAATACTGGATTATGGGTTTGTAGCCATGGCAACCCCAACACGACCACATCATGCAAATTATGCAGTACCAAAAAGCGAATAACTTCCTGATGTGCAGGAGCCATGCACATGGTCAGCTGGGCCCAGTACTGAGGCTTATTCTTGGCCAAAGGTGTAGCATCAATTCCTCTCAACGGAATAGGACACCGCAAAGGCTCCAAGAAAAATCCACAACGTTTAGCATAATCCAAATCCATCAGATTCAGGGCAGCGCCTGAATCCACAAACGCCATGACAGAATATGATGACAAAGAGCACATTAAGGTAATGGACAAAAGGAATTTGGACTGTACAGTACCAATAACGGCAGAGCTATCGAACCGCCTAGTGCGTTTAGGACAATTAGAAATAGCATGAGTAGAATCACCACAATAGAAACACAGTCTGTTCAGACGTCTGTGTTCGTGCCGTTCTACTTTAGTCATAGTCCTGTCGCACTGCATAGGCTCAGGCTTACTCTCAGACAATACCGCCAGATGGTGCACAGATTTACGCTCGCGCAAGCGACGACCGATCTGAATGGCCAAGGACATAGACTCATTCAAACCAGCAGGCATAGGAAATCCCACCATTACATCCTTAAGAGCTTCAGAGAGACCCTTTCTGAACAAAGCCGCTAGTGCAGATTCATTCCACAGAGTGAGTACTGACCATTTCCTAAATTTCTGGCAATATACTTCTACATCATCCTGACCCTGGCATAAAGCCAGCAGATTTTTCTCAGCTTGATCCACTGAATTAGGCTCATCGTAAAGCAATCCGAGCGCCAGGAAAAACGCATCAACATTACTCAATGCAGAATCTCCTGGTGCAAGAGAAAACGCCCAGTCCTGTGGGTCGCCGCGCAAAAAAGAAATAATAATCAAAACCTGTTGAATAGGATTACCAGAAGAATGAGGTTTCAAGGCCAAAAATAGCTTACAATTATTTCTGAAGCTCAGGAACTTAGTTCTGTCACCAAAAAACAAATCAGGAATCGGAATTCTTGGTTCTGGCATCGATTTCTGATCAATAGTATCTTGAATCTTTTGTACATTTACAACGAGATTATCCATTGAGGAGCACAGAGCCTGAATATCCATATTCACAGCTGTGTCCTGAAGCACTCTAATGTCTAGGGGAAAAAAAAGACTGAAGACAGAGCTAAGAAAAAAAAATGATGTCAGGATTTCTTTTTTCCCTCTATTGGAAATCATTGGTTGGCTCCTTGTACTGTTATGGCCGGCAATCAGGCAACACAGCGTGCAGTAATCAGCGCACATACAGAGGTCTGGCAATAACCAAAAACAATAGGACGAGCTCTGAGACGTGGAATCTCTGTAGACTGCAGTACCTGAACTATCCTCACACAACTGTAAGCAGCAGTGGATTGCGCCTATCAACTACCTATGCAACTCGGCACTGCCTGAGGAGCTGACTAGCCTGAAGATAGAAATACAAGCCTGACTTACCTCAGAGAAATACCCCAAAGGAATAGGCAGCCCCCCACATATAATGACTGTTAGCAAGATGAAAAGACAAACGTAGGAATGAAATAGATTCAGCAAAGTGAGGCCCGATATTCTAGACAGAGCGAGGATAGCAAAGAGAACTATGCAGTCTACAAAAAACCCTAAAACGAAAACCACGCAAAGGGGCAAAAAGACCCACCGTGCCGAACTAACAGCACGGCGGTGCACCCCTTTGCTTCTCAGAGCTTCCAGCAAAAGTTAATAGCAAGCTGGACAGAAAAAACAGAAAACAAACTAGAAGCACTTATCTAGCAGAGCAGCAGGCCCAAGGAAAGATGCAGTAGCTCAGATCCAACACTGGAACATTGACAAGGAGCAAGGAAGACAGACTCAGGTGGAGCTAAATAGCAAGGCAGCCAACGAGCTCACCAAAACACCTGAGGGAGGAAGCCCAGAGACTGCAATACCACTTGTGACCACAGAAGTGAACTCAGCCACAGAATTCACAACAATCAGGGCAGTTAGCAGAAAGTGAAGAAATATAGGGGTGAAAGTGAAAACAAACAGAAATATTGGTTACAGTGACTGGCCAGTTACCTTCAGTTTCCTTCTGGTTCAATTCTGGTTTTAATTCTACTGTAATCCACACTTTTAGGACACACTTATAGGAATCACACTGCAGACTGAAGTCTATGCAAACTTGAGCTATACAATATATGGAAAACTAAGTGCGTTCAGGTGTGAAGTAAAGAGGAGTGGTCTCTGCTCATGGTCAGAGAATTAAGAGTGGACCAGATGCATACAATCAAGCCTGAGTAAACAAGGTCATAAATAACACAGGGTAAGCTGGGGATAGCTGAAAGGCATACCATGAGAATGCAATAAGCAGAGGAAAGTCTGTGTGCAAAGCTGGGTGATGTACTATGTGCACTTCATAGACAGACAGCAGGAGAGCAGGAGAGCTGGGTGGATGAACATACCATGAGAATGCTAGAAGCAGAGGAAAGTCTGTGTGCAAAGCTGGGTGATGTACTATGTGCACTTCATAGACAGACAGCAGGAGAGCTGGGTGGATGAACATACCATGAGAATGCTAGAAGCAGAGGAAAGTCTGTGTGCAAAGCCGAGTGATGTACTATGTGCACTTCATAGACAGACAGCAGGAGAGCAGGAGAGCTGGGTGGATGAACATACCATGAGAATGCTAGAAGAAGAGGAAAGTCTGTGTGCAAAGCTGGGTGATGTACTATGTGCACTTCATAGACAGACAGCAGGAGACCAGGAGAGCTGGGTGGATGAACATACAATGAGAATGCTAGAAATAGAGGAAAGTCTGTGTGCAAACCTGGGTGATGTACTATGTGCTCTTCATAGACAGACAGCAGGAGAGCAGGAGAGCTGGGTGGATGAATATACCATGAGAATGCTAGAAGCAGATGAAAGTCTGTGTGCAAAGCTGTGTACAAGTTAAGCCTGGTTTGCTTTAACCTCCCTATTCAGATGAGGCTGGTTTGGCACATGGAGAGGTAGGAAATTAGTAATAAGGACCATTCATATTTAGGTATACCTTGATGTGGTTGGATGGCTTTTGCACTTTTTGATTAAAAGTGCTTCCTAATTACCTTATGTTTTAGTAACGTTTACAGCAATATTGGATTTCATGCAGTTATTTATTAGTCACAGTGGGGTGACGCATTATGCATGTCTATGAGCTATGTCATCAATATCAGACTAGTGGGGGTCTGAATCCCAGCACCACTTCTGATCTGGAGGGAATTCGCAGAGATTTGCACAACTTGGGGGTGTTGCTGCTAATGCTCCATCTTTGACACTTTTGGTTGTGTTTTGGATGGACCATAAAAAGGATACATCATTTCCACTGGTTCTGCTCTAACAATATGACCTCTCATCACTTGCATGTTTATGTCTCCTCTGGCTAGTCCGTACCAAACTCTTCTCTGCTAAGACTCCCATGTAGAACTCTGACAACACAAAGGACCATAACTTTTTAATTGCATCACCTTCATCGCGTTCTCTGAAAAATACTCCATTAGAGACCATCTGTCGCGACTCTGTTATCGGGTGTCCCGAAACCAGGGGCTCTTTCCCAGTCCCTAACGCTAGGGGAGCCCTAACTCACCCTGCTCATCGGATTACTTTTGATGGTGAAGATGCCGGGGCCACGGAACTTGCCTTATTTCCTGAATCCCCCCACCAGGGAAGAGGGGAGTAGTAGTATATAGTAGTACACCAATCCAGACTAACAAGGAAATGTGAACAGGGGTAACAAATGATATCAAACATACAAATATACTCACACATGTAACAGAGGAATACACCGGGGAGTGGAGGATGGGGGTAAACCAAAGTAAGAGAAGAAATGGAATTATCACACACTCAAAACCTAGCAACAGTCACAGATAAATCCACCAAACAGCTTTCTCCAATAATAACAACTAACAACCTCCAGCCAAACAGCAAAAGCTAACTCTGACAATGAGTGTTAGCCAGGACCCAGATTATATAGGAGGTGGGAGTGGCTAACAGTGCACAGCTGAGAGCCTTAAGGCTCTAGGAGCTCTCAAGGGAGCAGATTAACCCTTGCACTGCCAAAATAAATTTACACTGATTAATAAGAAGGTGAAGTGCCTCTAATCAGTGCAGGTGTAGGAGAAATCATATGCTGCGGTCTTCTGGCTCCTCTCTGTTATGGTAAACCCGTGACACCATCTCTCCATTTGTGGCACCTTTTTCCGTTGATTCCTCTAACATAACTCTCAATCTTTGCTCTCTTCTGTAGTGCTTTCATTACTTGTCTTTGGGAGCCCATGACGAACGAGATACTTGTTTTTGAGGGCAGTAAACTGTGTGTTTTTATGTGTTTTGATAGTCTGTGTTTTGATATTGTGCGTTTGTGATTACAGAAGATAATTATACTCCAGAGAGATTTCGTGTATATTCCTGCTCCATGGTTTCTATCTTCACATTGTTTATGTAATCATTGGTCATTTAACTATAACTTATCCAATACAGCAGATGAGACAGTCAACAGTTATTGTTTGGCTCCTCTGGCACATACATGATCACTCCATTGCTCTTTGATTAATATAAGAAAGGGATTACAGTATTGTTCGTTGCTGCAAAGCCCTTGTAGGCTGCCGTGTGATGCATCAGCAGATTCAACGCAACAAACACCCCAGGTCCTTATTTTTGTACAATTCAGCAGCTACAGAATCAGAAATAGCCTCATGCCTACTGCATGGTATTGAGTTTGAGCTGTGCTATAAACCCCGCAGAAAAGGAAGAATTAGTTTCAACCCTGGTCCGATTCAATATAGAAGCTGGATTGTGTTTCAACTGTTTGGACTAATATATAAAACGGATCCTGCGGCCAGTCAGCAGTTTTCATTTCTTTTACTTGATTTCTTCTCTGCAGAAAATAGTCTGTTTTGTGGAACATTACTTCCATAAATTATGAGTGGAACAACAAAAAATGTTCAGGTCTGGAACATAGCCAAGTGTGCAGATCCTCCTATGAACATCCGCAGACAATAATAGGTATATATACAGTAAGTCGCTGTACAGTGTTCTCTCTCCCCATTCATTATAAGTTATTGTATGGCATCTTCCCCCACCCTCCAATTCATTATAAGTCCCTGTATAGCGTCATCGCACTCCCCATTCATTATGAGCCCTGTATAGCATTTTCTCCCAATCCCAATTCATTATAAGTCACTGTATTGTGTGCTCCCCAATTCACTATATGTCTCTGTATAGTATTCTCTCCCTCCCAATTCACTACTAGTCCCTATACAGCTTTATTTTCCACCCTCAATACCCTATAAGTCACTGTATAGCCTTCAAGATCTCCAATTTATTATATGTCTCTGTTGTATAGCATCCTATCTGGGGTACTTGGGCCGGTTCGGATAGTTCATAAGGGGGATGTCACAGCAGCATTGACCTGGTCCGTGGCCCTGGGCATCCAATAAAAGTCAATGCAATTAAAGGGGAAGTAAAGTTTATAGGGGAATTGTTCGTGACGCCACCCGTGGTATTCGGCAATGAGATGGTAGCCGATGCTGCAGTGAAGGTCCTCTGGGGCAGATGGTGATGCAGCAGAGTTGGTACAGCTCTCCATGGGTAGAGCTAACCCCAGGGCAGTTATGGTGTAAAATGGGATGGTGTTGTAGTGCAGGGTAGGTGGCGCAGTAATAATTCAGAGGACAAAGCAGGATGCAGTTTCAACGCTTTTACTCACAGTTCTTAGATGCAGTCCCCAGTCGGGGTACTGTGTCCTCCGAGTCTGTGGTCCAGCCAGCTCTCAGGTAATTTGGGTGCACTTTTCCAGGACCCCCTTCTTATGTTCCTTTCCTGGCCGTCTTGCTGCGATGGCTCTCACCTCTCCTGCCCTGCGCCTTCACACACAGTGTCCCAAGCCTGCAGCCTCGGATCTTGTCGGGCGACGTCTTTCTGGTCCCCTTGGTCCTATGTGGTTGCCTTTTTAGTGAATATGTGGGGATGTGGCTATGGCACATACAGATTCCACAGCCTACGGCTTGCTGGCTGAGCGTTGTAGTTCTCCACTAGTCTTGGGGGGCAGGTTTCCCCACTGCGACCTGGTCCCTCCACCCAACTATGGTCAGTGTGGATGCGGGCCCCACGGGTGGATTCCTCACTACCTGGGCCCCTAGGAACCCTTCTTTCTCTTCTTTCTGTAGCTTCACCTTTCTCTAGCTCCCTCTCTGGGAGCTCCTTTCTGAACATCTCACTCCATCTACTTCCTCTCACTACTTTCCCTCCAACTTTTAGAGTCCGACATGACCTCGGTCTTCCGGCTACCGGTGTCTAGCTCTGTCGCAGTTATTCTCCCCAGTTGTCAATCTCCTGTGCTTTGCTCTCCTGCACGCTCACTATACACAGTTCTTCCTTTTGTATTCTCTCGCTCTTTCTGCCAGGAGCTGCAGACTCCCACGTCTGCTCAGCTACACTCCTTTCGTACCAGCCCCGCCTCAGCTGATGTTCCGTGACAAGCTTCTCTCTAGCCTTTTCCAACTCTCTGACTCTCCAGGAGAGGCAGCACTTTCTCGTGGCTGCATGGTCTCTCTGACAGGAACTAACTAACTGACTGACTGACTTTCCCTCCAGACCAGAATGTATATATAGGGAAGTTCACCTGAAAACCGGGTTCAGAGCTCCCCCTTCTGGCCTGGAGTGTGAACATGATGCATGTTTGTGTATACCTGATAGCGAAGATCTTCCTTCGCTTCCAAGCATGACATCACTCTCCCCAAGAGGAAAGCAATGCCATTGTGACCAACAGGACCCTGGGGTGTCACACATGCGTACACCAACAATACAGCGGACTTTCGGAAAAAGTCTGTGTTCAGAGTTCAGCACCGGAAATTAGGTGTCTGGTACAAACCTCAAACTTTACGGTTTTGGGATCGCTCATCTCTACTCATTTCCATCAGATGATACTGACATTTGACAACGAGAAATACAGCAACATAGGACAAACAAGAACTTGACTTGGCTTGTGAATTGGTTCAGATTTATAAAAGTTTAGGAGATGAGGCCCTCTCCCACGACTACTGCGTATAGTACAACGAAACTGCGGATGGTCATTAAATTAGTTGACTTCAAATCATAAGCATACTCCATTTGGAGAAATGGGATATATCACAGATTATTATTTTTATAATATGAAGCAATTAGAAATACCTATACAATAAGTTACACTTAGGAGATCATTGCATGCATCCTCGAGAGACAGAAAGATCATCTACATTATCATACATCTTTCCAATAAAGAAATATTAAATGGGAATTTGGTAAAAGTTACCACCTATCCACAGTATAGACAACTACTAAGTAAGTGGGGGTACAACTGCTGAGACCCCCACTGATCATCAGAACAGCCCCTCCATTCAAACAGCTGACAGAAGTCTCAATCTACAGGTTATCACCAATTCCATGGGTAGATGGCAACTTCCTCTTACCAGAATACTTCTTTAAGGCCGGGTTCACATTTACGTCTGTGTGCACAGCGTACGATCCGCATGCGTTATGCTTACATATCTTTTACATTGTGTATGCAGGGACATGATGTTTGTTTGCGGATGCATACGCACGCGTCGTTTTGAAGTGAGTGGCGTGGTCCGGCAAACACAACATGTTGCATTTTTTTTAGGCGTCAAATATTGCGCAATCGTCCGCATGTGGATGATTGCATCAAAAATACGCATTAGTGTCTATGGGAACGCATTGGTACGCAATGACATGTGTACGAATGCATTCGATACGCATGCATACTTTAGACTGCGCATGTCCAGAAAATGATGTCACCGCCCCACCATGCGCATACAAAACGCAAATGCATGCTAAAACGCATTTAAACACATGCACACACAGCGTTTTTGTTTGCGTGATCCGTAAGATGACGTGCAGGCATAAGCATGCTTTTGCATGCATTTTTGCATGCGTTTGCACATGCAGACGATACGCTGTGGACACAGCCTAAGTGATGTACAAATCCTGTGATTTTCCTTTACAAGCATGTGACCAAATCTCCATCTTGTGCCCATAATTTAAAAATAAGAAAAGAAAAAGCAAACAACCAAAAAAGTTCTGCCAGGTCCCAACTTTTCAATGAGTAGGTTGCCATCTAACGAACCCCGTAAAAGCACACATTTAGGCAATGTGCACACGCTGCGGATTTGGTTTTCCATGAGTTTACAGTACCATGTAAACCTATGGAAAACAAAATCCGCAGTGTACATGCTGCGGGAAAAAAATGCGCAGAAAAGCTGCGTTGTTTATTCCGCAGCATGTCAATTCTTTGTGCGGATTCTGCTGCGGGATACACCTGCTCCATAATAGGAATTCGCAGGTGTAAAACCGCAGGTGGAATCCGCACAAAATCCGCGGTAATTCCACAGTAAATCCGCAGGTAATCCACAGTGCGGTTTACCTGCGGATTTACAAAAACAGGTGCGGAAAAATCCGCAGACATCCCACCTACGTGTGCACATAGCCTTAATATCACATTAGGCTATCATAAATATATCTACATAATAAGCCGTTACCTGAAACATATTACTGTTTTTTTATGTGTTTTTTTTTTATTGTTTTGTAATAGTAAACTAATGATAATAGTTTGCATTAAAACCGTCCCGTAATAGTTTGCATTAAAACCGTCCAGTAAAAGACAATAAAACCTAAATGAATTTACTGCCATTTGTTTTGCAGCAGAACATCGCCGTCTACAGTGGACTATGGGTATAACATTTTATAAAGTTAAAGCGAAATTGTCAGGCGCCAATTACTTAGGGCTTTATTCAGTAGCCCCATACACATTAGAAAGCTGTTGGCTAAATGATGGTTTGGCCGATCATTCTGCTGGCAGCTATCTTGCCCAACTGTCCCATATCCAGGAGCGTTCGATCTGAGGAGAGCTCCTATTATCCCTATGAGAGAGCTGCTGCCAGAAACCCTTGGCAGCATCTTATAGCTAGAGAATAGAAGGATTGGAAGTCTGAAACCAGACATGCCAGATCCTTAACATGTTCCCCCCTCTGACATTATCTGGGGGGAGTCAGAAGGCCCAAACATATATTAGACTGTAGGTTCAGATGATATTAGCGTAATGTGTATGGGTCCTTTAGTCCAGTAATGCTTTGCATGTTTTATGGAACTTTATGGCACATACTGTATATTCAGTACCTCGCTGTATGATAATGTGATAATGCACCAGGACTAATCCAGTGAGGTTTTTATGCATTGACACTAGTCTGGGTTCAGTAGCAGCAGTTATGCCCCCTGACCACGACTGACAGTCCCTGCTAGGATCATTACAGCTCTGCTGGGGGCTACTAGCAAAGCTCTCACTGGGGGACAGAGGTGCCAGAGGACCACACACTGCAAAGATGCTGGCACTGCAGGAACTGTAAATCATGTCCAGGGAACAGCACCCAGACCAGTGTCAGTCAGTAAACTCCTCTCAGGACTAGACCTAGTCATTATCGTACAACGAGGGGCTGACTATAAGTTCACTTTACTGAAATATGTGCCAAAAAATTCCATAAAATAATGAAAGAATTACTGGACTAACTGAATAAGCCATGGGTGCAGTTCAAAAGCCTTGGGGGACAGGAGAAATTCCTTTTGAAGGGGTTTTCAGGGACTTTTACATTGATGAGATATCTTTAGGATGCGTCATCAATATCTGATCAGTGTGACACCCGTTACCCCCACTGATGTTCCTGATGTCGCCAGAAGTGCTCCGCTACATCAACTGTATAGTGACTTTGACAGAGGACTACATATGTGCCCCCTGCTGCACGGCTGACTGTCATGATTCCAATGGCAGGGAATCACAAAAGGACAAGCACCAACGAGCTCTAGGGTGATGGAACCTGAGCTGACCGCGACCCTAAACCTGAACACACAAATAACAATAGCCGGGGAACGTGCCTACGTTGATCCTAGACGTCTCGCACCAGCCGAAGATCTAACTTCCCCTATTAGAAGAAACACAGACCTCTCTTGCCTCCAGAGAAATACCCCACAGAAATAGCAGCCCCCCACATATAATGACGGTGAAATGAGAGGAAGGCACATACACAGTATGAAATCAGATTCAGCAAAATGAGGCCCGCTAAAACTAGATAGCAGAGGATACAAAAGTAAACTGCGCGGTCAGCAAAAAACCCTTCAAAAAACCATCCTGTAATTACTTGAACTCATGTTCCAACTCATGGAACATGAGGAGCAATTACAGCCCGCTAGAGCAACCAGCAGCAAAGAAACAATTATATGCAAGCTGGACAAGACAAAAATAAATCAAAACGTGGAACAAGAAAATCAAAAACTTAGCTTGTCCTGAAGATTACTGAAGCCAGAAGCTGAGGTAACAAAACACTCTGATAACCTTGATAGCCGGCGGGGAAATGACAAGAAAGCCCGGTTAAATAGGAAACTCCCAAATCCTAATAGAACAGGTGGACACCAGAGACAGCAGAACACAAATCACCCAGTACCATCAGTAACCACCAGAGGGAGCCCAAAAACAGAACTCACAACAGTACCCCCCCTTGAGGAGGGGTCACCGAACCCTCACGAGAACCACCAGGGCGACCAGGATGAGCCCTATGAAAAGCGCGGACCAAATCAGCAGCATGAACATCAGAGGCAACCACCCAAGAATTATCCTCCTGACCATAACCCTTCCACTTGACCAAATATTGGAGTTTCCGTCTGGAAACACGAGAATCCAAGATCTTCTCCACAACATACTCCAATTCTCCCTCCACCAGCACCGGAGCAGGAGGCTCAGGCGAAGGAACAACAGGTACCTCATACAACGACCGATGGAACACATTATGAATAGCAAACGATGCCGGGAGATCCAAACGAAACGACACAGGGTTAAGAATTTCCAAGATCCTATAAGGACCGATGAACCGAGGCTTGAACTTAGGAGAAGAGACCTTCATAGGAACAAAACGAGAAGACAACCACACCAAGTCCCCAACACGAAGTCGAGGACCCACGCGGCGACGGCGATTAGCAAACTGCTGAGCCTTCTCCTGGGACAACTTCAAATTGTCCACCACATGACTCCAAATCTGATGCAACCTATCCACCACCATGTCCACTACAGGACAATCAGAAGGCTCCACCTGACCAGAGGAAAAACGAGGATGAAACCCCGAATTACAAAAGAAAGGAGAAACCAAGGTAGCAGAACTAGCCCGATTATTAAGGGCAAACTCGGCCAGCGGCAAAAAGGTAACCCAGTCATCCTGATCAGCAGAAACAAAACACCTCAAATAAGTTTCCAAGGTCTGATTAGTTCGCTCCGTCTGGCCATTCGTCTGAGGGTGGAATGCAGACGAAAAGGACAAATCAATGCCCATCTTAGCACAGAACGTCCGCCAAAATCTAGACACAAACTGGGATCCCCTGTCAGAAACGATGTTCTCCGGAATCCCATGCAAACGAACCACGTTCTGGAAAAACAGAGGGACCAACTCAGAGGAGGAAGGCAACTTAGGCAAGGGTACAAGATGAACCATTTTAGAAAAGCGGTCACACACAACCCAGATGACGGACATTTTTTGAGAGACAGGGAGATCCGAAATAAAGTCCATGGAAATGTGCGTCCAAGGCCTCTTCGGGATAGGCAAAGGTGACAACAATCCACTGGCTCGAGAACAGCAAGGCTTAGCCCGAGCACAAACCTCACAAGACTGCACAAAAGAACGCACATCCCTAGACAAGGAAGGCCACCAAAAAGACCTGGCCACCAAGTCTCTAGTACCAAATATTCCAGGATGACCTGCCAATGCAGAAGAATGGACCTCAGAGATGACTCTACTGGTCCAGCTATCCGGAACAAACAGTCTCTCAGGCGGACAACGATCAGGTTTACCCGCCTGAAACTCCTGCAAAGCACGTCGCAAGTCTGGGAAGACGGCCGACAAAATCACCCCATCCCTAAGGATACCAGTGGGCTCAGAATTTCCAGGGGAGTCAGGCACAAAACTCCTAGAAAGAGCATCCGCCTTCACATTCTTTGAACCTGGCAGGTATGAAACCACAAAATTGAAACGAGAGAAAAACAGTGACCAACGAGCCTGTCTAGGATTCAGACGCCTGGCAGACTCAAGGTAAATCAGATTTTTGTGATCAGTCAAGACCACCACACGATGTCTAGCACCCTCCAGCCAATGACGCCACTCCTCAAATGCCCACTTCATGGCCAAAAGTTCCCGATTACCCACATCATAATTCCGCTCAGCGGGCGAAAATTTTCTAGAAAAGAACGCACATGGCTTCATCACCGAGCAATCGGAGCTTCTCTGTGACAAAACCGCCCCCGCTCCAATCTCGGAAGCATCAACCTCAACTTGGAAAGGAAGCAAAACATCAGGCTGACGCAACACAGGAGCAGAAGAAAACCGGCGTTTAAGTTCCTGAAAGGCCTCCACAGCCGCAGGAGACCAATCAGCAACATCAGCACCCTTCTTAGTCAAATCCGTCAAAGGCTTAACAACACTAGAAAAATTAGTTATAAAACGACGATAGAAATTAGCAAAGCCCAAGAACTTCTGCAAACTCTTAAGAGATGCAGGCTGCGTCCAGTCACAAATAGCCCGAACCTTGACGGGATCCATCTCAATAGTAGAAGGGGAAAAAATATACCCCAAGAAAGAAATCTTCTGGACTCCAAAGAGACACTTTGAGCCCTTTACAAACAAGGAATTAGCCCGCAGGACCTGAAATACCTTCCTGACCTGCTGAACATGAGACTCCCAGTCATCAGAAAAAACCAAAATATCATCCAAATACACAATCATAAATTTATCCAGATATTCACGGAAAATATCGTGCATAAAGGACTGGAAGACTGAAGGAGCATTAGAAAGTCCGAAAGGCATTACCAAATACTCAAAATGGCCCTCAGGCGTATTAAATGCGGTTTTCCACTCATCACCTTGCTTTATTCGTATAAGATTATACGCACCCCGGAGATCAATCTTAGTGAACCATTTAGCCCCCTTAATGCGAGCAAACAAATCAGTCAACAAAGGCAAAGGATACTGATATTTTACGGTAATCTTATTCAAAAGACGATAATCTATACAAGGTCTCAAGGACCCATCTTTCTTGGCCACGAAAAAAAAACCTGCTCCCAAAGGGGACGAAGATGGACGGATATGTCCCTTTTCCAAGGACTCCTTAACATAATCCCGCATAGCAGTATGCTCTGGCACTGACAGATTGAACAAACGACCTTTAGGAAATTTACTACCAGGAATTAAATCTATAGCACAATCGCAATCCCTGTGAGGAGGAAGCGAACTGAGCTTAGACTCCTCAAAAACATCCCGATAATCCGACAAAAATACAGGAACCTCAGAAGGAGTAGATGAAGCGATAGAAATCGGAGGTGCATCATCATGAACCCCCTGACATCCCCAGCTTAACACAGACATTGTTTTCCAGTCAAGGACTGGATTATGAGTTTGTAACCATGGCAGACCAAGTACTAGAACATCATGTAAATTATACAACACCAGGAAGCGAATCACCTCCTGATGAACGGGAGTCATACGCATGGTCACTTGTGTCCAGTACTGAGGTTTATTCATAGCTAAAGGTGTAGAGTTAATTCCCTTCAAAGGAATAGGGACTTCCAGAGGCTCAAGACTAAACCCACATCGCTTGGCAAATGACCAATCCATAAGACTCAGGGCAGCGCCTGAATCTACATAGGCATCGACGGAAATGGATGATAATGAGCAAATCAGAGTCACAGACAGAATGAACTTAGACTGTAACGTACTAATGGCAACAGACTTATCAACCTTTTTTGTGCGTTTAGAGCATGCTGATATAACATGAGCTGAATCACCACAATAAAAGCACAACCCATTTTTCCGCCTATAGTTTTGCCGTTCACTTCTAGACTGAACTCTATCACATTGCATTGTCTCAAGTGCCTGTTCAGAAGACACCGCCAAATGGTGCACAGGTTTGCGCTCCCGTAAACGCCGATCAATCTGAATAGCCATAGTCATAGACTCATTCAGACCCGTAGGCGCAGGGAACCCCACCATAACATCTTTAATGGCCTCAGAAAGGCCATCTCTGAACTTTGCAGCCAGGGCGCACTCATTCCACTGAGTAAGCACTGACCATTTCCGAAATTTTTGACAATATATTTCTGCTTCATCTTGCCCCTGAGAGAGAGCTAATAAAGCTTTTTCAGCCTGAATCTCTTGGTTAGGTTCCTCATAGAGCAAACCCAATGCCAGAAAAAACGCATCCACATTAAGCAACGCAGGATCCCCTGGTGCCAATGCAAATGCCCAATTTTGAGGGTCACCCCGCAGGAAAGATATAATAATCTTAACCTGCTGAGCAGGGTCTCCAGAAGAGCGAGATTTCAAAGAAAGGAACAGCTTGCAATTGTTCCTAAAATTCAGAAAACTAGATCTATCTCCAGCAAAGAACTCTGGAATAGGAATTCTAGGTTCAGACATAGGAGCATGTACAACAAAATCTTGTATATTTTGAACCTTAGCAGCAAGATTATTCAAGCTGGAAGCTAAACTCTGGACGTCCATGATAAACAGCTAAGGTCAGAGCCATTCAAGGATTAAGAGGAGGAAAAAAAAAATAAATCAGCCAGGCTGCAATTAGGGCTAGGCAGCAACCTCAGAGGAGAAAAAAAAAAAAACTTCCTCAGACTACTTTTCCTCCTACTTCAGCCCAAACATTTTTGGCCGGCTATACTGTCATGATTCCAATGGCAGGGAATCACAAAAGGACAAGCACCAACGAGCTCTAGGGTGATGGAACCTGAGCTGACCGCGACCCTAAACCTGAACACACAAATAACAATAGCCGGGGAACGTGCCTACGTTGATCCTAGACGTCTCGCACCAGCCGAAGATCTAACTTCCCCTATTAGAAGAAACACAGACCTCTCTTGCCTCCAGAGAAATACCCCACAGAAATAGCAGCCCCCCACATATAATGACGGTGAAATGAGAGGAAGGCACATACACAGTATGAAATCAGATTCAGCAAAATGAGGCCCGCTAACACTAGATAGCAGAGGATACAAAAGTAAACTGCGCGGTCAGCAAAAAACCCTTCAAAAAACCATCCTGTAATTACTTGAACTCATGTTCCAACTCATGGAACATGAGGAGCAATTACAGCCCGCTAGAGCAACCAGCAGCAAAGAAACAATTATATGCAAGCTGGACAAGACAAAAATAAATCAAAACGTGGAACAAGAAAATCAAAAACTTAGCTTGTCCTGAAGATTACTGAAGCCAGAAGCTGAGGTAACAAAACACTCTGATAACCTTGATAGCCGGCGGGGAAATGACAAGAAAGCCCGGTTAAATAGGAAACTCCCAAATTCTAATAGAACAGGTGGACACCAGAGACAGCAGAACACAAATCACCCAGTACCATCAGTAACCACCAGAGGGAGCCCAAAAACAGAACTCACAACAGCTGACGCAGCTGTGCTGTACAGATGTGTCACTTCTTAATTCTGAAAAAAAAATGTTGTGGGGTCCTGTGAAATTTTATTGACCAGCAGAGTAAAAGCAGACAGCTGGGGCAGATATGTATAGCCAGGGAAGGGGGTAATATCCATTGAGCTTCCTAGGCTATTAATATCAGTTCACAGATGCATACTTAGCCTTTACCGGTTATTAAAATGTGAGACCCCCAAAAAATGACTTAGGGTCCTCCTCTAATTAATAACCAGCAAAGGCTAGGGAGACAGCTGTGGGCCTGTTATTATTAACCTGGGAAGGGGCATGGATATTGGCTCTATCCCCGACTAAAAACATCAGGTCTAAACCGCCCCAGAAATGGCGCATCCATAAGATATGCCAAATATAGCACTTAGCTTCGTTCTTTCCACTTGCCCTGGTGTGGTGCCAAGTCCAGTGATAGTTTTGAGGTTCATGTCACTTTTGTATTGTCAGGAGACATCAAGCCCATGGGTTAGTAATAGAGAGGTATCTATAAAATATGCCCGTTACTAACCTCATAGTCATATTGTATAAAAACACACACAATAAACTCCTTTATTTGAACAAATTACACAGACTCCTTTATTGACTCCAAATTAACCAAAAACAACACTTATACAACCATATTCTTCACCTGTCCGATGGGACATTTCTGATGGTACCACAAGCATGACAACTTTATCACGCTTGTGGTGATGTCAATGTGGTGAAACAAGTTCATTGATTATGAACTCCGCTCAACTTTAGCACGTCACCACGAGGCACTGAGTTGAGCAAGTATACGCAGCTCAGTGTCTTTGCTGGTTGACAGGCTGTATTGTCGCATCGTGCAACAATGCAGCCTGACAACTATACGTAGCACAGCAAGATGTGTCTCATGACAATTGATTTATCTCCTCTCCGGACAGGTGAGTAATATGGATGTTTATGATTTTAATTCTTTTACAGGGGCATTGGTTTCAGTGAACTGGGAATAAGGTCAGTATAAGTGTTTTTGATTAATTTAGAAACAATATAGGAGTCTGCTTCATTTGTTCAAATAAAGGACTTGAGGCTATGTTTCCACTGTCTGGATTCCTTCAGTCCGCAGCGTCTAGATGTTACAGCATAGTGGAGGGGATTTTATGAAATCCTGTCTCCACTATGCGTGCAGGGCCGCATCCAGCGGCCCAACGTAACGGGACATGCGGTGCGTCTTTCCAGACTGCAGCATGTTATTTATCTTGCGGAGACGCTCCGTCTCTGCAAGATAAATAGCATAGTCTATGTGTAGGATGCGGTGATTCCGCATGTGTTCAGTGAACACATCCGGAATTACCGCGTGTACAACAGGGGGCAGCGCTTTGGGCGGAGCGGGGTATCCACTGCGTCCAAAGCGCAGGGAATCCTGAATGTGGAGACATAGCTATATTCTGGGTGTTATTTTTTTTGACAATTTGACTATGGGGTTAGAAATGGGGTGTCTTTTATAGATGCCTCTCCATTACTAACCCATGGGCTTGCTGTCACCTGACAACACAAAGGTGACATCAACCCCAATGCTATCACCCCACTTGCCTCTGCACCAGGGCAAGTGGTAAGAGAAAGGCTAAGTGCTAGATTTGGCGCATCTTATGAATCTGACATTTATGGGGAGGCTGAGATCTGATACATTTAGTCTGGGACGGGGCCAATATCCATGGCCTCTTCCTAGGCTATTATTATCAGCACGCGGCTGTCTGCCTAGCCTTTGCTGGTTATGACCCTATGTAATTTTTTGGGGGGAGTCTTCCATTTTAATAACCAAAAAAGGCTAAGGCTATGTGCACACGTTGCGGATTAGGCTTAAGAATTTCTGGTGCGGATTCTGCCTCTCCTGGCAGAAAACGAACTTGCGGTTCCGCAGCATTTTTTGTGCGGTTCTGTAGTGTGTTTTGTGCTTTTTTGCTGGGGTTTTCTTGCGGATTTGCTGCGGTTTTTACCCCTGCGGTTTTCTATAATGGAATGGGTACAAAAACGCTGCAGATTCACAAAAAAGAAGTGACATGCTACTTCTTTTAAACTGCAGCGTTTCCGCAGCGGATTTTCCGCAAAGTGTGCACAGAATTTTTTTTTCTCATTGATTTACATTGTACTGTAAATCAATTGCGGATCTGCAGCGTTTCTCAAAAAACGCTGCGGATCCGCAGAGAATCCGCAACGTGTGCACATACCCTAAAGTATAAAGCTGTGAGCTGATATTAATAGTCGGGGAAGCTATATGGGCATTATCCCCTTCCCTGCCTATAAACATCTGTCCCCAGCTGTCCGCTTGCCCTCTGCTGGATAATAACATTTCGGGGACCCCACGGAAGTTTTTTCACAAAATAACTTATTTTGTAATAAAATACCATGTACCGTGACACAAGCACTGTACTAATTATATATGTCACTGACATCTTTATATCTATATATTCTATTTTGTCAGATCGCGCTGTGATTTTACTGTGAGTGGCAGATGAAATGTTGGATTTTCAAGGGCATGGATGTGTAAAAATCAGATGACAGTCGCATGGTCCAAGTTCCATGTGATTTTTTTTATCACACCCATTGACTTGCATTGGCGAGTCTCGTTTGGGATACGAGATTTTTTTCTCAGCCCCATCTGAGCTGAGAAAAAAAAATTGCGGATGAGTAGGGACTCATAGATTAACATTGGTCATCGTGCAATACGATTTATTTATTGGATTGCACTCATTTTTTTTCACAAATGAGTATGAGCCCTAAGGATGCAGACAGTCACATAAATCGGACCACAATGCACGGACTGGCTGGTGGCACTCCAGACTCGAGCGTGACAGCTTCATTTATTTCTAGGCAGCTGTCATGCTCAAGTCGGGACAGCCGCCAGTCCATGCACTGCATTTCGATCTTAGTCCGATTTATATGACCTTTCTGACTGCGCCCTTAGGATAACCCATCAATGCAGAACTTGCGGACAATCCCTTTAATTATATAAATCTTTTAATTCTCACTTTATTAAACCATGTAAGTTTAATATTTTTCACACTGTATCATATAATATTACAATATTTTCCCTGCTAAATATAATATGAATTAAACATAACTTATTGTTTACCTGAAATTGCACAAAAAGAAACAGAATAAACTGTACAAACACATAAAACAAAAAAAATAATTTATTCTCAGCGCACATTAGCATTGTCCCTTTATTAATAGCAGAATTTGTTGGGTTATGGCATGATGTCTGTCCATTTGACTAGGAAAATATTTAGAACTAGCTGAAGAGCCCGGCGTTGCCTGGGCATAGTAAATATCTCTTATTTTCCCATCACGCCTCTCATTTTCCCAATCACATCTTTCATTTTCCCCCTCACACCTCTCATTCCCCCCTAACACTTGTCATTTCAACCTCACATCTGTCATTTTCTGATCACTCCACTATTTTTCCTCACTCCTCTCATTTTGCACTCACACCTTTTCATTTTCACCTCACACCTCTCATTTTCACCTCATCACCTCAGTATATACATGTTTTTCATCTCCCTTATATATAGTATACATCTGTATGTCATCTCCTGTATATAGTATATACCTGTATGTCATCTCCCCTGTATATAGTATATACCTGCTGTGTGTCATCTCCCCTATATATAGTATATACCTGTATGTCATCTCTTCCTGTATATAGTATATACCTGTGTGTCATCTCCCCTGTATATAGTATATATTTGTGTGTCATCTCCTCCTATATATAGTATATACCTGCATGTCATCTTCTATATATAGAATATACCTGTATGTCATCTCCTCCTGTATATAGTATATACCTGTAGGTCATCTGCTCCTGTATATAGTATATACCTGTGTGTCATCTCCTCCTGTATATAGTATATACCTGTATGTCATCTCCTCCTGTATATATATGTACCTGTATGTCATCTCCTCCTCTATATAGTATATACCTGTGTGTCATCTCTCCTGTATATAGTATATATCTGTGTGTCATCTCCCCTGTATATAGTATATACCTGTGTGTCATCTCCTCCTGTATTAGACCTCGTTCACACGTTATTTGCTCAGTATTTTTACCTCAGTATTTGTAAGCTAAATTGGCAGCCTGATAAATCCCCAGCCAACAGGAAGCCCTCCCCCTGGCAGTATATATTAGCTCACACATACACATAATAGACAGGTCATGTGACTGACAGCTGCCGTATTTCCTATATGGTACATTTGTTGTAGTTTGTCTGCTTATTAATTAGATTTTTATTTTTGAAGGATAATACCAGACTTGTGTGTGTTTTAGGGCGAGTTTCGTTTGTCAAGTTGTGTGTGTTGAGTTGCGTGTGGCGACATGCATGTAGCGACTTTTGTGAGATGAGTTTTGTGTGGCAACATGCGTGTAGCAATTTTTTGTGTGTCGAGTTGCATGTGACAGGTTAGTGTAGCAAGTTGTGTGCAGCAAGTTTTGCGCATGGCGAGTTTTGCGCGTGGCGAGTTTTATGTGTGGTGCCTTTTGAGTATGTGAAAGTTTTGTGTGAGGCAACTTTTGCATGTGTTGCAACTTTTGTGCATGTGACATTTTTTCCGCGTGTGCAAGTTTTGCGTGTGGCGAGTTTTCCATGAGGTGAGTTTTGCACTTGTGGCGAGTTTTGCAAGAGCCAATTTTTTGCATGTGGCGAGTTCTGCGCGTGGCGAGTTTTGAGTGGCGACTTTTGTGTTTCGACTTTTATGTGGCGAGGTTGGTGTATTTGTGGTGAAATGTGTGCTAAGGGTAATATGTGTTCAAGCATGTGGTAGTGTGTGGCGCATTTTGTGTGTGTGTTCATATCCCCGTGTGTGGTGAGTATCCCATGTCGGGGCCCCACCTTAGCAACTGATCGGTATATACTTTTTGGCACCATCGCTCTCATTCTTTAAGTGCCCCTTGTTCACATCTGGCAGCTGTCAATTTGCCTCCTACACTTTTCCTTTCATTTTTTCGCATTATGTAGATAGGAGCAAAATTGTTTGGTGAATTGGAAAGCGCGGGGTTAAAATTTCACCTCACAACATAGCCTATGACGCTCTCGGGGTCCAGACGTGTGACTGTGCAAAATTTTGTGGCTGTAGCTGCGACGCCTCCAACACTTTTCCTTTCACTTTTTCCCCATTATGTAGATAGTGGCAAAATTGTTTGGTGAATTGGAAAGCACGGGGTTAAAATTTCACCTCACAACATAGCCTATGACGCTCTCGGGGTCCAGACGTGTGACTGTGCAAAATTTTGTGGCTGTTGCTGCGACGCCTCCAACACTTTTCCTTTCACTTTTTTCCCCATTATGTAGATAGGGGCAAAATTGTTTGGTGAATTGGAACGCGCGGGGTTAAAATTTCGCCTCACAACATAGCCTATGACGCTCTCGGGGTCCAGACGTGTGACTGTGCAAAATTTTGTGGCTGTAGCTGCGACGGTGCAGATGCCAATCCCGGACATACATACACACATACACACACACATTCAGCTTTATATATTAGATTGAGAGTCCTCAGTGGTTGATACCTTTTAATGGCTAACTGAAAAGATGGTAACAAATTGCAAGCTTTCGAGACTACACAGGTCTCTTCATCAGGCAAAGACTAAAAGAAATTCTGAAGAATCACGTATTTATGCACAACATAGCATAGATAAATGCCATAGATAAGACCGGTGACCTGAAGTAGAATTACCATTATGTAAACAGTGATATACAGTTATGTCCATAAATATTGGGACAGTTCATAGATAAGGAGCGTGAATGTTTTATTGTCCTCTGATTGGAGTCTGGTTCTATGTTCTGATGACCCCACATGGTCAGAGAAGCAAATTACTTAAGGTACCGTCACATTTAGCGACGCTGCAGCAATCTAGACAACGATGCCGATCGCTGCAGCGTCGCTGTGTGGTCGCTGGAGAGCTGTCACACAGACAGCTCTCCAGCGACCAACGATGCCGAGGTACCCGGGTAACCAGGGTAAACATCGGGTTACTAAGCGCAGGGCCGCGCTTAGTAACCCGATGTTTACCCTGGTTACCAGTGTAAATGTAAAAAAAACAAACTCTACATACTTACATTCCGTTGTCTGTCGCGTTCCCCGGCTTTCTGCTTCCCTGCACTGTGTAAGCGCCGGCCGTAAAGCAGAGCGGTGACGTCACCGCTGTGCTCTGCTTTACGGCCGGCGCTGACAGTGCAGGGAAGCAGAACGCCGGGGGATGCGACAGACACCGGAATGTAAGTAAGTAGTTTTTTTTTTTTTACATTTACACTGGTAACCAGGGTAAATATCGGGTTACTAAGCGCTGCCCTGCGCTTAGTAACCCGATGTTTACCCTGGTTACCAGTGAAGACATCGCAGAATCGGCGTCACACACGCCGATTCAGCGATGTCTGCGGGAGATCCAGCGACAAAATAAAGTTCTGGCCTTTCTGCTCTGACCAACGATGTCACAGCAGGATCCAGATAGCTGCTGCGTGTCAAACACAACGATATCGCTATCCAGGACGCTGCAACGTTACGGATCACTAGCGATATCATTGTTCAGTGTGAAGGTACCTTTAGTTAATGTAAAAAGACATAAATCCATGCGACACATTCATTCCTGCACTGAGAGTGTCAAAGGTCATCATCAGCTTATATTCCCAGACTCTTCTGTCTCTCTGAGATTTGAAATTACCTTTTAATACAAGTAATTTCATGTCCTTAATGCTATGATTGGGGAGACAAAAATGTATTGCCACAGGTAGATCCATTCTATGAACTGTCCCGATGTATATGGACATAACTGTTTATCACTCACATAAACGTAGTTCTGCTTCATGTCACCTGTCTTATCTATGACATTTTTCTGTTCTGTGTATAAACATGTGATTCTTCAGAATTTCTATTAGTCTATGCCTGATGAAGAGCCCTGAGTTGTCTCGAAAGCTTGCAATTTGTTACCATCATTTCAGTTAGCCATTAAAAGGTATCAACCACTGAGGACTCTCAATTCTAAATATTTTTCTATCCTCTGGCTAACACGGTACCAAGATATATATCTTTCCTGCATTTGACTAGGAAAATTTTGCAGCTGTGTTTTTTTCCAAATGAAGTATAATGGAATCAGCGACAGAGAGAGTCTCCTACATAGAAGTGATCATGACCTATGAGCTAGAAATAAGACATAAATCAATGTAAGTTGCTTTAGATATGATGTTAGGGCTCATTAGCTGCAGTATGTTCAGCCAGGAAATTGCTTTGCTTCCAAGAGTGCAGTAGCACTAATTAGCCACTACCACATTCCTGGCAGTATTACAGACCACTACCGCCCTCTAGTGGCAACATGTGCAGTAGCTGAAGCCTTGGGTTCTGCCTGTGTCTATAATGCTAAGAGCACACTGCGTTATTAAGGAGTTACTTAAATTTAGTGTTTTTAGCAAGTCCACTCAAAAAAATCATCTGAAAATTCACTTGAAAACCGCTTGAAGGACTCTTCCTATTTATTTCTATTGTGAAACTATTTTTCTGTACGGTGATTTTTCAACTTCAGGTTTTGAAAAATTCCTGGTGGGAAAAATAAAGTGGAGATCATTTCTTTGAAGGGTCTCCTGATGGTGTCCACCCCAAACTAAACACTTTGCAAACGGGTCCACAATAAAAAAAAAGGCTTCCGGAAAAAAACTTTTTCAAAGTACAGTATGTGCAAACAACGTCTTTTTCAAGTGGATTCTGCTCGGAATCTGCCAGAAAAAGCATCACACAAGCGCCCCATAAAGTGTACGTAGAGAACAGCAAAGTCAAAACGACCTTGCTGTGCACATGTTCCACCTTATGTCACTTCTTTTAATTGCTTCACGGTTCGGAAACTCTGCAGTGGTTAAAAGAAGTGACATGGTCATTCTTCCAGCGGCTTCCACTTAAAAGCAGCCACTCAAGATTGGATTAGAGAGTCAGAGAGTTTCTGCTTCGAAAACTCAACGAAAATAACCAGTGTGACTTCACCCTTAAGGCATTCTCTCATTGCGTCTTTAAGATGCCGGTGAAAACGCTGACTTTTCCACTGCAAAAACATTTCAGGATAACGATGGCGATGATTTTCCTTCGGTGTCTTTTCAGTTATTTGATCTGAACTAAGTGAATAGAGCGGACGCCTTAAAAACGATTCCGCCTCAAGGATTCAGAGCCCTGGGCAGTTAACACAAGCGACGTAAGATGGAACATGCACACAGCAACGTCGTTTTTACATTGCTGTGCCCACATTCATTTTGTTGTGGCGCTTTTACCACTGTTCAGCAACATGCAAATGTTACATTAGCCTTATATACAAATCTACTTATGTTTACATATAGTAATAAACTGACTAGTTTGATAAATCAGGTTTATTGAAGCAATTACTGCTGATATACTAGACGGGGCCCACCGGGGGATTCACCTGCTACCCTGTGGGCCAGTCCGTGCCTGATTTTGGGCAAAGTCAGTTAATGAAGATTACATAAATCCTTTTTTTTTATTATTATGTACTTCACTAGGTAGGACATTTCTTTTTATTAGAAGATTGTCCAGAAAATAAGCAAATCACGGAGTGTGTGGGGAAATCCATCAGTAAACATTCTGACAGCAAGACCCTCGCAATGTGCCATCTATACTTATCAAAAATATAAAAGTAGCACTTCTGTTTTTGCCCCCATTTTTCATGAGCTGAACTTAAAGATTTAAAGGGAACCTGTCAGCAGGATTGTGCACAGTAACCTACAGACAGTGTCAGGTCGGCGCTGTTATACTGATTACACTGATACCTGGTGATGAACTCCGTCTTGTGGTTGTTGTTTAATCTTTATGTTCAGTTTTGAGCTACTGTTATGCTCGTGCTCTGGGTTGGCCTGTGGGGAGGCTTCATGTGTTACTCTTATTAGCTATTCATCTGCATGGTTTCTGACAGGTCACTGATCCCTCAGTGACCCTCCCCCCTATTTTACATACTGAATATAATATGTATTGAAAAAAAAATCGTATTCAGCAGGCGCCTGTGCTGCAGCACGATCGTATCTATAATATGCATTAAATTATCACTAAATAAAATAATTGAATGCATATTATAGAGGCGAGCATGCTGCAGCACAGGCGCCTGCTGAATACGATTTTTTTTTTTCAATATATTTTATATTCCGTATTTAAAATAGGGGGCAGGTCAGTGAGGGATCAGTAACCTATCAGAACGAAGCCATCATTATGAATATCTAATCAGAGCACCACATGTAGACCCCCCACAGGCCGCCCTGAGGCATAAGCATATCATTAACTGAGAACTGAAAATAAAGATTAAACAACAACCACAAGACAGATTTCATCACCTGGTATCATTGTAATCAGTATACCGGCGCCGACCTGACACTGTCTGTAGGTTACTGAGTACAATCCTGCTGACAAGTTCCCTTTAAGACATTCTGTGTACATAAAAACCTTTTTTCTCTCAAATATTGTTCACAAATTTGTCTAAATCTGTGTTAGTGGGCACTTCAAGTCTATGTTAGCGAGCTCTTCTCCTAATCTGTGTTAGTGGGCACTTCTCCTTTGCCGAGATAATCCATCCATCTCACATGGCACATCAAGATGCTGACTAGACAGAATGGTTATTGCACAGGTGTGCCTTAGGATGACTGTGGCGCCCCAGAGTCCTGGTCATCACAGTAGTGTCGCTTTTCTCACGGGGAGAGTGATGCTACGTTCGGAGGCAAGGAAGGATAACTGCATCCAGGTACCACAAACATGCAACACATTCATACTCCAGGCCACCAGGGGGAGCTTTTGATCCTATTTACTAGGTGACTCCCTCTCTATATATATATATGTATATATATATATAACTACTAGTCTGTAGGGAAAGTTAGAAAGTTCCAGACAGCCGTCTGAGGAGGATAGAGGGTTCATGGAGCTGTGCATGCCCTAAGAGCTGCAGCTACCAGAAAGAGACATTTTGAAAGCAGAATAAATTGCAGTGAGTGTGAAGGAAAGCAAAGCACGGGAGAGAATACCAGAAGGGGACCAGCCCCGAGCAGGCTGCCTCCTTCTGAGGCGCAGAACACCGGTAGCTGGAACACCGAGGTAGTAAGGACCTCTACGCCTTACTTCAGAGACTGGCAGGACAGTTAACAGCACGTTACCTGTCCACAGCTACACCCAGGAGGCACGGTGACACCCCACAGAGCCGGGTTATCTAAGAGACCCTATAAACAGGCTCCAGTCACCAGTCATACGGGTTTTGTCCTATCCTATACGAGGGACAGAGAGAGCGAAACATCACATCTGTGAGGACCTTGCGAGAGGCTTAGCTGTAAGGGACTACACCACTGCAGAGCAAGGGAAGGCTACTGATTTCCACCTGGTCAAGGGGACTCTGGACTTGCCTCCAAACCGTCCGGACCCTACCTGCCCTGTGATCTGGTGCCCTGGACTGTGGCTGTTGAAGACTTCAGTAAACGAGGTAAAGAGACTGCAATCCTGTATCCTCGTTCTTCTCTGCAGCTCTCACCATACCACCATCTACACACCGGGAGCCCTGGGGATATACTTCACCTGTGGGAAGATATACCATCTAGCTGCCATAACATGACCCCTTAAAGCAGCGCTGGTCACTCTGACCGAATACCACAGGTGGCATCACGAACATAAACTTTATCCCTTTAAAGACCCTTCCCTTTTACATGGACGCCCAGGGCCACGGACTGGGTCGCAGCCACTGTGACATCCCCATGTGAAGTACTGGACCCGGTACCGAGTACCCCTAGCCCGTGGGGCGACTCATGACCACAATAAAAGGCCACTCTAAGGCTCCTTTCACACTAGCGTCGGAATCTCCCCGTCGCAATGCGTCGGGGAGAGATTCCGACGCTAGCGTTTGCTGCATTGCACAATGGGTGCAGCGGATGCATTTTTCCGGCGCATCCGCTGCCCCATTGTAAGGTGCGAGGAGGTGGGTGCGGAGTTCCGGCCGCGCATGCGCGGTCGGAAAAAGCGGTCCGTCAGGAGAAAAAAACGTTAGGCTCCTTTCACACTAGCGTCGGAATCTCCCCGTCGCAATGTGTCGGGGAGAGATTCCGACGCTAGCGTTTGCTGCATTGCACAATGGGTGCAGCGGATGCATTTTTCCGGCGCATCCGCTGCCCCATTGTAAGGTGCTGGGAGGTGGGGGCGGAGTTCCGGCCGCGCATGCGCGGTCGGAAAAAGCGGTCCGTCAGGAGAAAAAAAGTTACATGTAGCGTTTTTTTCTCCCGACGGTCCGCAAAAGCACGACGCATCCGTGTGGCAATCCGTCGCAAATGCGTCGTCAATACAAGTCTATGGGGAAAAAACGCATCCCGCAAGCACTTTTGCAGGATGCGTTTTTTCTGCAAAACGACGCATTGTGACTGATTAAAAAAAACGCGGGTGTGAAAGTACCCTTAAAATGTGTAGTTTGACAGTATTTGAAGGTCCGTGTGTGTGTGTTGTCAGTATGTGGCGTGACCACCATTTGCCATCTCCTTCCCATAGAGTTGATCTGGTAGTTGATTGTGGCCTGTGGAATGTTGCTCCTCTCATCTTCAATGGCTGTGTGTTCTTGCATGGCCAGCATACTCACCAGCAGGGGCGTAACTACCGAGGTCGCAGGGGTCGCAGCTGCGACGGGGCCCGCAGTGGTTAAGGGCCTGGCAGTTAGAGTAGCGTAGCTGTGGGTGGCCCCCCAGCTCCCATCCCCCGTAGCTCCGGTGGGCAGTTACCTTGTGCTGGTTGTATTCACACTTGTTCCCGCTGCTCTGGAGTCACCAGCACTGCGGCCAGTGCCTGCCTTCCTTCCCCACGTCTCTGCGCTGTGCTCAGGGCTAAGCTCTACTGTCTGCCCGGCATGGAGCTGAGGGAGGCAGTGCCCAGCAGGAAGGCTCAGCTGCTGCCCGGTGGAGGCTGGGTGCTGCCCACATGTATCCTGTGCACTAACGGCTTCTTCTCCAACCTCAGACCCTCAGAAATTTTTCTTAACTCCGTACCTGCTGGGGCCAGACAAGAATCTCACAGAGAGGCAGGTGGGTGCTGGCTCATCATCCCCCCCTGGTGTCGTGATATAGATCTTGGAGACGTGTGCATAGAGGGGCCCCATGTGTGAGGTGACGGGGCAGAGACGGGGGCCACTTGTGTGAGATGGTGGGGCAGAGAGGGGCGCCCCCTGTCTGGGGTGGCAGGGCAGAGAGGGGCCCCCTGTGTGAGGTGGCGGAGCAGAGAGGGGTGCCCCCTGTGTGGTATTGAGATGCGTGTGTACGAGGTGTAAGGAGCAGAGCCGAGCGTGTACGAGGTGTAAGGTGCAGAGCCGCGTGTGTACGAGGTGTAAGGCGCAGAGCCGCGTGTGTACAAGGTGTAAGGAGCAGAGCCGCGTGTGTACAAGGTGTAAGGAGCAGAGCCGCGTGTGTACAAGGTGTAAGGCGCAGAACCGCGTGTGTACAAGCTGTAAGGAGCAGAGCCGCGTGTGTACAAGTTGTAAGGAGCAGAGCCACGTGTGTACGAGGTGTAAGGGGCAGAGCCGCGTGTGTACAAGGTGTAAGGAGCAGAGCCACGTGTGTACAAGGTGTAAGGAGCAGAGCCACATGTGTACAAGGTGTAAGGAGCAGAGCCACGTGTGTACAAGGTGTAAGGAGCAGAGCCGCGTGTGTGCAAGGTGTACGGAGCAGAGTCGCGTGTGTACAAGGTGTAAGGTGCAGAGCCGCATGTGTACAAGGTGTACGGAGCAGAGCCGCATGTATACAAGGTGTACGGAGCAGAGCCGCGTGTGAACACGGTGTACGGAGCGAAGCCGTGTGTGTACGGACTGTAAATTTCAGAGTCGGGAAGAATGGTACATGGCTGTGGGCAGAGCCAGTGTCGGACTGGGGTGGCTAGGGCCCACCAGTGGAACTGACTCCAGGGGCCCACTCTAAATTTCAATACCCAGGCTAGGTTCACCTTTGTGTTGTAGTATGTGTTAGGAGGCTCAGTAGTAAGTTTCATCATATTCACTAGTACAGGTACAACATGCTGCACATTTTTTTCTGCGGAAACAACAAAGACCTGATTACCGTATTTAATTGGTTCTTTCCATCGCCATTTTTGTCTATTTTTGATAGATCCATTTCTTTAAGGCTATGGTCACACTATGGGTATGTGCACACGTTGCAGATTTGCCTCTGGAATTTTCTGTGCGGATTCTGCATCTCTTGGCAGAAAACGCTGGTCAAAATCTGCACGTTTTCCTTGCGGATTTTATGTGTTTTTAGCCCTGCACTTTTCTATAATGGAATGGGTACAGAAACGCACAAAGAATTGACATGGTCCTTTTTTTAATCCACTGCGGATTCCGTGCGGATTTTTCCACACCATTAGCAGAGCACTTTTATTTTCCTATTGATTTACATTGTATTGTAAATCACTTGTGGTTCTGCAGCGTTTCTGCATGGAAAAAATGCTGCGGATCATCAGGAAATTCGCAACGTGTGCACACAGCCTATCAGTATATTACATCAGTTTCTGCAGCAAAACCTGAGTGCTTGGTAGGTTCCACTGCATTTTTGGTGCGTTTTTTTCATGCCTTTTTTCCATTCAATTCAATGTGTGAAAAACACTAAAAAACGCTGAAAAAAGTGACATGCTCTACATCCAAAAAACCATGCAAAGCACAAAATACTGTTAAAAAATAAACCAATGTATGTGCATGAGATCTCTGAAATTTCATAGGCTTTGCTGGTACTGTAAAACGCAGCTGAAAATTAGTATAAAAAACGCATTAAAACACAGCAAAAACGCCCAGTGTGAACTTAGCCTTAGGCTGGGGTCACACTTCTGAGTGCAATGCAAGAGACTCGCACGAGTCTCTTGCCTCAATTCCTGGCACTGTATTTCTATGCAGCCGCACACTCCGGTCCCGATTGCCGGCGGCAGTGTCGGGTATTGAGGTGAGAGACTCGTGTGAGTCTCTCACATTGCACTCGCAAATATGACCCCGACCTTTTACTTTCCCTCTGACTGTTCCTCTCCTGGTTTTGGCTTACAAATACTGAGGTAGAATACTGACCAAATACTGATTGCATGATCATAGCCTAAGGGTACCGTCACACTTAGCGACGCTGCAGCGATACCGACAACGATGTCGATCGCTGCAGCGTCGCTGTTTGGTCGCTGGAGAGCTGTCACACAGACAGCTCTCCAGCGACCAACGATCCCGAGGTCCCCGGTAACCAGGGTAAACATCGGGTTACTAAGCGCAGGGCCGCGCTTAGTAACCCGATGTTTACCATGGTTACCAGCGTAAACGTTAAAAAAACAAACACTACATACTTACCTTCAGCTGTCTGTCCTCCGGCGCTCTGCTTTCCTCTGCACTGTCAGCACCGGTCAGCCGGAAAGCAGAGCGGTGACGTCACCGCTGTGCTTTACGGCTGACCGGCGCTGACACAGGATGCAGGAGGAGTGCAGAGAAGCAGAGCGCCGGGGACAGACAGCTGAAGGTAAGTATGTAGCGTTTGTTTTTTTAACGTTTACGCTGGTAACCAGGGTAAACATCGGGTTACTAAGCGCGGCCCTGCGCTTAGTAACCCGATGTTTACCCTGGTTACCAGTGAAGACATCGCTGGATCGGCGTCACACACGCCGATCCAGCGATGTCCACGGGAGATCCAGCGACGAAATAAAGTTCTGGACTTTCGTCAGCGACCAACGATCTCCCAGCAGGGGCCTGATCGTTGGTCGCTGTCACACATAACAATTTCCTTAACGATATCGTTGCTACGTCACAAAAAGCAACGATATCGTTAACGATATCGTTATGTGTGACGGTACCTTTAGTTTAAACCTTCAGCAACCGCCGATACTCATTTTAAGCTAAGTGTACTTATTTCCTCATCGCCGTTTTAAAATGGCGATCAGGGATAAGGCTGTAGCGCCCCCAGAGTCAGAAAATCTCCAGGGTCTCGGCTACCAGGGGTACCCGAGACCCCGGAGAACATGATCGGGGCTGGATTTTCTGCTGTCTGATTATGTGATAGCTGTTATCACCCCCAAAGATCTGCCAGCTGGTACCCGGCAACGATAGGACATTTTTCCTATTCTTTCCTTTTGATCACTGTTATAGAGCACCCAATGTAAACTGGAGAGATGGCATTTTTTTTACTGTTATATTTCTGTGATAAATGACATTATAAATATATTCATTGTTCATTCTGCATATAAAAATGCCAGGTATCTTTAGTACATGTGTTTTGTTGCGGTGCTTTTTAATGTCTGACTATAAACTAAAAATGTCACATGTATACATACAGTCACTTATTGACATAAATGCATTGCAGACACACACTGTACATCTCTAGATAGTGTACATATTATGATTTGTGTACACACCTTATGCACACACAGAAATAACATAGGATTTCGGGCAGCAAGTGCCATGAAGAAGATGGGGACACTCTGGTCACCATCACAGCTGAGCAGTGGGGGGAAGGTAAAGCAATATCAACAACTACTAGAAGGCAGAAAGGGCAGAGGGGGCAGAAAGAGTGCAGCTGTGAGGGGCAAACAGAAAAAAAACAGCTTTTGTTGGTGTGGACGCCAGGAGAGAAAGTCGGGATAGACATAAACCGGAAGCTCCAGTACTCACTTCAGGTCAGCACTCACTGTGTTCCTCTGGGGCCTCCCCTCCCCCTCCTGACCGTGCCGACGACAGAGCTCAGAGCTTGGCTTGGAGAAGTGCAGGAGCCGCAGACACCTCTTCACTTCCATTAGCACTTTCATCACTGCTAGCTTCAGCGGCTGCACAACTCTCCTGACCGCATGTTGCAGCAGCCTGACCCGGTCCATGCTGGTGGATGGGGCTTAGGCTACGTTCACATTAGAGTCATGCGACGCAGCGTCGCCGACGCAACGCACGACGCATTGGAAACGCACGCAAAAACGCACCTTTTTTGACGCAAGCGTCGGACGGATGCGTCGTAAAACGCAGCGTTTTTGGTGCGTTTTTGTTGCGTTTTTACAAAAAATGCAGCGTTTTACGACGCATGCGTTGTCAAACACTGATTAGATCTTTACACACAATTTAGTGTCTAGACACTAGATAACACCACCAATGAATAGAAGAGGGTGGGTTTAGTGTCTAGACAATCGATAATGCCACCAATGGGTAGATGGGGGTGGGTATTAATGTAATAGTGGTATATATACCCCGGCATACATTATTTCCAACCATAGAGCATCAAGATGGATCGTCCCATGGAGAGTATCTACCTCACTTTTCAGCTGGAATTAGCCCTTGCTATAGCTTATGCTTTTGCCTGTCATGAACAGAGGAGAAGAGACAAACTACGGAGAAGGAGTCGTCGGCGTTTTTGGCTACACCCTATAGTGGAAGTCCGAGAGAGTCGTGGAGCCTACCATTGTCTGTTTGGCGAATTAAATGAGAACCAGGACAAATACTTCGAATACACCAGGATGTCAAAAGACAGCTTCCGATATCTGCTGCGTCTGGTGGAAGGAACCATTTCCAGGCAGGACACGCAGCTCCGTAAATCGATTTCCCCTGAGGAACGTCTGCTGGTGACTCTACGGTACGTAATGGAATGTGAAGGATTTATATGTTCTTGCCATTTTTTAAAGTAACGTGTTTTGTTTTTGTGGGGTGGGGGATTGTAATTAAAAATGAAAAATTCTTTCATACCAATTTAATTAATTATATTTATTTATTTATCTTCTTGTCAGTTTCCTGGCTACCGGAGAGACATTGAGATCACTGCATTTCCAGTTTCGGATTGGAGTCTCAACACTGTCGGGTATTATTGCCGACACTTGCCGCGCATTGTGGGACAACCTCCGGGAGGAATTTTTACCCATCCCTACAAGAGAAATATGGCTTGCCAACGCCCAAAAATTTGAACAAGTGTGTTCTTTCCCTAACTGTATTGGAGCCGTGGATGGGAAGCACATTAGGATTACCAAGCCTTCAAGAAGTGGATCTCTTTTTTTTAATTATAAAAAATACTTTTCCACCGTGCTGATGGCAATTGCAGGTGCGGACTGCAGGTTTCTCGCTGTGGACATTGGAGCTTTTGGTCGTGCAAATGATTCACGGACATTTAAGGAGTCTGATATGGGCCGAAGATTGTACAATAACAATTTTAATTTCCCCCAGCCACGACCTCTTCCCAACACCGACGGCCCGGCCCTGGCATTTGTTGTTGTTGGTGATGAGGCTTTTCAAATGAGTGGCAACCTACTTAAACCTTACTCAAGTCGTGGGTTGGACCGCACCAAAACTATATTTAATTACAGACTGTCCAGGGCCAGAAGAACTGTGGAGTGCGCCTTTGGCATCCTGGTCTCCAAATGGCGTATCTTAGGATCCGCCATAAATTTGAAAATTGAGACAGTGGATGAGGTGGTGAAGGCGTGTGTGGTTCTCCACAATTTTATTATTGATAAAGAGAGAGTCAACGTGGAACTTGATGAACCCATACCAAATCCATTACCTGATTACCAAGCTCATCCTCTGCGGACAACTTTGGAGATTGCTCATATGAGGGACCAATTTGCTGCAAACTTTGCTTCTGATATTGGCCGTGTTTCATGGCAAGATCAAATGGTTTAATTCTTCGTGTTATGATGCCATGTAAACACCGTGTAGTCCATGTCATTTAACCATCCTATGTTTGGTTATTGTTATAATGTCCCCTGATTTTCTAATGCGTTGTGTTTTGAAATAAAGTTCTTGTGCCTTTCCGTTTTCACCAAACAAATCTCCCATACGTTTTTTCATAGTAATAGAATTGTAAAATCCAATATTGAAAGTAATGTGTGTCACACAAAATTTGTGTGTTCCATAGTTTTGACGTATAATAACATAATCGGCTCCCACCTTGTCAACCATTTTTAATCCTGCAGACTATTTGCATATGGAACCTGGCTTGACAAGGAGGGAGACGATCATGTTTGCAAAACTCTACAGAGTTAACACTATTGTACTCAGGATGCTAGAATTTGTCCAGAGTAAAATAGTGGCGACACTGTGAACATTGCTTCCACCTCACCTGACCAATAATCTTAAGGTACATTAATAAAAGTATTATCCAACGATACCGACCAGTGATACGACTGGATCGAGATCGTTGTTTAGTTGTCGCGTGGTTGCAGGAGAGCTGTCACACAGACAGCTCTCCAGCGACCAAAAAAGAGCAAGTCCCGTGTAATCTGGGTAAAAGCTTACACTCCGGTGTGTGAAACGTCCATCGCCGTCAACTTCCCGTACTGTGGCAGCCCTAAAGCACAGCACAGCGTTTATTATTAAGTCAACGGTGTGCTCAGCTTTACGGGCGGTAATCACAGTGTCAGTGCGGAAAGATGACGGCGAGGGACGTGGTAGACACCTTTTTATATTTGTGGGGTATTGTTCACTTTTTATTTGAGTGTTTAAAACAGTGCACTAGTAAACCCAATATTCCCTTGTTTAAAACAAAGACATCGCTGGATTGGTGTCTAACTCGCCAATCCAACAATGACAGCGTCTGATCAGTTACCCAAAAAAAATTCCAAATCATTCGCTGACACCAAAAAACTCACAGCAGGGGCTCAATCGTTTTACGATTTCAGAAAAGATAACGTTGGTTACACATAAAAAACCAACTTTATCTATACTGAAATCGTTGTGTGATGGTACATTGTAAACTTGACATATTGAGCAATGCTGTTTGTGTTTGTAACATCTGAGTACAATGAGCGACAGCCCTATAAAAAAAGGAAAAAAAAAATTGATACAATATTGTCACACATTGCACATCAGGTGTTACAAAGACAAGATTTGTGTGTACGGCGCAAGGTGTGATTTGGTGCAAACTTTATTTGAGACAATAAAAACCAAATTTTTTTTGAAAAAATATAACAAATTTATTTAGGGTCCAAAAATAAAATTGGGGAAAATGTTTTTATGGGGTACCAATATCCGCAACTAAAGGGGATTCATATCCCACAGTTTTTTGGGGTGTAAAGGAGACCGAGGAGGAGGACGAGGGGGAGGAAGCAGCATACTCTATCACACTAGACGGGATGCCGACATCAATCCAGACAGTGGATGGTGGTGAGACTTGGAAAGTAGCAGGTGAGGGAGGAGGAGGGACGACCAGTGTCCTTGGCTGGCTACTCCGGCTCCGGGTCGACCCAGGCTGTGTTGATGGTGTACTCCTCGTTGACCCAGGCTGGGTACTGGGTGTACTCCGTGTAGACCCAGCCTGGGTACTTGGTGTGCTCCGGGTCGACCCGGGGTGTTTTCTGGTGGTACTTTTGGGAGCAGCCATAGCCAAGGACGTAGTGCTTGTTGTCGTCGTCGTCTTCTTCTTCTTTTTCCTCCTCTCTCCCTCTGGGTGGGGGTCGGCTTCCCGTCTGTGTCCCCTTGAAGGCCTGTCAGGCTCAGAACTTTGGGGCTCTGTTCTGTGGTGGCGGTGGCGGTGGCGGTGGCCCTCGGCACGCGGAGCTCTGTGGTGGTGCTCTGCAGCAGGAGTCGGAGTCATGGCAGCCAGCGATGGTACTGCGGGCATATTTGTCGCTGACTGCATGACCCGAGCCTGCTGCAGAGCACTGACATATAAATTGTTGCAGCCCTGCATGAACGAAATCTGGAGTTCCGGCGTAAGATGTTCAACCATGCCGTTGTGAATGGCAGTAAAAAAATGTTTGGCCGGCCTCGAGAGATCCGTTTCGATGTTTTCAAGACGCCGTTCGATAATGCACATTTTATCGCACAGCGCCTTGAAACCATTCTGAAATACGGTGCTCAGATGTAAAAATTCGGACATGGGCGCCCTGTCCGAGGCCCGCTGACGCTGTCGGGAAGACCCAAAGGAAGGAGCGACAGAGGCCTCGGCCAGGGGAACATCTGATGGACCGGCTGCCGGTTCGCCAGATTGTGTTGGTGCAGACCTGCTCTCGCTGTGGGATGGCTGAGACTGTTCAGATGGCGCTTCACAAAGGACCGCTCTTGAGGGTCGGACAGTCTCGCGGGTGCTGCTGTGTGTTCTGTGAAAACATAAGGAAACCATTAGTATACAAAATATCACATTTCACATGCGTCATTAAACTTTACCGCCAGGTATCCATTGCCGCCATGAATATTAAACTATTTTTAATATTGACACTGCATATGCACCATCAATATTAAAAAAAAAAGGTATTTATTTATTTCTAAATAGTCACCCATGGTTGTGGTTTGCAACGCCAGACAATTATGCTTACGTTGGAACTGCCATGACGTCACGGTCATGTGACCGAGACGTCATCACAGGTCCTGCGAGCTGAGCAACCATGGGAACATAACCTGCCTTGCAGTTGAAGGTATGCCGTATCTATTATATTTTACTTTTTTGTGTATAAAAAATCGTGGATACACATGTATAGCCACTATACTACTCCACTATTAAATATTGGCTGGGCTTGGCCAATCTACTATTTTTATGTATACTTCAGATTTTAGTGAAATTGCTAAAAGTCAAGCTCACCATTGTTGTAATCCCAGAAGGGAGCCGCTGTGTCAAGTGTGAGAAGACCAGAAATGAATTACAAATTCAAGGTCAACGAGGTGTGAAAAGTAAAAACAAAATTCACTTTAATCAAAAGCAGAGGATGAAACATCTGCACAATACAATAAAAACACTATCTACGCGTTTCAGGTCTGATGTTCCCTGTCACCTGAAACGCGTAGATAGTGTCTATTGCATTATGCTGATGTTTCATCCTCTGCTTATGATTGAAGTGGATAAAAGTATGTATTTTTTACTTTTCACACCTCGGTGAACTTGCCTTTTTTTCTTCATTTGTATACTTGGGACTTGCCAAAATAAATGGCTGGGCAATAAGCAACGTGGCTGGAATGTAGTATGTGAATATGCATGTTGTAAAAACTAGGTGTGTGCATAGGTACTATACTTACTCTCTGCTTTCAAGGACCGGTCGCAAGAACTGCAGTATACGGTTATACTTGTACACCGAGGTCCTTGAAGCGGCAGCACCACTACGAGTCTGTCCCTCCTTTTTCAGGCCCCTCCGGAAGCGGTCCTTCATGGAGCGCCATCTGGTCTTCAATTGTTTAACTGTGTATTAAAAATAAAAAATAAAAAAGGTTTTAGATAATATATTGAAAACGATTACGCAACCGTGTGCAATCCCAATAGAAGACATCACAGACGGTTGTGTAATCCTGGCATGATGGGTCACAGCAGCATTTTGGAAATACTTACGGAAACTAGCTTTAGCCTTGGAGGAAGCGCTGTCGAAGCCATCCCACAGCGATTGTGCCACCTCCAACCACAGACGCCGCAATATGCCCTGGTCCGCGTGCCGGGGGTCACGGCTGTCCCACAACGGGCCCCGTGCTTCTATTGATGCCACCATAAGGTCGATATTAAGTGGCTCATCCAGGGCCCGTTGTGAAACCTAAAAAAAAATAGAAAATATTAATGTTTGAAAGGTAAAAAAAATTGTCCCTACCTCCTCCACCGCCATCTACTACACACAACACCACAACCTCCCACCACCCCCCATATCCACAAAAAAAATAAAAATAAAAATATAATAGGTTTGAAAGAAATACTTACGCTCCGTCCTGCAACCACAGCTTGGCCCCGTGGTCCCTGCTGCTGCTCTCTCTGTTCCTCCTGGTCCTCCTCCTCACTTGAAGAAGCCTGCAAAATAGTTTACCAAAAAGTTGAGTGACCCATCTACAAATGACAGCGAATATAGTAAGCAATAGTAGATCATGGACTCACCGGACTCCTCAGCGGTGGGGTATTGCTGGAATCACTGCCGCTGGCCATGACTAATAATGCAAATCTGAAATAAAGAACAAAAAAACATTGATACTATGCTCCTATGCACAATCCAGCAATAAATAAAAAAAAAAAAAAGTCATTTAAACCACAAAGAACATTGCACTCCAACTGAACTAACGCTGAGCAAACAACACTGCCACATTGATTAAATTAAAGAAACAATGGCAGAGACAACCCAATGGCAGAGTACAAAAGCCTAAAGATAAGAAAACTAATCTACAACAGACCCAATGTAGTAATCACAAAAAAGGTTTTTTTTTGTTTTTTTTTTTAAAAGTACAGAATGCACGGAGCAACACAAAAAACACAATATTTTTTTTGGAAGTAATACATTAACAACACCCAAAAATTAAGGGCATAAACATTAATAACACACCGTACTTTACAATAAAACAGACAGGGCCGGAGACAATAAAAGGGCATACAACGCCATACATCACAACAATAAACATACAACAATGTCTTTACACAACCACAGTGCTGAACATAATACACATCTTGCAATAAAAAATTAATAAATGTAATAAAAGGGCGCAGAATCATTCTATACTACCATACTTTAATATAAAACCGACAGGGCCAGAGACTATTAAACGCCATCATATAACGCAAGAATAAAACATCACAACTGAATTCAAAAAACACCACCAAACCAAAAAATGGAAACGAAAAAACCTATCCTAGAAAGAACAATAATCAAGGCCGCAGACAATGAAACGCCATCCTATACAACGCCATACATCACAACCAGACTAAAAATACCACAATATCTTTAACCACAATGCAGAATATAAAACACAACTTGCAAAAATAATTTTAAAAAACATGTAGAAAATGCAGAGAATCATTCTATACTTACATCTCTGGACAGCGGATGAGAAGACTGTAGTAGGAGTAGATGTACTCTGTAGTGTAGCCTGCAGCAGAAGTGACAAACAATCCAACATTTTCTTTATATATGGGGGATGTTTTTCTCACTGTTTGCACTGTCTAGACACTGTCTAGACACTTTTTTGTTTCTTTTTATCTAACGACGCATGCGTCGCACAACGCACGCAAAACGCACACCCGCGACGCAAGTGCGTCGTCAATACGTTTCAATGGGAAATTATAACGCATTGACGACGCACGAGCGACGCAAGTGCGACGCGCACGTTTTTTTGACGCTACAAAAATGCTACATGTAGCGTCTCCGACGCCACCCAGGTGCGGTGAAACGACGCATGCGTCGTGCGTTTTACCGAAAACGCACGACAACGCAACGCATGCGTCCCCAATGATAAAGATAGGGGCGCATGACGCATGCGTTGCCGTGCGTCGGCGACGCTGCGTCGCGTGACGCTAATGTGAACGTAGCCTTACTGCTGTCAGGCTCCAGGAGCAGCATCTGAGTGCAGGTCAGGTAAATGGCTGTGCTGAGCCTCCCTCCTCCCATCCTAGCCAGAGACTCCGGGGAGGGAAGAGATCCAGCCCCAGCCCCAGCCCCACACTGCTCTCTAATGCTGCAGTCTGAGGCAATGATCCCCACCATTATACCAGCCATATGCAGGAGCACGGCTTTTCTCTCCTTTTTCTCATGGGCGGGGAGAGGCGGAGCTTAAATCGGGCATGCAGCAATGCTCAGGAGAGAGACTGTCGGAGGCAGGGGCCCACCGGGGGATCCATCAAAAAAATCCCCAACAGCAGTTATCACGTCGCTATTGTCATCAAATTTCTCGCCCCGAAGGTGTTTCTTGAGCCGAGGAAAGAGAAAGAAGTCACTGGGGGCTAGATCTGGTGAATAGGGGGGGGTGTTCCACCCGTTCAAAGCCCGCTTCTTGAATGGTAGCCATGGCAACAGCAGCTTTGTGAGCCGGCGCGTTATCTTGGTGAAACAGCACTCCAGCCCGCAGTTTGCCGCGCCTTTTCTCCTTGATAGCCTCCCGCAATCTTCTTATTTGTTCTGCGTAGTAGGAGCCCGTAATAGTGGCTCCCTTCTCCAAATAGTCCACCATAATAATTCCTTCAGTGTCCCAAAAAACGGACGCCATAACCTTCCCTGCTGAGCTTGACACTTTGAATTTCTTCGGCGTCGGTTCGTCGGCTCGTTTCCACGTCATCGATTGTTGTTTAGTTTCGGGATCAAAGTGGTGGATCCAGGTCTCGTCCATGGTCAAAAAAACGTGACAAAAAATTTTCCTTGTCTGCTTGGAACTTTTCGAGATTTGCTATTGAAATGTCAACTCGTTTCTTCTTTTGCTTGTCGGTTAACATTTTTGGCACCCAACGCGCGGAGACCTTTCTCACATGCAATTCTTTTGCAAGGATTCGTTGAATACTGCCATATGAGATCCCTGTGACCTCAGCTACATGCCTGATAGTCACTCTTCGATCTGCCAATACAACTTCTTCAACTTTTTTCACGTTTTCTTCATTGAGGGACGTGGATGGGCGTCCTTCACGATGTTCATCTTCCGTCGATGTTCTTCCCAGCTTAAATTCCTTGGCCCAGCATGCAACTGTGGAATATGGGGGAGAAGAGTCCCCCAATGTTTCCACCAAGTCGCTGTGTATGTCTTTGGTAGTCATTTTTTTCAAGCAGAGGTATTTGATGACAGCTCTGAGCTAGTTTTTTTCCATTTTGATGTTCACTCCTCAGCAGTTCATATTCAAATGAATGTAGCTCCCGGGAATCGTCGTCTATTTAAGTGATTTTTTTTTCCTGGACAGGTGGGTACCTAAGAGAGAAGAAAACATTTTATTTTAATTTCTGTGTGCAATAGAAATAACCGATTATCATTACTTTTGGATCGCCCCTCGTATAGTGTGCCAAATGCATAGGGAAAATGTGAATTTCGGTGGAAAATATTTTGGCGCGGGGGGCCCCATTTGAAAGTTCGCATTGGGGCCCCTCACTTTGTAGTTACGCCACTGCTCACCAGACATGTCACCCATTGTTTGGAATGCTCTTGATCAGCGTACACGACACAGGTTCCTGCCAATATCCAGCAGCTTTGTACAGAAATTAAAGAGGAGTAAACCACCTGACCACAATCAACAACATGATCAACTCTGTGAACAATATTTGAGAGTTAAAGGCCTTTTGTGTACAGAGAAAAAGTCTTAGATCTTGGAATTCAGCTCATAAAAAGTGGGAGCAAAAACAAAAGTGTTGTGCTTATATTTTTCTCCATTTCTATATTAGCTAAGGTTAACCACATGGACATCAAGAAGAACGAACATATCAATCTGGGAACGAACCAAGCCAGATCTGGCACTCGCAGCAAGGATCCCCAAGCTACGACTTGCCTACTTTGGACACATCATACGACAAGAGCAATCACTGGAGAAGGACGTCCTGGTCGGATAATAAGGAACAAGGGAAGAAGACGACCAACAACCTGATGGCTTGATACAATCAAGATAACGGAGAAGACCCTGGTGAACCTATCTATGCTTGCACAAGATCACTCTTCCTACAGAGCGTCCATCCATCAATTCGCCATGGCTCAAGATCCAGCTGAAGGACATCAATAATAATAACCCAATGGGCTATTTGAAAAAGGGATTTCCTATATTAGGCTATCCCCTAATGCACCATATTGGGGACAAACAATCATTGTCTAATTAGGATCCATTAGATGAAAAATAATACAATCACAAAATGTCGGTGTTGCTTTCTTTGCAATATCCTGCACATTGGGGTAGATTTATCAAGTTTCTAGCAGGAAAACTGTCAATGACAACAACCAATCAGAGCACAGCTTTTATTTCTTAAATGTGTACTGGTAAAATTAAAGCTCTGATGTTATAGGTTGCTATGAGGGACAAAGAGGTTTTTTATTCTACAGTTTTGAGAAATTTGTCACAATGTTTATTAAGAAACCTGCATTTGAGTGCTCTCTTTTATTCATCTATAAGAAACATACAATATATTTAGACTGAGCATAGATTAAAATTGTCGACATGTGAATACAGTAGCTAAAGCACATACCTAATATACAATAACTAGTGTATGGTATGTGTATTAGGGTATCACACTGATTTCCCAATTTTAGTAGGTCTGTTATTATGACGGGATCTTTAAATGGGCATTTTGTGCAGAAAGGGATTGCAGTCACTGCTCGCTACACAGAGAGCACACTGTAATCACTCCCTTGTAAATTGATTGACAGCCTGCACTGCAGTGTGTGTAGCGTATGTGCAGAGCAGGCTGCCAATCAATGTGCAGACTGCATAGTGAGCGTTGACTGTACCAGTACTCTGCACCACCCTAATGATTGGAAGCGAGCGGCTGCAGGGAAAATAAAACTTTATTTTCTCCCTGCAGCCACTGCTCTACTAAGTCGACCAGACATGGTTTATATACACTGCTCAAAAAATTAAAGGGAACAATAAAATACACACATCCTAGATATCTCTGAATGAAATATTCCAGTTGCAAATTTTTATTCATTGCATAGTGGAATGTGTTCATAACAATAAAACATTACAACTCTTAATGTAAATCAAAATGAATTTCCCACGGAGGTTTGGATTTGGAATGATACTCAAAATTAAAGTGGAAAATCAAAGTACAGGCTGAGCAAACATCAGTGGAAATGCCTCATGACAAGGAAAAGATGCTCAGTAGTGTGTGCGGCCTCCACGTGCCTGTATGATCTCCCTACAATGCCTGGGCATGCTCCCGATGAGGCAGCTGATGGTCTCCTGAGGAATCTCCTCCCTAGACCTTGACTAAAGTATCCGCCAACTCCTGGACAGTCTGTGGTGCAACGTGACGTTGGTGGATGGTGCGAGATATGATGTCCCAGATGTGCTCAATCGGATTCAGGTCTGGGGAACGGGCGGGCGCCAGTCCATAGCTTCAATGCCTTCATCTTGCAGGAACTGCTGATATACTCCAGCCACATGAGGTCTGGCATTGTCCTGCATTAGGAGGAACCCAGGGCCAACCGCACCAGCATATGGTCTCACAAGGGATCTGAGGATCTCATCTCGGTACCTAATGGCAGTCAGGCTACCTCTGGTGAGCACATGGAGGGCTGTGCGGCCCTCCAAAGAAATGCCACCCCACAGCATTACTGTCCCACTGCCAAACCGGTCATGCTGAAGGATGTTGCAGGCAGCAGATCGCTCTCCACGGCGTCTCCAGACTCTGTCACATGTGCTCAGTGTGAACCTGCTTTAATCTGTGAAGAGCACAGAACGCCAATGGTGAATTTGCCAATCCTGGTGTTCTGTGGCAAATGCCAAGCGTCCTGCACGGTGTTGGGCTGTGAGCACAGCCACCATCTGTGGACATCGGGCACTCAGACCATCCTCATGGAGTCGGTTTCTAACCGTTTGTGCAGACACATGCACATTTGTGGCCTGCTGGAGGTCATTTTGCAGGGCTCTGGCGGTGCTCCCCTTGTTCCTCCTTACACAAAGTTGGAGGTAGTGGTCCTGCTGCTGGGTTGTTGCCTGTTGTGAGTTCTGTTTTTGGGCTCCCTCTGGTGGTTACTGATGGTACTGGGTGACTTGTGTTCTCTGCGGTCTCTGGTGTCCACCTGTTCCATCAGGTTATGGGTGTTTCCTATTTAACCTGGCTTTTTTGTCATTTCCTCGCCGGCTATCAATGTAATCAGCGTGTCTTTTTACCTCTGCTCCCTGCGTCTGTTATCTTCAGGACAAGCTAAGTTTTGATTTTCCTGTTCCACGTTTTGCTTAATTTTTGTCTTAGTCCAGCTTGCAGATATGTGATTCCTTGCTGCTGGTTGCTCTAGTGGGCTGAAATTACTCCTCATGTTCCATGAGTTGGCACATGAGTTCAAGTAATTTCAGGATGGTTTTTTGAAGGGTTTTTCGCTGACCGCGCAGTTCACTTTTGTATCCTCTGCTATCTAGCTTTAGCGGGCCTCATTTTTGCTGATTCTATTTTCATAACTACGTATGTGCTTTCCTCTCATTTCACCGTTATTACATGTGGGGGGCTGCTATTTCTGTGGGGTGTTTCTCTGGAGGCAAGTGAGGTCTGTGTTTCTTCTTATAGGGGAAGTTAATCCTTCGGCTGGCGCGAGACATCTAGGAATCATCGTAGGCACGTTCCCCGGCTACTGCTAGTTGTGTGTTTAGGTTCAGGATCGCGGTCAGCTCAGGTTCCATCACCCTAGAGCTTGTTTTGTTTTTGTGCTTGTCCTTTTGTGATCCCCTGCCATTGGGATCATGACAGTATAGCCGGCCTTAAAAAATTGGTCATCGTTTTGGCTGAAGTAGGAGGAAAAGTAGTCTGAGGAAGTTTTTTTTTTTTCCTCCTCAGTGTTTGCTGCCTAGCCTTAATTGCAGCTTGACTGCTTCTTTCCTCCTCTTAATCCTTGAATGGCTCTGACCTCAGCTGTTTATCATGGACGTCCAGAGTTTGGCTTCCAGCCTGAATAATCTTGCTGCTAAGGTTCAAAATATACAAGATTTTGTTGTACATACGCCTATGTCTGAACCTAGAATTCCTGTCCCAGAGTTTTTTTCTGGAGATAGATCTAGTTTTCTGAATTTTAGGAACAATTGCAAGTTGTTTCTTTCCTTGAAATCTCGCTCCTCTGGAGACCCTGCTCAGCAGGTCAAGATTGTTATATCTTTCCTGCGGGGTGACCCTCAGAATTGGGCATTTGCATTGGCACCAGGGGATCCTGCGTTGCTCAATGTGGATGCGTTTTTTCTGGCATTGGGTTTGCTCTATGAGGAACCTAACCTAGAGATTCAGGCTGAAAAAGCTTTATTGGCTCTCTCTCAGGGGCAAGATGAAGCAGAAATATATTGTCAGAAATTTCGGAAATGGTCGGTGCTTACTCAGTGGAATGAGTGCGCTCTGGCTGCAAAATTCAGAGATGGCCTTTCTGAGGCCATTAAAGATGTTATGGTGGGGTTCCCGGCGCCTACAGGTCTGAATGAGTCCATGACTATGGCTATTCAGATTGATCGGCGTTTACGGGAGCGCAAACCTGTGCACCATTTGGCGGTGTCTTCTGAACAGGCACCTGAGATAATGCAATGTGATAGAATTCAGTCCAGAAGTGAACGGCAAAATTATAGGCGGAAAAATGGATTGTGTTTTTATTGTGGTGATTCAGCTCATGTTATATCAGCATGCTCTAAACGCACAAAAAAGGTTGATAAGTCTGTTGCCATTGGTACTTTACAGTCTAAGTTAATTCTGTCTGTGACGCTGATTTGTTCATTATCATCTATTTCCGTCGATGCCTATGTGGATTCAGGCGCTGCCCTGAGTCTTATGGATTGGTCATTTGCCAATCGCTGTGGGTTTAGTCTGGAACCTCTGGAAGTTCCTATTCCTTTGAAAGGAATTGACTCTACACCTTTGGCTATGAATAAACCTCAGTACTGGACACAAGTGACCATGCGTATGACTCCCGTTCATCAGGAGGTGATTCGCTTCCTGGTACTGTATAATTTACATGATGTCTTAGTGCTTGGTCTGCCATGGTTACAAACTCATAACCCAGTCCTGGACTGGAAAACAATGTCTGTGTTAAGCTGGGGATGTCATGGGGTTCATGATGATGCATCTCCGATTTCTATCGCTTCATCTACTCCTTCTGAGGTTCCGGTATTTTTGTCTGATTATCGGGAGGTTTTTGAGGAGCCTAAGCTCAGTTCGCTTCCTCCTCACAGGGATTGCGATTGTGCTATAGATTTGATTCCTGGCAGTAAATTCCCTAAAGGTCGTTTGTTCAATCTGTCAGTGCCAGAGCATACTGCTATGCGGAATTATGTTAAGGAGTCCTTGGAAAAGGGACATATCCGTCCATCTTCGTCCCCTTTGGAAGCAGGTTTTTTTTTTGTGGCCAAAAAAGATGGTTCCTTGAGGCCTTGCATAGATTATCGTCTTTTGAATAAGATTACAGTCAAATATCAGTATCCTTTGCCATTGTTGACTGATTTGTTCGCTCGCATTAAGGGGGCTAAATGGTTCACTAAGATTGATCTTCGGGGTGCGTATAATCTTGTGCGGATAAGGCAGGGTGATGAGTGGAAAACCGCATTTAATACGCCTGAGGGCCATTTCGAGTATTTGGTGATGCCTTTTGGACTTTCTAATGCTCCTTCTGTCTTCCAGTCTTTTATGCACGATATTTTCCGTGAATATCTGGATAAATTTATTATCGTGTATTTGGATGATGTTTTGTTTTTTTCTGATGACTGGGAGTCTCATGTTCAGCAGGTCAGGAAGGTGTTTCAGGTCCTGCGGGCCAATTCTTTGTTTGTAAAGGGTTCTAAATGTCTCTTTGGAGTCCAGAAGATTTCTTTTTTGGGGTATATTTTTTCCCCTTCTACTATTGAGATGGATCCCGTCAAGGTTCAGGCTATTTGTGACTGGACGCAGCCTACATCTCTTAAGAGTCTACAGAAGTTCTTGGGCTTTGCTAATTTTTATCGTCGCTTCATAACTAATTTTTCTAGTGTTGTTAAGCCTTTGACGGATTTGACTAAAAAGGGTGCTGATGTTACTGATTGGTCTCCTGCGGCTGTGGAGGCCTGTCAGGAACTTAAGCGCCGGTTTTCTTCTGCTCCTGTGTTGCGTCAGCCAGATACGTCGCTTCCTTTTCAGGTTGAGGTTGATGCTTCCGAGATCGGAGCGGGGGCGGTTTTGTCACAGAGAAGCTCCGATGGCTCAGTGATGAAGCCATGTGCGTTCTTTTCTAGAAAATTTTCGCCCGCTGAACGGAATTATGATGTTGGTAATCGGGAGCTTTTGGCCATGAAGTGGGCATTTGAGGAGTGGCGTCATTGGCTTGAGGGTGCTAGACATCGTGTGGTGGTCTTGACTGATCACAAAAATCTGATGTACCTTGAGTCTGCCAAGCGTCTGAATCCTAGACAGGCTCGTTGGTCACTGTTTTTCTCCCGTTTCAATTTTGTGGTTTCGTACCTGCCAGGTTCAAAGCATGTGAAGGCGGATGCTCTTTCTAGGAGTTTTGTGCCTGACTCCCCTGGAAATTCTGAGCCCACTGGTATCCTTAGGGATGGGGTGATTTTGTCGGCTGTCTCCCCAGACTTGCGACGTGCTTTGCAGGAGTTTCAGGCGGATAAACCTGATCGTTGTCCGCCGGAAAGACTGTTTGTTCCGGATAATTGGACCAGTGGAGTCATCTCCGAGGTCCATTCTTCTGTGTTGGCAGGTCATCCTGGAATATTTGGTACTAGAGACTTGGTGGCCAGGTCTTTTTGGTGGCCTTCCTTGTCGAGGGATGTGCGTTCTTTCGTGCAGTCTTGTGGAGTTTGCGCTCGGGCTAAGCCTTGCTGTTCTCGGGCCAGTGGATTGTTGTTACCTTTGCCTATCCCGAAGAGGCCTTGGATGCACATTTCCATGGACTTTATTTCGGATCTCCCTGTCTCTCAAAAAATGTCCGTCATATGGGTTGTGTGTGACCGCTTTTCTAAGATGGTTCATCTGGTACCCTTGCCTAAGTTACCTTCCTCCTCTGAGTTGGTCCCTCTGTTTTTTCAAAACGTGGTCCGTTTGCATGGCATTCCGGAGAACATCGTTTCTGACAGGGGATCCCAGTTTGTGTCTAGATTTTGGCGGACGTTCTGTGCTAAGATGGGCATTGATTTGTCCTTTTCGTCTGCATTCCATCCCCAGACGAATGGCCAGACGGAACGAACTAATCAGACTTTAGAAACTTATTTAAGGTGTTTTGTTTCTGCTGATCAAGATGACTGGGTTTCCTTTTTGCCGCTTGCCGAGTTTGCCCTTAATAATCGGGCTAGTTCTGCTACCTTGGTTTCTCCTTTCTTTTGTAATTCGGGGTTTCATCCTCGGTTTCCTCTGGTCAGGTGGAGCCTTCTGATTGTCCTGGAGTGGACATGGTGGTGGATAGGTTGCATCGGATTTGGAGTCATGTGGTGGACAATTTGAAGTTGTCCCAGGAGAGGGCTCAGCAGTTTGCTAATCGCCGTCGCCGCGTGGGTCCTCGACTTCTTGTTGGGGACTTGGTGTGGTTGTCTTCTCGTTTTGTTCCTATGAAGGTCTCTTCTCCTAAGTTCAAGCCTCGGTTCATCGGTCCCTATAGGATCTTGGAAATTCTTAACCCTGTGTCGTTTCGTTTGGATCTCCCGGCATCGTTTGCTATTCATAATGTGTTCCATCGGTCGTTGTTGCGGAAGTATGAGGTACCTGTCATTCCTTCGCTTGAGCCTCCTGCTCCGGTGCTGGTGGAGGGTGAATTGGAGTATGTTGTGGAGAAGATCTTGGATTCTCGTGTTTCCAGACGAAACCTCCAGTATTTGGTAAAGTGGAAAGGTTATGGTCAGGAGGATAATTCTTGGGTGATTGCCTCTGATGTTCATGCTGCCGATTTGGTCCGTGCTTTTCATAGGGCTCATCCTGGTCGCCCTGGTGGTTCTCGTGAGGGTTCGGTGACCCCTCCTCAAGGGGGGGGTACTGTTGTGAGTTCTGTTTTTGGGCTCCCTCTGGTGGTTACTGGTGGTACTGGGTGACTTGTGTTCTCTGCGGTCTCTGGTGTCCACCTGTTCCATCAGGTTATGGGTGTTTCCTATTTAACCTGGCTTTTTTGTCATTTCCTCGCCGGCTATCAATGTAATCAGCGTGTCTTTTTACCTCTGCTCCCTGCGTCTGTTATCTTCAGGACAAGTTAAGTTTTGATTTTCCTGTTCCACGTTTTGCTTAATTTTTGTCTTAGTCCAGCTTGCAGATATGTGATTCCTTGCTGCTGGTTGCTCTAGTGGGCTGAAATTACTCCTCATGTTCCATGAGTTGGCACATGAGTTCAAGTAATTTCAGGATGGTTTTTTGAAGGGTTTTTCGCTGACCGCGCAGTTCACTTTTGTATCCTCTGCTATCTAGCTTTAGCGGGCCTCATTTTTGCTGATTCTATTTTCATAACTACGTATGTGCTTTCCTCTCATTTCACCGTTATTACATGTGGGGGGCTGCTATTTCTGTGGGGTGTTTCTCTGGAGGCAAGTGAGGTCTGTGTTTCTTCTTACAGGGGAAGTTAATCCTTCGGCTGGCGCGAGATGTCTAGGAATCATCGTAGGCACGTTCCCCGGCTACTGCTAGTTGTGTGTTTAGGTTCAGGATCGCGGTCAGCTCAGGTTCCATCACCCTAGAGCTTGTTTTGTTTTTGTGCTTGTCCTTTTGTGATCCCCTGTCATTGGGATCATGACAGTTGCCTTCCTATGGCCCCCTCCACATCTCCTGGTGTACTGGCCTGTCTCCTGGTAGCGCCTCCAGTCTCTGGACACTACGCTGACAGACACAGCAAACCTTTTTACCACAGCTCGCATTGGTGTGCCATCCTGGATGAGCTGCACTACCTGAGCCACTTGTGTGGGTTGTAGAGTCCGTTTCATGCTACCACGAGTGTGAAAAAACAGCCACAAATTAGTATAACTTTTATCAATATACTGACTCTAACATAGCAAGGAGAACCTGAGTCTTTAATAATATTTATATAATCATTGCATTGAGTTTATTATTTTTTGTTTTTTGAATCAATAAATTTTATTTTTTAATACATAACGACTCCGGTTCTCTTGATTTCACAGAAGTTTGATTTACTTGGAGTTAGATTCTGTTGTTTAAGTGTTCCCTTTATTTTTTTGAGCAGTGTATTTACCTGCAGATTACCTATATATATGCAGGTAAATAGTGTTTCTTGAAGTGACTGGTCCCCTTTAGCTATCAGTTAGTTATTATACATATTTATAACTTAAATGACTATTTGCTAAAGAATTGTTTGATCATACATCTTTTTGCCATTGCAAACACAGTACTAGAGAATGTTTTTCTTTTTCTATATGAGGGGATTTTTTTTCTCTTTTTTTTTTTTAATTCATGGATAACATATTTTAAAGGAAACCTGTGACAGGTTTCTGTAAATAGTTGTTATACTGATTTGTTGACCACCAGGTGGCGCAGTTTTTCTTCCAAGCACCAGTTGCTCACAAGACGTTTTTTCTATGTGGTTTCAAAGCACCATCACAATCCACATGGTAGAGCATCTAAAGGGATTTTTCCGGTGGATTTTGAACCAGATCCATTTTCAGGATTAGCGTGAAAAATTCTGTGTGAACATACCCTAAGGCCGGGGTCACACTAGCGAATCACATTTGATGCTTGGCTCCTGCTCATCTTCGAGCGTGATCCGAGTGTCAGTGCTCCGTCCTCTAGCATCAGAGAATCGGAACACAGCTGCGGAGGAGGCAGAGAAATTCTCCATCTCCTCCATTGCTGGTGTTCGCACAAACCGCACTGCACTCCGGTGACATCCGACTGCAGTCCAATGTTTCACACGCTCTCATAGACTTGTATGGGTGCGTGTGATCTGATTCTCTTGTGCAATCGCAGCATGCCGCCCAATCGTCATGAGAAAATAGTGGCAGATGGGAGGGTTAACATTGGGGTGAATGCTATCTGTTTTTTTATCGAATTGCGCTTGTCCGATTGCTTCGCAAGTGGGAGCGAGCCCTAAGAAAGAAGTGCTGTTGCTTGTACAAAATGGATGTAGTTTGTTCAATAGGATAATATTGCTATAAAACACAGAGCCGGAACGACCGTTGGGCAAATTTGGAAAATGCCATATGGGCGGGTCTGACAGTGACCTGCGTCAGCCTGAAATACTTTATTGGCGTAATATTGCTAATAAATGTAGTAGAAAAGAGAAGAGGAGGAAGAGGCTGCTGTGGACGGAAACCAGGATTGGGTGACCATAACCTTCTTTATTATGGGGTCAGGGAGTTGTGAAGGGAATGTGGTGGCAACATATGAAGGAATCCATGATACTGTGTATATTGGGGCTATCGGCATCACAGTGGGTATCTAGGGTACTGGTCATAGCACTATATGGTTTGTGTAGAGATGGGGGAATGTGGTGTCATCATATGGAGGAATGTACTCCGGGAGCCATGATACTGTGTATATTGGGGCTATCAGCATCACAGTGGGTATCTAGGGTACTGGTCATAGCACTATATGGTTTGTGTAGAGGTGGGGGAATGTGGTGGCATCATATGGAGGAATGTACTCCGGGAGCCATGATACTGTGTATATGGGGGCTATCGGCATCACAGTGGGTATCTAGGGTACTGGTCATAGCACTATATGGTTTGTGTAGAGGTGGGGGAATGTGGTGGCATCATATGGAGGAATGTACTCCGGGAGCCATGATACTGTGTATATGGGGGCTATCAGCATCACAGTGGGTATCTAGGGTACTGGTCATAGCACTATATGGTTTGTGTAGCGGTGGGGGAATGTGGTGGCATCATATGGAGGAATGTACTCCGGGAGCCATGATACTGTGTATATGGGGGCTATCAGCATCACAGTGGGTATCTAGGGTACTGGTCATAGCACTATATGGTTTGTGTAGAGGTGGGGGAATGTGGTGGCATCATATGGAGGAATGTACTCCGGGAGCCATGATACTGTGTATATGGGGGCTATCAGCATCACAGTGGGTATCTAGGGTACTGGTCATAGCACTATATGGTTTGTGTAGCGGTGGGGGAATGTGGCGGGATCATATGGAGGAATGTACTCCGGGAGCCATGATACTGTGTATATGGGGGCTATCAGCATCACAGTGGGTATCTAGGGTACTGGTCATAGCACTATATGGTTTGTGTAGCGGTGGGGGAATGTGGCGGGATCATATGGAGGAATGTACTCCGGGAGCCATGATACTGTGTATATGGGGGCTATCGGCATCACAGTGGGTATCTAGGGTACTGGTCATAGCACTATATGGTTTGTGTAGAGGTGGGGGAATGTGGTGGCATCATATGGAGGGATGTACTCCAGGAGCCATGATACTGTGTATATTGGGGCTATCAGCATCACAGTGGGTATCTAGGGTACTGGTCATAGCACTATATGGTTTGTGTAGCGGTGGGGGAATGTGGCGGGATCATATGGAGGAATGTACTTCAGAAGCCATGATACTGTGTATATGGGGGCTATCAGCATCACAGTGGGTATCTAGGGTACTGGTCATAGCACTATATGGTTTGTGTAGAGGTGGGGGAATGTGGTGGCATCATATGGAGGAATGTACTTCGGAAGCCATGATACTGTGTATATTGGGGCTATCAGCATCACAGTGGGTATCTAGGGTACTGGTCATAGCACTATATGGTTTGTGTAGAGGTGGGGGAATGTGGTGGCATCATATGGAGGAATGTACTCCAGGAGCCATGATACTGTGTATATGGGGGCTATCAGCATCACAGTGGGTATCTAGGGTACAGGTCATAGCACTATATGGCTTGTGTAGAGGTGGGGGAATGTGGTGGCATCATATGGAGGAATGTACTCCAGGAGCCATGATACTGTGTATATGGGGGCTATCGGCATCACAGTGGGTACCTAGGGTACTGGTCATAGCACTATATGGTTTGTGTAGAGGTGGGGGAATGTGGTGGCATCATATGGAGGAATGTACTTTGGAAGCCATGATACTGTGTATATGGGGGCTATCAGCATCACAGTGGGTATCTAGGGTACAGGTCATAGCACTATATGGCTTGTGTAGAGGTGGGGGAATGTGGTGGCATCATATGGAGGAATGTACTCCAGGAGCCATGATACTGTGTATATGGGGGCTATCGGCATCACAGTGGGTACCTAGGGTACTGGTCATAGCACTATATGGTTTGTGTAGAGGTGGGGGAATGTGGTGGCATCATATGGAGGAATGTACTTTGGAAGCCATGATACTGTGTATATGGGGGCTATCGGCATCACAGTGGGTATCTAGGGTACTGGTCATAGCACTATATGGTTTGTGTAGAGGTGGGGGAATGTGGTGGCATCATATGGAGGAATGTACTTCGGGAGCCATGATACTGTGTATATGGGGGCTATCGGCATCACAGTGGGTATCTAGGCTACTGGTCATAGCACTATATGGTTTGTGTAGAGGTGGGGGAATGTGGTGGCATCATATGGAGGAATGTACTTCGGGAGACATGATACTGTGCATATTGGGGCTATCAGCATCACAGTGGGTATCTAGGGTACTGGTCATAGCACTATATGGTTTGTGTAGAGGTGGGGGAATGTGGTGGCATCATATGGAGGAATGTACTTCGGGAGCCATAATACTGTGTATATTGGGGCTATCGGCATCACACTGGGTATCTAGGGTACTGGTCATAGCACTATATGGTTTGTGTAGAGGTGGGAGAATGTGGTGGCATCATATGGAGGAATGTACTTCGGGAGCCATGATACTGTGTATATGGCCGGAGTCACACTACGGCGAGATACAGCCGAGTCTCACAGGTTAAAACCAAACTCTGGCACTCCGGAGCGGAGCGTGCAGCTCCATGTATTGCTATGCGGCCGCACGCTTCGCTTTGGAGTGCCGGTGTGATGCTGTAGATGAGCCCCCGATGTATTCTGAAAGATGAGAAAAAGAGGTTACATTATACTCTGCGGTTCCGGCACAGGTGTACTTTGACTGCCCTTTTGAGGGCAGAGCAAAGTACTGCAGTGCGCAGGTGCCGGGCCTCTCTGACCTTTCCCAGCGCCTGCGCACTGAAGTACTTTGCTCTGCCCTTAACAGGGCAGACAAAGTACGCCTGCACCGGAGTCGCAGCGTGAATACAAGAAGAGGACGTCATCGTAAGAAGATGGGAGGCCCCGGACCGGACCGTGACGCCCATCATACCGGACCGCAGCGGGAATGCCCCTGGGTGAGTATAATCTAGCCTCTTTTTCTCATCTTTCAGGATACATCGGGGGCTTATCTACAGCATTACAGAATACTGTAGATAAGCCCCTGATGCCGGTGGGCTTAGCTCATCTTCGATTTTGGGGGTGACAGGTTCCCTGTAAAGAAAGAAGGTGAATATTACCATCACAGAAGAAAACAAAGAAACTGACTGTTGTAAGTGAAAAGTGCACCTGGCTCCATAACTAGGCTGCGAGTGTGGGACTTCATTTCTGAGGATGTCTGTTTTAATCAGTGCTGCTAACGCAAAGTGATTTAATCAGAAAGCTTAACTCGACTGCGGGAGGCAGGTCTGAAGATTCCAGAAGCAAGTTTATTTTCAAGAAGAATTCTTGTAATTATGCAGAAATGCATTAGGTAAAAAAGAAGATTGTGAACCAGAGCTGTACAAAGAAGATTGTGAACCAGAGCTGTACAGATATGAACATGCAACATGGCTGACATACACTATCTGAGGAGAAAGGGAGGCGTTACTGACATCAGAGCTGGGCTACAGGGAGAAAGGGAGGACAAAACTTCTAAAAGGCAAACTGATTAGCCAGCGGTGTAACAGCAACAATACAATGACAATACAATACTGTATGATTTCCAAGTCACGGGACAAGACAAGGGCGTCTCTAGACACACAGAGTGCAGGAATTTTCATGAAATCGCATCAGCTTTGCGTGGACATTTAGGCTGTGCTCACATGTTGCTGAAATGCTGCCTTTTTTTCTGATGCTTTTTTTGCACACAAATTTTGCTGAGTTTAATTGTCCAAGCAAAAGGGATGTGATTTCATGAAAACTGTGCCCACATCAAATAAGGGAGAAAATACATAAAAAATGCAGCAGAAATGCAATAAACAGAAGATAGTTATTGTCCAGTTTGGTGAGGACACCTGCAGAAAACAAAAACAGTATTTACGCAATGTGTGAATATGGCCTTACAGACACCAGAAGCCGGATGTCATATAGTGAAGCTACATAAAAATTAGAAAGTTCTGGCGGCGCTGACTGTAAATGAAGGAACAAAAAATAAATCCACAGGTCCAGACTAGAGAAGAGCAGGATACGGTAAGGAAACACGGCACTCAGTAGATATGAGGGTTGGCGGTGCTCAAGTAGGGTGTCCACCCCGTATATTAAAGATGAATGAAACTTGGCACTCAATTTTTGAGAAGAAAAGCTTCTTAGTTTATTGATGCATCCAGACAAACAAAACCGCTAAACGTTTTTGGTCCACACCGGACCTTCGTCAGAGCGTTTCTTAGACATTGACTGGATGAGGAAGCTAATAAGCCTGAATGAGCGTCAGCCAGAGCACGGCATATAGGAGCTGCAGTCTGCTGCAGGATCACAAAGGAAGGTGAAGCGCCAGAGGAGAGGCACAAAGCCTGGAGGGAGTAACGGCGCTGGATCCTGAGCGCTAGTAGTGCAGAGCAGAGGAGAGCGCAGTTAAAAATTGAGTGCAAAGTTTCATTCATCCTTAGAGAAGAGCAGGATGCACAGATGACATTGTGTCAGTCCTGGCTAATTAAAAGCCGAGCCAAGGACGCAGGTAAGAGATTTGTAGGTATCCCGTCCAGCCACCAGGTACCACTACCTGGACACTGGACCAGAGTCCAGTGAATCGATTCGCCCATCTCTAGTCCTAACTGTCCTGGATACAGTGGACAGTCCAGGATTTTGCTCTACACCCTACAGTCTTGTGCATCTTTTGAATGTCCCTCACTGCCACCGCCCCTCTGACATCTCCTGTAGCCAGGGTAGAAAGAAATGGTAAATAGGTGTTGCTCAGGGTGTGGTCAAAATTTGTGCAAAGCATGATTAGTCCCTCTTTCTGTTCTTCAAAAGTTGGGAGATGTCGTGAAAGCATTGGTAGTTGGTACAAGACGGCTGCACATGCGCTGTACTGCTTTGTTCAATAATGTGCATGTTTGTCCTGCTTATAATTCAACTCTTGCTAGACGTAACTCAAGGCAACAATTGTACAAACACTTGTAGAGTGAAGGATATTTAAAATTTACATTCCGCCAATAAGTCGAGGATAGGCCTTACTTACAAATAGCCGGATGGCTGGATTTTTTTGGTCTCTATTTTTATTGCATCTGTTGCACCCTTTTCTATTATATTGAGGGTGCATAGATGGCTGGAGGGTCCTACATCATCAGCATGGACTGAGCTACATCCAGCAAAGGACTGTCACACTTTATGGACTGTTACCAAGTTCAAGACTTGTGGTACTGTTGTGGGGTCCTTACTGAGAAGGACCTGATCAATTCTAAAGACTGTTGTCAACTTTAAGAAATGTGTTTGATCCTGTTCCAGAGTGATTACCAAGAAGGTCCGGATCAACTGTAAGGACTGTTGTATCTTAATTTAGATGTTACAGATTCTCTCAATTTCTAGAATGCATTATATGGTATTTTATTGTATGGCTGCTTTTATTGTCTGGCAAGTTCTGGATGGCCGAGGACGGCCATCTTTAAAAGAGGGGGAATCATAAAGGAGTGGAGAGCCTGTTGACACCCCCTCTTGAAGATCCTATAGTGATATAATGCATAGCCATGTTTTATATGTTGTTTTATCTAGTTTAGGGGCCTGAGGCACTTTGCTAACCAGTGGACAAGTTTAACTGGAGCCAGCCCATGAAGGGAGAAATTAAAGGGAATCTATCACCCCATTTTTGGCCTCTAAGCTGCTGCCACTGCCATCAGGGGCTTATCTACAGCATTCTGTGATGCTGTAGATAAGCCCCTGATGTAACCTGAAAGATAAGAAAAAGAGGTTATATTATACTCACCCGGGGGTGGTCCCGTGGCTGTCCGGTCCGATGGGCGTCACGGTCCGAGTCCAGCACCTCCCATCTTCATGTGATGACGTCCTCTTCTTTGCTTCCTGTCGCGGCTCCTACGCAGGGGCACTTTATCTGCCCTTAATCTGCCCTGGCCTCTCTGATCTTTTCCGGCGCCTGCGCACTGCTCTACTTTGCTCTGCCCTCAAGAGGGCAGATAAAGTATGCCTGCGCAGGAGCAGCGACAGGAAGCAAAGAGGAGGACGTCATTGCATGAAGATGGGAGGAGCTTGGCCGGGACCGCGACACCCATCGGACCGGATCGCATCACGACCCCCCCGGGTGAGTATAATCTAACTTGTTTTTCTTATCTTTGAGGTTACATCGGGGCTTATCTACAGCATTAAAGAATGCTGTAGATAAGCCCCTGATGGCGGTAGCCGCAGCTTATAGGCCAAAAATGGAGTGAGAGATTCCCTTTAAGTGGGCAAAGGAAATTCAGTTTCCTGCTTGTGAAGCAGTTAGTGGATAGCACTCTAATGGAAAGCACCTATAGTCCAGCAGACCAGCATTGGAAAAGGGTGATGTGTGTGAAATGGGGAACCCATACTTGGGTAGCAAGTTCTTGAATGAACAAGAATCAAGTGGCAGAAGGATCCTTATTTCAGGTGAGTGGGGGCCTACAGCAAGCGTTATCTATACTAGACTAGAATTGGAAGTGTAGCCAGACCTGAGGGTCACAGAAATGACTGACCAGGCTGGGACACGTATTCTCCTAAGAAGAATTGAACACGAAGATGCAGCGGCACACCAAGGGGCGTGTGGCCCACATCTATTGGAAGTTGAGAATAGTAGTGAGGGATAATAGCAATGCATCTCAGTACATGCGGCCTACACCAGGGAAGATTGAGGCTCCCATTGTAATGTCTGTTGACTGTAACATGTAATGTACGTATAACTATGATGTAATGTGTGTGCCGAAATGAGCGGCACACATGCGCGAGATTTGCAAGAGCTGGCGATGACACCTCTCCTGCAAATTATGTTATCATGGAAAGAGGGCTGACTAGTCTGGGGTAACTGCATGTAGAAAAGCCGCGGAGACACCATCACGTGTTTCTCAACGCAAGCAATAAATAGCCAGGTCTTTCACCAAAACGGAACAACTACGGAAAGGGCAGCATCCTGCTATCCTGGCTATTAGGAGCAGTGCCTAGTAAAAGGACTATAAACATAAGGATGAATGACCTCGGGGAGATCAAAACATCCAACACCGCGGAGACACCATCACGTGTTTCTCAACGCAGTGATCCAGAACACTGCCCCCATCCCTTATGGGAAATATGCAAATGCATGTAGAAAAGCCGCGGAGACACCATCACGTGTTTCTCAACGCAAGCAATAAATAGCCAGGTCTTTCACCGGGAAGGAGCAACCACGGGAAGGGCAGCATCCAAAAGGAAAACCACCTATGCCAAAACATGGTATCCATCCACAGACAGCTGTTTCAGGGTAACTAACGCCCCATCGACTAGTCAATGACCTCATTAGCATAGAAAACAAGGCCAATACAAATGCTTTTTTTAATCTATTTTTTTCCTAAAAACATTATACAGGGCTAGTTAGGCAGATATTTTACTAATACATAAGTGAATGGTGCTGGGATGGAGGGCATGAGGCACATGACAGGCTCCATTTAAATGTTTCTCCAAGTAGTGGACAATCCCTGTTATCCAACAAACAAGTGATTTGCTTATGCGTCGGTGGTGGCATATTCTTAGGAACACTTGTTCCCGATAATCGACCAGTGTAAGTGTCAGATATTTTGTAATGTATGCCTACTTCTACAACCACTTGTTATAATATCACTTATTACCAACTGGTAGCCATGCTCCAACTGCGAAAATACAACAACCTCCAGCAAGCCCTGGGCGTAGTGTTAGACATCACTCCTACCAACTTTCTCAAATGCAGTGTGACATTGCTGGATATTGGAAGCCGTTCTGGCAGGTCGGAGGTATGTCTTGATTTCATGTGTGCGGTCTCCTCAGGACATCGATACAGTTGAATAATGGTTCCATCAATCAGCTTCTGCATTTCAGTTTTGGTGCAGTGGGTGCGATTATGTCATTAGATTGAGCCTACTGTGCAAAGCCTCATACAGCACAAATTGGAGTAGCCTATTGTGGAAACAGAACAAGATGTGATTTTTTTTTTAATTTAGCCAGCGCACAATTCTGAGGGGAGAGAAGTGGAACCATAATGTGCAGGGGTCACTGAGAGGGAATCATACTGTGCGGGGGCACTGAGAGGAAATAATACTGTGCGAGGGCACTGAGAGGGAATCATACTGTGCGGGGGCACAGAGAGGAAATCATACTGTGCGGGGGCACTGAGAGGAAATCATACTGTGCGGGGGCACTGAGAGGAAATCATACTGTGCGGGGGCACTGAGAGGAAATCATACTGTGCGGGGGCACTGAGAGGAAATCATACTGTGTGGGGTCACTGAGATGGAATCATGCTGTGCGGGGTTACTGAGAGGGAATCATACTGTGTGGGGGGTACTGAGAGGAAATCATACTGTGCGTTGTCACTCAGAGGGAATCATACTGTGCAGGGGGCACTGAGAGGAAATCATACTGTGCGGGGGCACTGAGAGGAAATCATACTGTGCGGGGGCACTGAGAGGGAATCATACTGTGCAGGGGGCACTGAGAGGAAATAATACTGTGTGGGGGCACTGAGAGGGAATCATTCTGTGCGGGGGCACTGAGAGGAAATCATACTATGTGGGGGGCACTGAGAGGAAATCATACCGTGTGGGGCTCGCTGGAAGGGAATCATACTGTGTGGGGGGCACTGAGAGAGAATCATACTGTGTGGGGGGCACTGAGTGGAAATCATATTGTGCGGGGTCACTGAGAGGGAATCATACTGTGCGGGGGGCACTGAGAGGAAATAATACTGTGTGGGAGCACTGAGAGGAAATCATACTGTGCGGGGGCACTGAGAGGAAATCATACTATGTGGGGTCACTGAGAGGGAATCATACTGTGCGGGGTTACTGAGAGGGAATCATACTGTGTGGGGGGTACTGAGAGGAAATCATACTGTGCGGGGTCACTCAGAGGGAATCATACTGTGCAGGGGGCACTGAGAGGAAATCATACTGTGCGGGGGCACTGAGAGGAAATCATACTGTGCGGGGGCACTGAGAGGGAATCATACTGTGCAGGGGGCACTGAGAGGAAATAATACTGTGTGGGGGCACTGAGAAGGAATCATTCTGTGCGGGGGCACTGAGAGGAAATCATACTATGTGGGGGGCACTGAGAGGAAATCATACCGTGTGGGGCTCGCTGGAAGGGAATCATACTGTGTGGGGGGCACTGAGAGAGAATCATACTGTGTGGGGGGCACTGAGTGGAAATCATATTGTGCGGGGTCACTGAGAGGGAATCATACTGTGCGGGGGGCACTGAGAGGAAATAATACTGTGTGGGAGCACTGAGAGGAAATCATACTGTGCGGGGGCACTGAGAGGAAATCATACTGTGCGGGGGCACTGAGAGGGAATCATACTGTGCGGGGGCACTGAGAGGGAATCATACTGTGCGGAGTCACTGAGAGGGAATCATACTGTTCGGGGTCACTGAGAGGGAATCATACTGTGCGGGGTCACTGAGAGGAAATCATACTGTGCGGGGTCACTGAGAGGGAATAATATTGTGTGGGGTCACTGAGAGGGAATCATACTGTGTGGGGGCACTGAGAGGGAATCATACTGTGCGGGGGCACTGAGAGGAAATCATACTGTGTGGGGGGCACTGAGAGGAAATCATACTGTGCGGGGGCACTGAGAGGAAATCATACTGTGCAGGAGGCACTGAGAGGGTATCATACTGCGCTGGGACCACTGAGAAGGAATCATACTGTGCAGGAGCACTGAGAGGGAATCATACTGTGCAGGAGGCACAGAGAAGGAATCCTACTGTGCGGGGAGCACTGAGAGGGAATCATACTGTAAAGGGGTCATAGAGAGGGAATCATACTGTGTGGGAGTTATAGAGGGAATCATACTCTGCGGGGGTTATAGAGGGAATCATACTGTGTTGGGACCACTGAGAGGGAATCATACTGTGCAGGGAGGCACAGAGAGGGAATCATACTGTGCAGGGAGGCACAGAGAGGGAATCATACTGTGCGGGGGCACTGAGAGGAAATCATACTGTGCGGGGGCACTGAGAGGAAATCATACTGTGCGGGGGCACTGAGAGGAAATCATACTGTGCGGGGGCACTGAGAGGAAATCATACTATGTGGGGTCACTGAGAGGGAATCATACTGTGCGGGGTTACTGAGAGGGAATCATACTGTGTGGGGGGTACTGAGAGGAAATCATACTGTGCGGGGTCACTCAGAGGGAATCATACTGTGCAGGGGGCACTGAGAGGAAATCATACTGTGCGGGGGCACTGAGAGGAAATCATACTGTGCGGGGGCACTGAGAGGGAATCATACTGTGCAGGGGGCACTGAGAGGAAATAATACTGTGTGGGGGCACTGAGAGGGAATCATTCTGTGCGGGGGCACTGAGAGGAAATCATACTATGTGGGGGGCACTGAGGAAATCATACCGTGTGGGGCTCGCTGGAAGGGAATCATACTGTGTGGGGGGCACTGAGAGAGAATCATACTGTGTGGGGGGCACTGAGTGGAAATCATATTGTGCGGGGTCACTGAGAGGGAATCATACTGTGCGGGGGGCACTGAGAGGAAATAATACTGTGTGGGAGCACTGAGAGGAAATCATACTGTGCGGGGGCACTGAGAGGAAATCATACTGTGCGGGGGCACTGAGAGGAAATCATACTGTGCGGGGGCACTAAGAGGGAATCATACTGTGCGGAGTCACTGAGAGGGAATCATACTGTGCGGGGTCACAGAGGGAATCATACTGTGCGGGGTCACTGAGAGGAAATCATACTGTGCGGGGTCACTGAGAGGGAATTATATTGTGTGGGGTCACTGAGAGGGAATCATACTGTGTGGGGGCACTGAGAGGAAATCATACTGTGTGGGGGGCACTGAGAGGAAATCATACTGTGTGGGGGCACTGAGAGGAAATCATACTGTGCAGGAGGCACTGAGAGGGTATCATACTGCGCTGGGACCACTGAGAAGGAATCATACTGTGCAGGAGCACTGAGAGGGAATCATACTGTGCAGGAGGCACAGAGAAGGAATCCTACTGTGCGGGGAGCACTGAGAGGGAATCATACTGTGCAGGAGCACTGAGAGGGAATCATACTGTGTGGGGGGCACTGAGAGGAAATCATACTCTGCGGGGTCACTGAGAGGGAATCATACTGTGCGGGGTCACTGAGAGGGAATCATACTGTGCGGGGGCACTGAGAGGAAATCATACTGTGTGTGGGGCACTGAGAGGGAATCATACTGTGTGGGGTCACTGAGAGGGAATCATACTGTGCGGGGTCACTGAGAGGGAATCATTCTGTGTGGGGACAGTGAGAGGAAATCATACTGTGCGGGGGGCACTGAGAGGGAATCATACTGTGCAGGAGGCACTGAGAGGGTATCATACTGTGCTGGGATCACTGAGAAGGAATCATACTGTGCAGGAGCACTGAGAGGGAATCATACTGTGCAGGAGGCACAGAGAAGGAATCCTACTGTGCGGGGAGCACTGAGAGGGAATCATACTGTAAAGGGGTCATAGAGAGGGAATCATACTGTGCGGGGGTTATAGAGGGAATCATACTCTGCGGGGGTTATAGAGGGAATCATACTGTGTTGGGACCACTGAGAGGGAATCATACTGTGCAGGGAGGCACAGAGAGGGAATCATACTGTGCAGGGAGGCACAGAGAGGGAATCATACTGTGCAGGAGGCACTGAGAGGGAATCATGCTGTGCAGGGGCACTGAGAGGGAATCATACTGTGCAGGGGGGCACAGAGAAGGAATCATACTGTGCAGGAGGCACTGAGAGGGAATCATACTGTGCAGGAGGCACTGAGAGGGTATTATACTGTGCAGGGGCACTTAGGGAATCATACTGTGCAGGGGGGCACAGAGAAGGAATCATTGTGCAGGGGTCACAGAGAGGGAATTATACAGTGCAGAAGGCACTGAGAAGGAATCATACTGTGCAGGAGCACTAAGAGGGAATCATACTGTGCAGGGGCACTGAGAGGGAATCATACTGTGCAGGAGGCACTGAGAAGGAATCATACTGTGTAGGAGCATTGAGAGGGAATCATACTGAGCAGGGGAACTGAAAGGGAATCATACTGAGCGGAGGGCACTGAGAGGGAATCATACTGTGCAGGGGCACTGAGAGGGAATCATACTGTGCAGGGGGCACAGAGAGAGAATCATACTGTGCTGAGGGGCACAGAGAAGGAATCATACTGTGAGGGGGCACTGAGAGGGAATCACTGTGCAGGGGGGCACAGAGAAGGAATCATATTGTGCGGGGGTCACAGAGAGGGAATTATACTGTGCGGGGTCACAGAGAGGGAATCATACTGTGTGGGGGTAACTGAGAGGGAATCACTGTGCAGGGGGGCACAGAGAAGGAATCATATTGTGCGGGGGTCACAGAGAGGGAATCATACTGTGTGGGGGTCACTGAGAGGGAATCTCACTGTGCGGGGGTCACAAAGAGGGAATCATACTGTGCGGTGGTAACAGAGAAGGAATCTTGCTCTGCTGGGATCACTGAGAGGGAATCACACTGAACGGGGAACACCGCCAGGGAATTATGATGAGCAGGTGTAACACACAGGTACTTGGATGCAGTGACACAGAGGCGCAGAGCAGGGGTTGTTATTTAATTGTTCCACAATAATAAACTCCTTGCAGGGAGATAACGGGAAAAGGGATGCAGGCTAAACAGTATAATGGCTATGTAACTTAGCAGTCCTTCTGTCAGACTCCACTTATCGTAGTTCCGCTGTCCGTTGCTCTCTGAAGATCTGACAGGTGATGGAATACAGGCACAAAGTCTTCAGGTGTCCTCGCCCAACACACGGTCTCGTTTCTGGCAGCAGCGGGCGGTCACCGGTTTTGCCCGCTGAGCCCCTAGTCCACCTAACTGCGGAGCAACACTCTTAAGATCTGGGCCACTGCACTTTTGGGTAGAAGGGTGATGCTTTTGGTCCCAAAGGTTGACAAACCATACTACGACATTACCATCTTGGACTGTGGCTAAGGTCAGAGCGACGAGTAATCCAAGGGGCATTTGATCCATCGATGTTGGCTCTATTTGTACTTCCACCCCTCCAGGGGGGTACAAGCTCGTACTGGCAATGTGAGCACTGTCTGGCTGGGGGTAGGGTAATTTTTGCAGCCGCGGGTATCATCACTTTCCCCAGAACTTTTCCTTCTCCCAGCGTCTCCTGAGCTAGAGCTGTTTGGATCAATCTCTGAAACACCTTCCGCTGAGGGGTTTGTGGGCTCCATTGATTCAAGAAAGATTCCTGGGGCTCATTGATCAAAAGCTGTCCCATCTCCTTCAACACATTCATTCCACGAGTCATGACGAGTTCACGACAGGCATCTCCTTTGACCAGCACAACACCTTTACGGCCTACATCCTTTCCGCATACTCTAATCTCAATCCAGACCACTCCTGCAACTGAAATGAGCAATTGATTGGCAACCATCAATCTTATTACTGGTCCCCACTCTGGCCGTGAGATCTCTGGGAAGTGTCGTTTTTAAGTAGGCTTCTGGCAGAGTCGTCACTTGTGACCCAATGTTGATCAGGCAGTGGACAGCTCGCCCGTTCACCTCGGCCCAGACCGTAGGGCTAGCAGAAACTATGTTTTCAGGACTTTCTTCTTCTTATTGTCATCTTCCCGGCTTTGGGCTGCGTCCTTTAGCCACGGAGCCCACTAATTTAATGGCTGCCTTGGTGTGGGCCATCTCCAGCTAGCACAACCTTGAGGCCGGGGTCACACTAGACCGTAATACGGACGAGTGCAATGCGATAAAAAATCGCATAGCACTCGTCCCAATGTTAATCAATGGGGCAGCTCCCATCATCCGATATTTTCTCGACTGTATTCAGGATCCGAGTGAAATCGCAGCATGCTGCGATTGTCAGCGTTTCTCGGCCGAGAATCGCCAATGAAAGTCTATGGAAGCCCCAAAAATACGGATTACACACGGACCAGCAGTGTGACTTGCGAGAAATACGCAGCGCTGTTACAGAGAAAAGCCGGTAATTCAGTGCGGTGTACAGTAAAATCACACTGACAGCTTCCAGTAGAATAGGTAGAATAAATATGTACACAAAGAATAGGTATATATATATATATGTCAGTAGACACATATATGTATATATATTATTCCTTCATACAGCCGCGATATAGCAAAAAGCCGGTAATTCAATTACCGGCTTTTGCTTTCTCCTTCCTAAAACCCGACATGATATGAGACATGGTTTACATACAGTAAACCATCTCATATCACCATTTTTTTGCATAATCCACACTACTAATGTTAGTAGTGTGTATCTGCAAAATTTGGCCGTTCTAGCTCTTAAAATAAAGGGTTAAATGGCGGAAAAAATTGGCATGGGCTCCCGCGCAATTTTCTCCGCCAGAGTAGTAAAGCCAGTGACTGAGGGCAGATATTAATAGCCTGGAGAGGGTCCATGATTATTGGCCCCCCCCTGGCTAAAAAAATCTGCCCCCAGCCACCCCAGAAAAGGCACATCTGGAAGATGCGCCTATTCTGGCACTTGGCCACTCTCTTCCCATTCCCGTGTAGCGGTGGGATATGGGGTAATGAAGGGTTAATGCCACCTTGCTATTGTAAGGTGACATTAAGCCTAATTAATAATGGAGAGGCGTCAATTATGACACCTATCCATTATTAATCCAATTGAATGAAAGGGTTAAATAAAAGACAAACACATTATTTAAAATTATTTTAATGAAATAAAAACAATGGTTGTTGGAGTATTTTATTCTACGCCCAATCCAGTCACTGAAGACCCTCGTTCTGAAAGTAAAAAAACATAATAAACCAACAATATCCTTACCCTCCGCAGATCTGTAACGTCCAACGATGTAAATCCTTCTGAAGGGGTTAAAACATTTTGCAGCAAGGAGTTCCGCTAATGCAGGCTGCTCCTTGCTGCAAAACCCCGGAGAATGAGGCTAAAAATAGATCAATGATCTATATTTAGCTTCATTTGCGGTGAGGCGCCCTCTGCTGGATGTTCATAGATCGTGGGAACTTTCCTTGAAAGCCTGGGAGCTTTCTAGGTAAGTTCCCACGATCTATGAACATCCAGCAGAGGGCGCCTCACCGCAAATGAAGCTAAATATAGATCATTGATCTATTTTTAGCCTCATTCTCCGGGGTTTTGCAGCAAGGAGCAGCCTGCATTAGCGGAACTCCTTGCTGCAAAATGTTTTAACCCCTTCAGAAGGATTTACATCGTTGGACGTTACAGATCTGCGGAGGGTAAGGATATTGTTGGTTTATTATGTTTTTTTACTTTCAGAACGAGGGTCTTCAGTGACTGGATTGGGCGTAGAATAAAATACTCCAACAACCATTGTTTTTATTTCATTAAAATAATTTTAAATAATGTGTTTGTCTTTTATTTAACCCTTTCATTCAATTGGATTAATAATGGATAGGTGTCATAATTGACGCCTCTCCATTATTAATTAGGCTTAATGTCACCTTACAATAGCAAGGTGGCATTAACCCTTCATTACCCCATATCCCACTGCTACACGGGAATGGGAAGTGTTATGGCTGGCAATCAGGCAACACAGCGTGCAGTAATCAGCGCACATACAGAGATCTGGCAATAACCAAAAACAATAGGACGAGCTCTGAGACGTGGAATCTCTGTAGACTGCAGTACCTGATCTATCCTCACACAACTATAAGCAGCAGTGGATTGCGCCTAACAACTACCTATGCAACTCGGCACTGCCTGAGGAGCTGACTAGCCTGAAGATAGAAATACAAGCCTGACTTACCTCAGAGAAATACCCCAAAGGAATAGGCAGCCCCCCACATATAATGACTGTTAGCAAGATGAAAAGACAAACGTAGGAATGAAATAGATTCAGCAAAGTGAGGCCCGATATTCTAGACAGAGCGAGGATAGCAAAGAGAACTATGCAGTCTACAAAAAACCCTAAAACGAAAACCACGCAAAGGGGCAAAAAGACCCACCGTGCCGAACTAACAGCACGGCGGTGCACCCCTCTGCTTCTCAGAGCTTCCAGCAAAAGACAATAGCAAGCTGGACAGAAAAAAAACAGAAAACAAACTAGAAGCACTTATCTAGCAGAGCAGCAGGCCCAAGGAAAGATGCAGTAGCTCAGATCCAACACTGGAACATTGACAAGGAGCAAGGAAGACAGACTCAGGTGGAGCTAAATAGCAAGGCAGCCAACGAGCTCACCAAAACACCTGAGGGAGGAAGCCCAGAGACTGCAATACCACTTGTGACCACAGAAGTGAACTCAGCCACAGAATTCACAACAGTACCCCCCCCTTGAGGAGGGGTCACCGAACCCTCACCAGAACCCCCAGGCCGACCAGGATGAGCCACATGAAAGGCACGAACAAGATCTGGGGCATGGACATCAGAGGCAAAAACCCAGGAATTATCTTCCTGAGCATAACCCTTCCATTTGACCAGATACTGGAGTTTCCGTCTAGAGACACGAGAATCCAAAATCTTCTCCACAATATACTCCAATTCCCCCTCCACCAAAACAGGGGCAGGAGGCTCCACAGATGGAACCATAGGTGCCACGTATCTCCTCAACAACGACCTATGGAATACATTATGTATGGAAAAGGAGTCTGGGAGGGTCAGACGAAAAGACACCGGATTGAGAATCTCAGAAATCCTATACGGACCAATAAAACGAGGTTTAAATTTAGGAGAGGAAACCTTCATAGGAATATGACGAGAAGATAACCAAACCAAATCCCCAACACGAAGTCGGGGTCCCACACGGCGTCTGCGATTAGCGAAAAGCTGAGCCTTCTCCTGGGACAAGGTCAAATTGTCCACTACCTGAGTCCAGATCTGCTGCAACCTGTCCACCACAGAATCCACACCAGGACAGTCCGAAGACTCAACCTGTCCTGAAGAGAAACGAGGATGGAACCCAGAATTGCAGAAAAATGGAGAGACCAAGGTAGCCGAGCTGGCCCGATTATTAAGGGCGAACTCAGCCAACGGCAAAAATGACACCCAATCATCCTGGTCAGCGGAAACAAAACATCTCAGATATGTTTCCAAGGTCTGATTGGTTCGTTCGGTCTGGCCATTAGTCTGAGGATGGAAGGCCGAGGAGAAAGATAGGTCAATGCCCATCCTACCACAAAAGGCTCGCCAGAACCTCGAGACAAACTGGGAACCTCTGTCAGAAACAATATTCTCAGGAATGCCATGTAAACGAACCACATGCTGGAAGAACAAAGGCACCAAATCAGAGGAGGAAGGCAATTTAAACAAGGGCACCAGATGGACCATTTTAGAAAAGCGATCACAGACCACCCAAATGACCGACATTTTTTGAGAAACGGGAAGGTCAGAAATGAAATCCATCGAAATATGTGTCCAAGGCCTCTTCGGGACCGGCAAGGGCAAAAGCAACCCACTGGCACGTGAACAGCAGGGCTTAGCCCTAGCACAAATTCCACAGGACTGCACAAAAGCACGCACATCCCGTGACAGAGATGGCCACCAGAAGGATCTAGCAACCAACTCCCTGGTACCAAAGATTCCTGGATGACCGGCCAGCACCGAACAATGAAGTTCAGAGATAACTTTACTAGTCCACCTATCAGGGACGAACAGTTTCTCGGCCGGACAACGATCAGGTTTATTAGCCTGAAATTTCTGCAACACTCTCCGCAAATCAGGGGAGATGGCAGACACAATGACTCCTTCCTTGAGGATACTCGCCGGCTCAGATAACCCCGGAGAGTCGGGCACAAAACTCCTAGACAGAGCATCCGCCTTCACATTTTTAGAGCCCGGAAGGTATGAAATCACAAAATCAAAACGAGCAAAAAATAACGACCAACGGGCCTGTCTAGGATTCAAGCGCTTGGCAGACTCGAGATAAGTCAAGTTCTTATGATCAGTCAATACCACCACGCGATGCTTAGCACCCTCAAGCCAATGACGCCACTCCTCGAATGCCCACTTCATGGCCAGCAACTCTCGGTTGCCCACATCATAATTACGCTCAGCAGCAGAAAATTTCCTGGAAAAGAAAGCACATGGTTTGAACACTGAGCAACCAGAACCTCTCTGTGACAAAACCGCCCCTGCACCAATCTCAGAAGCATCAACCTCGACCTGGAACGGAAGAGAAACATCAGGTTGACACAACACAGGGGCACAGCAAAAACGACGCTTCAACTCCTGAAAAGCTTCCACGGCAGCAGAAGACCAATTAACCAAATCAGCACCCTTCTTGGTCAAATCGGTCAATGGTCTGGCAATGCTAGAAAAATTACAGATGAAGCGACGATAAAAATTAGCAAAGCCCAGGAATTTCTGCAGACTTTTTAGAGATGTCGGCTGAGTCCAATCCTGGATGGCCTGAACCTTAACCGGATCCATCTCGATAGTAGAAGGGGAAAAGATGAACCCCAAAAATGAAACTTTCTGCACACCGAAGAGACACTTTGATCCCTTCACGAACAAGGAATTAGCACGCAGTACCTGGAAAACCATTCTGACTTGCTTCACATGAGACTCCCAATCATCTGAGAAGATCAAAATGTCATCCAAGTAAACAATCAAGAATTTATCCAGATACTCACGGAAAATGTCATGCATAAAAGACTGAAAAACAGATGGAGCATTGGCAAGTCCGAACGGCATCACCAGATACTCAAAATGACCCTCGGGCGTATTAAATGCCGTTTTCCATTCATCTCCCTGCCTGATTCTCACCAGATTATACGCACCACGAAGATCAATCTTAGTAAACCAACTAGCCCCCTTAATCCGAGCAAACAAGTCAGAAATCAATGGCAAGGGATACTGAAACTTAACAGTGATCTTATTAAGAAGGCGGTAATCAATACACGGTCTTAGCGAACCATCCTTCTTGGCTACAAAAAAGAACCCTGCTCCCAATGGTGACGACGATGGGCGAATATGTCCCTTCTCCAGGGACTCCTTCACATAACTGCGCATAGCGGTGTGTTCAGGTACGGACAAATTAAATAAACGACCCTTAGGGAATTTACTACCAGGAATCAAATCGATAGCACAATCACAATTCCTATGCGGAGGTAGGGCATCAGACTTGGACTCTTCAAATACATCCTGAAAGTCCGACAAGAACTCTGGGATGTCAGAAGGAATGGATGATGAAATAGACAAAAATGGAACATCACCATGTACTCCCTGACAACCCCAGCTGGTTACCGACATAGAGTTCCAATCCAATACTGGATTATGGGTTTGTAGCCATGGCAACCCCAACACGACCACATCATGCAAATTATGCAGTACCAGAAAGCGAATAACTTCCTGATGTGCAGGAGCCATGCACATGGTCAGCTGGGCCCAGTACTGAGGCTTATTCTTGGCCAAAGGTGTAGCATCAATTCCTCTCAACGGAATAGGACACCGCAAAGGCTCCAAGAAAAATCCACAACGTTTAGCATAATCCAAATCCATCAGATTCAGGGCAGCGCCTGAATCCACAAACGCCATGACAGAATACGATGACAAAGAGCACATTAAGGTAATGGACAAAAGGAATTTGGACTGTACAGTACCAATAACGGCAGAGCTATCGAACCGCCTAGTGCGTTTAGGACAATTAGAAATAGCATGAGTAGAATCACCACAATAGAAACACAGTCTGTTCAGACGTCTGTGTTCTTGCCGTTCTACTTTAGTCATAGTCCTGTCGCACTGCATAGGCTCAGGTTTACTCTCAGGCAGTACCGCCAGATGGTGCACAGATTTACGGTCGCGCAAGCGACGACCGATCTGAATGGCCAAGGACATAGACTCATTCAAACCAGCAGGCATAGGAAATCCCACCATTACATCCTTAAGAGCTTCAGAGAGACCCTTTCTGAACAAAGCCGCTAGTGCAGATTCATTCCACAGAGTGAGTACTGACCATTTCCTAAATTTCTGACAATATACTTCTACATCATCCTGACCCTGGCATAAAGCCAGCAGATTTTTCTCAGCCTGATCCACTGAATTAGGCTCATCGTAAAGCAATCCGAGCGCCAGGAAAAATGCATCAACATTACTCAATGCAGAATCTCCTGGTGCAAGAGAAAACGCCCAGTCCTGTGGGTCGCCGCGCAAAAAAGAAATAATAATCAAAACCTGTTGAATAGGATTACCAGAAGAATGAGGTTTCAAGGCCAAAAATAGCTTACAATTATTTCTGAAGCTCAGGAACTTAGTTCTGTCACCAAAAAACAAATCAGGAATCGGAATTCTTGGTTCTAGCATCGATTTCTGATCAATAGTATCTTGAATCTTTTGTACATTTACAACGAGATTATCCATTGAGGAGCACAGAGCCTGAATATCCATGTCCACAGCTGTGTCCTGAAGCACTCTAATGTCTAGGGGAAAAAAAAGACTGAAGACAGAGCTAAGAAAAAAAAATGATGTCAGGATTTCTTTTTTCCCTCTATTGGGAATCATTGGTGTGGCTCCTTGTACTGTTATGGCTGGCAATCAGGCAACACAGCGTGCAGTAATCAGCGCACATACAGAGATCTGGCAATAACCAAAAACAATAGGACGAGCTCTGAGACGTGGAATCTCTGTAGACTGCAGTACCTGATCTATCCTCACACAACTATAAGCAGCAGTGGATTGCGCCTAACAACTACCTATGCAACTCGGCACTGCCTGAGGAGCTGACTAGCCTGAAGATAGAAATACAAGCCTGACTTACCTCAGAGAAATACCCCAAAGGAATAGGCAGCCCCCCACATATAATGACTGTTAGCAAGATGAAAAGACAAACGTAGGAATGAAATAGATTCAGCAAAGTGAGGCCCGATATTCTAGACAGAGCGAGGATAGCAAAGAGAACTATGCAGTCTACAAAAAACCCTAAAACGAAAACCACGCAAAGGGGCAAAAAGACCCACCGTGCCGAACTAACAGCACGGCGGTGCACCCCTCTGCTTCTCAGAGCTTCCAGCAAAAGACAATAGCAAGCTGGACAGAAAAAAAACAGAAAACAAACTAGAAGCACTTATCTAGCAGAGCAGCAGGCCCAAGGAAAGATGCAGTAGCTCAGATCCAACACTGGAACATTGACAAGGAGCAAGGAAGACAGACTCAGGTGGAGCTAAATAGCAAGGCAGCCAACGAGCTCACCAAAACACCTGAGGGAGGAAGCCCAGAGACTGCAATACCACTTGTGACCACAGAAGTGAACTCAGCCACAGAATTCACAACAGGGAAGAGAGTGGCCAAGTGCCAGAATAGGCGCATCTTCCAGATGTGCCTTTTCTGGGGTGGCTGGGGGCAGATTTTTTTAGCCAGGGGGGGGCCAATAACCGTGGACTCTCTCCAGGCTATTAATATCTGCCCTCAGTCACTGGCTTTACTACTCTGGCGGAGAAAATTGCGCGGGAGCCCACGCCAATTTTTTCCGCCATTTAACCCTTTATTTTAAGAGCTAGAACGGCCAAATTTTGCATAGATACACTACTGACATTAGTAGTGTGGAATATGCAAAAAAAATGGGGAGAAGACATGGTTTACTGTATGTAAACCAGGTCTCAAATCATGTCGGGTTTTAGGAAGGAGAAAGCAGAAGCCGGCAATTGAATTACCGGCTTTCTGCTATATCGCGCTGGATGAAATAATAATATATATACATATATGTGTCTACTGACATATATATATATATAGACAGTATATATGTTTGTTTGTTTTTGACACATGGATCCCTTGTATTGGCGTATGTTGGTTTTGCAAGCCTGCGATAAAAACACGCAGTACGGATGCCATACGGATGTCACACGGATCATTTGATGCGAGAAAATCGCATCCTCGCACTGCACTCGGATCACTGTTTTGTAAAAATGTGTGCGATTCTCGTCCGACAAAAACGGACCGATTTTTTATACGTTGTGTGTGTCCCCGGCCTGAGCATAATGTCCTGTTTTCCCACAGTTGAAGCACATCAGACCTCCTTCTGCACCAAGTGGTCTTGTTCCGTGACTGGATCCTGCAGAAAGGTGAGATTCTGCATCGCTTCTGTCTCTCAGTGGCTCCAGGGCTTGAACTGGGTATCTCCTAAAACTGGTCCACTCACTCAGCATCTCTTTTATCTCCTTCCAGATCTCTCGGGCCCACTCTGGTTTTACTGCAGGCAGGGTAGGTACTTCCCTGTTATGGACCATCCCTCCTAGGGCCACCACAAGGGTTCATGCTCTTACGCGCACCTCCGCCCCCAGTTCTAAGAAGGTCATACGTGGGCTAGTGTGCAAGCCTTCTCGCAATGCCTGCTTAAGTGGCGCATCCCTAAAGCCCAAAACAAATTGATCTCTCAAAATTCTATCAGGAGGCCCCACTACTATGGTTCCCACATATTCCCTCTTGGTAATGTGTGCATGCACCTCCTGCAACGCATTGATGTATTGCATCACCATCTCCCCTTCTCCATGAACGCGGAAAAAAAAGGGGCAAGGGGAACTCTCCATCAGTGGGATCCCCATGCATCTCCTCCAAAATCTGTACCAACTTCTCCAACGTATCCCGCTCATGTGGAGGGCGGAACATAACGGAATACCGGGCCTCACCGTCTAAGGTCATTAACGCTATTTCTGCCTGTCGCGCAGGGGCCATGGAGTGCATCTGCAGCATGTTCTTGATTCTTTCAGTCCAATCCATCAACATTATGTTATTTCCCATAAACTTTGGGAGATTACTAAGCTTTGCCCCCAATGGTAAACTGGACCTGGGGGTACTCATAGAGGACTGGTCTGCGGCGTCTGTGTCCAAGGACTGCATTCTGCATCGCCGGTTTTGCCCACTGAGCCCCTAGTCCATCTAACTGCGGAGCAAACGAGTGAAGCGCCCCGCAGTATTCCACTCAACGTGTGTGTCTCTGAGCAGCCGCAGTCACCTGGATGTCCACACTGTTTTGCTCGGCACGCGTCTCCCCTTGCACTGGCCGCCGTCACCTGGACGTCCGCACTACAATGCTCTGCTCGTGTCTCCCCTTGCACTGGCAGCCGGTACCTGGATGTCCGCATTACAATGCTCTGCTCGGAACGTGTCTCTCCTTGCACTGGCCCCTGGATGTCCACACTACAATGCACTGCTCTGCATGTGTCTCTCCTTGCACTGGCCCCTGGATGTCCACACTACAATGCTCTGCTCGGCATGTGTCTCTCCTTGCACTGGCCCCTGGATGTCCACACTACAATGCTCTGCTCGGCATGTGTCTCTCCTTGCACTGGCCCCTGGATGTCCACACTACAATGCTCTGCTCTGCATGTGTCTCTCCTTGCACTGGCCGCTTGTACCTGGATGTCTGCACTACAATTCACTGCTCGGCACGTGACTCTCCTTGCACTGGCTGCCGGTACCTGGATGTCCGCACTATAATGCTCTGCTCAGCACGCGTCTCTTCATGCACTGGCCGCCAGTACGTGGACGTCCGCACTACAATGCTCTGCTTGGAGCATGTCTCTCCTTGCACTGGCCGCTGGTACCTGGATGTCAGCACTACAATGCTCTGCTCAGCATGTGTCTCTCCTTTCAGCAGCACCTGGATGTCCGCACTACAGTGCTCTGCACGTGTCTCTCCTTGCACTGTATAACTTGTGACTTGAGCCTTTTTACAGGGACTCTATCACGCCCCGGGTTCTATAGGTGTCACTGTGCCTCCTGGGTATTAAGGCAGACAGGTAACTTGCAGTTCAGCTGTCCTGCCGGTCTCTGCTGTAAGTCGTAGACTCCTTACAACCTCGGTGGTCCGGCTACCGGTTATCTGCGCTTCAGAAGGAGGCAGCCTTCTCTTAGGTGGTCTCCCCTGATGTTACTCTCCTGTGCTTCGCGCTCCTGTACGCTCACTGAACAATGTCCGGCTTTCTGTATGTCTCTTTCCAGGAGCTGTGGTACTTCAGACCACACGGCCCGTTTCGACCTTCTTCCTGCCTCAGACTGCTTCCTATCTGCTTATGCAGGGGAGTCACCTAGTAAATAGGATGACAAGCTCCCCCTTGTGGCCTGGAGTGTGAACATGTTGTGTGTACGGTGGTTCATCGCTTCCAGGCATAACATCACTCTCCCCGTGAGGAAAGCAATGCTACTGTGACGACCAGGACCCTGGGGCGCCGCACACATAGCCTCACTCTGCCCTCCCCTGCTTAGTGCTCTGGCGGGAAGACCCCCTCAGTTCCCGCCCTACGCCCCTCACCCAGGGTACGGCCCGCTCCCTCTCCAATCTCCTTCCCTCTAACAACAGGAGGCTCGGCCCCAGCAGCTCCAGACCCGGCACTTCAGCATCAGCAGCACTTATAGCCGGGTCCTCCTGGCTGGCTGAGACCTGTAGTCCCACAAGTGGCGCAGGCCGCAGTGCTATAGCTGACAACAATACAGGAGGCCGCACAGGCCCGAGCTGCACGGGGCAGGACGCCGTTACCAAGGTGATGACACTGTGGGTGGAGCCTCGCGGCGTTCCCGGCATGCCGCAGCTCCTCTGCCGGCGGCCCCGCCTCCTCTTCTGACAGTGACCATGGCGCCGGTGTACAGCAAGTACCTGACTGTCCGCAACTCGTCCGCGGCCGGGGCTGCGCTGATCCTGCTGTACCTGCTGAGCAAGCGGCGGGGAGCGAACGGGTGAGAGCGGCGGGCCGGAGGGAGGGAGGCTGACAGCTGCGGGCACGGAGCAGGCCGAGGACTCCGACTCCTGCCCGTGTCATTGACACACCGGAGCCCCCGGCTGCTCCTCCGCCGCATTGCTGGGACGTCCTGCTCTCCCCGTGCACTGCTGGGGCTTGTAGTCCTCATGCGCCTTCTCTATTAGTGTATGTTCCCCTGACTTGTAAGAAGCCCCGGAAACGTCCGTGTAATGTCGGTGACCAGTGTGCTCCGTCACCGCACACCTGCCGCACGGGGAGAGGGCCGACAACCCGGGGACTATGAGGAGGAACCTGGCAGACTGAGGAGGGTGAGCTGATATCTCCTGCGGCCGGGTATAGAGGTGGTGGCACTGACAGCGGGTATAGAGGTGGTGGCACTGACAGCGGGTATAGAGGTGGTGGTGGCACTGACAGCGGGTATATAGGAGGTGGTGGTGGCACTGACAGCGGGTATATAGGAGGTGGTGGCACTGACAGCGGGTATAGAGGTGGTGGTGGCACTGACAGCGGGTATAGAGGTGGTGGTGGCACTGACAGCGGGTATATAGGTGGTGGTGGCACTGACAGCGGGTATATAGGTGGTGGTGGCACTGACAGCGGGTATATAGGTGGTGGTGGCACTGACAGCGGGTATATAGGTGGTGGTGGCACTGACAGCGGGTATATAGGTGGTGGCACTGACAGCGGGTATATAGGTGGTGGTGGCACTGACAGCGGGTATATAGGTGGTGGCACTGACAGCGGGTATAGTGGTGGTGGCACTGACAGCGGGTATAGAGGTGGTGGCACTGACAGTGGGTATATAGGTGGTGGTGGCACTGACAGCAGGTATATAGGTGGTGGTGGCACTGACAGCGGGTATATAGGAGGTGGCACTGACAGCGGGTATAGAGGTGGTGGTGGCACTGACAGCAGGTATATAGGTGGTGGCACTGACAGCGGGTATATAGGTGGTGGTGGCACTGACAGCGGGTATATAGGTGGTGGTGGCACTGACAGCGGGTATATAGGTGGTGGTGGCACTGACAGCGGGTATATAGGTGGTGGTGGCACTGACAGCGGGTATAGAGGTGGTGGCACTGACAGCGGGTATATAGGTGGTGGTGGCACTGACAGCGGGTATATAGGTGGTGGCACTGACAGCGGGTATAGAGGTGGTGGCACTGACAGCGGGTATAGAGGTGGTGGCACTGACAGTGGGTATATAGGTGGTGGCACTGACAGCGAGTATAGAGGTGGTGGTGGCACTGACAGCGGGTATATAGGAGGTGGTGGCACTGACAGCGGGTATATAGGTGGTGGCACTGACAGTGGGTATAGAGGTGGTGGTGGCACTGACAGTGGGTATAGAGGTGGTGGTGGCACTGACAGCGGGTATAGAGGTGGTGGCACTGACAGCGGGTATAGAGGTGGTGGCACTGACAGCGGGTATATAGGTGGTGACACTGACAGCGGGTATATAGGTGGTGGTGGCACTGACAGCGAGTATAGAGGTGGTGGTGGCACTGACAGCGGGTATATAGGTGGTGGCACTGACAGCGAGTATAGAGGTGGTGGTGGCACTGACAGCGGGTATATAGGTGGTGGCACTGACAGCGGGTATATAGGAGGTGGTGGCACTGACAGCGGGTATATAGGTGGTGGCGCTGACAGAGGGTATATAGGTGGTGGTGGCACTGACAGGGGGTATATAGGTGGTGGCACTGACAGTGGGTATATAGGTGGTGGCACTGACAGCGGGTATATAGGTGGTGGCACTGACAGTGGGTATATAGGTGGTGGCACTGACAGCGGGTATATAGGTGGTGGCACTGACAGGGGGTATATAGGTGGTGGCACTGACAGTGGGTATATAGGTGGTGGCACTGACAGCGGGTATATAGGTGGTGGCACTGACAGTGGGTATATAGGTGGTGGCACTGACAGCGGGTATATAGGTGGTGGCACTGACAGGGGGTATATAGGTGGTGGCACTGACAGTGGGTATATAGGTGGTGGCACTGACAGCGGGTATATAGGTGGTGGCACTGACAGTGGGTATATAGGTGGTGGCACTGACAGCGGGTATATAGGTGTTGATGACACTGACAGCGGGTATATAGGTGGTGGTGGCACTGACAGTGGGTATATGGGTGGTGGCACTGATAGCGGGTATGTAGGTGGTGGTGGCACTGAGAGAGGGTATACACTGTGGCGGCACTGACAGCGGGTATATAGGTGGTGGCACTGACAGTGGGTATATAGGTGGTGGCACTGACAGCGGGTATATAGGTGGTGGCACTGACAGGGGGTGTATAGGTGGTGGCACTGACAGTGGGTATATAGGTGGTGGCACTGACAGCGGGTATATAGATGGTGGTGGCACTGACAGCGGGTATATAGGTGGTGGTGGCACTGACAGCGGGTATATAGGTGGTGGCACTGACAGCGGGTATATAGGTGGTGGCACTGACAGCGGGTATATGGGTGGTGGCACTGACAGCGGGTATATAGGTGGTGGCACTGACAGCGGGTATATAGGTGGTGGCACTGACAGCGGGTATATAGGTGGTGGTGGCACTGACAGCGGGTATATAGATGGTGGTGGCACTGACAGCGGGTATGTAGGTGGTGGCACTGACAGTGGGTATATAGGTGGTGGTGGCACTGACAGCGGGTATATAGGTGGTGGTGGCACTGACAGCGGGTATATAGGTGGTGGCACTGACAGCGGGTATATAGGTGGTGGCACTGACGGGGTATATAGGTGGTGGCGCTGACAGTGGGTATATAGGTGGTGGCACTGACAGTGGGTATATAGGTGGTGGCACTGACAGTGGGTATATAGGTGGTGGCACTGACAGCGGGTATATAGGTGGTGGCACTGACAGCGGGTATATAGGTGTTGATGACACTGACAGCGGGTATATAGGTGGTGGTGGCACTGACAGTGGGTATATGGGTGGTGGCACTGATAGCGGGTATGTAGGTGGTGGTGGCACTGAGAGAGGGTATACACTGTGGCGGCACTGACAGCTGGTATACACGGCGGCGGCGCTGACAGCGGGTATACACGGTGGCGGCTGTATTGTGTATACATAGGACCGGCTGGAGAGATTCGTCCCCTGATAAGCAGTTGTGATGACTTCTTTATTGTAACCTTTGTATCTCTGCGGTGATATCCAGGTGTGGTGTGATCCGCTCCGCACATTGCCCCTGTTGGCACGTTTCTGCCTCTGTGTCAGCACAGTGTTTGCAGCGTGTAGATGACACTTGTGTATCCGGCGCGGTATCATCCTGCGGATATTGGCCATAGAAACTATCACTGAAGCTCCACAGCAGATACGCAGCATGTGCACACACCATAAGGCTGCCGTCACACTATCAGTATCTGGTCAGTATTTTACATCAGTATTTGTAAGCCAAAACCAGGAGTGGAACAAATAGAGGAAAAGTATAATAGAAACATATGCACCACTTCTGCATTTATCACCCACTCCTGGTTTTGGCTACAAATACTGATGTAAAATCCTGACCAAATACTGCTAGTGTGACGGCAGCCTAAGGCCGTATTCTCACCATGAGTATTTGCTGCTGGTTTCCCCTTGTCTTCGTTGTGCATGGAATGTAGTTCTGCTCATTGGGCCTTTTTTATTTGCGGAATCTGACCTGCGAGAGTTCTTGAATTCCGAAAAATGTCAATTTCTCATGGGGATAAATATACAATCTATGTATCTGACTTTTCCTAATAGACTTGAATGAGAAGTGGAAAATCTACAGATTTAAAAAAAAAAAAAAAAAAAAAGTTTTATCAAAGTTAAGTAACAGGAACAGCAGCCGAACTAAAGCATGGCCTTGAGCCACATCCACACACATTACCGAGAATGTTGCCGTATCTGCAGGGCTTTTCTATCGTTGATTGTTTTTGTTCCTTTTTAGGAGCAATTTTTTTTTTTCTGATAAAGATTTGCCTTATGTGAAAATAACAAAAGTTAGCTGTTCTTAACCCCTGCCACTCCGGCACTGATTTTTCCACTGCATCCAGTGATGTCATGATGATATTTCACCTGCCGGTAGTGACCCCCATGGGGATCCGCTGATCATAACGGCAGCTTAAAGGTACATTCAGCAGATATTCTAGATGGAAGATCCGCTGCTTTAAGATCCGCTGTTTTACAGACCCATGTATTAATAATACTCTTGCCCCAGCTGTGCCGTGTATCTGCAGTGTATATTGCCCAGCGCTGCGGTTGTGAGGTCCACAGCGTGTCATTCATCCTGCAGATTTCCTGACCTCCCTAGGAACCTCAGGACATAACTGCTCATACAAGCTCATGATCACAGTTTCTGTGCTTGCTGCCATAGACTGTAATTATGGGATTACATGTGCAAATATTGCAGAGCGCTGGAAATCTCACAATAGGGACCACGTGGACGGTATATGATGGGCTCTCTTCTCTTCGGTTTCCTCAGCTGACAACAATGTGGTGCAACAGGAATTGTGTGCAAATTGTCTCTTCAGAGAGGACGAGAACTCCAATGCCCCCAATAGGAAGTCACAGGAATAGTATGGTGATAACGCTTCAGTGGGATTGTGAAACAGTGAGGCTATGTGCCCACGTTGCACTTTTTTAGTGGTTTTTAAGCATTTTTGCAGCATATTTCTGCTGTGGAAACACTTAAAAAAAAAAAAAAAACACTTGCATAAAGTATCCCATTATTTTTAATGGCATTCCGCAATTGTGCAATTGCTGCGTTTTTTACCACAGCGTAAACACGTTGCGCAAAAAAACTCAGCATGTTCATTAATTTTGCAGAAAATCTGTAATTTTGCCGCAGTAGAATTGCATGAAAAAAATGCACGAAAACTGCGGAAAAAAAAAACCCCGCGATAAAACCACAAAAAAAAACACGCTAGAAAAACGCAAGCAGATTTCTTGGCAAGGGAGTCCGGTTTTGATGAGGAAAATTCTGCATACATTCTGCAACATGGGCACATAGCCTAAACGTGAATACATGTATGGCAGGGGTGATGCAGACTTTTGTGGGTAAAATAACCCTACTTTATTATGTTTTAAAGGCATCAGGTCTCCATAAATAAACATAAGCTGGTATATACAGTAGGTTTCCTAATTGATCTTTTTTTTATTTTTTTGATTAGTTTTTAAAATTAGGCAAAACTGCGAAGGGGCCATTTCCAGCTGTTTGGGTATGTGCACACGCATTCTGGAGGACTGCCGCAGCGGATTTGGAAAAACCGCAGTGCAAAACCGCTGCGGTTTTTCCTGTATATTTATCGCGGTTTCTACTGTGGATTCCGCTGCGGCTTTACACCTGCAGTTTTCTATTGGAGCAGGTGTAAAACCGCAGCAGAATCCGTACAAAGAATTGACATGCTGCGGAATATAAACCGCTGCGTTTCCGCACGTTTTTTTCCGCAGCATGTGCACTGCGGATTTTGTTTCCCATAGGTTAACATGGTACAGTAAACGCATGGGAAACCGCTGCGGATCCGCAGCAAAATCCGCAGCGTGTGCACATAGCCTCACTTCGTCTTTTGTACCACCTGCTAAGCTGTAGTTTTGCAAAAGCTGGAGGTTCACAAGTTGTGGACCACAAAGAGCCAAAGGTGCCCAAAAGTGCACTCTCAAGGTGGAGGCTATACCTCCATAAGAAAACTATGGTATATGCTTAGGTAGTTTAAAAGATGGTCCACTACTGGACAAGCACCGGTTATTCAGATAGCGATCATCAATGTTCTCTCTGAAATGGTAAAGGCTACAGCAGTCGTGGGATACAGCGTCACTCCATCTGCCTGGGAAACTTTGTAGTTACAGTCTACTTGTCTTGTAATTCTGCCAATTTACATCTGGTGTTATTCTGAGCTGAATTCATAATTCTGCTGGCTTTTGCGCTGTAAAACTCTGGATACATAAGGCCCTTGAGGAAGTTAAAGCGAAACGCGATAGATGGTGCCGGAGACTTTCGTGCTATTGTCGTCTCCCTGCCTGCGGTATAATAGATTTTTGTTCTAGTTGTATTTTCTCTTGGATATTTATCATACGTTATTATAATTATGTAACGAGTTTGGCAATTGCTTTTTTTTAAATTAAACAACAAGGTTTAGTGCAATTTGTAATTCTCTTTGCATTCTATGTCTCTGTCTATTGCAGTTAGGGATCTTTCTTGATCCCTTAACCCCTTAATGACCGCCAATACGTCTTTTAACTGACCTGAGATATAAGAGAATAGCCTCCCCATACAGATGACAATCCAGCATCTGTCGGCTGTACACTATAGCTGACAACTTGCTGCACCAGCCACGATCAGTATTTGCACCATCTAAATCTGTTTAACCCCTTAGATGCTGCTGTCAATAGTGACTACATCATTATAAATGGTTAACAGAGTGTGGGGGCTTCTTCTTTGTCCCAATTGGTGCCCTCAGATCATGATTTTGTTGTCCTGATGTTTGCCATGGCAATTCATGACCAAATAGTGGCCTTAGAGTCTGACGGCTGGAGTAATCTGTTTAGAAGTTAGCAACATTTAGGTGGCAAAAATACACATTTTCATTTCTGTCATACCACTTTGCATTAATTCCTGTAAAGCACCTGAAGGGTTAATAAACTACCTGACTGCAGTTTTCAATATGTTTAGGGGTGCTGTTTTTAAAATGGTATCACGTTTGTGGGTTTCCCAATATATGGGACCCCTAAAGTCACTTCAAACATGGGTAAGTCCCTAAAAAAATAAATTTTGTAAATTTCTTTGAAAAAATGAAAAATTGCTGCTACATTTTTAAACCTCCTAAAATGTTAGCAAAATAAAATAACATTTTACAAATGGTCCTGATGTAAAGCAGACATGTGGGAAATGTTATTTATTAATGGTTTGCTGTTGTATGACTATCTGGTTTAAAGGGATAATCATTTAAATTTAGAAAATTGCTAATTTTTTAACATTTTTCTCAAATTTTTGATATTTTTTATAAATAAACACAAAAAATGTTGAACTAAATTTACCATTATCATAAAGTATAATGTGTCACGAAAAAACAGTCTCAAAATCACTGGGATTTGTTGAAGCGTTGCAGAGTTATTACCAAATAAAGTGACACTGGTCAGATTTCAAAAATTTGGCTCGGTCACTAAGGGGTTAAAATACCTCACTGTTTTCATATATGTACAGTATTTTAATTATTTTTTGAGCAAGATCATGGCATTTTTCTGCTAAGTTGGATTTCACTCCATTTCTTTGATGTATTTTTGTGTAGATTGCGGTATATCTAACAGTGTAATATTGTTCTATAGTGTGAAAACTTCTTAAAGCCGATCATAAAAAAAAATAGATAATTTTTTATGACCTGGAAACTCATAGATAAAGGTGAAATCAGAGTTTTTTTTCTTCCTTTGGATTACATAGCATGCTGGTGGATTTTTATTTTGCATTGTGGATAATTAGTCGTTCGTGTCCTTTTTAAGAAATAAGCTGATTTACAAAAAGTAGGATCCACTGTGTGAAAAAGAACAGTTACGATTGTGTTTTTGGAGACGTGAAATCTGAGGACTCGACCATTGCTCGCGAGAACCTCTCCCTGTGAAGATTTCAGGATTTATTGGACTTGGTTACAGGTAGAGGTTACCCCCAATAACTTGGGGTACATTGACATAACTACCACCTAAATTATTCTATAATGTTTTTATTCTACTATGTAATTTTTTTTAACTTTTCGTGATAAACTTTGTTGGGATCGTTTTTTTTTTTTTGTGGTAGACTTATTAGTTCTGCAGTTATACATCACTACTTTTTTAGAGAATGGTGGGGAGTACCGGTGTGGCTGCATCTAAGTGATTGAAGCAGATTTTTTTTTCAATCTTGGAAAGCCCCTCAAGGCTTTTTTTTTTTACACTTTGTTATTAAAGAATTAAAGGTTGTGCTACGAATATAGTACATTTTAATTAATAGATCTTGGAATAATAAGTTCCACATTTGGATGTGTTTATAAAAGAATGTTCCTGTGCCGAGAATCTTATAAATGTGTCCCTCTGTACTGTGTAATGGCTGTGTCTGACCATGCACAGCTGCACAAGTTCATGGTCGGCATATACTACAGCTCTTGGCTAAGGGACATGGCATAAGTCACATATGATAAGTGAGTATTCTGCTTTGAGGTTACACGTTTCCCTGCCTGTTTTATCACAGGAGTGACTTTCTGCTGCATCACCAGTCTTTTGGACTCATTATAAATCTAATCAGTGACATATAACATCAGCAACTGGTGGAGCTTCTAGATTACTGACTTGATTTATGATGAGCTCACAGGACTATCATGCGGCAGAAGCAATCACTCCTATGATGTAACAGGCCAGGGAATGTGTTAAATCAGTGCAGCTGCAGTTCCCTGCTTTTTTTGTCTGTATAGTCACTTAGCGCAAGTCGCTTCTGCTATCTCCCTAAGAGCTGTGGTAGTGACGACCATAAACTGGAGTAGCTCTGCATGGTTGGACAGCCATTACACAGTACACAGCAGGGGCACATTTGTAAGATTAAAAAATGTTCCTGTGCTGAGAATGATGAACATATCCAATTATAGAAATTATGATTCCAAGAGCTATTGATTAAAGAAGCACTCCTCCTCCTATGAAAGTTTTTATCATCTTAATAAATTGCAGTGATCATGTTATACAGCACTGTGTACTTACAATTGCTCTTTTTGCCTTTCTACCCAGCTAATTCTTTTTTCTCTGCTCTATGTAGAAACAGGTAGTCTTTTTTTATCCCTGCATTCCCTTCTTCAGCACCTGACCCAGCTGCTCCCTCCTACCAGGGACATTTTCAGTGATGGCACATGCAGGGAGAAGAGCCCTCCTGTTTCTACATAGAGCTTAGAAGGATTCAGCTAGTCAGTATTTAATCATAGATCAAATGGAAAAGAGAAAAATTATCTGGGTAGAAAAGAAAATGAGCAATTGGAAGTACATAGTGCTATATACCGTAAAATGATGACTGCAATATATTAATAGGATAAAAAATTTTATGGGAGGAGAAGTTAATCTTTAAAGGGTACTTTTTTTGTGGGACAACCCCTTAAATGTCTAAGTTGTAAAGTAGGCTAACTTTTTTTTTTTTTTGCCACAATGCTGCCATCCACCTGCGGAATAACGTCATGTATACTGTTTGGTGAATGCTGTAAAAGAAAGTTTAAAATACAATACAATGGCAGAATTCCTTTTTTTTTTTCTTCTCTTTTTCAAAATATATGGGTGCCACACAGCTCTCCCCGAGTCACTGGTCCGAAACCAGTGATGTAAACCGCACGGCGAGGAGGTGACGGTCACCGTAGGAGTCTCCTATTACTGACTTCATTTCACAACCGGGGACAAGACGTTATCAAGACCTTTTTATCGGAGACGGTTCAATGTGCTGAGGTCGCCTTATATTGCTAACTAGGCGTGACGGAGGCTGCGGCATGGCCTCAGTAAGGCAAAGGTTACAACCGCACGAGCGTTCGTAAAGATTCTGTACCGCCATAGTGTGTATAAAGGTGAGATGACGGTCATAGGGTTTATTTACATCACACTATGGATGGCACTGACGTATGCTGTCACTGTGGCTGTTCCTTTTATAAATATTTTAGCTCCCTTGGTTAGCACTGCCTCTCCGCCGCTGCTTCCTGTTTACAGGCATTGATCTCACGACGACAGCGTACAGGACCGCTGCAGCCAATCGCTTGGATCAGCAGTGATGCAAAGCTAGTCTGCAAAACCTCGTATCGCATATTTCAGCCAAGCTTAATCCTATTACCTTTACACCGATTTCTAAGATTTAAAGGGATTTGTAGGGAAAATGACACTTTAATGGAATGTTCCAGTTTCCAAGGGGGATGGTTATTTATGCTATTATCCCAATATATTTTTAAAGGGTCACCAAATATAAATCTGACATTTAAGCAAGTGTATTCCTTAGGAAGGAACTGGAGATAAATCCTTGACCTCTGCCTGTTATCGATGATTCATTGGTAGCTTATGTCAGTGTTATGTCACCCTGCACTCTGCATTAATCATTCAGGGCTTTTACCTGCAGTCTGCCCGGATGACAGGTGCAATACACACAGGACAGTTTACTAGGTTTATTACTTTATTGGAGAATAAAAAAGAAATATTCTGCAATTAAGAATAGATTAAACTGTAACATTATTTCTATATATTTTTCTTTAACTTTCTGATCAATAATATCGTGATCCCGATCTGCTGCTTTAAATGGTAGCATGGAAATGAGGCTAAAACTATTATCTGACACTTTTGGAATTTTTCTGTTATAAACACTGGAAATGCTAATGGCATACATGCGATCATGCGGCCTCACACTGGGAATTGTGACCATGTGCACACTGCAGACTGTCACGATTTGGCGGTCTGCAGTCACATAGTGATTACAGAACCCTTAGGGTACTTTCACACTAGCGTTTTTTTTAAATCCGTCACAATGCGTGACAATGCGTCGTTTTGCAGAAAAAACGCATCCTGCAAAAGTGCTTGCAGGATGCGTTTTTTCCCCATAGACTTCTGTTGACAACGCATTTGCGACGGATTGGCACACTTCGCATCCGTCGCAAGACGGATGCGTCGTGCTTTGGCGGACCGTCGGGAGAAAAAAACCCTACATGTAACGTTTTTTTTTCTCCCGACGGACCGCCCCCACCTCCCCGCACCTTACAATGGGGCAGCGGATGCGCCGGAAAAATGCATCCGCTGCACCCATTGTGCAATGCAGCAAACGCTAGCGTCGGCATCTCTCCCCGACGCATTGCGACGGGGAGATTCCGACGCTAGTGTGAAAGAAGCCTAACAGTCTCTGGATAAATATTGAACATGTCTACATACAGTGTGTTTGATCTTGGCGTTTTTTAAGTGATGAAGGCCTCAAAATAGACCGGGAATGAGCAGGACCCAGACCTGCCTGTCAGGCGCTATATAGACAATATGCCCAGCCGCAGCCATGCCCCTGATCTGCCACCTGATATTTTGATGCCTGCTGGCATGTAGCAAGGTGAACTCCCAGCGTTAGTGATGACCCTCCTGATTCGGTGTACCTTGTCGCGGGGGAGTGATGTTTACTCTTTTTAGATTAAAACCGTGTTATCTAAGTCCCCAATGTTATTTATATGTACGGTTACTATTTACTTACTGCAGGGTATTTGCTTATTTTGCTTTTATCCTAGGTTCTGTTTACATGATAGGAGCTAGTGATGAGCGAATATACTCGTTACTCGAGATTTCTCGAGCACGCTCGGGGGCCCTCCGAGTATTTTTTTTTTTGTGTTCGGAGATTTAGTTTTTCTTGCCGCAGCTGAATGATTTACATCTGTTAGCATAAGTACATGTGGGGATTCCCTATCAACCAGGCAACCCCCACATGTACTTATGCTGGCTAACAGATATAAATCATCCAGCAGCGGCGATGAAAACTAAATCTCCGAGTACTTACAAATACTCGGAGGACACCGAGCATGCTCGGGAAATCTCAAGTACCGAGTATATTCACTCATCACTATTAGGCGCCTGATCTCTGGAGGTCCCATAGATAATGAGAACAAGGATCTTGGAGTGACAGCCGCACATATTGTAATGCTCCATTTATTGTTTATGGGACTGATGATGATGGTGCTCTGTACTGTTATCAGTCCCATAGATTATGAATGGTGCGGCGTTACACATATTCTAATGCTCCGTTCATTGTTTATGGGACTGATGATGATAGTGCGCTCTGTTATCTGTCCCATAGACAATGAATGGTGCGGTGTCGCACATATTGTAATGCTCCATTCATTGTTTATGGGACTGATGGTGATGATGGTGCACTCTCAGTCCCATAGACAATGAATGGTGCAGTGTTGCACATATTGTAATGCCCCATTCATTGTTTATGGGACTGATGATGGCACAATAGACAGTCCCATAGACAATGAGTGGTGCGGTGTCGCACATACCCTCCAGCAGACACTTCTCTCCCATGTGATGGGTGATGTACATGTTGTACTTGTTCTGTAGATCATTCCATGTAAGCGTATAAAGCATGAGATTATATGTGAATCATGTAAGGTGCGGCATCACACTTGGCTCGGTAACGTGGGCTGGCTGTAACCCTTTGTGGTATCTAGTGATTGCCTGGTTTCCTGCCCTCATAATAGCACGTCACTCACCTCTTCATTTACTTTGCAATTTCATTGGTTTGAGAACACCGCGACTTCTCCAAGCTGGTGTTCTCCATAGTAAGCGGTACATATCACTTACAGTATATAGGTCGTTCTCTGGACATTGATCCCCCGTTCCTGGAGTGATGACGTACATTTTGGAGCTTACTTTGGAAGTTGTTCATCTACAGTAAACCTGTGTTTCCATGCCACACCTAATAATGCAGGGTTACATTTCTGATTATAACCTTAGCGATAAATCATTAGCGCCTGGACGCACAGATCTGCTGATTTGAAAGCTCAGATGTGTCTGTTTCTGACCCTGCAAAGACCCTGTTTATTTTGTATAACCGTCTGATTTTTCGGACCACCACCGAATGAACAGGGGGCTCAGCACTCCCATTCTAATGGGGGTCCGAGGGAGCAGACATTTATCCTGTGGATAGATGATACATTTCCTTTGTGGGAAAACCTTGTTAATCAGGGAAAGAAAGTCACTTGTGACCAACCGCTCTTCAGTGTCGAGACCCTAATGCATTATTCACATGGCAGAACTGTTTGCAGAGAACCAGTGCCCGGGGCATAACGCTGCGGGGGCCATCACAAGCTGTGTACATAGAGCATGTGATAGAGAAGGCCAGGCACAGAATGCAACAACGACAAAAAAAAACTTTCATCTGAATTTGGAGGGACAGGCGAGGCCCAGTGCACTCGAATTTGAGCCCAATTATGGCTCCATACAAACTGAGCTGTAATGTGACCATGTGCATGGCAGATAAGACAGCATGCTCAAGACAGCACTGTGTGATGATTCTGTCCAGCACTGCATTAAAGGCAACCTGTCACCCTCCAAAATGGAAGGTGAGCTAAGCCCACCAGCATCAGGGGCTTATCTACAGCATTCTGCAATGCTGTAGATAAGCCCCCGATGTATCCTGAAAGATGATAAAAAGAGGATAGATTATACTCACCCAGGGGTGGTCTGATCCGATGGGCGTCACGGTCCGGGGCCTCCCATCTTCATAGGAAGACGTCCTCTTCTTGTCTTCATACTCTGGCGCAGGCGTACTTTGTCTGTCCTGTTGAGGGCAGAGCAAAGTACTGCAGTGCGCAGGTGCTGGGCCTCTCTGACCTTTCCCGGCACCTGCGCACTGCAGTACTTTGCTCTGCCCTCAACAGGGCAGACAGTACGCCGGAGCCGCAGCGGGAAGACAAGAAGAGGACGTCATCGTAAGAAGATGGGAGGCCCCGGACCGGACCTCGATGCCCATCAGATCGGACCACCCCTGGGTGAGTATAATCTAACCTCTTTTTCTCCTCTTTCAGGATACATCGGGGACTTATCTACAGCATTCCAGAATACTGTAGATAAGCCCCTGATGCTGGTGGGCTTAGCTCATCTTCGATTTTGGGGGTGACAGGTTCCCTTTAAATGATAGCCAAAAAAGATCAAATATGAAGATATTCTATCAAAAACCCCCACCATGCTCAGACCCCAAGTGGGGGAGCTACCCAGGGAGAGTCTTAATTCCTGTTGTCACAGCGGACACTCCTCAAATAGCATACAACAGAGAAAAAAATGGAGTTCAAGTCCATATATAAATATCTTTTATTTCACAAAAAGTAACAACCATAACAAAAAACATACAAAAATGACGTTCACAATTAAACCTTGTATAAACAAGTACAAGAGAGGGTGAATGGTAGCAAAAGATGGAAAACAGACACCTTGTGGGGAATCCTAATGCCTAGTTATTAACTTTTAAAGTGCATAGTGCCATAAAGTTGAAGAGCCAAGGACCAGGTAGTATGAGGCTCCCCCATAGAACTATCTAGCTGATATCAGTAGTATCTAGCCCTGCGCACAGGCTAAGTGACCCAAGTCAGGTTAATAAACAACAAGCCAGATAGAGGGGACCGCCGTAAATAAGTCAAAATAGTCCTTACCCAAATAAGAGGCAACTAGGGTAACCCACGCGGTGGCCCCAACGCGCGTTTTGCGTCAGCTTCGTCAGGGGGCGATGTTGCTACGTCTCCAGAATGTGCCTTATATAGTACTAAACTCTAATTACCCCCACTCCACCTGATGCGGCGCATGTCGCTGTTCGCCCGACCGGAAATTGCATCGCCGGCATTCTGGAGACGTAGCAACATCGCCCCCTGACTAAGCTGACGCGAAACTTTATGGCACTATGCACTTTAAAAGTTAATAACTAGGCATTAGGATTCCCCACAAGGTGTCTGTTTTCCATCTTTTGCTACCATTCACCCTCTCTTGTACTTGTTTATACAAGGTTTAATTGTGAACGTCATTTTTGTATGTTTTTTGTTATGGTTGTTACTTTTTGTGAAATAAAAGATATTTATATATGGACTTGAACTCCATTTTTTTCTCTGTTGTATGCTATTTGAGGAGTGTCCGCTGTGACAACAGGAATTAAGACTCTCCCTGGGTAGCTCCCCCACTTGGGGTCTGAGCATGGTGGGGGTTTTTGATAGAATATCTTCATATTTGATCTTTTTTGGCTATCATTTAAAGGGAACCTGTCACCCCCAAAATCGAAGATGAGCTAAGCCCACCAGCATCAGGGGCTTATCTACAGTATTCTGGAATGCTGTAGATAAGTCCCCGATGTATCCTGAAAGAGGAGAAAAAGAGGTTAGATTATACTCACCCAGGGGTGGTCCGATCTGATGGGCATCGAGGTCCGGTCCGGGGCCTCCCATCTTCTTACGATGACGTCCTCTTCTTGTCTTCCCGCTGCGGCTCCGGCGTACTGTCTGCCCTGTTGAGGGCAGAGCAAAGTACTGCAGTGCGCAGGTAGTATGAGGCTCCCCCATAGAACTATCTAGCTGATATCAGTAGTATCTAGCCCTGCGCACAGGCTAAGTGACCCAAGTCAGGTTAATAAACAACAAGCCAGATAGAGGGGACCGCCGTAAATAAGTCAAAATAATCCTTACCCAAATAAGAGGCAACTAGGGTAACCCACGCGGTGGCCCCAACGCGCGTTTCGCGTCAGCTTAGTCAGGGGGCGATGTTGCTACGTCTCCAGAATGCCGGCGATGCAATTTCCGGTCGGGCGAACAGCGACATGCGCCGCATCAGGTGGAGTGGGGGTAATTAGAGTTTAGTACTATATAAGGCACATTCTGGAGACGTAGCAACATCGCCCCCTGACGAAGCTGACGCAAAACGCGCGTTGGGGCCACCGCGTGGGTTACCCTAGTTGCCTCTTATTTGGGTAAGGACTATTTTGACTTATTTACGGCGGTCCCCTCTATCTGGCTTGTTGTTTATTAACCTGACTTGGGTCACTTAGCCTGTGCGCAGGGCTAGATACTACTGATATCAGCTAGATAGTTCTATGGGGGAGCCTCATACTACCTGGTCCTTGGCTCTTCAACTTTATGGCACTATGCACTTTAAAAGTTAATAACTAGGCATTAGGATTCCCCACAAGGTGTCTGTTTTCCATCTTTTGCTACCATTCACCCTCTCTTGTACTTGTTTATACAAGTAACCCAAAACAAAAATGGACACAATGAGCTAAAATATAACAATTTTATTGAAAAAACCATATATATAAATTTAACAAATGTAGAGAATAAAAACCAAATAACAAGATGCAAAAATGAGATAAAAGAGGCGACACTAGTACCACACACGGCACAAATGATATATAAATAGAGCAAAAAGAATATTGTTGCAAACAAATATCTTGATACAAAAACTACCAATACCAAACAGCCTTCAGTAAAGACCATATACAATGCATAATGCAGATAGTGAAGGTCAAGCTGATAAGTTAAGTATGCAAATATATGGCAGAAAAAGTGATCAGTGTATGATATAAGTGCTCACATAATGCGTACTAATACAGGGCGATAAACACTATGAAATGCGGAGAATAAATTAGGATAAAGTGCCTAGTGCAGATATATATATATATGTACACTGAGAAGTAACCAATACCATCAGTGGAGAGCTCAGTATATATTGAAAGTGACAAAGTGTACTATATGGCATAAATAAGCCAAGACCGAAGGTATGGGTAAAGATAAGTCATCTAGGGAGAATCCCATATAATTGAATAGGACCTAAGGTCAGCCACCAGAGTATATGAAAAATGAAAAATGCATACATAGAGTACCGACCTGTAGCCGTGTGCGGGAGAGGGAGCTCTATGTATGCATTTTTCATTTTTCATATACTCTGGTGGCTGACCTTAGGTCCTATTCAATTATATGGGATTCTCCCTAGATGACTTATCTTTACCCATACCTTCGGTCTTGGCTTATTTATGCCATATAGTACACTTTGTCACTTTCAATATATACTGAGCTCTCCACTGATGGTATTGGTTACTTCTCAGTGTATATATATATATATATCTGCACTAGGCACTTTATCCTAATTTATTCTCCGCATTTCATAGTGTTTATCGCCCTGTATTAGTACGCATTATGTGAGCACTTATATCATACACTGATCACTTTTTCTGCCATATATTTGCATACTTAACTTATCAGCTTGACCTTCACTATCTGCATTATGCATTGTATATGGTCTTTACTGAAGGCTGTTTGGTATTGGTAGTTTTTGTATCAAGATATTTGTTTGCAACAATATTCTTTTTGCTCTATTTATATATCATTTGTGCCGTGTGTGGTACTAGTGTCGCCTCTTTTATCTCATTTTTGCATCTTGTTATTTGGTTTTTATTCTCTACATTTGTTAAATTTATATATATGGTTTTTTCAATAAAATTGTTATATTTTAGCTCATTGTGTCCATTTTTGTTTTGGGTTACTATATTTATTATGGCGGAGCTCTTTACCTCTGGTGCCCTGTTTATAGGTTTATTGTTTATACAAGGTTTAATTGTTAACGTCATTTTTGTATGTTTTTTGTTATGGTTGTTACTTTTTGAGAAATAAAAGATATTTATATATGGACTTGAACTCCATTTTTTTTCTCTGTTGTATCCCTTTAAATGATGTTGCTAAAAATGATTGCTTGTAGGGGAGAATGTCACTGTACGATGACTATAGGCAGAAGAAAAAAACACTATGATGTATTACATGAAGTTAAAGGGGACCTGTCACCATGACAAAAGTGGTCGTTTTTGCTCTTATATTTAGGATTATCTGGGAGTCCGTGGCTCAGGATTATCATTTAGTAAGAACTATAGATATTAACACCCAAAACCCAAATGTCGTTGAACCTCTAATCAGACAAAAGGCTCACTCAGGGGAGCAGTGGAAGTAAAATAAGAGCAGACGCCGTCCACTTTAGACCCCCCCCCCCGGTGACAGCTCCTTTTAATGAAATGGCGGTGTATCCATTGTGTTGGTTTGGAGGCTGCACTAGGGTTGGACGCGGCCGCAGTTCCTCTACAATCTTCGTCATGTTAGATAAACTTTGCTCCATGACGGGTGTGTTCAGAGGAGGCCAAAGGTTCTGCGACATGTCGGTGTGAAACTAGGTGAAAGAACTTGCCCTGGAGGTGATTACCGTGTTTCCTAGAACGCACCCGACTCGCCACCTTTCTTTGTTTTTTTTTTTTTCTTTTTTGACCTGTTTGTGGCATTTATGCGGCATTTCTCCCACTACTCTAAAGCGTTACCTAATGCGTCTGAAACAAAACTAAACTGACAGCACACGGCACATCCTAACAAAGGGAAGCAAATGTGAACAGGCGCAAGTAGTGGCTGCAGTATATACATAGAGTGCAGCGGCGCGCTGTCCGCCAAGATGTATGCAAGCACCGAATACTTCTGCCAGCGGTTCTGCGTCTTACGATGACGCCACGTCAACAGAGGTGCTTTTTTTTTTCTGCTTTTCTGTCAGCAGGGCGTTTCTGCCAGTGTCATGCTGATTGACACCTGCTGATGAATTGCATGTTGGCATCACTGACGTGCCCAGCGCTCTTGTATTAATGGTAAAGCAACAAACTTACGACACTGAGTTGCGAGTCACAAAGAGACCGACCACAGGAGAGGAAAGACGTGAATGTGTAATTTATTGGTGGAGAAAGTTGAACTTCATGGACCTAGGCCTTTTTTCCAATCTATGTAACTAATCTTTGCTTATTCTTGTGTAGGAAGAGAAGTGGAAGAACACCAGTCCAGAACAACGAGGTAACGTCTGCCGTCTGACTTGTTGCCGCCCAAAGTTAAGACTTGTCACCTGTCATTGAGGCCTGGAGGGGGGACAAAATCTGCAGTACATGATCAGCAATAGCAACACCAAATAGTTGACCCTTGACTCCGCACAGACATGTGTGGGGCAAAAAAAACAATATCTTTTGAGGTATTTAAACCCCTAGGGGCCATTTGCAGCAAATGTTGCTTGTGTGGCCCCTGCACTAAGCACAGGACCCATTCATGCCACTGTGACCACCTAGGCATAACATTTGTACCCAAGTGATCATTATGACTAAAACTGGCCAGGATTTGGTCCTGACCGTTTAACCTTCTCCGTTGGATGGCGCTCCTGTGCCCCTGGTAGCTAGCTCTGCCAATGGTGGTTTTAATGGAGGAAACTGGGTCTAAAAACGTCATCTTTTAAGAGGTAACAAGAACCTGTCACATTGAACTTCCCTTACTGTCCGTGGAGCCATGTTTTGGATCAGGAGGAGTAGATTGATATACACGGAAACTTAAAGACCACTTGTTCAAGAGATTTTGATTTCTTATGACAGGTTTTGAGGTACAGCTTACAGTATATTGCCCATACTGGTGGTGCCCACTCCTCTAAGAGGCCTCTTTTCAATGCCCTTTTGGGTGGTCTTCGCTATAGTGTCCTGTTGGGATCGGCCTACTCCCCCTCTTGGCTTATTGATCCAGCGGCCGCTCTTAGTGATTGACGGTGATCTTCACATGAACACACAAAATAAATGTTAGCTGCCATATGCCTCAGTAAATGAGTACTGACCCTTTTCTCGGAAAACTATATGAGTCTGCTCATCTTTAGTATTCGTGAACTATGTGACCGCTTGACCTTCATTGCTTCTTTGATTGGTTTTTCAATGTACAATCTCCTGTTTTTACAGAAAGATGGAAAAAAAGAAAAAGCCGTGGTGGACCGGGCCTTCTTTGCCAGGATTGGCCGCATCTTGAGAATATTGGTTCCCAAAACTTTCTCTAAAGAAGTGAGCATTTGATGTTTCGTCTTCCATTTTGTGTTTTTCACCATTGTTTCTTATTACTAAATTTGTGTTGTTTTTTTGTTGTTTTTTTACAGGGTGGATATCTGACGCTGATCGCGATTATGCTGGTCGCACGCACCTACTGTGACATCTGGATGATTCAGAATGGAACTTTTATTGAAAGGTATTACTGAACCAACATTATTCTCCATAGTTTCATGGTCTTTTTCAGGAGGCTGTCAATGGGGTTGTCTACTTGATGCCAACCCATTGGATATGTCATTAATATCAGATTGGTATGGTGCGACACCCAGCGCTGCCGCCGATCAGCCGCTTATCTCCCATAAATCATGAATAAATACGTGGCATGCTTGTGCGGGCAACTCTTGATTTGTTTGGGGCTTTTCAGAGCCCTCCTCTTGGGATCATTGGGGTCACAGTGGTCACATACACAAGATAACCCCTATCCTTTTGATTATATCAATAAATGCTGGAAATAACCCCTTAGGTCACGAATTGTATATATCTATTTTGTTTTGTTTGTTTTTTTACCTCTTAAAGGAAATCTAACACCTACGGTATATGTTTTAATATTACAGCTACCAATAATTATTGTACTAATTTTTTTTTTAAGTTCGAGATTTAAAATGGTTATAAACCCGATTTACACAATAGATCATCTTCTGACGGCGTTTTCTCTCCCGACCTGTGAAATATTTCTGTTGCTTTTGTTGCAGCGGAATCATTAGCAGGAATAGAGACGTTTTCAAGAAGTACTTCTTGGAGTATATAGCTGCAGTTCCACTGGTAACACTTTGTGGAAATACCCCGGCATTGAGAGCATGGCAAACGCTTTGTGGCCTGCTGCAAAACTGCGCAGCATGCGAAGTGTCGAAAAACAATTGTGTTTTTTAAAGATTCATCGCTTTTCCGATTATTAAATATTAACACGTCTAATAAAATAATTGCGGAATATATAGTTTCAAAGCTCAATCGACACAGGTGTTTTTGTAACATTTTAACAGTATGTGTTTTTTCTTTTTTTTTTTGAGCCCGGTGCTTAAGTCTCATGTAGTAAAACCGCCTTACGCAAAAGTGGCTTTGCTGCCTGTAGACACTATGGTCGCGATTCATCAAAGCAATTTCACCAGACCTCTGGAGTAAATTGCTTTGAAAAGTTGCGTAATTTTTGAACATCTTGCATTCGCTCAAAAATTGTGCGACTTTTAGTGTCTTCACACCAAGTTCTCCCGTCTCCTCCAAAATGGTCAGAAATGGGATGAAGTGGAGCCAAAAATCTCTTGTAAACTTCACTAAGCAATGAAGTATGCCACATGCTATGATCCATATGGGACAGTGATACGTCCTCTTGTAACGATCGTAACATGGTAAATGCTACATTTGTCCCAATTATATGACTGTAGAGCTCTTGCTATTGTTTCTTTGTGATCTTTATGTTATTAACACTGTGCATGTGATGGTTTCTAGTGCAATCATTGGTCGCAGCACAAAAGATTTTAAGAAATATCTTCTCAACTTTATCGCCGCCATGCCTGCCGTAAGTCTGTTTTTACTTTAGTATTGATTTTATTGCACAAAAATTTGATTTGTAAAGTTTGTTCCCATTTTCTAATGTGACGCCATGTCCTAGAGATATGTCACAGCTTTATGATCAACTGGGATCTGATGTCTTGGACACCTTGAGATCTTAGCCTTTTGTCACGCAGACACCTGCAGCGCAGCTCCATTCCTGGTGAGGTGCATCCATCTGAGTAAAGCACTGAAGTGTCCACATCACTTAAATGAGTTTTGGAAGATCATTAAAATAGTGTCCAGAAGGAAGGAATGGCATAAAGTCACTTATTAAATAACCTGTTATATCGCCCACTGCAGCAGCGCCAATGCAATGCACCCAGTCTTTGCATAGTGTGCCACAGCGGTGACCTCCCCTCTGCACACGTGACTGCTGCAGCCAATTACTGGCCTCGGTTATCTCACGCCTTTCGTCACTGAGGCTACTGATTGGCTGCTGTGGTCATGTGGGTAGATGGGACGTCATCGCTAAAGAAGATTGAGGTGGCTGATTTAACAAGTGAGCAATGGTTCTATAATTTTAGTAAAAGTCCAAACTTTTTAGGACCTCATCGAACCGCCGTGTGGTCCTATCATTCTGAGGGTCCCACCTGTCAAACCCCCGGCAGTTAGGATTGTGATAAATGTCCCTATAGGTTTATAACAGATCTCCGGGTTACGAGGCGTTAAATTTGTACATGGCGCCTAGGATGCGACTTTTGGAAATCCTCGTGCCTGCTTTAACCCCTTCATGACCTTGGGATTTTCCGTTTTTCCGTGTTCATTTTTCGCTCCCCTCCTTCCCAAAGCCATAACTTTTTTTATTTTTCCGTCAATATGGCCATGTGAGGGCTTATTTTTTGCAAAACAAGTTGTACTTTTGAATGACATCATTGGTTTTAGCATGTCGTGTACTAGAAAACGGGAAAAAAATTCCAAGTGCGGTGAAATTGCAAAAAAAGTGCAATCCCACACTTGTTTTTTGTTTGGCTCTTTTTTACTAGGTTCACTTAATGCTAAAACTGACCTGCCATTATGATTCTCCAGGTCATTACAATTTCATAGACACCAAACATGTCTAGGTTCTCTTTTATCTAAGTGGTGAAAAACAATTCCAAACTTTGCTAAAAAAAAAAAAATTGTGCAATTTTCCAATACCTGTAGCGTCTCCATTTTTCATGATCTGGGGTCGGTTGAGGGCTTATTTTTTGCGCGCTGAGCTGTCATTTTAATGATACCATTTTGGTGCAGATACGTTCTTTTGATCACCCTTTATTGCATTTTAATGCAATGTTGCGGCGACCAAAAAAACGTAATTCTGGCGTTTCACATTTTTTTTTCTCGCCACGCCGTTGAGCGATCAGGTTAATCCTTTTTTTTAATTGATAGATCGGGTAATTCTGAACGCGGCGATACCAAATATGTGTTGGTTTGATTTTTTTTTTTTTTATTGATTTATTTTGAATGAGGTGAAAGGGGGTTGATTTAAACTTTTCTATTTTTTTTTAATTTTTTTCAAAAAAATTTTTAACTTTTTTTTTTTTTTTTTAAACTTTTGCCATGCTTCAATAGCCTCCATGGGAGGCTAGAAGCTGGCACAACTCGATCGGCTCAGCTACATAGCACCGATCATCAGATCACTGCTATGTAGCTTAATAACAGGCTTGCTATGAGCGCTGACCACAGGGTGGCGCTCACAGCAGGCCGGCATCAGTAACCATAGAGGTCTCAAGGACCTCTATGGTTACCATTCTGATGCATCGCTGACCCCCGATTATGTGACAGGGGTAGTCGATGCGATCATTTCCGGCCGGATTCGCCGGTTATAGTTCGCTGTCAGCGTTTGACAGCGGCATTTAACTAGTTAATAGCAGCAGGTGGATCGCGATTTCACCCGCCGCTATTGCGGGCACATGTCAGCTGTTCAAAACAGCTGACATGTCCCGGCTTTGATGCGGGCTCACCGACGGAGCCCTGCATCAAAGCGGGGGATCTGACCTCGGACGTACTATCCCGTCCGAGGTCAGAAAGGGGTTACAAATTTTATTCTGGTTTTGTTCACTTCTGTATCGGAGCGCGGCAGATATCGTGCACTTTTCCTATTTTTGAATGGGGCAGATAAGCGATATCTGCAGATTGCACACGTGTCAGATGTAGCGTCACTGGCACCGCTCACCTCCTGACACAAAAGAGAGAGCTGGAATAACCCTTTAACTTACACTAATATCACTGCCAGTAATTGTGTAGTCAGAGATCAACTCGCAGATACTAAAGGGTTGTGTATAGGAAGAAATCCCAGCGTAAAGGGACCTGATCGCTGATACATGTATGATTCGAGCCATTTATGTTAGACTCTGAAACACTACGGCATTTCAGAGAAAAACATACTTTAGAAGTTGCTGGAGACCAAGTATAACTGGAGACTAGTCAAGAAGGCCAGTCCCCAGTGCCTTCTCTCCTCCCGGTCCCCTGAAATAACGAGTGTTTTCCTGGCATCTTCCTGGCGTGACTGGCATCTTCCTGGCGTGACTGGCATCTTCCTGGCGTGACTGGCATCTTCCTGGTGTCTTCCTGGCATGACATGTGTCTTCCTGGCGTCTTCCTGGCGTGACATGTGTCTTCCTGGTGTCTTCCTGGCGTCTTCCTGGCGTGACGTGTCTTCCTGGCGTCTTCCTGGCGTGACATGTGTCTTCCTGGTGTCTTCCTGGCGTCTTCCTGGCGTGACGTGTCTTCCTGGCGTCTTCCTGGCGTGACTGGCATCTTCCTGGTGTCTTCCTGGCGTGACATGTGTCTTCCTGGCGTCTTCCTGGCGTGACATGTGTCTTCCTGGCGTCTTCCTGGCGTGACATGTGTCTTCCTGGCGTGACATGTGTCTTCCTGGCGTGACATGTGTCTTCCTGGCGTGACATGTGTCTTCCTGGCGTGACATGTGTCTTCCTGGCGTGACATGTGTCTTCCTGGCGTGACATGTGTCTTCCTGCCGTCTTCCTGGCGTCGTCCTTGCGTGACTGGCGTCGTCCTTGCGTGACTGGCGTCTTCCTGGTGTCGTCCTGGTGTGGCTGGCTTCTTCCTGGTGTCTTCCTGGCATGACTGGTGTGGCTGGTGTCGTCCTGGCGTGGCTGGTGTCTTCCTGTACACACATGCAGGAAGAGACCTGTATCTCTAGAGGAGGAGGCAGGGAGAAGCTGCTGAGGACCCGCCTGTCTGACTAGGCTCCCGTGCAGCTCAGTCTGTCTGGCTTTTAAACTATGTATTTGTACAATATATCTGGCAGAAATCACACACCCAGGGTTGGACACATGCTGCCCGTGGATCAGGCAGCATATATTCCCTGTCTTGTTCCCTTTAAACTAACTGTAAACCTCTCACTTCTGTCCTTGTATAGCATCTTCCTGGCTTCTAGTATCTGCACGTGTCTCCGTATACTGAGCCTGGACGATGTCGTCTGAAGACTGTCATGAGATTGAATGGATATGATATTATAAGGACTATGAATCACACGGTGTCTGCGAAAAGGGGCAGAATCTAATGCGGATGTAAAAACAAATGCTTGCAGAAGAACAATGTGACCTAAAGCGCCGTGTGACTACTACAGCCGTGCCACTAAAATTGAGCATGTGAAAGATTTACTCACACGTGGCCCATTTGCTACAAAAATGTCTTTGACTGATATTCCATTTGTATGTGTGAATGTGTCGGGCTGTATGTGGATCAGGCACACGCATAACAGTAATAGCCATTCACATGACCGGATCAGCCACGGACATTTCTGCGGCAAATCTGCAAGGTGTGAATTTACTCTGAAACGTGCCGTGTTGCCATCCGCGGGGGTTGCAGTGTATTGATGCCTGTGCTGCTTGTTTGCAGATCTCATTAGTGAATAACTTCTTAAAGTACGGTCTGAATGAGCTGAAGCTGTGTTTCCGAGAACGGCTGACCAAGCACCTTTATGATGAATATCTGAAGTAAGTACCAAGGTGAATTTATTATTAGGGGAACGATGAAGTGGAAAGGGCTATATGGAATAACATGCGCTTAGGTTACCATTTGTGGTTTGGGTCCTGTATGTCTTGATGGAGACACGGATCCATAGAATTGTCTGCCCAAATATCACACCAATAATAATAATCTTTATTTTTATATAGCGCTAACATATTCCGCAGCGCTTTACAGGTTGCACACATTATCGTCGCTGTCCCCGTTAGGGAATTTAGATTGTGAGCCCCATCAGTATGTCTTTGGAATGTGGGAGGAAACCAGAGTGCCCGGAGGAAACCCACGCAAACACGGGGAACTCTTTGCAGATGTTGTCCTTAGTGGGGCTTGAACCCTGGACTCCAGCGCTGCAAGGCTGCTGTGCTAACCACTGCGCCACCGTGCTGCCCCAACCAATCAACACAAGCTGACAATTCCACATATGTCCATGTACCCTGACACCACACACTGTAAGGAGCCTTTTAAGTAGAACAGTCTGAGTAGAATATTTATTGGAATAATATATATTTTTTTGCCTTAGATCCTTTACTTATTACAAAATGGGCAACCTGGATAATCGGATAGCAAATGCCGACCAGCTTCTCACACAGGACGTGGAGAAGTTCTGTAACAGCGTGGTGGACTTGTACTCCAACCTGAGCAAGGTGAGTCTTAGATGTGCAGAAAAACATGTTCTTTATAGGTTTCCCTGCTTGTTGTGGTTGGATGGGGGGTGATCCTGATAAATGACAGTGCAGACGAGCGGCATATGATATAATCTTTGCTCTGGACTTTCACCAGTGTTGAAACCAGAGAAAACTTTGCCTCTGTAGCCTCGGAGGAATGCAGGGCGCTGATGCTGGTTGTAGCCAGCAATCCAGCCAGCTTTCTCTGCTCTTCTCCTCAGATCACACAGATTTCATTGTCGGCAAGGGAAGAGATCAAGGTGTGTGATTACAAACACCTCTGCATCCACTCCAGGTATCTGGCATTAATGTTCTGAAATCTGGAATAAATGCAGAGTGGTGTTTGTGATACACTGCAGCGCTCATTTCACAGAACTGGCAGTGTTGGGGGATTAGGAGAAGAGCAGAACTGACAGTCCCATGAAATGAGAGCTGCAGCATGTCGCACACAATTCTGGATCTATGTTTTTATGTTTGTAAAAGATGCAGAGAAGTGTTTGTAATGACACACAGGTCTGCTCTTTTCCACCTCTACTTCACTTGTAAGGCTACGTTCACATTTGCGTTGCATCGGGCGCAACCGCGACAACGCATGCGTCATGCGCCCCTATATTTAACATGGGGGCGCATGGACATGCGTTGTCTTGCGTTTTGTGACGCATGCGTCATTTTTGGCGCAAGCGTCAAAGCGCAGAGGACGCTGCATGTTGCTTTTTTTTTTTGCGTCCAAAATCAAGCCAAAAATGGATGCATGCGTCACAAAACAATGCGTTTTTGTGTGCGTTGCATTGCAGACGCAACACCCAACAACGCAAATGTGAACGTAGCCTAATCGCAGTAGGTGCAAGCAGTGAGATGTGTCTAACTGGGGGAGGAGAGCAGAGCTGACGGTTATTACATGTCTTACCATATCACATAGAGAAAGCCTGGTCTGACCTTCTCTGGGATCCCCCACCCCCATATGATGCCTCCTGCTTATGATTGGTTAAACTTATACAGGGGAAAAATACATGCTCCCCAGAGGCTAAGGGTATGTTTCCACGTTCAGGAAACGCTGCGTGTTTGACACTGCATAGAGACGCAGCGTCAAACTCGCAGCGTCCAGATGTTACAGCATTGTGGAGGGGATTTCATGAAATCCCGTCTCCACTATGCATTAAAAGATGCATGCGGCAGACCAGCGGAAACGGACATGCGGCGCGTCATTTCAGAACGCAGCATGTCCTTACAATGCTGAAACAACGCAAGAAGTCATGCATTAAATCTGTCTCCAGTGAACATAGAGTTTCCCATTAGTGAGATGGGAGATGATGGTTGGTGCTTCATAAAATTCTATGGGGAAGTGTAAGGGTCATTTCAGGAGAACTTGCAGCAGAATGTCTGTGTCTCTAGCTCCTCCTCTTCTCTTTCCATAGAATCTTATAAGCACCAATTACCATTTTCTATCTCCATAATGGCAAAATCTATGTTCACTGAATACATATTTTACCCCTGAGCTTTGTGTTAAACATCCGTCCAGGAGGAGCAAGAAGCAGATTTCTCTGATATATTATGTAATTGCTTATTTTCAGGTGTACGATTGATTTGTGGAGTAAAGATTAAAACGGCGGTTGCTTCTTAAAACTTTAAACCTATATTGCTGCTTTATTTTTTGTTCCATCTTTAATATTAATACATACATTGTTCTGTGTTGCAGCCATTCCTGGATATAGTCTTATACATCTTCAAGCTAACCAGTGCCATCGGAGCCCAGGTAAGAAAGCCCCGATGGTTCCTAGCCAGCCGCTTCTCACGTGCTCCCTTCCTTACGTTACTGCGGTCTTTCCCCAGGGGCCAGCGAGCATGATGGCTTATCTGCTTGTCTCAGGACTTTTCCTTACACGCCTGAGGAGACCTATTGGTAAAATGACTATTACTGAGCAGCGATATGAAGGCGAATACAGATACGTCAACTCACGGCTCATTACCAATAGGTAATTGTCATTTTTGTTGCCAGGAAATCTATTTGTATAGTTAACCCTGTAAATACTTCCAGTACTCATATTATGACAGCTAGGGTGTTTACTCATGGTTTTTATTATACTAATGAGTGGGGAAAAATATGTAACAAGACCGCGGCAATTCTGCGCATATACCTGTAGTAGTCTTCCTTGTAAAATAAAACCGCCATATAGTCGCCTCCTGTACCGGCGACAGTCCAGTGATTTCACTGCCTGGGGCTCATGTGAAATTTTTCTGCTATGTGACCCCTGTCGCCCGTCAGTGGCCGCTGATTGACTGCGGTGCTCACTTGGTATACCAATGCCGGGGCGTTGCTGGTATAGGAGGGGAGTATATCGTATTTTCATTTTAAAGGGGATGTCGAGGTAGTGTACAAACCCTTTTAATTAACAATGGATCAGCAAACCTATAGCTGACCGGTGGTCGTTTTCGGCACCAGATGTTACTGTGAGCAGCGTTGGAGGACTACATACTTTCCATCAGTGAAACCTTAGATTTTACTTTTTTTTTTAGTGAAGAAATCGCCTTTTACAACGGAAACAAAAGGGAAAAACTCACCATTCATTCTGCATTTAACAAGTTGGTAAGAAAACCAGTTCATAGTACTTTAGTTATAGATTTAGAGAGAATTTGCAAATTTCATTGCTGATTTTGTAAAAAGAAAAAATAGCACATTACGGACTTCAGAAGAAGTTCAGTGATGATAATAATAGCTATAACGATCCATAGATCCAGCTTCTGACTATAATGGCTATAACGATCCATTGTTCCAGCTTCTGACTATAATAGCTATAACGATCCATTGTTCCAGCTTCTGACTATAATAGCTATAACGATCCATTGTTCCAGCTTCTGACTATAATAGCTATAACGATCCATAGATCCAGCTTCTGACTATAATAGCTATAACGATCCATAGATGCAGCTTCTGACTATAATAGCTATAACGATCCATAGATGCAGCTTCTGACTATAATGGCTATAACGATCCATTGTTCCAGCTTCTGACTATAATAGCTATAACGATCCATAGATCCAGCTTCTGACTATAATAGCTATAACGATCCATAGATCCAGCTTCTGACTATAATGGCTATAACGATCCATTGTTCCAGCTTCTGACTATAATAGCTATAACGAACCATTGTTCCAGCTTCTGACTATAATGGCTATAACGATCCATTGTTCCAGCTTCTGACTATAATAGCTATAACGATCCATGGATCCAGCTTCTGACTATAATGGCTATAACGATCCATTGTTCCAGCTTCTGACTATAATGGCTATAACGATCCATAGATCCAGCTTCTGACTGTAATAGCTATAACGATCCATAGATCCAGCTTCTGACTGTAATAGCTATAACGATCCATAGATCCAGCTTCTGACTATAATGGCTATAACGATCCATTGTTCCAGCTTCTGACTATAATAGCTATAACGATCCATAGATCCAGCTTCTGACAATAATGGCTATAACGATCCATAGATGCAGCTTCTGACTATAATAGCTATAACGATCCATAGATCCAGCTTCTGACAATAATGGCTATAACGATCCATAGATGCAGCTTCTGACTATAATAGCTATAACGATCCATAGATCCAGCTTCTGACAATAATGGCTATAACGATCCATAGATCCAGCTTCTGACAATAATGGCTATAACGATCCATAGATCCAGCTTCTGACAATAATGGCTATAACGATCCATAGATCCAGCTTCTGACTATAATGGCTATAACGATCCATAGATGCAGCTTCTGACTATAATAGCTATAACGATCCATAGATCCAGCTTCTGACTATAATAGCTATAAAGATCCATAGATCCAGCTTCTGACTATAATGGCTATAACGATCCATTGTTCCAGCTTCTGACTATAATAGCTATAACGATCCATTGTTCCAGCTTCTGACTATAATAGCTATAACGATCCATAGATGCAGCTTCTGACTATAATAGCTATAACGATCCATAGATCCAGCTTCTGACTATAATAGCTATAACGATCCATAGATCCAGCTTCTGACTATAATGGCTATAACGATCCATAGATCCAGCTTCTGACAATAATGGCTATAACGATCCATAGATGCAGCTTCTGACTATAATAGCTATAACGATCCATAGATCCAGCTTCTGACTATAATAGCTATAACGATCCATAGATCCAGCTTCTGACTATAATGGCTATAACGATCCATAGATCCAGCTTCTGACTATAATAGCTATAACGATCCATAGATCCAGCTTCTGACTGTAATAGCTATAACGATCCATAGATCCAGCTTCTGACTGTAATAGCTATAACGATCCATGGATCCAGCTTCTGACTATAATGGCTATAACGATCCATTGTTCCAGCTTCTGACTATAATAGCTATAACGATCCATAGATGCAGCTTCTGACTATAATAGCTATAACGATCCATAGATGCAGCTTCTGACTATAATAGCTATAACGATCCATAGATCCAGCTTCTGACTATAATGGCTATAACGATCCATTGTTCCAGCTTCTGACTATAATAGCTATAACGATCCATTGTTCCAGCTTCTGACTATAATAGCTAGAACGGTCCATAGATCCATATTCTGATTATAATGGCTATAACGATCCATAGATCCAGCTTCTGATTATAATGGCTATAACGATCGATAGATCCAGCTTCTGACTATAATGGCTATAACGATCCATAGATCCAGCTTCTGACTATAATAGCTATAACGATCCATAGATCCAGCTTCTGACTATAATAGCTAGAACGGTCCATAGATCCAGCTTCTGACTATAATAGCTATAATGGTCCATAGATGCAGCTTCTGATTATAATGGCTATAACGATCCATAGATCCAGCTTCTGATTATAATAGCTATAGCGATCCATAGATCCAGCTTCTGACTATAATAGCTATAACGATCCATAGATCCAGCTTCTGATTATAATAGCTATAACGATCCATAGATCCAGCTTCTGACTATAATAGCTATAACGATCCATAGATCCAGCTTCTGACTATAATGGCTATAACGATCCATAGATGCAGCTTCTGATTATAATGGCTATAACGATCCATAGATCCAGCTTCTGACTATAATGGCTAGAACGATCCATAGATCCAGCTTCTGACTATAATGGGTAGAACGATCCATAGATGCAGCTTCTGACTATAATGGCTATAATGATCCATAGATCCAGCTTCTGACTATAATGGGTAGAACGATCCATAGATCCAGCTTCTGACTATAATGGGTAGAACGATCCATAGATCCAGCTTTTGACTATAAGGCTGGGATCACACATGCGAGAAACACGTCCGTGTCTCGCATGTGAAATCCAAGCTCTGGCGCCAGCACTTCGGAGCGGAGCGTGCAGCCGCATAGCAACACATGGAGCCGCACGCTCCGCTCTGGAGTGCCGGCGCCAGAGCTTGGATTTCACATGCGAGACACGGACGTGTTTCTCGCATGTGTGATCCCAGCCTAATAGCTATAACGATCCATAGATCCAGCTTCTGACTATAATAGCTATAACGATCGATAGATCCAGCTTCTGATTATAATAGCTATAACGATCCGTAGATCCAGCTTCTGACTATAATAGCTATAACGATCCATAGATCCAGCTTCTGACTATAATGGGTAGAACGATCCATAGATCCAGCTTCTGACTATAATGGCTATAACGGTCCATAGATCCAGCTTCTGGCTATAATAGCTGTAATGATCCATAGATCCAGCTTCTGACTATAATGGGTAGAACGATCCATAGATGCAGCTTCTGACTATAATAGCTATAATGATCCATAGATCCAGCTTCTGACTATAATAGCTATAATGATCCATAGATCCAGCTTCTGACTATAATGGCTATAATGATCCATAGATCCAGCTTCTGACTATAATAGCTATAACGATCCATAGATCCAGCTTCTGACTATAATGGGTAGAACGATCCATAGATCCAGCTTCTGACTATAATGGCTATAACGATCCATAGATCCAGCTTCTGACTATAATGGCTATAACGATCCATAGATCCAGCTTCTGACTATAATGGCTATAATGATCCATAGATCCAGCTTCTGACTATAATGGGTAGAACGATCCATAGATGCAGCTTCTGACTATAATGGCTATAATGATCCATAGATCCAGCTTCTGACTATAATGGGTAGAACGATCCATAGATGCAGCTTCTGACTATAATAGCTGTAATGATCCATAGATCCAGCTTCTGACTATAATGGGTAGAACGATCCATAGATCCAGCTTCTGACTATAATGGGTAGAACGATCCATAGATGCAGCTTCTGATAATGGCTATAATGATCCATAGATCCAGCTTCTGACTATAATGGCTATAATGATCAATAGATCCAGCTTCTGACTATAATGGGTAGAACGATCCATAGATCCAGCTTCTGACTATAATAGCTATAACGGTCCATAGATCCAGCTTCTGACTATAATAGCTGTAATGATCCATAGATCCAGCTTCTGACTATAATGGCTATAACGGTCCATAGATCCAGCTTCTGACTATAATAGCTGTAATGATCCATAGATCCAGCTTCTGACTATAATGGGTAGAACGATCCATAGATGCAGCTTCTGACTATAATAGCTATAATGATCCATAGATCCAGCTTCTGACTATAATAGCTAGAACGATCCATAGATCCAGCTTCTCACTATAATGGCTATAACGATCCATAGATCCAGCTTCTGACTATAAGGCTGGGATCACACATGCGAGAAACACGTCCGTGTCTCGCATGTGAAATCCAAGCTCTGGCGCCAGCACTTCGGAGCGGAGCGTGCAGCCGCATAGCAACACATGGAGCCGCACGCTCCGCTCTGGAGTGCCGGCGCCAGAGCTTGGATTTCACATGCGAGACACGGACGTGTTTCTCGCATATGTGATCCCAGCCTAATAGCTATAACGATCCATAGATCCAGCTTCTGACTATAATAGCTATAACGATCGATAGATCCAGCTTCTGAATATAATAGCTATAACGATCCATAGATCCAGCTTCTGACTATAATAGCTATAACGATCGATAGATCCAGCTTCTGAATATAATAGCTATAACGATCCATAGATCCAGCTTCTGACTATAATAGCTATAACGATCCATAGATCCAGCTTCTGACTATAATGGGTAGAACGATCCATAGATCCAGCTTCTGACTATAATGGCTATAACGGTCTATAGATCCAGCTTCTGACTATAATAGCTGTAATGATCCATAGATCCAGCTTCTGACTATAATGGGTAGAACGATCCATAGATCCAGCTTCTGACTATAATGGCTATAACGGTCTATAGATCCAGCTTCTGACTATAATAGCTGTAATGATCCATAGATCCAGCTTCTGACTATAATGGGTAGAACGATCCATAGATCCAGCTTCTGACTATAATAGCTATAATGATCCATAGATCCAGCTTCTGACTATAATGGCTATAATGATCCATAGATCCAGCTTCTGACTATAATGGCTATAACGATCCATAGATCCAGCTTCTGACTATAATGGCTATAACGATCCATAGATCCAGCTTCTGACTATAATGGCTATAACGATCCATAGATCCAGCTTCTGACTATAGTGGCTAGAACGATCCATAGATCCAGCTTCTGACTATAATGGCTATAATGATCCATAGATCCAGCTTCTGACTATAATGGCTAGAACGATCCATAGATCCAGCTTCTGACTATAATGGCTATAACGATCCATAGATCCAGCTTCTGACTATAATGGCTAGAACGATCCATAGATCCAGCTTCTGACTATAATGGCTATAATGATCCATAGATCCAGCTTCTGACTATAATAGCTATAACGATCCATAGATCCAGCTTCTGACTATAATGGGTAGAACGATCCATAGATCCAGCTTCTGACTATAATGGCTATAACGATCCATAGATCCAGCTTCTGACTATAATGGCTATAATGATCCATAGATCCAGCTTCTGACTATAATGGCTATAACGATCCATAGATCCAGCTTCTGACTATAATGGCTATAACGATCCATAGATCCAGCTTCTGACTATAATGGCTATAACGATCCATAGATCCAGCTTCTGACTATAATGGCTATAACGATCCATAGATCCAGCTTCTGACTATAATGGCTATAACGATCCATAGATCCAGCTTCTGACTATAATGGCTATAACGATCCATAGATCCAGCTTCTGACTATAATGGCTATAACGATCCATAGATCCAGCTTCTGACTATAATGGGTAGAACGATCCATAGATGCAGCTTCTGACTATAATGGCTATAATGATCCATAGATCCAGCTTCTGACTATAATGGGTAGAACGATCCATAGATCCAGCTTTTGACTATTAGGCTGGGATCACACATGCGAGAAACACGTCCGTGTCTCGCATGTGAAATCCAAGCTCTGGCGCCAGCACTTCGGAGCGGAGCGTGCAGCCGCATAGCAACACATGGAGCCGCACGCTCCGCTCTGGAGTGCCGGCGCCAGAGCTTGGATTTCACATGCGAGACACGGACGTGTTTCTCGCATGTGTGATCCCAGCCTAATAGCTATAACGATCCATAGATCCAGCTTCTGACTATAATGGCTATAACGATCCATAGATCCAGCTTCTGACTATAATGGCTATAATGATCCATAGATCCAGCTTCTGACTATAATAGCTATAATGATCCATAGATGCAGCTTCTGACTATAATGGCTATAACGATCCATAGATCCAGCTTCTGACTATAATAGCTATAATGATCCATAGATCCAGCTTCTGACTATAATGGCTATAACGATCCATAGATCCAGCTTCTGACTATAATGGCTATAACGATCCATAGATCCAGCTTCTGACTATAATGGCTATAATGATCCATAGATCCAGCTTCTGACTATAATGGCTATAATGATCCATAGATCCAGCTTCTGACTATAATAGCTATAACGATCCATAGATCCAGCTTCTGACTATAATGGCTATAATGATCCATAGATCCAGCTTCTGACTATAATAGCTATAGCGATCCATAGATCCAGCTTCTGACTATAATGGCTAGAACGATCCATAGATCCAGCTTCTGACTATAATGGCTATAACGATCCATAGATCCAGCTTCTGACTATAATGGCTAGAACGATCCATAGATCCAGCTTCTGACTATAATGGCTAGAACGATCCATAGATCCAGCTTCTGACTATAATGGCTAGAACGATCCATAGATCCAGCTTCTGACTATAATGGCTATAACGATCCATAGATCCAGCTTCTGACTATAATGGCTATAATGATCCATAGATCCAGCTTCTGACTATAATGGGTAGAACGATCCATAGATCCAGCTTCTGAGTATAATGGCTATAATGATCCATAGATCCAGCTTCTGAGTATAATGGCTATACCGATCCATAGATCCAGCTTCTGAGTATAATGGCTATAATGATCCATAGATCCAGCTTCTGACTATAATGGGTAGAACGATCCATAGATCCAGCTTCTGAGTATAATGGCTATAATGATCCATAGATCCAGCTTCTGAGTATAATGGCTATACCGATCCATAGATCCAGCTTCTGAGTATAATGGCTATAATGATCCATAGATCCAGCTTCTGACTATAATGGGTAGAACGATCCATAGATCCAGCTTCTGATTATAATAGCTATAACGATCCATAGATCCAGCTTCTGACTATAATAGCTAGAACGATCCATAGATCCAGCTTCTGACTATAATAGCTAGAACGATCCATAGATCCAGCTTCTGACTATAATGGCTATAATGATCCATAGATCCAGCTTCTGACTATAATAGCTATACCGATCCATAGATCCAGCTTCTGACTATAATGGCTATAACGATCCATAGATCCAGCTTCTGACTATAATGGCTAGAACGATCCATAGATCCAGCTTCTGACTATAATGGCTATAATGATCCATAGATCCAGCTTCTGACTATAATAGCTATAACGATCCATGGATGCAGCTTCTGACTATAATGGCTATAATGATTCATAGATCCAGCTTCTGACTATAATGGCTATAATGATCCATAGATCCAGCTTCTGTCTATAATGGGTAGAACGATCCATAGATCCAGCTTCTGACTATAATGGCTATAACGATCCATAGATCCAGCTTCTGACTATAATGGCTATAACGATCCATAGATCCAGCTTCTGACTATAATGGCTATAACGATCCATAGATCCAGCTTCTGACTATAATGGCTATAATGATCCATAGATCCAGCTTCTGACTATAATGGGTAGAACGATCCATAGATCCAGCTTCTGACTACAATGGCTATAATGATCCATAGATCCAGCTTCTGACTATAATGGGTAGAACGATCCATAGATCCAGCTTCTGACTATAATGGCTATAATGATCCATAGATCCAGCTTCTGACTATAATGGCTATAACGATCCATAGATCCAGCTTCTGACTATAATGGCTATAATGATCCATAGATCCAGCTTCTGACTATAATGGGTAGAACGATCCATAGATCCAGCTTCTGACTATAATGGCTATAATGATCCATAGATCCAGCTTCTGACTATAATGGGTAGAACGATCCATAGATCCAGCTTCTGACTATAATGGCTATAATGATCCATAGATCCAGCTTCTGACTATAATGGGTAGAACGATCCATAGATGCAGCTTCTGATAATGGCTATAATGATCCATAGATCCAGCTTCTGACTATAATGGCTATAACGATCCATAGATCCAGCTTCTGACTATAATGGCTATAATGATCCATAGATCCAGCTTCTGACTATAATGGCTATAATGATCCATAGATCCAGCTTCTGACTATAATGGGTAGAACGATCCATAGATCCAGCTTCTGACTATAATGGCTATAATGATCCATAGATCCAGCTTCTGACTATAATGGGTAGAACGATCCATAGATCCAGCTTCTGACTATAATGGCTATAATGATCCATAGATCCAGCTTCTGACTATAATGGGTAGAACGATCCATAGATCCAGCTTCTGACTATAATGGCTATAATGATCCATAGATCCAGCTTCTGACTATAATGGGTAGAACGATCCATAGATCCAGCTTCTGACTATAATAGCTAGAACGATCCATAGATCCAGCTTCTGACTATAATGGCTAGAACGATCCATAGATCCAGCTTCTGACTATAATAGCTAGAACGATCCATAGATCCAGCTTCTGACTATAATAGCTAGAACGATCCATAGATCCAGCTTCTGACTATAATGGCTAGAACGATCCATAGATCCAGCTTCTGACTATAATGGCTATAATGATCCATAGATCCAGCTTCTGACTATAATGGGTAGAACGATCCATAGATCCAGCTTCTGACTATAATGGCTATAATGATCCATAGATCCAGCTTCTGACTATAATGGGTAGAACGATCCATAGATCCAGCTTCTGACTATAATAGCTAGAACGATCCATAGATCCAGCTTCTGACTATAATGGCTAGAACGATCCATAGATCCAGCTTCTGACTATAATAGCTAGAACGATCCATAGATCCAGCTTCTGACTATAATAGCTAGAACGATCCATAGATCCAGCTTCTGACTATAATGGCTAGAACGATCCATAGATCCAGCTTCCGACTTGTTAGTGTAAGTATGAGAAATGAAAATGTTTGTATAATATAAGCGCAGTGGAAACGGAAGGCTTCCATTCATTTGGTGCAGATTTGTGTGCGCTTATTGCCGGCTGGCGGATTGTGAAATGCTTCCTAATCGGATTACTGTTACTTTGTATTCCACAGGTGGAGCACTTACATAAATTTATCGTTTTCCGCTTTTCCATGGGTTTTGTAGACAACATTATTGCCAAATGTAAGTCCTAATCTGCTCTTGGTTATGTGTTGTACTGAACGGGTAACTCCCAGAAGTTTCGCTGCCGCCTTTAATGAATGCTCGCATGTCGGTGGATTGAGATTTATATAATCTTCCACTTGTGTAAATGTTTTAAAGGGGTTTTCATATCATTCATTTGTAACCCCATCTGCTTTCTGTAGATAGAAATATTAAATTGTCTGTACAGTCCTTTCCCTGCTCCATCACTGGCTCTTCTCCTGCTGGCTTCAGCGGTGATCTCTGGATTACAGCGCATTTGACCGCTGCAGTCTGTCACTGAGCTCAACAGCTTATGCTATGATTGGCTGCAGGGGCCACTTTCACGGCAGTCAGCAGCCTGTAAACAAGTATTGTGCGCAGCGGCGGAGAGGCAGCTCCGGAGCAGGTGGAAGGCAAGTAACACTGATTTTATTGTAACTACAGCAAGCTGATGGGGCTATAAAGGGAAATGACTGCTTGGTCCAGGCTCGGGCACTCTGTGCACCCTTGTTGTGGCCACCTACTTGTTTTCTATCTATCTCTGCCCTCCTTTGGTTCCTGGAAAGTCTGTGCTGTCAATCAAGGTAGAGATGGCATAAAGAAATGGGAAAACAAGTAGGTGGGAACTATTTGGCTGTGCCAATGTTGCATTGTGGTGCATCGGGCGCCTGTGCGTGCTTAGAGCAGTCACTTTGGGGTGACAGACTCCCTTTAATAGTCAATGTACACTCCTTGTGCTCACATTATAGCCAGGATCTGTGGCCTTCTAGAACTTCCTACATGCCCTGACAACTGTCTGACTCCCTGTGCCATGTCAGGAAATGCTGGGAGTAGTAGTCTCGCAACAGCTGGAGTGCAGCAGATTTCTCCGCAGCACAGTAACTGCTTTTTCTTTTAGCACTAAAATTAATGAAAATAAGTGTCCCAACCGCCTCCCATTTACTGATTTCCATCTATGCACTAACGATTATTGTACATATTTACGTATTGCAGATCTTGCGACAGTTGTCGGTTATCTGGTTGTCAGCCGTCCTTTCCTTGCAATAAATCATCCGCGACATCTGACTAGCAGCCACGCCGAGCTCCTGGAGGTGAGATGAATGTCTTAGTATACAGAGACTTTTCCATCTGTGTGATTATTCCTCTGATCGATCACTCGTCTTTCTCTGAAGGATTACTACCAGAGCGGGAGGATGTTACTGAGGATGTCTCAAGCACTTGGAAGGATTGTCCTAGCAGGGCGTGAAATGACCCGGCTGGCAGGGTAAGAAGGTGTACTGCTATGGTAAAAGCTGCAGCTCACAGAACTCCTGGAACACTACTCTTGTAGGTGACACCAATGGTCTTTAAGCAGTCTTAACCCCAATAAAAATGCTGGGCGCCCCTAATAGAGTGGGGACCCTGGGCAGTTGACCAATTTGAACCTCCTCCAACCAAACGCCGGTCCTGACTGTAATTAGGATTTATTTGTGGAGTAGCTTACTCCAAAAATCCTATAAAATCATGCTTGGGCTTAAGCCGAGATGAAGGAGGTGGTATGAGGTAGTTTGGTTTCCGGTGTTCATTGTTTGGTATAACGACCTGATAACCCGACTCTCCAGGTCAGTATGATTGCGATTCAAAACTTGTATTCATTTTCTTTCTAATTATAAGATGCACTTTTCCCCCCAAATATGGAAAGAAAATTGGGGTGTGTCTTATAATCCGAAGGTAGCTTACCATGGGAGGCGGTGGAGCGGGGTCACAGAAAGCGGGGTCACTGGGTCAAAATGCTGGCGGAACAGGAGTGGGGCAATGCTGCAGGCCCTGGGCCAGGAGCAGGGGGTGTCCCGGCGTTGTGAGGCTGCAGGCCGTGAACTCTTTTTGTTTGTGTTTTTACGTACTTTCTATGGTGCTTCCCACGCTGTCATCTGTGTGACAGTGTGGGAAACACCGCGCCGTTGTTCTTATTGGCGGCAACGCTACCGCCGGTAGGACCGTCGGGCAGAGCGCTACAGGGTTATGCTGTCAGATGTCAGCCTGTACCCGCAGGTCAGCATGCGTGGGCTGATGAGACTACTGCTCCCATCGGGCTACGTCTGCTGTCACTGATGACAACGATAGCAGGAGCCTCTGATGGGAGATGTAATCTTATCAGCCGGCGCCTGTGCTCAGTTTTTTTAAAAAAAAAAAGAAAAAGTCAAATAATCACATACATATTCAAATAAGAATAATAAAAACATTTTCACTGGACACTGAGGCTTTTTTAGACCTTGACTTCCTGTTGTTTCAGGAAACAACATGTGTACATTAACTGCAGTGAACAAACCATGACCGTATCTTTTGTATTGAAGCATCTAAAAATAGTGTGCAAATGTCATTGTGAAGGGATCGGGGTCAGCTGTGACATTTCGTATTGTGATTGGTGGATTTGGTGTTATCAGCTGTGTATAGAGGTGTTAATAATAATAATGGGTCAGTGTAATCCTGCCTCTGATAAGGAGTCTGCTGAAAAAAAAAAAAAAAAAAAGAACCCTTTCTGAAAGGACAAGAAAAGTCTGAGTCTAAAAATCCCCAGTGACCACTGTGAAAATTGCAAGATTACTTTTTCTCCATCGTCTCATTGGGGGACACAGGACTGTGGGTGTATGCTACTGCCGCCAGGAGGCTGACACTAAGTACGTAAAAAAAAAAAGTTAGCTCCTCCTCCATAGTATACACCTTGCCACTGGCCCTGACAGCTCCAGTTTATGCTTAGTGTCCGTAGGAGGCACATCTCTGGGTTTTCCCAGATGCTTTTTTTCTCTTTCTCTGTAGATAAGACAGGGGCGACGGACCCTTTTGAAGGGGTCCGATCTCCCCAAACCAACAACGGGCGAGCACGTGGAGTGTCGCCTCCACGTATCCTCTCCCGCGACGTGGGATTTTTTTGCCGGACTAAGAACCTGACCACCCTGAGGTAACGGAACCCTAGGTTGTACAGGCATTCATACTTTGTCCGTGCAGCCTCCACTTCATCACCAATGCACGACTACGGTGCTTAAAGGAGGCAGACGGTCCCTCTCCTCGCCTTCTGAAGGGTGTAAGGAGTTAGGGTGCCTGCACCGTCTTTTTTATATATGTATATATATTTATATGTGGATTTTTTTTGGTCTAACCTCATCCGCTGTCAGAGGGCTGCACAGGGGGCTCCTGCTTCATCGCGCGTTCTGCTGGTACTGCACAGGTGGCGACTATTATCCGGCGCTGTGCTGGTTTCCAGCGTTATTCCCCACAAGCAAACTTCAGCAGGGGCATGGGTGGAAGTCCCGCCCCTTTTTTCGTCGGTTTCCTGTTCTTTAGGCAGCCTGAGGCATTATGGATCTTGTAGTCTGAGCATCAGCGGAAGTCCCGCCCCTTTTTCGGCGGCTTCCGGTTTTCTGTACGGCCTGTGGCATTATGGGTCTTGTAGTCTGGGGGAAGTTTACTTCCGGTTTCGTGCACCCAGCTTTCCCGGGAGAGCAGGGGAAGGCGTGAAATCTAGTTCCCTGCTTCGGCCTAAACCGGGTCCATGCGCGGTAACTCCTCCCACTTTTTCAGGCATCCGCCCTGTAATTTAGTATATATGTGTGATTTGCACAGGATACATGGTTCAGTGTTTGAGAGCATACGGGGACACAGGACTGGGGTGAGTGCTACTTCCCTCAGCCTGACAACAGTGTTTGTTCTAGACCTAGTAGCTCATAAGGAGATACGGAGCATAGCGGCTTTAGTCATCATGTCTAGAAACCCTAAGACTCACTCAGTTCTGTATTCCTCATGCATTACCTGTCGGTCTGCTTTTCCGCATGCGCAAAGTAACCATCTCTGTGAGGCTTGTGATTCCGAGCGCGTGCAGGAGCCCCCGTCTGCTACCCTGCCTGTTACCCCGCCGGCTATCCTGCCGGGTGTGCCTGTACCTGGGTCGGCAGTGTCTCCCCCTGAGTGGGTCATATCATTAATGCAGTCTATGGCGTCTCTAACAAAGGCGGTTGAGTCCCTTCAAGCCCCTGTCAGGGACATTCATCCGCCTGTTTTGGAAAGATCCTCCGATTTTCAGGATCCTCCGGCCTGCAGGGGCCGTACTCCCTCTAGGCAGACACAGGGGAAACGATCCCACACAGCGTCTCCCGGTCCGTCAGGTGCATCAGCATCTTTGAATCCCGTCTCTCGATCTCCCTCTCTTGCGGAATTGAGTGAACGCGGTTCGGACTATGACTCAGAGGGGTCTTTTGATTTAGAAGCTCCTGGTTATCAGGAATCTGTTGACAGTCTCATTGAGGCCGTTAACCAGACTTTGGGAGTAGAGGATGTGGCCACCTTACCTTCTGGTTATAAGGTGTCCTTTAAGAAATTCAAGCAACCTCATAGGGTGTTTTCTACTCATCCTGAGTTTGAGGAACTAGTCCAACGTCACATGGAGCGACCAGATAAGCGTTTCTTAGGCCATAAGGCCCTAGGTGCAAGGTATCCTTTCGCTCCAGAGCTTTGTAAAAAGTGGGCAGAATCCCCTTCAGTGGATCCTCCCGTGTCCCGTTTGGCCTCTAGTACGTTGCTGTCTCTTCCTAATGGGTCGTCTATTAAGGATCCGACTGATTGGCTCCTAGAGAGTCTAGCTCGGTCTCTGTTTGAGGCTTCAGGGTCAGCCCTCGCGCCGTCTTTTGCGGCCACATGGGTTGCCAAAGCTATGATAGCTTGGTCAGAGTCTGTAACTAAGGCTCTTCAGGATAAGGGGTTTCCTGTAGAGGTGATAGAGATGTCAAATCAGATATCTTTAGCAGGAAATTATCTGATTAATGCATCCTTGGATGTGGCAAATTGTTCAGCATTGGCTGCGACAAATGCTATTGCTATCAGAAGGGCCCTATGGCTAAGAAATTGGCGGGCGGACTCTACTTCAAAAAAGTCCCTTACATCCCTCCCTTATCAAGGTGTCCGTCTTTTTGGCGAAAAACTGGATCAGCTTATATCTGATACCACGGGAGGTAAAAGTAATTTCCTTCCTCAACAAAAGGTTAAGCAACCTTTTCGTCGCCAATTTCAAGCAAGATTTAAATCCTTTCGTAACTCCCGGTGGTCTGCGGCACCAAGCGCAGGTCCCCCAAGTCGGCCTGTCCAAGACAGGGAGCACCAGGTCTCCTATGGGGCCAATCCATTGGCAAGAATGCGGTATCAACCATCAAGATCTAGGGGATCTAGATATCCTCGATCTTCGGCTAAATGACTGGAGGCAGCCTCTCGTCGCTTTCAACAGGGTAGGCGGTCGCCTACTACTGTTCCATCAGTCCTGGCTGTCAGTTGTTCAAGACAGATGGGTAAGAGACCTGGTGGTTTCAGGGTACAAAATAGAGTTTTCCTATCTCCCTCCAGGCCGGTTTTTTCCATCCAGTCTTCCCAGTTCAAAAACCCGTCTAAGAGCTTTATTCAGAGCAGTCGAGTCTCTTCAGTCCAACGGGGTCATTGTCCCTGTTCCAAAGGAAGAAAGGTTCAAAGGGTTTTATTCAAATCTGTTTACGGTTCCCAAAAAGAATGGGACCGTGAGACCCATTCTGGACCTAAAGTGTCTAAACAAATTCATCAGCACTCGTCGCTTCCGTATGGAATCTCTCCGCTCGGTCATTGCGGCTATGGAAAGGGGAGAATTCCTGGCTTCCATAGATATTCAAGACGCCTATCTGCACGTTCCTATATTTCCTCCTCATCAAAAATTTCTACGGTTTTCCATAGGCGAGCGACACTTCCAATTCACTGCATTACCTTTCGGGCTTGCCACTGCTCCCAGGGTGTTCACGAAGGTGATGGCAACAGTGGTGTCAATCCTGCACTCTCGAGGCATAGTCATTCTGCCTTACTTAGACGATCTCTTGGTCAAAGGACCAACTTTTCAGGCATGCAGGGACAACGTCAACATCTCTTTGGACACCCTAGCTAGTCTAGGGTGGCTGGTCAATTTAAAGAAGTCATCTCTAGTACCATCTCGGAAGATCTCTTTTTTAGGGATGATCTTCGACACCTCTCGGGGGCTAACTATTTTACCCCAGGACAAGGTGCTTTGTCTTCGGCAGGAGGTAAAAATTCTTCGGCAGCCGAGTTTCCATTCAATCCGGTTCTGCATGAAGGTCTTGGGCAGGATGGTAGCAGCTATAGAAGCGGTTCCATTCGCCCAATTCCATCTTCGTCCACTCCAACAGGCACTTCTGTCAGCCTGGGACAGGAGTCCTTTGTCTCTCAACCTCAGGTGTCGTCTGTCTCCTGGGGTCAGGCAATCCCTGATATGGTGGATGAGGAGTTCATCCCTACTTCAGGGGAAAGCCTTTCCTCCAGTTCATTGGCTGGTAGTCACTACGGACATCAGCCTTCTCGGTTGGGGAGCAGTGTTTCTCCAGCACACGGCTCAGGGTCGTTGGTCCCCAAGGGAATCAACCCTTCCAATCAATCTGTTGGAGATAAGGACAATTTGGCTGGCCTTGCAGCACTTTCACCATCTTCTGGCGGGTCGCCCGGTGCGGATCCAATCGGACAATGCCACGGCCGTGGCCTACGTAAATAATCAGGGGGGCACTCGCAGCAGATCAGCCATGCGCGAGGTAGGACAAGTCCTCCGCTGGGCCGAGAACAATCACTCTGTGATCTCGGCAGTTTACATCCCGGGCAAGGAGAACTGGGCAGCGGACTTTCTGAGCCGACAGGGTCTTGCGCCCGGGGAATGGTCTCTTCACCCCGATGTTTTTCGGCAGATATGTCTACGCTGGGGAATCCCGGACGTGGATCTAATGGCCACCGGGTCGAATACCAAAGTACCCAGGTTCGTTGCACGGTTTCGAGATCCAGGAGCAATTGCCGTAGACGCACTAGTCCTATCTTGGAACCAATTTCGTCTTCCATATCTGTTTCCCCCTCTGGCGCTGCTTCCAAAGGTCGTCAGGAACATCAAGTTAGAGGGAGTTCCGGCAATTCTAGTCGCCCCAGATTGGCCTCGGAGGTCATGGTACGCAGATCTAGTTCAGCTGATCGTCGGGGTTCCTTGGCAGCTACCAATGCAGCCAGATCTTTTGTCGCAGGGGCCGATATTCCACCAGAACTTAGAGGCCCTGCGTTTGACGGCTTGGCCGTTGAATCTTGGATTCTGACCCAGGCCGGTTTTTCTCAGAAAGTAGCCTCAACTATGGTTAATGCTCGAAAGACAGCTTCAGCACGCATTTACCACCACACCTGGAAAGTCTTTCTCTCATGGTGCAGGAAGAAGGGTCTTCCTCCTCTTCGGTTTTCCATTCCTAATGTCCTAGCTTTTCTCCAATCTGGTCTAGACTCAGGTCTCGCTCCAAGTACCCTTAGGAGGCAAATATCCGCCTTATCGGTTCTTTTCCAGTGCAGGATCGCTACCAATCTGCAAGTAAAAACTTTTTTGCAGGGAGTCTCTCATATAGTCCCTCCGTACAAAGCTCCGATAGAAGCTTGGGACCTTAATTTGGTCTTGAGTGCTCTTCAGGAACCTCCATTTGAACCCCTCCAAGATGTTCCTTTAAGGTACCTTTCTTGGAAGGTTTTGTTTCTGGTAGCTACAACATCCATTAGGCGGGTATCGGAATTAGCGGCCTTGTCCTGTCAGGCGCCGTTTCTACAATTTCATCAGGATAAGGTGGTGCTGAGACCAGCACCTTCCTTTCTGCCAAAAGTAGTCTCCTCATTCCACATTAATGAGGACATTGTCTTGCCTTCTTTTTGTCCTGCGCCTACACACCGGGTGGAAAAAGCTCTCCATACTCTAGATTTGGTGAGAGCTCTGAGAAGATACGTTTCCCGGACCGCTTCTTTTCGAAAGGCGGATGTTCTGTTCGTTCTTCCTGCGGGTCATAAAAAGGGACTCGCAGCCTCTAGATCGACCTTAGCCAGATGGATAAGAACCACTATTCAGGAGGCCTACCGTATCAAGGGTGCAGCCATCCCGGCTGGTATCAGGGCACACTCTACTCGGGCGGTAGGGGCTTCCCTGGGCGCTTCGGCACCAAGCTTCAGCAGAGCAGGTTTGCAAAGCGGCCACTTGGTCCAGCCTGCACACTTTCTCTAAACATTATAATATCCACACTCAGGCCTCTGCTGATGCAAGTCTGGGAAGGAAAATTCTTCAGGCTGCGGTATCACACCTATAGGCATTAAGTGCCTAGGGGTTTTTTTTCCAGTGAGTCTTCTTCCCACCCTGGGACTGCTTTGGGACATCCCACAGTCCTGTGTCCCCCAATGAGACGATGGAGAAACAGGGATTTTTGTGTTACTCACCGTAAAATCCTTTCTCCGAGTCGTTCATTGGGGGACACCGCTCCCTCCCTATTCTTGTTGTTTGGTCTATGGAGTTGTTCAGACTGTAGTATTATTCTAGTCATGTTGACTTTGTTCTAATGCTGTTTTGTTTTCTCTATCTCCTACTGCTTGTGCACCAAACTGGAGCTGTCAGGGCCAGTGTCAAGGTGTATACTATGGAGGAGGAGCTAAATTTTTTTTTTTACCTACTTAGTGTCAGCCTCCTGGCGGCAATAGCATACACCCACAGTCCTGTGTCCCCCAATGAACGACTCGGAGAAAAGGATTTTACGGTGAGTAACACAAAAATCCCTGTTTTTTTTGTAATCTAGATTGAGATGTGAAAGAAAAAAAAAACCTTGTGAAAAATGTTTGTGAGCTGATCTTTCTCCTTAAATATGACTGTGCATGCAGCTGCTATGGCTGTGTGGGCACTGTATACAGACTATAGCTGGAAGGTGTGTGTGCATAGGAGTGATAAGTTTTATTAGATGCAGGGTTAATCACAGATCACTGCATAATCAGCTCTTGTCCTGTGAATAATTCATTATTACTCTTAGATTGGGCAAAACACAAGTGTATAATCATTAAAAATTGGCTCCTGTGTATATTTTGCTGTTACGTACATGTTATGGCGCCCCCTGCTGTTCTTCTATAGGTAATGTCACATACTCTGCAGCTCAGGTCCACCGTGCGGCTCAGCTTGTACATGGGGCGTCCAGAGTTCGGTTCAGATACCAGATCCTGAACCAGAACCCGAACTTTTAAGTTTGGGTTCCCTCGTCTCTAGTTATAATGTCATCCGTGACGGAACTGAGTGTCTGGCCTGCACGGGATAATTCCTCTGTTAGTCACGCTAAAGCTGTGTGATCATCTTAATTGTCTGTTGCCAAATGGTATCTCCGAGAGATTTATGTGTACACGGAGAAAGACTACTAGTGATTGACCACACAGTCAGGAGCAGAAAATCTGCTTTATTGAACAAACGGTACATCCTTATATAGGTTGTCACTTCTCATATTGATCCTTGGTAAAACCTTCTGATTTCCCCTCCCCCAGGAGGACTTTAATCAGCATTCATTCGCTTTTATGATTCTGATTTCTCCTAATCATTACTTCATTCTTTATTAATAAAAAGTGGACACGCTATCGTATCAAAGTCCACATAAGTGTTCTAAAACTTGCTGACGGGTATGACTTCTAGCACGTAGACACATAACCAGTCTCTTTGGTTCATAGTGTTCTTATAAGCGTCCATTTTGTATATATTCATTCATTTTCGATATCATTAAATGAATCGCCTCTATAGTATGCAGCGCGCGGGCTCAATAGTAAGTCTCTGGGTCGGTGCACGTCATCTCACAGGGCAGTGAAGGGTCCCATAGACTTACAGCAATGTGCGGACTCAATAGTATGTGGGTGCGCCATACGAGAGCTGTGCAGTCAGTACCCAGACCAAATATAATGTATTACCAAAAAATGTCTGACAGTCACACTTAAAGCTGTGATTGCACTGGACGCTCACTTTCTGATAATGTTGCTGTGTAAACAGGCTGCTGATCACTCGATCAATGAGCAAAACGCTCGTCTATCATGTGGAATGTGCTATTGTGCTGCACAAAAGATCATCGCTCTCGGCAGCACACAATCCTGTGTAAACAGGCCTTGTGCTGTAGAGAACATGGCAGCCTACACGCACTGAGCGATTATTGCAGATTGTTTGGTGCAATTAGGCTATAGAACGACCGCCAATCAGATAATATTTCCCGATTGGAAGTAGCTTAGTGCCGCCGGCCGGTTCTTGTAAGCGGACATGTTGTCTGGCAGATTATTGACTGATGTGTAATAAGTTTGCAACAGAAATGAGTTGAGTTAATTTCCACAAATTTTCCTTAGAACATTGCGGGGTCCGTGGACCTCCAATGAGTCTGAATAGGGATAACGCAGCTCTGCGGATTTAGGAACCAACTTGCTCCATGACTGATTTGTAATCCTGTTGTGTCGCCCGTCATAGATTCACCGCCCGGATTACAGAACTCATGCAAGTGCTGAAGGACCTCAATCAGGGGAAATACGAGCGAACCATGGTTTCTCAACAGGAGAAAGGTGACTATATGAATGTGGTACTGGCAGCACTATCTCACATGTACACACGCGTGTATTACTACCAAATCTCCTCTGACATTGCAGAGACAGAAAATCTTCCCAGCGTTCCCCTGATACCTGGAAGTGGAACCGTTATCAACACTGACAACATCATAAAGTAAGTTTGGGAATTCTCCTCTTATGAATCTGGCTTCGTAGTTACGGTTTTATTAGTGGTGTGGCGTGTTCATAGACCACATCGTAAGCCAAGGGTGGGAAAAGCCAAAATGTCATAATCCGCACAGGAAAAGGCAGAGTGTTATTTTACTGGAAAAATCAAACTTTTTATTTTTTTTATTTTAGTGGTTTTGTAAAACGGAGCCGTCACCGCCCACCGCCATTGCAGAATAATTCTTGTTAACGTTACATCACCGCTATAGACTGTGTAGTGTCAGGCATTTTAATCATTTACATCCTTTCTTGGCACAGCTGGATTCATTTGGGAATTGCTGGAAGCAGAACGACATATTCCCATCAGCAGTATTAGTTAACTGGGTTCTCCAGTGAAATCACGTTTGTACCTGTCCACAGGAGATGTGATAATCGGTGGGGTCCGATCGCAGAACAGACCGGGCACTTTTAACCCTGTTACAATGAAGTCACAGTGCACATACTTGACCTCCGCTCCATTCGTTCACTATGGGACTGCTATGTGCTGTGATTGCCTTTTTTCGGCAGCCCCATACAGAATGAATGGAGCGGTGGTGAAATGTCTGATCTACTGCTCCATTTTGTAATAGATCTGCCAATTGGTGCAGGTCCCAATTGTGGGGCCCCCCACTGATCAGCTACGTATCACCTGTCGTGAGGATAGAGAACTAGGGATGAGTGGAGCGTAGATATTCGGGTTCGTGAGGTTTGACCGAACATTAGTCCAAAGTTCGGTTTGGGTTCTTCAACTGTACCCGAACTTGAACCCAAACCCCATTGGAGTCAATGTGGACCTGAACTTTTGGCTGTCCTATCTATCTTTCTCCCTATCTATCTGTCCTGTATCCTGCAGTTATCTATTTGCACTTCTTTTTTTTTTTTTTTGCGTTTTTTTAGGTTTGAACACGTCCCCCTTGCAACACCAAATGGAGATCTACTCATCCGAGACCTTACTTTTGAGGTAAATAAGGTTGAGTTTTTCTTCCCACTATATTGTTACTTGTACAGTGTAGCCATCTTATTAAAAATATTTTCTGTTGTATACGGAAATGATTTTAGGTTAAAAAAAATGCATTTTTTAATAAAAGAATGAAATGTTGATAGTTTGATTGTATCGCTGAGGGTTTGTTGCTTTTCTTCCTGAGGCATTGACGCTCGCCGTGGTCATTTAAAGCTGTTGGCCTCTACTAGGACAACCTCTTCTTGATCAAAATGTTTGGCCCTATAGAATAATAAAGATAATACTAAACCTCATGTGTTGGCGCCATTGCTGCGGTGTCGGAACGCGCTCTCCCCGGGGCTCCCGTGCGGTTGTTGTGACACGTGACCCCGGACCCAATCAGCGCTGCTGTCACTTTCCCCGCCTTGGGACAAATCGAACATGAAGAGGAAGTCCGGGCTGCAGCTGATCACGGACTTCTTCTTCATGATCAGTTCGACAGGAGGTGGGGACAGTGACGCCAGCACTGATTGGTCGGCAGCATCATATGTCACAGCAACCACATGGGAGCCCCGGAAGAGCGAGTTCTGACACTGCAGGAATGGCGCCGGCACGGGAGAGGAGTATTACCGGTTTTCTATAATAGAGCAGATGGCATAAGGCGCGCCGCACACCAAGTACTGCAAATGGTTTTTAATGGTTTGATCCTTCTGGACATTAAAACTGTCTGTTTCTAACATGTTACCCTTTCATGTCCATGCGATTTTCATTTCTGCACTTTCAATATTTCCTCCCTTTAGTCCAAGGGCCTTAACTTTTTTTATTGGTGTCCAAAACGCAGACCTTCATGATGATCATGTCACTGATTCTCTCCTAGATTTATAATTGCATTTAAAGGGAACCTGTCACCAGCAAAAAACGCTATTACTAACCTGCCCGGCACCTGCACTTAGCCGAACGCTGCCGGGAGAAAATTATCATTATTCTCCCCTGGTTTCAGTTACAGGGACGGCGCCAGTTCAGTCACCACTCTGAATACAAAGTGGCAGCTGTAACCGAGTCACCGGCCCTGACTGACACTCCCTCTGCATTGGGGCCGGCTGTCAGTCGGGGCCGGTGGCTTTGTATTCAGAGTGGTGACTGAAACCAGGAGAGAATAAAGTTCATTTTCTCCCTGCAGCATTCAGCTAAGTGCAGGCGCTGAACAGCATAAGAACTCTGGTAACCTGCAGATTAACCCTGTACCTGCTGATTAATAGCATTTTTGCAGGTAACAGGTTGTGATGAAACTGCAGAGATCAGATATTGCTCTGGTAGCTGCTGTCAGAGGTGGCTGCTGGCTGTATTACACAGCTGGCACCCGTTTTGTGTGGAGGGGGCTTGGCACATGGAGTGGGTTCTGGAGCCATCACCAAACATGGGGTGTAATAGTACATCCTACGTCTGCCAGAGGTTAAGATCCTTTACCCGTTATAGATGGCCACACTTGCCAACCATCTAAGGTGTTCATTGGCCTCCTGACTCCTTCAACAGAATTTTTCAGGGAAGGAAAGGATTAGGCCTGTTACCTTAGAAAGCCCAATGCCACCAAAGGTGTCCTGCGTCTTACTCCACTCTCCCCATTGAAGATACGTGTATGCTGGGCTGAGCCCAGTGTATATGCAGGAAAGTAGAGAGAACCTGTATGTCGGCTGTCCTGGCACCTTCTCCATTTCTTTCTTCTCTGCAGGCTTTTTTGTATCATGTTATGTGTTGACTTTCTTAGCTTTTGTGTTGGCAGTTTTAATATAATATAATTATTGGTATTTGGTTACATGAAAAAGGTTGAATTTCACACATTCCTCTGTGTAGGTGAGGTCTGGCACCAATGTTCTTGTCTGTGGGCCAAATGGATGCGGGAAGAGTTCCCTGTTCCGTGTATTGGGAGAGGTAAGTGTCCATCTAACTGAGGTTGTAGTTCCGTCTGGTTCTGGACGTGAATACAAGCTCACACACGTACGCTTCTTACATATTCTTAGTTTTAATAACGTTACTATTAGTAATTTTAAAGGGAACTTGTCGCCTGGTTCATGTCGCCCAAACTGCTGGCAGCATGAACCTAGTTCTGGCTGCACTATTGGCCCGGTGTATTCTCTGAAATGCTTCCCTCGGATGAACCTTGGACATCCAGAAAAAATGGGACCACAACCGGCTTCTAATTGGCTGCAGGTCTCACGTGGCATAACAATGTTACTCAACATCCAGGGCTGGAGGGGCGCTAGTGCAGGAAGAGATCATGTCCTTTTTATAGGGGTGCCTAGGTAGTGTCTTCAGGTCCCTTTTTTTTGTTACCGGCCACTAGTTGGGCCCAACTTATCACAGGGATACTTTCTCAAGAATTACACACATTTATAAGCACTAATGGGGCTTTAACATAGTTTTTCTATGTGTTCTCATTTAAAAATAAGTAGGAATCGGTAAAAAAATACAGAACATTATTTCTTGATTTTCTTTTTAGTTTTTTCAAATTGTGTTTCTTCTTTCTCTTTTAGTTATGGCCGCTTTTCGGTGGATCTCTTACAAAACCTGATCGGGGAAAACTATTTTATGTTCCTCAGGTAACGTTTTACTCACACGTACGATTTACTCCTTTGTGTGATAATATTTGGGCGAGACGAGTGGTGATTTTTATCTCCATAATTTCCATAACAGAGGCCATATATGACCCTTGGGACATTACGGGACCAAGTCATCTATCCAGACACCCAAGAAGATCAGAAACGCAGAGGCATATCTGATAAGGTAAGAAGAACTATTATTGCTGGTTTAGCTTTCTGAGCCCTCAAATTTTTTTCTTTTTTTTATTACGCTACAACCTTAGTTTTAGCTAAATTATTTTCTTTGTTTACAACTGAACGCAGGTCCTGAAAGAATACCTGGACAATGTCCAGTTAGGGCAGATTCTGGACCGTGAGGGCGGCTGGGACAGTGTCCAGGACTGGATGGATGTTCTCAGTGGAGGAGAGAAGCAAAGGATGGCGGTATGTAATAAATGATGGGTGCTTGCCATGGGTTTTATTTTAAATGGCCACCTTAAAGGTGATCATAGACTACATTCCAGTCTGGGATCAGCTACTGCATTTCACGGATGCCTCTGACCTTCAGAGGAAATTATGGAGTTGGTCAAACAAAATCATTAGATTGTCATTGGAGAGGTGGCCATATTAATTTTGTATTAGTTGGGCGGATGTACAATTAAATACGGTATGTATTGATCACCTACCTAGATATAAATACCACTGATGCATATCACACAAGAATCTCAAATAGGGATACGCCCTAGGAATGGACATCAGTAACAGGGAAAAACTCCACTACCAGATATCCCACAACTGAAAGGAGTAGAAACAACCCAAAAAGCATATAAAATGCAAAGAGTAACACATTTTATTAAATATATACCAATACAGATAGATAAACATAACATAGACAAGGTACACGCAGAGCTTATGTACGTAGGACCGACGACACTAAAGATTCCACCTGGGTAAGTAGATCTAACCGAGGCCTATCACCTCTGAATACTAAACAGGGACGATCATTCTGTCATCTGAAAGTGCATAGTGCCTAGCTCAATAATACTAGTATAAGGTGCAACTCTACAATCTGCCCAAGTGGGCACAGAAACAATCACCCATGTCTATCTTAGGCTACGTTCACATTTGCGGCTTTGGACGCAGCGGCGTCGCCGCAAAACAACGCACGCGTCATGCTTCCCTATCTTTAACATTGGGGACGCATGTGCGTTCGTTTTCATGCGTTTCGGTGCGTTTTGCGACGCATGCTTTCTTTCGACGCACTTGGCAGTGCGTTGCAAATGCAACATGTTGCATTTTTTCTGCGTCCAAAATTTTTAAAAAACGCTTGCGTCGCACTTGCGTTGTATTTGCGTCGTCGAAACTTCAAAACCTCCATTGAAGTGTATTGGCAACGCAGAAGACGCAAGTACTTGCGTTGTTGTGCGTTGTAGGACGCATGCGTTCTTTACTTTAAAAATAGAGACACTGAAAATACCCTATATTATTAAAAAAGGGTTGAACGCATGCGTCAAAAATGCATGCGTTCTACTTGCATCTTTCGTGCGTCATGCGTTGCGTCCACGACGCTGCGTCCAAAGCCTCAAATGTGAACGTAGCCTTACCCATGAATAGGTGCCAGTGTCCGTCCAGCTAGCACCTATTCATGGGTAAGATAGACATGGGTGATTGATTGTTTCTGTGCCCACTTGGGCCGATTGTAAAGTTGCACCTTATACTAGTATTATTGAGCTAGGCACTATGCACTTTCAGATGACAGAATGATCGTCCCTGTTTAGTATTCAGAGGTGATAGGCCTCGGTTAGATCTACTTACCCAGGTGGAATCTTTAGTGTCGTCGGTCCTACGTACATAAGCTCTGCGTGTACCTTGTCTATGTTATGTTTATCTATCTGTATTGGTATATATTTAATAAAATTTGTTAGTCTTTGCATTTTATATGCTTTTTGAATTGATCACCTACCTAGTAGCGATGAGCGAGCATGCTCGGATAATGTGTTATCCGTTCATGCTCGTGTGCAGAGTTTCTTTGGCATGCTCAAAAAATGTGTCCGAGTCCCCGCACCCGCATGTCTCTCGGCTGTTAACCACAACACATGAAGGGATTCCCTGTTTGTTAGACAAACCCTTCATGTGTTGCAGCTGTTGAACAGCCGGAAGACATGGAGCCGTGGGACTGAGAACATATTTTTCGAGCATGCCGAAGACTCTCAGCACCTCTGATAACACCTTATCCCAGCACGTTCGCTCATCACTAATAACTAGTAAATAATTGCTCGTCTTCTTAATCAGTGCGACCAAAGATGTACACAAGATCATTCTGACCTTGCAACGATATCTAATTGAACAGGAACCTAAGTAAAGCTATAAACGCTCGTCCCCTTGAACGCGGATATTCGGAATATTCCATCACTGCCAGTCCAGGTGTCCAAGTCCTGTTTCCATTGCTTGTGTGAAAAAAGGACATGTTCAGATCTAAAGCTTTTACTATATTAATCACATTGTCCTTTCAGATGGCTCGGTTATTTTACCACAAACCTCAGTTTGCCATATTGGATGAGTGCACGAGCGCGGTCAGCGTGGATGTCGAAGGTTACATTTACAGCCACTGTAGGAAGGTGAGTGACCGTAGAGAGACAGGGATATTCTGATGGGGCCATTCATTCCTGAACCACAGTGTGTATATCACATTGGCAGAGGAGGAACATTCGCACCACATCGTCCATTTCATTGCTGTGCGTTTCATCTTCGCTACCATGTGCTTTTACCGCCGCTGTGAACTTGGGACATGAGCCGCCGTTCTTGTCATGGTCGCGTATGAGCACCAATCTAACCAAACTAATCTAATGTCATATATAGTGCTGAGCGAGTGTATTCGTTGCTCGGGTTTTCCAGAGCACGCCCGGGTGACCTCCGAGTATTTATGACTGCTCGGAGATTTAGTTTTCATCACCGCAGCTGAATGATTTACATCTGTTAGCCAGGCTGAGTACATGTGGGGGTTGCCTGGTTGCTAGGGAATCCCCACATATAATCAAGCTGGCTAGTAGCCGCAAATCATTCAGCTGCGGTGATGAAAACTAAATCTCTGAGCAGTCATAAATAGTCGGAGGTCACCTGAGCGTGCTCAGGAAAACCCGAGCAACGAGTACACTCGCTCATCACTAGTCATATATCATCAGCTTAATTAAAGGAAATATGTAGCTTGGTTTCAGAAGACCCTTTTTGAGGAGTATTTCTGAAATTTATTTCTACCCTGCAGTCATCCCGACTGATAATACCTGTATATAGACATAATGTAGTGTAGTATCCACCTGATTTTAATGTTCCACACTGAACAAGTAAGGAGGAATTATATTGTAGCTCATATACTAATACCAAATAAAGAGGATCGACCTATAATTAAGGTACTAAATAAGAGTCACTCATTGGTATTATAATATGTAACTCCTAATTTACCTCTTGGGGGGCTTTCACATTACGTTCTGGCATCTGTTCGGCGACCCCGTCAGGGCATCCGACCGATTCTCCCGGAAAACAGGATTCGTATGTATGCTCTAACAGGGGCCATTGGCTATAATGGTGTTGACATAGTGAACGTGCGCTCTGAAGTGCATCATTTTCGGGCGTATACGTCCACTGGAGGCTTACGCTGTCTGAGTAAATGCCGAAAAACGATGCGTGTCAGAGCCCACATTCACGCTTTCAACACCATCGTAGCCTATGGCCTCTGTTGGCGCCTACATCCGAATCCAGTTTTGAGGGGGGATTGGACATAAGCCACAACGGGGCCGCTGAATGGGTGCCTGAATGTAGTGTCACCCTTCTTCTAATACTTAATATAGAGGAACTCTAATTTTACCCTTTATTTTACCACCATTATAAGCAATTTTCGGGTATTATCCTGTAGTTGGGAGATGTTCTGCACATGGATTTCCATCTCGTCATTAGTAATTTTTTGGCCACTATCTTTGTGTTGAAATTTCTAGTTTGCAATAAACAAGCCTTATTTCTTCCTAGGTTGGAATCACCCTTTTCACTGTGTCACACAGAAAGTCCCTGTGGAAACACCATGAGGTAAGAGCGAGTCATAATAATTGGTGCAGTGTCAATGCTATTCATCCGTGATATCTGACCACATAAAACATGGTATGAATCTAGCAGAATGTACAATCCTCATCTAGTCCTCCATTCTAGGAAAGCAGGTGAAGTATTAGTCCTTGAGCCTCCTTGTTATCGGCAGACCCTCAGTAAATGTACCATTGGCACTGATTGGCTGTTTTCATTAGAGGGGGTGAACCCCTGATATGTGGCACCTATATAACATACTTGTATAGCCATTTATCTGAGCACCCAGCTCTGTATTTGCTTTCACAAGGTAGTGATAATCTCCTGCTGATAAAACACTGACTTAATTGAATCAGCAAAACAAAGCCCAGTTAGTGACATCTCTGGCGTTAGAGTTTCTGCTTCTGCATCATGTTCATATCCACTTTTTGGTCTATAGGGCTGTTCACATCCACTTTTTTTTTCCTTTTTCATATCTCTGCGGACCGCACAAATCTTATGGTACCGTCACACTTAGCGACGCTGCAGCGATACCGACAACGATCCGGATCGCTGCAGCGTCGCTGTTTGGTCGCTGGAGAGCTGTCACACAGACAGCTCTCCAGCGACAAACGATCCCGAGGTCCCCGGTAACCAGGGTAAACATCGGGTTACTAAGCGCAGGGCCGCGATTAGTAACCCGATGTTTACCCTGGTTACCATCGTTAACGTAAAAAAAACAACCACTACATACTTACCTACCGCTGTCTGTCCCCGGCGCTCTGCTTCTCTGCTCTGGCTGTGAGCGCCGGGCAGCCGGAAAGCAGAGCGGTGACGTCACCGCTCTGCTTTGCGGCCGCTGTGCTCACAGCCAGAGCAGAGAAGCAGAGCGCCGGGGACAGACAGCGGTAGGTAAGTATGTAGTGGTTGTTTTTTTTTACTTTACCGATGGTAACCAGGGTAAACATCGGGTTACTAAGCGCGGCCCTGCGCTTAGTAACCCGATGTTTACCCTGGTTACCAGCGAAGACATCGCTGAATCGGTGTCACACACGCCGATTCAGCGATGTCAGCGGGAGATCCAGCGACGAAATAAAGTTCTGGACTTTCTTCCCCGACCAGCGACATCACAGCAGGGGCCTGATCGCTGCTGCCTGTCACACTGGACGATATCGCTATCCAGGACGCTGCAACGTCACGGATCGCTAGCGATATCGTCTAGTGTGACGGGGCCTTTAGTCTGAATGTTGGATCAAAATCGGCAATACGAGCCTTTTGGTCCATGAAAAAAATCGGACAAGTATCTGGTGTCAATTTTTCATGGACCGCTAGATAGGAGAAGTTGGAGAAACTTTTTTTTTGTCTACTTTGGTAAAAAAAAAAAACTAGGCAGTCTGTGGTCACTCTGATCAAAACCGTGATGAACCCAGTCTGAATGAGCCCTTACTATACATATTTTCGGCTGGTAATTTTCAGTGCCTAGTCATGATAAAGTAATGTGTTTGGGTATATTTTTTTCTCTCCGCAGTACTACCTTCACATGGACGGACGAGGCAACTACGATTTCAAGCCAATTACAGATGATACAATTGAGTTTGGATCCTAGAGCTCGTAATTCGGAGCCAACTCACGGAAAAGAAAACTGACCTAGTTTACTTTCTCTTAGCGATTATTCTTTTTTTTTTTGCCTAATTTTACGCAATTGAAGTCTAATACGTTAATGTAATTAACACTACTGTACAAAGGTACAATGAAGTCCTCCATGAGGTTCAAATCAGTGGATCCGAATAGTCTTTATAAAAATAAATTACTCAGCCTTTCTCGGCCAGTGACACATGCGTCTGATTTCCAGAAAGGAGTGAGAAATCTGCCCCCTTAGTGGGGCATACGGTGGTCCTGCTCCTGCGCTTCCTCTCTAAGCGTTGACTGCACTGTGGCCTGGCACTGGAAGGGTTTCTTGTGATCGCAGTAAAACACGTTTAGCGTCCTTTTTTTTTTGTTTGTTTTTATTGTTTAAAACTGATCTCAGGTTATATTTTGAGACAATGCAGATGATAAAAATGGACAACATGCACTTAATTATAGGATTTACTATATTTCTTGTTGTTATGATGCCAAAAAACACCAGATAGGGATTCCAGTGAGAAAACACTGAATGGCTCTTGCTTTGCCGGGTTGTAACTAATGATGAGCGAGCGTCCTGGGATAAGGTGTTGGCATGCTCGGGTGCGAACCGAGTATCTTCAGCGTGCTCGAAAAATATGTCTGCGTCCCTGCGGCGTTTCGAGAGCAGCAACACATGTAGGGATTGCCGAACAGACCATTCCTATATGTGTTGCGGCTGTCGAACAGCTCAGAGACCTGCATCGGTGAGGACTCGGACATATTATTCGAGTAGGCCCAAGATGCTTGGTCAGCACCCGAGCATGCTAACGCCTTATCCGAGCACGCTCGCGCATCACCAGTTGTAACGTCTGCTACGCAGGCTCTGCAAATCTCCGAGAACTCGGCCCGAATCCATGAAAAGGCAGGCGGGCGTAGAATACTTGTATTCCATGGAGTATGTCTATGCTGATGCTTTCTGTCTCCAATTTTATATGTAACAGATTTACACGTCCCACGTGCAGATTTCAGTGTATTTTTCGGATACTTTCCGTGTGATTTATTGTAACCTATTAACTTAAGATAGTAGTAAAGTGGATGAATTATAGGCTGTTTATCAGGAGATCACTGAGCAGGGTAATAGACCATTTATTGTACACATGACCAGGAAGGTAAGGGCATTAACTGGATATGTATAAACATTGGAATATGATACATAATGGCATGCACTGAGTAATGCAATAAATGGGATCTGTGTAAATCCTCGTCGCTGTGTCTTCTGAAGTTTTTATTTAATTACATTTACATTTTGTACTCGATATTCTTCTCTCTCAGGGTGCACGTTGCGTTCCGGCACCATTTGGTGGCCTACTAGGGACTTATGCCCGAATCCACCAGGAAACTGGATTTGGATGAATGCGGCCATAGAGTATAATGGTGCCGGCACAGCAAACGTGTAGACTGCATCTGGGTGTCAGTCTCCAGTAGGCGTACACGCCCGAAAATGATGCAGTGCAATCACCCACATGCTTTACAATGGCAAACTGCTAGATCCTGACATAGGTAAGATCTGATAGCTTTTCACTAAAAGTCTAGGATCACACAACAGTTTTTTTCCACATATGGGAAATCAGTCCGATTATGCTGATCCCTCTGAGCACACTTTCCCCACCCCCTCTGTAATGTCCGTCCTTGAAATTCGCACACCACTCGGATGTCATCAGAGTGCGGTCCAATGTTTTCTATGGACCCATAGATATGAATGGGTGAGTGGCATCCGATTATCAGAGGCAAATCATGCATGCTGCAATTTTTTTTTTTCCTTGGACCGAGTCTTCCGAATAAAGATAACCAAATGGTACAATGTTTTAGCCAAATATGTAATACAGAATTGCTGTTTTTTTGGCTCATTCCTTTTCACAAATAAATGTAATCGAAGTAATCAAAACGCCATATGTAGCAAAAAATGTCACCAATTAATACGACAACTTGTCCCCCCCAACAAAAAAAAATAAAAATATATCACTCTTGTAGATGGTGATATAGTTGTCGGCAAATGGCAACAAAAGATTTTTTTCAAACAATTTATTGTACAAAAGTAATAGAACATTAACATAAATACATTTTTTTTATTGCTGTAACTATACCACAGAGTAAAGTCAGCACGCTTGCAGCATGATGAGCGGCATAATATATATAAATAAATATATATATATATATATATATATATATATATATATATATATATACATACAATTTTGTTTTCCCAATCCTTTCCCATAATAAGTAGTTATTCGACTCCTCCTCACAACCTTAATGTAAGTGTAAGTCACAGGGTGCACGTGAATGTAGTGGGTTCACAGCCTGCAATTATCTGCAGCAACAACGACCAGAGCTTACTCCGTTCACTGCTGTTTAACCATTTCCGTGACACATTCGCCGGTGCACTAGAGAAACTTCTCCCATTGGCCCACCTTGGATAAGGTGTTATCAGAGCATTCTTGGGTGCTAACAGAGCATTTTCGGCGTGCTCAAATAATATGTTCGAGCCCCCGCGGTTGCCTGCCTCGCTGCTGTTCGACAGCATCAACACATTCGGCGGTTGGCTGCTAGGAAATCCCTGCATGTGTTGTGGCTGTCGAACAACCGAGGGACATGCAGCCACAGGGACTCGAACATATTTGAGCATGCCGAAGACACTCGGTTAGCTCACGAGCATGCTAGGATAACACTTTATCCGAGAACATTCGCTCATCATTACCTGTGATCCTTTAATCAAACTAAAAAAAATAAAGTAAAAACATGTTCTAAAAATTACATTCTAAAAGTTTAAATCATAATTAAAAATAGACGATATATTTGGTATCATTCTGTTCATAAAAAGTAAAATTTCACAAAATATAAAATAACTTTAAACCATATGTTAAATGCTAAAAAGAAAAAAATATATATATCCCAGTTTTTCAGTATATTGTATAGTAAAGTGAATGGTGTCATTTAAAACAAAACAAAAAAAAAATGAATGTGCTAAAATTAAAAATCAGCCGGTCATGAATGAGATGAAAAAATAAAAGTTGTGGTTCTTGGAATGCAACAATAAAAGTTCATACAAAATCATGCTTTTTTTCTCAGGGCTGGTCCTAAAGGGATTAATTTTGCACCAACGAAACAAGAAAAAATCTTTTGTTGAAAGTGGGGTAAAAAAAAAAGTGAAAAACAATGGGTTAGATTCGTTATTGCATCTGTACCTATTTTTTAATCAAATTTTTGTTGTGTTTTGACCATTTTTTTTCTTTAATTTACAGCTTATTTATAGTCTATTACATACATTATTTTTTTTTATTGGCCCTTGTGGTTTGTGGTTTCCAAATGTCTCTGGCTGACTTGTAAATTCTGGCTTTTATATGACATTTTGGTCATATAAAAAGATACAAATAAGGTTAATGGAAAAAAATTAAAGCGCTTTTGATTTTCCATAAAATGAATGAACTACCTTTGTGAAGAATTTGAGGTAAAGAACGTCAACAAACGAGACAAAAAGGAAAAGACTTAAAAAAAAATTCATGTTGTCTTCCTTCTAAAGATGCTATTTGCGAAATTAAAAAAAAAAAAAAAAAAAAAAACACAAACCTGTAAATGATGAATCTGGCCTAAAGAAGCAATGATATTACTAATTAGTAGGTCCGAATATGTTACATACATTCTTTTACCGCCACTCGATGGCACACTTCTGACCTCTGGTTCTCGAACCATGGACTGTGCCCAATAGAGAGGGAAAGAAGTGTTTGAAGAAAAGTGTATATAGACATATTTATATATTTTTTTTTCCATAGTAGACTGATATAACATCTTTAAGATTAAGATAATGTACTAACTGTTACTTTCGCACTAAATCAAACGTCTTTATTTTCACGGGGGCAAACATTCAGCTCGAGAAGGGGGTGTCCTAGTAGTAGACAAACCCTATAAGCCTGAGCATAATTCTTTCTTCACTGACGTCAGTAACTGGCTGTGGACACCGGTGGGTTCTTCATGATGCCAAATCTGGTTCTCTCCTTGGTACCATATATATGGCATGGCACATGGAGCTCAAGTGAAATTTACAGGTACATTTCTAGCTATCCTGTCCCATCATATTATGTTCATCAGCTGTGGGTAATTCTTGCACAATGCCTTACATGTGAATTATTATAAGTGCACAGTGCCCACCAGTAACCAGCTGGTGCAACAGGATTTATGATGGAGACACTGTCATGTGCCCAAAGCACACGGTCGGCCAACCCATCTGTGCCCGAACGATCAGACAACTGGACCACAGACCGCTCTACATGAATGTCTCCAGTGTATTGTTGAGCAAAAAGATGTCCCCTGCCCTAGCCTGTCATCCAGTCTAGTCCTCATTGTGCTCACAGTCTAGTCCTCTGTAGCACCTGGAGGAGGGCAGTCTTTATTTTTGCAGCCATCATGCTGTGCATTTTTGCCCACTTGGCCCCACAACATCACTATGCCTTACACAATGTCATGGGAGCTAAAAGGTACAAGATGTTTTCTGGCTACAGAAGTGGAGACTCCTTGGCTGCGATGGAGGACAGGATGCCGGACTGGAGCAGCACAAATCCTTGCCCAGCTGTACTCGTGTGCAGAAGTCGGTGCCAGGACTTGGGCCTGTTATGTTCTCTGATGATGAGCATTGACACTTGGGTGTGATACAGCTTGTGACCTGACCCTTCTGTTTTGAAACTTGTGTGTTATGATCAGGTGACCTTGGATCAGCATGAAAACTTTCACTGGAGTAGGTGGTAACTATACTGACCGCAAACCCTGATCTTAACACCGCAACTAGAAGTAGCCGTGGGGTGTGCCTAACAAAACCTAGACACCTTGTCACAGCCGGAGGACTAAATGCCCCTATAGATGGAAATAGGAATTCTACCTTGCCTCAGAGCAGAACCCCAAAGGATAGGCAGCCCCCCACGAATAATGACTGTGAGTAGTAGAGGAAAAAACACGCAGGCAGGAAACAGGATTAGCAAAAGAGGCCACACTAGCTAAAATAGGAAAGGATAGGACAGGATACTAAGCGGTCAGTATTAAAATCCTTCCAAAAATATCCACAGCAGAAAATACAAAAACTCCACCCTCTAACTAAAGATGTGAAGCGTATATCTGCAACTCCAGAGAATCCAACAAGACTGAGAAAACTGACACAGTCTAAGCTGGACCAGAGAAAACAAATGAATAGCACAGAATATAAGCACACTGCATGTGTGCCACAGAAAAAGAAACAGACACTTATCTTTGCTGAATTGGCAGCTAAGCAGGAGAAGCCAGAAAGGGATCCAACACTTCCCAAGAAACATTGACAACTGGCAAGGACTAATGAATCCTGCACACCTAAATATCCCAGTCAGAACTGCAATCAGCAGATACACCTGGCCAGGACTGCGACTCAGAGCCAACTGCATTCCCACCTACAACCACTGGAGGGAACCCAAAAGCAGAATTCACAACACTTGTGCTACTGCTGGACCAATGATGTTTTCCACCTGCCTGACTACTTGGGTATGTCTTGGCACCATCTTTGACCAAGTCTTGCTCATCTGCTGTAAACTGCCAGATGGGTTTGGGACTTTCTACTTTCCAGATCTCAATATAGTCACAAAAGGATGGCTGCCACACTCTGGCATTAGGAGCTGGGATTAGGACTTTGGATTATCTGCCGTTATCGGCCCAGGCAGTAGCCAAATGTAGTCAGTGAATGGATGGTGCAGGCATAGGACTTGTCATTCTTCAGCTGTGATCCGCAACTAAGCTCCAATTCCTGCACTTTAACCCCTCTATAGTGACTGGTATAGTGTAATGGTTAAGTGCACAGCCTTCGACATGGGAGACTTGGGTTTAATCCTGGCTCTGCCCTGTTGGAAATAATATAGTAGTGGTCGTTGGGCAAGACTACTAACACTATAGTGCCTACCTCAGTAAACATGAGTGTAGTGTCACGAACAAAGAGTTATGCCGGCTCGGACGTCGTCTGGATTAACAAGATCCGCATCAGATGTTGAGGAACAAACACCACAGTTTACAAGACAAAAATGGGCCCAACTGCACCCCGAAAAAATGTGCAAAAAAGACAAAAAAAATATATAAAATTTTTGTGAGGTATTAGTTTATACTTTGGCCAAAATACGCAAGCTCGTAACCCGCGTCAAGGGTCCATTTTTGTCTTGTAAACTATGGTGTCTGTTCTCATGGGGTGCATTTGGATAGCGCTGGGCAGGCCCGCCTGATCTAATAGAAGGGTGTCACTACTAGGCTTGCCTGGATGCTGTGCATCTCCATAGTGTGAACAGCGCCACATACAAGTCTTTTATGTGCAGCAATGTGCCAAGCAGCCACCCCCTCCATTAGTTTGGTAAGATGTGAGTGGCTGCCTCATCGGTTATGCTGCACCTGTGTTGTCTCTATCTTAACCACATGGGTCCACTGCATCCTGATAGTGCATTTGTTTAGAGGCCTAGGCAGGTAAGCACCTCTGCCGTGTTTTGCTGTTTTTTCTCATTTTTGGAGGATCTCTGAATCCTCTTTTTGTGCTTTTGCTGTTTAGAATTAGGACTCGTAAGCGTGGGGACCCTTGACGCGGGTTACGAGCTTGCGTATTTTGGCCAAAGTATAAACTAATACCTCACAAAAATTTTATATATTTTTTTTGTCTTTTTTGCACTTTTTTTCGGGGTGCAGTTGGGCCCATTTTTGTCTTGTAAACTGTGGTGTCTGTTCACATGGGGTGCATTTGGATAGCGCTGGGCAGGCCCGCCTGATCTAATAGAAGGGTGTCACTACTAGGCTTGCCTGGATGCTGTGCATCTCCATAGTGTGAACAGCGTCACATACAAGTCTTTTATGTGCAGCAATGTTCCAAGCAGCCACCCCCTCCATTAGTTTGGTAGGATGTGAGTGGCTGCCTTATCGGTTATGCTGCACCTGTGTTGTCTCTATCTTAACCACATGGGTCCACTGCATCCTGATAGTGCATTTGTTTAGAGGCCTAGGCAGGTAAGCACCTCTGCCGTGTTTTGCTGTTTTTCCTGGGGTTTAGGGAGAAGAAGGCTTCGACCTGCGTGTTTTGGCAAGATGCAAAAAGATAGATTTCAGGTAGGCCCCACCTGTCTACCTGTATTTTGAAGCTCCCAAGTGTTCAAGCTCCATTCCTCCGGCTGGATGTCTTGGCGACTCAGTCCGCCTGGGGGTTGGAAGGGCCTTTCAAATGGACTGCTGTCAGTGACAGTAGGTGTTTTTCTGCCCATCAGAATATTCGAGTGGAAATACTTTTTAGGTTGTTGAACCTTGTACTGCCTTGATGCTTGATACAAGCAACTGCAGTCATGTTGTTCTAATATATTCGGATGTGCTGTCCAGCGATCTGGCGACCTGCTACCAGAAGGTCTTCCTCTACAGCTTTTAACTCTCTGAAATTGGATGACTTCCCGCTTGTTGTCTGGTCCCAGAGTCCTTGGAACGGAATATTGTTTATGGTGGCTCCCCGGCCCCTCCTCCTGACATCTGATGTAATTGTAGTTAGTGGGACCTGAGTCTGGAGGTTTTTGGAATTTATCCACCATGCCATATAGGCTCTTACTCGACCCGGCGTGTGTAGCCTTCTGTTTAGAGTACTGGGATGGCCGTTGCAGTTCCCTAAAATGTGAGCTTGAAGGACTCTGGAGTGGGCCTGAGCCCAGGCTACCAAATGGATGTAGGCTGTCATGGAGCCCAAGACCGACCTACCTTCTCTGAGTGTAGGGGACCTCATGTCTCTGAAACTCTTGACCTTTGTTATTAAGGTCAGATGGTGGTCTTCTGGAAGGAACAACATCTGTTTTAGAGTTCAGGAGTACTTCAAGGAATTTTCTGCTTTTGGAGGGCAGTAGCTGAGACTTTTTCAGGTTCGGGATGCATCCCAGAGATCTTAATATATCGAGAGTCTTTGATACATGAGACTCCAGGGCCATCTTGGTGGAGGCTACTATCAGCAAGTCGTCCAGGTAAGGCACTATAGAAACGCCTTGACTCTGGATAAAGGTCACTGCTTCTGCCATTACCTTGGAGAAGATTCTTGGCACTGAGGAGATGCCAAATGGAAGGACGTTGAACTGAGGGTGCTTCACAATGACGATCTCCCTGTACCGCAAATCTGATATATTCTCTGTGCCTTGGGTGGATTGGAATATGGAAGTAGGCATCTTTCAAGTCGATGGTCGACATGAAGAAGTGAGGCCCGATTAAAGGAATGGCTGATCTTACGGATTCCATCTTGAATCTGCAGTATTTTACATGTTGGTTCATTCCCTTCAGGTTTATAATGATACGAGCCTCACCTGAGGGTTTGGCTACCAGAAACAAAGGCCACCAGGGACGACTGCACCTCCTGTTTGACCAGCGAGCGAATCTCTTCCAAAAGGGAGGGTTGCTCTGCTCTGATCACATTGTTGATGCATGACTGGCAGAGCTTTTTATCCTATAGTGAGGGTTGCTTTATATTACAAATGGCGCACTTTTTTCTAATAGTAGTTTTGGGGTAGACTTGTCTCCCTGGAGCGAGAGGGAGAGAGGTGTCAGAAAAGAAGGACCCCCTAAAATATCCACCTGCGGTCCCCATCCCTGCAAACACTTACTGTGGCAGGGGCAGCGCTGGGCTCTGCAGACGCAGGGCTTGAAGTGCCTTCCATGCTATAAGATAGCCTTACCTCTGTGGCGACTTCGGGCAGGTTTTATAGTGGTCAGTAGCCAGCCCCTGCCCCTCCTGGGTCCATGTGCAGGCAGTGTGTCATCCGTGAGCACCCGGCATCCGGAAGTTCAGGTGCGTTCCACTGGAATGCAAGGTCCCGGAAGTGACGCACGCTCTTCACTGACGCCACCTTCCGGGACGCCAAGCTGCGCGTATGGAGGGGGAGAAGACTGGGGAGCTCAAGGAGGACCCCGGTCGGGATCTCTGGTCTGCATTGCCCTCTTGGGGTGCAGGAAGGCCAGGAGGGAGTCCAGAGGTCACCGTAGCAGGGGAGGAGGCGAGGAGTGACCACCTGCTGCCCGGCAAGACAGGCTCTGCCTGTCAATTTAAAGGGAACCTGTCACCCCGTTTTTTCAGTAGGAGATAAAAATACAGTTAAATAGGGCCTGAGCTGTGCTTTACAATAGGGTATTTTTTGTCCCCTGATTCCCTACCTATGCTGCCGAAATACCTTACAAAAGTGTCCTTTTTCGCCTGTCAATCAGGCTGGTCAGGTCGGATGGGCGTGGTCACAGCGCTGTTTCTCCCCCACATCTTGCTTATGTTCCCGTTGGTGGCGTAGTGCTTCTCGCATGCGCAGTACATTTAGCTGTAGAAAAAGAGCGTGCTCGCCGCTATTCAGCGGTTTCTCGGTGGGCGCGGCCATCTTCCTGAGGCCGCGCGTGCGCAGATGGAGTCTCCTGCTTCCCGGGGCTTCAAGAAAATGGCCGCGGGATGCCGCGTGTGCGCAGATGGACATCGCAGCGGCCATTTTCCTGAAGCCGAGTTCGAATCTTCATATTCTTTTCTAAAAGCTAAGAGTGAAGAACAATGACTGGATACTATGGTTATACTTTCTTTTTACAGTCACGTATCACACGAACCTAGAGTTGCTGTAATATTTCGTTTTATGCAGGTTCAGAAAGTCTTCTTACAGGGAAACAACACTGACTAAACAATCTTTGCCGGAGTGATTGAACAGTGACTTATTGGCTGCATTCCTCACTGTGGCCGTCTATTTCCAGAGTATTTCACAGATGGATAGGCATTCTGAGCTATGCAAGAGATCGTCAGGACTGGGTCAAAGGCTTAAAGTTCTAAAGAAGACACAAAATTTAATTATAAGCTGCGTAAACTATTATGATATGGTTTACTCGAACTTCGGCAGATTGTCCGGGGCATAAGTACTCAGGGTTTATTTTTCGGCTAGTAACTAGGACACGCTTATTAATTTCGAGATCACTTTGTTTTTCTTTTTCTACAGCCGGACAGGAAACATATGATTGAAAGAGAAACTAAACTTTCTTTCCGTTTTAATCATTCTGTCCAGCATGGAAAGTTTTGAAACTTTGAAAATCCTCTTGATCGCGGAAATTGTCTTCATTCCTATATATGCAAAAAAAAATATTCCAAGTGGCTTCAAAACCCTGGCTATTCCCCAGTCAATTTGCCTGCCTTAAGCTGCATTCATATAAGAATGGACTCATTTGGAGAACAGTAGTGATGGGCAAAGGTGTTATCCAAGCATTTTCGGGTGATAACCGAGTGTCTTCGGCATGCAGATCTACAAGCAATCTCTGCATGTGTTGTGGCTGTCGAACAGCCGGGAGACATTCACCCGCGGGGACTCGAATATAGTTTTCGAGCATGCTGAAGTCACTCAGCACCCGAGCATGGTCAGATAACACCTTATCCGAGCACACTCGCTCATCACTAGAGTACAGATTATGGCAGTGTAGATATGTAGGTATGTACTTTATAGTATAAATTTGTATAGCATTTTTTAATGGTTTGGAAACTTTTTATTCATCTAGGGCAGGGGTCCCCAACTCCAGTCCTCAAGGCCCACCAACATGTCATGTTTTCAGGATTTCCTTAGTCTTGCCCAGGTAATAATTGCATCACCTGTGCAATGCAAAGGAAATCCTGAAAACATGACCTGTTGGTGGGCCTTGAGGACTGGAGTTGGGGACCCCTGATCTAGGGTATGTGCACACAACGTCATTTTCAGGCAAATTCCACCTGAAATCTTTCTTAAAAAAAGCCCTTAAAAATGCTGTGAAGAATTAACCCACGCACTGCATTGTAAAAATGACTTGCTGTGGATATGGCCCATCTTTTTGAGCTTTTTTTTTAACCATTTCAGGCTTTGAAAGTTGGGAAGCGGCTAAAAGAAGTCATCTGACCATTACTCACTAGAGTTTATACATATGCAGAGGCAAAAACGGACGCGATGGGTCCAAAGAATGTTGCCAATATTTTCCCAAAATGTCTCCTGCTTAAAAAAAAACAAAAAAAACACTCATCGGCTTCTAAAAGACGCTGTGTGCACATACCCTTATAGGTCTAGTCAATTAACACATTACACAGGGATTTTCTTGCCGATATACTGTATACATTGCATTATGTCAGAGTGGTTAGGATAGATTTAAAATTAATTACATGGTAGGAACAGGGATCTAAGGGGCAATGTTTCTCCTTATGGAGACTGACAGGCCTGGCATGTCAGAGTGAGGAGACCTATATGGCATGCATGTGGAGCGCCCCCAGACACAGGGCCACTAGTCACTCGGTACCGGTCCTTTCTGCTCAGTTATGCGGTTGTCACTGTGGCTGGACCCGGTCGTGACCCTCCTAAGGGGTGTCCAATGAAAGGGGTAGTACAGTCTGTCAGGGGTTCGTGACGCCACCTGTGGTGTTCGGTCAGGGTGACCGACGCTGCTGTGGGGTCCGCTGGGGTGATGGAATAGCAGCCGGATGGTATACCTTCCCGCAGGTGAAGTATGTCCCCAGGGCTTCCCAGTAGTGTGGATGGAGATGGTGTGAGGTGCAGGCAATAACGAGGACACAGTGTTGCAGTCTCTTTACCTTTTACTGAAGGCTTCAGTACACTCAGTCCAGAGCACGTTCAACCGGGCTATCAGAGACCGACCGGCCGGTCCGGTGGGCACATCCAGAGTTTCCCTCGCAGATGGAAATCGTTGCCTACCAATAGCGCCTGTGTGTTGTAGTCCTACCCTGCTGAGCATTCGGAATAGTCCTCACAACTGCTGTTTCTCTTTGTTCGTTCTCTACAGCTTTCTCTCTCTCTCTCTCTCGTTCTTTGGTTCCAGATGTTGCTAGTTTCTAACGTCCCCCAGATATGTTATGTCTAGGACGCCACCCGTTTGACGGGAAGGCTTGGAGGTCTTCTGGGACCCTAGAGACGCCCCTCTCCCAATGTTGCCCCCTATGTCTTCGTAGGTGTAGAAGGTAGACAGCCAACCTATAATCAACTGTCCAGCGGAATTTGAAGTAATGCCTGAAGTCAGTTACTCCTACGGTGATCCGGCCATCGACTACGCGCCTCAGTAAGATGTTGCCTTCCTCTCTCTGCACGACTCTTACTAGCTCTCCTTTGTGCTGATCTCGTTTACACTGTTCCACAATATTCTTCCCTTCTTGTCTTTCTTAGGATACCGCCGCAAGGTGTGCAGGCGCGGTTCCGTTACGTTCTGTTCGCTAGGCGCCTGCCAGGTTCCCACGCCTGACAGGGACCCCCCTGTGTCTTCTCCCTGCAACACCCCCTGCCACGGGATGTTGCCTGGTTCCAACCCAGTCAGCTTCTGACTAACTTCCTCCCCAGCCCCTAGTTTTACCAGTGTGAGGAGTGGCCCAATAAATAAAGCCTTTTTCTCCCCCTAGTGGCCGGAGTGTGAAGTGTAATGTGTTCTGGTGATACCTGGTCAGGAGAACTCTTTAGTGCCATCGGACGTACCGCTACTCGCCTTGGGGCCATACTGCAACGACCAGGTCTCTGGGGCGCTGCACATGCTCCTCTGGGAAATTAAATATGCAAATTGCTTCTTCAGAGAGGAAGAGGACTTGAGCTCTACTGCCACCTATTGGAAGCAGCGATCCTAAAAGTCAATAACGACCCTGTAATGAGCATTGTCATATGACGTAGGATAAAACCAAATCTGAATCTCAATTTACAGACACTGTTTTGGGGTATTGCCCCTCGTCAGTGCAAAATCTGATTTGGCTAGGTGAGAGGCTTAAAACTTGGATCTAAAGGGCAATGTTTCTCCTTGTGGAGAGTGACAAGCCAGGCCTGGCTTATCAAAGTGAGGGGACTTATACACCATGCATGCCCCTCTGGGAAATTACTAGAGTTCTAGTCCTCTTCCTCTCTGAAGAGATATTTTGCATATTTAATTTCCCGGAGGAGCATGCACGGCATGTCAATCTCCTCACTCTGACATGCCAGGCCTGGGTTGTCCCTCTCCACAAACAGAAACGTTACCTCTTAAGGCCCCGTCACACATAGCGACGCTTAAGCGATCCCGACAATGATACGACCTGTCAGGGATCGTTGCTGCGTCGCTATGTGGTCGCTGGTGAGATGTCACACAGTGCGATCTCCCCAACGACGCAGCAGCGATGCGGCGACCTGTAGAACGATGCTATTTCATGATGATTCAATGGGACGTCCTGTCAACGAGGTCGTTGGTAAGGTGTCAAACACAGCGATGTGTGCTACCCAGCGGGACCTCAACGATCAAAAAATGGTCCAGGCCACTCCGACACGACCAGCGATCTCACAGCAGGGGCCTGGTCGCTGCTACGTGTCACACATAGCGAGATCGCTACTGAGGTCGCTGTTGCGTCACAAAACTTGTGACTCAGCAGCGATCTCGCTAGCGATCTCGCTATGTGAGACGGGGGCTTTAGATCTCAGTCTTAAGCCTCTCACCTAGCCAAATCAGATACCACACTTTGCACTGATGAGGGGCAATACTCCAAAACACAGTGCCTACAAATGTAGATTCTGGTTTGGCTTTTATCCTAAGTCATATGGAAAGGCTTGTCAAAGGGTCGATACTGACTGTTAGGATTGCTACTTCCAATAGGTGGTGCTAGAGTTCTAAGCTCTCTCCCTTTCTGAAGAAGCAATTTGCATTGTAGGAGCAGAAAATCTGCATCTATATTTTGAATTAATATTTTTAGCTGCCCTAATTACGATACTGGGTCTCATATAATAATTTTTTGCTATAGCTGTAATATATTCTGCAGCACTTTACAACTGATGTCTTGAAATGTATCACGTAACACACCATGGTATATTGTAAAGTGTTTGATAAATCACAAGATTCACCTAATAGCACTGAGATTGCCACATGATTAGTTAGACTCAAACTACATATTACTACATTATGGGATTAGATGTACAAGCTTTATTCAACATTATGCAGTGTTGTGAGATGGGAAGCAGTCACTAAAAATGGTGTCTGGGAAGAAAATGCTGCATAAGAGGGTAAACGTTTTAGGAGTCAATGACAATATCATTAACAATCCTACCCTGATATTGTATTTTAAATGGATATGTTTTTGCCTAAAAATCACTTTTCAATTTGGGTGTCAATATTCATTTTACACGGTTTGCTTTCTACACCCTCTATTTTGCATTGTGTAATGCTGGCTGCAGAATGAGGTAACCGAAAATAATCAGTGAGCTTGTTCTGATGGAAGAATTTATAATTATAAATTAATTATTAATTATAATAAGGAAAATAATCCTCCTAAGCTCATCTCACACTAGTTTGTGACTACAAAGTTCAGCTCAACTTTCATGTTATCCTAACACAGTGTACATAGTTATGGCTAAGGCTAGTTTCACATTTGCGTTAGAATCCGCAGCGTTTAATCCACATCCGCAAGTGCAGGAAAAAACGCATAGAAATACGTACTAACGCGGTGTTTTTTAGACGCATGCGGGGAACGCATGCGGTTAAAAAACGCCACGTTAGTACGTATTTCTATGTGGTTTTTTTTCTGCTTTTGCGGTTTTGGTGCACAGGGTGAAAAATTTAGCAGGAGAAAAATCTAGATAACCAGAAACCACCAATGGGACTACAGAGGGCGTGTATTATGGGATCTCTATATATAGACCCTTGAACAGCTGAAATCTTCAGATTTTGCTCCTGTATGCTGTGTCATAATGGATCTTCGCATGGAGAGCTTTTATTTCAACCTGGATTTAAGCATCAAGCTGTTTCTTGCCTGTGCGTTTGCTTGGGAGCAAGACAGAAATCGTGAAAGATTGAGAAGGAGATGGCGTAGGCGTTTTTGGAGACACCCCATTATTGAATTACGTGAGAGACGTGGAGCCTATCACACGCTGTATGGCGAGCTTAATGCCAACCTGGAGAAATACCAAGAATATACAAGGATGTCGCAAGACTCGTTCCGGGATTTGATTGCTCGTGTCCAAGGAGCCATACGGAGACAGGACACCCAGCTCCGTAGAGCGATTCCACCCGAGGAACATCTACTGGTTACATTAAGGTACGTTCCAAATCTAAACCAATGACAGTCCAAATTTTGGGTGTTCTGACATGTATTTTTTGGGTATTTTCCTTTCTGGCGTAACCACACCATAAATAGAATAGATAGTAAAAAAAATTTTCTTACAGATTTCTGGCAACCGGAGAGAGTTTATCATCCCTCCACTTCCAATACCGGCTTGGAATATCCACCCTGTCTGGAATAGTTGCGGACACCTGCCGGGCATTGTGGAATGTACTCAGGGATGAGTTTATACCTGTACCCACCTTGGACATGTGGCTTGAAATTGCGGAAAAATTCTGGAGTGTGTGTGATTTCCCCAACTGTTTGGGAGCGGTTGATGGAAAGCACATCCGCATTATAAAACCAGCCAGAATAGGATCGGAGTACTTCAATTACAAAAAAATATTTTTCTGTTGTCCTCATGGCAATAGCCGATGCGGACTGTCGCTTCATCGCCGTGGACATTAGAGCTTTTGGCCGTGGCAACGATTCCCAGACTTTTAAAGGGAACCTGTCACCTGAATTTGGCGGGACAGATTTACGGTCATATGGGCGGGGTTTTCGGGTGTGTGATTCACCCTTTCCTTACCCGCTGGCTGCATGCTGGCCGCAATATTGGGTTGAAGTTCATGCTGTGTCCTCTGAAGTACACACCTGCGCAAGGCAAGATTGCGGAGCGTGCGGCCGCATAGGAACACATGGAGCCGCACGCTCCGCTCTGGAGTGCCGGCGCCAGAGCTTGGATTCCACATGCGAGACACGGACATGTTTCTCGCATGTGTGATCCCGGCTTAATACTGATATAAAACACTGACCACATACTGCTAGTGCTACGGCAGCCATGTTGCTTTAGTGGTAAGCTTGTTGACAGCATTGCGTCCTGATTCTGTTCTGCAGTATCCATTGGACACAGACTGAAGAGACAATGCCTGTCATACAAAACAGATCTACACTCATCAAGTCAGGTGTCAGAAATAATGAATTCATGATGCACATATAACAGCCTCATGAATTCACTATTTCTGACATATGTACAGGTGAGCATAGATACGCCGTGTATGACCACCATCGTTCCTTCACTTTGTGTGGAATATTACGTACACAGAAGAGAAAATGGAGGTAATACAAGGCAGTTCTCTACTCACCAGGTCAGATGTTCTAACTAATAAGTTTTTGGACACCTGACCTGTTGAGTATAGTTCTGCATTGTATTTCCGCCATTTTCTCTTCAGTCTGCAACACTAGTCACAGACTAAAGGAAGAGATTGTGGAGATATTACATGAATTATTTTTTTGGCCCACCTCATATCTCTATACTAAAGACACACAAAGCTGCAGTCATTTATTTGCTAACTACTAGAGCTATGATGTGGCCAAAAAATTAAGTGTTCGGCGCACGGTGTGTGTTGATGGTGGCGAAAGACACAATAAATCACACATAATTGGGGCAAAAAATAATATTTTTGTTTACACAAACTTTTAATTTAACTGCGCCTGCTTGGGGTAGAGTGATGTAAACGGGGGTGTGAAGCAGTGAGGCCTGGCTAACAGTGGACGACGCAGGGGTGGCAGGAGAACGGGCAATGAAACTTGAGGGGTCTGGTAGTTCGGGGATAGGGCTTGACACATGAGAGGCTTGAGACGCACTGGATGGGTGAGACAAACCTGACATTACAGACACACTGGGAGGTGAAGGGGGAGGAATACTAAGAGTTCGCTGTTTGTTTGTTTTTTCTTTTTCCTTTCTGGGATTGCCAGGTTCTGGGAAGCCTCGGAGGACTCATTTGTCATGGCATGGTCGTGGTGGGTGACCTGTAAGGGTCCGGCTGCACTGTGCCAGAGTCCATAGTGCTCGTAGAGTGTGCAGCCATGCCAGAGTCCATAGTGCTTGTAGAGCGGAAGGCCATGCCAGCGTCCTGCTGCATCATGGTGGTGGCGGTACAGAAGGCCATGCCAGGGTCCTGCTGCATCGTGGTGGTGGTGGCGGCGGTACAGAAGGCCATGCCAGGGTCCTGCTGCATCGTGGTGGTGGCGGTACAGAAGGCCATGCCAGGGTCCTGCTGCATCGTGGTGGTGGCGGTACAGAAAGCCATGCCAGGGTCCTGCTGCATTGTGGTGGTGGCGGTGCAGAAGGCCATGCCAGGGTCCTGCTGCATCGTGGTGGTGGCGGTACAGAAAGCCATGCCAGGGTCCTGCTGCATTGTGGTGGTGGCGGTGCAGAAGGCCATGCCAGGGTCCTGCTGCATCGTGGTGGTTGTGGTACGGATTCTGATGCATGCAGAAAGAAAGAAATGGCAGAAATTAGGACATATAGAGACAGAAAATAGAAAATAAAGGCATTGGCTAGGATATACTCACATTGTTCAGAGGCTTGTTTGCTCCAAGGTGCTGTGGTCTGTCTGCTCTGCTTGGCTGTCTGCTGAGTAGTGACCTGCAAATGTCCACACCCTCCCTTTATCTGTGGGGGGTGGCTTATCAGTATCTAGACATGTTTTTCTCTGGTGCAACGCATGCATTCACGAACGCAAGCAAACACATGTGCTTGTGAACGCATGCGTTCACATAGACAGCAATGCGTTTTTTTGGCGCATTCCTTACGCAATCGACCGCATACGTTTATAGACGGCAAATTGCCGCCTCTAAAAATTACTACATGTAGCATTTCAGCGCAAAACTGCAGACGACGAAACGACGCATGCATCGTCAAACACGGCCAAAAGCAAACGATCGCAGACGCATAAACGCGGCCAAAACCAAACGATCGCAGACGCATACGTCGCTAATGTTAAAAATAGGAATACACAACGCATGCGGATATATGCGGAAGAAACGCTGCGGACACAACCACAAATGTGAAACTGGCCTAACAACAGCCCCTATTTTAGAAGTGGCCATTTTTTTAGTGTAGCATCCACTGTTTTTGAATCCTGAGTTAACCCCTTCACGACATGCGCCGTACTAGTACTGCGCATGCCGTGTCACCCCTTTTGATGTGGGCTTCGGCGGTGAGCCCGCATCAAAGTCGCGACATGTCAGCTGTTTTGTACAGCTGACATGTGCGCGCAATAGCGGCGGGTGAAATCGCTATTCACCCGCCGCTATTAACCTGTTAAATGCCGCTGTCAAACACAGACAGCGGCATTTAAGTACCGCATCCGGCCGGGCGGCCGGAAATGACGTCATCGCTGACCCCCGTCACATGATCGGGGGTCGGCGATGCATCAGGAAGGTAACTATAGAGGTCCTTGAGACCTCTATGGTTACTGATGCCGGCCTGCTGTGAGCGCCACCCTGTGGTCGGCGCTCACAGCACACCTGCATTTCAGCTACATAGCAGCGATCTGTTGATCGCTGCTATGTAGCAGAGGCGATCGTGCTGTGCCTGCTTCTAGCCTCCCATGGAGGCTATTGAAGCATGACACAAGTAAAAAAAAAATGTTTTTAAAAATATGAAAAAAATATAAAAAATATAAAAGTTTAAATCACCCCCCTTTCGCCCCATCCTAAATAAAACAATAAAAAAAACAAACATACACATATTTGGTATCGCCGTGTTCAGAATCGCCCGATCTATCAATTAAAAAAAAGCATTAACCTGGTCGCTAAAAGGCGTAGCGAGAAAAAAATCCAAAACGCCAGAATTACGTTTTTTTGGTCGCCGTGACATTGCATTAAAATGCAATAACGGGTGATCAAAAGAACGTATCGGCGCAAAAATGGTATCATTAAAAACATCAGCTCGGCACGCAAAAAATAAGCCCTCACCCGACCCCAGATCACGAAAAATGGAGATGCTACGGGTATCGGAAAATGGCACTTTTTTTTTTTTTTAAGCAAAGTTTGGAATTTTTTTTCACCACTTGGATAAAAAATAAACTAGACATGTTAGGTGTCTATGAACTCATAATGACCTGGAGAATCATAATCGCAGGTCAGTTTTAGCATTTAGTGAACCTAGCAAAAAAGCCAAACAAAAAACAAGTGTGGGATTGCACTTTTTTTGCAATTTCACCGCACTTGGAATTTTTTTCCCGTTTTCTAGTAAAAGACATGGTAAAACCAATGGTGTCGTTCAAAAGTACAACTTGTCCCGCAAAAAATAAGCCCTCACATGACCATATTGACGGAAAAGTAAAAAAGTTATGGCTCAGGGAAGGAGGGAAGTGAAAAATGAAAACGCAAAAATGAAAACGGGCCGCGACTTGAAGGGGTTAAGTCATCTGACACCTGGGAAAGGACATGTGGCACAATTTTTGCACTTTTTTTTTTTTTTTAATACCCCAAAATAGTGATGGCTTGTGCAGTTTAAAGGGACACTGTCACCTGGATTTGGAGGGAACAATCTTCATCCATGGAGGCGGGGTTTTTGGGTTTTTGATTCACCCTTTCCTTACCCGCTGGCTGAATGCTGGCTGCAATATTGGATTGAAGTTCATTCTCTGTCCTCCATAGTACACGACTGCACAAGGCAAGATTACCTTGTGCAGGCGTGTACTATGGAGGACAGAGAATGAACTTCAATCCAATATTGCAGCCAGCATGCAGCCAGCGGGTAAGGAAAGGGTGAATCAAAAACCCCCAAACCCCGCCTCCATGGCTAAAGATTGTTCCCTCCAAATTCAGGTGACAGTGTCCCTTTAAGGAGTATTCTCATGTTGTTTCTTCGGTGGAACAATGCTCCTCTTCCTCGCAGATTCCTCTGGTTCCTGGGGGCAATGTGCTCCTGAAGATTCACAGTTCATGACTGCGCTCTGGTCCAAATTTTTCACTCTCCAAAGCAGCGAGCAGAGCTAGCTTTGTCTCTTCATGATGGGGACTGAGGCTGGCTGGTAATCGGGAATGCTAGTAACGTAGCCACAAACTGTCCCCTATAGAATGAAAAATTCCTCTGGAAAAGAGTTTCAATAAATTTTAAACTTGCTTGTTTTTACGCTCACTTTGGAATTTTAACCATTTAAGAACTTGAGACAACCCCTTTAATTCCTTATTGCCCTTGCTCCACAGTTCTGCCTTCCATACTTTCGGCTTCCCATTTCTATTGTGAAACTACCTAAAGAACAGCCTCAGGGCGAAACATGTCACGTCATGTAGCCCTGGATTGCGATGAAGGTAGAAAAGATGAGTAACCTGTAATTCGCACTGACACCCAAGAATACGCTTGGAAACGTGAAGTATTACCCGATAAATGCGTATCATCCCTGGGAAAGGACTTTTATCAGATGGTTACACGATTGTGTCATCATCTGAAGAAGGTTGTTTTCTATCTTCATTGCACCGCTAATGCCCCATCCCCAGTGTGGATTCCTAATTCGAGGACCTGGCGGCAGTCATCATACCGACACACAGCAGTCTAATGGAACATGGGGCGCCCCCAGACACAGGGCCACGAGTTCTCGATACCGGGCCCCTCAGTCTCTGTATTGGGATCGTCACGGTGGCTAGACCCGGTCCGTGACCCTGCTAAGGGGCGCCCAATGAAAGGTGATGGTGTGATGCGTGGTGTGAGGCGTGATGAATAACAAGGACACAGGGTTGCAGTCTCTTTACCTCTTTACTGAAAGCTTTGGGATCCGCAATCCAGAGCACTGCTAACAGGGCTGGCTGAGACCGGCCGGTCCGAAGGCACATCCAGAGTTTCCTTTGCAGGTGGAGATCAGTGCCTACCCACTAGCGCCTGTGTGTTGTAGTCCTTCCCTGCTGAGCACCACGGGATAGTCCTCACAACTGTTGTGTCTGTGTTCGTTGTTCTTTCTCTCTCTCTTCGTCCCCCAGATGATATGGTTAGGACGCACCCGTATGACTGGAGAGGAGAGGTCTGTGATTTTTATCGTAGGTACACTTCAACTGTGAGAGACAGAATGCTTATTTCCCCACTGTAGCTGATTAATCTACTAATCACAGAGTACAAAAGAATTCCAATAGGCATTATTGGTGGTGCATAAAAGTCACTCAATAACTAATAGCATATATCCGAATACATGCACCACCCATGCATGGACAATAAAGATAACTGCCAACGCATAGTAGACTAAGAACAAGAACAAATGCAGTCATAGAATCCAATAAAAACACTTTTTATTAGTAATTAATATAAAATGTACAAAAATGAACCAAACAGACAGTGTGCAATGAGGCTAGCAGCTGGTACAGAAATGCCAGAGGCAACATGAAAAAACAATAGCCGAAGGTATGGTGACCCCACTGGTAGTCCAGATACAGCTCATAGGTATAAGAAAGCATACAACATGTCAAAAGCTAATGCACAACGGGTAAATAGCAGCACCAACATATATATCTTTTTATATCTCCCATAGCGGTAGGCAATAGTATGGGCACAGACATGTAAAAAACGGTACAATATGCATATCACCTGATGTAGAGGACCTGGACCAACGCAGGTGACACCGGACCACCCCGACGCGCGTTTCGGTAAGTGTACCTTCCTCAGGGGGCGCCCTGTTTCTTTACATGTCTGTGGCCATACTATTGTGTACCGCTATGGGAGATATAAAAAGATATATATGTTGGCTGCTGCTATTTACCCGTTGTGCATTAGCTTTTGACATGTTGTATGCTTTCTTATACCTATGAGCTGTATCTGGACTACCAGTGGGGTCACCATACCTTGGGCTATTGTTTTTTCATGTTGCCTCTGGCATTTCTGTACCAGCTGCTAGCCTCATTGCACACTATCTCTTTGGTTCTTTTTTGTACATTTTATATTGATTACTAATAAAAAGTGTTTTTATTGGATTCTATGACTGCATTTGTTCTTGTTCTTAGTCTACTAATCACAGAGTAGTATATTAAGCCCTTGATAAATATACAGATGGTGAGTCCTTATGTTCTCAGCTTGTCTTTACTGATAGATGAAAAAAACGCTTGACATCCATGAGAAACAGCTAACTCTCAGCTCATAGGTAAGGGCAGACTTTGGGATAAGCATCTGCCTTTGCCACTTTTATGGCTCAAGTCCAAACCACTATTCCCATCCTTCTGTGTAACTTGCTGTATATTCTGGACTGACTACACGTGGGTTCTCACATGCATTCTCATCTAAGGCACTGCAGCTCCTATTGCCTTCTTCTTACTAAACTCTTCCCTCTCCAACATTTCCCTAATGCAGTAGCCAGGGTCATATTTCCATCCAGCCACTACAGCGATGCCTCCAGCCTGTGCCAGTCATTACTGTAGTTGCCTTTCTGCTATAGAATATAATAGGGCAGCACAGTGGCTCAGTGGTTAGCACTGTATGGTGGCTCAGTGGTTAGCACTGTATGGTGGCTCAGTGGTTAGCACTGTATGGTGGCTCAGTGGTTAGCACTGTATGGTGGCTCAGTGGTTAGCACTGTATGGTGGCTCAGTGGTTAGCACTGTATGGTGACTCAGTGGTTAGCACTGTATGGTGGCTCAGTGGTTAGCACTGTATGGTGGCTCAGTGGTTAGCACTGTATGGTGGCTCAGTGGTTAGCACTGTATGGCGGCTCAGTGGTTAGCACTGTATGGTGGCTCAGTGGTTAGCACTGTATGGTGGCTCAGTGATTAGCACTGTATGGTGACTCAGTGGTTAGCACTGTATGGTGGCTCAGTGGTTAGCACTGTATGGTGGCTCAGTGGTTAGCACTGTATGTTGGCTCAGTGGTTAGCACTGTATGTTGGCTCAGTGGTTAGCACTGTATGGTGGCTCAGTGATTAGCACTGTATGGTGGCTCAGTGGTTAGCACTGTATGGTGGCTCAGTGGTTAGCACTGTATGTTGGCTCAGTGGTTAGCACTGTATGGTGGCTCAGTGGTTAGCACTGTATGGTGGCTCAGTGGTTAGCACTGTATGTTGGCTCAGTGGTTAGCACTGTATGGTGGCTCAGTGGTTAGCACTGTATGGTGGCTCAGTGGTTAGCACTGTTGCTTTGCAGTGCCGAGGTCCTGTTTTCAAATCCAACCAAGGACGACATCTGCAAAAATTGTGTATGTTCTCCCCATGTCTTTGTGGGTTTTCTCCCACATTCCAAAGATGTACTGATAGGGAATCTAGATTGTGAGCCCCAATGGGGATAATGCTGATAATGTCTGTAAAGCGCTGTGGAATTAATTGCGCTGTGTCAGTGAGTAAAATAAATATAAATGTATCACTCTCACCCACAAAGCACTTCAAAGTGCGTCACTGCGTCTGTAAACTGGTAACGCCACCCCACTTGGGTTCTCCATTCTGCTAATGCTCCTAACATCCTCCATTATCTGAATCTGCCACTCTCCTCTCCAAGACTTTTCTTACGCTGCATTAGTTCTCTGGAATACTCTACCCCAGATAAGCTGGTTAATTCTCAGTGTCCACAGTTTTAGACATGCCCCCAAACAAATCTTTTTAGGCAGGCCTATCACATCACTAACCTATTTTTTTTTTTATATTCAACTTTTTATCTAAAGGCAATTGTATACTGATAATCTATTTATATAATTACCTTAAATTGTCTGTCATCCACTTCCGTCTGGACGTCCTCGAATCCCACAATCCACCGCGCCGCACCGGAAGTACGACTACCGCCATATTGGAATACCCAAGTGATGGGTATTCCAATATGGCACCCGCTGGTGGTACCAGGCCCTTGTGCAGTATCACCAGCGGGTCATCGCCGGACCCCCCGCTGCTGAGACTCCCCCGCCGCAAGGACCCCTCCCCACCGCTAGGATCCAGGCCGCCGCTGGGATCCCGACCACCCCTGGAATCCAAGCCACCAGAGATGGCGGTATGCGTAAGCACTGAACGCATACCGCAATGTCCGATGGAGAAGCAGGGACCGTGCCAGGATGGGGTGAGTATGATCGGGGAGGGTGGGCCTGGCTATATTCACATGTCCCCGTTCCACCGCTGTGTGCCGCTCTGTCTTCTACATCATCTGGCTGTGAGGTTCAGGTCAGAGGGCGTGATGACGTGGTTAGTGCAAGTCCTCTGCCTGAACAGTATGAGTCGACATTTAATTTATTAATTTTATTTGCAAGACATCTTGCATTGGCCAAGATTATATTTTTCCAGATCCACATTTATTCCTGGTTTCCCTAATAAATAAAAAAGTTATTATATGAGCCACAATCCACAAACTTCCTACATCAGCATTACAAGCTTTTCTAAGGTGTAGAGCGATAAATCCACCATTCCCTCCTCACCGCATTATTAGATTAATGTAGCAATCGGGCCTCCAGGTCACTGATAACATTTACTTGCGCCACTCTCGCCTTGATCTATATATAGGGTAACGTTTGTGATGATAGCTCCACTCTTAGCCCACTGGATTCATTCTCTCTCCCAAACAGAAAATTCATGAATGCATCTGGGAGAAATGTGTTGTGATGTGGTGGGCAGAAAGTTTCCTTCTAATCTCTTCGATAAGGAGAGATAATACAAGCTCGGCTTGTTTGGGATTCCTGAGATTCCAGTGCTACAGAAGTGCCATGGGAAGTGATGAGAGAATGGGTTTAATAGATCCCTTTCCAGTCTGGATAACTTTTAACCCGCAGCTGTCCAAACCGTAATCTACATTACCGTATGAATAGCTGAGTGATAATGTGTAACTCCAAATCCCATTGTATCTGAACCAGCCAGTTTCTATGCTCAGTTTTTCAGTTTCTGTTCTCATTTCTTTTAGTTTCTGTGCTCAGTTTTTCAGTTTCTGTTCTCATTTCTTTTAGTTTCTGTGCACAGTTTTTCCAGTTTTTGCGCTCAGGTTTTCAGATCCTTTGCTCAGTTTTTCAGTCACTGTGCTTTTTTGTTTTTTTCAGCTTCTGTGCTCAGTCTTTCAGTTTCTGTGTTTAATTTTTTATTTCCTGTGCTCATTTTTTTTTTAGTTTATGTGCTGTTTTTCCAGTGTTTGTGCTCAGTCTTTCAGTCACTGTGCTTTTTTTTTCAGTTCATGTGCTCAGTTTTTCAGGTCCTGTTCTTAGTTTTTCAGTTTATGTGCTTAATTTTTCCTTTCCTGTGCTCATGCTTTTAGTTTATGTACTCAGTTTTCCAGATCACTCCCTGTGCTCAGTCTTTCAGTTTCTTTGCTTAATTTATAATTTCCTGTGCTTTTTTTTTTTTTAGATTCTGTGGTCAGTTTTTCCAATTTCTGTGCTCAGTTTTTCAGTTCCTATGCTTAGTTTTTTAGTTTCTGTGCTCACTTTTTCCAGTTTTTGTGCTCAGTTTTTCAGTCACTGTGATTTTTTTTTTTTCAGTTCATGTGCTTAGTTTTTCCAGTTCCTGTGCTCAGTTTTTCAGGTCATGTTCTTAGTTTTTCAGTTTCTGTGCTTAATTTTTCTTTTCCTGTGCTCATTTTTTTCAGTTTCTCTGCTCAGTTTTTTCAGTTTCTCTGCTCAGTTTTTCAGTTTCTGTGCTTAATTTAATTTTTCTTTTCCTGTGCTCATTTTTTTTTTAGTTTCTGGGCTCAGTTTTTTCAGTTTCAATGCTCATTTTTTAGTTCCTGTGCTCAGTTTTTCAGTTCCTGTGCTCAGTTTTTCAATTCCTGTTCTTAGTTTTTCAGTTTCTGTGCTCAGGTTTTCAGTTTTTGTTAGTATAATAGACATTGTATGTCCAGATTTGTTCCCTACCAATATGGGACTTGAGCGCAGAAAGGAAAGCCAAGGTGAGAAAAAACATTCAGTACTGTCCAAAAGTTTTAAGCAGGTGTGGAATAAATTCTGGAAAAAAAGAATATTTTCAAAAATAGAAGTGTTAATAGTTTATTTCTATCAATTTTCAAAAGATAAATCATTAATCAATATTTAGTTTGATCGCTAGATATGAATGGATTGATTTGTGCAACTCCAGCCCTTGGTCAGGTCAGTATTCTCGTGAGTCTTTTATATTACGAGATCCCCAGCGCCTTTTGATTATCCAGAGTGGATCACCATCATCATTGAGGTATGATGCACAGTAGACGTTGTGCCAGCCTGGCAAATCAGAAGGCATTAGGAGGATCCCAGAAGAAGGTAAGAGGTTTCCAAAGCTCTCGTCCAGTGGTCCCAGATCTTTGACCTGAATGATCGATTAATGTCCAGCAAATCGATCCGTCCGTCTCTAGTGATCATTCTTTGACTTCAAAACAGCATTGATTCTTCTCGATACATTTGCACATAATTTTTGTAGGAACTTGACAGAAAGGTTTTTCCAAACACCTTGGACAATTAGTAACCACCGATCTTCTTTAGGCCGGTTTCACACGTCAGTGTCTCCGGTACGTGAGGTGACAGTTTCCTCACGTACCGGAGCCACTGACACACGTAGACACATAAAAATCAATGCATCTGTTCAGATGTCATTGATTTTTTTGCGGACCGTGTCTCCGTGTGCCAAACACGGAGACATGTCAGTGTTCGTGGGAGCGCACATATTACACGGACCCATTAAAGTCAATGGGTCCGTGTAAAACACGTACCGCACATGGACGTTGTCCGTGTGCAGTCCGTGTGCCGTGCAGGAGACAGTGCTACATTAAGCGCTGTCCCCCCCACTGGTGCTGAAGCCGCGATTCATATCTTCCCTGCAGCAGCGTTTGCTGCAGAGAAGATATGAATAATAGTGTTTAAAATAAAGATCTATCTTCCCATAGGGGTGGAGCCGCATATTCATTACTGTAATCGGCGGCCCCACGTGACCGCATACAGGAGAAGATGCGGCCAGACCAGGAAGCAGCGACAGCCAACGAGGGAGCCGGGTGAGTATTCTCAGAACAGCGGGTGGGCGCACAGGGGTGGGAGGGCGGGGGACACATAGATCTTCATTTTAAACACTATTATTCATATTTTCTCTGCAGCAAACGCTGCTGCAGGGAAGATATGAATCGCGGATTCAGCACGATGCAGGGGACAGCAATAAACTTTAGCGCTGTCTCCTGCACGGTGCGTGTGGTACCCAGTGGGCACACGGGCGGCACACGTGTGCCGCACGTGTACCACACTGATGTCCCACGTGAGTACACGGACACACGGACACGGATAACTCCAGTACTGATTTTATACAGTACTGGAATTATCTGGACGTGTGAAAACCGGCCTTACTGAGATTGGAGATAACAGTTGGTGCTCATGAAGTTCTACGGAGATGGGAGGAGCTGGAGCCAGACAGAGGCATTCTGCTGCAAGTTCTCCTTAAACGATAATTAAAGTTCTACGTCGACCTTTGTATGCGCCAACTCTCACCTCCTATCTCAGCAATGGGAAAATCTGTATTTACTGAAGGTAGAATTTACCAGTGAATTGAGAATTTTGACAATAAATAATCAATTCAGGAGGCAAAAAAAAGTGGATTTCGCTAATAAGATACAGTATATTCCAACGTTTGTTATTTTCACATTAGAAAAAAATCATTTTTTTTCTAGAATCTCCTGAATTGATCATTTATTCTAAAATTCTGAATACACTGGTAAAATCTACCGTCAGTAAATACAGATTTTCCCATTACTGAGCTAGGAGATGGCAGTTGGTGCTCATAAAGTTCTATGGAGAATAGTAAGTGTCATTTAAAGAGAACTTGCAGCAGAATGTTGGTGTCGCCCTCTTGCTCCTCCCATCTCCATACAAGTTCATGAGCACCAACTGCCGTCTCCTATCTCAGCAATGTGAACACCTGTCTTCACTGAATCCGGGAGGAGAAAAAAATGCAGATTTTCCTGATAAGATATACGGTATTAATAATAATTATAATAATTTTAATTATATAGCACCAACATATTGCGCAGCGCTTTACAAACTTATATTGCAAAGTTGCTTATTTTCATGTGTTCTGTTCATTTATGAAAACAATGGTTGCTCTTTAAGGAACCTATAAAAGTGGAGCTTTGCTTTAGGGAGAGAGCTATGTGATCTAATCAAAATAAATACCTCTGTAAGGACAGCTCAAATCAACTCAAAATAGAAAAAAAATCAATCCAGCCTAACGGAAAAGGGGTGAAGCGCTCAGGAAAAAATCGGGAAAATGTCATCATATTCTTTACTTTTATTGCACTTGGCGGCCTTTCTCCCACTAGGATCACACAAGTGTTATGTCTTTCAGCAGTATAACGCTGTGCAATTACTACTGATATCTCAATAGCAGCAGATAAAATACTAGAGGGGTGACCGCTCGTCATGCCATGAGAATTAATCATTTTATTTTGGAAACGAGAGTAAAACAAACATTTGAGAAAAGTTGTATTGGGTTACACTGGTGCAGGATACCTCATTCAAATGAAAGAAAAACTGTTGACTATTTAACAGATCCATTTCCATAGATTTCAATGTTAAAAAAACAGATCCGATTGAAATCCGTTTTTTTTTAGCTGCCCTAAAAAAAGTTGACTTTTTTGCAGCTGGATCCCTTCTAACTGATAATTACTGGCCTTATTCAGACGCAGTGCTGTACACACCGTGCCTTGAAAAAGTATTCATACCCTGTGAACTTCTCCATATTTTTTCATGTTACACCCACAAACTTAAATGTATTTTATTGGGATTTTATGTAATAGACTAACACTACGTTGCAAGTGTTTGTGAAGTGTAAAAGAAATGATACATGGTTTTCTTCAAAATATTTTAAAATTCCAAAATTTGAAAATTGTGCCGTGCATTTGTATTCGGGCCCCTGAGTCAATACCACAAAGTAAGACCACCTGATGCTATTACCGCTGCATGACTTTTGGGGTGTGTCTCTATGAGTTTTGTACATCTAGAGGATGAAGTTTTTGCCCATTCTTCTTCTTTGCAAAGTAGCTCTAGCTCAGTGAGATTGGATACAGGTGTTGTTCAGCAGCAATCTTGAAGTCTTGCCATAGTTTATCAGTGGGATTTAGGCCTGGACTGGGTCACTCACACAAATGAGTATGCTTTGATCTAAACAATCCATTATAGCTCTGGCAATATGTTTAGGGTTCCTGCCCTGCTGGAAGATCAATCTATGCCACAGTCTCAAGTCTGTGCAGCCTCTAGTTGGATTTCCTCCACAATTGCCCTATATTTAGCTCCATCCATCTTCCCAACAACCCTGACTAGTTCTGCTGCTGAAAAAAGCATCCCCACAGCATGTTGCCGCTCACCACTATGTTTGACAGTGGGGATGGTGTTTTCAGGGTGATGTGCAGTGTTACTTTTCTGACACAGATAGTGTTTTGCATTTAGCCCCAAAAGTTCTTCTTTGGTCTCATGTGACCAGAACAGCCTGCTTCCACATTCTAGCCATATTTCCTGCAAAGCATTTGGCAAACTGCAAATGGGATTTCTTATGGCTTTTTTTAAGACCATGAGTGACCATGTAAATCTTGTCATCTTCTCTATTTAGTGCTCCCCTTGATTGGGATGTCAGTTTAGGTGGATGGCCATGTTTTGATAATTTTGCAGTTGTGCCATACATGTTCCATTTCTGGATGATAGCTTGAACAGTGCTCCGTGAGATGTCCAGAGCTCGGGCTATTTTTTTTTATAACCTGACCCTTCTTTACTCTTCTCCACAACTTTATCCTTGACCTGTCTGGTGTGTTCCTTGGTTTCATGATGCTGTATGTTCTCTAATGTTCTCAAACTTTGTGGGTGCAACATAAAGAAATGAGGACAAGTTCACGGGGTAAGAATACTTTTTCAAGGCACTGTATATTATTATTATTATTACTATACATTTTTATAGCGCCATTTATTCCATGGCGTTTTACATGTGAACGGGGCAAATATAGACAAGTACAATAAACAGGAGTAAAACAAGGCGCACACAAGTACAGGAGAGACGACCCTGCCCATGAGGGCTCACAGTCTACAGGGGATGGGTGAGGATACACTAGGAGAGGGTAGAGCTGGTCATGCGGCGGTATATAGTGATGTTAATGTATTAAGTTGGCAAAATATAACTTCTAGCAGTTGACACACAGATGTATGGGTTTAAATATAGTACAAATCATGGGAAAAATTTTACATGCAGTCTGGTGGTAATAGAAATGATGGGAATTTACAGGATATCATAGAGATGCAAATGTACAAATATCTGCCAGTATATGGATACATGAACGCCGCCCACCGTGTAGCCTCTATTATACATTGTCAGTTCTCCCAGAGAGTCTGTCCCATTTCTTTGTCATTTTTTAGTACATGAGGTACATGACAGGACAAGCTCTCCGGCAGCAAAGGTACAAACTGCATAAACCTGTCCTTGTGAAATTGTCAGGATGGGTGCAACCACCCGTGTCAGAAGGATTTCATCAAAAAGCAGTGAACTGTGGCTGTAAGCAACAAGACATGGCCGAAGGGAGATATACATAAAAAGGCTTTATAACATGTGACGGTAGAGAGACTTTAGGGAGTGCATTGATTCCAATGAGGTTGTTTTCATGTCACCTCATATTGCAAAGCGGAATATCCTCCTGTTTTCTACTAAAAGGATAAAACCATATACAGACATACAGTTTATTGGCATGAAAGAACCAAGACCGCCAAAGAGAATGTCTTGGCTCCTTACTGTGGGTTATAGAGGGAGATCCTGAACACCAGATCACCCCCTTATGGTGTCATACAGTATCCCACAGATGCATAGGAGTTGTTCTGATGGGAAGCAGTTTCCCATTACTCTCAACTTTCCAGTTTTAACATCATAATTTAGGTTCTGTTCACATCTACATTAGAGCCACTGTTGCCATATTTGATGGAAGAAGAAGGATGATTTCAACCCCAAGATAACTGTGCCAACCATGAAGCATGGTGGGGGAAACATCATACTTGAGGTTTTTTTTCTGCAAATAGAACATGATGACAGCACTGTATTGAAGGGAGGATGGATGGGGTCATGTATTGCAAGATTTTAGCCAACAACCTCCTTCCCTCAGTAAGAGCATTGAAGATGAGTCGTGGTTGGGTCTTCCAGCATGACTATGACCCGAAACACACAGCCCGGGCAACTAAGGAGTTACTCTGTAAGAAGCATTTCATTGTCCTGGAGTGGCCTAGCCAGTGTCCAGATCTGAACCCGATCAAAAATCTTTGGAGGGAGCTGAAACTGAATGTTGTCCAGTGACAGCCCCAAAATCTGAAAGATCTGTATGGAGGAGTGGGACAAGATCCCTGCTGCAGTGTGTGCAAACTTGATCAAGAACTACAGGAAACGTCTGACCTCCGTAATTGCAAACAAAGGTTTCTGTACCAAATATTATGTTCTATTTTTCGATTGTATCAAATATTTATTTCATGCAAATTAATTACGGTATGTAAAAATCATACAATGTGATTTTTTTTTTAAAGATTTTGTCTCTCACAGCTGAAGTGTGCCTAGGATAAACATTACAGACCTCTCTATTCTTTGTAGGTGAGAAAACTTATTTTCCCCACTATATATGTACAGTATATACCAGGATTGAGGACATGAATTTTAGGACCTGTGTGGAGGGGATTCCTGCTCTTACTATCCACTAGAATATGGGACTCAGCCAGTGTGAGCTGGACTCCCTCTCTCGGCTAGATGAGCTGCCTCTATATGATACATGCACCTTTTTCTCTACACAACCTCTTTATCTAAAAGAGTAACCCACCGATGTTCACACGTACCCACAAGTCTGCTGTTTCTTCCTGTATAGGACTTATTAGGAAAAAATAAACCTGTTATTTTGGATTTCATTACTTTCTTGCCCAGGTCTTGCATGCTCTGGTGTATGTGCACGATTATGGGGGAGTTGTGAGAAGCAGCTGTTGGCTTTATCAGCATTGTGTATGGTCAGTTTATGCGTCTAGGGCATCCTCTCACCATGTATCTGTATTCTTTGTGGGAGGTGTGGTATTTACATCCGGTGTAGATAAGATAAAAGTAATAAAATATTGGCTAAAATAAATTCTATCAATATGTAAATGGGCAAATAGTGTTCAAAGGTGAAATTCCACATCATGAAGCGAATTTAACCATTACAGGGTCCGCCCACTACTTAGATGTTTATGATATACTAGATGGTGGCCCGATTCTAACGCATCGGGTATTCTATAATATGCATGTCCACGTAGTATATTGCCCAGCCACGTAGTATATTGCCCATCGACGTAGTATATTGCCCAGCCACGTAGTATATTGCCCATCGACGTAGTATATTGCCCAGCCACGTAGTATATTGCCCAGTTACGTAGTATATTGCCCATTTGCGTAGTATATTGCCCAGCCACATAGTATATTGCACAGCCACGTAGTATATTGGCCAGCCACGTAGTATACAGCACAGAGCCACGCAGTATATTGCAGAGCGAGGTAGTATATTGTCCAGCCACGTAGTATATTGCACAGCGACATAGTATATTGCACAGCGACGTAGTATATTGCCCAGCCTTGTAGTATACAGCACAGAGCCACGTAGTGTATTGCCCAGTGACGTACTATATTACCGAGCCACGTATGTCACAGGTTAAAAAAATAAACATACTCACCTAACGATCCAAGGGCCCCTTGTAGTGTAAAATACTCACCATTCTTGTCGCTGCTCCTCAGCGTCCCATCTCTCCGCTTCCTGGGATCCAACGGCGCTGTGCAGATGGGCGCGCGGCTGCCGCCATATTGCGTTCCCCGGATGCTTTGCGAAATTACCCATATGACTTAGTGGTCTCGTGAGGCCACTAGGTCTTCTGGGTAATTTCGTAAAGCATCGGGGGAATGCAAGATGGCGGCAGCCGTGCGCCCATCTGCACAGCGCCGTTGGCGGCAGGCGCGAGCGGCTCAGCGGACAACGGACGGTGAGTATAGCAGGTTTTTTGTTTTTTTACTATTTTTAACATTACTTTCTTTTACTATTGATGCCGCATAGGCAGCATCAATAGTAAAAGGTTGGGGACACACAGGATTAATAGCGGCGGTAATAGAATGCGTTACCCGCGGCATAACGCGGTCCGTTATCGCCGGCATTAACCCTGTGCTAGCGGTGACCGGAGGGGAGTATGGAGCGTAGCGCCGGGGTCACTGACTGCGGGGAGCGGAGCGCCGGGGACACTGACTGCGGGGAGCGGAGCGCCGGGGACACTGACTGCGGGGAGCGGAGCGCCGGGGACACTGACTGCGGGGAGCGGAGCGCCGGGGACACTGACTGCGGGGAGCGGAGCGCCGGGGACACTGACTGCGGGGAGCGGAGCGCCGGGGACGGGGAGCGGAGCGCCGGGGACACTGACTGCGGGAAGCAGATCGCCGGGGACATTGACTGCGGGTAGTAAGGAGCGGCCATTTTGTTCCGGACTGTGCCCGTCGCTGATTGGTCGTGGCTGTTTTGCGGCGACCAATCAGCGACTTGGATTTCCATGGTAAACAGAGGCCACGACCAATGAATATCCGTGACAGAAGGACAGACAGACAGACGGAAGTACCCCTTAGACAATTATGTATATAGATCCTTATGATAAGCCATTAATATAAAATCGGCCAGGGGTCCATAATCCGGCACTCCCACCCATCAGCTGCTTGCTATGGAGCAAGAACAGCACAGCGCCATAAACTGTGTTGTGGCCGTTCATGTGTACTGCAGTGTTATGGACCTGGTGGTTAGGAGCACCCGGAACGACCTGATGGTTAAACTCACACAGGACAAGCTCTGGGAAGTGGGAGCTCTGCTGACCGCAACCCCTAATCCTATCACACAACTAGAAATAGCCGTGGAGCTTACCTAAGTCTCCCTAGACGCCTCTTCACAGCCTAAGAGCTAACTAGCCCTAGAGATAGAAAATAAAGCCTACCTTGCCTCAGAGAAATTCCCCAAAGGAAAAGGCAGCCCCCCACATATATTGACTGTGAGTAAGATGAAAGTCACAAACACAGAAATGAAACAGGTTTCAGCAAAGGGAGGCCAGACTTACTAAACAGACTGAGGATAGGAAAGGTATCTTTGCGGTCAGCACAAAAAACTACAAAAAGACCATGCAGAGTGTGCAAAAAGACCTCCGCACCGACTCACGGTGCGGAGGTGCCACTCTGCATCCCAGAGCTTCCAGCTAGCAAGACAAAATCATGATAGCAAGCTGGACAAGGAAACAATGAACAAATAATTAACTAGCAGGGACTTAGCTTCTGCTGGAGTAGACAGGTCACCAGAAAGATCCAAGAGCGAACTGAACCAGTACAAGAACATTGACAGCTGGCATGGAGTAACGATCTGAGTGGAGTTAAATAGAGCAGCCAGCCAAAGAATAAACTACGTCACCTGTGGAAGGAACCTCAGAAGCAGCAGCTCCGCTCACAGCCACCAGAGGGAGTCCATGGACAGAACTCGCCGAAGTACCATTCATGACCACAGGAGGGAGTTCGATAACAGAATTCACAACACTGCAGGCACCTGAAAATGACCACTGTACGGTGTAACAGCAATGTACGCTGTGTACATCCAACCACAACCAGAGCTGCAAATCGCTGATTGGTGGGGGTGCTGGGTGTTGGACCCCAAATAAATCTTATTTTGATGAAGTCTGCTAAAGGATAGATCATCAGTATATTGATCCCCTTTAATTCCCAAATGGCAACTAAGCTTACACGTCCATATTGCTGGCAACATACGCAATGTGATGATATATAATAAACAGGTCCAATTACCCTCATGTACTGCGTGCCAGGGACTTCAGCTAAAAATGGTTTAGAACACTTTTTGCTCCTTATAGTACATTGAGGAATCTGGTGGCACTATTAGGAGGCCATTAGCAAGTATGCTGCTTTTTCTGATATTTATTTAGCAGGAGCTAATTCCATCCCATAGTTTCATAGTTTTTAAGGTTGAAGGTAGATAAGTCCATCAAGTTCAGCCTATAGCCTAACCTGTTTATCCTGAGGAAGGCAAAAACCCCACAAGGCAGATGCTAAATGCCCTATATTGGAGGACAAATTCCTTCCCACAAACGGCAATCAGGCTAGTCCCCTGGATCAATGTCCCATCACAGAATCTGGTACCCGAATAATCAGTAATATTTTTCACAAAAGACATCCAGGCCTCCTTGTCCTTTTAGTGAATCGACCATTACAACTTCATGTGGTAGGGACTTGTAAAATCCGATTGCTCTTACAGTAAAGAATTCTTAATCTCACTTCTGGTACAGTAAAGAATCCTTGCAGATAGGGATCTACAAGTGCTGGGACTCATTCTAACAGCACTTGTGCTGGTCTTTATGGGCTGTGAAGAGTCCCACTGATCCTATAATAATGGCCTATTCTAAGTATCAATAATCTAAACCTCAAGGCGCTGAGTCAGAAATTACTGCTGGCAGATAACTGCTATTTATTCTGCAAAAAATTGTGAATGCAGCTGTTGGCTATTAGCAGCCTGTAATCGATGATGAGTGTAAGATAAAGAAATATTAGGTCATTTTCACTCATCCTATATTCTCATAGTTTTCTGTCCATTATAAACAAGTACTCATTATAGTCTATGGGCATGCTCACGTGTCCAGCTTTTTTATAGATAAATTTATGCTATCCGTGTGGTATCATAATGCTGTCCACTTTTCATTGTGAAATAGGTAGAAGTTGGAAAATGTTGATCTTTTTCAATCCTTTCAAACAAAAACCACACTTATGGTAAAAATGTACATCGTGACCAAAAGAATGGCAAAAATCGTTTAAAAATCATTGACCAAAATGTATCCATATAAGATTTGATTTGATTTCTCATTGCAGTTCTTGAAGAGAAACACATCTTATGAGCCCAGTTTCCTACATGTACCAGACATAAATAAACTCTAGAAGAAAAGCTATAATATCTGACGGCATCACAAAATGTGTCAGCTGAAGGAAACTAAATTTTAAAACGCACTCCTCTTAATATATTGCAATCATCATATTATACGGCACTGTGTACTTACAATTGCTCATTTTTCCCTTCTTCCCAGTTAATTATTTTCTATTAGGTCTATGACATCACGTGAGTAAAAACAGACTAGCTGAATCCTTCTAAACTCTATGTAGAAACAGGAAGCCTCTTTTCCCTGCATGTGTCATCATTAGAATTACAATTCTACATCATGTGATATAGAGCTAATGGAAAGGAGAAGAATTAGCTGGGTAGAATAGCAAAATGAGCAATTGTAAGTACACAGTGATATACAATATGATGATTGCAATATACTGTATTAAGAGGAAAAAACTTTCAAAAATGTTTCCTGAATAAATGAGATTCAATGCTGTCAACATAGAATTTTTTGGTGCCATCAGGACACTATGTAGGTCTGTTACTGTTTTACAAATTGTATTTCTTGCATCAATGAAGTAACTCCGGATGGGTGCTTTATGTACCGGATTTAAATGCATGGAGTAATTCAGTTCCCCTGTGTTACACCCTTCCCAATTTGCTGTCCAGGAAGCAGGCGCTGATGCCTCTTGCCCACAACCTGCAGTTGCACAGACACAACAGTCAGCAACCACGTCCAGTCCAGCGTTCAGTTGTCCCTTATCAGCATATATGTCTGTTCACAAATTGTTAGTTAGATAGGGCCTATATATTTGTTAGCAGTTTACATTGTCCGGTGCTGGACAAAGACCATTGCTGGGTTTTAGAGGTTCCTAAGTTCCTAAAGGAGACTTGTGTCTCTTTATTAAACTGTCACTTCCCTTAAATTTTCAAAATTTTGGTAAAAAAGAAAAAGATGATGGGGTATTGGCCAGTTTCTGTACATTTTAAGCAGCTCTAAGAGTCTGGGTTAGCCACTAGAAAGGGGCATTATAGCACACTGAGATTAGAGATAGGAACAGGAACAGTTAATTTAGGAGAGGCCAACTGTGGGTAAAGGTACCTTCACACTGAATGATATCGCTAGCGATCCGTGACGTTGCAGCGTCCTGGATAGCGATATCGTTCAGTTTGACACTCAGCAGCGATCAGGATCCTGCTGTGATGTCGTTGGTCGCTGCAGAAAGTCCAGCACTTTATTTCGTCGCTGGACTCCCTGCAGACATCGCTGAATCGGCGTGTGTGTCTCTGCACTGGCTGTGAGCGCCGGCCAGCCGGAAAGCACAGCGGTGACGTCACCGCTCTGCTTTCCGGCTGCTGTGCTCACAGTCAGTGCAGGAAAGCACAGCGCCGAGGACAGACAGCGGAAGGTAATTATGTAGTGTTTGTTTTTTTACTTTTACGATGGTAACCAGGGTAAACATCGGGTTACTAAGCGCGGCCCTGCCCCTGTTTACCCTGGTTACCAGCATCGTTGGTCGCTGGAGAGCTGTCTGTGTGATAGCTCTCCAGCGACCAAACAGTGACGCTGCAGCGATCGACATCGTTGTCGGTATCGCTGCAGCGTCGCTGAGTGTGAAGGTACCTTAAGACAGGAGGATTTACTGGTTTTGGGTCAATCAGGTTAGGGAGCTGTTGTGAATTCCGCTCTTGGGCTCCCTCCGGTGGTTGTAAGTGGCACTTTTGTGAGTTCTGCTCTTGGGCTCCCTCCGGTGGTTTTAAGTGGTATGGCTGCTCCTTGGATTTAGCAGTCTGCAGCTGCTTCCACTGATTGTCTTTCTGCTCGGCTATTTATGCCTGGCTCTTCCCTTCAGCCAGTGCCACTTGTCAATGGTTCCTGGTTGGATTCACATCTCTCTTGGATTTCCCTGATATCCTGACCAGTTCAGCAAAGATAAGTCCTTTCTTTGCTCTTTTCTGTCCACATGTTGTGGACTTATTCGTTCTGTGCATTCTATGTTTTGTCCAGCTTGTCAGTATGGATTAATTCAGTTAAGCTGGAAGCCCTGGGAAGCAGATTTACCCTCCACACCTTTAGTCAGGTGTGGAGATTTTTGTAAACTCTGTGTGGATTTTTGTAGTTTTTAATACTGACCGCACAGTATTCTATCCTGTCCTATCTATCTAGCTAGACTGGCCTCCTGTGCTACATCCTGGTTTCATTCTGTGTATGTCTTTTCCCTCTCCATTCACAGTCATTACTTGTGGGGGGCTATCTATCCTTTGGGGATTTTTTCTGAGGCAAGATAGTTTTCCTGTTTCTATCTTTAGGGGTAGTTAGTTCTCAGGCTGTGACGAGGTGCCTAGAAAGTGACAGGAGCATCCCATGGCTACTTCTAGTGTTGTGTTGAGCTTAGGGACTGCGGTCAGTACAGTTACCACCTCCTTCAGAGCTCGTCCCATGTTGCTCCTAAACCACCAGTTCATAACAGTACAAGAGGCCAATAATGAATTAAATGCATCTCAAAAGAAGGAAAAAAAAATTCTGAGCCATTTTTTTTTCTGTGCTCTGTTTTGTCTTTTTTTCCCCCCTCTTGATCTCTGGGTGGTTCAGGATTTATGCTCTGGCATGGATGTTCAGGGTTTGTTTTCTCGTGTGGATCAACTTGCTGCAAGAGTACAGAGTATCCAAGATTATGTTGTCCAGACTCCGGCTTTGGAGCCTAGAATTCCTACTCCTGATTTGCTTTTTGGGGACAGATCCAAGTTTTTGAACTTTAAAAATAACTGCAAATTGTTTTTTGCTTTGAAACCCCGTTCTTCTGGTGATCCCATTCAGCAAGTTAAAATCATCATATCCTTGCTGCGTGGTGACCCTCAGGACTGGGCATTCTCCCTTGAATCAGGGGATCCAGCATTGCTGAATGTAGACGCATTTTTTCAAGCGCTCGGATTATTGTATGACGAACCTAATTCTGTGGATCATGCAGAAAAAACCCTGTTGGCCTTGTGTCAAGGTCAGGAAGCGGCAGAATTATACTGCCAGAAATTTAGGAAATGGTCTGTGCTCACTAAATGGAATGAGGATGCTCTGGCTGCTATTTTCAGAAAAGGTCTTTCTGAAGCCCTTAAAGATGTTATGGTGGGCTTCCCTACGCCTACTGGTTTGAGCGAATCTATGTCTCTAGCAATTCAGATTGATCGGCGTCTGCGCGAGCGCAAAGCTGTGCACCATATGGCAGTGTCCTCTGAGCAGAGTCCTGAGCCTATGCAATGTGATAGGATTTTGACTAGAACAGAACGGCAGGAATTCAGACGTCAGAATAGGCTGTGTTTTTACTGTGGTGATTCTGCTTATGTTATTACCGATTGCCCTAAGCGTACTAGGAGGGTCGCTAGGTCTGTTACCATCAGTGCTGTACAGCCTAAATTTCTTTTATCTGTGACCCTGATTTGCTCATTGTCGTCCATTTGTGGATTCAGGCGCTGCCCTGAACTTAATGGACTTAGAATTCGCCAGGCGCTGTGGTTTTTCCTTGCAGCCTTTGCAGAGCCCTATTCCTTTGAGGGGCATTGATGCTACACCATTGGCCAAGGATAAACCTCAGTACTGGACGCAGATGACCATGTACATGGCTCCAGCACATCAGGAAGACTGCCGTTTTCTGGTGTTGCATAACATGCATGATGTTGTTGTACTGGGTTTTCCATGGTTACAGGAACATAATTCGGTGCTGGATTGGAAAACTGTCTGTGACTAGTTGGGGTTGTCAAGGGGTACATAGTGACGTTCCTTTGATGTCAATTTCCTCTTCCCCCTCTTCTGAGGTCCCTGAGTTTTTGTCGGATTTCCAGGATGTATTTGATGAGCCCAAGTCCATTTCCCTTCCTCCACATAGGGACTGTGATTGTGCTATTAACTTGATTCCAGGTTGTAAGTTCCCTAAGGGCCGACTTTTCAATCTGTCTGTGCCAGAGCATGCCGCCATGCGAAGCTATGTTAAGGAATCTTTGGAGAAGGGGCATATTCGGCCGTCTTCGTCACCATTGGGAGCGGGTTTCTTTTTTGTTGCTAAGAAGGATGGCTCCTTGTGACCCTGTATAGATTATCGTCTTCTTAATAAGATCACGGTCAAATTCCAATACCCCTTGCCTTTGCTTTCTGATTTGTTTGCTCAGATTAAGGGGGCTAGTTGGTTTACTAAGATTGACCTCCGAGGGGCATATAATCTTGTTCGTATTAAACAGGGTGACGAATGGAAAACTGCATTTAATACGCCCGAAGGCCATTTTGAATACCTCGTGATGCCATTCGGGCTCTCTAATGCTCCATCTGTGTTCCAATCTTTCATGCGTGATATTTTCCGCAATTATCTTGATAAATTCATGGTTGTATATTTGGATGATATTTTGATTTTTTCCGATGATTGGGAGTCTCATGTGAAGCAGGTCAGGATGGTATTCCAGATCCTTCGTGACAATGCTTTATTTGTGAAGGGGTCTAAGTGCCTATTCAGAGTTCAGAAGGTCTCTTTTTTGGGTTTTATTTTTTCTCCCTCGTCTATGGAAATGGATCCTGTTAAGGTCCAAGCTATTCATGACTGGATTCAACCCACATCTGTGAAGAGCCTTCAAAAATTTTTGGGCTTTGCTAATTTCTATCGCTGTTTCATTGCCAACTTTTCCAGTGTGGTTAAGCCCCTTACTGATTTGACGAAGAAAGGCGCTGATGTGACGAATTGGTCCTCTGCAGCTGTTGAGGCCTTTCGGGAGCTTAAACGCCGATTTACTTCTGCCCCCGTGTTGCGTCAGCCGGATGTTTCCCAGAAGATGTCTGTTATCTGGGTTGTTTGTGACCGATTCTCTAAAATGGTCCATCTGGTACCTTTGCCTAAGTTGCCTTCCTCCTCAGATTTGGTTCCATTGTTTTTTCAGCATGTGGTTTGTTTGCATGGCATTCCGGAGAATATTGTGTCTGACAGAGGTTCTCAGTTTGTCTCTAGGATGGGCATTGATTTGTCTTTTTCTTCGGCGTTTCATCCTCAGACTAATGGCCAAACTGAGCGAACTAATCAGACCTTGGAAACCTACAGTTAGGTCCATATATATTTGGACAGAGACAACATTTTTCTAATTTTGGTTATAGACATTACCACAATGAATTTTAAACAAAACAATTCAGATGCATTTGAAGTTCAGACTTTCAGCTTTCATTTGAGGGTATCCACATTAAAATTGGATGAAGGGTTTAGGAGATTCAGCTCCTTAACATGTGCCACCCTGTTTTTAAAGGGACCAAAAGTAATTGGACAGATTCAATAATTTTAAATAAAATGTTCACTTTTAGTACTTGGTTGAAAACCCTTTGTGGGCAATGACTGCCTGAAGTCTTGGACTCATGGACATCACCAGACGCTGTGTTTCCTCCTTTTTGATGCTCTGCCAGGCCTTCACTGCGGTGGTTTTCAGTTGCTGTTTGTTTGTGGGCCTTTCTGGCTGAAGTTTAGTCTTTAACAAGTGAAATGCATGCTCAATTAGGTTGAGATCCAGTGACTGACTTGGCCATTCAAGAATATTCCACTTCTTTGCTTTAATAAACTCCTGGGTTGCTTTGGCTTTATGTTTTGGGTCATGGTCCATCTGTAGTATGAAACGACGACCAATCAGTTTGGCTGCATTTGGCTGGATCTGAGCACACAGTATGGCTCTGAATACCTCAGAATTAATTTGGCTGCTTCTGTCCTGTGTCACATCATCAATAAACACTAGTGACCCAGTGCCCCTGGCAGCCATGCATGCCCAAACCATCACACTGCCTCCGTCGTGTTTTACAGATGATGTGGTATGCTTTGGATCATGAGCTGTACCACTCCTTCGCCATACTTTTCTCTTTCCATCATTCTGGTAGAGGTTGATCTTGGTTTCATCTGTCGTAAGAATGTTCTTCCAGAACTGTGCTGGCTTTTTTAGATGTTTTTTTGTAAAGTCCAGTCCAGCATTTTTATTCTTGATGCTTATGAGTGGCTTGCACCGTGCAGTGAACCCTCTGTATTTACTTTCATACAGTCTTCTCTTTATGGTAGATTTGGATATTGATACGCCAACCTCCTGGGGAGTGTTGTTCACTTGGTTGGTTGTTGTGAAGGGGTTTCTCTTCACCATGGAGATTATTCTGCGATCATCCACCACTGTTGTCTTCTGTGGGCGCCCAGGTCTTTTTGCATTGATGAGTTCACCGGTGCTTTCTTTCTTTCTCAGGATGAACCAAACTGTAGATTTTGCCACTCCTAATATTGTAGCAATTTCTCGGATGGGGTTTTTCTGTTTTCGCAGCTTTAGGATGGCTTGTTTCACCTGCATGGAGAGCTCCTTTGACCGCATGTTTACTTCACAGCAAAACCTTCCAAATGCAACCATTACACCTCAAATCAACTCCAGGCCTTTTATCTGCTTAATTGAGAATGACATAACGAAGGGATTGCCCACACCTGTCCATGAAATAGCCTTGGAGTCAATTGTCCAATTACTTTTGGTCCCTTTAAAAACAGGGTGGCACATGTTAAGGAGCTGAAACTCCTAAACCCTTCATCCAATTTTAATGTGGATACCCTCAAATGAAAGCTGAAAGTCTGAACTTCAACTGCATCTGAATTGTTTTGTTTAAAATTCATTGTGGTAATGTCTATAACCAAAATTAGAAAAATGTTGTCTCTGTCCAAATATATATGGACCTAACTGTATTTGAGATGCTTTGTGTCTGCTGATCAGGATGATTGGGTGGCTTTCTTGCCGTTGGCCGAGTTTGCCCTTAATAATAGGGCTAGTTCGGCTACTTTGGTTTCACCTTTTTTTTGTAATTTTGGTTTTCATCCTCGTTTTTCTTCGGGGCAGGTTGAGCCTTCTGATTGTCCTGGTGTGGATTCTGTGGTGGACAGGCTGCAGCAGATTTGGACTCATGTGGTGGACAATTTGATGTTGTCTCAGGAAAAGGCTCAACGTTTTGCTAACCGCCGTCGGTGTGTTGGTCCCCGGCTTCGTGTGGGGGATTTGGTTTGGTTGTCTTCTCGTCATGTTCCTATGAAGGTTTCTTCCCCTAAGTTTAAGCCTCGGTTTATTGGTCCTTATAAGATTTCTGAAATTATCAATTCGGTTTCTTTTCGTTTGGCTCTTCCAGCCTCTTTTGCCATTCATAATGTTTTCCATAGATCTTTGTTGCGGAGATATGTGGTGCCCGTTTTTCCCTGGTTGATCCTCCTGCCCCGATGTTGGTTGAGGGAGAGTTGGAATATGAGGTTGAGAAAATTTTGGATTCTCGTTTTTCGAAGCGGAGGCTTCAGTATCTTGTCAAGTGGAAGGGTTATGGCCAGGAGGATAATTCTTGGGTTGTTGCCTCCGATGTCCATGCCGCCGATTTGGTTCATGCTTTTCACTTGGCTCGTCCTGATCGGCCTGGGGGCTCTGGTGAGGGTTCGGTGACCCCTCCTCAAGGGGGGGGTACTGTTGTGAATTCCGCTCTTGGGCTCCCTCCGGTGGTTGTAAGTGGCACTTTTGTGAGTTCTGCTCTTGGGCTCCCTCCGGTGGTTTTAAGTGGTATGGCTGCTCCTTGGATTTAGCAGTCTGCAGCTGCTTCCACTGATTGTCTTTCTGCTCGGCTATTTATGCCTGGCTCTTCCCTTCAGCCAGTGCCACTTGTCAATGGTTCCTGGTTGGATTCACATCTCTCTTGGATTTCCCTGATATCCTGACCAGTTCAGCAAAGTTAAGTCCTTGCTTGCTCTTTTCTGTCCACAGGTTGTGGACTTATTCATTCTGTGCTTTTTGTTTTGTCCAGCTTGTCAGTATGGATTAATTCAGTTAAGCTGGAAGCTCTGGGAAGCAGATTTACCCTCCACACCTTTAGTCAGGTGTGGAGATTTTTGTAAACTCTGTGTGGATTTTTGTAGTTTTTAATACTGACCGCACAGTATTCTATCCTGTCCTATCTATCTAGCTAGACTGGCCTCCTGTGCTACATCCTGTTTTCATTCTGTGTATGTCTTTTCCCTCTCCACTCACAGTCATTACTTGGGGGGGGGCTATCTATCCTTTGGGGATTTTCTCTGAGGCAAGATAGTTTTCCTGTTTCTATCTTTAGGGGTAGTTAGTTCTCAGGCTGTAACGAGGTGCCTAGGGAGTGACAGGAGCATCCCACGGCTACTTCTAGTGTTGTTTTAAGCTTAGGGACTGCGGTCAGTACAGGTACCACCACCTTCAGAGCTCGTCCCATGTTGCTCCTAAACCACCAGTTCATAACAGGGAGCCCAGGCAGGTCAGCTGAGCCTGGGGGCCCCCAGCTAAGCAGTGGGCCACGTAAAGTTAAGTGTGAAGCCCAGTCATCCAGGAGAGCAGAAGGACAGCAGATGTGAGAGCAGAGGTGATAGCAGAAGTGAGAGCAGCAGAAACAGCAGAAGTGAGAGCAGAGGTGATAGCAGAAGTCACCACAGAACAAACGCAGGTCGCTCCAAAATGTGGCAGCTTTCTACTTGGGCAGATGCCCTTATGTCTAGGGAGAAACAGGCAAGGGAAATCTGAACGTTGCGAAGCTGAACAGGGAGGACTCTGCAGTACCTGTCGAAACGGGACAAACCGGGTACAACCTAAAGGACATAGGGAAGAGAACAGGGAAAGCGAAGGATGTGAACTGTGCAAAACTCTGTGTTGATGCTGTAAGTCAGTGTTCCCCAACTCCGGTCCTCAAGAGCAACCAACAGGTCATGTTTTCAGGATTTCCTTAGTATTGCATAGGTGATAATTGCATCACCTGCCCAGGCAATAATTCCATCACCTGTGCAATACTAAGAAAATCCTGAAAACATGACCTGTTGGTGGCTCTTGAGGACCGGAGTTAGGAACACTGCTGTAACTGATGTGGATGTGCTGTGATTGGAAACAAGCAAAGTTCTACGTTTTAAGTTGGAATTGGACTCTGTCTCTTTATGTGAAGAAGTGTCCCGGTGTCTAAGGGAGGCCTCTGAGAACCAGGCAAGTAAGACAGTGGGACTCTGTATATGTGATCCGGGTGGTCAGGGCACGCTAAAGCAGACACCTATGTGGGCCATAACTGCTGCCCTGGCTGCAGCTCACAGTACAGCGCTTATTCATATCCGTGGATTGTCAGTTACTGCAGGGTATAACAACCGTCCGGAGGCAAGAGCAAGACATGTTCTCTGTAACCACACTGACCACGAGGATCATGGACCAAGGACACCCCTATATTCCTTAGTATTCTTCTAGACACCATATCAAAATGTTTTGTTTTGGGGGTTTTTGTGCCCTTTTTTCTTAGCTGGACAGTCTCATAATTTAGACCACAAATTCTCTCCCATTGGCAGCAGACTTGTCTCTCATCTCCCGTCTCACAATCAGTGAAATTACACTCTGAAGCTATGTTTCTACGATGAGTATTTGGTGAGATTTTGACGCTGTAGATTTCCTGCAGAGTTTCATTCTTCAACTTGCCAGATTAGGTTATTTGTGTTTCTTCGTTGCCTTTTGAGTGTTTCTACATGTTTTTATTGCATTTTTTTCAGTTTCGCTCTTCCTTCTTTTTTAATATAGTTTTTTAATTAAAATAACTTTGTTTTGTAAACTTCTGTTTGCTGTGAGCTTTGTTAATGCTTTATTGATAATATATGTGCATGTGGATTACATCCATTTTTTTGCTGCTGAAATGTAATAAAAACCCACATGAATTTTTTTATATGCGAATATTCGGTATCTCATTAAAGTGTATGGGGAAATCCCGCAAATATAACAAGATTTCAAAAATTCCACACACCTCAATTTTTATAGCATTAAAAAAAGTAAAAAAGTCCAAGAACGTTAAAGGATCCAGCTTCCAGAAAATAATTTTTGAATTTAATCCATTAAAAAAGTGAAAAAATATACAAAGTTTGCAAAAGGTTGAAGTGAACACTTTCTATAAGAACCAACGCGTTTCAAACGTTACAACGTTCTTAGTCCTGGTTCGAAATGCATCGGTTTTTATGAAGGTTATTCAGAGAGTGAAATCTCTGTTCCCCTGTACTTTACACACTCTCCCCTGCTCCAGGGCTGAATCTCTGTTGCCACCCATGGTATCTATTATTGTCTGCAGCGCTGACTTCACATCGACAGCGCTGCAGACAATTAGTGAGCTCAGCAATTTATGATGTCTATTCAAGCAGAGTCACTGAACTAAGTTACTGACTGCAGCGCTGTCATCGATGTAATGATGAAGTCAGTAATGATTTACAGCACTTTTACATGGCGATATTTTGCATCAGTATTTAACAGACTCCAGGAGTGGATCCAAAACATAGAAGAGGTGAAAGTCATTCAGTTATTATTTTTCTCAGTGTTTGCTCCTGTCTGTTTTTTAGCTGACAAATACTGATGTAAAATACTGGCCAAAATTCTCACTGTGTGAATGAGGCGAGGAAGCTGCTTGTAATCCTGCTGTAATAGAAGTCCTTATTCCAATGATGAGTGCACACTTGCTTGTCTTCTCTGCTCCATGATATTCATCAGAGCAGGAGCAACACCTGGGGCAAAACTGTGGCCGGCAGATGTCCGGCCCTATGACACATTGATATGTGATGGACCCCGACTCCCAAACAAAATGAATCACACAGACGCACACAAAATAAATACACAAAGCATTGTAATTAGGTGTCAAACGTTCTCAATTTTATTTACATTCACGACACCAAAAATGGCACAACCCCCGACTCACGAAGAGTCACCCTCCAGCACTCAAGAGAGGAAAAACCCCATGGTGGAAACCTCTAGGAAACTATGGCTGGAGGATCGCCCTTCCCTTGGGCTTAGAGAGTTAGTGCCGATATATAACAGATGTAACAAGTTTTATCATTTGTACATTTTACCAGATTTACAGAGAACGACATAACAAATATAGACTATAAATGTGATAAACCGGATGTGGGAGAGATCTGGCTGCGATATCGGTCACCACATTGGTTGTTAGACCCAATTTAGTTGATCTGATTGCCCAGATGGATGAACCATTTCTTCCTTACAGATCCAGGTCCACCTCTCATAAATTTAGATTTTTGGTTACAGGGATTATTCATAATGGATAACCTCTAATAGGAGAAATACCCCCTCCCCCTTCTCCCATCCCAATTTATCACCCATTAAAGTCATAGGTGCTTCCATGAACTCCCAAAGGAGAGCTGCTCTTTGTAGAGGGTAACAGAAGGGGATCCTGTGCTGGGGACCCCCCTCGGTTACCTTCCCACACCCTAGGGGTGTCTAAAACAGACAAACCCTTTCCCTGCTAGAACCTCCAAATTTCACCAAGGTCGGCACATTACGTGGGGTGGTCAAGCTCAACGTCCTCAGGCGCATCAGTAATGGCACTGATCGTGGCAGTGCGGCCTTCTGTTATGGAATCTTCTTTATCACACTTGTTTATGACCTCATAACAGTTGTCATGGTTACTGCAGAGGCTATTACTGATGCAGGACCCAAGTATTAACCCTTTCATCATTGGTAATTCACTTCATTATAGAGGCAACTAACTGCACTTGTTACCAAGCAGGCGCCTATCATTATGGCTTCCCTTAGGCACCATAAGAAATACAGATTAAACGTGCAAGTGTTTCAGGAGTGTGTTGCACTTTTTAAATCCAGAGATTGGATTTATAGCTAGCACTTTACACAGAAATAAATAAGGGGAAATTACTTGTAAAATAATACTATAGGGAATTACATTTCAAACATTTTCCTAATGTACAGTTCACATAATTACATAGGTTGAAAAAAGACCTAGGACCATCAAGTTCAACCTATCTTCAAAGTTATATATTTTATATTACTAGATTATTTATAACTCACAATGTCATGTTTTGTTAAAAAAAAGCATCCGGACCTTTTTTAAATGTTGTTATAGTAACTGCCATTACTAGCATTCCAGTCTGATTGCTCTTACTGTAAAGAACCCTTTCCCGTGTGGGCCCGCACTGCAGTGGTTAAAGCCGCCAGTCAATCGGAGGCTGGCAGCTGACGTCAGCGCGCATCGCCGGCGTATGCCGTCATTGTCATTTGCCGGCGAGTGCGCGCTGAAACGCCGGGATGGATCTTCGCTTCGACGCATGAGCACGGCCAGGTAAGGAGAACGTTTTTTTTAACTGAAAGCGGCAAGCCGCAATGTGGACCATGTGTCTCTATCCAGCCCGGCACAGAAGGGAGACAGGGAGCAGAATGGAGACAAGGGGCAGAATGAGACAAGGGGGCAGATTGGAGACACAGGGGGCAGATTGGAGACAAAAGGGCAGAATGGAGACACGGGGCAGAATGGAGACAAGGGGGTAGAATGGAGACACGGGGGCAGAATGGAGACAAGGGGGCAGAATGGAGACACGGGGCAGAATGGAGACACGAGGGCAGAATGGAGATAAGGGGGCAGTATGGAGACAAGGGGGCAAAATGGAGACAAGGGGGCAGAATGGAGACACAGGGGACAAAATGGAGACAAGGGGCAGAATAGAGACATGTGGCAGAATGGAGACACGGGGGCAGAATGGAGACACAGGGCAGAATGGAGACAAGGGAGCAGAATGGAGACACAGGGGGCAGAATGGAGACACAGGGGGCAGAATGGAGACTAGGGGCAGAATGGAGACACGGGGCAGAATGGAGACTAGGGGCAGAATGGAGACTAGGGGCAGAATGGAGACAATGGGCAGATGGGAGACACAGGGGCAGATGGGAGACATAAGGGCAGATGGGAGACACGGGGTGCAGGATAGAGACATGGTGCAGGATGGAGACTGATGGGGCAGGAATATGGGGCAGAATGGAGACAGATGGTGCAGGATCATGGGGTAGGATGGATACAATGGAGACAGATGGGGCAGGATCGTGGGACAGATGGGGCAAGATCAAGGGACAGGATGGGGAGATCATATGGGGCAGGATGGGACATCACGTGGGGGCAGGATGTGAGAACATATGGCTGGAACCAGAAATGAGATACACAGGGCCAGGATGGGGGATATTATTACCATAGGGGCTAATTAAGGGATATTATTACTGAAGTGATGTATTTATTTTTTGAGGATACGGTTTTAAATGGGTAGGGGGGGCCTGTTACTATGCAGACCAACATTGTCGTTTTTTTTCTTTATCTGTTGTAGTTTAGAATTTGGGAAAAAAATAAGTAATGTGTTCTGCAAGCAGTGCTCTAGATAACTGTTATTTCCTGCAGAAATGAGCCCTGACTGGATGAAGTGACGGCGGTATGTGCTGGATGAAGATTAAAAGCAAAGATAAAGGTCTTCACCTAGAGACGTCACTGGTGAGTCAGTGTGTTACCTGTACACTGATGCTGTACACTGTATACTATATACAGCAGTCCTGTGTACAAGGTCACCAGTGATCACTGTATTACCTTTACATTATACACTACATACAGAGGTCCTGTGTATAATGTCACCAGTGATCACTGTATTACCTGTACACTGACACTGCATACTAAGTACAGATCTCCTGTGTATAATGCCACTTACGGTGATATTAGTATTGTGTTTTTTTATTACTGATTACTATTTTAGTATTCAGTCACTATGTGGTGGCAATATCTTGTCCGGCCATGGTGTGACTGTATTTGTTCCTTGTATGTGCTATTATTTGGTCACTATGTGGTGGTAATATGTGGTCTGGTCATGGTGTGGTGGTATTTGTTCCTTGTATGTGGTATTATTGGTGATCATATTGTGGTAATATGTGGTCTGGACATGGTGTGGTGGTATTTGTTCCTTGTATGTGCTATTATTTGGTCACTATGTGGTGATAATATGGTGTCTGGTCATGGTGCCGTGGTATTTGTCATTTGAAAAATAAATAAAATATACCTAAATTGTATTGGATATTTTAATAAATGTTTAGTAGGTTAGAGTAGGGTAGGGCCCGACCTTGTCGTGGTGGCGGCTTTAAAAATCTTTTGACTGTGGACAGTTCGAGGGGTGGAGGCGGGGCTGGGGTGGAGCCTTGGCGGAGCCTCAAGTGGGCCCCGAAAATGTTGCCAGTATGGGGCCCCGAAATTCCTAGTGGCAGCCCTGTTTGCATGCAGGTGAAAAATGGCCCCCCAAAGTCAATGTTATTGGTGGACCCTTGTCATCCCAGTCTGACACTGGATCTACTGATTGCTGTGGTTTCAAATTGTAGAATATACAAAGAACAGATATTGCCAGGGAACACTGCTTGGGTCCATATCTGCAATAATATATGTTCAGTTATAGTGACGTGCCGAGCTATGGACCCCACTTATGGGACATATGGACTCTTATCTTATATATAACGGTGGATGTGTCCTTTTGTCCAAAGCCAGAATGTCAGTGTGACACTGAAATCAGCACGTGTGCATAACACACTTTGGCACCATTTTATTGAAGACACTGTACGCGAATTCACAGTGTCTTCAACGAAATGGTGCCGGATATCTTGAGATGCGCATGCGTTGACTCTGGCACTATTTTATAGAAGAATTCTACTACAACGTCAACATAGCAGTGCGCACGCAGTGGCCATTGCCATTATCCCTATGGCCGGCGCGTGCGCACTCCTGCACTGACCTTGTAGTACATTACTTCAATAAAAGTCAGTATGGAGTCAGTGCGCTCGCAAATCATGCTATCCGGCGCCATTTTTTTTTAAGACACCATGTCTGCAAATTTGCATATACAGTGACTTCAACAAAATTGTGCTGGAGTTCAGTGCCAGTAAAAAAATTATTTTAAAGTATCCTATTAGGTTATGTGCAGACAACATATTTTTCAGGTGGATTTTACCTGGAAAAGTGTCGAAAACAAGGGCAAAGTCTCCAACAAAGCAGGTACTGAAAAAAAGAGTTCCAGCTTTTTTCTGAAGTCGCTTCAATTAGGAAAATCTTGTTGGGTCTTATAGATGTCGTATGCACATACCTTGAGTGTATTGTGAGGCAGTGACCAGTGTTATATACGAGGGTCGCTATGTGTTCCTCCCCCAGGATGTGTAAAGAAGCATATGGAGGCCGTGGAAGTGCATTGCAGTCAAAGGCATAGCTGTGATTGCAAGGCAAAATAGAAGCAAGTGTTGATCTTGGGCCAGCTATTTGTCCAAGGCAGATTTAAGAAAACCTGCCATGGGCTTTTATTTTTTAAATGGACTACAGGATGGTAGTGGGTGGTCCATTTCCTCCCCTGGCCCCAGGCTTCCCATGTGGCCTACAGCCACAGGTTCTTTTGTACAAACCTCTGAAGCAGAGGATGGGTATGTCAGTTTGGTTTTGCAAACAGGCAGAGCAGAAGGCTCTGCATAGCTCAACCTGTGTAAGGCAACACAGGGCCAAGAAGCCTGGCACCATCAGCGTACACGGCGGTGCAGTCACCCATAGCAACCGGTTATGGACTGTCTGTTTTCTCGGCTGTGATCCGGAGGATACAGCGTACTGTGTGAGTTTGGACATTAAACACGTTTTGCTGTGAACTTTCTCTATGGTCACTGTCTGTCACACTGAACCAACCCTGCTTCACTACAGCATGTACATACAGAAGTTTTTTTTAGCAGAAACTGAGAAAATTCTCCTCAAATCTTGGAAGTTGTATACAGTTTCTGCTCCACAAGCTCAGCAAAATGACTCAGTGTGCACATAGTCTAAGGGTTGTGCAGAAACTCTCAAATCAATACTCGAGTTGGAGCAGAAACTCTCCAAAAATCGTATAAAAAAACTCAGTGATGTTTTCACCATTAGTCTATGTACTGAGCTTTTGGAGTGAAAATTCCAGGTTTTAGAGGAGAATTTCATCTAAAAAAACATGAACACTCTTAGAATGAACATACTTGCCAATGGTCCAAGATTTCTCAGTACACAAGTGGGCAGACTTTATGCACAATCTGCCCCAAAGAGGGTATTTTTGGATTGACTCTGGGTGTTACTGAGAGGATCTGGGGGCATTCTGATGGTGGGACTTAAACATCTTCAATAATGTTTGTAATTATGGAGTTAAAGAAGGCTGTGGTCCATTTGGGACCCCGATCCCCTGGCCATAGAAATGAGAAGTTACAAAGAACATCTCTCTGGATGGCCAAACCAACATTACATATACTGTCCATTGATTTGAGTGGGCATTGTGTAATGCTTAATTTTCCCCTGTGGTGGCGCTGCAGAGAAATGCAACACTTCCTGACGGAGATTACCGCTAATTGCCTGATTAGATCGAAACGTCAGAATCTGCTCATTGTCAGATTATAACAAGTAGAGAAAACAAAGGAATTGTCTTACGCCAAAAATGGAAAAACGACGCGCACTCCAACAGACGCAGCATCAATCATTACAAGACCCCTTTATATTTCCCATTCACCTTTATTTTGAAAATAAATCCTATAAAAATAAGTTACTTCCTTTTACAAATAGAAATATAATCCATCATCTCATAATAACCATATCCATAAAAAAAAATCATATATTATATAAATAGTACCCATGATCATCAATGTAGAAAAGTAATCACCAAACACAATATCCTATGTACGTCCCTTTATAAAAATACAATATTGTCCTGATAAGTGCTTTGTGTCCGGCGTAGACACGTCTATGCATCTCCCATGCAGGGTGAGTCCCGCAGTGATTTTCAGGTAGTGTTTTATAGATCAATGTGGCAGGAGCTGTGTACTTTTACAGTAGTGTTAATCTTAAGGTATCTATATTGTTTCACAAGTAAAGGAGCAGCTTTGTAATATCCATAAGTGGGTTTCACCACCAGTACCTATTGAGTAAGGGGCTCAGTCAGACGGCAGCGATTTCTCTGTTATGGTCCAGTTTTCATTGGGGTTCGGTCAGTTTTTCTTGTATGGGGGGGGGGGGGGAGGGTCGAATTTTTGAAATCTTCTAGAGGTCAGTAAAAACTGGACAACACATGGATGGCATCTTGAATTGATTATTTTTAGTGATGAGCGAATATACTCGTTACTCCAGATTTCCCGAGCACGCTTGGGGGTCCTCTGAGTATTTTTTAGTGCTCGGAGATTTAATTTTCATCACCGCAGCTGAATGATTTACATCTCTTAGCCAGCTTGATTACACGTGGGGACTCCCTAGCAACCAGGCAACCCCCACATGTACTTATGCTGGCCAGTAGCTGTAAATCATTCAGCTGCGGCGATGAAAACTAAATCTCCGAGCACTACAAAATACTCGGAGGACCCCCGAGCGTGCTCGGGAAATCTCGAGTAACGAGTATATTCGCTCATCACTAGTTATTTTGCCTAGTTACTTCGTTAAAAAAAAAAGCAACATGATTTGTTATGGACCAATCGGGATGATTTTCAATGTTGTCGACTATAAAAGAAAAAAAACAAACAAACAAAAAAAGATAGCATCGGAAAGTGCATAGTTTGGTCTAACGGCCATGGCGCTAGTCCAAACCTAATTTTTTAGTGGAGCCTCACCACCACCGTCAGGCAGGAAGGACACGTGACCACAACCCTTTACGTCTGTGTCATGCACCATCCTTTTATGCCTATTGCAGGCACTTACACAGTTTCTATGTATTTCCTACAATGTTCCTTCAAGTGAAAAGGATTAGTCTGAGCGTTAATGGAAAACGGGAACGATTCCCTGCTCATCTACCAGAGTGATGGCAAATCTTGATTAATAAAGCCTGCCGATACGGAAAGTAGAATCGCTGCCGATGAGCTGACTACTAGAGTAATAGGCAAAGTGTAGGGGGGGGGTCAAAGCAAATGTCAACCACAGTGGTCTAATATATTCTGCTAGGTTGACGTGGGGAAAAAATAAAATACATATTTCCTGTAGGAGTTGTAATCCTGAAGAAGAGCATTGCCAATCATCACTGGTAGCTTCTTATTTCGCCACCTCCATGGACTTCTATGGTCAGCGTACCACTGCATTTCCCTTATTAGGAAGTATCACAATATGCTGAATATTGTTGTACCTAGTAGTGCTTTCAGAGTAACATATTATTTATTTTACTATTATTATCCTTGGAAATTCCTGATTCAGCACCAAGTCCAGTGGAGCTGACAATGCCCAATGGCCTCCACTGATGACACACGGCGTCCGTCGTGATGTAGTGTTACATCTATTGGAATGTGTCCTGAACTTGTACCCTGTCAAATGTTGACGTGATCAAGAAATATAACAAATCGATAAGTTTCACAGAAACTAGGAAAGTCTTGTGCTGCGCGGAGAGCAGCAGGTAGTGTGCACTGCAGAGTCCATGAGAGCAGTAGTCCATCCGCGTATGGGGGGGTTACAGTAACCCTCGTCTATACATTATTTAGCGGCGTTGTCTCCTTGGTCTTCGTTCTTTGCCCTTTTCCGCATTTGCAGAGGACCACTGACAGCACTATTATTAACACGATAAGAGCCACCGCTATTCCTACAGCAACTAATATAGTAATGTCCACATCTGGAAAGACAAAAGTGAGACAAAGAAGGGTTAGATGAAGTCAAAAACACAAGATTATTAACTTTATATAGGCATGCATTAAATATATGTATCTCATGAACCGTCAAGATACATATGGCGGTTATTCGCTTTTTCACCAAAGCTCCACCTCCTATTAGTAAAATATTCCATATATTCCACCAGTTAAAATAGGTCTAGAGAATTTATTGTATTCACGGGAGGCAGAAACGTCGTACCTTGTGCCATAGCAATACCTGAATGCATTATCTAGCTACCACATGTCAGGACACGTGATGCAGGGCCCATTGAAGAGGTTTTTCCATCTCAAACACCCTGTAAATTTGCCATAAATTTGCCATTTTTGGGATCCCCACCTACTGAAAAAATTGGCGGTGCACTGATGCCCATTTGGCCAGATGAATCCAAATGCAGACTTAATGGAGAGGTGGCTGTGCATGAGTGGCAATTTTCATTCACGTCTATGGGTGTGTGCACACAGTTTCTTTTTTTTGGCGTGGTTTTGGAGCAGAAACTCTCCTAATCCTACTCAAAACCTCAAAACATTGGAGATTCTGGAAAAATAAAAGTGTGCATATAACCTAAAGTAATAAAAACAACAACAAAAAAAGCTTCTAAAGACTTGGATGGAAATTGCCAAACACATGTAGAGTCGTCTTTCCATCCACTGTGCCTGGATGTGGCTGTAGAATGGGGACATGATGCCCCACATCTTCTAGACAGGTTGGCTCCCAGTGGTGGCATCACCACCTACAAGGTATTAACGGCACATTCTTGGGATTAGGTCATGAATGTCTGAAATGGTAAAATCCAGCTTTGGGCCCATAGTTGTTGCTTAAGCTTAATATACACCGCCCCCGGACAACTCCACTAATTAGTAAGATAGGAAGCCACAACACATTACAAGTAATGTGTTGGTAAGAGGGGGCAGAAAAATAGCAGAACTCGTGGGAACAGAGAGGAGCCTATGTGGAAGCACGTTTGACTTATTGACCTAGTTGCGTGGGAATGGACTGCAAAGAATTAATAAAAGTGTTATGTAATAGGACCCAACTCCCACATGTCTACCGAGGTCATACGAGAGGAGTCAACTTACAATGAGGCACAACACTCCAGTGGAGGGTAAAAACCCACTGGCAGCTGGAAAGCAAAAGCAAATTCAGAGTCGATGACATGTACATTGGCTTAGACATTAAGAGTAGAAATGCTTCTCCAAGGATCCATAAAAATTGCAGGGGGGTTAAAACTTTTCAGGAATTGCAATGTATATTTTTAAGACTTACAGGGTTATTCACAACTTTGAAAGTTAGTAGTTAGCCACAGGATCGGTGATAACTTTTATTACTGGGGGCCCGACTGATAGGACTCAAATTAATCCCAAGAAAGGGCTTATGAAAAGGACCATCGAAATGAAGCAGCGCCTGGCGCATGAGAAAAAAAAAAAACCGTCTTGTTTATCATCTACGGGACTGAGGGAGAAAGCAGAATGCTGACAGTCCCATAGTCAATGAATGGAGTGGTGGAATTCATGGCGCTAGTGTGACTCCATATAAAGGCATGACATGGTGGGTTATGGCGGTCTAGAGCATATCCCATGAGTTTTCTCTGCTTGTAAGGAAAGTGACGCCTTTCTCAAAAATAAAGATAAACTATATAGGGGCTATATAAAAATAAATAAATAAATAAAATTGGGCTTTAAGATTCTTTATTTTTTTAAACAAATCCTTGAGTAAATCAATCTTTACAGGTGGAGCTTTAATTAATAGCAGATCAGATCATGTACAGGAGGTGACATAGAAAAATACAATAAATGCTGCTCCACCTGCAAGTCTAGGAAAAGGTTCCCAACATGATCCTCATACCGTAGCACACAGGTGCCTTGTTTTCTATGGCACATTCCATTACGGATCACTGTCACTCGACCTGATCTAGCGGAGCGGCAGAAAAACCTCTCCTTTCTCTCTTTACTGCCAGTTTATTCTTCCAACACATTCTTTCTTAACTTTTTGAGCAGAATGTTTTGATAGCAAAAAATAAAAACCCCCAAGAACAAACAGAACAAAAATCTTTTTTTTGGACACATACCTCCACCATTTGATGGTGTGCATATTTCCTCTGAGTTTTGGCTCACACGGTTGTTAATGCGAGAAGGAACTGATGCCTGGACATAGAAGCAATAAGCTTCACCTTTATCGGTATTGATGACAATGTCATTGGTGGAAGAGGATTGGGACTTCTGCGAAGACAATTAAAAAAAACAAAATAAATTGCAGACAAATCGGCAACATTGCAAGTTAAGTCATCTTTTGCCAGATTATTGTACGGTGTCTTATGTAAAGCAAGCATTTGCCAGAATGCAGGTCAAAGCATGCTCTATACAGATATACAAAAAAGTGTGAGGAATGGTTGAATATTTCAACCATTAAAATTTCAAATTATATATGCGCCAACACCGGATTAGAATGAGATTTCATATTAAAGAAGCACTCCTCCTCCCATCAAAGTTTTTATCCTCTTAATATATTACAATAATCCTATTATATGGCACTATGTACTTACAATTGCTCATTTTGCCTTTCTACCCAGCTAATTCTTCTCTTTTTTCTTCTTTATGTAGAAACAGGAAGTCTCTTTTGCTTCCCTCCTCTTCACCTCCTGACTTAGTTGCTCTCCTCCCCCGCCATGGAATTTGCAGTGATGTATTGTTAGTTTGTTTACTGTAATTGATATCTGTAATTTGTATGTAACCCCTTTTCATGTACAGCACCATGGAATCAATGGTGCTATATAAATAAATAATGATAATAATAATGTAGAATTGTAGTTCTAATGATGACTCATGCTGGGAAAGAGAGCGTTCCTGTTTCTACATAGCGCCAAAAAGGATTCATGGCCTATACTCAAATGAAAGCATCTTGAGCACCTTTTATGAAATTACTAGGTTCCTGTGATGTTATGACATTGTCATGATGTCAGGGACCTAGTAAGAGCAAGATGGACCCAGGGTTGAGGCATTTAGGTGATGGCCAAGGAGGGTCTGGGTGCCATAAAGTATGAACAATGCATGACCAAGGTATGTAGTATGAATTTTTGTTCTTCTCTTCGGACACGATAATATGATAATGATCCCGATATAAGGGCCTCTGCTTACCTTTCCGGTGCTGGAAGCCTTCCTGTAGTATAGTGTATAGGCAAAGTCATTTTGAAACATATCCCGCACTGTGATCTGAGCGTTGTTAGCATTTCTGTAGGGTGTTGGGGTATCTCTGACAACTACAGTGAGACGGCTGTGGTCTTTATAAAATGTGTAGTTTTGGATTTTCGGTCTTCCAATTCTTGCTACAACGAAAAAAAGAAACAAGATGACGTAAGCAATGGAAACCAAGGAATATTATAGAATTATTACAGGAATATTTGCCCCTTAAATTATTAAAAAAAATATAAAGCATAATCTATGTTTTGATAGTTCAACTCTATGCCTTTGAAACGTATGGATCTGCTGATTCTGACGAATGACACAACTTAGGAGGTTGCCTAAATTTTTAGGGTATGTTTGGATCCAAATATTGGGAAGTCAGTGCAGTTGGAGAGAAAACCAACCGTCCGACACGTCATCTGATGAGGCCAGAAGCAAAATCACTTGCTATCAAAGCAGATCCTAGTTAAAATCAGGTTGAAAAATTGGAAAAACCATTTAAACGATCAGTTGTGCGTGACATCCAACATGAAGCTGGTTCACATATTCAATACATAAGGACTAAAACCGAAAAAAAACAAACACAACAACTCAATAGAAAAATAAGAAACAGATCCTTCAATAATTTTACGAGAACAGCGCAATTATAGTAATAAGGTTTCATCCTCATTCATTGCAGATTTATTGACCCCCCCACGTTGTCTTTATTAGAATATAATGAACACATACTTTGGAGATAAGGTGTGAAAGTTGGTCCTTCCGCATAAGGAAACTCCTCAGCAACAACTTCTAATGATGATGGTCGGATTTCCGAAACAATCCGAACTTCATAAGTGCTGTTAATATCGTTCACAAGATCTGAAACATCGCATGTGGTGTCCGTGGTGTATGGACACTTCTTCTTCCAGTCTTGAAAAAGTGGACTAAAAAAACAAAAAAACAGATTTTGATGTCATCATTCATTCTTTATTAAAGACGTTAGTTGACATTTCTTTATCGCTATGTATAGGATGGATGCCAGATTCCCATGGGCAACCTGAGACTTCCGTAAAAACAAAGCGAAAAGATCACTTCACAGATATCCTAAAAAAACGCCAAACTAATGGGTATGACAACCATACACAATTAATGGTCCCTTTGAAGTGGTCAAAAAGTATTTTGCACATAATGAATATATATGGTTGGTCGTCAGTTCTCGTTCAACACAGTCGCAGCAAAGAGGACCAACATTTCTGTTTTCTCTTGGGAAGATCAGTCCGACAAACACCAACCTAATCTGGAATCTCAAAAACCCAGAAGTAGAGGACAGGCCATAAATATCCAATTACGAGACCACCAGCGTATATTTCATGTTAAAATTCTACTTGTAGACGTTCTCCATCATCAGCAAGTACATTTTATACAATTTCTTCCCACCCGATAATGCAGACTATCTAATGTATAAAGTTTTGAGTTAAAGTTTTAAGCAGGTGTGGGGGAAAAAAATGTAATGTAAGAATTTTTTAGTTTTTAAATCAAAGAGAAAAGCTAGCGCTTTTGTTCATTTTGATAAAAATAAAATGTTTAACTATTTTGAAAGCATTTTTTGCAGCATTTTTCCAACTCCTGCCTTAAACCTTTGCACGGCGCTGTGTGTTGTCATTCCTACACCTATTCTGTAGCTCATGATCCAGTTTTACTGATCCTTTGAGTCATAAATCTGCAGTAAATGTGGAATGCACGTTATCGTATTACCTCGGACTTCTCATTCCTTCTAATGTAAAACTTCATGAATACTTGTAACATAACATGCAGGAACAAGCTCGCACCAAGACTACCCCTACATTATGCCAATACCTCCACTATCAGCAATTCCGCCAGTACACAGTAATCTAGAACAAATGTTACACACCTAAAAAAAAAAAAGAAAGAGCAAAGATCCTGACAAAGCAATTGCCATCCAGCTATTCCAGGAAATCATTGACAGACAAGTATTGTCAGATAAGTCCAGCAGCAAAGTTATGAAATAGAAGCTGTGATTAATGAATAATTTGTAGTGCCTCGGGGTGCCACGTTGTGAGTTGTCAGTGTGGCGGCCATAGTTAAAACCCAATACTGACTCACAAGGGGTGCCACCTAGCTTTACCAAAAACCAATATTGCTTGTTAGTTATATCTTTTTCTAACTTGAAAGTCTGGATCACCGTCTATGAAATGTAGAGGTAACGTAGCTCCTTGCGGAGAGTGACATGTCAAGTACTCTGAAAGAGCCTGCAGACTGAGATTTTGGCTTGTATCCCAAGTTACGTGACAAGGCTCGTTAGAAGGTCGATATTGACTTTTACATCCTCTCTACAGAGACAATTTGATCATCATTTCGTAGATACGTTTATCACTCACCTTCTCAGCAAAACACTGTACGTATAGTTTGTAGGTTTGGGATTCCAGTCTAAAATGGTTTTAAAGTTGATGGATGACCAAATTATGTCTGTCGCCGTGGGAAAGTTCATATCTACAAAAGAAGAATGGCATTTTAAGGGTTAACAAGCTCCCGTTTCAATTCTTCTACTGAAAAGGAAGTAAGCGAGTTACTAAATAAACACAAGCGCGGTTTTACTATGGTCGATGCAGAAGAATATTAATTGTCATTATTTATCACGATTGCATCAATGGTCCTAATATAGTGACCCAATATAGTCAGAAACATCTCCGGTCACATTAGGGGAAGTGCTCCCACGGTCAGGAACCGGCAGCGCTTTGGAAGCAGCACATGTGTGCTCTGTCCAAAGTGCTGCCAGCTTTTGAACACAGGTGATTCCGCATGTGTTCATCGAACCGTGCGGAATCACTGCATCCTATACACTGGACGGTGATATTTATCTTGCGGAGATGGAGCGTCTCCACAAGATAATAGGCATGCTGCGGTCTTGAAAGACACGCCGCATGTCTGTCTCCGCAGGTGAGCCGGAGGCATCCATGCACGCAGAGTGGAGATGGGATTTCTTCAAATCCCATCCACTATGCTGTAACATCTGGCCGCTGAAGGTTGGATGCTGTGGATGTACACAACGTCCAACCCACAGCGTTTCCTGACCGTGGGAACGTACCCTTAGAGATTTGCGGTGCTGCTCTGCCATTTAGGGGATGTGCATACAATGTCTTTTGAGGTTGAACCCACCTGAAAAGTGGCAAAAGAAAAAAAAAGCCAATGAGAACGAACATATGCACTGCAATGTCAAAATATCTTGGTGTGAATACGTGCTATGTTTTATGACTTCTTTTAGGTTCTTCAGGCTACGAAAGCAGTGAAGTGGCTAAAAGAAGTGACCGGTCACTCCTTCTGTTGGCGTGTGCTTGGAAACTACTGTCATGTTATATGAAATTAAAGAAAAAAAAATAAATTAAAAGGCCACAAAACACTTCCAAGAAGATGATTGGGAAAGGGGGAGAAATAAATAAAAAAAATAAATAAAAAGAAAGTCGTCTGCTTCAAAAACAAAGCTGGAATGCTGGCGTCTAAAAGACGTCATGGGCACATACCCTTGTCTTTCAGATTGTCTATTTATGAACAGAAGCTGCACCGTGGGAGATATACAGATTCCTTTACTAAAGGGTATAGCGACCATAAACTTCATAAACTCCCAAGAGTGAGAAAAGAAAGTTTATCAGGTCATTCCACAAAAATATCAACAAAATAAGCCTAAAAGGAGATTCTGGTGCTCAGCATCAAGTGTAATTCTTCATTGTGTATTAGGTCATGGCACAAACAGTGGTGGACACAGACCAAAGATGGCCCCAAATTACAATACGTGGCACTTCGTAGCCCAATTCCACCTGCTTTTGGGGCTTAAATGGCCCCATTACCTCTTCGGCCCCTGTGCGGCCATATGGGTTGCACCAATGATATGTCCACCCCTGGGCACAAAATATTGTGAAGTAATGCAAAGTTTTAAATACTTCTGTTTGTGGCCTTAATAAATCTCACATCATTAAGTAAAAGGTTACTCTGAATTAATAATTAATTGGATTTCACATTTTGCTGCATCTACACAGATACTGGCGACCAACAAGGAAATCCGACAATAGATATCAGCCGGTATGAGCTCCGGCTGCACAATATCCTGCACTGCTTTCCAAGGGCTAAACAAGGCATAAAGATGGAGGCATAAAGATGGAGGCATAAAGAGGGAGGCATAAAGAGGGAGGCATAAAGAGGGAGGCATAAAGAGGGAGGCATAAAGAGGGAGGCATAAAGAGGGAGGCATAAAGAGGGAGGCATAAAGAGGGAGGCATAAAGAGGGAGGCATAAAGAGGGAGGCATAAAGAGGGAGGCATAAAGAGGGAGGCATAAAGATGGAGGCATAAAGATGGAGGCATAAAGAGGGAGGCATAAAGATGGAGGCATAAAGAGGGAGGCATAAAGAGGGAGGCATAAAGATGGAGGCATAAAGATGGAGGCATAAAGATGGAGGCATAAAGAGGGAGGCATAAAGAGGGAGGCATAAAGAGGGAGGCATAAAGAGGGAGGCATAAAGAGGGAGGCATAAAGATGGAGGCATAAAGATGGAGGCATAAAGAGGGAGGCATAAAGAGGGAGGCATAAAGATGGAGGCATAAAGAGGGAGGCATAAAGAGGGAGGCATAAAGATGGAGGCATAAAGAGGGAGGCATAAAGAGGGAGGCATAAAGAGGGAGGCATAAAGATGGAGGCATAAAGAGGGAGGCAAAAAGAGGGAGGCATAAAGAGGGAGGCATAAAGATGGAGGCATAAAGAGGGAGGCATAAAGATGGAGGCATAAAGATGGAGGCAGCAGATTTCTAAGTGAAGGATATTGTTGGAAAAGTGCTGATGATTTAGGCTGGGTTCACATTGCGTTAGTGGGTGTTCGCTAATGGAATCTGTTACATGGCGTAATTGTCGCAATTAACACTATGTAACGGATCCGTTAGCGCACCCATTGACCACAATGTGCTAATGCATCGCTAACGCATCGCTAATGTATGCCATTTTTGGCGATGTCCCGTTATTTTCGGACGGACCTCGAACGCTGCTTGCAGCGTTCAGGGTCCGTTCTTTGCTAGCGCAGATCGGGCATCTGCGCTAGCGGGATCGCCAAACGCAATCCCTTTTTGGACATTGCGTTAGCGCATTCCGTTAGCGTATGCTCTAAACGGATTGCACTAAAACGCAGTGTGAACCTAGCCTTACCTATGAGCTGAAAATGTCGAAAAACTTGTCGAAAATGTAGAGGACTCAGAGGCCACAAAATGGGATCTATGAGGTTTTGGTTGTTTTGCAGACACTGCAAAAAAATAAAATAAAAATATGGGTATGTGAACAACTTTAAAGTCTATAAGGCCATGTTCCAATGATGAGTTTTTGATGTTGCAGATTTTCGAAAAAACGCCAATAACTTATTTTACTTAATAGGTGGAGAAAATCTGCAACATCAAAAACTCACCATAGCAACAGAGGCTAATGGGTGCATGTTTTATCCATGAAAAATACAGATAAAACATGTGAAAAATCCATGTAAATGAGGCCATAGAAAGTGGAAAACTTACATTCATCATCAGCCATTGCACTGAGAACAATGTGGTTACATTAACAGGGGAATTTAAAGGAGAATGGCGGATAAGAAAATTTCTTCTCAATCATTAATATTCACAATAAATCCCAATTAAATATATATAAGACTTGATACTGTACAATATAACAAGAGAAAGATATAAGCACAGCAGCAACCAGGAACATGTAACAAAAGAAAAAAAAAAAGAGAATGCCTTCATCACTACATACAGATTTATATATGAATAACAGAAATTCTAAAAAAACAAAAAAAAAAAAAACACTTAAAGATGCAAAATTAGGTATCTCCCCATATTCAAGGGGAGAATATTATTCTAGCTCACCCCAGCACACCTATTAATATATAGAGCCTATCTAACCAAAACAGACCATGTCCCCTGCCAAACAATGAGCAGTGATGGTAAATAAATAGTAAAGGATGATAAAATATTTTGAGATTAAATAAAGTTATTATCCTATTTGTTTTTCTGGTTGCTGCACATTGTCTTTATCTAATTAATCCCAATGATATGAGGTTGTGTTCTTGAGGGGGCACATGTCCCCCCCATACAACCAGAGTCTTCCTGTCCAGTAATCTCACCAATGACCGTCGCACCCGGCCTCTTCCCAAACTGTACAGAATATTGTGCCCGCTGCGACGCCACAGATGGAATAGCATCATGTGAAATGTCTCAGGAGAATAGCGGATATGTGAAGATACTATTTTTACCATCATTGTGCAAGACCTTGGGGTAACGGACCCTTAGAAGAGGCCTCGTTTCACAATTCTCTCCATGGATCTAAAACATACGGAGTTAATTAGGGGTCACAATAAAACTGCTTCCTCCTGAGAGCGCGGATCCGACTTCAAAAGATCCCTGGAAATGATTTTATCCCTTGAGAACATGTTTAACATTGCAGAACGCCAACTAAATGTCCGTGTCCAATCACAGACGTCGCGGCCTCCGGTGGTGTAGAATGCGCCATATGTGCTCGCTGTGACGTGAAGGATATAGGGCTGTATATACAATACCCGGGGCTACAGAATGTGAGAGCACAGAGTACCCATACCATGGTAGGCAGCATCTACCAGGACGGGGGAAGGGTGCGAAATGGAGAGAAAGCCTAGATCTCCTGCAGCCATGTCCATGCTCACAGGATGGAGATTTGAGGATGGAGATGGAGGTTTTTTTAGGATTATTTCTATGCAATGTGGAGCTCTAGCTTGACAGGCGCTATATGATAATTACCCCTCAAGAGTCATCTGGGTGGGGCCAATTAGGAGAAGACACATACAATCCCATGCCCTTCCTAGTTGCATGATTGATGCCCCATAGGCTGGAAGATGGGGTGGTGCTGGGGGTGCACAAGGTTCCCACTCTTTGTTTAGATGACATTAGAGCTATCTGGAAATGCTATATCCCCGTGGAGGGTCGTTAAGTCAAACTCTTGCAATCTCTGGTAATCCCAAGTTTAGACCCTTCAAAACACTTTCTATTAAAGGGATCCCGTCACCGTGAAAACGTCGTCCATTCTGCAGGCACCATGTCATAGATCAGGGGGAGAGGAGCGGATTGGTATATAGTTTTACAAGAAAATATTCAGTATAACCCATGAATTTATCATTTAATCCTCTGCTCTTTCCGGGATTTCCAATCCAGTGGGCGGTCCTATCAGTGACTGACAGCACACTCTATGCACACTATAGCTGTCAGTCACTGATAGGACCGCCCACTGCACCGGATATCCCAGAAACAGCCGAGGATTAATTGATGGGAACACAGGTTATACTGAATATTTTCTCATAAAAATATATATATTAATCTGCTCAGCTGTCTCTGCTCTATAACATGCTGCCTGCCGATTGGACTGTCATTTCTATGGGATATTGAGGATTTTAAGCTTTTTTTTTTTTCTGCAGAACTTGAGAAAAACAGAAAAAAAAGCGCACATTGCTTCTTGGAAGCGGGCCCTGATGAAATCTGCTCCAAACTAGGCATTGTCAAATCAAAAGACTGAAAAGAGAGAGAAAAAAAAAAAAACTTTTCCAAAACAATTCAGGTATGATCAGACCGGTTTATTCATGTAAAAATCCACATTGGAGGTTTTATATCTGGATTTAGAAGTCAGTCTGGTTCAAAATATACATACAAAAAACCCTCCCGAGTCTGTGTACCCCACAGGTAAAGAAAACCCCCAGATAAAGGAGCGTCCTGTAAAGAAGCTGGTGCCCGAAAAACTTCTCAAAAAACTCTGAACAGAAACTTTCTTTTATGTAGCAGCCCAATGTTATAGGACATATGAGCGTGTGATATAGATCCGTATATAATAATAATAATAATCTAATATTATACAGGGAACACTTATCGCCTTATGGGGAGATCAGAATTAGTCCCAGGGTCTGGGGCTCCTGTACTTGGCCTGCAGTCTCAGGTCCTTATGTGGTCAAGGAACTTGTCACATTCAGAACATTAGAACTTCTAGAAATATTTGCATCAAAATAATAAGAGTTTACACTCGGAATAACAATGATTAGATGACTGATATTCATCACTTTATAGGAGATATATATATATTCCAGGGGGTGTAATGGTAGAATGGTTGGTGGTCTCACCTTGTGCTGAGGTCCTCTGCCAGCAGGAGACAGCCGCCAGCAGCAGAATCTGTAGACAGCGCATGGTGTGATATAATCCGGGGTGATGAGATTAGGGCAGTGGTCCGGGGGCTCTGGTAATCCGGGGGGGGAGTAGATGATACTGTCGGTCCTCCCGGACTCTGTGTGAGGAGCTCTGTGTGTGACTTGTCCCGCCTGCAGCCCTCTTTATACTCACCTGACTGGGAGGAGAGTCCGGCCTGACTCACTGTGCGGCTCTTCCTGTCATTACCGCCCTGTGCCGCCAGAGGCCGCTCTCTGCGCTAATTACTTCTACAAATTGCAGAAGTTCGGAGGCGCCTGTAGCCCAAAGTTCTGTGTGATCAGGAGACAGACAGTGGTCACTGGTGATACAGGGCGAATCACGTCTATATTAGGACTCATAGCTGTCTGTTATCTGATACCTGGCTATTATCCCTCACAATATAGTCGTATCTATCTATTTACTATCTATTATCTATATATTTATCAATTCATCTATTATCTATCCGTCTATTATCTATCTATCTATCTATCTATCTATCTATCTATTATCTATCTATCTATCTATCTATCTATCTATCTATCTATCTATCTATCTATTATCTATCCATTCATCTATCTATCTATTATCTATCTATCTATCTATTATCTATCTATCCATTCATCTATCTATCTATCTATCTATCTATCTATCTATCTATCTATCTATTTATCCATTCATCTATTATCTATCTATCTATCTATCATCCATCTATCTATCTATTTATCCATTCATCTATTATCTATCTATCTATCTATCTATCATCCATCTATCTATCTATTAACTAATTAACTTGCTTGAGAAAGGTTCCTGTTGGGACCAAAACGTCGCCTTTTGGGATGATTAAATAGCTCCTTTTCACTACAAATGGTGTGCTGCCTCCAATTTTTCTGTTTTTTTTATCTATTAACTATCTATTATCTATCTATCCATTCATCTATTATCTATCTATCTATGTATTATCTATCTATCTATCTATCATAATAATAATAATAATCTTTATTTTTATATAGCGCTAACATATTACGCAGCGCTTTACAGTTTGCACACATTATCATCGCTGTCCCTGATGGGGCTCACAATCTAAATTCCCTATCAGTATGTCTTTGGAATGTGGGAGGAAACCAGAGTACCCGGAGGAAACCCCCACAAACACAGGGAGAACATACAAACTCCTTGCAGATGTTGTCCAAGGTGGGATTGGAACCCAGGACCCCAGGGCTGCAAGGCTGCAGTGCTAACCACTGCGCCACCGTGCTGCTATCTATCTATCTATCATCTATCTATTATCTATCTATCTATCTATCTATCTATCTATCTATCTATCTATCTATCTATCTATCTATTATCTATCTATCATCTATCTATCTATGTATCTATCTATTATCTATCTATCTATGTATTATCTATCTATCTATTATCTATCTATCTATCTATCTATCTATCATCTATCTATCTATCTATTATCTATCTATCTATCTATCTATCTATCTATCTATCTATCTATCTATCTGTCTGTCTGTCTGTCTATCTATCTATCTATCTATTATCTATCTATCATCTATCTATCTATCTATCTATCTATCTATCTATCTATCTATCTATCTATCTATCTATCTATCTATGTATCTATCTATCTATTATCAAATTCAAATTCAAATTCAAATTTCAAATTCAAATGAGCTTTATTGGCAGGACTAAGTACATGTTAGCATTGCCAAAGCATATGGTAAAAATACGGGGGTGGGGGAGGGGGGGCATATAGAGGTCCAGGGAATATCAAATTCCTTTTAGAGGATAGGGAATGTTTCCAGGGTGGGGTATAGGAGTCCATGACATATCGGGCTCTTTAGTCGGGGGATAGGGATATGTCCAGTGTTGGGGTACGGGAGTCCATGACATATCAGGCTCCTCTTAGTCTGTGGCAGGCACTGACATATTCCGCTGCTACGGCCACTGCACTTTCCTCTTCCCCCAGTATTATCGGCAGTTTCTCTTCCTCCTCCTTGGAGGTGAAATCTGGGAGGAGATCAGACAGTCTCTTGAAGTGAGTGTCCCTCACTGCGGAGTATTTGGGGCACCTCAGCAGGAAGTGGGCCTCATCCTCCACGGCCTCCTGGGGGCACTGCTGGCAGAGTCTGTTCTCTCGAGGCTTGTAGTTCTGTCGGTGCCGCCCGGATTCGATGAGTAGGCTGTGGGCGCTCAGTCTGTACCGGCTCAGGATCTGTCGATCTTTGGGGTTTTCTAGTTTCTCTAGATATGGGGCCAGTTTGTACTCCCTCTGTAGATTCCGGTATATTGTCAGTTTCTGGGATTTGTTTATGTCGTTCCTCCAGATGCTGAGATATTCCTCTTTGACTTTGTGTACCATTTTCTGGATTTCACCTTTTGTCAGGCCATGGAGGTTGATGGCTTGGTCAGACTGGCTTTGGGTACTTTTCCTTGGGAGGCTTCCTGAGGCTTCCTGGTGTAGGAAGGCTTTGTGATGGTAGGAGCTGGGACTGCTACTTTGTAGATGAGCCTTGAATGACAGCGCCTTCTTCTTTATTGCGATGTGTAGTGGGAATCTGCCCAGCTCTGCTCGGCAGGCGCTATTTGATGTGATCCGATGGACTTGGAGAAGATGCTTGCAGAACTCTAGGTGGAATATTTCTGTCGGCCCAGCGTCCCACTTTGACCAGTTTGGGTATGAGACTGGGCCCCAGACCTCACTACCGTATAGAAGAATTGGGGCAAAGATGGAGTCAAAAATTTTTAGCCATACGGTTACTGGTGCCTTGAGGTGGTACAGACGCCTTCTGATGGCATAGAAGGCTTTGGATGCCTTGTCTTTTAGTGACTCTATGGCTTGCTTGAAGCTCCCTGACTGGCTGAGTTCTAGGCCCAGGTAGGTGTACCTGTTGGTTTCAGTAAGTGGACGGTTGTCTATCATAAAGGTAGGATTGCCAGTGGGTTTCTGCTTTCTTTTCTGGAACACCATGATATTAGTTTTTTTCTCGTTGATTGGCAGTGCCCATGTGCTGCTGAAGGTCTCTAGGATTTTCAGATGATCTTGGAGGCCTTTCTCAGTTGGTGATAACAGCACGAGGTCATCTGCATACAGCAGAAATTTCACCTGGGTGTCATGGAGGGTGAGTCCTGGTGCTGAGGAGGACTCTAGGGCCACTGCCAGCTCGTTGATGTAGATGTTAAAGAGCGTTGGACTGAGGCTGCAGCCCTGTCTCACTCCTCGACTTTGTTGGAAATAGGCTGTCCTCCTTCCGTTGACCTTCACACTGCAACTGTTCTCTGTGTAGGAGCTTCGGATGACATCATATGTTTTGCCTCCTATTCCGCTCCCCAGCAATTTTAGGAATAGTCCTGGGTGCCACACTGAGTCGAAGGCCTTCTTGAAGTCCACAAAACAAGCGTATATCTTCCCGTTCTTTGTATTGTGGACGTGGCTCTTGATGAGGCTGTGCAGAGTGTAGATGTGGTCAGTGGTGCGGTGGTTTGGCATGAACCCTGCTTGGCTCTTGCTGAGGACGTTGTGCTCGGTGAGGAAGGTGAGGATCCTCTTGTTCAGGATGCAGTTGAAGAGTTTACCCAGGTTGCTGCTGACACATATCCCTCGGTAGTTTGCTGGGTCGTACTTGTCCCCATTTTTGTGTATAGGGGTTATGAGGCCTTGGTTCCAGTTTTTGGGGAAGCAGCCGGCCTGCAGTACAATATTAAATAGTTTTGTTATCGCAGCCTGGATGTCTGGAGGGCTGTATTTCAGCATTTCTGGGAGGATCCCATCTGGACCACTGGCTTTTTTACCTTTTATCTGTGTGATCCTTTCTGTTATTTCTGTCAGTGTGATTGGTGTATCCAGAGGATTTTGGAAATCTTTGAACTTTTCCTCCATATCTTTCAGTTTTTTCACAAGCTCTTTTTGTGCCAGGTTCAGGTCTTCACTTGGGATGTCATTGTAGAGGTCCTTGAAGTACTGGAGCCAGATGTTGCCGCTCTGGATGTGGAGGCTGTTGCTTTTCTGGTTGGATCCAAGGTGATTCCACAGTTCCCAAAATTTGTTGTCTTCAAGGGCATCTTGGAGTTGGAGGAGTTTGGTAGAGATGTCGTTTTGCTTTTTCTTTCTGAGGATGGCTTTGTAATTTCGTTGTACGGTGTGGTAGGCTTCTCTCAGAGTGGGGTTATTGGGGTCTCTGTGTTTTTTATTTGAGGCCATTCTTAGGGCCTTCCGTATGGTCTTGCATTCTTTGTCAAACCAGTTGTTGGGATTTTGTTTACTCGGTCTCTTGTTGATGATTCTTTTCAGGTCAGACATTTCTGCCATGGCACATAGAATGTCGTTAAGGTCTCTTACCGCTAGGTGTACTCCTTCTGGGTTGAGTTCATACACGTTATTATGGAAACATTGGAGCTTCTCCTTGATCTCTGGTCTGTTGATGGCATCTTTGTATTTTGGGGCCGACATCTTGGACCATTTGAAGGATGGTGGCAGGCTAAAGAGGCCGGTCTTTTGCGGGGTTTGTGAGGGTGATTTCTTTGTGGATTTGATGTATAGGAGCAGTTGGTTATGGTCTGACAGATGTGTTTGTGGGGTGACTATAAGGGCGCCAATATTTGTAGGGTCCATATCTGTGATGGCATAGTCTATCACACTGCTGCCCACATGGGAGTTTAGGGTATTACTTCCCAGTGAGTCTCCCTTGGTGCGGCCATTGAGGATACGAAGTCCAAGGCTTCGGCATAGGTTCAACAGCGTTCTGCCACTTTTATTAACTGTGCAATCATAGCTGTTCCTGTCGGTGTGCACTGGGTTGTCACAGTCGGTATCTGCTCCAAGTATATAGATGTTTCCATCAGTGGTCAGGTAGTCTCTTTCTCTTCCCGTTCTTGCGTTGAGGTCTCCGTAGATGAGAACGTTCCCAAGAGTCTGGAAATGGGCAGCTTCAATCTATCTATCTATCTATCTATCTATCTATCTATCTATCTATCTGTCTGTCTGTCTGTCTGTCTGTCTATCTATCTATCTATCTATCTATCTATCTATCTATCTATCTATCTATCTATCTATCTATTATCTATCTATCATCTATCTATCTATCTATCTATCTATCTATCTATCTATCTATCTATCTATCTATCTATCTATCTATCTATTATCTATCTATCTATTATCTATCTATCTATCTATCTATCTATCTATCTATCTATCTATGTATTATCTATCTATCTGTCTATCTATCTATCTATCTATCTATCTATTAATAAAAAATAGGAACAGCACAAACATTTTTTTTACTTATCTTCGGGTGCCAGGCCCCCAGGCAACCTGTCCATTGATTGTCCAAAGTTTACAAAATTCAAAAAAGTAGTCAGCACTCCATATCCTTTGAAAAAATGTGCAGGATTTATTAAACCCACATGTCTGGGCAATGTTTCGGCTCTGAATGAGCCTTCCTCAAGCCTTGACAACTCCACAGAATAAATGCTAGCACACTCTTCCAGTATCCATTGTTTCAGATGCTGCACATCTCATATCTTCACAGGATAGACAATTGCCTTCAGATGACCCCAAAGATAAATGTCCAAGGGGGTCAGATCGGGAGACCTTGGTGGCCATTCAACTGGCCCACGATGACTAATCAACTTTCTAGGAAACTGTTCATGTAGGAATGCTCAGACCTGACACCCATAATGTGGTGGTGCACCATTTTGCTGGAAAAACTCAGGGAACGTGCCATCTTCAGTGCATAACTGAACAGTTTCCTGGAAAGTGAATTGGTTGTTGTGGGCCAGGTGAATGGCCACCAAGGTCTCCCGATCTGACCCCCTAAGGCTAGTTTCACACTAGCGTTTCCCTGATCTGCAGCGGGCTGCGGACTTCCTCCGTGAAGCCCCGCCCTCGGCCGCACCTCCGCCGCTAGCTCTGCCTACATCTGCATGCGGCCCACATGCGGCCTGCGTACCTATATTTAACATTAGGTACGCAGGTCGTGCGGCTGTATGCGGATGGTGCCGCATGCGTCGTTTTGACGATGCGGAAAAAAAAATGCTACGTGGCTGCGACTCCGCTGGTCGCCGCATCGTCAAAACGACGCATGCGGCACCATCCGCATACAGCTGCACAACCTGCGTACCTAATGTTAAATATAGGTACACAGGCCGCATGCGGGCTGCATGCAGATGCAGGCGGAGCTAGCAGCGGAGGTGCGGCCGAGGGCGGGGCTTCACGGAGGAAGTCCGCAGCCCGCCGCAGATCAGGGAAACGCTAGTGTGAAACTAGACTTAGACTTTTATCTTTGGGGTCATCAGAAGACAATTGTCTATGCTGTGAAGATACGAGATGTGCAGCATCTGAAACAGCTGATACTGGAAGCCTGTGCTAGCATTTCTTCTGCGGTGTTGCTGTCAGTGTGTCAAGAGTGGGAGAAGAGGGTTGCATTGACAATCCAACACAATGGGCAGCACTTTGAACACATTTTATAAGTGGTCATAAACTTGTAAATAACTCAATGAAAGAATAAAGTTACGTTAAAATCAAGCACACAATTCTTTTTTTTGTGAAATTCTCATTAAGTTTGATGTGTCACATGATCCTCTCCCATTGAACAAAAAGTTGGATCCAAAATGGCCGACTTCAAAATGGCCGCCATGGTCACCAACCATCTTGAAAAGTTTCCCCCCTCCCATATACTAATGTGCCACAAACAGAAAGTTGATATCGCCAACCATTCCCATTTTATTTGGGTGTATCCATATAAATGGCCCACCCTGAATAAGGTACCTGGATAGAATTTTTTTTGTGATATTGACTAATTCTCATTAGTACTGTGGTTCCTGTATAGTCCTAAGTCTGATAATGACCATTAGCAACAATTCTCAAATCTCCTTACCATTGTAAAGGACGTACTGGAAGTTGTAGGTTCATGCGATATAAATGTATATGGGTCTAATATGACATTATTATTATTATTATTATTATTATTATTATTATTTATTTATATAGCACCATTAATTCCATGGTGCTGTACATGAGAAAGGGGTTACGTACAGGGTTATAGATATCATTTACAGTAAGCAAATTTACAATAACAGACTGGTACAAAGGGGAGAGGACCCTGTCCTTGCGGACTTACATTCTACGGGATAATGGGGAAGAGACAGAAGGTCGGGGGTGCGGCAGCTCTGGTGGTGGTGAGGCGGCAGCTCTGGTGGTGGTGAGGCGGCAGCTCTGGCGGTGGTGATGCGGCAGCTCAGGTGGATAGTGATGCGGCAGCTCTGGCAGTGGTGACGCGACAGCTCGGGTGGTGGTGACGTGGCAACTCGGGTGGCTTTGAGGTGGCATCTCGGGTGGTTGGTGAAGCGGCAGCTTGGGTGGTGGTGAAGCAGCCAAATGGTTATTGCAGGCTGTAGGCTTTCCTGAAGAGATGGGTTTTCAGGTTCCGTCTGAAGGAGCTGAGGGTGGTGGATAGTCGGACGTGTTGAGGCGTGGAATTCCAGAGGATGGGGGATATTTGGGAGAAATCTTGGAGGTGGTTTTGTGAGGAACGAATAAGTGTGGAGGAGAGTAGGAGGTCTTGGGAGGATCGGAGATTACATGAGGGATGATAGTGGGAGATTAGTTCAGAGATATAGGGAGGGGACAGGTTGTGGATGGCTTTGTAGAGCAGTGTTAGTAGTTTGAACTGGATTCATTGGGGAATTGGGAGACAGTGGAGGGATTCGCAGAGGGGAGAAGCAGGGGAGTAATGATGAGAGAGGTGGATTAGCCGAGCAGCAGAGTTGAGGACAGACTGGAGCGATGCAAGAGAGTTAGCTGGGAGACCACAGAGGAGGGTGTTGCAGTAATCGACACGGGAGATGATGAGGGCATGCACAACAGTTTTAGTAGATTGTGGGCTGAGGAAGGGACGGATTCTGGCAATATTTTTGAGTTGTAGTCTGATAATGACTATTAGTAATATTAGTAACAATTCCCAGTATCTCCCTACCATTGTAAAGGACGTACTGTTGTATGTTCATGCGATATAAATGTATATGGGTCTCACATGACATTACAATTGATGTCCTATGCACTGATGGTGGTCCTGGTGATGTAGTCATGTACTGATGGTTATGTACAGTATTTCTCTATTGATGGTGGTTCTTGTGATACATTATTGCACAGATGAGGGTTTTGATGCTGTGTGTCTGTACTGATGGGGGTTATATGGATGTATTTATGTACTGCTGGTGGTTCTGATGATGAATTTCTGTACTGACAAGGGTTGTGATGCTATGTTTCTGTACTGATGGGGGTTCTAGTGATGTATTTCTGTACTGCTGGTGGTCCTGGTGATGGATTCTTGTGCTGTTATTTATTCTGAATCTGTACATATGTAGCAATCCATGACTTGTGTGATTACTTGATACATGGCTATGTTAATAAAATGTTGTGCCATTTGACAAGTTAAGGGTTACTATGTTTTTTTATGTTAGAAGCATTTAAGGGATTGTCCAAGCCTGTGATGCATAAATGCAGGCATTGCTGAGAGAGGTGTCCACATTCATCCAGGAATTCAGACATCAGCCTAAGAGAAGTGTTCACACATGTGGGAGTAGGGACCCATCAGTCTTTGAGACCACCTTGACAATGGTTGATGGGCAGATATAATATGGCCAAATGCCAAGCGTCTCATTTTTTTTGCTAATATTCAAAAGCCGTATTGCTATTCATATTTCATATATTTCACATTGACATGCTTTAGCATGATAGAGTGCAACCTTTTTTTTTGTATATCATTAGAAATATTGGTCTTGTAGTAAATCTTGCTTTCCTCCACGCAGGGTAATATTAGTAATACATCCCATCTGGTGCTTGGGGACGGGGACAACATGGGCCTGTGTGATTTCAAATGCCAGGGCTGAATTTCAGCCCCAGTCCGTACCTGGTGATGCCTCTAGAATGAGCGATTCTTATTGAAGCCATATCAGGTTATTTCTAATCTTTACTTTGACTTTTTTCCAGTTTCATCTTACAGAATGTATGAACATGAACTTTTCTGAATTTCTTGCATAACCCTGTATATTCTTTATCCATTATATAGCTTCTCTGCTGACTCAAGTTTACCACGTTCATGTCTGATCATGAAAAAGAATGTGGAAAGTTCATCAAGCTGCTTAATTTACAATACAGATTTATCAATGGTAACAACATTCAATGAATGCCTCAAGCAACTTTTTCCTCATAACTAAACCTGTACCTAGTTAGTATATATTTGGTATGAAGACTTCCGTATAATATATAAAGTACAGTATAATCCCCCCTGCTCCCTTATACACAATATAATGCCCCCACAGCTCCCCTATATGCCATATAATGCCCCCACAGCTCCCCTATTTACATCATGATGGTCCCTCAGCTCCTCCATAAGCAGTAGGTTGCCACCACAGCTCCCCTAAAACGCAACATAATGGTCCACACACTGTATGATGACTTTTTAGTGAATCCTGCGTTGAGCAGGGGGTTGGACATGATGACCCTGGAGGTCCCTTCCAACTCTAACAATCTATAATTCTATTATTCTATGTATAAGGACCCCTGCATTTGCTCCCATGCTGTAAAAGGACCCCCGGATTAACTCTCATGCTGTATAAGGGCCCCCTTCATTAGCTCCCTCGCTGTATAAGGGCCCCGGCAATATCTCCCATGTTGTATAAGGACCCCTTGATTAGCTCCCATGGTGCGTTGGTGCACCACCTGCTGTTCTGTAGACCGCAGGCTTAAAGACCTGTGGTCTTCAGAACAGAGAGCGGTAGTGCAGGGAGATCGTGTTTCACTGCTGTGCTGCAGAGATTAATTATATTGTGGCGATGCACACTCCAATATAATTATCAGTCGCAGTAGCTCCTAGTGGGCCCCTTCGAGCGCTGGGCCCGGGGTGACTGCCCCCTCTGCCCCCCTTTAGCTTTGCAACTGGTCCATAATTTTGTCAGAGCCTGAAATTCTCTGCTACTATTATCGTTAAATCTGAGATCCTCTGCTACCACTATAGTACCAATCAGGCCACAGACAGACAGATGTTGTGCAGCTCACGCAATTATGCGGGATGCAATGGCTGCTTCTTTCCATATTCAAATGTATTCGCATATATCAAACGCTGATAAAATTGAACAGTGTGGTACCAAGACTGGAGCAGAGTAACACCTGTGAGCCCCCGCCCGAATGTGCAGCAGCGTAAGGAGGTCAGCACTCTACCGACATCATAAAACTGCTGCTAATTCCGGGACCACAAAGGCAAAAGAGATCTTGTGTCACTAAGGCTACGTTCACATTTGCGGCTTTGGACGCAGCGGCGTCGCCGCAAAACAACGCACGCGTCATGCTTCCCTATCTTTAACATTGGGGACGCATGTGCGTTCGTTTTCATGCGTTTCGGTGCGTTTTGCGACGCATGCGTCCTTTCGACGCACCTGGCAGTGCGTTGCAAACGCAACATGTTGCATTTTATCTGCGTCCAAAATTTAAAAAAAACGCTTGCGTCGCACTTGCGTTGTATTTGCGTCGTCGAAACTTCAAATCCTCCATTGAAGTGTATTGGCAACGCAGAAGACGCAAGTACTTGCGTTGTTGTGCGTTGTAGGACGCATGCGTTCTGTACTTTAAAAATAGAGAAACTGAAAAGACCCTATATATTAAAAAAGGGTTGAACGCATGCGTCAAAAATTCATGCGTTCTACTTGCGTCTTTCGTGCGTCGTGCGTTGCGTCCACGATGCTGCGTCGAAAGCCGCAAATGTGAACGTAGCCTTGCAAATCATGGAGGAGCCGAGAGAAGGGTTGTGTTACTACGAGGGCACATAATGTAACAATTTGGGACATTATGGGGCAATTTGGAACATTAAGGGGCAATTAAGGGAGATTGTGAAAGGAGGCTTAGTATAGCAAGGATCAGTGGGGTGGTGGGGACCTGGAAAAGGGCAGTTTGGGGCAGATATTTAAAGCGGAAGTATGTGGGGGGACATTATGGAAAAGAGTTGTGTGGAGGATATTATGTGGACGATATATTATATAGGGGGATGTTTTGGAGAAGGGGTAGTGTGTGGGGGGTACTATAGAGAGGCAGTGTTAGTGGGATATTTTGGAAAGGGGCAGTGTGGGGGGATATTTAGGAGGGGGCACTGTGTGCGGAGGGATATTTTGTGCAGGAAGCACAGTGAGGGGCAGCGCATAGGAAATATTTACGGGGCAGTATAATGATACTTTTATTTTTAAAGGCGCCGTGTCAGAATGTACTACTGAAAATGGAAGAGAGGCAAATCTCCAGAGAGAAGCTCTAGACATGAAGTCTCATCATGGCTACATGGAGACAAAAGAGATGGGAAATACTCCAGTAACAGACAATGTCTCCTATAAGGCACCTGGATGTAAATGTTTATTTGTGATATGGACTACGCCTCATCAGTGCTGTGGTTCCTGTATGGTTCGCATTGTGATGATGGCTGGTAACAACTCCCAGCATCTTCTTACCATTGTTAAAAACATACTGGGAATTGTAGTTTCATGCAATACAAATGTGTATGTGGCTGACCTTATATTACAATTGATGACTGTACTAAAATTTACAATGTATTCATGTACTGATGGTGTTTCTTTCACTACATTCATAGACTGATGGTATTCTGGCATTGCATTCTTGTACTAATGGTGTTTCTTTCTTTGCACTCATATGCAGACAGCAGTTCTGGAGCTGCACTTATGTACTGATGACGGTTCCTGCGCTGCACTCATGTACTGAAAGCAGCTCTGGCACTGCATTAATGTATTGACGGCGGTTCTGGTGCTGCACTTATGTAATGATGGCAGTTCTGTCGCTGCAATAAGGTACTGACGGCGATTCTGGCTCTTCATTCATGTATTGATGGGGCATCTGGCACTGCATTCATGTACTCACGATGGTTCTGGTGCTGCATTTATGAAATGATGGTCATTCTCATATTAACTCATGTACTGATGGTGGCTATGGGAATGCACTCATCTGCTGACAGTGGTTCCGATCTTGTGGACATGTTGCAATCCATAACATGTTTCATGGCTATGTCCAAACCTAAAAAGTGCAAAAACTTACAGATTTGAGTTTATTATGAGGATTTGGCAAGTTTCTGCTCCAAAAAACTCAGTTTAAGTTAGCACATTTTCACATTGACTTTTTTGAAGCAAAATCTGAGCAGAAATTCTCCAAATCTTTCTCAAATGCTCAAAATTTGGTTCTGGTGATGTATTAATGCACTGATGGTGGTTCTGGTGATGTATTCATGTAACTATCCCAGTAAAACAAATTGCGGCCCTTGGGATTGGTTCAGTATGGCAATGTGGCTTTTGTACCAAAAATTGTTGTGTACCCCGCAATAGAACATATTTTCAAGGGAAGCTAAGTGTGAGATCAGAACTTAGCCAGACAATCATGATCTACTTTTTGAGAATAAATTACTCTATTGTGGCCCAACTTCACATAAATTCAGTCTTTATTTCATTAAAGATAAGGCAAAAACAACAGCAATATTTAGGCCACACAATGGCTTTTGTCCAGCCACTATTGAACTGTGCATTAGTCAAAGACATAGTATTAAGCCCACCCATGGCCCATGGGTCAGAACTAACAGAGTCATCTCAGTATAATTAACTAGATGGTGGCCCGATTCTAACGCATCGGGTATACTACAATATGCATGTCCACGTAGTATATTGCACAGCCCACGTAGTATATTGGCCAGCCCATGTAGTATATTGCCCAACCACGTAGTATATTGCCCAGTCACGTAGTATATTGCCCAGCCACGTAGTATATTGCCCAGCCACGTAGTATATTGCCCAACCCACGTAGTATATTGCCCAGCCACATAGTATATTGCCCAGCCACGTAGTATATTGCCCAGCCCACGTAGTATATTGCCCAGCCATGCAAGAAATCACCAACAAAAATCTGAGTGACATAATGTAGATCAAAGAGTAACTAATGAATAAGAAATCATATTGTCACTACCAATAGGACATATAGACGGCCAATCGTCAAACTGTCAAAACAAAAACCCAAAAGAACAAAGGACGATCAGAGGGCCAAGAATTAGATATAAAAAATATATAACTTTATTAGAGCACATAATATATATAAATAAAACCAGAATGGATCAGTGGATAAGACCAAAGTGCATATCAACAAAATATGGATGGGATGGGAGATCCGCGGCTATAAGTAATACGTAACATTCCTATAAGTCATGACATATAATAAATAGGGTATATATATTTTACACAATGGTCATGACATAAATGAGCAATCTGCGAATATAATTAATTGATTCTGTAACCCCAGCAAATAGTGTGATGGAAAGCACAAAGATATATAAATGTGACTGCCACAAATGAGTTGGAATGGAAGATGCTAGCAGGATACAAGTACCCTAATGGCGCATACCTCAATCAGACCAGGGAGAAATTCACACGGAGTGGCAGCGGAGGGGTACAGAAGGGAGCCAGCGGTCACCACATCACCCCGACGTGCGTTTCGGCGGAGCCTTCGTCAGGGGGCGTGGAAATGCTACAGGATGTGCGGTATAAAACGGGGACCCAACCAATGACCGGAGACCGGAAGTGATGCGGTGTATACAAACTAGAAAGCCGGTGCCGGATGCCGTAAACATAGTAAAATGATGGAAGTAATCCGTGATAAGTTAATTATCCTAAATATAGATGTATGCGGCATCCACAAAGTGGAAAAATAAATAAGGAAACCAGAAGGGATGTTACGGAGGCGGCGCATGCGCACTCAAATCCCGACCCCGCACGTCGGCGTCCACGTCAGAGGGAGGCGGAGCCGCAGTGCCGGAAGAGCACGGCGAGAACCACATCACCATGGAGACGCAGAAAGCCGAGTAGCGCGGCGGGCAGGGCGAGCATGCGCACACGAACAACCCCAAGAGATGTCGTAAGTATATAACACAAGAAATATGAATAAGGCACAAATGGAATAACTATATTGACACACCGACAAAAACACCGCATATGTGGAATAAAACAGTCACATATATTATATAGTGGAAGAAAACTGTGCGTGGACGATATAAGCATCAAAAGGTTCCAGATGCATGATCCAACAGACGAATCGGATGATGAACCAAACAACGCAATATAAAGGCGGGACCTCAGACTAAAAAATGAGAGAATAACAAACAGTTAAAAATAGAAAAACACACATAAAATAAAAACATACATATTGTTGAAGCACAGATGGAAAGACAACAATGCAGCAGGACGGCATCACAAAAAAGGGGCAAAACTAATTTGTTCGTTTAGTCCCTTGGGATGTAGTGTACCCAGCCTCCATATCCAGCGGGACTCGAGCTGGGCAAGACGCTGTGATACCCTGCCACCCCGAATATTAGTTGCCAGTGTATCAATACCCCTAACCATTAAGAGGGTGGCATCACAATTATGATGGAGAAAGAAATGTCGGGGAATAGTTTTTAATGCAGAGGGATCAGTGGTCCCGACTGCGGCTGTTATCCCCAGGACGTGTTCCCTAATACGAATTTTGAAAGGACGGGTAGTTAATCCAATATAGATTAATCCGCAGGGACATATAGCAAAGTAAATGACATTACGTGTGGTACAGTTGATGGATTTCCTAATGTCAAAATTCCTGGATCTGTCAGAATTGAAAAAGGAATTGCATTTCTCCACATTAGGGCAGGCAACACAATGCCCGCACGGGGTACAACCTAATTTACGTGGATATTGGTCCAAAAAAGTGGTTTTAATATTGCCCACGTAGTGGCTGTGCACCAAAAGATCACGTAAATTTTTGGATCTTCTTGTGGTGATAGCAGGCCTACTCGGTAAATATTGGGACAGAATGGGATCCATACGTAAAATTGGCCAAGATTTATTAAGGATTGCTCGAACGGCTGAAAATTGGTTATGGTAGTCCGTAACAAAACGGATCTTCCCGTCGGGTAATTTAGCGTTAGATTTATAAATTAAATCATGGCGGGAGGAATGCCTAGCTCGATTATACGCCTTTTTGACCATACGATGGCTATACCCCCTTTGGTAAAATCTCTTTTTTAGATCATCTGCTTGCCTTTCAAAATCTCCGATATCGGAACAGATCCTCCGAAGACGGAGGAACTGTCCAGTGGGTACGGATTGAACAACATGTCTAGGGTGAGCAGAGGAGGCGTGCAGAAGAGAATTAGTAGAAGTAGATTTCCTGTAGATGTCGGTTTGTAGTAAGTTGGCACTATCACGCTTAATTAAGACATCCAAGAATTCGACACTATGACTATCATGATGGTAAGTGATACGTACATTAATTGAATTGTTGTTCAGAGAACTCATGAACTCCTGTAGAGAATGTATGGGGCCCTGCCAGATCATGAAAACATCGTCTATGTACCGCGTCCAAAGGGGGACACGGTCTATAGACGAGGCAGGATCTGACAGGGAGAGGTCCCTCTCCCACAGCCCAAGGAACAGATTGGCGTAGGACGGCGCAAAGGCCGCCCCCATAGCTGTTCCTTGGAGCTGTAGGAAGAAGGACCCCTTAAAAGTAAAAAAATTATGGGTCAAAGCAAATTCAAGAACCTCCAAAACAAAATTTTGAAAAGAAATAGGAAAATTGGACATATTGAGGTAATATTTGGTCGCCCTGAGGCCGTCATGGTGCCTAATGCTAGTGTACAATGATTCAACATCAGCGACCACCAAGACGGACTCAGGGTCAATTTCAATACCATCAATTAATTTGAGGAAAGCACCAGTATCTTTAAGGAATGATGGAAGACTCTCCACGCAAGGTTGTAAGATAGAATCGATCCATCGACCGACATGTTCCAAGAAGTTCCCCCCTCCTGAAACTATAGGACGTCCGGGTGGTGAGGTGCTATTCTTATGAATTTTGGGCAATAGGTAGAGGGTGGGAATGGTAGGTTCATGAACAACTAAAGCAGCTGACAATTCTTTTGTGATCACCTCCGACTCTACTGTCCAGTCCAAAATCGATTGCAACTGCGCTTTAAATGTAGATAGGGGATTATAAGTCAGTTTTTTGTAGCACACTTTATCATTGAGCTGACGATAGACTTCTTTTTCGTACATAGATGTTGGCCATACGACTATATTTCCACCCTTATCAGCTGGTTTAAATTCGATGTCAGGTAGTTGTTGGAGTTTTTGAAGACAGTCTCGCTCATGACTGGATAGGTTGTCCTTAGTGATAGACCTTGGAATATCCATTAGGTCTTTCGTGACCATCTGGACAAATAAGTCCACATTGGCACAAGTAGAGAGAGGAGGGAACCTCTTGGACCTAGGACGAATCGATGGAGGTATCTTACCATTAATTGGTGTATGATGTTCAGCGTAGAGTTCCTCCAAGATTCTCAAGGTAGATTGTTCCTCCTCTGTAGGGAATAAAGTATGCAAATTACCATCATGGAAGTGTTTTTTAAAAAGTAATGATCTGGCAAAAATATGCAAGTCCTTAATAGCCAAAAACGTGTCAAATCTGGAAGCTGGTGAGAAGGTGAGGCCCTTACTCAATAAGGCTAACTCTGTAGCAGAAAAATTATAGTGACTGAGATTGATTACCTTATTGTCCTTTTTAGGACCAACAGGCGAACCACGATCATTCCTTCTATATGGATGGTAATTATGTTCACGTGTCCTCTTATAATTGGCTCCAGAACGAGTGGTAAATGAAGAGGACGCCGAGTCAGAGTGTTCGCTAAAGGTACCTTCACACATAACGATATTGTTAACGATATCGTTGCTATTTGTGACGTAGCAACGATATCGTTAATTAAATCGTTATGTGTGACAGCGACCAACGATCAGGCCCCTGCTGGGAGATCGTTGGTCGCTGAATAAAGTCCAGAACTTTATTTCGTCGCTGGACTCCCTGCTGACATCGCTGGATCGGCGTGTGTGACACCGATCCAGCGATGTCTTCACTGGTAACCAGGGTAAACATCGGGTAACTAAGCGCAGGGCCGCGCTTAGTAACCCGATGTTTACCCTGGTTACCATGCTAAAAGTAAAAAAAAACAAACACTAGATACTTACCTACAGCTGTCTGTCCTCCAGCGCTGTGCTCTGCACTCCTCCTGTACTGGCTGTGAGCCGGAAAGCAGAGCGGTGACGTCACCGCTCTGCTTTCCGGCTCCCAGACAGTACAGGAGGAGAGCAGAGAAGCAGAGCGCAGCGCTGGAGGACAGACAGCTGTAGGTAAGTATGTAGTGTTTGTTTTTTTTTACTTTTAGCATGGTAACCAGGGTAAACATCGGGTTACTAAGCGCGGCCCTGCGCTTAGTTTCCCGATGTTTACCCTGGTTACCGGCATCGTTGGTCGCTGGAGAGCGGTCTGTGTGACAGCTCTCCAGCGACCAAACAGCGACGCTGCAGCGATTCGGATCGTTGTCGGTATCACTGCAGCGTCGCTAAATGTGAAGGGGCCTTAACTGAGGAAACAGATGAAACTGAAGGAATGCGTTTGGTCCGCTTGGGTCTAGATGATGCAGATTTCCAGAAAAAAACATTGTTGCTCTGGAAATCTTGTGTGTCTCGATTAAATTTTTGAGTTTGAGTCTCATTAATGTTTTTAACCAAAGCATCCAATGTCTTTTCTAATTGTGACTCATAGTTTTTAAACAATTCATTTGGGCATTTGGATTTAAACTCAGTCAAAGCTGTATCAATGGATGAGTCCAACTTAATAATAGACTTGGAGTTCAAATCAATCAAAAGTTGAATAAAAATAGTGGAACAATTAGTGCACGCCTCCTCCCACATCGAGACAAAAATGTCATCCTCCACTGGAAAGGCAGGAATTACTTTGATCCGTAAACCTCGAGGAATAATCTGGCGGGATTTATATTTTTCGAGAAATGCACGATTCCACCATATTTTAGTTCTTTTAACAAATAATGTCTTAAGATCCAAAAACTGATTGTCCCAATTGTGAATGCCGGACTGCTGCAAGTCAGTGGTCTCACCACCAAACACTTGTTCGATCTGGTTAAGCCAAACCTTCTCCTTGGCTTTATAGTCCATTTTGTCGGAACAGGAATAACCTATGCAGAACACAGTAACAACAACGTAAGAAATCACCAACAAAAATCTGAGTGACATAATGTAGATCAAAGAGTAACTAATGAATAAGAAATCATATTGTCACTACCAATAGGACATATAGACGGCCAATCGTCAAACTGTCAAAACAAAAACCCAAAAGAACAAAGGACGATCAGAGGGCCAAGAATTAGATATAAAAAATATATAACTTTATTAGAGCACATAATATATATAAATAAAACCAGAATGGATCAGTGGATAAGACCAAAGTGCATATCAACAAAATATGGATGGGATGGGAGATCCGCGGCTATAAGTAATACGTAACATTCCTATAAGTCATGACATATAATAAATAGGGTATATATATTTTACACAATGGTCATGACATAAATGAGCAATCTGCGAATATAATTAATTGATTCTGTAACCCCAGCAAATAGTGTGATGGAAAGCACAAAGATATATAAATGTGACTGCCACAAATGAGTTGGAATGGAAGGTGCTAGCAGGATACAAGTACCCTAATGGCGCATACCTCAATCAGACCAGGGAGAAATTCACACGGAGTGGCAGCGGAGGGGTACAGAAGGGAGCCAGCGGTCACCACATCACCCCGACGCGCGTTTCGGCGGAGCCTTCGTCAGGGGGCGTGGAAATGCTACAGGATGTGCGGTATAAAACGGGGACCCAACCAATGACCGGAGACCGGAAGTGATGCGGTGTATACAAACTAGAAAGCCGGTGCCGGATGCCGTAAACATAGTAAAATGATGGAAGTAATCCGTGATAAGTTAATTATCCTAAATATAGATGTATGCGGCATCCACAAAGTGGAAAAATAAATAAGGAAACCAGAAGGGATGTTACGGAGGCGGCGCATGCGCACTCAAATCCCGACCCCGCACGTCGGCGTCCACGTCAGAGGGAGGCGGAGCCGCAGTGCCAGAAGAGCACGGCGAGAACCACATCACCATGGAGACGCAGAAAGCCGAGTAGCGCGGCGGGCAGGGCGAGCATGCGCACACGAACAACCCCAAGAGATGTCGTAAGTATATAACACAAGAAATATGAATAAGGCACAAATGGAATAACTATATTGACACACCGACAAAAACACCGCATATGTGGAATAAAACAGTCACATATATTATATAGTGGAAGAAAACTGTGCGTGGACGATATAAGCATCAAAAGGTTCCAGATGCATGATCCAACAGACGAATCGGATGATGAACCAAACAACGCAATATAAAGGCGGGACCTCAGACTAAAAAATGAGAGAATAACAAACAGTTAAAAATAGAAAAACACACATAAAATAAAAACATACATATTGTTGAAGCACAGATGGAAAGACAACAATGCAGCAGGACGGCATCACAAAAAAGGGGCAAAACTAATTTGTTCGTTTAGTCCCTTGGGATGTAGTGTACCCAGCCTCCATATCCAGCGGGACTCAAGCTGGGCAAGACGCTGTGATACCCTGCCACCCCGAATATTAGTTGCCAGTGTATCAATACCCCTAACCATTAAGAGGGTGGCATCACAATTATGATGGAGAAAGAAATGTCGGGGAATAGTTTTTAATGCAGAGGGATCAGTGGTCCCGACTGCGGCTGTTATCCCCAGGACGTGTTCCCTAATACGAATTTTGAAAGGACGGGTAGTTAATCCAATATAGATTAATCCGCAGGGACATATAGCAAAGTAAATAACATTACGTGTGGTACAGTTGATGGATTTCCTAATGTCAAAATTCCTGGATCTGTCAGAATTGAAAAAGGAATTGCATTTCTCCACATTAGGGCAGGCAACACAATGCCCGCACGGGGTACAACCTAATTTACGTGGATATTGGTCCAAAAAAGTGGTTTTAATATTGCCCACGTAGTGGCTGTGCACCAAAAGATCACGTAAATTTTTGGATCTTCTTGTGGTGATAGCAGGCCTACTCGGTAAATATTGGGACAGAATGGGATCCATACGTAAAATTGGCCAAGATTTATTAAGGATTGCTCGAACGGCTGAAAATTGGTTATGGTAGTCCGTAACAAAACGGATCTTCCCGTCGGGTAATTTAGCGTTAGATTTATAAATTAAATCATGGCGGGAGGAATGCCTAGCTCGATTATACGCCTTTTTGCCCAGCCATGCAGTATATTGCCCAACCACGTAGTATATTGCCCGCCCAGCCACATAGTATATTGCCCAGTCACGTTGTGTACAGCACAGAGCCACGTATTATACAGCACAGACACGTAGTACTGTATATTGCCCAGCGACGTAGTATATTGCCCAGTCAGATAGTATATTGCCCAGTCACATAGTATATTGCCCAGCCACATAGTATATTGCCCAGCCACATAGTATATTGCCCAGTCACGTAGTATACAGCACAGAGCAACGTAATATACTGCCCAGTCACGTAGTATATTGACCAATATTGAGTAGTATATTGACCAGTCACGTAGTATGCACCATATCCCTGTTAAAAAAAAGAATTAAAATAAAAAATAGTTACAAACTCACTTTCTGGAGTGTATCGAAGCGGCCGGTTACCGATGCTCATCGCGCGCTCCGGTCTGAAGAGTGCATTGCGGTCTCGCGAGATGATGATGTAGCGGTCTCGCGAGACCGCACGTCATCATCTCGCGAGACTGCAATGCATGGAGCGGTCACCGGGGCGTCTCGAGGAGCATCGGTAACCGGCCGCTTCGATCCGGGGGCTCCGGAAGGTTGGTATTTAAATTTTTTTTTACTTTTTTATTATTTTTAACATTAGATCTTTTTACTATAAATGCTGCATAAGCAGCATGAATAGTAAAAAGTTGGTCACACAGGGTTAATAGCAGCGTTAAGCAAGTGCGTTACACCGCGGTCAACGCTGCCATTAACCCTGTGTGAGCGCTGACTGGAGGGGAGTATGGAGCGGGCACTGACTGCGGGGAGGAAGGAGCCGCCATTTTTCTGCCAGACTGTGCAGCTGGCGAGACCAATCAGCGACTTGGATTCCATGATAGACAGAGGCCGCGACCAATGAATATCCGTGACAGACAGACAGACAGAAGGACAGAAAGACGGAAGTGACCCTTAGACAATTATATAGTAGATGTATTGGTGATTTTATGACAGCTCTGTTTTATTACTGGAGCCTTAGATATGAAAGGATAGCAACACTAAATGTTTGACACATTAGCAAAGACTTATCCATCTTTCCTGGTCTCTCGGAGAGGTGGCTGTACTCCAAAACTTTTTGGCGACTGTGATGATTTAGTGTATCTGCATTATTAATGCAATGTCATCCCATGGAAATGCTCACTGTGTCTGCAGCTGGAGATTTTATTAAGCATCACGTTTCAACAGCTTCCAATCTTTTTTAAAGATTTATCTGTGTGATAACAGCTTGACTATAAAAGGTAAGAGATCTTATGTCTACAGAAATAACCTAGTAAAATACCCATTATATAATAATACTATCATAATGCTAAGCTAACAATATCTTTTCTTGCTAAACTTTAATAAAGACACATTTTTGGTTCCTTTTTAAAACTGAGTTTACATAACTGGTGCCACGATCCTAAAGCTATCAAAAACATGCATAAATTAAAAATATTAATCAATAATCTCTTAATTTTTTTTTAATAAAATAGTTTCATTTATGCATTTTTCATTATATCAACATTGGTTTAACCCCATTATGACCGGACTATTTTCCGTTTTTTTTAATTTTTTTAATTTTTCCTACTCTTCTTTCAAGACTCATTACGTTTTTATTTTTCCGTCCATATAACCGTATTAGGCTTGCTTTTTGTGGAACAAGTTGTAGTTTTGAAATTTCACCAACTATTTTATCATGTGATGCACTAGAAAGTGGGGAAAAAAAATTCCCAATACATTGAAATGGCAAAAAAGAGCAATTTCACAATTATTTTCTAGTTTTTTTCTTACTATACAGTAAAATTGACCTGGAAATATACAGTAATTCTCCAGGTCAGTACGAGATACCAAATTTGTAAAGTTAGTTTTTGCTTATTGACGTGAAATAAAAAATGAGGAATTTTGTAAAAAAATAAGAAATTTTGCTTGTGCCATCATTTTCTGAAACATTTTAAATTTTTGGGACATGGGGTTGTGTGAGGACATACTTTTACGGCCTGAGCTGACGTTTTAACTGATACCATTTCGGGGTAGATACAATGTTTTCATCGTCTCTTATTGCATTTTATTGAAATATTATGGAGGTCAGGAAAACGTAATTCTGGTGTTTCGATTTTTTTTCTTGCCAAACCAGTTACTGATTGGATTAATTTATTTTATATTTTGATAGATCGGACTTTTATGAACACAGCAATAAGTTCTCGATACAGGTCTCGATATATGGAGGCACAAATCACATGTTTTTTTTTCTTACAAAGTTCCATAATTTTTTAAACCATTAAAATAATAAAAAATATTAAGTTTGATATAACTGTAATGATGTTATTCTCTCATTTTTACTGCACAGTGAACAACTTAAAAACAAAACCTGAAACACAATAAAATTACTTTTTTTTCCTCAATATCACACCATTTGTATTTTTTTTATTTTTTTTAAATTAACAGAATTACTCAAATAACTTGTTCTGCAAAAAAAGCAAGTCCTAATATGACTATGTCCACTGAAACATAAAAAAAAGTTATGGAAAAAGGAGAGGGAAGAACAAATGTGCAAAAAAAATAAAAATAAAAATGAAACCATCTCATTCATGTTTATACTGGAGTTATTGTTTTAGTGTGTCGGTATTAGAACCTCTGAAGTAGGAAGAAATCTTGGAGGAGGAAAGTATTTTCGGGAGGTAACAGTTGACTAATCAGGGTAATGCTTTAATAAACTGTGGGATATTAGATTTGCAGGACATTTCCGACACATATCTCCCACCAAGTTAATTGCTCATTCCCCTTAGAAGTGAAGGACAATAATCAGGGGGCGTTCTGCAGGGTGGTTTGTGGTCTGCTTTATTAACACAAGGCTGGGAATTCCTCAGTGTGGGAACCTGGGGATGCTGGGATACCACATTAAATGAGGAGCGTGGTCAGGTGGCTGTGATATATATATTCTGACATAAAGCAGGTTTGCTGGCAATTTTCCATCCTCCGGGCATAGCTAATGAAAACAGATGTCAGACAAGTCCACTCAGTCCAGCCACTGATAAGGTGGGGTACCAGCCGGTGATGGCTTTGTAATGATCTATAGGAATGCTTTCTAGACCGGAATGTACTTATATAGCGGTATATATAACACTTCTGCTCCTTTCCATGAGTATTTGTGCTGCAGCCTGCAAAATGCATAATTGATCCATCTACAGATGACCTTAAATGTTCACCTAGAAAGATGTGTGGAGTCCAAAAAAATGATTGAAGACCATCAGTAATATTTATAACCTCCTAGGAAAGAATAATGTTCCACCTAAGGTACATCTGGTGTGAATATAGAAATGTAAATTACTTGGAATACAGGTGGGGAATTCTCACATTCAAGGATTAACTCAAACAAGTGGCTAAGTAAACTTTATTCGTGCAGAAAACATTTCAGAATTGATGAAAGAAATGAATAGTAAAGTGAATAGTGCAAGATAACGTAAGAAAAACCTTGGACAGTTTTTGTCTCTTTTCTTTAAGTGTTTCCGGAAGAGTTTTGGAAGCGTTTTTTCCTAATTTTCTTTTCTTTCTTTTTTTGCACCTATTCTATTTGACAATGCTTGAATTGGATTCCATCAACATCTGCTTCAAACAAGTGAAATGTATTTTTTTTGTCCCACTGGACATTTTTCAAAACTTCTTCAATAAAGAAGCTTAAAAATCTCCTCATATGAACAGAAGCAGAATCTAAAAAAATTCTCCAGAAACTTTTGACCAAAGCCTAAGCCTGAATATTTTGTGACCATTCTATTGCGTATATTGGGGAAAGGCTTCTGCTGAAGCACGTTGCCATACAGACAGGCGGTCTAAGGGGGAACATTTCTACTTGTGGATAGTACCAAGCTACGGTAAGGAGACATACAGGCCAGGCAATGATCTTCTAGGAATTTCAATATCCAAATAAAGTTCAAGTCATCTTCTCTGAAAAGGATATTTGCATATTTAAATTTCCAGAAGAGCATTGCGTGGCCTGTAAGTCTCCTTACGCTGACTTGGCAATCTCACAAAGAGACCTCATGTCAGAGACTTCTCACCCGGCTAAATCAGAATTCTTACATGTGGCAAGGCTTGTTAAATGGTCGATATTGACTTTTAGGATTGTTCCTCCAAAAGGTGGCACTAGAATTGAAAGGGTTGGTCCAAAACGAACATTGATTTTCATCCTAAATGTCTCTCTCTTTATTTTAATAATACAATAGTTTTGTTAACATTGTTTAATTAAAATGTCCTTATCCTTCCATATGCAAATTGCCTCTTCTGAGAAAAAGAGGACTTAAACTCTATAGCGCCACCTGTTGTAAGTAGCGATCCTACAAGTCACAATCAACCCTTTAATGAGTCGTGAAATATGACTTAGGATAAATGCCAAATCAGTATCTCAATTCGCAGACACTGTGTTTCGGGCTGTTGGCCCTCATCAGTGCGAAGCATTTGAACTGATTTGGCTAGGTGAGAGGCTCTGGACTGGGGTCTAAGGGGTAACGTTTCTCCTTATGGAGAGTGACATACCATCTCTGGCTTGTCAAGGTAAGGAGGCTTATCCTTCCACTCATCTAACTTCTTCATTCTTCATTTTTTACCTGTTTTTCTTTTGTTGACACTGTGAGAATCCCCAGTGCATGTTCGGATACTAAAATGGTATGTCACCCGGGGGGATAGACTGCAGCTACTATCACAGCCTCTGTCTCCAGCCTGAAACTAAGCATCATAGGTGACGTCCATTTCAAGGGCTGGGTTAGTCCCTGCTGTACTGAGCATGCATTGGTTGTCAGATCCGACTTATGCTTAATATGAGCTCCTTTCTTATTACACAATATTCTTCTCTGTGCACAGTGACAGTTTGCTCCATAGCCAACTCTAATTAGGAGTGACAAGTTGGCAACAGAGCGCACTGTCAGTCTGCATTGTAAGAAAATAACCTGGTGAGCAGACAGCCCTGCCCTTGAATCAGACATCACTTTTGAGGATGAGGCTGGTCTCTTCTTGCCGCCTTCTTTCTCTCGATACAATGCGTGCTGACAGTGCTCTCTATTGTCACCTTTTCACTTCCAAGTAGACCCATAGAGGGAGTGCACTGTCACTGTGCGCTGAGAAAAATTGGTGCGAAGGAGAATAGTTAGTAAAAGCACCCAGTCAGGTTTCTTTATATATGACAACTGGAATTTAAGTGTCAACGACGCATGATAATGCATTCTTGTAATGAACTGGAATTTAAGTGTCAAAGAGTTTAGAATAGTTTCTCATTTTTTTTCACCGGGAAGAAAGATTGTTAATAAAAATCTGCCTTGCTCACTACAAGGTCAGCCTGGTCCCAATGTACCTGACTGTTTTGGGCAATGAATGTTGTTTTTTTCTTAATTATTAAGAATATAAATCATAATGTATCTATTTATATGGGAAGTTGCTTTTAGTAAATGTGAGCAGACTATCTGATATTATTTTTGTTATTTTATTATTCAGAGACTTGGGCTAATGTAACATAGTCAGTATGTTGTTTTAGTAATGAAACCTTAGAGTTTATAAATCCCTTGAGGCCTTTAAAACAATTCTGCATATTTATATTACAGCACACAAAGTCACATAGGTCATTATATCAGTCCACAAGATACATAACAAGCATTAACCAGCGCTTGGCGTAGGCACGTCATAAATATGGAATTTAAATCCCAGACTGCATGCAATAAACACTGAGCAAAGTTAAAAAGGTTAATTCCTTGCTGGAGAAATCCCAAAACTTGTTCCTATTTGAAGCCTTTGTGTAGCAAGCTGTGGACCATTCATTAAAAAAATGATGTCTGCATTTTCACTTTGTATATGAATGCAACCAAATATCTTGTCACTGAATCGTAGACGCAATGCAGATTTACAGCCTAGGTGAACTGTAACACCTCCTATTTTATGTTTCATAAAAACCACTACACTAAAGAAGCAGCGAAAGTGCTCTGAGTGTACAATGTGATACACTATATCCATAAAACAACACATAGAGAGATTACACATAGAAGCCAAAATAAGGCTACACACAATAGTAAAAATGTAAGAGTAAGGCCGGGGTCACACTTGCGAGTGCAATGCGAGAAACTTGCGTGAGTCTCTCACCTCAACTCCAGGCACTGCCGCCGGCACTCGGGACCGGAGGGTGTGGCTGCATGTATTTCTATGCAGCTGAATGCTCCGGTCCCAGTGCCGGGTATTGAGGCGAGAGACTCACGCGAGTTTCTTGTGTTGCACTCGCAAGTGTGACCCCGACCTAAAGGTATCTTTACCCCTGTACTTACAGTGGGAGAAAAAAAGTATTTAGTCAGCGACCAATTGTGCAAGTTCTCCCTATTTAAAAGATGAGAGTGGCCTGTAATTGACATCATAGGTAGACCACAACTATGAGGGTCAAAATGAGGAAACAAATCCAGAAAATCACCTTGTCCGATTTGGCAATATTTATTTTGTAAAATATGGTGGAAAATAAGTATTTGGTCAAACTCCAAACTCCACTATGGTGAAGACCAAAGAGCTGTCAAAGGACACCAGAAACAAAATTGTAGCCCTGCACCAGGTTGGGAAGACTGAATCTGCAATAGGCAAGCAGCTTGGTGTGATGAAATCAACTGTGGGAGCAATAATGAGAAAATGGAAGACATACAAGACCACTGATAATCTCCCTCGGTCTGAGGCTCCACAAAAGATCTCACCTCGTGTGGTCAAAATGATCACAAGAACGGTGAGGAAAAATCCCAGAACCACATGGGGGGACCTAGTAAATGACCTGCGTAGAGCTGGGACCACCGTAACAAAGGCTACCATCAGTAACACACTATGCCGCCAGGGACTGACTCAGATCCTGCAGTGCCAGACGTGTCTCCCTGCTTAAGCCAGTACATGTCCAGGCCCATCTGAAGTTTGCTAGAGAGTGTTTGGATTATCCAGAAGAGTATTGGGAGAATATAATATGGTCTGATGAAACCAAAGTAGAACTATTTTGTAGAAACAAAACTCGTAGTGTTTGGAGGAGACAGAGTACTGAGTTGCATCCAAAGAATACCATACCTACTGTGAAGCATGGGGGTGGCAACATCATGCTTTGGGGCTGTTTCTCTGCAAAGGGACCAGGATGACTGATCCATGTACATGAAAGAATGAATTGGGCCATGTACTGTGAGATTTTGAGAGCAAACCTCCTTCCATAAGCAAGGGCATTGAAGATGAAATGTGGATGGGTCTTTCAGCATGGTAATGTTCCCAAGCACACCACCAGGGCAACAAAGGAGTGGCTTCATAAGAAGCATATGAAGGTCCTGGGGTGGTCTAGCCAGTCTTCAGATCTCAACCCCATAGAAAACCTTTGGAGGGAGTTTAAAGTCCATGTTGCCCAGCGACAGGCCCAAAACATCACTGCTCTACAGGAGATCTGCATGGAGGAATACGCCAACATACCACCAACCGTGTGTGCCAACCTTGTGAAAACTTACAGAAAACATTTGACCTCTGTCATTGATAACAAAGGATAAAGAACAAAATATTGAGATGAACTTTTGTTAATGATCAAATACTTATTCTCCACCATAATTTGTAAAATAAATCTTGCCAAATCAGACTAGGTGATTTTCTGGATTTGTTTTCTCATTTTGACTCTCATAGTTGTGGTCTACCTATGATGTTAATTACAGGCCTCACTCATCTTTTTAAGTGGGAGAACTTGCACAATTGGTGGCTGACTAAATACTTTTTCCCCCCACTGTATGTTACTGAGTCTACCCTTATTTTGGCTAGGGTTCGCTCATTCTGGCATATGTTCTCTCATGCTGGAGAATCGGGACGAACATGATAAAAACTGTCTGATCCGAGTGTCATCTTAGTAGGATTTGATTCTCATTGGGTATAATGGCCACACATGAGGCTCAATACTGTATAATGGCCACACAGTGCTCCATACTGTATAATGGCCCCACATGATGCGGGGTACAGTATAATGGCCACACATGGTTACCCCACCCCCATCATTGCCCTCACACCCCTATTCATTGCCCTCTCCATCACTACACACACACACCTTTCAACGTGCTTCCTCGCAGCAGTCGGCAGCTTCCACTCCCGTGGCATTGAATGATGTAATCCAGCCGCGCTGCGCCGCTGACTGCTCACATCGCTGCAGCTCCAGTACACCACTGATAAAGACCTCTCTGTGTCTCCTGTGCCATTCAGTGTCAGAGCGAGGAGCAATATCTGCTCCGATCCGACACAGTTAGCGTCCGACCCGTACACCTTGTACACACGCGGCTCCGCTTCATACACTTCGTACACACACACGACTCCGCTCAGTACACCTTGCACACATGGCTCCGCTCCGTACACCTCGTACACACGTGGCTGCGCTCCGTACACCTCGTACACACGTGTCTCCACTCTGTACACCTTGTACACACGCGGCTGCGGTCCGCACACCTCGTACACACGTGGCTCCGCTCCGTACACCTCGTACACACAACTCCACTTCATACACCTTGCACACGCGGCTCCGCTCCGTACACCTCGTACACACACGGCTCCGCTCCGTACACCTCGTACACATTTACGGATGGCAAAATGTGCGGTGCGGTTCATTGATGACATATTTTTTGTCTGGCAGGGCACCATGGATTCACTCCATGGTTTCATGGAACATCTAAATCAAAATGAGTTAAATATCAAATTAACATATAAATGTGATATGGAATTCATGGAATTTTTGGATGTGGGAATACATAGGGATGAGAGTGGTTGCTTATACACAAATATCTTCCGTAAATCTACAGCAGTAAATGCATTACTGCATGCCTCCTCATCACACCCTCCCGCCATGATCAATTCAATTCCAATAGGTCAATTCCTACGCCTAAGGAGGATTTGCTCAAATGAAACAGACTTTGAGAGCCAGGCTAACGATTTAAAAGAAAGATTCTTGGAAAGAGGGTATAGCAAAAGGTCAGTAAAAAGGGGCTATAATCGCGCTAAACACATAACCCGACATCAGGCGTTGTATGGAACAAAACCTTACAAATCAGAAAAGGTAGTAAGATACATAACACAATATCATGGCCAAACAGAATTAATGAGGACGTATATAAACAAATCGTGGGCCATACTAAAAGCCGATCCTATTCTGACTCAATATATTGGTGAAAGTTGTAGTATCACCTATCGCAGATCTAAAAATCTGAAAGACCAATTAGTTAGAAGTCACTATTCATATAATGCAGAAATCCCATCTTTCCTTACCAATTCAAAGGTGGTACCAGGATGCAAACCTTGCGGTCAATGCGTGGCCTGCAATAATATTAAAAGAACTGATACTTTTTGTAATTTTAATGGTACCTCCGTATACAAAATCAAACAGGCATTTAATTGCACCTCGAAAGCCGTTATCTATCATGCCATGTGTCCATGTTCCATGGTATATATAGGGATGACGACTAGACAATTAAAAGGACGTACCAGGGAACACGTATTGGGAATCATAGCGGCCAAAGAAGTGGAGGATATCTCTTCTTTAAAAACAATCCCTAAACACTTCAAATTACATCATGGGTGTGATGCCTCCATGTTGAAAATAACTGGCATAGATATGATCAAAACAAATGAGAGAGGTGGCGAAATAAGTATGGCCTTGGCAAGAAAAGAAACAAAATGGATATGGACGCTGGGTACTGTTGCACCAAAAGGGTTGAATGAGAACCTTAGTTTCGTACCATTTTTATAACCAAATTTTTATACTCTGTAACCTTTTAAGTTTTAATATTAATATTTTTATACATATTTTAATTTTTAATATTTTTATGATCCCTTATTTTTATAGTTTCATATACTTACCATCTGTGGATTTGAACTCTATGTGGCGTTCTGTCTGCTGTGGAGTCGGATGGTTGGAGGATGTGATGCTGCATATTATTGAAGTATACCCTATATGGAAGCAGAAGAAAGAAAAAGAAAAAGATTAAAAGCACTCCTTATGTAGTATTTAATGTTTACAGAATGACATACATTACTTTGCTTTGTACGCATTGATTGCATAGCTATTTTTCATATGTTTAATCTGTCATATATTCTTGTAGATATTGTATATATTTTTTAGATATTTTCTCATGTATATTTTATACAGTGAGTCCTCTTTATCTTATATGGATGTGTCTGGCGCGGCACACATATATATATATATATATGTATATATATATATGTATGTGCATGTTTATGTATACCTGTGCCGTGCCTTATTCTCCTTATCATACAATTGTTATGGTTATTACTTCCCCCTTATTTTTCTGGGCAAGCACTATTTATTAGACCCGTGGCTGGGCATTGCTGTATCCCACTTCATTAGTATGCAGCTTTTGTTTAATTTCTTTAACTTTGCGCTCCACCGGACATACAGATGGGGATTGCTTCACCCACGCTGTGTCCCTGGTGGTGCGCATGCGCGGTCCGTGTCTGTTGGCGCCGGCGCTCTGCGTCCTTGGTTTTTTGTCACGCCGGGTACTCCGTTCCCGTGGTGACGGACCATGTGACGGGGAGACCGGAACCGGCCAACCTCCAGACTGCGCATGCGCCGCTGGTATCCGGGCCGCAGCGTTTGGTGTGAGCTATAAAAACCCTCTGGGATCATTAATCGCTATCCCCTGACGAAGAAACATATTCGAAACGCGCGTCGGGCGCACGCAGGACTCAGTCTCCCCCTGAAGGCAGCTCACCCACGGTAATTACTAACCAGCTAGTGTCTATGTAAGCTTGCCTGCGGCGATGGTTTGACCGCTGAGCTATTAACGAGATATCATATGTTGCATGTGGGTACCTGCTTATATAGCAAGCTAACAATATGCAGGGTTTTTAACCCACGGTTGTCTACTGCAACGGGACACATATTTTATGCGGTGAGCTTACACCATTTCCATATAACCCGCTGTACTACAATCACCTTTTTGCACTTTGTCACTTTATATACATTGAGTGTATATAATCTCAAATTACCTCATTTATAATATCTTCTTTTATCTCGCTGTGTTATAATCTTCTTATGCACTTTTGTCACTTTGTTTGATATACATGTTGCTGCTATATATATATTTTTGTGGTTTTTTATTTTATTATTTTTTTAGCACTATTATGGTCTGGAAGATTATATATGTTAGTTTTTTTGCACTACTTTTTTAGTGGATATATAACCTTATATATTTTTTCTGGTTTCACTTGAAATATAATATTTATCTTTTTAGTATCTCACTAAAAAATCTTTTTGGACAATTATTGACCTCTACTTTATTTTATATAAAAAAAATTTATATTTTTTTGTTATTTTTCCAATTATTTTGGTTTTTGCTAGTACAGCGAGTAAAGGTAATTTTTTCCTTGGTGGGTTGTTACCTTCATTATTTAGGGACTTCTGGGTACCATAAAATATTACCTGCGTTTTTTATATTCTTTCATTCATATACTATATATATATATATGTACATTTTTAAAAAAAAAACTCTTTTAAATGTATGAATTGCCAATAGATTTAATAAAGGCATATTATTGATCATAACACTGTGGTACTCTCTGGCTATTTCTTATCCGGTAGTGGTTAGGTGGTTCGGTTACCTCGTACACATGCGGCTATGGTCCGTACACCTCTTACACACACGGCTCCGCTCCACAAATCTCGTACACATGGGGCTCCGCTCCGTACACCTCGTACACACATGGCTCTGCTCCGCACACCTCAAACACATGGGGCTCCACTTCGTACACCTCGTACACATGCGGCTCCGCTCCATACACCTTGTACACACACGGCTCCGCTCCGTACACCTCGTACACATACGGCTCTGCACCGTACACCTCATACACACACACACGGCTACGCTCCGTACACCTCGTACACATGCGGCTGTGCTCCGTACACCTCATACACACGCGGCTGCGGTCTGTACACCTCGTACACATGTGGCTCCGCTCCGTACACCTCGTACACACACGACTCCGCTCCATACACCTTGCTCCATACACCTCGTACACACACAGCTCCGCTCCGTACACCTCGTACACATGCGGCTCCGCTCTTTACACCTCGTACATACACGGCTCCACTCCGTACACCTCGTACACACACGGCTCTGCTCCATACACCTCGTACACATGCGGCTCTGCTCCATACACCTTGTACACACGTGGCTCCGCTCCGTACACCTCGTACACATGCGGCTATGATCCGTACACCTCGCACACACACGGCTCCACTCCGCAAACCTCGTCCACATGGGGCTCCGCTCCGTACACACATGTCTCTGCTCCGCACACCTCATACACATGGGGCTCCACTCCGTACACCTCGTACACATGCGGCTCCGCTTCATACACCTCGTACATAAGCAGCTCCTCTCTGTACACCTTGTACACACGCGGCTCCGCTCTGTACACCTCGTACACACGCGGCTCCGCTCCGTACACCTTGCACACATGCAGCTCCGCTCCATACACCTCATACACACGCGGCTACAGTCCGTACACCTCATACACGCGTGGCTCTGCTACATCCACACTGTCCTGACCCCACACATAAACTTACCCTCATCCAGCACCATGACAACCAGTAGAGTCCTGCATGCATACACGGAGGTCCCGATCATATGACTGCTGACCCCACCCCCTCCAGTGACCTCATCACAGGTCCTGTGCTCACAGAGCAGCCATATATGTGGTGTGTTGCTCTGCAGGTGGAGGGATGAGGCTGAGTCTGATATTGCAGTGCAGGAAAACTGAAGTCCTGCCCGTGACTGCGGGGCAGACTGTCAAAATCCGAATCGGGACTGCCCCGCTGGATCCGGGAAGGTTGGGAGGTGTGCATAAGTACCGGATCGTGGCTCTGAATCTCCCCAGTTCGGGGAACCGGCTGCTTTTTTAACAAGCGGTTCCATCAAACCATGGAGGACTGGCCAAATCTCACCCCTGAGCGTACATTGGCTGACATGATAAAACATCCAAGTGCAGGCCGATGTTTTACACGCACCTATAGACTGATATGGGTGCGTGTGATCCAAATATCGGATCTACTCACAGCATGCTACATTTATTTTATCATGCCAGATCGGCATGAGAAAATAATCGCAGATCTGTACTGCCCCATAGTATAATATGTCCAATAAAACATCAGATAGCACTCGGCCGTGTTATACGCTCATGTGAGCGAGACCTTACAGGGAGTCTGCAGTAATCTCTATATATTCTGTTATGGAGATCCGGTCTTGTGCAAACAAAATACAACACAACCCCCCTTTTTTGCCTTTTAATAATTTTAGCACTGAGTTTTTCACCATGACTATCTAATAAAATATTTCACTGATTTTTGAATGCAGGTTGTCTCATATTCTCATTAATTTTGGGTTACTAGTAGTGATGAGCGAGTGTACTCGTTGCTCGGGTTTTCCCGAGCAGCTCGGGTGACCTCCGAGTATTTGTTAGTGTTCGGAGATTTAGTTTTCATCACCTCAACTGGATGATTTACAGCTACTAGCCAGCCTGAGTACATGTGGGGGTTGCCTGGTTGCTAGGGAATCCCCACATGTAATCAAGCAGGCCAGTAGCTGTAAATCATTCAGCTGCCGTGATGAAAACTAAATCTCCAAACACTAACAAATACTCGGAGGACACCCGAGCTGCTTGGGAAAACCCGAGCAATGAGTATATTCGCTCATCACTAGTTAGCAGTGCTTTTGTACATCATCTCCCCTTCTTTCAGATTTATCAGTTTTGAGTATACGACACAGAACCCTAGTATGTTGGCGGTAATGGTCCTCTTTGTTTTTCTGGTGTCGTAAAGAAACTAACATAAAGAGAAGACAAATCTGTATAAAGAAATCTATATGACTACAGTATACTGCACATTGCAAGTAAGCACACAGACTGCACCTCATAGTACCTCTAGTATTAGATTATATAGACAGCAGGGCAGCATTTATAGTTAGTGTTGCCCTATGCATCGGGATCTGCTCTTTTACTCGGACTCATCTATGCATTTTGGGATAATTGGCAAGTATAGTATTAATTAAAGGGGTTTTCCACTATTGTGACAACCTCTTCTAAATCAATATGTTTTCCCTGTATAAAATAATAACACCTTTACTCGCCTCCGGTGGCAGTGACGTTCCTGTGATGTTAGCACCTAATCTCCCAGGGGTCGTGTAATATTTTTATGTCATGTGAGCCCTGCAGCCAATCAGTGACCTCTTCACTCTCACTTACTTTGGACGTGACTGACACCCAGAAGATGTCGGAGATCAGCTACAGCGCTCACTTCTTCCTGGTGTCAGTTTATATGTGCATATATATTTATTAAAGAGGTTGTCATTGTTAAAACACACACACAATGTGAGCAACAGGAAAAGGTTAAAAAAAACAAACAACCCAATACTTATCTGCCTAATTCCTGCCACTCTAGCACTGCTATTCTAGAAAATATGTCACATACATTCACGACCACTACAGCCAGTCATACATACAAGCATCACTCCCGAGGACAGTGATTGGCTTCAGTGAACAAGTGGATGTACAGAAATATAGTAGATGTAGAAATCAGGGCTAAGAGCAGACCTTAAGGCATGTTCTTTTTTTCCCCTATATGACACTGTCTGGCGTATGATTGGTCAATGTCATGCAGAGGACAAAGTGCATACCCCCAGAGAAGAGTTGTGGTAACTCCCAGTTGGGCTTATGTTAAATTATAATCTAAACTTTACAAGCTAACATCTCCACAAATGTTTAATTCAGCTCTGCAACCACTATTTTATGATGTGGCCAGTTTAATACCAGTTTAACACGCTCAAAATAGTGAAAGGCCTCTTTAAACAGACATTTCTGTATATGTTATGTTTTGTCTCATGAACATTCATATGGTCATATTGTTGATGAAATGTATTCCCATTGTTCATAGAGATATTATCCATTTCAGATGCTCCTTCATATTAAATCACATTTCATTGTAAAACCTAAAAATCATATCATCTGTTTTACATTATTTTGCTCTAAATACTGGATTTTAAACATTTCTTGGTTATATCTCTTTGTTGTGACACTTTGTAACAATCAATATGGTTACAATTAAGGATCGTTTGTACAAGCATTTGTCTTTCAGTTTTACCAGATTCTCAGAAACGCTTGCACACAGATACAAGAAATTGACATATTTGTAATATAAAAATATTATCAACACACAGAATGAGCAATGGACGGCACTAGAGAAGCACAAATCAATATGGACATTAACTCCTTAAAGAACATCTGAAAAATACGCAGGTGGCACGTATGTTCTGGGTATATGGTGCTCAGCACTTATAAGCAGTCCACAGTAAATTTGATGAAACAAGAAAACTGGAACTGGACCCGTTGAAGCACATACCGTGCGGAACGGCCGTCGTCCACACTCCACCTCCGCACCCTCTCGCTGACCTGATGTCCTAACGGATGTTTTAAATATATTTTTCTCCAATAAAGAGCACGATTTCACAGCTTCTAAAAGGGTGAGTGCCGCACTGTTTTCTTTTCTTGTTTCATAAAAATATTATGTTTTCAATGGGTGGGCAAAGTTAAGCTAATTCTGATTGATAGCATACATTTGCTTATATTAGCGTAACAATTTCCGATCACCAATTTTCTTCCTATGATATTTATCTGCCTGTCAAATAAACACTGTAGGGAAAATATTAAAGATGTTAGTGTTGTTGCATATAAAGGCACGGATGATTGACCTCGTGGAGACCAAAACTTCCAACACCGCGGAGACACCATCACGTGTTTCTCAACGCAGTGATCCAGAACACTGCCCCCAAATATGCAAATGCATGTAGAGGAGCTGCGGAGACACCATCACGTGTTTCTCAATGCAGGCAGTGAATAGCCAGGTCTTTCCCCGGGAAGGAACAACCAAGGGAAGGGCAGCATCCTATGAAGGAAAGCCACCGATGCCAAGCATGGTATCCATCCACAGACAGCTGTTTTGGGGTTTTTGCCCCTCATCAGTGTGGAGTAGGAAACTGGCTATCAGGAGCAGTGCCTAGTAGAAAGTCTATAAAGGCACGGATGATTGACCTCGTGGAGACCAAAACATCCAACACCGCGGAGACACCATCACGTGTTTCTCAATGCAGTGATCCAGAACACTGCCCCCAAATATGCAAATGCATGTAGAGGAGCTGCGGAGACACATCACGTGTTTCTCAATGCAGGCAGTGAATAGCCAGGCCTTTCCCCGGGAAGGAACAACCAAGGGAAGGGCAGCATCCTATGAAGGAAAGCCACCGATGCCAAGCATGGTATCCATCCACAGACAGCTGTTTTGGGGTTTTTGCCCCTCATCAGTGTGGAGTAGGAAACTGGCTATCAGGAGCAGTGCCTAGGAGAAAGTCTATAAAGGCACGGATGATTGACCTCGTGGAGACCAAAACATCCAACACCGCGGAGACACCATCACGTGTTTCTCAATGCAGTGATCCAGAACACTGCCCCCAAATATGCAAATGCATGTAGAGGAGCTGCGGAGACACATCACGTGTTTCTCAATGCAGGGAGTGAATAGCCAGGCCTTTCCCCGGGAAGGAACAACCAAGGGAAGGGCAGCATCCAATAAAGGAAATTAAACATTTCTTGGTTATATCTCTTTGTTGTGACACTTTGTAACAATCAATATGATTACAATTAAGTATCGTTCGTACAAGCATTTGTCTTTCAGTTTTACCAGATTCTCAGAAATACTTGCACACAGATACAAGAAACTGACATATTTGTAATTTAAAAATATTATGTTTTCAATGGGTGGGCAAAGTTAAGCTAATTCTGATTGACAGCATACATTTGCTTATATTAGCGTAACAATTTCCGATCACCAATTTTCTTCCTGGGATATTTATCTGCCTGTCAAATAAACACTGTAGGGAAAATATTAAAGATGTTAGTGTTGTTGTATATGCAGAATGGAAAAAAAAAATGTTTCCTGCATTGCAAAAGACTCCTGCTCAAAATTTTCACTATGAATGTCCCTTGGTGGGGATCCTGATACCGTACACATTATACAGGGTGGGCCATTTGTGAAAATATCAATAAGTTTGATGTGTCACATGACCCTCTTCCCATAGAAAAAATAAAGTTGAATCCAAAATGGCCGCCATGGTCACCACCCATCTTGAAAAGTTTTCCCCTTCCAACATACTAATGTGCCACAAACAGGAAGTTGATATCACCAACCGTTCCCATTTTATTTAGGTGTATCCATATAAATGGCCCACCCTGTAGAATGGAAATTTTTCTTTCTTTCTCTGCAGATGACAAGGGAACATTCTTTGAGAATTCTTCTAAGTGTAGCATAATCTCCCCTGTGAGTGAAGTCAGATTGTGGAATTTCCACTGCCAAGAGCGAATCAAAAGTCTGGACTTGCCAAAGTTACCAGTCAACTTTGCTCTTTCAAAGCCACCAGTTTCCTAGGCAAGGAGCACACCCTTCTTGCAGGAACTATGCTTTAAAGCCTGCAAATGCTGCTCTAAAGCTTTTACCATGCTGAAGACATAAAATTGCCTCTACTAGCAGCATGAGAGAGCATTCAGGACCAAAAGGATGACTATGCTGCTGGTGTCCACTATCAATCATCAGGAGCACACCACTGCCGTTTTCTGGAAGCTGAGAAGAAGAGGAGCAATGAGCTACTGAAGACAGAAGATAAGAACACTCCTCTAATTAGGCTACTTTCACACTAGCGTCGTTTGGCCTCCGTCGCAATGCGTCGTTTTGGAGAAAAAACGCATCCCGCAAAGTAGCCCGCTTTTTCTCCATAGATTTTCTTTAGTGACGCATTGCGACGGATTGCCACACGTCGCATCCGTCGTGCGACGGATGCGTTGTGTTTTGGCGGACCGTCGGCACAAAAAAACGTTACATGTAACTTTTTTTGTGCGTCGTGTCTGCCATTTCCGACCGCGCATGCGCGGCCGGAACTCCGCCCCCTCCTCCCCGGACCTTACAATGGGGCAGCGGATGCGTTGAAGAACTGCATCTGCTGCCTCCGTTGTGCTTTTACTTCACAGCATGCGTCGGTACGTCGGCCCGACGCACTGCTACGGGCCCGTACCGACGCTAGTGTGAAAGTAGCCTTACTGACACAAAAAAAAATTCACATAAGCTGCACCAACAGTCACTTTTTCATCCAAAAATGGCAGGTTGGTGTGAGACCACTGTTACTCTGATTGTGGGTCCAAGATTCTTTTATGTAGATGTGAACACAGCTGTGTATGTGGACATCTTCTATGCACAGTCAACCGAGTATTCTTTCCTTCAAGAAAGAGAGTTCTGTTTTTTTATGGTAACCCAATCAATATATTGAAGCATGACCTCTATTCAATTTCCTAAAGTTTTAAGATCAGTAAAAATGTGAAGAGGAAGAAGGTTTGTGGATGTAATCCGCGCTGACGATGAAAATGCAGGACCAAAGATATCCAAATGTAGGAAAATGGTTTTTATTTGAATGCGTTTCGAAGTTCAAGTGACTTCTTCCCCAGGAACACAACCACATGTACAGTATACCTTGTTGTTGTGTTCCTCAGGAAGAAGTCACTTGAACTTCAAAATGCGTTGAAATAAAAACCACTTTCCTTCATTTGGATATCTTTGGTCCTGCATTTTAATCGGCAGCGCGGATTACATCCACAAACCTTCTACCTCTTCACATCGATACGGTCGCCTATAGACCCATGGATCTGCTGCAGCTGATATTCCAAAAGAGATCTATATGTCATTACATTAGAGCGATCAGGTTAGTGCAATTTGAATAGATCTCTCATTTTGTCCATGGCATAAGACCCGATGTGCGCTGATTTCTTCTACAGTTATGTTCAAGATCAGTAAAAACACAGCGATATCCTCGGTCACGCAACCTGTATTTGTTAATTAGCAGAACTCTTCACCTTAGAGGCGTTGTCTTGGAGGAGACATTGATGGCACATTGCTTGCATATTCGAGTAATATGCTACCAATATCTTTCTTGAGACAATTCCTTTAAAACATGCAGTACATTGTCCTCCCATTGGATTGAATTTACATATGGAAAAGTAAAGTACTGTAACCAAATTTTAGATTTAGCAAAAAAAAAATAAAAATATTGACCCAGTAAAAAAATGTTGCCTGATTTCTTTTGATTACTGGATCGATATTGATCCATAAATTAAGGTGAGCGGTAAAAAGAACAAGAATCTTGTAAATGATCATATTCTAGAATTTGTTGTTCCAGGAAATAATCAATATCATATTTGTAGGCATCAGGTGCAGTGAGAGCCTTTGGTTACGCATCTTGTTAAGGGAAATGAGTCAGGGAACTTTTAATATTTGATAACTCTGATGCATCTTGTTTATTTAGTGGGAAGAATTCGCCTTCATCATCCGCCTCACATTTACATATTTGCTAAAAGATTTCATTAACTCAATAAAGATATGATCTAGCTGTTTACGATCTGTATGCTTCAGTTTTTGTTTCCACCAACTTTTTAGCTCTTCTAAATTGTCATGCTTTTCATGAAGATGGTGTCACTAGTCCAACCATATTCTGTCCACAGTTCCCACATGAAATACAATTGGTCTACGCGCAGAATAAATAACTTAAAAATACTAGGTGGTCTAGAGTAGTGATGAGGACAGTGCCAACATCTCTGGTGGTCTGAATATTTATGGTAAAGAGTGATAAACTCGAATTATTTGGATATATTAATACAATTTTGTGTAATTTACAAAGTCTTTGGGAATATTTATCTGGTTCCAGACTATATGAAAAAAGGTCTTTATTTTGCAAACAGGGTCATTGTGGAGTTCAGTCTTTGGTCATTTGTTCTATTAAAAAAGTGGACCATAGCATTGTGTAACCGGAAGCCAAGACTTCTGTGATCTGTCTAGTTGAAGCACGCTATGGTCCATGTGAGTTTCCCCAGATGTCATCATTGCCATTGGACAATACTGGACATGGCTTTACTTGTTTTCTTAAGTGGAGAATGTCCCTCAACTTAACTTTAGGTCCCAACATTTCTAAAGCAAAAGAAAATATACCAAGGTCACTAATTATTACTTATAAAAGACCTGTAATTTATCATAAATATGTTTTTTTATTTTCTCCTGAATCTGGTGTTTTCTTTTGTTTCTGTACCCTTCTGTTTCTGACATATGGCCCTCTCTTCCCTACATGTAGTCTTTATAGCCAACGTAAGTGTTGATTTTAACTCTTCTGCATGGGAGTCTTCTCAAGGACCGTGCCTACTTGGCTTTAAGAAAGAGATTTACATGTAGGAAAGAAGGAGATATATCTCTGTAATGGAGAAGCAGCAGGACAAAAAAGTAATAACAATGCCAGATTCAGGAGAACAGCCGCATTTATACCAGGTTAAAAAAATAACATTTACGGCAAGTGATATCTTCTCTTTAATAGTTGCATCAGTATAAATCTATACCCCAATGTAACATTGGCTTTGTGGGAATGTAGCCCACCTTTGTAGCAGAGAAATGAGCCCACATTTTATCAGATATTTGATGTCCTCTATGGATTATTCATAGAAGGGTATCTAGGTTTCCTGGCAACCGGGGCAAGAATTCAGTGTGACGCCCCCGCCAGCACATATGCGATTTACACACTTAGGCCGGGGTCACACTTGCTAGTTCAATGTGAGAAACGCGCAGAAGTCTCTCATATCAAGTCCTGGGAATGCCGCCGACACTCGGGACTGGAGCGTGCGGCTGCATAGAAATATGTGCAGCTGCACACTCTGGTCCCGAGTGCTGGCGGCAGTGCCGAGACTTGATGGGAGAGTGTGGCACCCCAAGGTCCTGGTCGTTACAGTAGCATTGCTTTCCTCACGGGGAGAGTGATGTTACGTTTGGAGGCAAGAAGGGATAACTGTCACCAGGTAAACACAAGCATGCAACACATTGACACTCCAGGCCACCAGGGGGAGCTTTTTATCCTATTTACTAGGTGACTCCCCATATATATGGTAGTTTGTAGGGAAAGTTAGTCAGTTCTTGCCAGGAAAAAAGACTGGAGCAGTCTGAGGCAGAAGAGGGTGTACGGAGCTGTGTAGCCGCAGTGCTGCAGTTCCTGGAAAGAGATTATACAAAAGCCGAATATATTGCAGTGAGAGTGTAGGAGAGCAAAGCACAGGAGAGGAACACCAGTGGGAGACCAGCCATGAGCAGGCTGCCTCCTTCTGAGGCGCAGAGGCCGGTAGCCAGAACAACGAGGTTGTAAGGGCCTCTACGACTTACATGAGAGACCATGCAGGACAGCTGAACTCCAAGTTACCTGTCCGCCCTAATATCGAGGAGGCACGGTGACACCCATACAGCCTGGGGCGTGCTAGAGTCCCTATAAACAGGCTCAAGTCACCAGTCATACGGGTTATGTCCTATCCTTCATGGGGACAGAGAGAGAACATCTGTGAGGACCTTATCTGAAGCAATAGGCAGTATGGGACTACAACACCACGGCTCTAGAGGAAGGCTTTGATTTCCACCTGGATAAGGGGACTCCTAGCTTGCCTCCAAGCCGGCCGGACCCTGCCTGTCCTATGATCTGGTACCCTGGACTGTGGCTGCCTGAAGTCTTCAGTAAACAGGGTAAAGAGACTGCAAACCTGTGTCCTCATTCCTTACTGCGCCATTTACCATTTTCCATCTACACACCGGGAGCCCTGGGGTTATACTTCACTTGTGGGAAGTTATACTATCTGGCTGCCATAACATCACCCCAGAAGACCCCTTAAAGCAGGGTCAGTCTCCACTGACCGAATACCAGAGGTGGCGTCACGAACATAAACTTTATTCCCTTTAAAGACCTTTCCCTTTTACATGGGCGCCCAGGGCCACGGATCGGGTCGCCACCGTGACATGCCCCTGTGAACTCAGGACCCGGTACTGAGTACCCCATGGCCCTTGCAGGGCGACTCAAGAGACTCGCACGAGTTTCTCGCATTGAACTCGCAACTGTGACCCCGGCCTTAGTCACATGTTGACGAGCTGCTTGCCCTAATTCAATGTTCAGTGAAAAACTGAGAGAAGCAGAAGAGAAGCTCGTTGTCACATAACAGCGTAAGTATGAAAATCGCATATGAGTGAAGCGGCAATATGATGACTGCTGGAACCAGGAAGCAGAGCTGAATCCTGACAGTGAGGATATTACACGCCATTAGGATTGGCTACAGGGCTTAATTTTATAATTAAAGTGCTTTGAGATGAAAGTCTGCAGTCACTCTAGGTGACTGCAGGTTTCTGAATTCTCACAGCACATGCATTGCACACTTTTAGGATTCTCCTTTGCACAAGAATGTGATTTGTACTTCTGGCCACATTCCTACTAGACATGCCTGGCATTGCTCAATTCATTTTCATTGAGTGAGGGCACACATGTCTAATCTACATGTGACCGCATGTATGCAAATCGCCGGCACAAGAGAATCCTTACGCTGTGCAGTGAGCACTGTGAAAATTCAGAAGTCTGCAGTCAAATAGAATGACTGCAGACTCATCACAAACCTGGACAACCCCTTTAATGCTTCTAGCATAAATAAAAATATGATAATTAGTCAGTATCACTAACATTTTTTTTACATCCAGTTACCTTATAGATGATTTTGTCCAGACCCAGACCCCTTGTCCAGACCCCATAATGTGTTTTCTCATCCACAGCCAGGGTCATACTGGTCCACCGGAGAACCGGCGGATTTTCTGGTGGGCCCAGGCACTGACACCTGCCAACATATTGGCCAGCAGCTGCCTAGGGCCTCCACTGCTCCAGGGGCCCCCCAGTCATAGGCGTGTCGCTAATAGCAGCACTCCCAGCTGGTATGGGGCCCCTGAGTCAAGGGGGGCCCTTCCGGTGCCAGAGAGCAGCAGCTGAAGACAGGAGCCTGTCCCCGTTGCTAAATAGAAATGAATATTCATGCTTCCCCACACCTCCGTGGGTGTGGAGAGGTGTGAATATTCATTTCACTGTAATAGCGGGAAGCGTTAGCTGCAGGCTGAGGCTAACACTGCCCACCGATGCTGCTGATTCGGGGCCCTGGAGCTTGGGACTGGAGCAGAGCTGCAGTGATCCGGCGCCCTCCTCCTTCCTGCCTGCTGCCTGGCACTTCCTGTCTGACTCAGCGCAGCTGGATGAAATCATCAGTCAGCGTGGCTGTTTCAGAGAGGAAGCTGCCGGTATGTGCTGTGGCTGCAGGGAACGTGCAGAGAGGTGAGTGGGTGCTGTGTGTGTGTATGTGTCTGCCTGCATGTGTGCGGTTGTGTGTGTATGTGATGCTGTGCTTTGTGTGTGTGTGAGAGAGAGAGTGGTGTGGTGCTGTCTATGTGCGATGCTGTATGTGTGATAGTGGTGTTGTGTGTGTGTATTTTGGAGATTGGCAATGATGAGGTGGTGGGGGGAGGCAATGATGATAGTGGTGGAGGCAATGATGACGGTGGTGGGGGAGGAGGCAATGATGGTGATGGAATGGGCAATGATGGGGTGGTGGGGGAGAAGGCAATGATGGCTGTGGTGGAAAGGACAATGATGATGGTGGTGGGGAGAGGCAATGATGGAGGTGTTGGAATGGGCAATGATGGGGGTGGTGGGGGAGAAAGCAATGATGGTTGTGGTGTAAAGGACAAAGACAGTGGTAGGGGCGGAGGTAATGATGGAGTTTGTGGGTGAAAAGGCAATGATGGAGGTTGTGATGAGTACTATGATGGGGTGGAGGGGGAGAACAATGATGCTGTGGAGGGGGCTGCATTATACCCTTTCAGGGGGGCTGAATTATACCTTATGAGGGGGCTACATTATAATTCTGTGGGCGGCTGCATTCTCTCAGGGGCCTACATCATACTATATGAGGGGAGCTGCATTATGCCCTATGAGGGGGCCACAGTATATTCTATTGGGGGCTGTTATATGAGGGGGTTGCATTATACTCTAAGGGGGCTATAATATATTCTGTGGAGGGGCTGTATTATATTATATATGGGGGCTGCATTATTCTCTGAGGGGGCTACATCATACTATATGTTGGGAGCTTCATTATGCCCTATGAGGGGGCTACAGTATATTCTATGGGAGGCTGACTTATGAGGGGGCTGCATTAAACTCTTAGGGGGCTACATTATATTCTGTGGAGGGGCTGCATTATACTCTATGAGGGGGGCTGCATTATGCCATATGAGGGTGCTACACTATATTCTAATGGGGGCTGTATTATACCTTATGAGGGGGTGGCATTATATTCCATGACGGAGGCTACATTATATTCTATGGGGGGGCTACTTTGTATTCTATGAGAGGGGCTACCCCAACCCCTGCTACATAATTAAGACATGTACTAACTTATATTATACCCTGATATTAGCATGTTTTACTATTACTACACAACTGATGGTCTTGAATTTATTTCTATGTAGCTACATAGTGGGCCCCAGGAATGATTTTATCTGGTGGGCCCAAGGTGCTCCAGTTCCACTCCAGTCCCAGCTCATCTCTGCAGACTTCCATCTTCTCCGATCTTCTGCAGCACATCCCCACACGATGCCCTTAAAGATAACAGGGTCATTATAATGCTCCTGAATAAAAATATCTGCCTTATGCTGTGACCCTGAATAAATAATTGTCCCTCACTATATTCGCTGCACAAAATATTACTCCTACACTGTCCTTCTTATGGTACGTGCCCTTCACATTGCCCTCTTCTTTCTATACTGGGCCCCCTCTTCACACTGTCCTCTCACACTGGGTCCCCTATAGGGCCTAGTCATCCCCCACACATGCCCCCCATCTCATATTTTCCTCCTCATATTGGGTAATCAAATTTCTCCCCCTCCCCATATTGTGTCTGCACCTGCCCCTTCTTTGCTCCCCAAACTTGTCCTGAAATAATCCCCATTACACAAAATCTCCTGCAGCCTCGTTACACTGATTACTCCATCACAGTAAATCTCCCCCAGCACTGCTACAGTAGATATCCCCCACCCACAATAAATACCCCCTGACACGCACAGTAAATACCCCCACACACATTAAATTCTACCCAACACACACAGTAAATACACACACATACAGTAAGTACACCCCCTCACAGTAATACCCCCCACACAGTAAACACAACCCACACCCAGTAAATACCCTCTCCACACAGTAAATACACCCCCACAAACAGTAATTGCCCCCAGACAGTAAATACTCCCCCACATACAGCAAATAACCCCCAAGCAGTAAATACCACCTCATCTTTGGTGTCTTCAGCTCCCCTTACTATTGTGGAGCACTTATCACTAATGCTCTCCGCATAGGCAAGTGACGTCAGCAGAGTGATCACATGACCTGATCATACCGCTGATGTCGCTCAGAACTGGTGGTCAGAGCTTCAATTGTACTACAAGTGATTGCTGAGAGACGGCGCGCAGCAGCTTCTCCGTACGGATTGTCAGCTTGGTAGCCGGCTCAGAGAATGGCCGACTGACTGTCTGGGAGGCATCAGAATGCAGCTGCCGGGGAGACACTTCGAACCGCCGCAGTAGGTGGCTCAACTGCGCCCCCCCTGCCATGCCCTGGCTTCCCCCCTAGATACGCTTCTGATTATTCATCAATGTTGGTAGTCAGAATTCTTCTTTAGACTGAATGTAATATAGTCATTTGAGAGTATTGTAGAGACTGTAGATCAATGATGACTATAAGTGATGACCGGAAGGGATTACAATGTAAACACAAGATATGACTTAGACAAGTGTTTCCCAACTCCAGTCCTCAAGAGCCAACATCAGATCGTGTTTTCAGGATTTCCTTAGTATTGCCCAGGTAATAATTGTTCCATCACCTGTGCAAAACTAAGGAAATCAAGAAAACATGGTCTACTGGTGGCCCTTGAGGACTGTAGTTGGGAGAACACTGCCTTAGACCATAACCACTGTCAAGACCAAGCAGGGAGCACCAGTATCCTGGCATGGGTGAGCCTTTTACAATCTACAACTATTTCAAGCACTATTATCCTTGAAGACAATTTATTACCATATGAAACGCATGCTTACTATTCAGTTTCAATAGTCTACTGTATTATAAATGGAAAATTGCAAATAGCCCAAGTAAATCTAGTGCTGCCATGTGCTGTTTCATTATTCATGCTTTATATGGATTGTGTACACATCATTTCGGCATAAATTATTTATACCTGTGAATGAATTCCAAATAACAGATCGTCAATATCTCTCTTCAGTAGAGGCAATTCTAGCCTCTCTGCTCCCTGAGAAAGAAACACAAATGCTCCCATCCCTCCATGATTGGTGATGGGAAGAAGAGATGGGTGTAAGTGGCACAGATCATGCCACGGCTTGTGTACTCCATGGCACCTGATTTATATTCCTGTCCCATATTGATAATTTCATAGCAGCTCCCATACTATGAGCCTCGTAGTTCAGCAGAATACACACATAAATTATCTACACTTGCTCCTTCCTCAATTGTCAGCAACCAAGAAGTCCTATGTGAGAAGACATTTACTTCTAGTTTGCTATTAGTGTTTCGGGGGAATGGTGTTGTAGAAGTGTTCAACTCACTCATCGCTCTTGCTGAAACAGGCACCATATCTAGAAGATTTCCATTTACCTGCAGTAAAGAAAAGTGCTCAGCAAACATTGTGGATTTGCACTTTCGTAATGACAACAATCATGATGTTTTGCAAGAAATGGGTCTGGATAATAAACTGCTGAGATTCCTAGATAAAACTAGGTGAAAAGGAAAGAAAGTTTCTTACTAGTGTTGAGCATTCCGATACCGCAAGTATCGGGTATCGGCCGATACTTGCGGTATCGGAATTCCGATACCGAGATCCGATATTTTTGTGATATCGGGTATCGGTATCGGAAGTGTAAAATAAAGAATTAAAATAAAAAATATTGTTATATTCACCTCTCCGGCGGCCCCTGGACATCAGCGGGAGGATCCGGCGTCCGGCACGGCTTCTTTCTTCAAAATGCGCGCCTTCAGGACCTGTGGTATGACGTCCCGGCTTCTGATTGGTCGCGTGCCGCCCATGTGACCGCCACGCGACCAATCAGAAGCCGCGACGTCATTCCTCAGCTAAAGTCCTAGAATGAGCGCCTTTTAGGACCTGAGGAATGACGTCGCGGCTTCTGATTGGTCGCGTGGCGGTCACATGGGCGGCACGCGACCAATCAGAAGCCGGGACGTCATTCCACAGGTCCTGAAGGCGCGCATTTTGAAGAAAGAAGCCGTGCCGGACGCCGGATCCTCCCGCTGATGTCCAGGGGCCGCCGGAGAGGTGAATATAACAATATTTTTTATTTTAATTCTTTATTTTACACTTTAATATGGATCCCAGGGCCTGAAGGAGAGTTTCCTCTCCTTCAGACCCTGGGATCCATGAGGATACATTCCGATACTTGATGTCCCATTGACTTGTATTGGTATCGGATATCGGTATCGGCGATATCCGATATTTTTCGGGTATCGGCCGATACTATCCGATACCGATACTTTCAAGTATCGGACGGTATCGCTCAACACTATTTCTTACACAAACCTTTTACTGTGCAATGGTGATTTTTTGATAAGTTGTCCAGAAAATAAAAAAAGACAGGAGGTAGCTATACATATGACATTTTTGAGGTTTACAAAAATGAAAAGCTTCCTAGTGGAATGTTCTTGGAGTTGTTTTTAACGGTGGTTTTGAAAAGTTTTGGAGGCGCTTTTAGAAGAGATTTTATCCCTGCAGTCTTAGGCCACATTCACACGTTCAGTATTTGATCAGTATTTTATATCAGTATTTCTAATCCAAAACCAGGAGTGGAACAATCAGAGAAAAAGTAAAAAAGTATAAAAGAAACACGCCAACACTTCTGTATTTATCACACACTCCTGGTTTTGGGTTACATATATGGAGGTAAAATACCGACCAAATACTGAATGTGGCATTAATTGGGGGGGGGGGGGGGGGATCTTGGAAAACCTCTTTAAAGGGGTTGTCCGGTAAACACACATAAGGTTAAAGTCAGACTGCGTGACTGCAGACTTATGAACCCCCCAGGACATGCACGCATTCACCGGTTTAAGACCGGGAACTGGAGGGAATGCAGTATATAAGTTATACATACCCCCAGCCAGTGGGAGCGACCTTGCTCTCCATAGACTTTGTATAGAGCGAGGCGGTGCTCTCTAGTCCTCCACACCTACTAGACGGCCACGTCACTAGATGGGGATATGAATAGCTTATATACTGTATTTTTCAGACTATAAGACACACAGGACCATAAGACGCACCCCAAATAGCAGAAAAAAGATTTTTATAAGATGGGGGTCCGTCTTATTGTCCAAATTTAAGGTATCTTACCTGAGGGCTGGCGGTGGTACAGTAGGTTCACAGGAGGCATGGTGGCAGCAGAATTGCGGTGATGCTGAGGCGTGGGGGGGGCGGTACAGCGTGCACCTGAGCAGGGTCCCTTTCTGCTAAAGTGGGCGACGCCGCGGCCTGGTGTCCACGGGGGGGTTGCGGCAGTGGTGTGGCAGCGGCAGAGGTGCGGTGATGCTGAGGTGCGGTGGGTGGTACGTCATACACCTGAGCAGGGTCCCTTCCTCAGGTAAGGTCACGCTATGGCCCGGTATACAAGGCGAGCAGCAGAGCCGGGTTAATCATGGGTTTCTCGGTGGTGGCGGCGGCCATCTTCCTGAGGCCACACGTGCGCAGATTGAGTACTCTGTTTTCTGGGGCTTCAGGAAAATGGTCGAGGGAAGCAGCACGTGCGCAGATGGAGATTGCGGCGGCCATTTTCCTGAAGCCGAGATCTCAATCTGCGAACTTGGCTTCAGGAAAATGGCCGCCGCAATCTCAATCTGTGCACGCCCGGCCTCAGGAAGATGACCACCACCACCGAGAAACCTGTGATTTACCCTGGTCTGCTGCTTGCCTTGGATACCGGGCCGCGGCATCACCTCACCTGACTGCACGCTGTCCCGCCCACCGCGCCTCAGCATTACTGCACCTCTTCCGCTGCCACACCACTGCCGCAACCAAACACTAAGCCTGTGTTCGAACTATAAGATGCACCCCCCATTTTCCTCACAATTTTTTTTGGGAAAAAGTGCGTCTTATAGTCTGAAAATTACGGTATACCCTCTGGTCCCAGGTCTGAAACCGGCGAATCCATAAGTTGGCAGATTCAAATGTCTGCAGTCACACAGAGTGACTGCAGACTTATTGGTTTTGACCTGACAACCTCTTTAAGACCTCTTTCAGACATCCGTATAAAATTGTACTGGAAAAAAACAGTACCGGTATCATCAGTGTTTTGGATCTGTGCGCCATCAGTGTTTTTCCAGTATGGCTGAAGAAAAAGAAGTTACAAAGCTTCTCCTATACTTTGCAATGTTAAATATGTACAACACGCGGATGCCATCCGTGTGCTATATGCACTTTACACAGACCCGTAGACTTGTATTGGTCCTTGTCATACGTACAGCTGGTAAAAAATGGACATGGGAGCATCCCCATAGGTTATTATGGGTATGTGTGATATCTGTGAAAAAAAAAACGATGCCACACATACCAGAAACATGGACGTGTGAAGGGGCCTAAACCTTATCTCATGGACACACGGCTGTAAAGTTCATGAATACTATAGGTCTTTATGCCATTACATGACATAATTTGAAGAAATAACTAGATTTTGCCAGACACTCCTTATACGCTGAGTACAGTGCATCATCGTGAAAACAAACATGGAAATTTTACATAAAAAGTTTTAGAGACACTGCTAATAAATTTAGGGCATAATTCAACCTCATATTATCACAAAAGGAATAAATATCTTACAAAATGTAAAAAAAAATTCAATATTTAAAAAAAAAAATAAATAATGTAATTCAGACATTCCTGTTGTGAAACCACAATAAGTGAACTTGGACTATTGTACTTGGACTATTTACCTAACAATTAACCAGCCGGTCTGAGAGCCTTTGTGTCTATAAACCTTCAACTGAATGTTCAACAAAGGTGTGTTCATTAGTATAGCACAGCACGTCACCTGCAAATTAAGCCTGAATCCAAAGTTACAAGACAAACCGACTTTAAAAATTGTACAAATTCACTGAAAACATTTTTCCAAGCTGCATCATAGATGTATAAGGCGAAGTTCACATGTCCAGTAATCACCCGTTTGAAACAGATTCAGAAAGCAAAAAAAAACCAAAGAAACTTCTGTTTCAAAGCGAAGAAAAACAGATGGCTATTTAATGGCTCCATTTTCCATAGACTTCAATGTTAAAAAAAATAATAATAAATGAAGCTGAAATCCGCTTTATTAGTTGGACAAATAAGTTGTATCTGCTCAACTTTTTCATCCTGCTGTGATAACTGATTAATGGTGGATCCATTTCAAACAGATGATTGCTGGATATGTGATCTCAGTTGTGGGGCTCAGACGTCTACGATACTCAGTCCCAGGTTGGACTGAAATGCGTGGACTGCTAAGAACCTCATAGGCATATGAGTCGCCCCGTGGGCAAGGGGTACTCGGTACTGGGTCCTACTGCTTCACAGGGGGATGTCACGGTGGCTGCGACCCGATCCGTGGCCCAGGGCGCCCATGTAAAAGGGGAAAGGTCTTTAAAGGGATAGAGTTTGTGTTCATGACGCCACCTGTGGTATTCGGTCAGGGTGACCGACGCTGCTTTAGGCCGGCGTCACACTAGCGAGTTTTACGGACGTATGAGAGGTGCAGAAAATACGGATTGCATACGGTACAATGATTCTCTATGGCCCAGCTCCTATCTGACATATTTTATCTGCTAATAGCGGCACACCCAGCAGCTATGGGGGGCATTCCCGGTGTCAGCTGAGCAGCAATTGGGGATAGGAGCCTGTCCCCGTTGCTAAAGAGAAATGAATGTTCACGCTTCCCCACGCTCCCATGAGCGTGGAGAGGAGTGAGTTTTCATTTCACATAGTGGGCAGTGTTAGCCGCAGGCTGAAGCTAACACTGCCCACGTGTAAATCTGGAGCAGCTGCATTGTGGCCCTGTAAATGGGCCCCTGCAGGGAGGCTAATCCCTGCAGCTTGTCAGCGAAGCAGAGCTGCAGGGTTCCAATGCTGTCCTGCTTCATTCCTGCTGCCCGGCGCTTCCTGTCTGACACAGTGCGGCTGGATGACGTCATCATTCAGCACGGTTGTTTCAGAGTGGATGCTGCCGACGCCAAACATGCTGCTTCCTGGATGTGCTGCGGAGCACGTGCGGATAGGCGAGTGTTGCTGTGTCTCTGTTTGTCTACCTGCGTGATTGTATGTGGGGCGGTGCTGTGTGTGTGTGTGTATTGGAGATTGGCAATGATGTGGCTGATGGTTAGAGCAGTGATGGGAATGGTGGGGGAGAAGGCAATGTTGGTGGTGGAAAGGATGATGGGGTGGTGGGGGAGAAAGCAATGATGGGGTGGCAGAAATGACAGTGATGGTTGTGGTGGAAAGGACAATGGTGGTTGTGGGGGATTAGGCAATGATGGAGGTGGTGGAATGAGCAATGACTGAGGTGGTGGGGAAGAAAGCAGGTGGTGGGCCAAAGGTGCGCTAATCCGATGCTGCATTCAGGTGATCTTTCTCATTAAATATATCATTTCCATACTTAGTAAGAATGCGATATGGCTTTCTAACTTTACACGGCATTCTTCTCTCAGTTGCAGAAAGTGATGCAAGAGTTATAAAGAAACTTTACACTGATTATTGTCACAGAACTCTACATTTTTCAAGTGTTATTCACTACCCCACCCACCGAATAGGAGAACGAGAACAAATACCAGGAGCAGGGAGCATGTGTTGTCTGAGAAGTAGAAGCCAATCTTACTTCCGTGCCACATCTTAGTCCCTATAAGGAAAGATTCCTATGTAATTAAACACTTTCTGTCATTGGTGAAGCATTGTTCTTCATGCAGAAACCAATGACACCATTCTTCCCTTCAAACAAGAGGATTACAGAACAAGTCGTGACGATGTATCACCATTGTTGGCGTCATCTGTTTATCTTCAAGTAATAAAATTTGATATGAACCAATATTTTTTTTCCAAATGGCATCAATTATGTCAGCGCTTTATAGTGTTCATATTAATTCTTGTTTACTTCAGGTGCATCTAGGGTGAATAAAGCGTTTGTTGGCAGATGATACATGTTCGTTATCAACCAGGATGTTCCATAAATGGTTGTGGCGCAGTTACACTTAGGTCAACATTGAGTGCCAGTCTACAAGTATAATGCTCAGTAGTTCTCATCAAATACAGCAGTAATAAACATAATAATTAAGCAAACACTATAATGCACACAGTGATGTCACAGAACATGGATAATAAAGCGAGATCAAAGTTCATCACTGTGATGTCATAGGAAAGGGTTATTGCACATAGTATAAAAATACTGCCCAGAGTGATGTCACAAAATAGGAAGAATACACATTATACTAACATCGGCCAAACTCATGTATGGGGACCCCCCTGACACCCACATGACAAATGATGTCAGGGAAGGTAAGAATCTGATTTTGGATTGCCAATCCTTTCGTTCTTGGTGAGATAAGTCGCTGCCTGAGAAGTCTGTCAGCGACTCTTTCTAAAGGTACCGTAACACTAGACGATATCGCTAGCGATCCGTGACGTTGCAGCGTCCTCGCTAGCGATATCGTCCAGTGTGACAGGCAGCAGCGATCAGGCCCCTGCTGTGCTGTCGCTGGTCGGGGAAGAAAGTCCAGAACTTTGTTTCGTCGCTGGACTCCCCGCAGACATCGCTGAATCGGCGTGTGTGACACCGATTCAGCGATGTCTTCGCTGGTAACCAGGGTAAACATCGGGTAACTAAGCGCAGGGCCGCGCTTAGTAACCCGATGTTTACCCTGGTTACCATCGTTAAAGTAAAAAAACAAACACTACATACTTACCTATCGCTGTCTGTCCTCGGCGCTGGGCTTCTCTGGTCTGGCTGTGAGCGCCGGGCAGCCGGAAAGCAGAGCGGTGACGTCACCGCTCTGCTTTACGTCCGCTGTGACGTTGGACGTGAATAGTCTTTATACTAATATCGACAATCACAATGGGATACAGGCTGTTGACAACTTTTTGAATGACACTACCCAGTTTCATGCTGATCTGAAGGATTTCTGTAGATCGTTATTGACATTGATTTTGACTAAGAATTTTTTTCTTTTCGAAGATCAGTTTTTTATTCAATTAAATGGTACTGCCATGGGGAGTAATGTTGCGCCCCCATATGCCAATATTTTCATGGCTGAGTTTGAATCCAAATTCGTTTACACCAATGTTCTCTTGCAGCAGTATTGTCCACTCTGGAAGAGATACATTGATGACATTTTTCTTATATGGTGTGGCGACTTGGATTCTCTTCAGTCCTTTTATCAGTTCATTAACACGTGTGTTGACAAATTGACCTTTTCCATTCTCTATGATCAAAAATCTATTTCCTTCTTGGACACCGTGGTGATCATCAATGAGGACAGTACCCTATTCACTGACCTTTATGTTAAACCCACTGACAAGAATAGTTTACTTTTATTTACCAGTTGCCACCCCCGCCATATAAAATGTTCCCTTCCTAAATCACAATATAGCAGGATTAATCGTATTGTTTCTGATCCTGCGTTACGTTCTGTGAGACTCGAGGAGATGACCTCTAAATTCCGTCATCGGGGTTATCCAGACAGGCTCCTGGATTTATTTTCGGGTTCTTCATCCTCTACTACATCACAACCTAAGGTCAATAGAATTGCATTTGTCAACACGTACCATCCTTTCATGTCAATTTTTCAGGGACTGATACGAAAACATTGGCCTTTATTAGGCACATCATATCCTAATATTTCCGAATTCCAAGTTGCCCCCCTTATGTGTCATAAGAAACCACCAAATCTCCGTAATCTTTTGGTGTCAGCGGATATTGGCAGTTCCAAATTGGTTACGAAACAAACCTTTTTGGCAACAGCACGGAAGGGGACTTTTCCGTGTTTGCATTGTCTTCAATGTTCGAATATCACTAGGGGCGACACATTCACCCACCCTAGATCAGGGAAACGTTTTCCTATTCGTGGTTTTTTCAGTTGTGATTCCACATATGTCATTTATCTTATTAAATGTCCATGCGGTCTCGGATATGTTGGTGAGACTACCCAACATATCCGAGACCGCATTTCTCAACACAAATCAACTATCAGGTGTAAAAAATTATTACTACCAGTACCAGCTCACTTTATAGCCCATAACCACAGCATATCTCAGCTTCGATATCAAGTTATCGACAGCGTCCCGTTAGCCCGAAGAGGCGGTAATAGAATTTTAAAATTAAAACAAAAGGAGGCCTATTGGATTCATGTTCTTCAAACTCTTGAACCATTTGGCCTCAATAGGGAGTATGAGACATTTTATTGAGGATAGACTGTTTCACATGTATATTTTGTGGGTTTGAGAAATCACGTGGTCTCTGTATACACTATGATTTGTTCTCTCTATATTTTTTTCATCAAAGATGTATGTATATAGGTTTTTTATATATGTATGATGATTTATTGTTTATTTTATGGTATTATCCTCTCACATGGAGATATCATGTGATCCTGTGGTTAAGTAGTTTATGTACGTGATATTACGTTATTATGTATTTAACAAGGTTTTCTTTGCCTTTCAGACTTGATCCGGTGGTCCATCACCTTTTCGGTGCCTTAATCATCCCTTTCAGGTTTGTGGTGCTTTCCCCATTTTCTTTTCTACTATTCCCTTTTTGCTATAATCCTGCGGACTCTGTAACTATAGTTACTTCATTCCTTTATATCTGTTTTGGTACTTTGGGGTTTTCCCCGCTGGCTACTTCCCTGCCCCATTTCCGGGAGTTCCCTCTCAGTGCGCATGCGGCCCTCTATTTGTACTGCGCATGCGGCCCCTTTTTTACACTGTGTGCTGAGTTACCTGTCAGCAGATCGTCCTGCCCCACTTCCGTCAGTCGATTTCCATTGCGCATGCGCACCTCATTGTTTCCAGAGCTTACGGCCGCATTAGGGGACTTTCCCTTTCCGGTTCCTGGGGTCGGTTCCCCTATAAAATAGCGTTCTTCCGCCCTTTGTTACACCCGATCCCTGCAGCGGCGGTGTCCGCGTTCTTCAGTTATTCCTATCAGGTATTTTGCCAGTGTACCTTGCCACTTTCTTTCTTTTTGTCCCATGGTCATGTGGTTCCGATACTCATTGTCCATTTGGATTTATCTTATTTGTATCCTATGTAGCTCCTTCGTTACCAACATACAGGTATTTATTTTTCCTACAGGCTATTACTGCAGTTACTATTGGTGATGGATTGGTTTTTTCTGCCTATCCTTTTGGACCTGGAACTGGGTGTTCTTTTTGTGTTTACTGCAAGATGTAATTGCACTGTGATTTTTGTGCTTTTCCTTCTCCTTCCCCCCTCTCCTTTTCCCTTGTTGTTCCATTCCCCTTCCCCTTTTTTCCCCCTTTCACTTTTTCTTTCTTCCCTCTCCACTTTTCCCTTTCCTTTTTTTTCAGGACAAGTCTCTACTGGATGTTCTACATATGAGATTGTTGCATTATATATTCTCTTCTGTTTTGTTTGTAACCAGTTTTACGGAGATACGTTTATTAATATATTTACTGATTTATGTAATATTATTTTCTAGATAAGTGCCTTGATAAAGGCCTATGGCCGAAACGTTGGCAGGCATCCTGTATGACTGGTTATCTTGAATAAAATATATCAAGTTTGATCTACATTTTTCTCTGTGGTCTCGGATTAATCTATTTACTACTACAGGATCCTGCTGTGCCATCGTTGGTCGGCGCAGAAAGTCCAGAACTTTATTTCGTCACTGGACTCCCGCAGACATCGCGGAATCGGCGTGTGTGACACCGATTCAGCGATGTCTTCACTGGTAACCAGGGTAAACATCGGGTTACTAAGCGCAGGGCCGCACTTAGTAACCCGATGTTTACCCTGGTTACCAGTGTAAATGTAAAAAAAAACAAACACTACATAGTTACATTCCGGTGTCTGTCCTCTCCGGCGCTCTGCTTCTCTGCACTGTGTAAGCGCAGCGGCCGGAAAGCACAGCGGTGATGTCACCGCTGTGCTCTGCTTTCCGGCCGACGCTCACAGTCAGTGCAGAGAAGCACAGCGCCGGATAGGACAGACACCGGAATGTAAGTATGTAGTGTTTGTTTTTTTACGTTTATGCTGGTAACCAGGGTAAACATCGGGTTACTAAGCGCGGCCCTGCGCTTAGTAACCCGATGTTTACCCTGGTTACCAGGGGACTTTGCATAGTTGATTGCTGGAGAGCTGTCTGTGTGACAGCTCTCCAGCGACCACACAGCGACGCTGCAGCGATTGGGATCGTTGTCTAGATCGCTGCAGTGTCGCTTAATGTGACGGTACCTTAAGGCTACGTTCACATTTGTGGTGCGTCGGGCGCAACCGTGGCGACGCATGCACCATGCGCCCCTATATTTAACATGGGGGGCGCATGGACATGCGTTTTGTGACGCATGCGTTTTTTGGGCGCAAGCGTCAGGGCGCAGAGGACGCTGCTTGTTGCATTTTTTTTGCGCTATAAAAATGAACGCGTGCGTCACAAAACGCAGCATTTTGCTGCGTTTTGCGTGCGTTGTGCGTTGCATCGCCGACGCAGCACCCAACAACGCAAATGTGAACGTAGCCTAACCCATACACAGCAGCGTTGTTTCAGCCAAGCACTCCTGTGTTGTCCACGAGAAAGCCATCGACAGACAGCTCTGGTGGCATCTAAACAACAAGAGAACAAAGGGATCTGCAGTCCAAAATTGGACATGCTGGATCCTTAAAGAGAACCTATTATCAGGATTTCATAATCCAAACTAATGGCATACATAATAATAATCTTTATTTTTATATAGCGCTAACATATTCCACAGCACTTTACAGTTTTGCACACATTATTATCACTGTCCCCAATGGGGCTCACAATCTAAATTCCCTATTAGTGTGTCTTTGGAATGTGGGAGGAAACCAGAGTACCCAGAGGAAACCCATGCAAACACGGGGAGAACATACAAACTCCTTGTAGATGTTGTCCAAGGTGAGATTAGAACCCTGAACTCCAGCGCTGCAAGGCTGAAGTGCTAACCACTCAGCCACCATGCTATCATACATGTAAAGATGCTTTAATACTGATTAAATCCTTACCTTTCTTTAAAAAAATGTTTTGCTGTTTTTGAGAAATCCATAGTTGAAATTGTATGTTAATGAGTTATAAGTGGGCACTGTTTTTCCTCTCTGTTTTTTTCTGTACTCCAGGTATTTTTCTTGCAATGTGCAGTGACAGTGCACTCTCTTGTCAGCTCCTTGCTTCTGTTCAGAGACGACGAGCGAGCGCTCTGTCATTGTGCATATTGCACAGTAAAAAGAATATATTAAGCATACGTCAGAATTGACAACCCACACATGCTCAGTAGAATGGGGACTTGCTCAGTCCCTGAAACTGACGCCACTGATAATGCTTTCAGGAAGGGGGCAGAGGTTCCAGTAGTGACCGCAGCCTCTGCCCCTTGATGATGACTAGTCTGACTGTCCCAGTATACACTGAGATTCACAAAGCATCATTAAAAAGGAAGTAGTAAAAAAAATAATCAGAGTAGAGGGTGGGGTTAGAGAGCAATATAGACTTTTAAACTGAAATATATTAGAAAAGAGATTAAATTATGGCATTAAATAGATACAGTGGTGCTCAAAAGTTTACATACCCCTGCAGAATTTTTGCTTTCTTGGCCTTTTTTCAGAGAATATGAACGATAACACCAAAACTTTTTCTCCACTCATGGTTCGTGGTTGGGTGAAGCCATTTATTGTCAAGCTACTGTGTTTTCTCTCTATACATCATAATGACAGCACAAAACATCCAAATGACCCTGATCAAAAGTTCACACTCCCCATTTCTTAATGCCGTGTATTGCCCCCTCTAACATCAATGACAGCTTGAAGTCTGTTGTGGTAGTGGTGGATGAGGTTCTTTATTTTCTCAGATGGTAAACTGCCCACTCTTCCTGGCAAAAAGCCTCCAGTTCCTGTAAATTCCTGGGTTGTCCAGCATGAACTGCGCACTTGAGATCTCCCCAGAGTGGCTCAATGATATTGAGGTCAAGAGACTGAAATGGCCACTCCTGAACCTTCACTTTGTTCTGCTGTAGCCAATGACAGGTCGACTTAGCCTTGTGTTTTGGATCATTGTCACGTTGGAGTGTCCAAGTACATCCCATGCACAGCTTATGGGCTGATGAGTGCAAATTTGCCTCCAGTATTTGCTGATAACGTGCTGCATTCATGTTCCCTTCAACTTTGACCAAGTTTCCTGTGCCTTTGTAGCTCACACATCCCCAAAACATCAGCGATCCACTTCTGTGCTTTACAGTAGGAATGGTGTTCCTTTCATCATAGGCCTTGTTGACCTCTCTCCAAATGTAACATTTATGATTGTGGTGAAAAAGTTCAATTTTGGTCTCATCACTCCAAATTACCTTTAGCACAACTGTAGACATTTAGCATTAAAATAAATTTTAGTTCTGGACCACCCCTCTAACTTCCTTGGAAATCAATTTTCCGGGACTCGTGTACACATTAGAATGTTGGCCGAAGCTGTAGATATCGGTGGGTTCAAGCCGACGTTAGTCTAAATGTGTATTTGGGGCTTTAGTTTTGTGACAAGAAATTAACGTAAATCCAAATTTCCATGATCACTACACTACGGGACTGTAGTATGACTACAGGATCAGACTAGACAAGATTTGTTTGCAATCCATAACCATGGAGACACACAAGTTTGCAAAGGAGATGTATACACAAAATGTTTTTATAAGAAAGCAGTGGATGAAATGTCTATGTAGCCTGGAAAACAATGTGTCTGTATTTTGTGTTTGATAAAGGCATACTTTGGTATTGTACAACCTAATACTACATGTAGCTGTAGATTGAAGCAACGTGGATTGAGATCTTCTCAGAGGCACGTACTGTATATTTCCAGGAACTCCACAAGCTCGTTAAGGATCTGCGGAAGGTTTTCCACTTCTCTATGTTTAGTGATTGTCATGGAATCCCTTCTGAATCTGAGGACAGTGTAGTTTGGTCATCACCATAGAGGATTCGGATGACCTCATCAGAGGGCCATCCCCCCCATACAGTGCGCTGCCGTGCCGGCTGCTCCATTAATCACATGGAAATCCTTCTAATTGCTTTCCAGTCTGTATGAAAACAGCTGCTTTTGTACTAGTAAAGTACACTTTTTACAATCCAGGGTTTCCTTAGAAGCTTAAATGAATGAAAACTAAATAGGCTATGCTACAGGGGCACAGCTGTGTAGTGTTGTAGAGTCAGATGGGGTCCTGGTGCCGTACACTGAATGATGAGCAATGGGGTTTTACAAGATTTGAGCTCATTATATAAAATCCTTAAAGGGGTTATCCCACAAAAAATAAATTGAACATCCATTTACAGGATAAGTGATAAATGTGTATAATCAATGGGGAGTCAAAGAGGAGTTTATAGAGAACTTGATTCATACTGCCCAAACCATAGGCATCATGCATCAGAGCCTAGCTGCATGATACCAGCCAGGTAGACTGCTCGTTCTTGCTACGTTTCTTATGTATATACATGAGAGAAACCTGTCGACTAGAGCAACGTGGGGAGTAGCCAGATGGCAGTGGTGCCAGACTAGACTAGAGTCTCTCTATTGTCTCCTGTTGTCTTTTCAAACTTTTTTTTTTTAACGTGCAACAGCGTTTCAGAGAAAACATACCTGGTTTCATTTATGCAGTCAGGCTTTCATTAATGCCACCCGTAGTTTGTGAAGCATGAACCGAAAGACAGGTTCTCTTTAAAGAAAATAATGGTGTGGCACCCCAGGAGTTCGGGTACCACAGTGGTGCTGCCTTCCTCTCGGAGAGGGTAATGCCATGCCTGGAGACAGGAGGGATCCCTTTGGCAGGTAATTTTACATTCAACACATTCTGACTCCAGGCCAGAAGGGGGAGCTCTAAACCCGGTTTAATGGGAGCTTCCGTGATATACAGCCTGGTCTGGAGGAGGAGTTAGACAGTCTGGTAGAGATAAGAGACAGTGAAGGAGCAGAGAGGAACAGAGGAGCTTGAGGAGGCTACGATTGGGCCCCTCAAAGCTGAGCGCAGAGACCGGGCACCGGGAGCCCGAGGCTGTGTGGAACTGCAAGTCCCACAGCAGAACCAGAGGAAAGAGAGCTGAAAGTAACCTGCCCACATAAAACCTGAGGTACAGCATCAATCCAGAGGCCGGAGTCACCGTATATAGAGACCCCAGAGAAACAGCTCAAGTTGCCTACCGTGCAGGTACTGTCCCAGGACAGGGGAGAAGGAGGACCTTGTCAGGGCACTACAGGCAGCAAGGGACTAATAGTCAGCGCAAAGTAGAAGGCTCCCAAACTGACCTGTCAAAGGGGTTACTACCTGTCTTCAGGCTGCCTGGACTCCATCTACACCTGTTGCCGGTACCCTGGACTGTGGCCTGCCATCAACAGTAAACCAGGTAAAGACTGCCGCCCTGTGTCCTCCGTTTATTTACCGGCAACCTTCCATCCTTGCCCACTACACTGGGAGCCCTGGGGACCCTGCTTCACCTGTGGGAAGTGTCACCATCTATGCTGCAGTAACATCACCCCAGAAGACCCCTCTCACCGGGAACCACAGGTGGCGTCACAAACATAAACTGTATTACTACTCCCTTTAAAAGATCTTTCCCTTTTACTTGAGTGCTCAGGGCCATGGACCGGATCACTGCCACCGTGACCACCCCTTTAACTGCAACCAGACCCAGTACCGAGTATCCCCATTGCCGTGGTGGGCCACTCAACTTTGGTGACACAAACAGGATTTTGTGCCCTGGCAACGCCAGCTGTAAGTGGCTCTGGATAAGTCTCCTTGAGCTTTCCACATTTTGCCACTGGGATTTATTCCCATTCCACAAGGCAAAACTGCTCCAGCTCCTTCAAGTTAGATGCTTTCCTCTGGTGAATTTCTCAATGGAATTAAGGCCTGAGCTTTAACTTGGCCACTACAAAACATTTACACATTTCCCCTCAAACCACTCGAGTGTTGTTTTAGCAGTATATTTGGGTCATTGTCTTGTTGGAAGGTGAACCTCCATCCCAGTCTCAAATCACTGACAGATTGAAACAGGTTTTGCTCCAGAAAATCCATGTATTTTGCACCATCCATCTTCCCCTCAACCATTTTCCCTGTCCTTGCTTTCGAAGCAACATCCCCACAGCATGATGGTACCACCACCGTGTTTCACTATGGGAATGTTTTTTGTTGTTGTGATGAGCAGTGTTGGTTTCCTGCCAGATATAGTGTTTATCTTGGTGGCCAAATGTTCAATTTTGGCCTCATCTCACCACAGCACCTTCCTCTATATATTTGGAGACACAAAAGAGAATAGTAAAACCAAAAACACTCAGTTTGAAAAAATGTTGCAGTAATCCGCAAGTGCTAGTAAAAGATGTAAAAAACAGGGTATTTGGTTGATACGTTTTTTGCAAAAAATGTATACTAAGCTGCTCTACCAATCTTCACGGTATACCCTTATCAGAGCAGTCCTAACTAATGTATGCAATCCCTATCTGATGTATTTAAAAACCTGATCATCTGTATATAACCTGTGTGAACAGGGTTCAGAGAGGAAAAATCCATGTGTGCATACAGGGTAGAACAGCTTTTGTGCAGATAGCCCAAGAGGAGTGGTGGAACTCCCCAGTCTTGTAGACACAAGAGAACAATTATGGAAACAGGAACACATGGGCTACTTGCACAGTGAACAAGTCTGTATGATCATGTTCACACACCACCAAGAAACCTGAAGACACAAAAGAGAATAGTAAAACCAAAAACACTCAGTTTGAAAAAATGTTGCAGTAATCCGCAAGTGCTAGTAAAAGATGTAAAAAACAGGGTATTTGGTTGATACGTTTTTTGCAAAAAATGTATACTAAGCTGCTCTACCAATCTTCACGGTATACCCTTATCAGAGCAGTCCTAACTAATGTATGCAATCCCTATCTGATGTATTTAAAAACCTGATCATCTGTATATAACCTGTGTGAACAGGGTTCAGAGAGGAAAAATCCATGTGTGCATACAGGGTAGAACAGCTTTTGTGCAGATAGCCCAAGAGGAGTGGTGGAACTCCCCAGTCTTGTAGACACAAGAGAACAATTATGGAAACAGGAACACATGGGCTACTTGCACAGTGAACAAGTCTGTATGATCATGTTCACACACCACCAAGAAACCTGAAGACACAAAAGAGAATAGTAAAACCAAAAACACTCAGTTTGAAAAAATGTTGCAGTAATCCGCAAGTGCTAGTAAAAGATGTAAAAAACAGGGTATTTGGTTGATACGTTTTTTGCAAAAAATGTATACTAAGCTGCTCTACCAATCTTCACGGTATACCCTTATCAGAGCAGTCCTAACTAATGTATGCAATCCCTATCTGATGTATTTAAAAACCTGATCATCTGTATATAACCTGTGTGAACAGGGTTCAGAGAGGAAAAATCCATGTGTGCATACAGGGTAGAACAGCTTTTGTGCAGATAGCCCAAGAGGAGTGGTGGAACTCCCCAGTCTTGTAGACACGAGAACAATTATGGAAACAGGAACACATGGGCTACTTGCACAGTGAACAAGTCTGTATGATCATGTTCACACACCACCAAGAAACCTGAAGACACAAAAGAGAATAGTAAAACCAAAAACACTCAGTTTGAAAAAATGTTGCAGTAATCCGCAAGTGCTAGTAAAAGATGTAAAAAACAGGGTATTTGGTTGATACGTTTTTTGCAAAAAATGTATACTAAGCTGCTCTACCAATCTTCACGGTATACCCTTATCAGAGCAGTCCTAACTAATGTATGCAATCCCTATCTGATGTATTTAAAAACCTGATCATCTGTATATAACCTGTGTGAACAGGGTTCAGAGAGGAAAAATCCATGTGTGCATACAGGGTAGAACAGCTTTTGTGCAGATAGCCCAAGAGGAGTGGTGGAACTCCCCAGTCTTGTAGACACAAGAGAACAATTATGGAAACAGGAACACATGGGCTACTTGCACAGTGAACAAGTCTGTATGATCATGTTCACACACCACCAAGAAACCTGAAGACACAAAAGAGAATAGTAAAACCAAAAACACTTGTTCACTGTGCAAGTAGCCCATGTGTTCCTGTTCCTGTTCCTCTATATATTTGGGTAGTCTCCTGCACATCTTTTGGCAAACTCATAAAGAGCCAAAGCAGAAAAATATGCGGCACTCACCTGGACCCGTCGAAGCACCTCTGTGTGCGAAACGGCCGTCGTCCACACTCCTATACCGCACCCTCCTGTGTACCTGATGTCCTGATGGATGCTTTTCTTTAAGTTTCTCCAATAAAATTCACGATTTCTACTGCCAGATTGGGGTGAGTGCCGCATATTTTTCTGCTTTGGCTATTTTGGACTATTTGTTCTACCTTAGTATGCTGAGCACCGTAGCACGCAAGCACTCGTGAATACCTGATTTTCATTTGTCCGCCATCAGTCCTGCCTGTCGGATTTCGTATCCGCTCTAGTGCCGTCCTTTCCGTTCTTGTTGGTTAAAACTCATAAAGAGCCTTACCATTTTTTCTGTCCATTCTTCAATAAAAGCCACCTCTATGGAGTGTACGGCTTATTGTGGTCATCAGGATTTAAAGAGAACCTGCTATAAGGATTTTTTTACCCCAAAATAATGATGTGTATGTAAAGGCGCTTTAATGCTGAGTAACTCCTCCCTTTGTTTGTTGAAATTGGTTTTGCTGTTTTAGAGAAATCCATAGTTGAAATTATATGCTAATGAGTTGTAAGTGCAGTGGGCGAGCGCTGCACTTACAGCTCTTCTGCCTCTCTCACTATTCCCCACCCGCTGCTTGCCTCCTGTCTCTGACTGACAGGTTACTCATGTTTCATTGTTTCATTCACTTGTCTCTGCTTGAGAAAATTGGTGCTAAAAATGCTCTATCGTCTATTAGACAAATATGGAACTTTTGCAGAAAAAAAAATCACAATATTAGTCACTTGCCATCTATTTTCTCAAAGGGGTGTTTCCAGTTTAGAAAATCCATTTCCCTCTACACTGTTGGGAAGTCTGGGTCGATATAATGATGGATCTATTGTTCTAGATCTTTACATTTTGGCCAGACTATAAAGTGGTTACAAAGTGTGTCTCTGCAGGAACGGCATTACACAAATAACCCAAAGATTTGAGTGGTCCCCGTATAATGCTTCATTTCCACTTCAGTGGTGCTGCAGAAAAACTCAACCCTTATTCCGAGGGGTCCCCAGAGATAAGAACTGATCACTTGAGCTCCCTGAAGGGTAACTTTCTGATATCAGTTTATTGTCAATAAGTGCAGTCGGGATTGTCCAACATGAAGAAACTCTTTAACGAAAACATATTCACAGCTAATGCGTGAATATGGGTGAGTCAATATAGCATATCATTTTTCAGCATTATGATTGCAGTATTTGACAAAAGAGAAGTTATCATGGCATCATTATTGTTATGGCATTATTATAGCTACGGCATTATTATATTTATGACATCATTATAGTTTCGGCATCATTATATTTATGACATTATTATAGTTACAGTATTATTACAGTTATGGTATTATTATAATCATGACATTATTATACTTATGGCATCATTACAGCTACGGCATCATTATAGTTATGGCATTATTATATTTGTGACATTATTATACCTATGGCATTATTATATTTATAGCTTTATTATAGTTGCAGCATTATTACAGTTATGGCATTATTATAGTTACAACATCATTATAGTTATGACATTATTATAGTTACAGCATTATTACAGCTATGGCATTATTTTAGTTATGGTATTATTATAGTTACGGCATTATTATAGTAAATGTTGCTATTTTTTCCACATTTGGTTATCAGATTAGTAGCGGTGACAAATCCTTGTATGAGTGTAGCAGTCAGGTTGAGCCATTACAGCCTATTAGCAGCTCATTAAATAGTAAAGAACTTTCTTTCTAATCCACCTGTTATTACCATTCAGCGTAGCTATGTGTATATAAGTATATATAAGTAGTTGTGCGATGACATCACTGCTGCACATTACATAATGCAGCCGCACTTCTGGATCGTGCCCTACATAGCAGCAGCATACAATCAGCCGGGGCTCCTACTACCAGCAATGAATGAGTGACCTCAGCACCATGTTATTCAGACAAGAAAGCCTCTTAGAAATGACATTGTAATTCAATTCATCCAATTCTTCGCCTCTCCGATGCTTCCGGTGGTTTGGAGAAATTTGTCATCCATAACTTTCGCTCATATATAATGAGACGTGCAGACGGACATCTGTGGCTAGGGGTTAATATGGAAACTCAATGTGACTTACATTCCGAGCGGCGGTCTGTGGGGTTTGTGTGAGTCAGCTCTTACTACCTGCAGCATTTTTCCTTTGACTTTAGAGATATAACCCCAAAATGTAATAGCGCGGACTCCTACTGAGAAGCACATAGCAACTCAAAAACAAACACAAATGCACAGTTCATTCTTTTTTATTCATTCGTTATTTTGCAGAAATAAAATCCAGGTGAATTGGTGGTGATGGAATAAGTGTTTTTTTCTTCTTTAATATATATTATTTAAGATATTGTGTAACAATACTAAACCGAGCAGAATAGTCTGCAAATTACATTTCTAATATATCAATGAGGAAGAATATTTGTACAATATTTGTGCTCTGAAATTACAATGAGCCAATCATACGAGGATGAGTAATGCTATGAAGATGTTAGTAATAAAAATCCTTACTGACTGTAGCTCCTCCGATTCAATCTCTTCTAGATGTAAATGCTTATATACACGCTGCCAATGAAAGCTGTGGTTGGCCAGGGGCCAGTATCGTAATTAGAGTCCGATGGGCCCGACTGCAAAATTTGGTCCTGGCCCCCCCCAGGCCGGTGATCAGATTAATGGGCCATTGTAGCATTCTAAATCCTATAAAGATATGTGTTCCCCCCCCTTCATCATGCCTTATTGTCCCCCATTCTGTACTAATCTCCCCCTCCTGGGCCTATTCCTGGTATATATGCCCTCATCCATGTATATGTCGCTCTTCCTGGGTCCCTTTCTTGAATATATGTCCCCCATTCTTGGCCCCTTCCTGGTATATAGGTTTCTCGTTCTGCAACAGTTCTCTAAAGCATAGCATCCACCATTCTTCTCACTTTCCTCTGCACCCACAGAACATGGCTTCCTCTTCTGTAACCGGTGCAGAGGCCGGCAGCTGACATTGGCGTGCCTGCTATGGCGACGTGAGACATCACTACTGTTATGTGATCCCAATGATTGGCATGCCAGCTTCTTATTGGCTGGCAATGTATATTGCGTTGCAGGAACCCAACAGGTTTCTGCACAACAATACATTTCAGCTGAATGTGCGTCCTATACAGCTGAACTACCACTGGCGTTGGTGGTTCCCATGCACATGGGTCCAGTCATCATCACACCCTCTGCGACCTCAATCGTTACAGCCATGCCAGGGGCAGAACTGTAGCCTTAGTGGTTTCCAGACCCGAGACATTAGAGGGCAAGAAGAAAAAATGCGGGTATGTCGTCACCAAACCTTCCTGCAGAGTAACCCAATGTGACACAACCCTTGTTAATTTCCACCGGGATCGCATGCAATCCTCAATGTGAGGGGGGAGGTGTCAAAGTGGGCAGCACTACAGGCGGGCTTGGCAGGGGTGATTGGGTGATCCAATTTAAAAGTTCGCTAAGTGGCCATGTCACTTCTAGTTATGACTTCGTGGCTGGCATTTGGGGATATGATGGTAGCGGCTATGCCTACGTCAGGGATGGACTGGCCATCTGGCGATTCTGGCAAATGCCAGAAGGGCCTGTCTGGTTGTGGACGGCCTTGTCTGCTACATTAGCAGAATCGGTGTTCTCAAGACACCCATACTATAAGAGTTGTGAAGGAGCACAAAGTCACTGACTCCATCACTTACCCCAGCAGGCCACGGGTACCATTAGAAATATTGGTCTTGTAGAAAATCTTGCATTCCTCCATCCAGGCTAATATTAGTAATATATCCCATCTGGTGCCTGGGAACGGGGACAACATGGACCTGTGTGATTTCAAATGCCAGGACTGAATTTCAGCCCCAGTCCATACCTGGCCTACGTCTAGTATTTGTGGGAAGTTTTGGATAGCACATGTGGGACACATTGACATAATGCTCCCTTTTTTGTAGATATTTAGGAGCTACAGCACATGAGCTATGTATGTTTATTAAAAAATAATTTACACCATAATTTCTCTAGTTGCAGTCTTCTACCTGTTTTTCAGTAATGACAACTAACCTTCAAGTTGTCACTGGAAAAAAAAAGTTTTTTCGTACCTTGTTAGCCAGATGAAGGATGGGTTATGTTAAATGCCCGATCATCTGTTCTCAAGGAAGATAAGCTGCCGCCAGACATTTCTGGCAGTGATTTAGTCTCCTCTCCCAATGAGAACACATTCATTCTCACCCAAACTGAGCGTGCATATGTTTAGGAGGTCAGGACGCTAACAACTATTAAAGGTAGGTCCGACTTCAGAAGTAAAAACTTTTATAAAAACTCTACCAGCTTCCAGGGATTGAGCAGTCACCCATTCACTCACAAATACCCCTTTGATCTGTAAAGATATACAATTGTAGACCACTTTTAGTTATTTTCTCTAGAACTGGCATTAGGCCTGCAGGGAAATTGAATAGAACTTTAAGACGTGAAAAATGAACTGTGAAATACAAGATCAGTGTAGAAAAGAAAACGGGATAAGAGAGAAGAATTAACCATTATTGTGGGTTCAAGGAAAACTTCAGAAAATGCAGAAAAACTGGTTTATCCACTTCACATATGTGATTCATTAACCTGTAAAGGGTCAAGCGGAGGTAACCACCAATAAATATCAATCTGGAAATGTTATGGTGAGGGAGCCCAGAATTATTACCCTGTTATAAATACCATTCTATGCCATTTACAATTTTTAGCCCAGTGTTACTACATACAATTCCAGAAAATATTAAGGCTCCAGCACTTCTATTCTGTATGACATACAATATAACAAGACGGCCAGCACTGGACAGTGTAGCACCTTACATACACTTTACTGCATTCAGGCTCTGACACATGGAGCCGTCTGCCATAAATGATGTGAGCATTGACTCACAAGGTAAATCTGCGGATGAGTCACATTTTTGAAGTCTTGCTGACTTATGGAACATCCAGTCTGGTAAAACGTTCCATGCTTTCTCGTGAGCTGACAAAGTAAGCACTTATGTGGCTGTATATTAGATCCAGCCTTAGCTACCGGCTCTTTCAAGAGGTGAATAATCTAAACAGAAAGGAATATCCAGTGGTTGTCACCTTGTGTTAGATAAGTCAGTGTTAGTCTGATCTGATCTTTTTGCTGTCAGATTTAAGCACAGATGGCAATTTCTATATTGTGTTATACATTAGGGCAGGGGTCCCCAACCTGTAGCTCGGGAGCCACATGTGGCTCGCGATCCCATGAATTGTGGCTCGTGGCCGTCTGCCAGCTTGGTGCATTAGCTCCAGATTTAGTAAACTGGTATGAAGAGCACATCTCAAAATGGTGAACTTTGTGAGTAGCCCTGCACAGAAGAGCAGATCTGGGTACTCATCTACTGGTCTTGGGGGTTTAGAGATAATTTAAGTATGGTACGCTGGAGACAGGATGATACTACTGGTTAGAGGAGGTGCTTGAAGCTGGACATGACTGTGTTGGGAGTGTGTGATGGGAGAATGCTGAATGGGAGTTTGGTGGGAACACCTGGATCTTGGTATACTGGTTCGGGGTGATTTGTGGAGAAAAGCTTTGGTTATCATTATACCCACAATGCTGGGTTTGGTTGCCACTGCTGTGAGGTGAGACAGGAGCTGGACGTGGCTCACGACCCTCTTGCAGAGCTGAATGTGGCTCTCGAGGTCAGAAAGGTTGGGGACCACTGCATTAGGGTTTTCTTTCCAACTATTTTATTTTATCATTGATTGGACAGCGATTAGTGGGATAGACTTTATGGCTTCTAAACTTGAATTAATTGTAATTGTACTACCCATTTTTATAGAAAGAGAACATGGGTAATCCATAATACATTTAGTGTTAAGGTACTGTTACACTAAACGATTTACCAACGATTACGACCAGCGATACGACCTGGCCGTGATCGTTGGTAAATCGTTGTGTGGTCGCTGGAGAGCTGTCACACAGACAGCTCTCCAGCGACCAACGATGCCGAGGTCCCCAGGTGACCAGGGTAAACATCGGGTTACTAAGCGCAGGGCCGCGCTTAGTATTAGTAACCCGATGTTTACCCTGGTTACCATTGTAAATGTAAAAAAAAACAAAAAACTACATACTCACATTCCGGTGTCTGTCACGTCCCCCGCCGTCACCTTCCCGCACTGACTGTCAGCGCCGGCCGGTCGTAAAGCAGAGCACAGTGGTGACGTCATGACATCACCGCTGTGCTCTGCATTACGGCCGGCCGGCGCTGACACAGTGCAGGAAAGCTGACGCCGGGGGACGTGACAGACACCGGAATGTGAGTATGTTGTGTTTTTTTATTTTTTACATTTACAATGGTAACCAGGGTAAATATCGGGTTACTAAGCGCGGCCCTGCGCTTAGTAACCCGATGTTTACCCTGGTTACAAATGAACACATCGCTGTGACAGCGATGACAGCGGGTGATCCAGCGACGAAATAAGGTGCTGGCCTTCTAGCTCCGACCAGCGATGTCACAGCAGGATCCTGATCGCTGCTGCGTGTCAAACACAACGATATCGCTATTCAGGATGCTGCAACGTCACGGATCGCTGTCGTTATCGTTCAAAAGTTGCTCAGTGTGAAGGTACCTTTAGAAAATAAGATATATAAGGTTGATGTTGTGTCAGTGATCTCTTATCTTTCTCTGCCTGTACTTGGCAGGCTATCTCCCATACGGTTCCAGAAATGCAGGCCTTTTTATTTAGTGCTAACTTTCAGAGTTAAAGCAGTCAATGACACGCCCAAAAGGATCTTGTGAGCCATGCCCACTTGGTAAAAACCATCAAAATCATTACTAAGTAAAAAGGTCCATATCATTGTTATCGTATATGGATTTGAAAATCAAACTAAAAAAAAACAACTTAATTTTTTAGGGGAACAATATGAAAAAAGTAACGGCAAAAAACAGCCACTTTTGACCTGGTGGTAACAGGTCTTCTTTACATTCTATGAGCAGAACTAGTCATTTTCTCGAAAACTCTCCCATAAATATGCACGCTCAACTAAGTGTGTATGCTTCATTTGATGGAAAGAGGAAAATAAGCTACTGCCAGTCACCACTGGCAATGGATTCATTTCTCTGGGTGCAAAAGATTGGAAATATTAAAATCTAACATGCTAAATGCTTTTTTTCTCTAGGCATCTCTCATCAGAGGAGAGTCGGAAGGGCTCAATACAAATTAGACTGCAGATTGGTCCTGCTGACATCGATCTAGCTGCGCTAATGCTATGTAATAAATGTGGGCACCCTCATCATGACACTGAAGATGTTTCACTACCATTTCTACAAGGCCACTATGTCACATTATAAATAAATTCCTTAAAGAGGTTGTCCAGTCTTATATTTGACTGCAGACTGCAAGTGGTGCGCATGAAGCGATGGCTAGGGAACCACCACGGTGCAGGGAGACTACCGTACACAAGATGAGGTGCACACAACAAAGGCTAAATTTATTGGAAGGCAAGTAATGAAGTAGAAGAGGAAGATGCAAACAGAGGTATGCAATGGCACAAGATAATTTACAAGAGTTATATTCTTTAGCTGAGCTGTCAAATAGCACAGTGCTCCAACAATTACAGAATCAATATAAGCACACAAGCAAATACAAACAATAAACGCAGAATTATGCTTCACTATGAATAGCCTCCCTGGCCTCTCTAAGGAGGCAACACAGCTGCCGTGTTCTGTCTGTTTAAGACTACACTAGGCCCTGACTGTTGTGAATTCTGTTGTAGAACTCCCTCCTGTGGTCGTGAATGGTACTTCGGCGAGTTCTGTCTATGGGCTCCCTCTGGTGGCTATGAGTGAAGCTGCTGCTTCTGAGGTTCCTTATACAGGTGACGGGGTTTATCCTTTGGTTGGCTTCTCTATTTAACTCCACTCAGATCGTTACTCCATGCCAGCTGTCAATGTTTTAGCATTGGTTCAGTTCGCTCCTGGATCTGCCTGGTGACCTGTCTTCTCCTGCAGAAGCTAAGTTCCTTATTGTTATTTTTGCTCATTGTTTCTTTGTCCAGCTGGTTATCCTGATTTTGTCTTGCTAGCTGGAAGCTCTGGGATGCAGAGTGGCACCCCCCGCACCGTGAGTCGGTGCGGAGGACCCTTTTGCACACTCTGCGTGGCCTTTTGTAGGTTTTGTGCTGACCGCAAAGATTCCTTTCCTATCCTCTGTCTATTTAGTAAGTCTGGCCTCCCTTTGCTGAAACCTATTTCATTTCTGCGTTTGTGACTTTCATCTTTACTCACAGTCATTATATGTGGGGGGCTGCCTATTCCTTTGGGGAATTTCTCTGAGGCAAGGTAGGCTTTATTTTCTATCTCTAGGGCTAGCTAGCTCTGAGGCTGTGACGAGGCGCCTAGGGAGCGTCAGGAGCGCTCCACGGCTATTTTTAGTGTGTGCGATAGGATTAGGGCTTGCGGTCAGCAGAGCTCCCACATCCCAGAGCTCGTCCTGTATGAGTTTAACTATCAGGTCGGGTGCTCCTAACCACCAGGTCATAACAGTACAGCTGGCCCGAAGTATTAATGCATCTCAATAGAGGGATAAGAGGACTTCTGAGACCATTTTTTTTTCTTTGCACTGTGTTTTGTCTTTCTTTTCCCCTAGACCTTTGGGTGGTTCAGGACACAGGTGTAGAGATGGACATTCAGGGTCTATCCTCTTGTGTGGATCATCTGACTGCAAGGGTACAAAACATTCAAGATTTTGTGGTTCAGAATCCTATGTTTGAGCCTAGAATTCCTATTCCTGATTTATTTTCTGGGGATAGATCTAGATTCTTGAATTTCAAAAATAATTGTAAACTGTTTCTAGCTTTGAAACCCCGCTCCTCTGGTGACCCCGTTCAACAAGTAAAAGTCATAATTTCTTTGTTGCGTGGTGACCCTCAAGACTGGGCATTTTCCCTTGCGCCAGGAGATCCTGCATTGCGAGATATAGATGCGTTTTTTCTGGCGCTTGGATTGCACTTGTACTGTCAGAAGTTTAGAAAGTGGTCTGTGCTTACTCAGTGGAATGAGTGTGCCCTGGCGGCAATTTTCAGAAAGGGTCTTTCTGAAGCCCTTAAGGATGTCATGGTGGGATTTCCCATGCCTGCTGGTCTGAATGAGTCTATGTCCTTGGCCATTCAGATCGATCGGCGCATGCGTGAGCGCAAAGCTGTGCACCATCTGGCGGTGTTCTCTGAGCATAGACCTGCGCCTATGCAATGTGATAGGACTTTGGCTAGAGCTGAACAGCAAGAACACAGACGTCGGAATGGGCTGTGTTTTTACTGTGGTGAATCCACTCATGCTATCTCCGATTGTCCTAAGCGCACTAAGCGGTTCGCTAGGTCTGCCACCATTGGTACGGTACAGTCTAAATTTCTTTTGTCCGTTACTCTGATTTGCTCTCTGTCGTCCTATTCTGTAATGGCATTTGTGGATTCAGGCGCTGCCCTGAATTTGATGGACTTGGAGTTTGCCAGGTGCTGTGGTTTTTTCTTGGAGCCCTTGCAGTATCCTATTCCATTGAGAGGAATTGATGCTACTCCTTTGGCCAAGAATAAGCCTCAGTACTGGACTCAATTGACCATGTGCATGGCTCCTGCACATCAGGAGGATATTCGCTTTTTGGTGTTGCATAATCTGCATGATGTGGTTGTTTTGGGGTTGCCATGGCTACAGGTCCATAATCCAGTGTTGGATTGGAAATCTATGTCTGTGTCCAGCTGGGGTTGTCAGGGGGTACATGGTGATGTTCCATTGCTGTCAATTTCGCCTTCCACTCCTTCTGAAGTCCCTGAGTTTTTATCAGATTACCAGGATGTATTTGAAGAGCCCAAATCTGGTGCCCTACCTCCTCATAGGAATTGCGACTGTGCTATTGATTTGATTCCTGGTAGTAAGTTTCCTAAGGGCCGTCTGTTTAATTTATCTGTGCCAGAGCACGCCGCTATGCGGAGTTATATAACGGAATCCTTGGAGAAGGGTCATATTCGTCCGTCGTCGTCACCATTGGGAGCAGGGTTCTTTTTTGTGGCCAAGAAGGATGGTTCTTTGAGACCTTGTATTGATTACCGCCTTCTTAATAAGCTCCTCAGTCTAAAAAGGTATAATTTTATTAGTAAAAGCAAGGCAGACAGACACGCCTACAAAACCCAACACAAAAATACAACCAAAAAACGTGAACAAATGTGTAACAAATAAATAAAAACTAATGGGAAAATCTAGATCACCCTACCTAGGCCGCTAGTATGCCCCTGCCTATCTGCGGAGGTAGGCACCCTAGGGGAGAGCGTTATGGCGTGTTGTTCATATGGCGTTCGGTGGTACACAGCGGCTCAGATGAGTATTTATAGCTCATGTGGTAGACAATTTGACATTGTCCCAGGAGAAGGCTCAACGTTTCGCTAACCGCCGGCGTTGTTTTGGTCCCCGACTTCGTGTTGGGGATTTGGTTTGGTTGTCATCTCGTCACGTTCCTATGAAGGTTTCCTCTCCTAAGTTTAAGCCTCGTTTCATTGGATCATATAAGATTTCTGAGGTTCTTAATCCTGTGTCATTTCGTTTGGACCTTCCAGCTTCTTTTGCCATCCATAATGTGTTCCATAGGTCGTTGTTGCGGAGATAGTTGGCACTTATGGTTCCCTCCGTTGATCCTCCTGCCCCGGTGTTGGTCGAGGGGGAGTTGGAGTATGTGGTGGAGAAGATTTTGGATTCTCGTGTTTCGAGACGGAAACTCCAGTACCTGGTCAAGTGGAAGGGTTATGGTCAAGAAGATAATTCCTGGGTTTTTGCCTCTGATGTTCATGCTGCCGATCTTGTTCGTGCCTTTCATTTGGCTCATCCTGATCGGCCTGGGGGCTCTGGTGAGGGTTCGGTGACCCCTCCTCAAGGGGGGGGTACTGTTGTGAATTCTGTTGTCGAACTCCCTCCTGTGGTCGTGAATGGTACTTCGGCGAGTTCTGTCTATGGGCTCCCTCTGGTGGCTATGAGTGAAGCTGCTGCTTCTGAGGTTCCTTATACAGGTGACGGGGTTTATCCTTTGGTTGGCTTCTCTATTTAACTCCACTCAGATCGTTACTCCATGCCAGCTGTCAATGTTTTAGCATTGGTTCAGTTCGCTCCTGGATCTGCCCGGTGACCTGTCTTCTCCTGCAGAAGCTAAGTTCCTTATTGTTATTTTTGCTCATTGTTTCTTTGTCCAGCTGGTTATCCTGATTTTGTCTTGCTAGCTGGAAGCTCTGGGATGCAGAGTGGCACCCCCCGCACCGTGAGTCGGTGCGGAGGACCCTTTTGCACACTCTGCGTGGTCTTTTGTAGGTTTTGTGCTGACCGCAAAGATTCCTCTCCTATCCTCTGTCTATTTAGTAAGTCTGGCCTCCCTTTGCTGAAACCTATTTCATTTCTGCGTTTGTGACTTTCATCTTTACTCACAGTCATTATATGTGGGGGGCTGCCTATTCCTTTGGGGAATTTCTCTGAGGCAAGGTAGGCTTTATTTTCTATCTCTAGGGCTAGCTAGCTCTGAGGCTGTGACGAGGCGCCTAGGGAGCGTCAGGAGCGCTCCATGGCTATTTTTAGTGTGTGCGATAGGATTAGGGCTTGCGGTCAGCAGAGCTCCCACATCCCAGAGCTCGTCCTGTATGAGTTTAACTATCAGGTCGGGTGCTCCTAACCACCAGGTCATAACACCTGACATGTGCACAAAACAGGAACAAACTCACGATGATGTTGGAGACTCAGATTCAGCCCCGGGGGCCCCCAACAGTCTAGTACGGTGGTGCGCACGACTCTCTGCTAGCTCCATGAAACGTGGTCTTCTCCTTGCTTCTGGGTCCTGGAGGTGCTCCTGGAAACTGTAAATCCCTTTCTCGGTATCTTTGTGGCTTCTCAAACTAGCACAGGATAGCCACCCTTGCTGCACCCGAAGAGTCTGTCCAATTTCACGAGTCCACTCTGTCCCAGGCTGTGGGTCCTCTTTCACAGCTACAGTCAGATGTTCTCTGCAGCAGCTTTTTCACATACGCTCTAAAGGCTCAACCCCTCCCCTCAGCACAGGGCAGTTCATTCACACAGTTTATTGCAGGGGGAGCAGAACATTCCATCACACCAGACAAGGGGGTGCTGTCTCTTAAAGTGGCAGCATGTTCCTTACTGTCCATAACAGCACTACCTCTCTACACACACACCGTCAAGATTCATCAGCATTGCCGGTGAGAGCTGGCAGTCATGTGACCAAAATTATGAGATTTGCCTTCTTCCTGTCATATTCCATCTAGACATGCCTGGCTTTTCTGAAGACAAGTTAATAAAGTGAAACCGCGAAAGTCAAGTCAGCAAAAGACCACATGTATGCAAATCGTAAAATTGCCATGAGCCAAGAGCCTGCTTTCACTGGCAATATCAGTTAATCCTTACAGCGTGCACACTGCACACTGTCAGGTTTCAGAAGTATGCAGTCACATAGAGTGACTGCACAACTGCAATGAAGCTGGGGAGCAAATAGCACAAAATAGGGTTTTATCTGTAATAAAAACATATAAAAACAGGGGGTGCTTGATATCCCACAAATGGATTCAAGAGATCAATGAAGATGAATACAATTTTATTCCATGGTGTAAAATGTGCACATTTCAAGGTTATCCAACCTCTTCTTCAGGATACAACCAGATACAGAATGAAGAAGAGGTTGTACAACCTCAAAAAAAACGTATCAACCAAATACCCTGTTTTTTACATCTTTTACTAGCACTTGCGTATTACTGCAACATTTTTTCAAACTGAGTGTTTTTGGTTTTACTATTCTCTTTTGTGTCTTCAGGTTTCTTGGTGGTGTGTGAACATGATCATACAGACTTGTTCACTGTGCAAGTAGCCCATGTGTTCCTGTAACCTCAAAACAAGTAGATTTTACACTACAAAATAAAATTGTCAGAAGACCAGACAAACACTTTAAGTAAAAGCTCTAGATAGATCATATTTGCCATGAAGAGGAAGCATCAAGCCCAATGATTTTCTCTGGCCTCTATGGGTCACATTCCACAATGTCTGCATTCCACAATGAAAGGCCCGTAGTGTGACCCTGTGCTGATGGTTTTCTGTCTACTGACCTGGCCAGTTTGCCATTGTTGAAAAAAACAATGAATTCTTCTAAGTGCTAAAAACTTTTTCAGGAGATTATCTGGTCATCTGTCTGTAAACTAAACTAGGGTGGAAGACTAATTGGCATAGACAACAATGCAGTGATCCAACATACAAAACTCTGAGGTTTGGGATTAATGTTTCTGAATGAACTAGTCACATTCTTGAATGGGGCTCAACAGAGATGTCATGGGGGTCCTGAAATAAGTGGTTCATTTATGAAAACCCACTAATGTGTCTGAATTAAGGCAGTGCAATAAAATTCCTCAATAGTGATGTGAAAGATCAATAGTAAATTCTAAGGAACATTTATTTGCAATTATTTCAGTTAATAATGGTACAGATAATTGTAGAGGTCAAACGGGATTTCTAGGTTTAGAAACCTATAATTAAAATTGGGAACTTATATTAAATCGGAGGTCGTCCTACCCTCTGCTTCCCTGGTGGTCAGATGTTTAAAGGGGCTAAGACCTGTTGACTCCTCAATGCTCATCGTGCCCTCTGCTGACGCAATGTATACTTAGTCATAGTGGTGCCCAGTAATGCAGCTTTGTTGCACTCACAATAATGGGAAAATGTAACTAACAAGATTTTTGGAGCAAACTGTCTCCCCACAGATCTAAAAACAGTCAGTTTGAATTGTGTTCCTATGAATTTCATCCTATAAAGTGTGTAGTTCTCTTACATTGAACCGCTCAGCTAATATCATATACTGCCCAACCAACAAGCTGCATGAATCAGAGCCCAGGAGTTTCTCTTTCTGAAACGCTCCAGCATTTTTCAGAAAATATACCTAAAATATTCGGACAGGTACCATAGCTAGAGATGAGAGGAGTCCCTGACCGGTTACAGAAAATATACCTAAATAATCCGGACGGGTACCATAGCTAGAGATGAGAGGAGTCCCTGTCCGGTTACCGAAAAAATATCTAAAATATCGGGACGGGTACCATAGCCAGAGATGTGACGAGTCGCTGTCCGGTTACAGAAAAAATATCTAAAATATCCGGACGGGGACCATAGCCAGAGAAGGACGAGTCCCTGTCCGGTTACAGAAAAAATATCTAAAATATCCAGACGGGGACCATAGCCAGAGATATGACGCGTCCCAGTCCGGTTACAGAAAAAATATCTAAAATATCAGGACGAGTACCATAGCTAGAGATGTGGCAAGTCCCTGTCCGGTTACAGAAAAAATATCTAAAATATCCAGACGGGGACCATAGCCAGAGATATGACGAGTCCCAGTCCGGTTACAGAAAAAATATCTAAAATATCAGGACGGGTACCATAGCTAGAGATGTGACAAGTCCCTGTCCGGTTACAGAAAAAATATCTAAAATATCGGGATGGGTACCATAGCCAGAGATGTGACGAGTCCCTGTCCAGTTACAGAAAATATACCTAAATAATCCGGACGGAGACCATAGCCAGAGATGTGACGAGTCCCTGTCCGGTTACAGAAAAAATATCTAAAATATCCGGACGGGGACCATAGCCGGAGATGTGACGAGTCCCTGTCCAGTTACAGAAAAAATATCTAAAATATCCGGACGGGGACCATAGCCAGAGATGTGACGAGTCCCTGTCCGGTTACAGAAAAAATATCTAAAATATCCGGACGGGTACCATAGCCAGAGATGTGACGAGTCCCTGTCCTGTTACAGAAAAAATATCTAAAATATTCGGACAGGTACCATAGCTAGAGAACTGAGGAGTCCCTGACCGGTTACAGAAAATATACCTAAATAATCCGGACGGGTACCATAGCCAGAGATGAGAGGAGTCCCTGTCCGGTTACAGAAAAAATATCTAAAATATCGGGATGGGTACCATAGCCAGAGATGTGACGAGTCCCTGTCCGGTTACAGAAAAAATATCTAAAATATCCGGACGGGGACCATAGCCAGAGATGTGACGAGTCCCTGTCCAGTTACAGAAAATATACCTAAATAATCCGGACGGAGACCATAGCCAGAGATGTGACGAGTCCCTGTCCGGTTACAGAAAAAATATCTAAAATATCGGGACGGGGACCATAGCCGGAGATGTGACGAGTCCCTGTCCGGTTACAGAAAAAATATCTAAAATATCCGGATGGGTACCATAGCCAGAGATGTGACGAGTCCCTGTCCGGTTACAGAAAAAATATCTAAAATATCCGGACGGGGACCATAGCCAGAGATGTGACGAGTCCCTGTCCAGTTACAGAAAATATACCTAAATAATCCGGACGGAGACCATAGCCAGAGATGTGACGAGTCCCTGTCCGGTTACAGAAAAAATATCTAAAATATCCGGACGGGTACCATAGCCAGAGATGTGACGAGTCCCTGTCCGGTTACAGAAAAAATATCTAAAATATCCGGACGGGGACCATAGCCTGAGATGTGACGAGTCTCAGTCCAGTTACAGAAAATATACCTAAATAATCCGGACGGGGACCATAGCCAGAGATGTGACGAGTCCCTGTCTGGTTACAGAAAATATACCTATATAATCCAGACGGGGACCATAGCCGGAGATGAGACGAGTCCCTGTCCGGTTACAGAAAATATACCTAAATAATCCGGACGGGGACCATAGCCAGAGATGTGACGAGTCCCTGTCTGGTTACAGAAAAAATATCTAAAATATCCGGACGGGGACCATAGCCGGAGATGAGACGAGTCTTGACCGGTTTTACCAGCGTTGCTAAAGGTGATTGACAGGTCTCTCTTATATTGAAAAACCCGTCAATCATGTGGAACAACACTGAGAAAACTCAACTATGGACCCCATCTAAGGCCTTATAACAAAATTTTCTCAGAAATACCATAGTGTTTATAAGATAAATATTCTTGGTGAAATCATGCAGCCAAGATCTGATTCATGTTGTCTGTAGTTTGGGCAGCATGAATCGACTTTTAGACTTCCTTTAAGCTACAGGACTAAAGAGACAAAAGATCTGCCCATCTCCTTTATAATGCCACAGTTCGTGCTATTCATGATCAGCTGTGGCATTTCTTACAACACAAATCTTATTCCAGTCCCTGACTGGAGTTAGATTTGTGCCAAGGGGCATGGGGACATAAGCTACTTGTCAGATGTGCCTCTTAATGAATCAAGAGCGCCTGACTCCAGAATGCCACCTCATCAAGAATGACATGAACACCGCTGGTCTTCATGTATTGAGGCCAAAGAGTATTTCAATGGTCCAAAAGGAGATGTTCTCCAGCACCAAAGTAAGGTAGTTAAAACTTAGCCTTTAATCATATAGGATAAAAAACTGGTAGAATCTGCAAATATTAAAAAAGAAAACCCTTAATGCTTACGCGTTTCGCTTAGAAAACCCTTAATCATAGCTGGGAATGTGTAAACACTATGGGTTTCCATTTTTAATATGTGCACATTCTCTCTTATCTTATATGATTAAAGGCTAACTGTTAACGACCTTTCTTTGGTGCTGGAGAACATCCCCTTTTGGATCATGGAAAAACTCTTTGGCCTTGATTCATCAAGAACACCGGCGCTCATGTTGTTCTTGATGAGGTGGCCTACTGGAGTCAGCCGCCCTGATTCATTGAAGAAGCACTCTTACCATGAAAGTTTTTATCCTCTTACTATATCATCATATTCTATAGCACTGTGTACTTACAATTGCTTATTTTCCATTTCTACTCATTTAATTCTTCTCTTTTTCATTAGGTCTATGATGTCACGTGATTATAAACTGACTAGCTGACTCCCTCTAAGCTCTATGTAGAAACAGGAGGTCAATTTTCCCTGTATGACTCATGAGTCACTGCAAAAGTCCCTGGCAGGGGGAGGAGTGGAGCAGCTGGGTCGTGAGTTGAAGAAGGGAAAGATTGATGCAGGAAAAAGAGACTTCCTGTTTCTAAGTAGAGCAGAGATTAGAGACAAATTAGCTGGGTAGAAAGGCAAAATGAGCAATTTTAAGCACACAGTGCCATACACTATGACAATTGCAATATAAGAGAATAAAAACTTTGATGGGAGCGTTTCTTTAAGAGGCGCACTCCTCTTAATGAATCAGAGAATCTGACAAGTGGTGTCTACTTCGCCACAAATCTAACTCCAGTCTGGGACTGGAATAAGATTTCTGGTGTAAGGAATGCCACAGCTCTCACATGCCACAGTCATGAATTACACAATTCGTGGCGTCACAGCCCCATCGCAGTTCATCCCTATGTAAGAGGAGCTGTGTGAAACTGGCAAGAAAATGTCAAAAGCCACAATATTGTTGTGCAAATTTTGTTACTCTCCAAATCAATTCATGCCACAGTTCTGGTATAATCGCTTTCATGAACCGGGACCTTTGACTTTTACCCATATAAATATGCGTTTACCTGCATAAAAAAATTGAGCAAAGACACAAACTAAAGTGGACACTTTTTTTTGTAAAATTTGTCTTAAATTTTCACAAAAAAAGATCAATCTAAAAACACAAAGCACAAAGATACAACCAGCATTCAATCACTATGCTGGCAAAACAATAACTAGAAAATTGGAAGTTTTCTTCCTTTAATATAAAATTGGATTATTGAAATCCATGTGTAATAAAGCCTGACCAATAAATGTAACATAAATGGTGGCAACTATATAACGTTGGCTATAGAGGGCTAATATTCCAATGACATTTCCCCAGTAACTTTTCCATGTCAACGGGACAAAGATCTGATGAGGAGTTTCGGAAGTCGGTTTTCAGTAAATGATTCCCATTTACAGAATAAGCTGACCTTGTCATCCTGGTGGAGAGGTTGCTGATCTCTCCATGGGCCAGCGGCTGTATGATCTGTTCCAGAAAACAATAAGCTGTTGAGTGCTTTGTCTGGCAATGAATCAGAGATTAAACATGGGTGGTGAATACAGATACATGACGCAACCGACAGTTCAGCTGCGCGGCCCATAAATGGCTCGAACTTTATGTTGGATGGAAAATGAATCTACATTTTAGATGTAGAAAGTATAATCATAAGCAATATGACATTTTGCTTATTCTACGGCATTTGCATAATATTTATCACGGATACATAGCTATTTAGGAGCGGTGTTATTTATGCACTGCTTGGCTGTATATTTATACACTATAAGGTAGTTTAACTTATACTCTGATGACATTTTTTTATGGATGGTGTGGTGGTATTATTGATGCACAACATAATATTATTATTTACACATTGTATGGAGGTATTATATGATGTACTTTATGATATTTATTGTTACATGGTGGTGTTATTTATATATTGCATGCGGTGGCGTAACTTGGAGCTAGTGGATCCCAAGGAAAAATCTCCAACAAGGCCCTTAACTATCCTGGGTCTATAATAGCAAAGATCTTTTCAGAAGGGACAAAGAGACCTTTTAGTTCTCCTAGGATCCAGGGTCCGATTGTGGTTGTAAACCCTCCAACTAGTATAGTTGCATGGTGGTAATATTTATAGTAATATTGTCCCACCTACAAAAATGGAGAAGTCTGTCATTTTTATAGTAGGAAGGTTGGAAATCAGATGTCGGAAATCGGACATTCCTGATGGACATTTCCCCTGACAATCAGTTGTCCATGGCCTACATACACTAGACTAATGGCTGATTCGTTGATGTTGGTTGGTTTTTCTGACATTAGTCTAATGCGTATAGAAAGCTCAAGGCACCATAATACCGTATATAAGATCAAATTGACCACTGTCATGGGCTGGGCTTTGGGTGTTATTTTCTTGACGTCACTCACACCAGATACAACATTAGTTCTTTGCATTGTATACCTTGGAATCGTATACAGTAAAATGGTTCCTCTCAATTTAATGTAAATAATACAGATTTTCTTTTGTCTTACAGGGGCATTGCCAAGAACTTCAGGAGGGCACCGCTAACGGTCCCAGGCTTCCTTGTTTAATGGGGACGGTGTGCTCTCAAAAATGACATGATCGTACCGCTGGTCCAACCTGTGCTGTCTCCCAGGTGTCTACCAGAGGCTTTGCAGGAGGGGACTGAGGCTGGTCGAATCCAGTGATCCGGCTAGCTTCAGAGTGGTGCGAACAGGCTGGAAGGCAAAGAGTCTACTTGCCTAGGTGACCAGCCAGCCAGTGACGGCAGAGTGGCCAGCAAACTAGGCAATGAACTGTGAAATAAGAGAGGATTCTTTCTAAGAGGCATATTGCATACTTGCTTTCTACATTTTAATTTATGAATTTGAGACAGTCAGTTTAATATTTTAGATTTCACTTTATATTAATTTTGGCTCCTAGATACAAGGCACTGACATAATGAAATGGACTACTTGCTTCAGTTCCTTGCAGAATCATTTATTGCATCGTGATTGGAGAAGCGCTCTAGAAGGTGGCTCGCCACCAGATGGAGGAACACAGTGTCTTTGGTGCCCTCTATAGGGAGCTGCCCTGTATTAGGACAGTGCAATGCTTGGAAATGTTTCTATGTATTATACAGTCAATTATACACTTATTGACGGGATTGTGGGGTTTAGAAAACCCATTCATTGAGTCTTGTATTAGGGCATTATTAATTACTAAGCTGAGGTCCACATTTAATACAGCAATCAAAACGTTTGAGCAGAAAGCAGCAACAAAGAGCATCTGTTACTCCGGGGGATCCAACATTTCTGCAGTAGACAAACACCCTATTGATTTCAATAAATACTTTTAAGCTTATTAAGAAACTTAACTTTACAATTATTTTAGTTTTATTATCCTGAAGACATTGCAAAGTGATGATTTTTATAATATACTTCCACTGATGATATCTGTAAAGCGCTATGGAATTAATGGCACTATATAAGTGAGTAAAAGAAATAAATAAATGACCTTATTTTTTATCCTCCCTACCAAGCTGAAGTGCTGTTACAATGCCCAGTTCATGATTCTTAAGAAAATTATTTCACTTTCTGATCAGCAAACATTAGTATTCAAATAGCCATGTGAGGGAATTACCGAGTTTGATAGTGGGGAGCAAAGAGGCTCGCTGGCTGTTATTTTGCTGATATGCAAATGATCAGGAAAGGGATGAAAAAAATTATACTCACCTGGCCACTCACCACACAACCACCGCAGCCCCCCTGTCCGCTTAACACAAAGGTCCATCTGGCCTCTTCTTAGCTTCTCCATGGAATGAAATATGCTCTTCTACCATCTTTACTCTTCACCATGGCTTCCAGAGCTGCCTAGGCTTCTAGTAGACCATGCATTGTAACAACAGAGGACCTCAGAAGTTCCAGCAGAGAGTCCATATGGAGGTAGTAGACCATGCGTGCCCATGTGCTGGGGAGAAGTAAACAAAGAGGATGCCAGAAGGAGCTGTATAGAGGACCGGACAGGGGGCTGTGGTGGTGGGAAAGTTGAGAGGCAATGTATTACTTTTTTTCATCCCTTTCATAGCCGCCCATTTTTCTGGATTTGCTCGAAGTTAATCACAAAAATTCTCACATTTTTTAGAATACAAACTTTTTTGTAAAAGTTGAGGCGAGTTAAATTCACCTCAAACTCTTTTAATCATCTGTAACGTTTTTAATCCTATCTCTTCTGATCATTTGTAATTCGATTGTGCCTTAATTTTACTAACAGATCAAAAATTATGGTTAATTACCATTTCATCCAAATTGTAGCTATATGTATAAACTCATAGAACCTGAAATATCTCATGGCTCAAAGACGATGTTGTCTTTTGGAACCACTAATCGAGCGTTGGCTGCGACACTGACGTCGGGTCAACAATGTGGCAGCCAACCTCATCGGCTCTGCTTGTGGAGCGCCCCTGTGGGGCAGTGGGGTATTCGTACCGGGTCCTTTGGTTCACAGGGAGATGTCACGGTGGCTGACCCGGTCCGTGGCCCTGTCCGTGAAAAAGGGAAAGGTCTTTAACCCCTTTACCCCCAAGGGTGGTTTGCACGTTATGGACCGGGCCAATTTTTACAATTCTGACCACTGTCCCTTTATGAGGTTATAACTCTGGAACGCTTCAACGGATCCCGGTGATTCTGACACTGTTTTCTCGTGACATATTGTACTTCATGATAGTGGTAAAATTTCTTTGATATTACCTGCGTTTATTTGTGAAAAAAACAGAAATTTGGCGAAAATTTTGAAAATTTCGCAATTTTCCAACTTTGAATTTTTATGCAATTAAATCACAGAGATATGTCACACAAAATACTTAATAAGTAACATTTCCCACATGTGTACTTTACATCAGCACAATTTTGGAACCAAAATTTTTTTTTGTTAGGGAGTTAAAAGGGTTAAAAGTTGACCAGCAATTTCTCATTTTTACAACACCATTTTATTTTAGGGACCACATCTCATTTGAAGTCATTTTGAGGGGTCTATATGATAGAAAATACCCAAGTGTGAGACCATTCTAAAAGCTGCACCCCTCAAGGTGCTCAAAACCACATTCAAGAAGTTTATTAACCCTTCTGGTGCTTCACAGGAATTTTTGGAATGTTTAAATAAAAATTAACATTTAACTTTTTTTCACAAAAAATTTACTTCAGCTCCAATTTGTTTTATTTTACCAAGGGTAACAGGAGAAAATGTACCCCAAAAGTTGTTGTACAATTTGTCCTGAGTACGCTGATACCCCATATGTGGGGGTTAACCACAGTTTGGGCGCATGGCAGAGCTCGGAAGGGAAGGAGCGCCATTTGACTTTTCAATGCAAAATTGACTGGAATTGAGATGGGACGCCATGTTGCGTTTGGAGAGCCACTGATGTGCCTAAACATTGAAACCCCCCACAAGTGACACCATTTTGGAAAGTAGACCCCCTAAGGAACTTATCTAGAGGTGTGGTGAGCAGTTTGACCCACCAAGTGCTTCACAGAAGTTTATAATGCAGAACCGTAAAAATAAAAAATCATTTTTTTTCACAAAAATTATTTTTTCGCCCCCAATTTTTTATTTTCCCAATGGTAAGAGAAGAAATTGGACCACAAAAGTTGTGGCACAATTGGTCCTGAGTACTCTGATACCCCATATGTGGGGGTAAACCATTGTTTGGGCGCATGGGAGAGCTCGGAAGGGAAGGAGCGCCGTTTGACCTTTCAATGCAAAATTGACAGGAATTGAGATGGGACGCCATATTGCATTTGGAGAGCCACTGATGTGCCTAAACATTGAAACCCCCCACAAGTGACACCATTTTGAAAAGTAGACCCCCTAAGGAACTTATCTAGATGTGTGGTGAGCACTTTGACTGTTGTGGATTCTGTTTTTGGGCTCCCTCTGGTGGTTACAGATGGTACTGGGTGACTTGTGTTCTCTGCGGTCTCTGGTGTCCACCTGTTCTATCAGGATATGGGAGTTTCCTATTTAACCTGGCTTTCTTGTCATTTCCTCGCCGGCGATCAATGTAATCAGTGTGTCTTGTTACCTCTGCTTTCCGCTTCAGTAATCTTCAGGACAAGCTAAGTTTTTGATTTTCCTGTTTCACGTTTTGCTTTATTTTTGTTTTAGTCCAGCTTGCAGTTATGTGATTCCTTGTTGCTGGTTGCTCTAGTGGGCTGATATTACTCTTCATGTTCCATGAGTTGGCACATGAGTTCAGGTAATTTCAGGATGGTTTTTTGTAGGGTTTTTCGCTGACCGCGCAGTTCACTTTTGTATCCTCTGCTATCTAGTTTTAGCGGGCCTCATTTTGCTGAATCTGTTTTCATTACTACGTATGTGCTTTCCTCTCATTTCACCGTCATTACATGTGGGGGGCTGCTATTTCTGTGGGGTGTTTCTCTGGAGGCAAGAGAGGTCTTTGTTTCTTCTAATAGGGGAAGCTAGTCCTTCGGCTGGCGTGAGACGTCTAGAATCATCGTAGGCACGTTCCCCGGCTACTGCTAGTGTTGTGAATTAGGTTCAGGATCGCGGTCAGCTCAGTTTCCATCACCCTAGAGCTTGTTCTGTTTTTTGTGTGCTTGTCCTTTTGTGATCCCCTGCCATTGGGATCATGACAGTATCGCCGGCCTGAAAAGTGGTAATCATATTGGCTGAAGTAGGAGGAAAAGTAGTCTGAGGAAGTTTTTTTTTTTTTCCCTTCCCTCAGAGTTTGCTGCGTCTTACCTCCTCTTAATCCTTGAATGGTTCTGACCTCAGCTGTTTATCATGGACATCCAGAGTTTGGCTTCCAGCCTGAATAATCTTGCTGCTAAGGTTCAAAATATACAAGATTTTGTTGTACATGCTCCTATGTCTGAACCTAGAATTCCTATCCCAGAGTTTTTTTCTGGAGATAGATCTAGTTTTCTGAATTTTAGGAACAATTGCAAGTTGTTTCTTTCTTTGAAATCTCGCTCCTCTGGAGACCCTGCTCAGCAAGTCAAGATTGTAATATCTTTCCTGCGGGGTGACCCTCAGAATTGGGCATTTGCATTGGCACCAGGGGATCCTGCGTTGCTCAATGTGGATGCGTTTTTTCTGGCATTGGGTTTGCTCTATGAGGAACCTAACCTAGAGATTCAGGCTGAAAAAGCTTTATTGGCTCTCTTTCAGGGGCAAGATGAAGCAGAATTATATTGTCAGAAATTTCGGAAATGGTCGGTGCTTACTCAGTGGAATGAGTGCGCCCTGGCTGCAAGATTCAGAGATGGCCTTTCTGAGGCCATTAAAGATGTTATGGTGGGGTTCCCTGCGCCTACAGGTCTGAATGAGTCTATGACTATGGCTATTCAGATTGATCGGCGTTTACGGGAGCGCAAACCTGTGCACCATTTGGCGGTGTCTTCTGAACAGGCACCTGAGACAATGCAATGTGATAGAATTCAGTCCAGAAGTGAACGGCAAAACTATAGGCGGAAAAATGGGTTGTGTTTTTATTGTGGTGATTCAGCTCATGTTATATCAGCATGCTCTAAACGCACAAAAAAGGTTGATAAGTCTGTTGCCATTAGTACTTTACAGTCTAAGTTCATTCTGTCTGTGACTCTGATTTGTTCATTATCAGCCATTTCCGTCGATGCCTATGTGGATTCAGGCGCTGCCCTGAGTCTTATGGATTGGTCATTTGCCAACCGCTGTGGGTTTAGTCTGGAGCCTCTGGAAGTCCCTATTCCTTTGAAAGGAATTGACTCTACACCTTTGGCTATGAATAAACCTCAGTACTGGACACACGTGACTATGCGTATGACTCCCGTTCATCAGGAGGTGATTCGCTTCCTGGTACTGTATAATTTACATGATGTCTTAGTTCTTGGTCTGCCATGGTTACAAACTCATAACCCAGTCTTGGACTGGAAAACGATGTCTGTGTTAAGCTGGGGATGTCAGGGGGTTCATGATGATGCACCTCCGATTTCTATCGCTTCATCTACTCCTTCTGAGGTTCCTGTATTTTTGTCTGATTATCGGGATGTTTTTGAGGAGCCTAAGCTCAATTCGCTTCCTCCTTACAGGGATTGCGATTGTGCTATAGATTTGATTCCTGGCAGTAAATTTCCTAAAGGTCGTTTGTTCAATCTGTCAGTGCCAGAGCATACTGCTATGCGGGATTATGTTAAGGAGTCCTTGGAAAAGGGACATATCCGTCCATCTTCGTCTCCTTTGGGAGCAGGTTTTTTTTTCGTGGCCAAAAAAGATGGTTCCTTGAGGCCTTGTGTTATGCTGTGCTATCAGGCAACACAGTGTGCAGTAATCAGCGCACATACAGTGATATGGCAATAACCCAAAAACAATAGAACAAGCTCTGAGACGTGGAATCTCTGCAGACTGCAATACCTGAACCTATCCTCACAACAACTAAAAGCAGCAGTGGATTGCGCCTAACACTACCTATGCAACTCGGCACTGCCTGAGGAGCTGACTAGCCTGAAGATAGAAATACAAGCCTGACTTGCCTCAGAGAAATACCCCAAAGGAATAGGCAGCCCCTCCCATATAATGACTGTTAGCAAGATGAAAAGACAAAACGTAGGAATGAAATAGATTCAGCAAAGTGAGGCCCGATATTCTAGACAGAGCGAGGATAGCAAAGAGAACTATGCAGTCTACAAAAAACCCTAAAGCAAAACCACGCAAAGGGAGGCAAAAAGACCCACCGTGCCGAACTAACGGCACGGCGGTGCACCCTTTGCGTCTCAGAGCTTCCAGCAAAAGAGAATAGCACAGCTGGACAGAAAAAACGGAAACAAAAACAAAGTAACACTTATCTAGCAGAGCAGCAGGCCACAGGAAAGATGCAGTAGCTCAGATCCAACACTGGAACATTGACAAGGAGCAAGGAAGACAGACTCAGGTGGAGTTAAATAGCAAGACAGCCAACGAGCTCACCAAAACACCTGAGGGAGGAAGCCCAGAGGCTGCAATACCACTTGTGACCACAGGAGTGAATTCAGCCACAGAATTCACAACAGTACCCCCCCCTTGAGGAGGGGTCACCGAACCCTCACCAGAACCCCCAGGCCGACCAGGATGAGCCACATGAAAGGCACGAACAAGATCTGGGGCATGGACATCAGAGGCAAAAACCCAGGAATTATCCTCCTGAGCATAACCCTTCCATTTGACCAGATACTGGAGTTTCCATCTAAAGACACGAGAATCCAAAATTTTCTCCACAATATACTCCAATTCCCCCTCCACCAAAACAGGGGCAGGAGGCTCCACAGATGGAACCATAGGTGCCACGTATCTTCTCAACAACGACCTATGGAATACATTATGTATGGAAAAGGAGTCTGGGAGGGTCAGACGAAAAGACACCGGATTGAGAATCTCAGAAATCCTATACGGACCAATAAAACGAGGTTTAAATTTAGGAGAGGAAACCTTCATAGGAATATGACGAGAAGATAACCAAACCAGATCCCCAACACGAAGTCGGGGACCCACACGGCGTCTACGATTAGCGAAAAGCTGAGCCTTCTCCTGGGACAAGGTCAAATTGTCCACTACCTGAGTCCAGATCTGCTGCAACCTGTCCACCACAGAATCCACACCAGGACAGTCTGAAGACTCAACCTGTCCTGAAGAGAAACGAGGATGGAACCCAGAATTGCAGAAAAATGGAGAGACCAAGGTAGCTGAGCTGGCCCGATTATTAAGGGCGAACTCAGCCAACGGCAAAAATGACACCCAATCATCCTGGTCAGCAGAAACAAAACATCTCAGATATGTTTCCAAGGTCTGATTGGTTCGTTCGGTCTGGCCATTAGTCTGAGGATGGAAGGCCGAGGAAAAAGATAGGTCAATGCCCATCCTACCACAAAAGGCTCGCCAGAACCTCGAGACAAACTGGGAACCTCTGTCAGAAACAATATTCTCAGGAATGCCATGCAAACGAACCACATGCTGGAAGAACAAAGGCACCAAATCAGAGGAGGAAGGCAATTTAACCAAGGGCACCAGATGGACCATTTTAGAAAAGCGATCACAGACCACCCAAATGACCGACATTTTTTGAGAAACGGGAAGGTCAGAAATGAAATCCATTGAAATATGTGTCCAAGGCCTCTTCGGGACCGGCAAGGGCAAAAGCAACCCACTGGCACGTGAACAGCAGGGCTTAGCCCTAGCACAAATCCCACAGGACTGCACAAAATCACGCACATCCCGTGACAGAGATGGCCACCAGAAGGATCTAGCCACTAACTCTCTGGTACCAAAGATTCCTGGATGACCAGCCAGCACCGAACAATGAAGTTCAGAGATAACTTTACTAGTCCACCTATCAGGGACGAACAGTTTCTCGGCCGGACAACGATCAGGTTTATTAGCCTGAAATTTCTGCAACACTCTCCGCAAATCAGGAGAGATGGCAGACACAATGACTCCTTCCTTGAGGATACTCGCCGGCTCAGATAACCCCGGAGAGTCGGGCACAAAACTCCTAGACAGAGCATCCGCCTTCACATTTTTAGAGCCCGGAAGGTACGAAATCACAAAATCAAAACGAGCAAAAAATAACGACCAACGGGCCTGTCTAGGATTCAAGCGCTTGGCAGACTCGAGATAAGTAAGATTCTTATGATCAGTCAATACCACCACGCGATGCTTAGCTCCCTCAAGCCAATGACGCCACTCCTCGAATGCCCACTTCATGGCCAGCAACTCTCGGTTGCCCACATCATAATTACGCTCAGCAGCAGAAAATTTCCTGGAAAAGAAAGCACATGGTTTCAACACTGAGCAACCAGAACCTCTCTGCGACAAAACAGCCCCTGCTCCAATCTCAGAAGCATCAACCTCGACCTGGAACGGAAGAGAAACATCTGGCTGACACAACACAGGGGCAGAACAAAAACGACGCTTCAACTCCTGAAAAGCTTCCACGGCAGCAGAAGACCAATTAACCAAATCAGCACCCTTCTTGGTCAAATCGGTCAATGGTCTGGCAATGCTAGAAAAATTACAGATGAAGCGACGATAAAAATTAGCAAAGCCCAGGAATTTCTGCAGACTTTTCAGAGATGTCGGCTGAGTCCAATCCTGGATAGCCTGGACCTTAACCGGATCCATCTCGATAGTAGAAGGGGAAAAGATGAACCCCAAAAATGAAACTTTCTGCACACCGAAGAGACACTTTGATCCCTTCACGAACAAGGAATTAGCACGCAGTACCTGGAAAACCATTCTGACTTGCTTCACATGAGACTCCCAATCATCTGAGAAGATCAAAATGTCATCCAAGTAAACAATCAGGAATTTATCCAGATACTCACGGAAAATGTCATGCATAAAAGACTGAAAAACAGATGGAGCATTGGCAAGTCCGAACGGCATCACCAGATACTCAAAATGACCCTCGGGCGTATTAAATGCCGTTTTCCATTCATCTCCCTGCCTGATTCTCACCAGATTATACGCACCACGAAGATCAATCTTAGTAAACCAACTAGCCCCCTTAATCCGAGCAAACAAGTCAGATATCAATGGCAAGGGATACTGAAACTTAACAGTGATCTTATTAAGAAGGCGGTAATCAATACATGGTCTCAGCGAACCATCCTTTTTGGCTACAAAAAAGAACCCTGCTCCCAATGGTGATGACGATGGGCGAATATGTCCCTTCTCCAGGGATTCTTTCACATAACTGCGCATAGCGGTGTGTTCAGGCACGGACAAATTAAATAAACGACCCTTAGGGAATTTACTACCAGGAATCAAATTGATAGCACAATCACAATTCCTATGCGGAGGTAGGGCATCAGACTTGGGCTCTTCAAATACATCCTGAAAGTCAGACAAGAACTCTGGGATGTCAGAAGGAATGGATGACGAAATAGACAAAAATGGAACATCACCATGTACTCCCTGACAACCCCAGCTGGTTACCGACATAGAGTTCCAATCTAATACTGGATTATGGGTTTGTAGCCATGGCAACCCCAACACGACCACATCATGCAGATTATGCAGTACCAGAAAGCGAATAACTTCCTGATGTGCAGGAGCCATGCACATGGTCAGCTGGGCCCAGTACTGAGGCTTATTCTTGGCCAAAGGTGTAGCATCAATTCCTCTCAACGGAATAGGACACCGCAAAGGCTCCAAGAAAAATCCACAACGTTTAGCATAATCCAAATCCATCAGATTCAGGGCAGCGCCTGAATCCACAAACGCCATGACAGAATACGATGACAAAGAGCATATCAAGGTAATGGACAGAAGGAATTTGGACTGTACAGTACCAATGACGGCAGAGCTATCGAACCGCCTAGTGCGCTTAGGACAATTAGAAATAGCATGAGTGGAATCACCACAGTAGAAACACAGCCTGTTCAGACGTCTGTGTTCTTGCCGTTCAACTTTAGTCATAGTCCTGTCGCACTGCATAGGCTCAGGTTTACTCTCAGACAATACCGCCAGATGGTGCACAGATTTACGCTCGCGCAAGCGACGACCGATCTGAATGGCCAAGGACATAGACTCATTCAAACCAGCAGGCATAGGAAATCCCACCATGACATCCTTAAGAGCTTCAGAGAGACCCTTTCTGAACCAAGCCGCCAGTGCAGATTCATTCCACAGAGTGAGTACTGACCACTTCCTAAATTTCTGACAATATACTTCTACATCATCCTGACCCTGGCATAAAGCCAGCAAATTTTTCTCAGCCTGATCCACTGAATTAGGCTCATCGTAAAGCAATCCAAGCGCCTGGAAAAACGCATCAACATTACTCAATGCAGGGTCTCCTGGCGCAAGAGAAAACGCCCAGTCCTGTGGGTCGCCGCGCAAAAAAGAAATAATAATCAAAACCTGTTGAATAGGATTACCAGAAGAATGAGGTTTCAAGGCCAGAAATAGCTTACAATTATTTTTGAAGCTCAGGAACTTAGTTCTGTCACCAAAAAACAAATCAGGAATAGGAATTCTTGGTTCTAGCATAGATTTCTGATCAATTGTATCTTGAATCTTTTGTACATTTATAACGAGATTATCCATTGAGGAGCACAGAGCCTGAATATCCATGTCCACAGCTGTGTCCTGAAGCACTCTAATGTCTAGGGGAAAAAAAAAAAAAAAAAAAAAAACTGAAGACAGAGCTGAGGAAAAAAAAAAAATGATGTCAGGACTTCTTTTTTCCCTCTATTGAGAATCATTGGTATGGCTCCGTGTACTGTTATGCTGTGCTATCAGGCAACACAGTGTGCAGTAATCAGCGCACATACAGTGATATGGCAATAACCCAAAAACAATAGAACAAGCTCTGAGACGTGGAATCTCTGCAGACTGCAATACCTGAACCTATCCTCACAACAACTAAAAGCAGCAGTGGATTGCGCCTAACACTACCTATGCAACTCGGCACTGCCTGAGGAGCTGACTAGCCTGAAGATAGAAATACAAGCCTGACTTGCCTCAGAGAAATACCCCAAAGGAATAGGCAGCCCCCCACATATAATGACTGTTAGCAAGATGAAAAGACAAAACGTAGGAATGAAATAGATTCAGCAAAGTGAGGCCCGATATTCTAGACAGAGCGAGGATAGCAAAGAGAACTATGCAGTCTACAAAAAACCCTAAAGCAAAACCACGCAAAGGGAGGCAAAAAGACCCACCGTGCCGAACTAACGGCACGGCGGTGCACCCTTTGCGTCTCAGAGCTTCCAGCAAAAGAGAATAGCACAGCTGGACAGAAAAAACGGAAACAAAAACAAAGTAACACTTATCTAGCAGAGCAGCAGGCCACAGGAAAGATGCAGTAGCTCAGATCCAACACTGGAACATTGACAAGGAGCAAGGAAGACAGACTCAGGTGGAGTTAAATAGCAAGACAGCCAACGAGCTCACCAAAACACCTGAGGGAGGAAGCCCAGAGGCTGCAATACCACTTGTGACCACAGGAGTGAATTCAGCCACAGAATTCACAACAGCCTTGTATAGATTACCGTCTTTTGAATAAGATTACGGTCAAATATCAGTATCCTTTGCCATTGTTGACTGATTTGTTCACTCGCATTAAGGGGGCTAAATGGTTCACTAAGATTGATCTTCGGGGTGCGTATAATCTTGTGCGGATTAAGCAGGGTGATGAGTGGAAAACCGCATTTAATACGCCTGAGGGCCATTTTGAGTATTTGGTGATGCCTTTTGGACTTTCTAATGCTCCTTCTGTCTTCCAGTCCTTTATGCACGATATTTTCCGTGAATATCTGGATAAATTTATGATTGTGTATTTGGATGATGTTTTGGTTTTTTTTGATGACTGGGAGTCCCATGTTCAGCAGGTCAGGAAGGTGTTTCAGGTCCTGCGGGCCAATTCTTTGTTTGTAAAAGGTTCAAAGTGTCTCTTTGGAGTCCAGAAGATTTCTTTTTTGGGGTATATTTTTTCCCCTTCTACTATTGAGATGGATCCCGTCAAGGTTCAAGCTATTTGTGACTGGACGCAGCCTACATCTCTTAAGAGTTTACAGAAGTTCTTGGGCTTTGCTAATTTTTATTGTCGTTTCATAACTAATTTTTCTAGTGTTGTTAAGCCTTTGACGGATCTGACTAAGAAGGGTGCTGATGTTGCTGATTGGTCTCCTGCGGCTGTGGAGGCCTTTCAGGAACTTAAGCGCCGGTTTTCTTCTGCTCCTGTGTTGCGTCAGCCAGATGTTTCGCTTCCTTTTCAGGTTGAGGTTGATGCTTCTGAGATTGGAGCGGGGGCGATTTTGTCACAGAGAAGCTCCGATTGCTCGGTGATGAAGCCATGTGCGTTCTTTTCTAGAAAATTTTCGCCCGCTGAGCGGAATTATGATGTTGGTAATCGGGAGCTTTTGGCCATGAAGTGGGCATTTGAGGAGTGGCGTCATTGGCTTGAGGGTGCTAGACATCGTGTGGTGGTCTTGACTGATCACAAAAATCTGATTTACCTTGAGTCTGCCAAGCGTCTGAATCCTAGACAGGCTCGTTGGTCACTGTTTTTCTCCCGTTTCAATTTTGTGGTTTCATACCTGCCAGGTTCAAAGAATGTGAAGGCGGATGCTCTTTCTAGGAGTTTTGTGCCTGATTCCCCTGGAAATTCTGAGCCCACTGGTATCCTTAGGGATGGGGTGATTTTGTCGGCTGTCTTCCCAGACTTGCGACGTGCTTTGCAGGAGTTTCAGGCGGATAAACCTGATCGTTGTCCGCCTGAAAGACTGTTTGTTCCGGATAATTTGACCAGTAGAGTCATCTCCGAGGTCCATTCTTCTGCGTTGGCAGGTCATCCTGGAATATTTGGTACTAGAGACTTGGTGGCCAGGTCTTTTTGGTGGCCTTCCTTGTCGAGGGATGTGCGTTCTTTTGTGCAGTCTTGTGAAGTTTGCGCTTGGGCTAAGCCTTGCTGTTCTCGGGCCAGTGGATTGTTGTCACCTTTGCCTATCCCGAAGAGGCCTTGGATGCACATTTCCATGGACTTTATTTCGGATCTCCCTGTCTCTCAAAAAATGTCCGTCATCTGGGTTGTGTGTGACCGCTTTTCTAAGATGGTTCATCTGGTACCCTTGCCTAAGTTGCCTTCCTCCTCTGAGTTGGTCCCTCTGTTTTTTCAGAACGTGGTTCGTTTGCATGGGATTCCGGAGAACATTGTTTCTGACAGGGGATCCCAGTTTGTGTCTAGATTTTGGCGGACGTTCTGTGCTAAGATGGGCATTGATTTGTCCTTTTCGTCTGCATTCCATCCTCAGACGAATGGCCAGACGGAACGAACTAATCAGACCTTGGAAACTTATTTAAGGTGTTTTGTTTCTGCTGATCAAGATGACTGGGTTACCTTTTTGCCGCTTGCCGAATTTGCCCTTAATAATCGGGCTAGTTCTGCTACCTTGGTTTCTCCTTTCTTTTGTAATTCGGGGTTTCATCCTCGTTTTTCCTCTGGTCAGGTGGAGCCTTCTGATTGTCCTGGAGTGGACATGGTGGTGGATAGATTGCATCAGATTTGGAGTCATGTGGTGGACAATTTGAAGTTGTCCCAGGAGAGGGCTCAGCAGTTTGCTAATCGCCTCCGCCGCGTGGGTCCTCGACTTCGTGTTGGGGACTTGGTGTGGTTGTCTTCTCGTTTTGTTCCTATGAAGGTCTCTTCTCCTAAGTTCAAGCCTCGGTTCATCGGTCCCTATAAGATCTTGGAAATTCTTAACCCTGTGTCTTTTCGTTTGGATCTCCCGGCATCGTTTGCTATTCATAATGTGTTCCATCGGTCGTTGTTGCGGAAGTATGAGGTACCTGTTGTTCCTTCGCTTGAGCCTCCTGCTCCGGTGCTGGTGGAGGGAGAATTGGAGTATGTTGTGGAGAAGATCTTGGATTCTCGTGTTTCCAGACGGAAACTTCAGTATTTGGTCAAGTGGAAGGGTTATGGTCAGGAGGATAATTCTTGGGTGGTTGCCTCTGATGTTCATGCTGCTGATTTGGTCCGTGCATTTCATAGGGCTCATCCTGGTCGCCCTGGTGGTTCTCGTGAGGGTTCGGTGACCCCTCCTCAAGGGGGGGGTACGGTTGTGGATTCTGTTTTTGGGCTCCCTCTGGTGGTTACAGATGGTACTGGGTGACTTGTGTTCTCTGCGGTCTCTGGTGTCCACCTGTTCTATCAGGATATGGGAGTTTCCTATTTAACCTGGCTTTCTTGTCATTTCCTCGCCGGCGATCAATGTAATCAGTGTGTCTTGTTACCTCTGCTTTCCGCTTCAGTAATCTTCAGGACAAGCTAAGTTTTTGATTTTCCTGTTTCACGTTTTGCTTTATTTTTGTTTTAGTCCAGCTTGCAGTTATGTGATTCCTTGTTGCTGGTTGCTCTAGTGGGCTGATATTACTCCTCATGTTCCATGAGTTGGCACATGAGTTCAGGTAATTTCAGGATGGTTTTTTGTAGGGTTTTTCGCTGACCGCGCAGTTCACTTTTGTATCCTCTGCTATCTAGTTTTAGTGGGCCTCATTTTGCTGAATCTGTTTTCATTACTACGTATGTGCTTTCCTCTCATTTCACCGTCATTACATGTGGGGGGCTGCTATTTCTGTGGGGTGTTTCTCTGGAGGCAAGAGAGGTCTTTGTTTCTTCTAATAGGGGAAGCTAGTCCTTCGGCTGGCGCGAGATGTCTAGAATCACCGTAGGCACGTTCCTCAGCCACTGCTAGTGTTGTGAATTAGGTTCAGGATCGCGGTCAGCTCAGTTTCCATCACCCTAGAGCTTGTTCTGTTTTTTGTGTGCTTGTCCTTTTGTGATCCCCTGCCATTGGGATCATGACATTTGACCCAATAAGAGCTTCACAGAAGTTTATAATGCAGAGCCGTAAAAATAAAACAAAAATTTTTTCCCACAAAAATAATTTTTTAGCCCCCAGTTTTGTATTTTCCTGAGGGTAACAGGAGAAATTGGACCCCAAAAGTTGTTGTGCAATTTGTCCTGAGTGCGCTGATACCCTATATGTGGGGGAGAACCAGCGTTTGGGCGCATGGGAGGGCTCGGAAGGGAAGGAGCGCCATTTGGAATACAGACTTAGATGGAATGGTCTGCAGGCGTCACATTGTGTTTGCAGAGCCCCTAATGTACCTAAACAGTAGAAACCCCCCACAAGTTACCCCATATTGGAAACTAGACCCCCAAGGAACTTATCTAGATGTGTTGTGAGAACTTTGAGCCCCCAAGTATTTCACTACAGTTTATAACGCAGAGCCGTGAAAATAAAAAAAAAATTTCCCCTCAAAATTATTTTTTAGCCCCCAGTTTTGTATTTTCTCGAGGGTAAAAGGAGAAATTGGACCCCAAAAGTTGTTGTCCAATTTGTCTTGAGTGCGTTGATACCCCATATGTGGGGGGGAACCAGCATTTGGGCGCATAGGAGGGCTCGGAAGGGAAGGAGCGCCATTGGGAATGCAGACTTAGATGGAATGGTCTGCAGGCGTCACATTGCGTTTGCAGAGCCCCTAATATACCTAAACAGTAGAAACCCCCCACAAGTGACCCCATATTGGAAACTAGACCCCCCCACGAACTTATCTAGATGTGTTCTGAGAACTTTGAGCCCCCAAGTGTTTCACTACAGTTTATAACGCAGAGCCGTGAAAATAAAAAATCTCTTTTTTTTCCCACAAAAATTATTTTTTAGCCCCGAGTTTTGTATTTTCCCAAAGGTAACAGGAGAAATTGGACCCCAAAAGTTGTTGTCCAATTTGTCCTGAGTACGCTGATACCCCATATGTTGGGGTAAACCCCTGTTTGGGCATACGGGAGAGCTTGGAAGGGAAGGAGCACTGTTTTACTTTTTCAATGCAGAATTGGATGGAATTGAGATCGGTCGCCATGTCGCGTTTGGAGAGCCCCTGATGTTCCTAAACAGTGGAAACCCCCAATTATAACTGAAACCCTAATCCAAACACACCCCAAACCCTAATCCCAACGGTAACCCTAACCACACCTCTAACCCAGACACACCCCTAACCCTAATCCCAACCGCAAATGTAATCCAAACCCTAACCCTAACTTTAGCCCCAACCCTAACTGTAGCCTTAACCCTAACCCTAGCCCTAACCCTAGCCCTAACCCTAGCCCTAACCCTAGCCCTAACCCTAGCCCTAACCCTAACCCTAACCCTAGCCCTAGCCCTAACCCTAGCCCTAACCCTAGCCCTAACCCTAACCCTAGCCCTAACCCTAGCCCTAACCCTAGCCCTAACCCTAACCCTAGCCCTAACCCTAACCCTAGCCCTAACCCTAACCCTAGCCCTAACCCTAGCCCTAACCCTAGCCCTAACCCTAATGGCAAAATGGAAATAAATACATTTTTTTAATTTTTCCCTAACTAAGGGGGTGATGAAGGGGGGTTTGATTTACTTTTATAGCGGGTTTTTTAGCGGATTTTTATGATTAGCAGCCATCACACACTGAAAGACGCTTTTTATTGCAAAAAATATTTTTTGCGTTACCACATTTTGAGAGCTATAATTTTTCCATATTTTGGTCCACAGAGTCATGTGAGGTCTTGTTTTTTACAAGATGAGTTGACGTTTTTATTGGTAACATTTTTGGGCACGTGACATTTTTTGATCGCTTTTTATTCCGATTTTTGTGAGGCAGAATAACCAAAAACCAGCTATTCATGAATTTCTTTTGGGGGAGGCGTTTATACCGTTCCGCGTTTGGTAAAATTGATAAAGCAGTTTTATTCTTCGGGTCAGTACAATTACAGCGACACCTCATTTATATCTTTTTTTTATGTTTTGGCGCTTTTATACGATAAAAACTATTTTATAGAAAAAATAATTATTTTTGCATCGCTTTATTCTGAGGACTATAACTTTTTTATTTTTTTGCTGATATTGCTGTATGGTGGCTCGTTTTTTGCAGGACAAGATGACGCTTTCAGCGGTACCATGCTTATTTATATCTGTCTTTTTGATCGCGTGTTATTCCACTTTTTGTTAGGCGGTACGATAATAAAGCGTTGTTTTTTGCCTCGTTTTTTTTTTTTTTTTCTTACGGTGTTTACTGAAGGGGTTAAGTAGTGGGACAGTTTTATAGGTCGGGTTGTTACGGACGCGACGATACTAAATATGTGTACTTTTATTGTTTTTTTTTTTTAAATTTATTTAAAGAAATGTATTTATGGGATAATATTTTTTTTTTTTTTCATTATTTAGGATTTTTTTTTTTTTTTTTACACACTTGGAATTTTTTTTTTTAACTTTTTTACTTTGTCCCAGGGGGGGACAATACAGATCGGTGATCTGCCAATTTGCACAGCACTCTGACAGATCACCGATCTGTCTGAGAGCAGTGCAGCGTTACCAAGTGCCTGCTCTGAGCAGGCACTTGGTAAGCCACCTCCTTCCCTGCAGGACCCGGATCCGCGGCCATTTTGGATCCGGGACTTGCTGCAGGAAGGAGGTGGGAGACCCCCGGAGCAACGCGATCACATCGCGTTGCTGCGGGGGTCTCAGGGAAGCACGCAGGGAGCCCCCTCCCTGCGCGGTGCTTCCCTGCACCGCCGGCACATCGCGATCATTTTTGATCGTGGTGTGCCGGGGGTTAATGTGCTGGGGGCGGTCCGTGACCGCTCCTGGCACATAGTGCCGGATGTCAGCTGCGATAAGCAGGTGTCGCAGCTGACACCCGGCCGCGATCGGCGGCGCTCCCCCCGTGAGCGCGGCCGATCGCGCTGGACGTAATATTCCGTCCTTGGGAATTAAGGCCCACCCCACATGGACGGAATATTACGTCCAATGGCAGAAAGGGGTTAAAGGGGAAATGTTCATGACGCCACCTGTAGTATTCAGTCAGGGCGACCGACACTGCTTTAAGGGATCCGCTGGGGTGATGTTTTGACAGCTAGATGGTATACCTTACCACAGGTGAAGTATGTCCCCAGGGCTTCCCGGTGTGTAGATGGTGAATGGTGAGAGGCACAGAGAAGAACGAGGACACAAGGTTGCAGTCTCTTTACCTTTACTGAAGACTTCAGCATCCACAGTTCAGGGCACCAGATCACAGGGCAGGCAGAGTCCGGCCGGTTTGGAGGCAAATCCAGAGTTCCCTTGTCCAGGTGGAAATCAGTAGCCCTCCTCTAGCGCTGCAGTGTTGTAGTCCCTTACTGCTAAGCTTCTCATAAGGTCCTCAGAACTGTTGTAGATGTTATGTCTCTCTCTCTCTCTGTCCCCCGGATAGGATAGGACAAACTCATATGACCGGTGGCTTGAGGTGGTTTATAGGGACTCTTTCATGCCCCAGCCTCTAAGGAGTGCCACCGTGCCTCCTAGGTGTAGGGCGGACAGGTAACGTGAAATTAGCTGTCCTGACGGTCTCTGGAGCAAGGCATAAAGAACATTACTCCCTCGGTGTTCCGGCTACCGGGCTTCTGCACCTCAGAAGGAGGCAGCCTGTGTAGGGCTGGTCCCCTTCTGATATCCACTCCTTTGCTATGACTTCTTTTGCACGCTTGCTGCAATATAGTTCTGCCTTCAATGTCTCTATCTAGGAGCTGCTGCTCTGAGGGCATGCACAGCTCCATGTCCTTCTCCCTCGATCTCTGACAGGATTCCACCCCTGCTATGGACCAGCTACCTGAGTGATGCTCAGCCAGCAACTAACTAACTTTCCTTACAGGTCACCAGTTTTACCAATGTGGGGAGTGACCTAATAAATAGGAGCAAGAGCGCCCCCTGGTGGCCTGGAGTGTGAAATGTGTTGCATGTTTGTGATACCTGGATGCAGTTGTCCTTCTTTGCCTCCAAACGTAACACCACTTTACCCTAGAGGAAAATGACATTACTGCAACGACCAGGACCCTGGGGCGCTGCACTTGTGTACATGGAGCATTCCCTCCAGAGCCGCTGAGCTTCTTGATTGACTGCCTTGCTGTTGACATGGGGTAGGCACTGCAGCCAATTCCTGACATCAGGAACAGCGGTGGAGACTCGGCGGTAGTCCTGGATATTGCAAGTACAGTGCGGTTTGTTAGGTTCTAGCAAAATCCAGCATGGACAGAAATAGTCTGATCGGGAACAACCCCTGGGTTTCACAATACATGAGATTCCTAATGCTCTCCTATAGAAATCTGTTTGCTAATTGATTTCGGCTGATGGAGTATCAGTCCCACATTTCTTTGTAGCATTCTTGTTCCTGGCTTTGCTGACATCAGAAGTTTCCAAATACCCATATTATGTTCCAGATTGGTGTTTTTTTTAAAGATTGTAATTGTCTTGTATTACAAAGCTGGCATTGTTTGTAGATCATAAATACCAGGTTACATTTATAGACAGAAGAATTACATTGATAGTTTCTGCTGGCATTAATTTCTGCCGAGAACAAATAATCGCAGCCGGAGAAACAAACATTCCAACATGACAAAGTTTATAACAAAACTGTGTCACTAACAATGTAGAGATGGTGATTCACTTTACTGAGAAATATTTTTTTTGCACTAAGTTAAGCTATGCAAACAATTAAAGGGATTGTCCACCACATTATAATTTAAAAAAAAATGTCCCAGCATGGTGTAGCATAAAAATAAAATGTAGTCGCCTACCAATCCGCCACTGCCTGGACCCACAATGGTGTCTGTGTCTTTTCTTCAGGAGGGAATGACTGCAGCAATCAGTGGCTGACATATTGCTCACCGCTGTGGGAAGTGATTGGCAGCAGTGGTCATAACAAGATGTCTCTGTATATACTATTCTATCTGTGAAACATATGGTTGATGTAGCCAGTCATCGGCTGCAGAAGTGACCAAGGTATCAGCTAGTGATTGACTGATGCAGCCTGCTTTTTATATTAGCCACATGCCTTAATAGAACGTATGGAAAAGGAAGGTACTAGAGATGAGTGAATGTGTTCAGATAAGATGTTGTCCGACCATGCTCAGGTTCTAATCGAATGACTTCGGCGTGCTCGGAAAATATGCTTGAGTGCTCGGAAAATATGCTTGAGTGCTCGGAAAATAAGCTTGAGTGCTCGGAAAATAAGCTTGAGTGCTCGGAAAATATGTTTGAGTCCTCGCAACTGCAAGTCTCAAGGTGGTTCGACAGCCGCAACACATGCAGAGATTTCCTGTTAGTTAACAGCTGCAGGGATTCCCCTTTTTTCGAACAGCCACGAGACATGCAGGCGAACATATTATTCGAGGACACCGAAGACACTCGGTTAGCACACGAGCATGCTGGGGTAACACCTTATCCGAGCAAGTTCTATCATCACTAGAAGATACCAATTAATTTTTTGTTACCTTTTTCCAGTCGTTAAGCTAAAAAATATTGTTATTTTTACAGTTTTTATCTAGAATTAATATAAACAGATAGGTGTAAGATTATCCAATGTTTCAGATTATCGGCTGACCTTTGAAGAGTATAGAAATGGTAGACGCAAGTGTAGAAAGCTCCCACTGTTTTACTCTACGGGTCTCGTAATTGTCTTTGCTTGGTGTTATTCTTCTAGAACTAATATCCTGAAGTTCTCTATAAGAAATAAATGTTCCCATAGAATATAATTGGGTCCCCCCTTCCCTATTCCCTTCCTCTTTTTGCTCAATCATTATTACACTGTAACCGTCATTGTTCATTATTGCAATTTTGAAATGACTGTAATGTTTCCAGTGCTTTATTACAATTTTAAAAAAAGAGAAGATAATTGGTTCATCTGATGTTCCACAATTATTTTCTGTAAAATAACCTTTTATCAGTCATATACTTGGTCACATCCCATAATTTTGTACATTTTAGATTGCACAAGGTCCATTGGAATAAATCCAGCATTACTTCGGCCGAATTTCTCAGCAATGTTGATATAGTGAAGAGATAAAACATTGGTTTATATGATTAAAAACTTACTGGAATAGTAGAATTTAATATTCCAGATAATAGATAACCTTATAATCTCACTGCAATAAAAAAAAACTTGCAAGTGAAACATGATGGAAAGTGTACATATGGGTCTTGGGATCAGTTCACACCAGTGATAAAACTTCTATTTATGACCAAGCCATGACAGCTAAGCCCATTCTGCTAATTAAGATAATTAGCAGGTAAAGATGATAGCAAGGCTAGTAATAATACCTATTTAAAGAAAATCTATCACCGGGTTTTTACCACCTAATCTGAGAGCAGCATAATGTAGAGACAGAGAATCTGATTCCAGTGATGTCTCACGTACTGGGCTACCTACTGTAATTTTCATTACAATCACAGTTTTATCAGAAGGATATTATCACTAGTAAACCTGCTGTCAGGTAGTCCTTCATATTCATGAGCTCAGTAAACCACGTCCCCAACTGGTGGGCAAGTTTCTGTCTATTCACAGTATACACAGAAATCTGCCAATCAGTGGTGTGGGCGGGGTTATACAGAGTTCAGCATTTAGAGAACTGCTAGATCTGAAGCCAAGGAAACGGAGATTATATCAAAACTGCAGCAAGCAGCCCAGTAAGGCCTATTTCACACTTGCGTTGTTTGGCATCTGTCAAAATCTGTCGTTATGGGAAAAAAATGGATCCTGCAAATGTGCTCGCTGGTTGCGTTTTTTCCCCATAGACTTGTATTGGTGACGGATCGCGACGGATTGCCACACGTCGCGTCCGTCGTGCGACGGATCCGTCGTGTTTTGGCGGACCGTCGTTACAAAAAAGTTCAATGTAACGTTTTTTGCCCGTCGCGTTCGCCATTTTCTACCGCGCATGCGTGGACTTAACCCCACCCCTCCTCCCCGGACTTCAGAATGGGCAGCGGATGCGTTGAAAAACTGCATCCGCTGTCCACGTCGTGCACGAATTTCACAACGTGCGTCGTACATCGGCCCGACGCATTGCGACGGACCCGTACCGACGCACGTGTGAAAGTAGCCTTAGTGATACCTTGCTAAAATCAGGGCCTCTGCCCCTACATTATGCATGCTGCTCTCAGATGGAGTAGTAAAAATCTTGTGACAAATTCTTTTTAATAATTATATGGCATCTTATTTACATCCAGGTTTCCAACTTTCCTCTTCTGTTAGGGTATGTTTCCACAGTCAGGATTGCATGAGGACTTGCTCAGGATTTGATGCAGGTAAAATCTGCACCAAATCTGCACCTGAGGTCACTGACAGGTCACCTGCGTTTCTGATGCGTTTTGATGCGGTTTTTGATGCGTTTTTCATGCGAATTTGTGTGTTTTTGTAAGCTAAATAAAGATATGCAAAAAAAAGAATTGTGATGTCATTTCTTGTCCAACCTCTTCATTTACATACTCCATTGAAGAATATACACACACAGCTAGATAGATAGATGGATAGTTAGATGGATACAATAGATAGATAGATAGGATAGATACTGTATCTATCGTTTCTTTCTATCTATCGTATCTATCTATCATATCTATCTATGGATCTATCGTATTAATCTATGGTATCTATCTATATATCTATCTATTATCTACCAATATATCTATCTATAAATATATCTATTGATATATCAATAGATAGATATATTGATAGATAGATAATAGATAAATAGATAATAGATAGATACGATAGATAGATACATACTTTAGATAGATGGATACGATAGATAGATAGATACGATAGATAGATAGATACGATAGATATGTATCTATCATATCTATTTATTATATCACCTCTCGTATCTATCGATATATCTATCTATAAATATATCTATCTATATATAGATATATTGATAGATAGCTAGATAGATATATCAATAGATAGATAATAGATAGATAATAGATAAATAGATGATAGATAGATACGATAGATAATAGCTAAAAAGATGGATTACACAAGCAAGAAACTCAGACGAGTCTCACATCTTAATACCCGTCACTGCCGCCAGCACTCGGGAGCGGAGCGTGCAGCTGCTGTATTTCTATGCAGCTGCAAGCTCCGCTCCCGAGTGCCGGCACAAGTGTCAGGTATTAAGATGCGAGACTCATCCGAGTTGCTCGCATGTATGATCCCGACCTTAACACACACACATGAAATCTGCGTTAGGCCGGGGTCACACTCGCGAGAAACTCATACAAGTCTCTCGCTTCAATACCCGACACTGCCACCGGCACTCAGGAGCAGAGCGTGCGGCTCCATGTATTTCTATGCAGCTGAACGCTGCGGTCCCGAGTGCCCGCGGCAGTGCCGGGTATTAAACGCAATATGTTTAATTTAAAAAAAAATGGCGTGGGCTCCGCTCCCGTGCAATTTTCTGCACCAGATAGTTCAGAGTCTCACTTTATTGGAAAGCTGTGTGGGAATTTTCCCACACAGCAGTGCCACAGATGAGACTAGGGACTATTTTCTCACTGGTTTTACCGCATCTAATGATTATCTATGGGTAATTTATGGTGCGGCGACGGAGCATCGTCGCATTGTAAACAGACATGCTGAGTTCTGAAAAGACGTGCCGCATGTCCGTTTACGTGGGTCTGCCGCCTGCGTGTTTTAACGCATAGTGGAGATGGGTTTTCAGGAAATCTCCTCCACTACCCTGTAACATCTGGACGCTGCGTGTTTGACGCTGCGACTCTACGCAGCGTCAAACACGCAGCGTTTCCTAACCGTGGAAACACACCCTTAGTGAACACAGCTTCTTCCAGACACACAAAGTGCATTGCATTCCCGATATGCCAACTTTTCAAAAACAGCCCAGCATCTGGAATAAAAATATACCTTTCCTAACATAAATGAGTACACCCCCTTTAAAAAGTAACATTTTAATCACTATTTTACTGAATATAATAGTAATTTATACAACTTTGAGAAGGTTGAGTTTGATAGAACATTTTTTTAACCCACGATATGAAAGTAAACTTAATAATATAACTTTCATTATAAAAGTTGATGACATATTGCAACATTTATCTTTTTTCCATTTTTCAAGAACGACCTCTTTTAGAGCTTGTATGTTGAACGGAGAGTGATGCACAACTCGTCTCTTCAGAATTCCCCATTGGTGTTCGGTTGGCTTCAGATCAGGAGACACTTGGCCACTGAATCACTGTTACCCTGTTCTTCTTCAGAAATACAACAGATATCTGTTTTGAATCATTGTCATATTAGAAAAGTGCACATCTATCATGGGCACGGAGGGATGGTAGCATCGTCTGGCTCAATGTAGAGCAGAACATCTATGAAATGGTGTTACCATCAATGATATGTAGCTTCCTGACACCAGGAACACTCATGCCGCCCAACATAAGGACACTGGCACCACCGGTTTTCACTGTAGGCATGTACTTAGAAAAACTAATGTAAAAAAACAACATTTTTCTCAAATTTTTTAATTGTGATATTAATTGTGATTACCAATGGAAACGTTGGAAGATAAAGATCCCACATGATGTACAGCATTTATCATGTAGCTTAGCGATAAGACACAAAGGGTTAGCATATGTACGGTGGAGAAAATAAATATTTGATCCACTGCTGATTTTGCAAGTTTCCCCACTTACAAGAATGAAGAGGTCTGTAATTTTTATCGGAAGTACTCTTCAACTTGAGAGACAGAATCTAAAAATAAAAAAACAGAAAATCACAGTGTATGGTTTTTAAATCATTAAATTGTATTCTATTGCATGAAATAAGTATTTGATCACCTACCAACCAGCAAGAATTCTGGCTCTCACAGACCAGTTAGTTTTTCTTTAAGAAGCCTCCTACTCTGCACTGATTACCTGTATTAATTGCACCTGTTTGAACTCGTTACCTGTAGAAAAGACACCTGTCCACACAATCAATCACCTTCCAACCATTCAATCATGGCCAAGATCAAAGAGCTGTCTAAGGACACCAGCGACAAAATTGTAGACCTGCACAAGGCCGGGATGGGCTACAGGATAATAGGCAAGCAGATTGGTGAGAAGGCAACAACTGTTGACACAATTATTAGAAAATGGAAGAAGCACAAGATGACTGTCAATCTTCCTCGGTCTGGGGCTCCATGCAGGATCTCACCTCGTGGGATAAGGATGATTCTGAGGAAGGTCAGGAATCAGCCCAGAACTACAGGACCTGGTCAATAACGTGAAGAAAGATGGGGCCGCAGTTTCAAAGATTACTGTCAGTAATACAGTACCCCGTCATGGATTAAAATCCTGCAGGGTACAGGTGCCCCTGCTCACGACAGCTCATGTCCAGGTCCATTTGAAATTCAACAGAAAAAAGCTAGGCTCAAGTATTCAAGAAGAACCAAAAATATAACTAACTGAAAAAAGCGGGTTCCTAGATTCAACTAAAATATAACCTTTATTCTATATCATTAAAAAAGTGCAAACATATAGTGCTGACAAAGGTGCAAAGTGCATACGTACAACATGAAGACACATATAAAAATATATGAGCATATAACCGCAAAGAAAGATATTATCCAGTATGCAGAAAAACACACCAGTATCTTAAACAGAAACAGGCCAGAGACTATGAATCCGTATAACTCTAGATCTCACGTCTCTATTACCACAACTGTTATACTATGGCAGGATACCGTTCCAGCAGGCTATGTCTATAATCACTTATAAGCCTCTAGATGACTGCTGTTGCAGTATACACATATCTCTACCCAGCGGTATATAACTCTTCCTAATGCTCTGTATATAGAGTCACATGCGGTGTTACACCGGAAGTGAGGCGCCCGGCGTCCGGAAACCCGAGATGAGAAGACGCCAGGCAGCCACATATAAAAGGAGGTGGCGGTGGGTCCGCTATAGCTCTATGCTCACGCATTATTTGTATATGTGACATGATCCCCTGATGAGTATGATCCATATGAAACGCGTTGGGAAGCACTGTACAAGAAAAAGAGCCCATAGGGAATAATGCGGTTGGAGGTGGAATGACCGATACCATGGGCCACTGACACTCAACACTGCACCAGGTTCTTTAAGCATGTCCAACAGAAGACAGATGAGTATCACTGGTTAAAAAACGCATGTGACTCTATATACGTCTTTGCCCCAATATATTGTTAATGGAGGGCGTTTGGATGACAACAGGGTCACTGCGGTTTGCAGAGCATTAGGAAGAGTTATATACCGCTGGGTAGAGATACGTGTATACTAGGGTTGAGCGAAACGGATCGTTCATTTTCAAAAGTCGCCGACTTTTGGCAAAGTCGGGTTTCATGAAACCCGACCCGATCCCTGTGTGGGGTCGGCCATGCGGTACACGACTTTCGCGCCAAAGTCGCGTTTCGTATGACGCGCTTGGCGCCATTTTTTTCAGCCAATGAAGGGGCGTGGGCAGAGTGATGACATAGGTCTTAGGGGCGTGGACGCCTATCGCCATGTTGTCGCTTGTGCGCTGTAGCGATTTGCACTGTGTAACACCAGCTTTTCAGTTCAGGGACGGACGGAGGGGGGGAGAGAGAGAGAGAGAGAGAAAAAAAAATAAAATATTCACATTGGGTTTCGTGTTTCGGTCGATCCTCGATTTTTCGCCATAATCGGCCGATTTCACTCGACTCGACTTTTGAGATAGTCGAGTTTCGCGAAACCCGGCTCGACCCTAAAAAAGTCAAGGTCGCTCAACCCTAGTGTATACTGCAACAGCAGTCATCTAGAGGCTTATAAGTGATTATAGACATAGCCTGCTGGAACGGTATCCTGCCATAGTATAACAGTTGTGGTAATAGAGACGTGAGATCTAGAGTTATACGGATTCATAGTCTCTGGCCTGTTTCTGTTTAAGATACTGGTGTGTTTTTCTGCATACTGGATAATATCTTTCTTTGCGGTTATATGCTCATATATTTTTATATGTGTCTTCATGTTGTACGTATGCACTTTGCACCTTTGTCAGCACTATATGTTTGCACTTTTTTAATGATATAGAATAAAGGTTATATTTTAGTTGAATCTAGGAACCCGCTTTTTTCAGTCCATTTGAAATTCACCAGTGACAATCTGGATGCTCTAAAGGAGTCATGGGAGACAGTCATGTCGTCTGATGAGACCTATGGAACTTTTTGATATGAACTCTACTTGCCGTGTTTGAAAGAAGAAGAAGGATGAGTCCAACCCGCAAAACACTGTCTCAACTGTGGAGCATGGTGGGGGAAACATAACACTTTGGGGGTGCTGTTCTGCAAAGGGGACAGGAAGACTGCACCATATTGAAGGGAGGATGGGGTCATACATCGCAAGATTTTGGACAACCTCCTCCCTGGGTCTTCCAGCCTGAAAATACCCTGAAACACACAGCCATGGCAACTTATGAGTAGCTCCGTAAGAAGCATTTCAAGGTCCTGGAGTGGCAAAGCCAGTCTCCAGACCTGAACCCAATAGTAAATCTTTGGTGGGAGCTGAAACTCAATGTTGCCCAGTGCCAGCCCCGAACCCTGAAAGAGCTGGAGATGATCTGTATGGAGGAGTGGGCCAAAATCCCTGCTGCAGTATGTGCAAACTTGGGCCAGAACTATGAGAAACATTTGACCTCTGTAATTGCAAACAAAAGTTTCTGTACCAAATATTAAGTGCTGTTTTTCTATTGTATCAAATACTTATTTCCGGGCGTAAAATGCAAATTAAGTATGTACAAATCATACAATGTGATTTTCTGGATTTTTTTTAAGATTCCGTCTCTCACAGTTGAAGTGTACCTACGATAAAATTACAGACCTCTCCATTCTCTGTAGGTAGGAAAACTTGCAAAATCGTCAATGTATCAAATACTTATTTTCCCCGCTGTATATTGCTGTATAAGATGTTATTTATCCCAAATATTCGATGCGAGTAGTTTTCTATTTTCATGCAATGCCTTAATAAAATGGATCCCAGACATTCCTTTAAAGTAGAAAACCACTATAATATTCTTTTACTCTGGAAATTTGTACTGCGTAAAAATACCAGACATATATACGTGATGCCTAGCATGGAACTAATTACTCCATAGTAAGTGCATTATACTGTGCTTTCCCATGCATTGCATTTGTGGAATAGCTAACTGTGGTATTACTTAATAGGAAATAAATCTGTTCAAGCAACATAGAATTAGACTGTCCCTTATCTCCATGGGTCTGCTAAGATGTCCCCAACACCAAAGAAATAAGAGAGAAATCCGATGTTCCGGAATAGATTAATGGATGACATGAGGATGCAAATGATTGAAGTGCGATCTGTGGAGACCATAGAAGCCATTACATCAGATCGTACGGAAAAGGAAGCATTGGAGATATAGTCTCCAGATGGGTTGTTGCCATATATATTAGTTAGAAATCTCACCATGCCATTAGGCAAATGAAGACTGCACGGGGCAGTTCATGGTTAAGTAGTTGATTCATTTTAAAGTAGAGCATCAATAGATTAGAAGGAAGAATAATGCTGGCCATACGCAAAAGACAAAGTTGTTATGGAGGGACTAGAACTCACGAGCTCTTTCCTAATGGTAGATGTCAGGGAAAGAGTAAAGCTACGTTCCCACCATGAGTTTTTGGTGCATTTTTGACCCTGTGTATTTCTGAAAAAATTCAAGAAACCGATTTTACTTAATGGGTGCAGAAATTCCACATCGCTGGCAGCAGCTTCTATCCTCGCCCTGAGTGTGAATGTTTTCGGCGACGTCAGTTCTATCAAGCTTTTGGCCATCTGATCTTATAGTGCACCTATCATTTTGCATTCTTTTTTAAATTTGTTTTCCCCTTAAGCATTCTGTGGATTGGGGAGTGTCCGGGTTCTAAGACCTCCATAGACAGAAAGTTTTAGTGGCTCAGTGGTAAGTCTGGATGGGTCTGTACATGTGCTCATGCAGGAACTAAACACATCTGCTGGCAAGCGAGAGAGCTTGTTGGCAGTCGTATGATGGTATGGTATGATGGTAATGGTCTCAAGATCTGGACACCCACCAGTATGCGGCACACTTCAGTCCGAATAATATATATATAAAAAAAAATTTAAGTTCTTGCGCTTTCTTAATATACATACCTTCCTGTCCCGGGTCAGAGACCGACGAATCTTGGCAGCACACAGTGCCTACCCTGGGGGGTTCATATGTCTACAGTTACACAATGTGACTGCAGACTTATCGCTTTGGACCAGACAACCCAGCTAACTTATCAGTATGGATATTGTCTTTTTTCTTGGACAATGTTGAGTTTTATCTTGGTTTAGTTCGTAATCTCAATTTCTGATTTTATGTCTTCACTCTTCAGTGATTACAATAAAGTATGTGGCCATAATAATGAAACGAAGTAGCTAGTGATGAGCGAATATACTCGTTACTCGAGATTTCCTGAGCACGCTCTGGTGACCTCCGAGTATTTTTTTAGTGCTCTGAGATTTAGTTTTTTTTTGCCGCAGCTGAATGATTTACATGTGGGGACTCCCTAGCAACCAGGCAACCCCCACATGTACTTATGCTGGCTAACAGATGTAAATCATTCAGCTGCGGCAATAAAAACTAAATCTCCGAGCACTAAAAAAAATACTCGGGGGACCCTCGAGCGTGCTCGAGAAATCTCGAGTAACGAGCATATTCGCTCATCACTAGAAGTAGCCAATTTTATGTTCCCTGGAACAAGCCAGCATTCCGGCAATTTGTTATCACTTCTTTTGTGTCCAATAGCAAACAACCAGATACAAAAACAGAAAAGACCATGGGAAAAATGTATGTTGTGAGGCTATAAATCCCATTCATGCTGGTCATGAGCCGTGTCCTAGAGATCTGCTACTCCTTTCTTTTAAAGATGGTATATCTAATTGTGGTGTAATCAATAAGACGAACCCACAAGGTCAATTTGGCTCCATGGTTGTGGCCCTGGCACCCCACTTCATGCCTGTACTATGGAACAGCAAAACCACTAACACGTACATGCTTCAGGCACAATTTGCATTTTACGAGACTTTTGCCATGGGGCAATAATTGAGAAGCCTAAACAGTTGGGACAACATGTTACTACTATAGCCAATTTCCAGCTACTGCATTTGACATGGGATAGCAAGGAGGTAAGACCGGGGCATGGTGAGCCGTCCCAAGAACATGCGACAAGAGGATGACATTGAATTTCGAGTTTAATATTTGGAGCCACTTGCAAGTCTATGTTCTGCTTCAGGAAATCTGTTTCAAAACTGCACTGACTGCTGTGTAGTTGGGTTAGGTACCGTGGCATTGATGAAGAGGCTCAGTATAAACATGCACATATACAGTATGTGCATAGGTGCATACATGTCTAGAATGCACTAGTGTGCTATGGGGTGACATCACACATATTTGACATTGCTAAATACTATGTACTTTATATAGTATCCATAATGAATGAACAATTGATGGGAATATGTCAGCAGGTGTGCAATCTGAAAGCAGCATAATGCAGGGGCAGATTCCCTGATTGCAGCGATATGCCACTTGCTAGTCTGCATGCTGCTATTTTGATATAATCACAGATTTCTCTGCTGCAGGTCTAGCTGAATGTTGAACCCTGTATGATCCCGCCTCCATTACTGATTGGCAGCTTTCTTTATATTGACAGGAAGCTGCCAATCAGTGGTGGGGGCGGGGTTACACAGAACAAGTTGACTAGAAGGTACGGGACACCTAGTCCTGTAATGATATTCTCCTGCTGATAAAACACTGATTTTAATGAAATAACAACACACAACCTAATAAGTGACGCATCGCTAGATTCAGGATCTCTGCCCCTACATAATACTGCTCTCAGATTACAGACTAAAATCCTGCTGACAGATTCCTTTTTAAGTCCAAGCTATACTAGCCATAGAATTGTAATAATTTGTAGAATTTATAGCAGGGTAGTTACAGATTTTTATAAAGTTATAGGATGATTAGTTTTGTGATAAAAACCCTTCCCATCCTCCCCTATGGTGTGTAATAGTCAATAGTTTTCTATTGATGATCTTATTTCTTTGCTGAGCTATTTGGCACTATATTCTTCATGGGCTTGCATCCACATGACAAAACGTCTTGCCTTATTCCCAGAAAGCAAAGTGTAATCACAAGGATTCTTTACGGTGTCAAATTGAAATTTCCTCTAAAATAATTTGGGAGTGAAAAAGGAGAACCAAGTGTTTACATCTTACTTTTATAGAAAAAAGTGTTGTTATAGCGGCAAAAAAAGGAAATGTCACATCAAATTCAGACCGGCTCTTATGCTTTTAAAGGGAACCTGTCACCTGTATTTGGCGGGACAGGTTTGCGGTCATATGGGCGGGGTTTTCAGGTGTTTAATTCACTCTTTCCTTACCCGCTGGCTGCATGCTGGCCGCAATATTGGTTTGAAGTTCATGCTGTGTCCTCCGAAGTACACGCCTGCACAAGGCAATCTTGCCTTGCGCACGCGCAGTATGCTTTGCCCAACTGCGAGCAAAGCCAAAAAGCCTTATTGCGCATGCGCCGGCGCACTATGTCCCGGAAGTATTTCGCTGTGTTCGGGACATAGTGCGCCGGCGCATGCACACTAAGGCTTTTTGGCTTTGCCCGCAGTTGAGCAAAGCATGCGTGCACAAGGCAAGATTGCCTTGTGCAGGCGTGTACTTCGGAGGACACAGCATGAACTTCAAACCAATATTGCGGCCAGCATGCAGCCAGTGGGTAAGGAAAGGGTGAATCAAACACCCGAAAACCCAGCCCATATGACCGCAAACCTGTCCCACCAAATTCAGATGACAGGTTTCCTTTAAGCCCATATTCATCCAGATTAAGGCAATCGTCTGAACGAGCTCTTACACTCCTCTGCTAGACTTCCAAATATATTACATTATTGCTTCTCTTTACAGCTCATTGACATGCCACTACATGTATAAATCTTAATATCATTGCTTTATATGGTCATAAACATTTTAGGAAAATTACCCAAAAAGTGGTCGGTGTATCACAGGGTAGCATCTTGCATTGAAACGTCTCCTTTCTTCTGTACAGTAATTATTCTGTGACTATAAAACCCGCACATTTTCTGCCGATAACTCACTATAATGTAATATTGCGTTACTCTTCGTTCCTCCTTCTCCATAACTTTATGGTCACCCAACCTGCAGTTCCTGTTACTATTGCCAAAAAAACAGAGTAAAACACAGCATGAGCTCATATTTAATCACATCATCAATGACCCATAGTCACAAGTGACTGAGCGGAGGAATGGAGGGATAGACCCACAATGTTCCTAACGGTGCACAGGCTCCGTATGAGCATGTTAGGTCTGGAGAACAAGTCTCGACTCCTGTGGCGAACCTCTCTCAGCATTTCTTACATTCTTCTGAACCATAAGGCTTTACCAATATTTGTTTAAGCATAATGAATCCATATGAAGCAGTGATTTATGTGACTCACATTGGGTCGTGCATTTTGCTAAACCCGCGCAGCAGGTTTGTGAATAATTTTTTCCTTTTTTTATTCTGGTGGGTCTTGAGGTTATGATCCATGTCACTGTTATCCGTGGTACAACGATGAGAATCCTCATGTCATCTACCACTGCCTCAAAAAGAGGTTGGAAATCTCTATTTTAAAGGGAGTCTGTCAGCACAAAATGACTGTTCAAACAAAGCAGGGGCCTTTGATGCACCCTTAGTGGCGTCTAGCTGAGTACTTTCCCACTTGCTTGTTTTCCATCTATCTTCGCCCCCTTCTTCCTTGATTGACAGCTCTAACTTTACAGGACCCAGAGAGGGGCAGATAGATGGACAAGAAGGCCACACTAAGGGTGCACCGAGCATATGACATGTGCTTGTTGGTTTGAACAGTGATTCTGTGTTGATAGACACCTTTAATAAGCGTTGTCTGAGATGTTACCATTCATGGCCTATCCTTCACAGGTCCGAGGTGTGATCGGTGGTGCCGGCAGCGGCTGGAACTGCTCATAAATAAAGATTAGGCTAAAACATATTTGAAATCTCCAAATATTATAAATACTAAGGAAAAGAAGAAACATTAAAACTGGATGTTCTCTGTTCTCTGAAAACAGGCCCTTATCTGCTGTTGGCCAATGTTGAAGTGGAGCCACCTTCGGTCAAGCCCCATCTTGCGTTGTGACTGCACGTGGGCGAGGAATAAATGGAAACGCTACTCTCGATACAAGCGTGGTCCTGTTTTAGATTTTCTGCAAGATGCAAAATAAACATAACAAAGATCAAAAGACTGAATAAACATAACTCGCTGAACATAATGAACTTTACAAAGCTTAAATTTCTAGTTAGGTGATACAAAAACTATAGATATTTGCAATAACCTTAACTTGCCTGTACTGGAGGAAAGTATTATTCTCTTATGAATCATCATCACATTTTTTTTAAAACACCTACATGATATTGTATTTAAAATGGTGAACCTGGTACTGGCCCAATAGGATCATCTGGTAGCCCAAGGTGTGTACAAATAATGGACCGCTAACTAGAGTTGATCGAATATGTTCGGAATCGGTCGCTGAATCCGAATTTGCCATATTGGTACCCTATTCATGCCGAATTTATGTCTGATGATCGGTTCTGAACATATTCATTTTTACTCCCATTGACTCCAATGACGTTCGGCTGTGTTCGGCGAATATTACAAAAACAATATTCACAGCCGATCATAATCGGAACCGAATTTTGAAAAATTTGCTCAACTCTACCCCTAACAAAACAAGACCCCCAATGGTCTTTAACCCCTTCACGATCTTGCCCTTTTCCGTTTTTGCGTTCTTGTTTTTCACTTCCCTCCTTCCCAGAGCCATAACTTTTTTTTTTCCGTCAATATGGCCATGTGAGGGCTTGTTTTTTTGCGGGATAAGTTGCACTTTTCAACGACATCATGGGTTTTAGCATGTCATGTACTAGAAAGAGGGAAAAAAATTCCAAGTGCGGTGAAGTTGCAAAAAAAGTGCAATCCCAAACTTGTTTTTTGTTTGGCTTTTTTGCTAGGTTCACTAAATGCTAAATCTGACCTGCCATTATGATTCTCCAGGTCATTACAAGTTCATGGACACCAAACATGTCTAGGTTATGTTTTATCTAAGTGGTAAAAAAAATAAATAGAAACTTTGCTAAAAAAAAAAAAAAGTGCAATTTTCCGTTACCCGTAGCGTTTCCATTTTTCGTGATCTGGGGTCGGGTGAGGGCTTATTTTTACGTGCCGAGCTGGCGTTTTTAATGAAACCACTTTTGTGCAAATACGTTCTTTTGATTGGCCATTATTACATTTTCATGCAAAGTCGTGGCAACCAAAAAAACATAAGTCTGGCGTTTCAAATTTTTTTTCTCGCTACGCCGTTTAGCGATCAGACTAATCATTTTTTTATTGATAGATTGGGCGATTCTGAACGCGGCGATACCAAATATGTGTAGGTTTGATTTTTTTATTGTTTTATTTTGAAAGGGGCGTGATTTAAACTTTTATATTTTTTTATTTTTTTCACATTTTTTTTCACATTTTGTTTAACTTTTTTTAAAACTTTTTCCATGCTTCAATAGCCTCCATGGGAGGCTAGAAGCTGGCACAACTTGATCGGCTCGATCATCAGATTGCTGCTATGTAGCTGAAATGCAGGTTTGCTATGAGTGCCGACCACAGGGTGGATTTCATGTATATAATGTTTGCAAAGTGCTGTTATTTTGGATGCAGTCTATACGCCCATCTTTCCAAGACTGCTTTTAATCAGAGCGTAGAGCATAGTGGCATCCCATGATTCCCAGTTCATTTTAGGCCGAGGCACAGAGAGAAGTGAGTTTTCAGTATAGGGTCTTCTCTGAGAGAGGTCGACTTGTGGTTGGCAGACAGCCTCATGGGGCATGCAAGTATTTAATAAAAGCAACCATGTCAGGAGCGGAGACAGATCCTCTTTACATTAATGGTTCTCAACTCCAGTCTTAAAGTGCCCTTAACCGGTTATGAATTGAGTTTTTTTCATAGAGACAACAACTATGGCAATTCCTAATTCAGTAACTATGAGTATACTGTATTACCGGTATGGTACTAAGAAATCCTGAGGAACACAACTTGTTGGAGGTACATTTGAGAACTAGCATTCAGAAATTCTAGATTACATTACTAGGTAGAGCTAGTAGCCATAGCATTTTGCAACAACCATAGTTAAAGCCTGTAGGTGGAAATGAAGCCGGAATCTATGAATAAGAAGCTGTACAGACACATCACTGATACACACCTCTGCCGACCAGACTAGGTGTCTAACAGGAGTCGAAAGAATGACACAAGAATGATTTGGACATCACACAGATATAACTCATTAATCCAACATTGACCTTGCTCAGTTTACTAGGTGGATATAGAAATACTTCAACTAAACAGCTGGATTATTCCCATAATAGAAGCAAGTCTCTCTGTAAAAGTGGAAAACCCCGCTAGCCTGCCCAGTCCGCCCATTGGCTAGTCTATTGATAGCCTGTCTGCCCCCAATTAATTTCCCTCAGCTTTGAAAATTCTTTGAAAAATCGGAACTTACAATTACATAAAATATATTCCTAAATGTGAAATGGGAAACCCAGTGAATAGATGAATAGTGTTTACGTGTTTCCCAATAACGTTAGACTTCCACCTGCTCAGTATCATTCATCCACTGTCTATGATAAATCCCTTGCTGCCAATTTTTAGTCATGTCCAAGGGCCAGGAAACAGACGGCAGAAGTGTGTGCCTGACAAAACAGTCAGTTACATGTGATGAAAATTGGTTGTGTGGGGATAACAAATGGGATACATGATCTCAGTTTTACTTGTTCGGTTATTCAGTAAAACAGAATAATCTTACATGAAGGCAAGAAAGAAAGAAACATAACTCACTAAGCTAAAGTCCTATTACGAAACTCCAATATACTTGAGAATCTATTAAAGGGACTCTGTCAGCACAGAATGGCTGTTCAAACTAAGTCCCACTGCCCGGTGCTTCATGGTGGAGCCAATCATTTAAATATACCTTCCCACTTGCTTGTTGTACCTCTATCTCCACCACCCCTTTCTTTGATTGACAGCTCCGGCTTCATAGGGCCACAGAAGGGTGGAGATAGATAGAAACCAATCAGGTGGGAAGGTGTACTTAAATTATTGGTGTTCCGAAAAGAGTTGATACGGCACCAGTATACTATGCTGCAAATCCCATTAACAGAGGGTGGTTCCCCTATGTAGGAGCTTCAGCAGCTAAATGCCTGGTTTCAAGGTGCTCTGCATAAATGAGTTCAGTTCCATAATATAAGAAAAAGTATGCGGCACTCATCATTGCGTGCGTTGTGAAAGTCCTTTATTCCATCTGAAGGTTACAGGACATTAAAAGTGACTTGCAGGATACAGAGGCATGCAGGGAGAGAGAAGGTGGACGACGGCCGTTTCGCGCATCAAAGCTTCAACGGGTCCATATTTTTCTAATATTATGGAACTTAAATTATTGGCTTCCCTATGTAGCACTGAGCGCCTGTACTTGCTTTGAACAGTCATTCTGTGCTGGCCAAGTTCCTTTAACATTATGAATTTAAATAGTTGTAAAGGTTACATGCACTAACTTGAGGTGAGCACCATGGTCAGTAATTAATTAGCTACCATTTTGCAAGATTCTTTTTAATGTCAAAAGGGGTAAAAAGATAATACAATATTATCCTCACCTGTCCTAGACCCATCTCTCATCTGTCCTGCCATCACAGCTCCCCTCCCGGTCCTCTTCTTGCTTCAGATCATTCTTTGGCTTGGTCTTCTCATTGGTCTTCAGTCTGGATGTTTTGGAGCTGATTAGACCTTATAAAGTCATTTCATGCACGACGCATATCAATGATGTCACTAATGTGTGATGTATCCCATGAAATCATGTGAAGCCTAGTCAGTGCTGGAAGATCCAGGCTGAAGATGAGCGGAGGACTCGGTGAGGAGATGAGGTGGCATGACAGGTGGGGGGCTGGCCTAGGAAAGGTAAGCATAAGCTTTTATTAATTTTAAACCCCTTCTTGAACCAACAATTGTTTTTGTTTGGGGTCGGGAGAGACCTCAGTTCATAATAAACATTTTACTGGAGAAGATTCCATTTGGACCAAATTGTATTCAGACTGAATGAAACCTGCAAGACAATTTGAGCAAATATGCGGTAATGAAATTTGGCAAATTTGCTCAATTCTACTAACTTTTATTTTACCACCTTTATATAGATGATGAAATCAATTTTTCAGATCATAGAGTACAAATGAATTGGGGTAAAGGCTCATACACATGGAGCTGTACTACAATTCCACTTTTTAAGGAGCCATTATTGCATTTCTATAGGGGTGTGTGAGTCCTCCACTTTCCAGTTGTCTGCCTCAGATTTCATTGAGTTTTCTTCTGTTGAATCCCTAGAAATGGTGGATTTTATCAAAGCTGGCATAATATATGCCGGTTTTGAATTAAAATCCCTTTGAAGTAAGTTGGGCCAAAATAATTAGGCGCACAACTCTCAATCAATTTGGCAAATCTTTGGACCATCTATGCACCAGAAAATAAAATCTGTGCTATGTAAATACATTATAGGATACATTATAGCAAATTTTCTGCACTGCTACCATTTCTGTCCCCATTTTCTCCACTTTTTTGCAGAAATGCCCCTATCTCCAAATTTGTGACTTTTTTGACACTGGTATAGAAGTTTTATTACATTTCCCTCATGGAGTCCAATGGACCCTTTACTTCCCCACAGATGTTGGCTGATTTAGCCCTCTGCTGTTAACATGTTAAATGCTGCTGTCAATCTCCGACAGGAGCATTTATCACACGCCGGCAGGTGGCCTGTCAGTCCACTCTCCCATTGGCGCACCTGTGACGTAATCACAGGGCACCGATGGAAAGTCTTGACTGCTGGAGTTCTGCTGAAGAACTCCGTGCCTTTCACACTGTGAAAGTTAGGCCAGGATCACACATGCGAGAAACACGTCCGTGTCTCGCATGTGAAATCCAAGCTCTGGCGCCGGCACTGTGGAGTGGAGCGTGCGGCCGCATAGCAACACATGGAGCCGCACGCTACGCTCCGCTCCACAGTGCTGGCGCCAGTGTTTGGTTTTCACATGCGAGACACGGACGTGTTTCTCGCATGTGTGATCCCGGCCTTAGAGTTTAGCTGGCGTTCATGGGAGATTGTGATTTTCTCTAAGCATAGCAGTGCTGATGCACAGCTATGTATAGTACAAGAGATGATTGCAGCTTCAAGGGGACTAATAACACAGTAAAAAGTGAGAAAAAATGCTTTTAAAAATCTGAAAAAAATAGAAATAGTCAAATTACCCCCCTTTTGCTCCATTAAAAATAATAGAAAAAAATACACATATTTGCTAATCACTGAGTTTGTAAAAGTCCGATCTATCAAAATATAAAGTAAACTAATCCGATCGGTAAACAGAGTAACGAGAAAGAAAATTGAAACACCAGAATTCAATTTTTTTTTTGCCCACTGCAACATTGCAATAAGAGGCAATCAAACATCATATCTACCCAAAATAGTGTCAATATATAAACGTCAGCTCAGGACTCAAAAAATAAGCCCCAAATCACTGAAAAATGAAAATGTTATGGGTATCGGAAAATGGCAAGAAAAGCAAACATTTTGTTTTTGCAAATTTCAATTTTTTGTTTCACCACTTAAACAAAATAAAAAGATTATATACATTTGGTTTCTGCGTACTCGTACTGATCTGGAGAACCATATTTCCAGGTCAGTTTTATCATATTATGAACATGGTAAATAAAAAGAAACCAAAAGTCAATTGTGAAATTGTACTTTTTATGCAATTTAAAGGAACTAGAATTTTTTTCCCCACTTTCCAGAAAACTTTATGGCAAAAATCAATGGTGTCATTCAAAAGTACATCTTGTCCTGCAAAACAGAAGCCCTCATACGACTATGTGGATGGGATAAAAAAAAGGTTATGCCTCTTGCAAGAAAGGGAGAAGAAGGCAAAAACAAAAAAAAAAAGTGAAAATAGACTGACCATGAAGGGGTTAAAGTTCTGGGGAAATATCTAAGCTGCACTTTGCATCTGTGCGCGGTGATTATGATATCCTATGCAATAATTACCATAATCACTCATGATTTAGTCTGAGATATGTAAAATTCTGGCTTCATACATTTGCATGAAGGCCTTAGAACAAACTTATTTTAGGATAGGAAGGTTGACGTAGACACCAGTGGTCAGCAGAATGAAACAATAGCAGATACAGAAATAGAAGCATATGGGCTTTTGCATATTTTCTCATGCTTGGGAAAAATATGAATCACCTCGATGAAAAGGAATCATCCAGCATGGGTGGTAAACTAAATCCTCTGGACAACCGCAGTAATCCAAGAGCCAAAGAGCCGTCTGTGTATATGAGTCAAAACACAAAGTGGGAACATGATGTGCAATTACAGCAAAGCCACATGCAGGCGGCAGACACGTGGTTTTCACATGAACTTAGAAATGAAACTTCACATTTTCTGTCCACAAGGAGTTTAACGTTCACGGGAACTTGGAGATCCATATTACATAAATGGACTGAAAACCATCTACATAACCCATCTTACACCGATCTGCCCCCTATAAATTCTCTACCCATATGTGTAAATCTTTCCAACAACTATTAGGCACCTATCAGTTTCTTTTCATGCTGGTTAATAAGAATTTATAGCTGAGTTATGACTTTACTTTACTTCCGATACTATATTGATAAAAGTATTGGGATATCTACCTTTAATGACTACAGGAACCTTTACGACCTTCCATTCGAAATCCATAGACATTAATGGGAAGTTGGTCATCACTTTGTATCTATAACAGCCTCCTCTCTTCTGGGAAGGCTTTGTACAAGATTTTGGAGGCATCTGTGGAAATTTTTGCCCAATCATCCAGAAGAGCATTTGTGAGAACAGACACTGATGTTGGAGAAGGCCGGGGTTACAATCTCCAATCTCATTAATCCCAAAGGTGTTTGATGGGTGGAGGACTCATTCTATAACAGAAGAAAAAATCCCCAGTGTGAAACTTGGATAAAAGTTCTATTTATTTAGACAAATCCATTAAAATCCCTGTTTCATAGTGGTACAGCAAATAATGGAATACATGATGCGACCAACGCGTTTCGACCTGTTAAGGCCTTAATCATGTTATAAACTCATTCTATGATACAGTGGTGGGTGCTTGACACCACTACATCCTACTCTTGGCCTTGTGCTGTGTGATCTAAGGCTGCATGCAACTGCTCGGCCATGCTATGAAGCTCCCAGCGCATAGTTTTTGTACTGATGATAGAGGAGGTTTGGACTGTGCAGTTACGGAGCCAAAAGAGCAGTGGTGACATTTTTGCCCTCTGCTTCCCAGCACACAGCGACCCTGATCTGTAAGTTTGCGTGGTCTCTACTTTATGTCTAAGTTGCTGCGGTTTATTCCACTTTTCAATAATATCATTCAGAAGTGATGGTGGAAAATTTAGGAGGGAAGAAATGTCATGAGTTGACCTGACTTGTTGCAACGGTGGCTCCTTATAGGATCACGATGATATCAGTAAGCTTTTTTCCACCAGCCATTCTGTCACAAATGAGGGCAGACGGCATGGGGTAGGTCTGGAGGTAATACGCCATGGGCAATTAGACTGAATGAAAAACCTAGATTCACTGATTAAGATGTGTATCCCAATATTTTTGACCATATGGCGTATTATAAATCAAGTGGTATGATATTTGCATTTTAGATATTCAAATACTGGAGACTTCCCGGGAATCAAATAATAATCAATAAAAAGGACAAATGTGTTGATTAATAATTAAAAAGGCACATAATTAACTAAAATAAAATAATACATACATTAACTAAAATAAATACCGTATATACTTGAGTATAAGCAGACGGGAGTATAAGCCGAGACCCCTAATTTTGCCACAAAAAACTGGGAAAACTTAATGACTCGAGTATAAGCCTAGGGTGGGAAATGCAGCAGCTACTGGTAAATTTCAAAAATAAAAATAGATACCAATAAAAGTAAAATTTTATGGGGCATGAGTAAGACTGCTATAGGTCGAAACGCGTAGCCGTTTTCTTACAATCACCTGTCTGGTCCACTTGTTGTAAGGAATTTTTCTGCTTTTATTGCCACTTTGGATTAATAAAATTTGCAACTTTTTATCCATCTTGCTGGAGCTGGAGTGTCTACTTTGTTAAAAGTAAAATTAATTGAGACATCAGTAGGTTAATTGTTTTTAAATATCCATATTGAATCAGGAGCCCCATATAATGCTCCATAAAGTTTATGATGGGCCCCATAAGATGCTCCATACAAAAATATGCCCCATATAATGCTCCATAAAGTTTATGATGGGTCCCATAAGATACTTCATACAAAAATATGCCCTATATAAAGCTGCACAAAGGTTGATTATGGCCCCATAAGATGCTCCAAAGAAAATGTACCCCATATAATGCTGCATAAAGTTTATGATGGGTCCCATAAGATACTTCATACAAAAATATGCCCCATATAATGCTGCATAAAGGTTGATTATGGCCCCATAAGATGCTCCATAGAAACATTTGCCCCATACAATGCTGCATAAATGTTGATTGTGGCCCATAAGATGCTCCATAGAAACATTTGCCCCATATAATGCTGCACAAAGGTTGATTATGGCCCCATAAGATGCTCCATAGAATATTGTGCCACATGTGCTGCTGCTATTAAAAAAATGACATACTCTCCTCTCGTCACTCAGGCCCCGGCACTTGCAATATTCACTTGTCCCCGTTCCACCGCCGCATGCCGCTGTGTCTTCTGGATCTCTGCAGTGACTGTTCAGACAGAGGACGTGCACTAACCACATCATCGCGCCCTCTGACCTGAACGTCACAGCCAGAGGACACGGAAGACGGAGCCCGGCAGTGGAACGGGGACAGGTGAATATCGTATGGCTCACCCTCCCATCATACTCACCCTCCCGGCGTGGTCCCTGCTTCTCCGATGGTCTCTGGAGCCAGCAGCTTGTTCCTCTGTTCAGTGGTCACTGGTACCGCTCATTAAAGTAATTAATATGTGCTCCACCCCTATGGGAGTGGAGTCACGTCCATATTATTATTATTATTATTATTATTTATTATTATAGCGCCATTTATTCCATGGCGCTTTACATGTTAGGAGGGGTATACATAATAAAAACAGGTACAATAATCCATTACTTTAATGAGCGGTACCATGTGAACGCTGAACACAGGAACAAGCTGCCGGCTCCAGAGACCATGAGAGTAGCAGGGACCACGCCAGGAGCAGGTGAGTATGATATGACAGCCGCTGCTCCCCCTCCTCCGCTGACCCCCTGGGACAATGACTCGAGTATAAGGCGAGAGGGGCACTTTCAGCCTAAAAAATGGGTTGAAAATCTCGGCCTATACTCGAGTATATGCGGTAATTAATTAAACTACACAATTACGGTAACTAAAATAAAATGACATAAAATAATTAATAAAAAGGACATAATTATTAAAAAAGGACATAGTAAATAAAAAAAGTAAATTAAATAAATAATAAATATTAAATTAATAAAAAGGGCATAATTAAATAAAATAAAATAATACATGATAAATTAACTAAAATAAATAGGTACCTAACAACGTTATTAACTAAAATAAAATAACACATAAAATAATACGGTATATAAATTGATAGAACAATAGGCTTTCAATTTAATGTAGATAACATGTCTCCTTGTAGACATTGACATGCTTGATATGCCAGTGTAAGGAGACTTATCGGCTCCTATGGGAAATGTAATATGAAGAGGCAATTTGCATTTGTCCAGAGGAGCATTGCATGGCTTATAAGTCTCCTTATACTGGCATGTCAAGTACGTCACTCTCTGCAAGGAGTCAAAGGCTTCTCATACAGCCAAATCAAGTCTCATGCATTGCACTGAGGAGGGTCAACACCCCGGAACATGGGGCTGCAAATTGAGATACTGGTTTGGCTTATATCTTCAGTCATGTGACAAGACTCTCTCTCTCTCTCTCTCTCTCTATATATATATATATATATATATATAAGACTTGTTCTCATAATAATTCTTGATCTGACCTAGGCACATACTCAGCACTGCATGACTGTATTAACCCTTTGACTTGTAACTTTGACATTTATTTCCTGTTCTGCATTTTTGTATTCTACAAATTCTTTTCAAGTCTTAATTTACAAAGAAGACGTTTGCAAAAGAGGAATTAATTTGTAAGAATGATCAAATGGAGAAATTACATCAGCCAAATGTATGAACGACCACAACAATTTTTACGCTATTTACATTAATAGTTGGTGTAAATCCATTTTATGATGGTATAACAAGTGTAGGGATACCAAGTTTACTTTTTAATGGTTTACTGAGATTTATTTCTTCAAAAAATATAAAGTTGTTTTTTTAACCTCATTCATTTTTTAACGTGTTTTTTTTTTAAATTTTAATAAAGAAAAGCATTTTTCGGAATTTTCATATATTGACTTATTGCTAGTAGACACTTGGTTTACACATCCACGTCGGTATGTGACACTCATGTATCAAGTTTTTAAAAGGGTATTCCAACCAAAGACATATATAGCTTTTCAACAAGGCTACTTTCACACTAACGCCGGCATCGGCAGTCGCAGTGCGTCGGGCCGATGTACCGACGCATCCTGTGACAACGCAGCACAATGGGGGAAGTGGATGCAGTTTTACAACGCATCCGCTTCCCCATGTGAGTTGCGGGGAGAAGGGCCTTGCATGTGGCGGTTAGAAATGGTGGACACGACGCACAAAAAAGTTACATTGAACGTTTTTTGTTCCGACGGTCTGCCACAACACAACGCAACCGTCGCACGACGGTTGCGACGTGTGGCAATGCGCCTCAATGCGTCGCTAATGTTAGTCTATGGGGAAAAAACGCATCCTGCAAACAAGTTTTCAGGATGCGTTTTTTCTCCAAAACTACGCATTGCGACGGAGGCCAAGCGACGCTAGTGTGAAAGTAGCCTTAGATATACAATGAAGGGCTGACATGTGGGCATCACCACTGGAGCGAAAAGTTCACACCACCAGAAGTGTGTCATTCAAGACTACAAAGACGCAGGATCACAGAGACTTCCCCTTTAGGGATATAATATATTAGAAAGACTAATATGACAAGATGAACATTGAAAAATTTGGTCTAAATAGTGTGAACGTTAGGAATCATAATGTGATATTTATCAAATGGGTGATAATATATCATATAATCTAAATTATAATTTTATATCAAAGGAGTCATGGTGGACCTGGGAGACAAAATACAAGCTGTGGAAAAGTAGGGAATGATTTTTCAACACTTTCATATGACAAAATGCTTCATTCTAAATTTTTGTACAAAAACAGATGAAGTTATTTTTGATATTTACTGGAGGGAACTTTAGGTATAATCTACTAGTACTGTTTTTTTTTAGCACATTAAGTGGTAATTTAAACGCTGTCATTCAAGCCTTCAGCTTGTGCTGAAAAAAAAAGTCTTAATAGGTTTATATTGACAAAAACATTATAAAATTATGGATCTTGGAAGAAGGGGAGGAAAAAACAAAAGGGCAAAAACCCAAAAATTGACTAGATCCACATTGTTATAGAAATATAATTTTTGATAAAATAAACTCCAAAAAACCCAAATAGCAAAAATATTCAGTTAATATTAAGCTAAATAACTTGGAAAAATCCCAAAGCTAACCAGATTCTGCTGCTTTTTCCACTTTTCACTGTGTTGCTCCACTGCAGAAATATTCTTATTCATTGCTGTTTGAGTGCAGTATGTGAAATCTCTACTTTTGGTTCAACTCTGAGTTTCTTCAAAGTTATCTAGAGAGGTATGCACTTTCACCCCTTTAAGATACTGTCAATCACAGCTTGGCAGCTGATCTAACAATCTTCGATGCTGTTGAGTTGTGATTGGTAGCATCTGAGAGGGAAGAGTAAAATTGCCTGGTCTCATGCAAGACTTTGAATAAACATGTAGTTGTACTACAAGCAGAAATTTCTCACTCTTCACTCCAAAAGCAACAAATGTGAATGTCTCTGCAAGTGGAGCAACGCAACGCAAAACGGAAAGAAAGCGGCAGAATCAGTGGAGCTCAGAAACCTCTACAATGTATTTAACGCAAATTGTATTTTCTGACCGAGTGACAGATCGCCCTGAAGACTTAGCTGTTCCTATAATTCCCCAAATCTCTATGAGAGATACAATAGTCAGCCTGTTTTCGTCTCCTTGCTTTCTCTGCTGTTTTCAATAAAGGATAAGAAGACTGACAGAACAGGAGACATATTGTTACATTACCAGACTAATAAGACTAGGACTAAAATTACATAACCACCCCATATAGTTCAATATATTTGTTTTATCTTCCTCTGCAGATTTATTTTAATCTTATTTTTGTATTTTTGGTTTTTACTTTACATACGGCAGCTTGCAATTTGCAAATTTTTTATTTAATGATATTCTTTATCATCTTTCACAGAAATAAAGTTACTAAATCAAATCTAAAAACCTACATTTTTTCCCTGACATCACATATCTACATTTTTTCCAGTTCTGCATTTTGGTAACTTTAACATTTATCAGATAAAACCATAAGTTTCATTCAGATGTAGATTGCATTCATACTGTGGTTAAGCTTTGAAAAATTACGAAAACGCGGATGATGCAAATTGCAGAAAGCTGATGGTGACTTTTCATGAGCTCTACAATCAGTTTAGATAAGTCACAAAGCAAAAGAAAATACTGAAAAGAAATACTAGACTGATGTTAGCGTAAGACCATTTTAAAGATTTAATCTGGTAACGGGAAGTTAGTACCTATCCACAGAATAGGGGATCACTTCTGAAATAGTAGGGGTCTGACAGCTGAGAACCCCACTGATCAGCAGAATCGGGCACCTTTGTCCCTGCTGGGGAAAAATGAGTGCTGAATCTTTAGCAATCCCAAAGAGAATTAGCAGTCCCAACCGTGCACAATGCTGATCCATTCAAACAGGGATAAAAAATGCCCTCTTCTGGCAATTAGCGCAGATCTCAGAAGTTGGGACCCCAATGATCCAGAAAGTTATCACTAATCCCGTGGATAGATGGTAACTTCTCGTTACTGTAATACTGGCTGTAAAATGTGTCACATAGAGAAATTTTTGCAAGTACCCAAAAATGTGCAAATGTCAGAAACTGAGCCCCAAATATGGTCACATCCAGTTGAACATCCTCTCAATCTTCTGTAAGCGAAACTGGCCCTGAACTTATTGTAATGATGTTGAAATAAGGAGGTCTCGAAGATATAATTTACAATCAAAATTCACAAGCAGATACTGTAAAAATATTACTTTACCCATAGCAATGCTTGCTGAAAGAACCTGTGAAAGAATATGTTGTGTTCCAAATAAAGGTGGCCCTAGAACAAGTTCTCAAATGGTCTCGATTCTCAACATTCATGTGAAGCTCTTTCCCTAATGAGAAGGTTGGCACCTCTTGGCCCAGAAAACAAATACGAGAAGTTGATTTATGATATGGCTTCATTGGCTCAGTCCAAATCAAGTTGGTGGAAGCAACTGAACATAACATTAATAAAGATTGCCCCAAAAAGGTGGCCATTTATATTATACTAAGGATGGCCGAATCCTACAACTCTAAAATTCCTCAATTTTGAATCATGTTGCTTTTACCAAGCACAACATTCTTTTTCTTGATTGCTTTTACTCTATAACTATCTACACAAATAACAAAAAGTACAGGTGCAAAAAAAGTAATATTTAAAAAATATGTAAATTATTTTAAATCTTCTTAAAAATATAATTATAAATAGATATAAAATGCCAGAATACACCGAAGAAACCCCTGATGAAGCAATTGCGAAACTCGCATAGGGTTTATCCTGCCCTCCTGTCAGTTTTAATATCCATTCATTATTCTTTATATTTTTAATGAGATTTAATAAAATTTACATATTTTATATATATATTTTTTGTATCCTGCACTTTTTCTTGTTGTCTTGTTGGTGCATCATATTTGTGCAGTGGATGAATTAACCCCTGGGTTTGAGTTTTTCTACACTTATCTAGTTATGGCATCGGGGTAACTGAATGAGCGCTATACAAAGTTCTGTTTAACTTAGGATGTTGAATATTACGACAGTCACAGCCAAATATTACGGAAACAGTCTATAGCAATTCACCACTCCTTTTCTTCAGTTTTAGCCTTGATCTGAGTAGAGGACCAGTGGGCTTGTGCCCCATACTTTTGATACAACATATATATTAAAAAAGGGAATCTGTCAGCAGGTTTTTGCTATGCAATCCTAGAGCAGCATGATGTAGTTTTAGAGATTCCAGGGTGTCACTTACTAGCCTGTGTTTTGCCGTTTCAGTAAAATTGTTTTTTATCAGCAAGATATTATCACTAGAGGACTAGGTGTCTCGTGCTTCTAGTCCAACTCCACCCCACAAGTGATCAACAGCCTTCTGTCAATATACAATGTACACAGAAAGCTACCAATCATTGGTGTGGGCGGGGTTAAAGACAGCTCAACATTCTCAGCTCTGCTAGATCAGCAGCAGAAAAAAAAATGTTTTTATCACATCTACTGCACTCAGTAAACAAAGTGACACATCGCAGGAATTAGGGTATCAGTTTATCTATTATGCTGCTCTTGGATTACATAGCAAAAACCTGCTGACAGATTTCCTTCAATATTTTCAATCTATAAAATTATTGCTCTTCCCATGTAGCTATAGACATAGCTGTTTAGACATAAACTATAATCATAAGGTACAGCTTAAAATGAACAGAAAAGGCTATATTCGTATTGTCTTGATAATGGGGGCAGTAATGATGCTGTCGAGTAGATAATACAGAACAGCTTTTCTGTCTTTATTCCCTATTGTGCGCACCCCCTCATCTTAGATTATGATTCATTAAGTATATGACCATCCATTTTACGGTTCCATGAGAAAGAAAACCTCTAATTATATTACCAGATGTTTCGAAAATTTTAAGCTTCTTTCATATTCGATGACAAGCCTGGGAGCATTTTACGTTGGGGACTTAATCACACATATCACTCATTTCAAACATTTATAGCACTGATTAAATTAAAGACACAAGAATATTCAGAATTCTGCTCTTAAATACTGAGATTGCACAATAATATGAACTACCGTATATTTGCTAGAAATACCGTACTTGTTTCCTTTTCCGGCAGTTCTGCTATGTTTAACAGAAATTAGCATCTTCTATGAACAGTACACGGGCCATTGGCTGGCGGTCACAGAGGATCACCATGACATCCAATTGGTGCCCCATGATCACGTGACAGGGGCGCCGATGGGCGGGATAAATGATGAGATTCTGGCCTGCGCTTATTAAATACCGCTGTCAGTGATTAAAATGCTTTACCAGCGTACAAACATTTTATTGCCGCAACAAAATAAAAAATAGTTTCAGGAGGATAAATCAAAGAGCAAGACGGGAAGTACAGTAATTTCCACACCTTACATAATGAAGTCGCAGATTATCTTCTATACAAAGGAGGGCAACAAAATTAATAAAGGGGATGGGAGAACTACAATACCCAGATAGATTAGCGAAATTAGGATTATTTAGTCTAGAAAAAAGACGACTGAGGGGCGATCTAATAACCATGTATAAGTATATAAGGGGACAATACAAATATCTCGCTGAGGATCTGTTTATACCAAGGAAGGTGACGGGCACAAGGGGGCATTCTTTGCGTCTGGAGGAGAGAAGGTTTTTCCACCAACATAGAAGAGGATTCTTTACTGTTAGGGCAGTGAGAATCTGGAATTGCTTGCCTGAGGAGGTGGTGATGGCGAACTCAGTCGAGGGGTTCAAGAGAGGCCTGGATGTCTTCCTGGAGCAGAACAATATTGTATCTTACAATTATTAGGTTCTGTAGAAGGACATAGATCTGGGGATTCATTATGATGGAATATAGGCTGAACTGGATGGACAAATGTCTTTTTTTTTTTTGCATCCAGGCCATAAGACTGGCATCACCGCTCAGTGGTGAGAGCCATGATGTCATTGAGTGGTTGCAGCGGTCACATGCTGGTGACTGATAAGCAAAAATTGAGAGGACCAATGGAAAGTCAGCACTGTATCTGTAGGGGAACCAATCGCATTTGCAAATATAACTTTTTTAGCTTTTTTAAAAGACATTTAAAAGTTGGATAACCACTTTAATACAAACTTGGCAGGTTGAGTGGCATGACTCAAACTGTTTCTCAAAAGACAGCCTCCGTTATACTCCGCTGATCAACCTTGGTTAGAGTTTAGAAATCCCTATGATCAGCTGATATCTCGGTGGGAAGCTTGGGAAGCCCACATTCTAGTGACACCAAAAGGTAAATATGGAGTTTACTTATTCTTTTTAGCAGCCATATAGTATGATGAATAGAGTAGGATCCTTTTAAAACGATTTATTAATTTTATGACCATAGAAATTAACAAAAAAACAAGCAAAAAACCTCTGCAAATGAAAAAAAAAAGTTTCACGCACATACTCTATGTGTGAATAAGTTGTTTTCCACATATAGCAAACTGACTATTGAGTTCTAGAAGATATCTCTGGGGAATAATAAGGTAAGGGACAGAGTGTTTCCAAGGAAAGAAGATGATGGAACAGTAGATCATCCACTGAGGCCGGCATGGAGCGTGGGAAAAGAGAGCACAAACCATCTTCTCAGTGGAGGTGGAGATGGTGAATAATTCTGGACTTCAGGGGAATGTAAATTCCTTTAAAGTTGTACATTTCTATTAGATTTCTGGTGCTGTGTTTGGCCGGACGTAAAAAAAAAAAAGGTTGTATCCAGTGCAACACAACAACTAGACATTGTGAAAAAAATAGAAGTGTTGCCAATATGTTTTGTCCTTCTTTTCTTGGCAGCTAAACAGAAAGCGTTCAGCTGTGAAAATGAACATCATTTCATAATGTGATTGTATTTGAAAGGTTCATGGAAACTACAAGTGGTGAAGATTTGCCAGATACACATGAAATGTATATGAGGAATAAAGTCTAAATAATACAATGCTGTCATGACGTTACAGGTCGTCTGTACAAAGTCAACAGAATTTACATGACTACTGCATCGGCAAAGTGCTACAATTTCTTAATTCCCAAAATAATTGAAGGTGTCTGGAACTGAACTCCACCAATATCATATCCTGACATATACTATTTCTATAACTTGTACAAAAAAAAAAAAGGAAACGTGAACATTTATATATGTTTATGGTTCAAAAATCCATTTTCAACTACCCTATGAGGCAGCGGTGAGAAGTTTGTCACAGGGTCAGCTTAGGATGTGTGGTCTACAACCTTTGGCATAGTTCTCCATTCAAGAATGATTCAAGAACAATTCACGTAGGTGAAACAAGAATCAACTTGAATGGGCTTTACTCAACAGAAAACTGCTAAGCAACGGCACCAGTTAGGAAATAATTTTTAGCAGCTAAAGTTCCTTTTTGTACTTGCCCATGATGTTAGCCACAGTTCCCCAAGGTGTGGAGACACAGGGTTAGTGAGTGCTCTTGTCCGCTGGCCCGAAATCCATGGACCAGGGCTTATAACACTGAATGCCTGCTCTCTCTCCCCATGGGCAGAACACTACACAGACAACACAGGGCGAGGGTAAAACAGTGTGACAATAATTTATTGATCCACTAACACACAATAGCATATAGAACAGTCCCAACAAATACCCAAGTCTCACCCTTTCGCTGACTTGCCAGGATTAGACCTATTTCCAGGGCACACTACCTCCACCAGTGGATCCCTACTTTTGCCCCCAAAGGGAGGCGGTAACAACAAGCTTATGATGCTGACAGTCCATTGAAGTATGAGGCCAGGTGACTTGATTGTCCCAATCTGGATTCTCTAATTGTCTAAGAGGGTTCAGTGATGGTCAAAGGAGCAGTTCTGTATTTCTTCAGTTGGAGCCATGATGCCATGGCATCTGTAATGTAGAATCTCCCTAAACACTTTTAGGTCACAATGTCTCATTCAGTCATTCCACCACAGGCTTGGGGGAAAGTGGAAGGAGGCTATCCGTCACTGCTGGAGTGCCCAAACAACATGTATACAGTTAGGTCCATATATATTTGGGCAGAGACATTTTTCTAATTTTGGTTATAGACATTACCACAATGAATTTTAAACAAAACAATTCAGATGCAGTTGAAGTTCAGACTTTCAGCTTTCATTTGAGGGTATCCACATTAAAATTGGATGAAGGGTTTAGGAGTTTCAGCTCCTTAACATGTGCCACCCTGAAAGTCTGAACTTCAACTGCATCTGAATTGTTTTGTTTAAAATTCATTGTGGTAATGTCTATAACCAAAATTAGAAAAATGTCTCTGTCCAAAAATATATATGGACCTAAAGGCCCCGTCACACTTAGCGACGCTACAGCGATCCCGACAACGATACGACCTGTCAGGGATCGTTGATGCGTCGCTATGTGGTCGCTGGTGAGATGTCAAACTGTGAGATCTCCCCAACGACGCAGCAGCGATGCGGCGACCTGTAGCGACCTGTACAACGATGTCACATGGCAGCGATTTCATGACGATTAACAGACCTCAATGAGGGACGTCCTGTCATGAGGTCGTTGGTAAGGTGTCAAACACAGCGATGTGTGCTACCCAGCGGGACCTCAACGATCAAAAAAAGGTCCAGGCCATTACGACACAACCAGCGATCTCACAGCAGGGGCCTGGTCGCTGCTACGTGTCACACATAGCGAGATCGCTACTGAGGTCGCTGTTGCGTCACAAAACTTGTGACTCAGCAGCGATCTCGCTAGCGATCTCGCTTTGTGTGACGGGGGCTTAACTGTACATTGGCCTTCATATTTGCATAGCATGACTGGGTCATCAACATATTAAGAAACATTGTGCCTTTGTTTCCCAAATATAGTAAAACAATGCTATGACTACAACACTAAGACAGATACAATAGCTAATCAGCAGCCATTCAACAAATGGCAGCCATTAAACATTAGTTCAATGACAATAAGAGTCAACATTCATTCTTACGTGAACTCTATCTAGCTCATGTGCCTGGGCCTACTGAAATTATACATCTGGATAATTCAGATTAAATGCTGTGTAGTCAGAAAAGGCATTTTTTCTTGTATTTGCCAAAATTAGATAGCATGTGAATGATGAAGGTGGCAGTCCTTAACAACCCTATCAATCCTTTCAGACCTCATGGTCTCTACCTTCTCCAGCAGGCCCAAGTATAGCCCGGGATACTCCTAGGCCCCAATTCATTATTGCATGTGCGCATGTATTTTTGTATTTTTGGTGAGTTCTCAGTGTTCTGCACCTTTCTTTGCTTTTTGCCATAATAATTTTTACATATGCGCCTTTTTTGAATAATAAAGTGCATCGTGTTTAAATTGTTAAACCAGTCTCTTCCAGATTTATATGAGAACTAAATGTTCCAGTAGTAAAGTCAACAAATAAGTACATTACCTAAAACAGTTAATATCACAGGACTATAAGGCAACCGAACGGACAGCCGTACCTCTCGTTTCTTCCAGGTAGACATTGGTTTAACAATTTAAGCACAGGGCACTATATTATACTATAGCAGTATTTTTTCTTGACACTAACTTTTAGGGGAAAATATTTGTTATGTTGCTGTGAGCATTTATTTTCTACCTTGATACTATTGATGTAGAAATATTGGTGGAGACTGCTTTATAACTTGGACACTAGGCATTTTATTGCATTATTATAGTAGCAGTGTTCACAGATTCTTCATTATGGTTGTTATAAGGTGATTTACTATTTACCTCATTAGCTGATCACTTAGCCCATAGCAAGTCTATCACAGTAGTTCTATGTTGTAATGGTTTTTTGTACACATGGACCAGAGGTAACCCAGCTATATTATTGTACATTTCTGCATTGGAGGTTTTTGTTCCCACTCTGTTTTGTATATTTTTTGTGTATTATTTTTTGCATCAATAAATAGCATTGTTTCATCTAAGCTAGAATCTCTTCTTTTTTCCTGTAGCACTGTTTATAGCTGCTAGGGACTGTTAGGTGTCGCGTTCCCGCCTCTGCACAGGGGGAATCTCAGGCCATCTCCGCTGCGGTCTCCCATTCTTCTCCTGCCGCAGTGGAGTCTGCTCAGTGGAGACGTCGGTCCCAGCGTCTCGCTCAGTCTGACTCTGTGCAAAGGGTTACTGCTGCCTTTCCAGCTTCTGCCATTGGAGCCAGTACTGGGCAGCAGCGAGCAGTTGTTTTTGGGACTAAGTCCTGCTTTTCCCCTTCTGAGCATGCTCAGGGTAAGATCTCTTGTTGGAGATCAAGGGGGGTCACATGCTTAGATACTGCAGCTAATACCATTGGTCCTCTAGGAAGGTCCTGAAGGTGCTCAACTTCTGTGGCAGCCTCCCATTGGTCCTTCTGGGAAGGTCCTGTACTTGCTGCAGCTATAAAAGGTTCACATGACCGCACGGCCATGCGCTAGTATCAATCCAAGTTATGTATTTTGCGCCAGTGTGGTTATGTGTGATTGTATTCAGGGACCCGAACGAAATAAGCCCCTAGAATACCGGCACCTCCGGTGAGGAGATTGTGTGATTGTATTCAGGGACCCGGCTGAAATAAGCCCCTAAAATACCGGCACCTCCGGTGAGGAGTTTGTGTACTTGCATGACCACTGACTGCTATCAGTTCGGCAGTTAGCTTGTGCCCCTGTGAGTTTAACAGGGCACAGTGCTTTCCTTTCATGGCTACTCTGTGAAGTAACAGAGCTAGCCTACACGACCAAATAGTGCCACCATTCACTAGCAGCAGGTTCCTCCTGCACGGTGGACACCGGGTTGCGAACGCACCAATAGTAATAAACATCTATATTTACTTGGTGCATTCTGCTAGCCCTATCAGTGATAATATTTATATATATACCTTGCTGGAAGTGTCTATCACCTAATCTTTTGGCTTTGGGGCATATGTGATTAATCATGTAAACAACATGCCTACAATTGTGGACATTTGGTTTTCTTTTTTTTGTGAAGCAAACAACAAATAGGATAAAATGACTGAAAACGTCAATGTGCATAACTATTCACCCCTATAAAATTATTACTTTGTAGAACCTCCTTTTGTGGCAATTACAGCTGCATGTCCCTTTGGATAAGTCTCCATGAGCCTTCCACATTTTGCCACTGGGACTTTCGCCCATTCCTCAAGGCAAAACTGCTCCAGCTCCTTCAAGTTAGATGGTTTCCTCTGGTTTACAGCAATTTTCAAGTCTGACCACAGATTCTCAATTCGATTAAGGTCTGGGCTTAACTAGGCCATTCCAAAACATTTATAAATTTTCCCTGGAACCTCTCGAGCGTTACTTTAGCAGGATACTTTGGGTCACTGTCTTGTTGGAAGGTGAATCTCCATCCCAGTGTCAACTCACTGACAGACTGAAACAGGTTTTGCTCCAGAATATCCTTGTATTTTGCACCATCAATCTTCCCCTTGACTCGACCATTTTCCTTGTCCTTGCTGCTGCATGATGCTGTCACCACTGTGTTTCACTGTGGGAATGGTTTTCTTGGTGTGATGAGCTGTTGGATTGGCACCAGTCGTAGTTTACCACACACATATCAGATTACAAAAATATTAAAACACAAATTGTAATGTAACAAAATAGGTAAAAAGCCATGGGAGGGGCAGTGAATACTTTTGCAAGCTAATGTATAGTATCTTAGAATTCTGATTTTGCTGTAAAAAATCAGCCAAACTACAGACAAGTCGCAGTCGAGTGCATCTTGCATTGATGTCAATTAGTGAATTGTGTGTGACTTAAAATAAAACACAATTGGAAACATTTGAGAATTGGAAACAATTGTCACCGCTGCAACAGTTTGGAGTGCACAATGCGACACCTTAAAAAATCAGTAGATGCAAATTCACTATAGGACATCCCTATCTCAATATCATTCGACCCGTACTGCTATCGAGCCCCAGTCTTAGATGATTTTATTCCTTCTGACTTAATCACAAAATATCTGGATTCCTCAAATCCTCAAATCCCAAGTGAGATAAAGAAACATTGCAGCTGGAGGATGACATTTCCTTGATACAATTGACTATTCAGCCCCTTTGTTCGTGTCACATGACTAAACCAAAAATAATGCTCTTGTAGATTTGCCCTAACACATTAATACAGTTACAATGTCTCTTATGTGTTCTGTTCGCAAACTTCATTGTAAGGTTTGTCATATTATGATGAAGCTAGCCTGATGATTCAGCTGTGTCTTATTTATGAGTCTATCTTCATGGATACATGCAACAACCACATGGTGCGATTTTGGTATAAACCATGTGTCCCAATTTAGAAAGCGTGAGTCAAAATGTTTAGTTTCTCCAGGAAAAGAAAAAAATAAATAAGTATAGGAAATGTCATAGATAGATTCTGAAATACTTTTAATTAGCAGATCACAGACATTTTGCCTATAGAGGTAATAACTAGGGTTGAGCGACTTTTACTTTTTTAGGGTCGAGTCGGGCTTCGCGAAACCCGACTATCTCAAAAGTCGAGTCGAGTGAAATCGGCCGATTATGGCAAAAAGTCGGGGATCGACCGAAACACGAAACCCAAAGCAAAGTCAGTGAGAAATCTAACTTTTTCTCTCTCTCTCTCTCTCTCTCCTCCGTCCCTGAACAGAAAAGCTGGTGTTACACATTGCAAATCGCTACAGCGCACAAGCGACAAGATGGCAATAGGCGTCCACGCCCCTAAGACCTATGTCATCACTCTGCCCACGCTCCTTCATTGGCTGAAAAAATGGCGCCAAACGTGTCATACAAAACGCGACTTTGGCGTGAAGATCGCCGACTGCATGGCCGATCCCACCCTAGGATCGGGTCGGGTTTCATGAAAGTCGGCGACTTTTGAATTTGTCCGATCCATTTCGCTCAAGCCTAGTAATAACTATAGAATTGAAATGACTGTCACCTTGATACACTGACAGAAACTAGTCCCAGAATGTTAATAGGACAGTTGCCAGCGATCATGTACTGTAGATACCAATACCATATAATTTAATTCTGGTAGACATGGAAGACAAAAGTGTGAGCAGCCTTTTCTTACCTCAGCACCCCAGGTATCTCCAGTGTTAGGGCTTGAGAAAGGTTCATTGTAACCGAAACGTTGTCACGCCACATGGGTTAAATAAAGTTCACCTTGTCTTTTGGTAAATATTGGAGTGCTGCCTTTTTTTTTGCTCATGTATTAGATCAGATAGACAGACTGGACAGCAGTGTGAGAAATCTTTTCTCACCTCTGCACCTCTGGTATCTCCAGTATAAGACCAGATAGAGAACATGGACCTCAGCACGAGCACCCTATTTTTACCACAGCACTCCTGTTTTTTCCAGTATTATGTCAGACAGACATGGTGGACAACACTGTGAGAAGCTTCTCTTACCCTTGCATCCCTGGTATCTCCAATATTGATCAGATAGACAGATTAGGAAGCAGTGTCAGCAGTGTTTTCTTACCTGTGCACCCCTGATATCTCTAGAATTAGATCATATAGACAGGATGGACAGCAGTGTGAGCAGCCTGTTCTTATCTCAGCTCCACTGGTATCACCAATATTAGATCAGATAGATTGCATGGATTGCAGTGTGAGCAGCCTCTTCTTACCTCAACACTCCTGTTATTTTCATGTATTAGATCAGATAGACATGGTGGACAGCAGTGTGAGCAGCCTCTTCTTACCAATGCACCCCTGGTATCTCTAGTATTAGATTAAATATACATAGTGGACACAAGTGTGAGCAGCATCTTCTTACCTCAGCTCCCCTCATATTGCCAATATTAGATCAGGTTGATTGAGTGGACAGCAGTGTGAGCAGCCTCTTCTTACCTCTACACTCCTGTTATCTCCAAGTTTTGGATCAGATAGACATGGTGGACAGCAGTGTGAGCAACCTTTTCTTACTTCAACATTCCTTTCATCTCCAAGTATTAGATTAGATAGACAGGGTGGACAGCAGTGTGAGCAGCCTCTTCTTACCTCAGCACCCCTGGAATCTCCAGTATTAGAACAAACAGACATGCTGGACAGCAGTGTGAGCAGCCTCTTTTTTTCCTCAGCACCTCTGGTATCTATAGTGTTAAATTCAAATATCTATTAAATATTTCAATATTGTCTATTGAATATATAATTTTCCCAACATATGAAGAGGGGCGGGCTTCCTACTGCACCTGTCTATGTGTCTGTCAGTGTATCAAGTTAATAGCCATTTTACTTCTACAGTACTTACCTCCCTAGACAAAACATTTGTGATTTGCTAACGAAAAGTATTTAGGATTTTATTAATAAATTAATTTTTAGTAACATTGCTTTAGTTTTTTCTTTTCTAGAACTCCATTAGAAAATAACATGTTAAACTCACCATCTCTTAAACTTTCAAGAAGATATTAATAATGGCTAGTGTAGTGATGGCACGAACACTAGTTAGTAATTAAATATAGGCCATCCTGAATAATCAAAGTCTCCAAAGACTGCAGAGTCATGATGATGCTTGGGTAATGTCAATGCAAAGTACTTATGTTCTTATATATAAAGGTTAATAACATTGCATCACATTAAAAACATCCATTTCCACCTTCTAACCAAGTTTTTTATTCCACGAAGGTATTGCCTTTTAAAATAACAAATGGTGCATCATTCATCCAATCACAGTAGATTCGGCTTATCTAATCCATTATAATCAGCGGTTTTCATTATATTAGTTTTCAACCGACATTTTAAATTCAGTTTATTAGAAAAATTTACAAATTTTCTGCTGTTTGCAAAAAACCAATAAAACAAAAGCAATTTAAATATCTCAACACAACTAATATATTAAGTGGTTTCTAGTGATGAGCGAATATACTTGGTACTTGTGATTTCCCAAGCATGATCGGGGGTCCTCCGAGTATTTGTAAGTGATTGGAAATATAGTTTTCAGGGCTGCAGCTGAATTATTTACATCTGTTAGCCAGCTTGATTACATGTGGGGATTCCCTGGCAACCCCCACATGTGCTTATGCTGGCTAACAGATGTAAATCATTCAGCTGCGGAGATGAAAACTAAATCTCCGAGTACTTACAAATACTCGGAGGACACCCGAGCATGCTCGGGAAATTTCGAGTACCGAATATATGCGCTCATCACTAGTGGTTTCTCCAATTTCAACACAAAATGTCACTTTTAATAACCAGTACCGTCTCAGAATTATTCAACCCTTTTCATGACAAACGTACTTAGTACAAATGTAACATACTTGTCTTGAAATTTTGGGCAAAGAGACCTTCAGTGTTTAGTATGTGTGTGGCACTGAGTAAATACTCCCAGACAAGCATTGAGACAGGGTAGTCAGGAGGTTAGAGGTTAGATACCAGAAGGACTAGACAGCCTGAATACATGTGGGGAATCCCTAACAAACAGGCAATCCCTGCATGTGTTCAGGTTCCCTAACATGCAGCTGCGGGGACACAAACATAATCTACAAGCACGCCCAAGATACTCAGAGAACACTCGATCATGCTAGGAAAACTCGAGGAACGAGCACTGTCACTCATCACTAGTGGTCAGATAACAGTCTAGGGTCAAATACCAGGAGAGTAAATCAAGACAAGGGAGTAAGAAAAATGGATAGTCAGATGCCAAGTCCAGGGACAGGTACCTGCAGTCAGAAAGTGTCAAGAGCTGAAGGAATAATCCACAAGAATGACCACGAAAATGTCCAGCAACAAGGTCAGATAAAGACACAATCAGACACTAAACAAAGCTACGCTACAGCTGACACATAAGTGCTTACAGATAGCCAGTTAAATAGCTAGCAAATCACAAAGGGCAGGAGGCACCTGGGAAAATGCCTGCAGGCTAGTCCACATTGACCAGCAGGGCTGTCAATCAAAATACTAACTAGCCAGCATGCCTCATAAACAGATTGGATGACTGGATGGTCACTCATAACACTGTCAGTCAAGCAAACTCCAAATCCCATTGGGTGGCTAAGTCGTCACTCACAGCGTCCCTAGGCCACAGTAAAGATAAAACCTTGACAATGTGCCTTACTGTTCATAAATAAACCTCAGTACCTGCCACAACCAAATCTTTGTGCTGGTCTTTTGCAGTCACTCGAAGATTTTTGCTCACCTGCCTTCTCAAGAACTTGATGGCAACGAGTGATTGCTTGCTCTTCCTGTCTTGTCCCTGTAGTATAACCAATGATCCTTTAACTCTTAACTCGCAAACTACGTGTCAAACTGAATCTTTAGTAAAAATACAATTTTCAAAAGAAGTCCAGGAAGATTCTGGAGCAGTCATTGCAGTTGACTGATTGAAGCCTGCAGAAAATCTTTCGTGGAATTTGAAGAAGGCAGTTGCAGCAGACAATACCAAGAATATGGGTGATTGAACATCATAGACTATGAGGAATGGGCTAAGATTTCTCAATAGCGCTGTCTGGAGCTGGTGTCTGGCTATACGCGCATCAAATTTGCAGCAGGTCATAACAGCCAAAAGGGCTCTACTGTGTACTTAAGCCTAGAGGTTCAAATTCACCAAACTGCAGATTTTACTGGGACATTTTTCTCCATTCCTCAGACCATAAATGTAGCATGTAGAAAGTAAAAACAAAATCCCAATGCTCATCTCACCACTCATCTGTCAGAGTGACACCACTACGTCTGGTGCCCACTGCCTGCCATCTCTTCTTTTTGCATACAAGCACCAGTGTGATCACTCTAGAACTGGGCTTCTGGATGCAAACAGGCCTTAAAGGTCAGGGCTCATCGTGAGGTCAAGATGCATTGTGACCTCTGAGTCAACTGTGTAAAGAAGAGGCTTTGAGGACCAAAAGCGGAAGGGCTGCTGGGACAGGTGAAGTGAAGTAAGCAATATGTTTTTCTTTTCATTAAGGTTTTGATGGTACTATACAGTTGATAAATATAACAAAAAAACAATGGCATTTATCAGCCAAGGTCACAAAGGAAAATGCACAAATAGGATGCAGCAGACCCCTGTTGCATCCTGTTTATGCATTTTCCTTTGTGACCTTGACTGGGGAATACCATTGGATTTTTTGCTATATTTATAATTGAATTAGTTTGGGAATTTTTAAAAGAACCTTTTATTTCTTTGGTTGTGCCTTTTATTTTACACTAGTGTAGGGTCTCGCAAATCAGTGAGGACCCTTGACGTGGACTGCAAGCTTGTGTATTTTCGCAAAAATAGTATCCAATAACTCCTAATAATATTATTTTTTCATATTATATCTTTAAAGGGTGCATTTAGGCCCATCAATGGTGACCTCTGTTATATCACTGATAAAGTGTCAGGCAACATGCCTGATCGAATAGTGGGGGCGTGTAATTGGCTGTTGACTGGGCACTGTGCTATACATGTGTATGACTTGCACCATATTGCAAGCTTCATCTGTGTGGAATTGTAATATTAGGCAATGACCCCCTACATCTATTGGTAGCCTGAGAGTGGTTGTATCATCAGTATTTTGCACCTATGTTATCTCCTTAAGTAAAGGCGTCTGCTGCGATCTGTTTGTGTATTTTCCTTTGTGACTTTGGCTGGTAAACACTTGTGGTGAGCGAAGGTGCTCAGATAACAGTTTGAGCTATTTTTGTTTCATTGATTTACTGCAAACAACAGAAATGTACATTTTGATAATAAACCAAATTTGCAATGAGGATGGAATAATTTAGTTTGTAGCTATATTTAATCAAAGATTTCTGTTGAAGAGAATAAAATGGCATTACAAAGCAGATATTTAGTAGAATTGAAGAGAGACTCTGCTCTAGTTCAGAGAGGAGGGTCACAAAATGACCTCACTGTATGCCATAAAAGGGGAGCCATAATATAGATTAGGTTCCCAGCAAAGAAGATCGCCTTGTAGTGGCTGTTGGGCATGCATTAATTGGCTAATTTATGGGCTATCTATGTTTTTTCCTATTTTATAGAGCAATCATGCAATTCTAATTTCATATATGTATTTCCTGTTTGCACGATATAGCGTTACAAAGGGCAACTTTATTTGTTAGTTATATATGAAGAAGGCTGCTCCTAGTATGCGCCTGTGCACACCAGTTTTCTGTTTGGAAGTGATGGTCAGTCTTTTAATATTTGTATAGACAGAGATTTCCAACATGGGACAAGCATTGTAACATTTAGGGTGCTTTCTCACTGCGTTTGGCACCTGCCGGATGGTCCCATATTAACGTAAGTAATTCTGGCAAAGTGATCATGTCATGAATCATTTCCGGGCTTGTACGCCTACTGGAGTCTCACTTTCGCTCTGCGGCCGAGTCTCCACATACACCTGAATCTCGTTTTGCGGGGGGTTCGAACGTAAGCACCAACGGGACCAACGAATGGGTGCCAAAACACAGTGTGAAATAACCCTATGAGGATAATGTAACAAGAAGTTTACAGCTAAAATAGGTGACAGACAACATAAGTAATGTTTGTTTTCAGAATAGGAAATCCTATCTATATTTACCCATCTCCAAAGTTATAGATGTGAACACTTTTCTGCCCAGTGATGACAAAAGTATTCTCAGAGTGATACCTTTATTGGCTAACCAGAAAACTCTGAGAATACTTCTGTCATCACTGGGCAGAAAAGTATTCACACCGATTTTTCTGGCTAACACGGTACCACAATATAATTTGTTAATGTACATCATGGGGTAATAGAAATAGAAGTCCAGTACTATCAACATAAATCATGATGATCGATAGTGTAAATACTAGATATATTCACAGTGAAACCTTATAAAAAGTGAAGTTTTAATTGGAGGTCTTTGGACAATGACTTTTTGTTGCAAATTTCCAAAATGGTAAGCTGATGGTGATATTTTTCACTGCTAAGACCAAGGATCAGTTTTAGTGAATTAATCCCATTATAATCTGTGAAGAGTCAATGTAATAAATGAACGTGTGGGGTCCTTAGGAGTCACAGACAGTTTTTGTGCCACGTGAGAAAAGAAGGTTTGCAAGCATCTTGTGATAAAATATCATAAAAGCTTTATTGGAAATCCATCAGGTCACCGACTCTCCACAGATTTCACAACAGTCTTTATTCAGTGTGAAAAAAGTCCTCTTTCCAGGTCAATAGTGATGGAATCCTGTTGCAGATTTTAGCTTTCAGCAGAATCATTCATCACTTTGACACAGCAGGAAAAATAATCTTTTGGTACTTGGTACAGACAGCAAGCATCATATTCATGATGTTACGCACTTGTCTTGGATTTGGCACCTGCCCTTGCTATTTCCATCTTCTTTTGCTGTGGTCCGCACTGGGTTTCGCCAAGCCCCTTTGGCTGTTATGACCTGCTTCAAGCATGATGGTCATTTTCTATGGGCAATGGCTTCAATTCACTAATATTTTGGGGTTTGTGTATTATACACATGAGGGCTCTAATAGTAAGCCCACCACTATATCCTTATTAATTATGTTACAGGATATTTGAACATGGGTTTTAAAACAAGATAATCCTTTTAAGCTCTGTCACTCGATTCCTTGTATACAACCTTATTGCCTATGGTAAAAAGTTTTCTTTATATCATACTGTATATCCAGTTAACAGTATGTTTTATAATGACATATTCATGGTTTCCTATGGGAACACACGGAGCCAGAGCAGGGAATTCACAAAATACCATCGCCCAAATAGTATGGCTGTCTTACACTATAGTAACAAAATGTGCAGTAAGTAATGTAAGATGGGACAGATTACAGCATACAGAAAGCACCAGTTGTATTTCAATACTTAGACTAAATGTTATTCTGCTATGCTGTAAACCAGTGAACTTCTGATGCCCCTCTTTATTTTAGGAAGTGGAGAATGACCCTGATTCATTATGGATCCTCGTCATGCAAGGGAAGTTGAAAAAAATAAATATCATGTTAGTAATACTACCTACATCACATCAAAAGCAGAAAGTATTCATTTATATTAGATCCCTAAAATGTAACTTATTGACTTTTTGTATATTGTACATTTTTTATTCCAAAGTCTGTTTATCAAAAGTTCTCCCGACTCCCAACAGCAGGATTCCACCCAGAAAAACAAACCCACTCAGCATCCTCTCGTCTAATAATTAATTCTACAGTCTTTTTCCCATGTAACTTTAATCTGCTCCCCTCCCAATATCGAAAGAATGCTGCATCACATAATCAATGCCTAAGTGCTGTTATATGTATCACATAAGCTACTAACTAACAACAGATGAGACACCAGGAGACCATAGAACAGATGTCCGACAATGTTCACAATACACAATTAATGAAGCAGAACAAAATGTTTATCTACAGAAAAGTATAAACAGAAAATGGAAAAGAAAGCTGGAAAAAAGTATTTAAAAAAAAATGCAGAAAACCAAACAGAATCCCAAAACTGGGGTCAGTCGGTGTATTTCAAGTAATAAGCAATCAAGACCCTTTAGCTAGCATGTACTCAGAGTGTCAGTGGCTATCATATACTGTTGTCCAGAATCTGAGGTCTACATATGCTTTGAGTAAGACTTGTATACAGCTGGTTAGGCTACTTTCACACTGGCGTTTTTTGCCAGACGTCGCAATGCGTCGTTTATGGCAAAAAACGCATCCTGCAAAGTTGTTTGCAGGATGCGTTTTTGCCCCATAGATTAACATTAGCGACGCATTGCGCCGCTTTGCCACACGTCGCAACCGTCGTGCGACGGTTGCGCCGTGTTGTGGCGGACCGCCGGGAGCAAAAAACGTTAAATGTAATGTTTTTTGCTCCTGACGGACCGCTTTTTCCGACCGCGCATGCGCGGCCGGAACTCTGCCCCCACCTCCCCGCACCTCACAATGGGGCAGCGGATGCGCCGGAGAAATGCATCCGCTGCACCCGTTATGCAGTGCATCAAACGCTAGCGTCGGAATCTCTGCCCGACGCATTGTGACGGGGAGGTTCCGACGCTAGTGTGAAAGTAGCCTTAGTTATTAGGTTGTTTAAAGAGATAAATTAATTTAGTCATGAGAGAGCGTGCTCGGCACTGCTTGTTTCTCGATCAAGTATTAGGGTGCTCGGGAACGCTCGTAACTCGAACGACTATTGTGAGTGCTCGAGTGCAATGCTCAAGTTCCTGTGCATATTTTTTGTGTCTATTAGACAGCCAATCAACAGGCGGGGATTGCTTGCCATACAGAGTAATGAAGTAGCCATGTTGGCTACAGGCATTTATGTGATTGGCCAGTCACATTGTGTCATCAGGTCTGTCTAAGACCCGAGGACATGATGCTCGGTCCACTGACTTTTGAAATCAGAAAATAAAATGAAAATGTACATCAAATGAAAATGTACTGCTTCTCCAGCCCATCTCACAGAGCCTAGAGATGGGTGGGGGAAGCAGTGAATAATAATTAATAATTTGCATTTGTGTAAGCTCTGTGGGGGGAGACTGGTGAACAGAAATTGAGTCTGATAGGAGCTGACAGTGTTTCTTAGTAAGAGATATTAGTTAATGCTTATCTGCATTGCCTTGGCAACCTGGAAGAAGAGGAGCTGCTGCCGGAACTGATTGGCTGAGCAGGCCAGAGAAGAAAAGAGGGGAAACAAGACTAGTGTACTGGTGTCATTACTGAGGAGAGAATTTAGCGAACCACCTCCTTCTGGCTTTCCATCAAGGAGAAGACCTCTGCTTTGCAACCCTAAGAAATTGAATATCGAAGTGAGCATTGCTGGGACTTGTGGTTCAACACACTAGGAGTTATAATAGGACCAGCCGTGGAGCAGATCATTTTCATATGGCATTACATGCACCAACAGACTCTGCTAGAGAGTAGTGCGAGAGCTGGATGCTGTAATGAGTGGTGACATCGGGAAGGTTACCCCCAGTCACAGACACTGTGTGGCAGCATGGGAAACAGCGTCTGTAACCGGCGGTAACCTTACTGATATCACCGCAGGTCACAGAGCGCTGTGAGATCTGGCAATATATGCTAGTGTGACAGTCTATAAAGCCCCGTTCTCTGAATGGAGCTTCATATGCTTTCTTTTTGGATGGAACTCATCATGGGACATTGATGTAGATTACAGCGGATTCATTGGACTATGATGGATTTTTTTTGGGAAAGAAATTGGTGAAAGAGGGTGTCTTTGTTTTCTCTTGTTAAAATAAAAGTCTTTTCTGTGTGTATTAATTTTTACTTACAGGGTTAATAATGGGGGTGTCTGACTGACAGCTCTCCTTTACTAACTATAGGGCTTGGTGTCAGCTTCAGCTGCTGACATCAACTCCTAATCCCATTACCACAATTGCCATTGCACCAGGGCAAATGAAAAGAGCTGAGACAGAGTGCCAGAATTGGCAGATCTAATGTGATGTGCCAGTTCTGGTTCAGCTGAGGGCTGGTATTTTTAGGTTTTGAAGGGGCCAATAACCATGGCCCTTCCCAGCCTGATAATATCAGTCCACAGCTGTCTGTTTTGCCTTAGCTGATAACTAAAAATAGGAGGGACCATATGCCATTTTTTTATATTATTTATTTATTCATAGAAAGCTACCAGCTATTTCGCTATCTCTCTTTATCTATCTATCCATCAATCCCTCTATCTATCTCTTTAACACAGCTTTTGTTCCTTTTCTTTCAACAAGCTTTAAACAGCAGTCATTGCTATACGAAAACTCCAGTAAAAAAACATAATAAAAAATGCGTAAAAAAAGAGGTAAAAATGCAATGTGTGCACAAAATACCAAAGAAAAAAGTACGATCAAAAAACACCCAACAATAAAATTAAAGAAAAAATATAACAAAATCTTTATTGATAAGTTATAAAAACAGGACATTTGGCAAAGCCAGGAGGAGAGGAAAAAAGTACTCAAGCCACAATTTGCACAAGGAAACGGCAGGGGTACAAGCATGAGGACCATCACATTAGTAGCAAAGTAACAAAATCCACTTTAGGAGATATAAGTAGAATCGACTTGTATTATATCAATCAGGGGAAAAAAAACAAAAGTACAATGTTATACCAGGCCATGCCAGGAAACATATATGTAGACCATAGACATAGTATCTCTAGTAATGGCCGCACAAAGGCTGACCCAAAGTAGCTACATAATTACCTGAGCAGGCACTGGAAAGCGATGGTCTGCAGCGTGTACCCAGCCCAACGCGCGTTTCGGCGTGATGAGCCTTTCTCAAGGGGTAACAAGTGAGGGCTAAGAAAATCCGCGGTATTATGTACCTACATATCCTCCTGGTTTATGCAACGCTGTTGCGCTGTATTTTCATTGCGTCCTTGCTAGCTTTTCGGCTTCTGGCGTCTCATTTTTAGACGCCGGCGCCGTCTTGCGTCCTGGGTTGCCTCGGTGACGTACGCGTCATCAATAGCGGACGGTGGTTAGATATGGCGGCCACTCTCTCACATGTTTGTCTGGCGGCGACCTCCTTTTAGGCCAAATACTGGAGCAGTTCAACGTCATGGATTACCATGGCTACAAAGGTAACCTGCAGGTGTGGTTCATCCATTGCGGACATGTGATTTTACTATCTGCTCATTTGGCCCCAGACACTTAATGTGTCCTTCCTCGCCATCACCGAAACCTGGCTCACCCCTTCTGACTCAGTCTCCCCTGCTGCACTCTCTTACGGTGGCTTCCACCTTTCCCACACACCCCGCCCCAGCAGCAAACATGGCGGAGGAGTTGGTTTTCTCCTGTCAGATAACTGCTCCTTCACCACAATCCCACTGCCACCCTCTGTTACCCTCCCTTCCTTTGAGGTGCACTCTATGCGCATCTATTCCCCCACCAACCTCCAACTGGCTGTCATTTACCGCCCCCCAGGGCCAGCCACCATCTTCTTTGACCACTTCACCACCTGGCTACTTCATTTCCTTTCTGCGGACATCCCCACTATCATCATGGGCGACTTCAACATACCCATTGACACTTCCCTCTCAGCTGCCACTAAACTTCTATCTCTCACTTCCTCCTTCGGCCTTACTCAATGGTCTTCTGCAGCCACTCACAAAGACGGTCACACACTGGACCTCATCTTCACCCGCCACTGCTCTCTATCTAACCTCTCTAACTCACCTCTTCCACTCTCTGACCACAACTTTCTCACATTCTCATCTCTCTCCACTCCATGTCTACAATCCCCACCCCACAAACTTTCACACCCTCGCAGAAATATTAAACATCTTGACCTACATTCATTCTCTGAATCCCTCCTCCCCCTCACAGGCATAAGTTCCATACACAATGCCGATGACGCTGCTGCTCTATATAACACCACAATAGCTGTAGCTTTGGAATCTGCTGCCCCACTTACACATACCAAAGCTCGCAAAATCAACAGACAGCCCTGGCACACCAGCCTGACCAAAGAACTGAGGCGAGCATCCAGGGCTGCTGAGCGCAGATGGAAAAGATCCCACTCTAACGAGCACTTCATCACATTCAAACAGTCCCTCACTACTTTCAAGACCACACTCGCCACAGCTAAACAAACCTACTTCTCATCTCTCATATCCTCTCTCTCTCACAACCCTAAACAGTTATTCAACACCTTCAATTCTCTCCTCCGTCCCCCAGCACCTCCTCCCTCCCCACTTATCTCCGCTGAAGACTTTGCCTCATTTTTCAAGCAGAAGATTGATAGCATTAGAGACAGTTTTGGTCAACAACCCCCAGAGCCCTTCCTCCCAACTTCCCATCCCTCCACCTCCAAAACCAACTTCTCCACCATTACAGATGATCAACTCTCCACTCTACTCTCAAGATCACATCTCACCACCTGTGCACTTGACCCACTCCCATCCCACCTCATCCCAAACCTCACCACAATCTTCATCCCAACCCTAACCCATCTCTTCAACTTATCACTAACAACTGGTGTTTTCCCCTCAAGCTTTAAACATGCCTCCATCACACCTATCCTCAAAAAGCCCTCTCTTGACCCATCCTCTGTATCTAGCTATCGCCCTATATCACTTCTCCCCTATGCCTCCAAACTACTGGAACAACACGTCTACCTTGAACTGTCCTCCCATTTCTCTTCTTGCTCCCTCTTTGACCGCCTACAATCTGGCTTCCGGTCATACCATTCCACCGAAACTGCCCTAACTAAAGTCACCAATGACCTCTTAACCGCCAAGAGCAAGCGACACTACTCTGTCCTCCTCCTCCTCGACCTGTCGGCTGCCTTTGACACAGTGGACCATTCCCTATTATTACAAACCCTCTCATCCCTTGGCATCGCAGACTTGGCCCTATCCTGGATCTCATCATACCTAACAGACCGGACATTCAGCGTCTCCCACTCACACACCACCTCCTCACCTCGCCCTCTATCTGTCGGAGTCCCACAAGGTTCAGTCCTTGGGCCCTTGCTCTTCTCCATTTACACCTTTGGCCTGGGTCAGCTCATAGAATCTCATGGCTTTCAGTATCACCTCTATGCTGACGACACACAGATCTACATCTCTGGACCAGATATCACCTCCCTTCTAACCAGAATCCCTCAATGTCTGTCCACTATTTCATCCTTCTTCTCTGCTAGATTTCTGAAACTTAACATGGACAAAACAGAATTCATCATCTTTCCCCCATCTCACGCGACCCCCCCAACGAACCTATCCATTACAGTAAATGGCTGCCCACTCTCCCCAGTCCCACAAGCTCGCTGCCTCAGGGTAATCCTTGACGCTGATCTCTCCTTCAAACCACATATCCAAGCCCTTTCCACTTCCTGCCGACTTCAACTCAAAAATATTTCACGAATCCGTTCATTCCTCAACCATGAATCTGCAAAAACCCTAGTCCATGCCCTCATCATCTCTCGCCTTGACTACTGCAACCTCCTGCTCTGTGGCCTCCCCTCTAACACTCTCGCACCCCTCCAATCTATTCTAAACTCTGCTGCCCGACTAATCCACCTGTCCCCCCGCTATTCCCCGGCCTCTCCCTTCTGTCAATCCCTTCACTGGCTCCCCATTGCCCAGAGACTCCACTACAAAGCCCTAACCATGACGTACAAAGCCATCCACAACCTGTCTCCTCCATACATCTGTGACCTCGTCTCCCGGTACTTACCTACCCGCAACCTCCGATCCTCACAAGATCTCCTACTCTACTCCCCTCTTATCTCCTCTTCCCACAATCGCATACAAGATTTCTCTCACGTATCACCCCTACTCTGGAACCCTCTACCACAACACATCAGACTCTCGCCTACCATCGAAACCTTCAAAAAGAACCTGAAGACCCACCTCTTCCGACAAGCCTATAACCTGCAGCTACCACCGATCGACCAAACCGCTGCATGACCATCTCTACCCTAACCTACTGTATTTTCACCCATCCCTTGTAGATTGTGAGCCTTCGCGGGCAGGGTCCTCATTCCTCCTGTACCAGTTATGACTTGTATTGTTTAAGATTATTGTACTTGTTTTCATTATGTATACCCCTCCTCACATGTAAAGCGCCATGGAATAAATGGCGCTATAACAATAAATAATAATAATAATAATAAAATTGATGGTATACAGCTGATGTGTTGCGCTGTGATTGGTGGCTGGTGGCTATTTTATGCCTGCTATTCCCTCACTTGTTACCCCTTGAGAAAGGCTCATCATGCCGAAACGCGCGTTGGGGTGGGCACACGCTGCGGACCATCGCTTTCCAGTGCCTGCTCAGGTAATTATGTAGCTACTTTGGGTCAGCCTTTGTGCGGCCATTACTAGAGATACTATGTCTATGGTCTACATATATGTTTCCTGGCATGGCCTGGTATAACATTGTACTTTTGTTTTTTTTCCCCTGATTGATATAATACAAGTCGATTCTACTTATATCTCCTAAAGTGGATTTTGTTACTTTGCTACTAATGTGATGGTCCTCATGCTTGTACCCCTGCCATTTCCTTGTGCACATTGTGGATTGAGTACTTTTTTCCTCTCCTCCTGGCTTTGCCAAAAGTCCTGTTTTTATAACTTATCAATAAAGATTTTGTTATATTTTTTCTTTAATTTTATTGTTGGGTGTTTTTTGATCGTACTTTTTTCTTTGGTATTATGTTCTATGGTAGCGATTATCCCGTAGTTATATCCATTATAACCCATTTGTAGTATTTTTTGACCTTATATGATTTGTTCTGACTTATTTAATGGGTATGCTTCCTATGAAGCTGTGGTTCTTATAATGTGTGCACAAAGCCTGGTGACTTTAAGGTTACTGGGGTTCGCAACTGCTTGGACACCTGGAGGCTGTGAACTCTGCTAACCTCAGTTCAATCCTCCAGTTGGTCTAGCAGCTGCTCTCTTTTGAGGTGATTTGTGTGGAAAAGGAGTGAGAAGTAGAACTAAGAGAACTGACAAAAGCCAAGGGCTGTGTCAGGTATATGTGAGAAGCAGCAGCAGAGGCAGATATTTATAGAAACTATGCTGACTCTACAGCAGCCAAATACTAGAAAACTTTTGAAGACTATTTAGTTGCTTCATTTTGCATTTAGGAAGCAAGCAAACTTTTTATATATTTTAGTACATAGATATAAACAGCTGCCCTAAAAACTAAAATCTGAAATATTTTTAAAAGTGTTAAAATTAAAATAACTAATAAAATCATTTAAACAAGTTTAACAAGTTAATCAATGCCTAACCAAAAATATACAATATACTTGCTAAATGAGCTTAGCATTTTTCTTGAATTATTATTTATGTGAAATCACTCTTTCTATGCTAAACCAGTTAGGTAAGGAATAAATAGTACACTTTGTGTTCATCTGTTCCTACTTAAAGAAGTTTAGGAATTTAAGCTTACGATGGGTTATTTCCTGTAGTCTAGCCTTATGTTTATTTACTCTGAACCTGGTCACCCATTCAAAATGAATATAAAAAAAGTTGGAAAAAAAAGGACATTGGAGACATTAAAGTATCACTATAATAATGTTTATAAAACAATAATGCACATATATGCAAATGTGGAAAAACAATTAAAATTTCAGTTTTCTTTTGTAGAAGATACAGAGCATAAATATTGGTAAAAAATATCCTACGTCATGATACAAGGTTATACAGTACAGACCAAAAGTTTGGACACACCTTCTCATTTAAAGATTTTTCTGTATTTTCATGACTATGAAAATTGTAAATTCACACTGAAGGCATCAAAACTATTAATTAACACATGTGGAATTATATACTTAACAAAAAAGTGTGAAACAACTGAAATTATGTCTTATATTCCCTTGTAGATTGTGAGCCCTCGCGGGCAGGGTCCTCTCTCCTCCTGTACCAGTTGTGACTTGTATTGTTCAAGATTATTGTACCTGTTTTTATTATGTATACCCCTCCTCACATGTAAAGCTACATGGAATAAATGGTGCTATAATAAATAATAATAATAATAATATTCTAGGTTCTTCAAAGTAGCCACCTTTTGCTTTGATGACTGCTTGGCACACTCTGGGCATTCTCTTGATGAGCTTCAAGAGGTAGTCACAGGAAATGGTTTTCACTTCACAGGTGTGCCCGGTCAGGTTTAATAAGTGGGATTTCTTGCCTTATAAATGGGGTTGGGACCATCAGTTGTGTTGAGCAGAAGTCTGGTGGATACACAGCTGATAGTCCTACTAAATAGACTGGCAAGAAAAAAGCAGCTAAGTAAAGAAAAACGAGTGGCCATCATTACTTTAAGAAATGAAGGTCAGTCAGTCAGAAAAATTAGGAAAACTTTGAAAGTGTCATCAAGTGCAGTTGCAAAACCATCAAGCGCTACAAAGAAACTGGCTCACATGAGGACCGCCCCAGGAAAGGAAGACCAAGAGTTACCTCTGCTTCAGAGGATAGGTTTATCCGAGTCACCAGCCTCAGAAATCGCAGGTTAACAGCAGCTCAGATTAGAGACCAGGTCAATGCCACACAGAGTTCTAGCAGCAGACACATCTTTACAACAACTGTTAAGAGGAGACTTTGTGCAGCAGGCCTTTATGATAAAATAGCTGCTAGGAAGCCACTGCTAAGGACAGGTGCAGCGCCCCAGAGATCTGATCGTTGCAGTAACATCGCTATGCCACTAAGGAGAGTGATGGTACGTCTGATGGCACTAAAGGAGTTCTACTGACCAGGTATCACCAGCACACACTACACTTCACACTCCGGCCACTAGGGGGAGTAAAAGGCTTATTTATTGGGCCACTCCTCACATTGGTAAAACTAGGGGTTGGACAGGAAGTTAGGCAGAACGAAGCCTGGGAGAGCTCCAGGGAGGACCTGTCAGAACTGGGAAATCTGGCAGGTACCTAGCGAAAGGACAGATTGTTACGGAACCGCGCCTGCACTACCTTGCGGCGGTATCCTAAGAAAGAGACACGAAGCGAAGGATATTGTGGAACAGTGAGAAACAAGATCAGCACAAAGGAGGTCCAGTAGGAGTTGTGCCCCGAGAACAGCAACATCCTATTGAGGCGCATAGCACCGAGGAAGTAACAGTCTCCACGCATTACTTCAAACAGCAGCAGGACAGTTAATTACAGGTTGGCTGTCTACCATACAACACCTAAGAAGGACATAGGAGGCAATTGTGGGAGAGGGGCGACACTAGCGTTCCAGAATACCTCCAGGCCTACCTGTCATAAAGGTGCGTCCTAGCCATAACATACCTGGGGGACGGAGAAGAGAAAGATCTAGAAAGAACGAGAACAGAAGTTGTGAGGATTATCCTGAATGCTCAGCAGGGAAGCACTACAACACACAGGCACTAGTGGGTAGACACTGATTTCCACCTGCAAAGGGAACTCTGGAAGTGCCTTCGGACCGGCCGGTCTCAGACAGCCCTGCTAGCAGTGTTCTGGATTGAGGATCCTGAAACCTTCAGTAAAAGGTAAAGGAACTGAACCCTGTGTCCTCGTTATTCCTCGCACCACGCACCATCACCCTTTATTGGACGCCCCTTAGCATGGTCACAGACCGGGTCCAGCCACCGTGACAGCCTCAGAACTGAACCAGAGAGGCCCGGTACCGAGAACGCTTGACCCTGTGTCTGGGGGCGCTCCACAGGCAACAAGCAGAAGAGACTTGTTTGTGCTAAAGAACACAAGGAATGGACATTAGACCAGTGTAAATCTGTGCTTTGGTCTGATAAGTCCAAATTTGAGATCTTTGGTTCCAACCACCGTGTCTTTGTGCGACGCAGAAAAGGTGAACGGATGGACTCTACATGCCTGGTTCCCACCATGAAGCATGGAGGAGGAGGTGTGATGGTGTGGGGGTGCGTTGCTGGTGACACTGTGGGGGATTTATTCAAAATTGAAGGCATACTGAACCAGCATGGCTACCACAGCATCTTGCAGCGGCATGCTATTCCATCCGGTTTGCGTTTAGTTGGACCATCATTTATTTTTTAACAGGACAATGACCCCAAACACACCTCCAGGCTGTGTAAGGGCTATTTGACCAAGAAGGAGAGTGATGGGGTGCTATGCCAGATGACCTGGCCTCCAGAGTCACCAGACCTGAACCCAATTGCGATGGTTTGAGGTGAGCTGGACAGCAGAGTGAAGGCAAAAGGGCCAACAAGTGCTAAGCATCTCTGGGAACTCCTTCAAGATTGTTGGAAGACCATTTCCAGTGACTACCTCTTGAAGCTCATCAAGAGAATGCCAAGAGTGTGCAAAGCAGTCATCAAAGCAAAAGGTGGCTACTTTGAAGAACCTAGAATATAAGACATATTTTCAGTTGTTTCACACTTTTTTGTTAAGTATATAATTCCACATGTGTTAATTAATAGTTTTGATGCCTTCAGTGTGAATTTACAATTTTCATAGTCATGAAAATACAGAAAAATCTTTAAATGAGAAGGTGTGTCCAAACTTTTGGTCTGTACTGTATGTATTAAGGACTGGATATCTGTTGTAAAAGAAGACTAAATTCAAGTGTGACGCTGAGTCACGTCTCACGGGCACACATGAGCCAGGCTAATCAAGGAGTCCGTGGTCAAGAGCCAAGATGGTACATCATAAAAGTGAGAAGAGACAAAGGTGTAGTCTGGTCACAGTCCAGAGTCAGAATTCCAAGGTCAGAGTGCATAAAGGCAAAAGAAGTAATAAAAACAGGTAGTCAATAAGCAAATCCAAGGTCCAGCAACAAAAGATCAGAATGTCTGAATTCAGAGCACAGAGAACACACCAGACTGAGGTAAAACCTATGACTGGCAGCCAGTGTCAGACTTGGGTGACAATGGCCCACCAATAACATTGACTTTGGGGGCCAACTTTTCACCTGCAAGCAAATATTATGTTACCTTCATAGTAACATAGTAACATAGTAACACAGTTAGTAAGGCCGAAAAAAGACATTTGTCCATCCAGTTCAGCCTATATTCCATCATAATAAATCCCCAGATCTACGTCCTTCTACAGAACCTAATAATTGTATGATACAATATTGTTCTGCTCCAGGAAGACATCCAGGCCTCTCTTGAACCCCTCGACTGAGTTTGCCATCACCACCTCCTCAGGCAAGCAATTCCAGATTCTCACTGCCCTAACAGTAAAGAATCCTCTTCTATGTTGGTGGAAAAACCTTCTCTCCTCCAGACGCAAAGAATGCCCCCTTGTGCCCGTCACCTTCCTTGGTATAAACAGATCCTCAGCGAGATATTTGTATTGTCCCATTATATACTTATACATGGTTATTAGATCGCCCCTCAGTCGTCTTTTTTCTAGACTAAATAATCCTAATTTCGCTAATCTATCTGGGTATTGTAGTTCTCCCATCCCCTTTATTAATTTTGTTGCCCTCCTTTGTACTCTCTCTCTAGTTCCATTATATCCTTCCTGAGCACCGGTGCCCAAAACTGGACACAGTACTCCATGTGCGGTCTAACTAGGGATTTGTACAGAGGCAGTATAATGCTCTCATCATGTGTATCCAGACCTCTTTTAATGCACCCCATGATCCTGTTTGCCTTGGCAGCTGCTGCCTGGCACTGGCTGCTCCAGGTAAGTTTATCATTAACTAGGATCCCCAAGTCCTTCTCCCTGTCAGATTTACCCAGTGGTTTCCCATTCAGTGTGTAATGGTGATATTGATTCCCTCTTCCCATGTGTATAACCTTACATTTATCATTGTTAAACCGCCTCTGCCACCTTTCAGCCCAAGTTTTCAACTTATCCAGATCCATCTGTAGCAGAATACTATCTTCTCTTGTATTAACTGCTTTACATAGTTTTGTATCATCTGCAAACTTCGTTCACAAACTTACCTATATCTCTATATAATAATAAACTGGGTAGCGTGGTTACTGAATAATGAGATGCTGCTTTTTTCTGTAGAGAGTGAATCAAGTGAATTATGCTCAGGACCTTCCAGTCTCAGATTATACAGATGAGCTCACAAATAAAGAAAAGCGAGCAGCATCCAGTCCAGGTGAAAAAATATATATAGCTTCTTTATTCTGCTATCAAAGTTATACAACGTTTCGACCAAACATGGTCTTTATCAAGTATACAATGTAGTGCAAATGACTACCTTATATAGTGTGGAGCTAGATAGGCACCAATCACCATCAAGGAATCGCCTTTATTAAATATACACAAATAACATAAAAACATGTATAAAACATGTATCATAGCACCTCAATACACATACAAATAATAAACAAAATCAATATTTACATGTATTTTAACAATCTTAGCCGTTGGTGTGTTGAGGGAGAATCTGAAGTGACCCTTCACGGTTGACACAGTGATTTTCAAATTGATCCACAGGGCATTACCGGCAACTGAAAATGACCAGACGGAGACGTGTGTCTTTGTTTGGGGGGGATCGAGCAGATCTCTAAGCCCCGTTTATTCTGTCGCACTTTTCATAATCTTAACAAGTTACACTTCAACCAATCAACATAAGAACACGCTCACAGTTCTTAACCTATAGGAATGCAGGAACAGCCTGCACATCAGGGTCTCATAGAACAATACACCTTCAGTGTCATATCTTGCTCGGGCTGGAATAATCAAGGTCTTATAACAACTATGAACTTTAGCCTAGTAACAAAAATGTATCTCAAAACAGCAAGATGGAGTCGAAAAGCACAAAATGAAGCCTGCTTTAATTTTTCTTAGTTTAACCCTTGACAGGTGTAGTATAGCAAGACACACCACTTATACACAAATGTCAATCACCTAAAGGCTATCTGGTAGTCATAATAGCCCCCTACCAATCAGCATAGTCACCCATGTAAACAACTCCATCAGCCAATCATTAATCCTTATTGCATGTGCGCTTACATTTAAACCAATCTAGCGTCGATCTCCCACATGTGAGTATATCACTTACTACATCCGTCGGCTCACAATTGTCAGCACGCTCACACGCTGAGGTCACATCTGGTAGGCGGCCATGTGTGATCACATGACAGCATTGCCGGGCGCAGCCCACAGCGCACGCGCACACGGCGCATGTCTGACGAGCCAGGATGTCTGGACCTACCAACCAGGGCGCAGAGAGCGCATGCGTCCATGTTCAGTCCAGGGGGGGACAAAGCAATGACTCACCTGACCACCCCCACAGAACCGCCCATAACACGCCCACATCTCCCGCATCCCCGTGGAGGGGGCCCACTTTTCACCTGCATGCAACACAAATTTACCTATATCTCGATATAATAATAAACTGGGTAGTGTGGTTAATGAATAATGAGATGCTGCTTTTTTCTGTAGAGAGTGAATCAAGTGAATTATGCTCAGGACCTCCCAGTCTCAGATTATACAGATGAGCTGTCAATCAAAATGCTGACAGCTCAGCACGCCCCTGCACTAGATTGGACGACTGAGCTGCCAATCAAAATATCGACAGCTCAGCATTCCCTTGCACTAGATTGGACTACTGAACTGTCAGTCACTGCGTCCACGACACACTAAGCTGTGAAATTGTGACATCTAACCACACATTATTGGTTATTTATAGGCACCCAAAAATATGTGGGTTAAACACAGTTGCAATCCGGCAGTAGTTCATTGTACTGTAACTGCCCACTTAATAAGAGACACCCATCTACAAGCGCAAAGGCCTTCAGAACCACAGTGATTCATTATAATATCAACAGTAAAGGCCCCTTCACATTAAGCGACGCTGCAGTGATACCAACAACGATCCGGATCGCTGCAGCATCGCTGTTTGGTCGCTGGAGAGCTGTCACACAGACAGCTCTCCAGCGACCAACGATGCCGGTAACCAGGGTAAACATCGGGTAACTAAGCGCAGGGCCGCGCTTAGTAACCCGATGTTTACCCTGGTTACCCTCCTAAAAGTAAAAAAAAACAAACAGTACATACTTACCTACAGCCGTCTGTCCTCCAGCGCTGTGCTCTGCTCTCCTCCTGTACTGTCTGTGTGAGCACAGCGGCCGGAAAGCAGAGCGGTGACGTCACCGCTCTGCTTTCCGGCTGACCGACGCTCACAGCCAGTACAGGAGGAGAGCAGAGCACAGCGCTGGAGGACAGACGGCTGTAGGTAAGTATGTACTGTTTTTTTTTTTTTACTTTTAGGGTGGTAACCAGGGTAAACATCGGGTTACTAAGCGCGGCCCTGCGCTTAGTTACCCGATGTTTACCCTGGTTACCAGTGAAGACATCGCTGGATCGGTGTCACACACGCCGATCCAGCGATGTCTCCAGGGAGTCCAGCGACGAAATAAAGTTCTGGACTTTATTCAGCGACCAACGATCTCCCAGCAGGGGCCTGATCGTTGGTCGCTGTCACACAACGATTTCATTAACGATATCGTTGCTACGTCACAAAAAGCAACGATATCGTTAACAATATCGTTATGTGTGAAGGTACCTTAAGTGTTGAAATTGTTCTGCAAAAGTATTAGCCTATGCAGACTGCAGAGCTTCTCTCATGTGTTGCAAATTATAAAAAGGCACTGACATGCTCTGAACAGCTTATTCTACATTGCGCAAGGGATGCTCTTTAGGATTGAGATCTGACAATCATTGGGTCCAACGGCCAGATTGCCCTCACTAGAATGTTTTGTGCGTCGCCATCGGTGGCATTAATCCCCAGGCAGGGAGCTTTCCTGAAGCTCCACTGCTGGTAACACAGAATGGCAGAGAGGCTCCACGGGAGCTCCACTCTCTTTTCATGTGACTTGCCATCGTGATGGTGCCAGCATGTATGCGTTGACCACAAGAAAAAATAGATCTCCTTAGTAAGTGTTATTGTTGTCTTTTTTATACAGCTCTGGCAAAAATTAAGAGACCACCACATCAAAACCGTGTCATGGGCAGCCCAATCTCCAGACCTAAACCCCATTGAAAACCTCTGGAATATAATCAAGAGGATGATGGATAGTCACAAACCATCAAACAAAGAAGAAATGCTTAAATTTTGCGCCAGAAGCAATGGGAAAGACTGGTGGAAAGCATGCCAAGACGCATGAAAGCTGTGATTAAAAATCATGGTTATTCCACAAAATATTGATTTCTGAACTCTTCCTGAGTTAAAACATTAGTATTGTTGTTTCTAAATGATTATGAACTTGTTTTTTTTGCACTATTTGAGGTCTCAAAGCACTGTTTTTGTTATTTTGACCATTTCTCCTTTTCAGAAAAAATACTAAATTTATTGCATGGAAATTTGGAGACATGTTGTCAAAAGTTTATAGAATAAATGAACAATTTACATTTTACTCAAAATATACCTATGAAGAGAAAAATCTGACAAACTGAACATTTTGCAGTGGTCTCTTAATTTTTGCCAGAGCTATACATGTGTATGGGACGCACGCCTGCTATGTGTGGGCTCATACTGAATATAGAAAGGCTATGCGGGGGCTCAAACTGTACACAGATGTGCTATGTGTGAGCTCGTACTGTATATAGGAGGCTATGTGGTGGCTCATACTGTATATAAGAGGCTATGCGGGGACTTACACTGTATATAGGTGTCTATATGGATGCTCATTCTGTATATAGTAGGCTATATGGGGCTCATAATGTATATAGGGGACAATATGGGGCTCATACTGTATATAGGGGACTATGTGGGGCTCATACTGTGTATAGGAGGCTATGTAGGGGCTCATACTCTATATAGAAGGATACAATGGGCTATGTGGGAGCTCATACTGTATATAGGGGACTATGTGGGGCTCATACTGTGTATAGGAGGTTATGTAGGGGCTCATACTCTATATAGCAGGATATAATGGGCTATGTGGGAGCTCATACTGTATGTAGGAGGCTATGTGGGGGATTATTCTGCATATATTAGGCTATGTTGAGGCTCATACTGTCTAAAGGAGGCTTCAGTATATAGGGAGCTAGAGGTATGTCAGCAAACTTAATTCTGTTCAGTATTAAGTTATAGAATTCATCTAATATAAAACAATTATAGTTAATATGTTAATATTAATATTAATATTGAGCAGAATTAATTTCAGCCTATTAGTTCGGCCCTCAGCAACAGTCATGATCTCTCATATGGCTCCTCCTCAAAATTCATTTTCCACCCTTGCTCCATTATGTCTAGTACTATGTTATGTACAGTATGACACTGTACTCCAAGGAAAAAATTTGAGCGACACTGTCTGTTGTTTTCGATCTGCAGATGTGCACCAGAACACGTGTGTGTTAATCACATGACCTTTCACATGATCTATCAAGGGGGTCATGTGACATGTCGTGTTATATGTCGGGTGGTGGGGGCCCCATATTTTATGAACTCCCCGGGGCCTTGGCTACTCTTAATCTACCCCTGTTCATAACTATATGACTCCCATGGCTTGTTGCATTGTCCTGCCATACAGTAAACAGCTGTAATAAAAGGATGAACGTAGTGGGTCACAATGCTTAACTAAAAGGCCAATTACACTGCAAAATTATCGTGAATGAGCATTACCAGGAGATCTTGTTTCCTGATAATCTTGCAGTCTAAGGTTGCTTTAACCCCTCATGTTCACATTTTTAAGGAGTTTATAACCGCTGTTAATTGTCTTCGAATGGATCAATAAAGATTGAAGCATTTTAGGAGCTGGAACGTCATCTCATCCATTCCTCTATACTGCACGTCCCATCAAGATGGAGTTCCGGGCACCTGCGGTTCGGTCGGGGAGCTGACTGGTTTCCAACCACGTTTTCCTATTTTTTTACTTTCAGTAAGGCAACCAGGCAGTATTGTAATCTATTTACCCTATATCTGCTAGAAAATAGAATTTTCTAGGTTCCTTTGAGAGGAGAAAAGAACTGACATTATGACATTATATATACTGAACAAATGTATGACAAATACAACAATCTAAATGTGGATGTAAAAATAGAGTTCTTCTTTCAGCTGAACTTGTGAGAATGATATCATACATTTTCACACAGCAAAATTAAACGTTTGTTTGCTTAGTATTCCTATAGTTACGACCAGTTCTGAAGAATTTAGTAAGAATGGAAATTTTCACTATTGATATTTAAGAGAATTACAAGTGACATGACTTTCCAAGCAGCAATTAAAGGGGTTTTACAGCCTATACAATTGGACTTAAATGTGTTTAAATTAGTAAATTTTAAAACTTAAAGGTAACGTGTCACAATTTTTATTTTTGCATTAACCTCTTACCGACAAATGATTTACTGACTTTGATGTGGACTCGCACGCCGAGCCTGCATCTTTTCAGTTAGATGATGGCTGATTTAATCAGCCATCATCTGCCTTTAATAGCTGCAGTTGGAGCAGAGCTCTGCCAATGGCTGATAACTTGTTAAATGTTGCTATCAATCTCTGACAGTTACATTTAACGCTCGCCGGCTGGGGGTTTGTCATTCCACGAACCCATCGGCACACCCGTGGCATGATATCTTTACGCCAATCGGTTTTCCAAGACAGCCGGGGGTCTGGTGAAGACCCCCTGTACCTGTCATTACGATACTACTGTGAAAACCAGCCCACAGCTGGCGTTCATAAGTGATTGCGATTTTTCACTATACATAGCTTTGCTGATGCATATAGTACAAGCGATCAGATGATCGCAGCTTCAAGTTCCCTAAGGAGACTAACAAATGCAGTAAAAAAAAGTCAAAAAAGATATTTTTTAAAATATCTAAAAAAAGTTAAAGTTCAAATCACCCCCATTTTACCCTATTAAAAATAAAACAATAAAAAAAAAGAAAAATACACATATTTCCTGGGTTTGTAAATTTCCAATCTATCAAAATATAAAATAAATTATTCTGATCAGTAAATGGTGTAATGAGAAAAAAATCTAAATGCCAGAATTCCTTTTTTTGGTTGCTGGACCATTACAATAAAATGCAGCTAATTTCACACTAGCGTCGTACGACGCACGACGCAATGCGTCGTGGCGACGTACCAAAGCATGCTGTGAAAGTGAAGCACAACGGGGGCAGCGTAAGCAGTTTTACAACGCATCCGTTGCCCCATTGTGAGCTCCAGGGAGAAGGGGGCGGAGCAATGTTTTTTTGTGCCGGCGGTCCACCACAACACGACGCAACCGTCGCACGATGGTTGCGACGTGTGGCAATGCGTCGCAATGCGCCGCTAATACAAGCCTATGGAGAAAAAAACGCATGTTGCAGACAACTTTGCAGGATGCATTTTTTCTGCAAAACGACGCAATGCGACGTACATTGTGCATCGTACGACGCTAGTGTGAAAGTAGCCTAAGAGGCAATTAAAGCATTGCATCTACCCTAAAATGGTATCAGTAATATCATCAGTTCAGGCTACAAAATATAAGCCCCACACAGCTCTAAATCCCAAAAATGTAAAGCATTACGGGTCTCGGAAAAAGTCAACACCAGCAAAACTTAAAAAAAAATAAATTTCCAAATGTTTTTTCAAGACTTAAAACAATTCTGCATAATTGTATTGACCCGGAGAATCATATTGACAGGTCAGTTTTACCATATAGTGAACATGGCAAGTACAAAAACCCATGAAACAATTGTGAAAATGTGCTTTTTTTAAATTTCAAACCCATTTGTGTCAATTTCTGTGCACGTTAATAATAATAATCACCCCAAAAAGTCCTTTAATTGAAAGAATGACACAGACTCCTTTAATAAATCTTAATTAAGCCATACTTACGACCTTTCCCATTCCACTGAATTTTCGTCACTGTCGTCTGCAAAAGAGTTAAAAAACAAACAACAACAACATACCACACCTTTCCACAGAGATGATGGTAATCCATTTGTCCCACGATGAGTCTAGCTCTGCTACATCTAGATGGCAGGCTGCATGGTTGCATGATGCAATCATACAGCCTGTCATTCAGCAGAGACACTGAGCACCGTGTGCTCAGTGTCTCCCTGTGAACTCCTATTACCTATCTGACGGCACCGCGAGCGTGAGAAAGATCTCCTGCTTGCAGTGCATCAGACGGTTTAATTGAGCTCACAGCCAATGAACTCACTTCACCTTTCTGATGTCAGCATGAGTGCTGTGGGAAATTTTCCACCACGCTCAATCTGACGTCAATGGTACGAACGTTGCTAAAGCACCTCCCCTTTGGGGAAGGTGCCTTAAATACCTAAAGTTTCCTAGCCATTGGTTGCAGACATTTTCTGAAGCATGCACTGCCCCTTTAAGAAGCAGTGAGCACACCCTAAGCATTCTCGCAGGCCCTGGAGGACAGAAATGCCAGGGGAGCATGGATGGGGAAGTGAGCACGCTGGCATCCCTGCAGGGAAAGGAAGGGGACAAATGCAGGGGCGCCAGGGCTGTTGTAACACATAGTCAATAACTAATGGTGATTATGTTAAAATATAGTCTAGGAAAGTGCTTATACCACATGAGACAGTGATTCAATGTAAATTAATTATATTAAAAGTATCAACCTTTGTTTCTTACATTTCCTGCATTATTTATAGTCATGTTTTATGTTTAATTTTTGAATTTTACCAAATTTATTCTAAACTATTTTAGGAAATGAAACAAACCATCCTATATCTTTGAGCCAACTGAGTCAGCAGTTGCTCATAAATATAATTCCTCTAGTTGTCTATCACGTTTTGTTTCTGACAGCAAAATAGGGCTCAAACAACAGACTGCCATTATATGGACAGCGTCCACAATTTGTGAGCGAGGACCAATCTGATTTTATGTGATAAAAGAAATAAATTGGGAAATGACGATACCCAACAGGCTAGAGCAGCTACGGTATTTCCTAATATTTATGAAATAGTACAGTTCCAGAAGCTTTACTTCAACTGTATCCGTCACAAAATTTGTATATGGGATTTAAATAGTTCATGATATTTGTGACTATATGATCCTTGTCATGATCCGTTCCGGAGTTTAGTATTGTCTGCTCTTTCTCTGGGTGGATCATGTCAAGGGTTAACTTTGCTCTGCCTCATTCTGGGCTCGGGTTTGCTATTTAGCTTCCAGGTATCCATAGGGCGGTGTCAGTTATAGCTCTGTCTTTGGCGTGTGAACCTGACTCTGGAAGCCCTTGGTTTGTCCTACTGTGAACCCTGACTTGTCCTGTGTTTGTTATCTCCCCCTGCCTGCCCTTTCCCAGTGTCTCTTTGTTTGTCTGTATATCTGCTTGACTCCCTGGTTCTGATCTCTTGGCTTGGCTTTTTGACTCCGTTTCAGTGTGTCCCTATTGTACCGTATTTTGCCCGTCCTGGTTTACTGATCCCTTGCTATGTCCTGACTATCCATTCTGTCTAAATCCTTTTGTATTGTTGTGCTCTGACTTGGTTTTCCTGACCTCGCTCTCGCCACTAGGTGGCGTCTATTCAGTTGCTCTGTGTGTGTGCAGTCTGGCTTCCCTACCAGGCTCCCCCTGGTGGAGGTTGCGCTGTACTGCACTGCAGCTGCATGACAATCCTTTTAGGGAAGGGGCATGCAGTAAGGTGATATTTTGGAACTTGCTGGAATACTTAAGATGAAATGACAAGTTCAGGCTGCGAGATTAACACTTGTTGAAAGTAAACAGCTGAATATCTCCTTGGTTGGAATTTCAATTATTCCGGGTGAAGAAGCAGGTTGGCATAATAGGGGCAGTCATGTGGAAACCAGACATTATGTTCTCAGAGGTACAAACCACAAGTTTAAGATGCTGGCAATCGTCACACTTACTTTTCTGTTAACAAGTTTAAATAGTATTAACTTATGTTTAGCATCTATTGTACGTGTGAAAGGTAAATTGAGGTGAGGAAATAATTATAAGTTTTTCTTTACATATAGTCAGCATATTCTGTAGCACTTAACCACTCATAGAGGGTGCATATAACACATAGTTCATCAGTAAAAATGAGTGAGGACCCAGGAGCTTACACTCTAAAAGAAGGGAGGAAGATGCCAAAGGTAAAAGTGCTCGCATTGCATGGTCAAGGTATCATTAAAATAAAAAAGATTCGTCTAGTACAGTTACATGAACTGGCCACCTGCCAGTATCTGTACATGTCCACATACAAAGTGCTACCGAGTGCATGAATGGTGTGGGATAGATGATAGAAGAGACAAGTTTCTGAAGAAGGTGCAAGAAGGGAGAAGTGAGAACAGATCAATTTGTGAGATGATGTGATAGGTCAGCCAAAAGAGATTTGTTTTAAGGGTACCCTTAAAATTGTGGACATTAACCGAGTTGTCTAGAGTAGTGCATTCTAGAAAACTGGAGCAGCACAAAAAAGTGTTGGAGATAGGATTGGGAGGTTTGGATTGTGGAAGATATCTGTCTTATAATTAGCAGAATGGAGAGCACAGGGAGTGTAAGAGACAGAGGTGAAGAAGGATATGTATGGCCGATGTAAGCTTGGTTCGCAGAAGTCTGTTTTCTCCGAGGAAGGAATACATCTTACAATGCAGACTATTGTAAATAAAACCGGAAGAAATGAACTGGAATCTAAGATGGTATGCATGCAATGTGTAGGCACATATTCACACTGGCCACTAAACAGACAAATCCTAAGACAGCTAGAAAATGAGCAAATTCCCCACGGTAAGTAAATAGCAATGGTGCATAAAAATAACATAGGTTTTTTAATTAACATTGTTTTGATAAAAAAAACACAAAAGCCACCCCACCGCATCAAGGTGACCCTACTCCTAACCTCTAGTTTTAAAGCCTTACCCTATTTCCTAGTTGCAGACAACTTTGCAGGATGCATTGTTTCTGCAAAACGACGCATTGCAACGTGCGTCGTGCGTCGTACGACGCTAGTGTGAAAGTAGCCTAAGAGGCAATCAAAGCATTGCATCTACCCTAAAATGGTATCAGTAATATCATCAGTTCAGGCTACAAAATATAAGCCCCACACAGCTCTAAATCCCAAAAATGTAAAGCATTACGGGTCTCGGAAAAAGTCAACACCAGCAAAACTTAAAAAAAAATAAATTTCCAAATGTTTTTTCAAGACTTAAAACAATTCTGCATAATTGTATTGACCCGGAGAATCATATTGACAGGTCAGTTTTACCATATAGTGAACATGGCAAGTACAAAAACCCATGAAACAATTGTAAAATTGTGCTTTTTTTAAATTTCAAATCCATTTGTGTCAATTTCTGTGCACGTTAATAATAATAATCACCCCAAAAAGTCCTTTAATTGAAAGAATGACACAGACTCCTTTAATAAATCTTAATTAAGCCATACTTACGACCTTTCCCATTCCACTGAATTTTCATCACTGTCGTCTGCAAAAGAGTTAAAAAACAAAGCAACAACATACCTCACCTTTCCACAGAGATGATGATAATCCATTTGTCCCACGATGAGTCTAGCTCTGCTACATCTAGATGGCAGGCTGCATGGTTGCATGATGCAATCATACAGCCTGTCATTCAGCAGAGACACTGAGCACCGTGTGCTCAGTGTCTCCCTGTGAACTCCTATTACCTATCTGACGGCACCGCGAGCGTGAGAAAGATGTCCTGCTTGCAGTGCTTCAGACGGTTTAATTGAGCTCACAGCCAATGAACTCACTTCATCTTTCTGATGTCAGCATGAGTGCTGTGGGAAATTTTCCACCACGCTCAATCTGACGTCAATGGTACGAACGTTGCTAAAGCACCTCCCCTTTGTTTTGATAAAAAAAACACAAAAGCCACCCCACCGCATCAAGGTGACCCTACTCCTAACCTCTAGTTTTAAAGCCTTACCCTATTTCAAATTATGCAAATGTGAATAAGGGCTGAGCAGGATCGGGGTCCTGACATTTGGACACCGAGACATGGGAAGCTACAGTATATAAACATAAACTAGCTAAAAGAAAATGGAGACCATGCCCTTATTTTCACTGAGTGCAAAACCCTAAAGCAAAACCAAAAGACTAGGTGTAGACTATTGTAAATGTTGCTAACTGCTTCTCCTTCTAATGCATGAGTCCTGTCCATACTTTTTTATTGATTACCTCTCCGTAGTGTTGGTAGGGATACTGATTCCACTGATGTCACTTACTAGTCTGTCTGTTGCTCTTTCAATAAAATCAGTGTTTTATCAGCAGGAGATTATCGCTACAGGACTAGGTGTCTTGTGCCTCTTAGTCAACTGCCCTGTGTAACCCCGCCTCCACTGCTGATTAGCAGCTTTCTGTCAATATACACTGTACAAAGAAAGCTGGCAATCAGTGGTGTGGGCGGGGTTATTACGGGCTCAGCATTCAGAGTTCTGCTAGATCTGCAGCATAGAAAAGTGTGATTGTATCAAAATGACAACATGCACACCAGCAAATAACACATCACTGGAATCAGGATCTCAGCCCTTACATCATACTGGTCTGAGATTACATAGCAAAATCTGGTGACAGGTTACCGTTAAAATAATAATGACATTTATTGGTTGGGGCCGTACAACTCCATTGTGTGTAGATACCCGGCATCTGTACTTTACAGGTGTTATATGTTCAAACATACAAAGTTGAGTGGAGCATGCCATATACCTTTGTATTAAATCTGATCCATGAACCTTTATTCTGAATAACAGGCAAAGAAAAAACTGAGAATTTAAAAAGAAAAAAAAAAGTATCATTGAGCTCCACGGAAGAGTGCCACCTGGAGGATCACTGTTTCTTCATGCTTCCTGCCATGTTATAATAATGGGAATTCCAACAACTGAACTTACAGAACTCACTTAATGATCTCGGTCGTGATAATACAGCCTGTGGCTTGTGTCAGCAGGTAAAGGCAGGAAGTCTACTCCGTACTTATTCTGAAGAAATTGGTGATGTGAATTACATCAGACTACATAATTCTAAGCATGACTGGTGACCATCTCTGCATATCTGCGATGGATGTTGAACTCAAGAGGGGATATAAAATCCGTAAAGTCATCATCAATATAAGGAGACTGGACTACATACAGTATATATGGAGGAGACTACATACAGTATATATATATGAATATATATATATATATATATGGTAATCATATTGTACATTTTAATAATTACAGATAGGAAAATGGGCATATGCCAAGGTTTGGCCAGTCTTGAGACTTGTGTGCTCAGTAGTGTTGAGCATTCCGATACCGCAAGTATCGGGTATCGGCCGATACTTGCGGTATCGGAATTCCGATACCGAGTTCCGATACTTTTGTGGTATCGGGAATTGGTATCGGATCCACAGCGATGTGTAAAATAAAGAATTAAAATAAAAAATATTGATATATTCACCTCTCCGGAGGCCCCTGGACATCACCGCTGGTAACCGGCAGGCTTCTTTGTTTAAAATGAGCGCGTTTAGGACCTGAGAATGACGTCGCGGCTTCCGCTCATGTGACCGCCACGCGACCAATCACAAGCCGCGACGTCATTCTCAGGCACTAAACTCTTTATTTTTACACATTAATATGGATCCCATGGCCTGAAGGAGAGTTTCCTTTCCTTCAGACCCTGGGAACCATCAGGATACCTTCCGATACTTGGTGTCCCATTGACTTGTATTGGTATCGGATATCGGTATCGGCGATATCCGATACTTTTCGGGTATCGGCCGATACTATCCGATACCGATACTTTCAAGTATCGGACGGTATCGCTCAACACTAGTGCTCAGATAACTTTGACCATGGTTTTAGACCTTAATTAGCCTGTTAGGGTTATGGTTTGTTCACTGTCATCATTAGGAAAGGTCAGGTAATGCAAATTTCTCAGTTTTATAAAAACCCAGCCTCCTCTAACCTTGTGCCAAAAAAAGCAGCCATGGGTTCTTCTAATCAGCTCCTTAGCACTCTGAAAATGAAAATGTTGAAGGCCCACAAAGCAGGAGTAGGCTATAAGAAGCTAGAAAAGTGTTTTCAAGTTTCCTTTTCCTCAGTTTGAAATGTAATTAAGAAATGTCAGTTAACAGGAACAGTGGAGGCCAAGATAAGGTCTGGAAGACCAGGCAAAATTTCCGCGAGAGCTGCTAGTAGTATTGCTAGAGAGACAAATCAGAACCCCCGCTTGACTGCAAAAGACCTTCAGAAAAATTTAGCAGACTCCGGAGTTGTGGTACATTGTTCTACTGTTCAGCGACACCTGTACAAATATGGCTTTTATGGAAGGGTCATTAGAAGAAAACTGCTCTCTGACAATCTGTGGCTAGACCTTAAAATAGCAGTGCATGCAAGACGACCCAGGAATCTCACAGAACTGAAAGAATTTGGATGAAAATCTCTCAAACAACAACTTTTATCCAGCTACAAAAAGCATTTCCACTCTGTGATAAAAGGGGGTGCTACTAAGGACTAACCATACAGGGTGGCTAAACGTTTACAATGGCCCATTTTCCTTTTTGTAATTTTTAAAATGTTAAAGATAAAAATATATACAATTTTATCTATATATATAATTGTCTAAGGGACACTTCCGTCTGTCTGTCTGTAACGGAAATACCCAGTGATTGTGGATCCGAGGAGGCCGAGAAGGATGTGGGTACATCCACTTTTGAAGCAAAGGATCAATAAAGGCCATTTCAACCGTTTGTATGCAGCTCTCAGGACACATCCGGACAAGTTCCTCAACTATTGTCAGATGAGGATTCAAACGATTGACATTTTTTTGGAGATTTTGCGCCCAGGGATCACCAAGAAGGACACCAGGATGCGCAAATCTATATCTGCAGAGGAGCGCCTTACCCTTACGTTACAGTATGTATTCATCCTCTATGTTGAAAACAGGCTTTTTTCTTTCATGGCCTTATCCCTTTTTTAAAAATAACCTTAATTGTTATGTTGCTTCAACATCATTTGTGCTTTTATAATATATGCTAGTCTTTAAAACATCAAAGCCATCGCATGTACTTAATTTTGTAGTACACATGGCTTCTTAGTTATATAATCTTACTTTTTGCCAAGATTACACTGTTATGTGGTCCATTTTTGTTTTTTGTTTTTTCTCATTATGTTTACTTTTAGATTCCTTTCCACAGGGCTTTCATGTGCGGCACTGCATTTAGAATTTTTACTTGGCAAATCAACAATCTCAGGCATTGTGGGGGATACATGCTCAAAAATCTGGACAAGACTACATCAAGAGGTGATGCCTGAGCCTAAAATGACAGACTGGTTACGTATAGCCCAAGGATTTCAGGACACGTGCCAGTTCCCGCACTGTATTGGAGCTCTGGACGGAAAGCACATCTGTGTGCATAAGCTGCTGAACTCAGGGTCCCAATTCTATCATTATAAATAGTTTTTCTCTGTAGTGCTGTTGGCCCTGTTCAACAGCCACTACAGGTTTATAATTGTAGATATTGGGGCCTATGGGAGAACTGGAGACTCAAGAGTCTTCAGTTCTTCCATTTTGGGTCGGCGGCTGCACAATAATGATTTGGATCTCCCACCCCAAGTCACATACCAGGGGCTAATTTGGATGCGGTGCCTTACGTGATGGTAGCAGATGAGGCATTTCAATTATCATGGAACGTCATGAGGCCATATCCACGGAGAGGCCTGGACTACCACTGCCAAATTTTTAAGTTGCGTCTTTCCACATGCCCGCCGTCTGGTAGAGTGTTCCTTCGGCATTCTCTGTGCCAAATTGCGGATACTGCAGTCCGCAATTCAACTGAGTGAAGGCAATGTCAATAGTGTGATAAAAGCATGTGTTGTTCTTCACAACTTTACAAGATACCATGATTGTCCATCATCTGCTGATGATGAATTTGATTCTGCAAATACTGTTTTGTCTACTACACGTGTTCTTCCTTCACGTCGTCAGCCCTCTGGCCTAAAAGTTCGTGATGTCTTAAACAATTATTTTGTTTCACCAGAGGGATCGACTGTCTGGCAAGACAATGCTGTTTCTATATAGTTTTTTTTTGGTCTTCTAAGTTAATAAATATAATAATGCTCCTGTTTGAATTGTCTTGTATGTTTTTCTTCTAAAAATAGTTCTTTTGTTAAGTAGTCACATTATGTATGTAGTCCTAACAATACATGACACTCATTGTTTTTAAAATGTTTTACTGGTCAAAGCATATATATATATATAGTAGCCAAAAACATATTCACATCATATGTCATTTTAGGCATATTGACCTGAGCAAACAATAAAGCTTAACATGCAAAGGCCACAAATAACATTAAACCCCAAAAAACTTCAATGACAGCCAAATTAAACTTAAAACCAAATTACAGGTTCTGGTAGGTTGGGGGTGGTGATGGTGGGTGGCCAGCATGTGCAGAACTTGGCCTAGGTGGTTGACCAACCTGACTGTCAACCTGTGGTATGCCAGACATATATGAAGGATTCTGTTGCAAGGCTCGATCCTGTGTCTGAGAGAAAAATTGTTGTAGAAGTGCATTAATCCTGGGAACTTGATTGACCCATTTGGTCATACCCACCAATATGGCCATGTCGAGCAGACACATGTTGGGACCAGCCTCCAAACATGTGTCTGCTCAAGTGGCCAGATTGGGCATGTGCTGTATACTCATACATTGGCCTACGTTGTATTTTCAGTTGGTTTGGGCAGCCAGTGGCTGTGGTGCAATACGCAGCGGGGGTGCTCCTGCGACTGTTTCTGTTTGTCCCTGTGGAATGTCTTGCACTGCAAGAAGGTTGCTAGATGACATTTGCCAACTTTCAAGATAGTTAAAGACAGGAGTAGGGTTGTTTGGGGGTGTTGCCGCATCTATAACTATTTGTATAGAACCTCTGGTCCGCAGCCTGAGCGATCGTGGAAGGGGACACAAGTAGCGGACAAGACTGCAGAAGTACGCTTCCTCCCCATCATCATGGGCAGCCCTGGACAAATAGTCCAACACCCCTGTATCCACTTGCCTCATGGTGACAGTGGTAGAAGGCACCCATCGGCGCCGCCCACGGTGTAGTCTTGTAGAAGGCTGTGGTGATGTATCCAGAGCCAAGGTTGGACTGCTGCTGTGGGCCTCTTCCTTCACCTCTGGATTGGCCTCCTGTGTGGCAGAAGACACTGCTGGTGGTGGTGGTTGTGGTTGGTTGCTGGCTGTTGGTTGGGCAGATGGGCCAGCCACTTCGGCACCTTCACCAATGGGGTCAATCACCACCTAGGAGTCAGATGCAGACTCCCTTTCTGTAAGGTTTGACTCTGTACTGTTAATCCAAAAATAAATAAAAACTTGCTTAAAACAATATTCACGTTAAAACGTGTAACAAATTTTTGGACATGCATGCACTTACGGTCTGAGCTCCATCACCAGTGCAAGAAAATTAAGATGCTCAAAATTGACATTTTCTTTGATGGGGAAGGGGGGGGGGGGGGGGAGCTGCATCACCACTACACCCAAAAAGTTGACGTTCACGCCGGTACTGGTCCCAGCAACTCTGCCAGCGTCTATTGACATCATTCACTGCAAAGAAACACAAGAATTGTTTTAACTATCAAGCACATAACTCCAACAGGTACAGGGTTTGCAATCGCACACAGTCCCTGGAGCCTAGGGGGACATAAAAGTCCCTTTGTCCTACATAAAAGGACTACTGCTAGTAAATTTAACACATATTTGGGTGTCATGTTGCTGATTTTGCATCCGCCAACAAGAGTTAACAGTTACCTCACTAATAACCACATCACATATGATGTGTTCATGGTCATTTTTCTCATGAAGGCAATTTTTAAGATATTTTGGAAAAGGATGGTACTTACAAATTTCTTGCTGCACCTCATCAGGTCGCTCATCAAAATCGGGGAACATGTGGGGACAGATTGACCTCCATGATGCGTCTTTTCGTGCACGGTCTGCATAATGTGCATCGCGTTGGTCCCATAATTCGGGTCTATCATGGACCAGAGCTATCAGCATCGCTACATTTATATGTCTGGCCATGCTGCTACACTCTGTGTAGGCGTGCTTCCTGGCTTTCTCGACAGCGTGGCCAAGAAATTTGCATGCCAAAGCTTCCTGATAATGGATGATTCAATTTCCTGTCACCTGGAGAAGTCTTCCGTATTTCTCGCAATTCACAAGCATGGTTCGTGTGTAATCCGATTTTTTCTCACACCCATAGACTTGCATTGGTGATCCTCGGCCGAGATACGCTGACAATCGCAGCATGCTGCAATTTCATTGGATCCTGAATACGGCCGAAAAACACAACGGATAATAGGAGCTGCCCCATAGATTAACATTGGGCCAAGTGCTATGCGATTTTTTATTGCATTGCTCTCGTCCATATTACGCTGTAGTGTGACTCCGGCCTTACTCGAGCTTTCCGTGTATGCTTGGGTATTCTCCGAGTATTTTGGGCGTGCTCGTTTATTATGTTTTTTGTCTCCGCAGCTGCATGATTTGCGTCTGCTAGACAGCCTGAATACATTGTGGGTATTCCCTAACAAACATGCAATCCCTGCATGTATTCAGGTTGTCTAACAGCTGCAAATCAGGCAGCTGTGGGAACTCAAACATAATCTACGAGCATGCCCAAAATACTGGGAGAATAGCCGAGCATGCTCCGAAAACTCGAGTAACGAGCCCACTTGCTCATCACTAATCATTTCATCTTCAACTTGCTTAACTGTTAGCAATAACAGTAATTTTGGCCAGGGATGCCCAAACGTTTACATGCCACTGTATATGTTATCTACAGTAGAATTCTCTATAAATTGCGTTCTCCTTATTCCCCCATACTTATGAGGAAGGATCTACAAGGTCGGTGGGTGCGGTTCCATTGTTTGGGTTGCCGTATATGGCTGGAGACCGCTCTCATGAATGGTGGATTGGTCTACAATTAGAAAAAAGGTCAGATATCATCTATAAACAGAGACACACCTTTAAGCAGGATGTATATAGTATTGCAGCTTAAGGCTACCCTGCACATTAGACTAACAGCTTGCCCAAATGACAGTCTAATGTGTGTAGGAGAATCCCGACTCTACCCTGACATGTCATGTTGGGGGAGATAAAAATATAGCATATCAGATTTCAGACTTCCAATCTTTTTGTACTAGATGAGACAAGCTGCCGCCAGAGTAGTCTGGCAGTGACTCTCTCATAGAGGACATAGTTGCACTTTCAAAACCAAAAGCTCAAATGTATGGAGAATAGAGGAGAGATAGCTTTCAGCCAAACGATTGGCCAAACCATCACTTGGCTGACAGCCATCTGTTTTGCGTTGGGGGCTTTAGTCCCATGGTCTTCAGTCAAGCTGGAGAGCAATACCAGACTCAACACATAAAGAGGTGTGTCGCTATTTTTGGAAGCAACCATATGCAAATTGCCTCTTCTGAGAAAAAGAGGACTTAAACTCTATAGCGCCACCTGTTAGAAGTAGCGATCCTACAAGTCACAATCAACCCTTTAAACGAGTCGTGCAATATGACTTAGGATAAAAGCCAAATCAGTATCTCAATTCACAGACACGGTGTTTCGGGCTGTTGGCCCTCGTCAGTGCGAAGCATGAGAACTAATTTGGCTAGGTGAGAGGCTCTGGACAGGGGTATAAGGCAACCAGACATTTTTATCTAATGCTTTTACCCCTCCTCTTAAAACTCCACCACGCTCACATTGGGAGCATTATTGAACTAATAATGTGAGTAATGGCCGTTTATGCACTTTGATAAATAATATTCAGTGGTTTTAAAATATAATGGGCACATCAATTTTGTACATGGCTGTAATGCATATTTCTACGTGCGTACAATGCTTTTATTACATAAAATGCATGGTCATTAGTGATGTTTAATTTAGGAAACTACTAACGGTATTGTTGCCCTAATGGCAGTATCCTTCTCTGCTGCACGTTCACCTTTCATGACTAAGATCTTGTGTTGCAGGAAACCTAAACAATGACGAGCACATAAATATCCGGTTCTGAGCGGAGAATGAATTCAGTCACTGTAAAAATTCCAGTCTGAATATTTCCATCAGAATAATCTATTGTCGGGTTATTACATATCTATCCAAGACCACATCCTGCCTGTAAACAGACAAAATGATGTAACCGTGGCCATTTCCACCACAGTGTAAGTATAGCACCATTTCTACTTGTAACTTGCTTCGTCACATTGTTTACAATCCTGAAGTTCAACGATTGGTTAATTGCTAATCATGTTTTCTACCCATTTAAAAAGATACAGGTGCTTCTCACAAAATTAGAATATCATCAAAAAGTTAATTTATTACAGTTCTTCAATACAAAAAGTGAAACTCATATATTATATAGAGTCATTACAAACAGAGTGATCTATTTCAAGTCTTTATTTCTCTTAACGTTGATGATTATGGCTTACAGCCAATGAAAACCCAAAAGCCATTATCTCAGTAAATTAGAATACTTTATAACACCAGCTTGAAAAATGATTTTGAAATCCAAAATATTGGCCTACTGAAATGAATGTTCAGTAAATGCACTCAATACTTGGTTGGAGCTCATTTTGGATAAATTACTGCATCAATGCGGCGTGGCATGGAGGCGATCAGCCTGTGGCACTGCTGGGGGGTTATGGAAGCCCAGGTTGCTTTGATAGCAGCCTTTAGCTCGTCTGCATTGTTGGGTCTGGTGTCTCATCTTCCTCTTGACAATACCCCATAGATTCGAGTTTGCTGCCAGTCAAGCACAGTGCTACTGTTGTTTTGAAACCAGGTATTGTTACTTTTGGCAGTGTGGACAGGTGCCAAGTCCTGCTAGAGAATGAAATTTCCATCTCCAAAAGCCTTGTCGGCAGAGGGAAGCATGAACTGACTTAAATTTCCTGGTAGATGGCTGCGCTGACTTTGGTCTTGATAAAACACAGTGGACCTACACCAGCAGATGACATGGCTCCCCAAACCATCACTGATTGTGGAAACTTCACAGCAGATCACCGTGATCACCGTTCTCACTTGAATACAACTCTCATCATTCTCCCCTGCTCGTGCTGATCACCGGTGGAGCAGGGGAGAATGATGAAAGTCCTCTTCAGCACCAGGCACCGGGGAACAGCGCTTACTGTACTTACTTGGTGCCCACCATGTGGTACTGATGCAGCACATGGGCGACACATGGTTGCCACGCTTATTAAACAAATGAACACTGACACCTTCGGTACCGATTTGACGTTAGCACAAGCGCCATGGTAACATTTATATCGGCGCTCGCTCTGACATCAGATAGGTGAAGTGAGTTCATTGGCTGTGAACTGCCAGAACCTTTCTGATGGCACCAGGAGTGTGAGAACTTTGTCACGCTTGCAGTGACGTCAGCCAGGTCCTACGAGTTCACCGAAAGACACTGGGCTGCGGTATCAGACGCTGCTTAGTGTCTCTACTGGATGATAGGCTCTATGGTCACATCATGCAACCATGCAGCCTGCCATCTAGATGTAGCAGAGCTAGACCCATTGCTTGACAAATGGATTATCATCTTCTCTGTGGAAAGGTGAGGAATAATGTTGCTTTGTATTTTAACTCTTTTGAAGAAGACAATGGTTTAATTAAGATTTATAAAAGGAGTCTGTGTCATTCTTTCAATCAAAGGACTTTTTTCTGGGTGTCTGTGCTTTTATACAATATGACTATGGGGTCAGTAATGGGGGTGTCTTATTGATGCCTCTCTATTACTAACCTCTGGGCTTGATGTCACTTGACAATACAAAGGTGACATCTACCCCCTCCAACTATCACCCCACTTGCCACTGCTACAGGGCTAGTGGGAAGAGCGGGGCTAAGTGCCAGAATTGGCATATCTTACAGATGCTTTTTGTCTGGGGCAGCTGAGAGCTGATGTTTTTAGCCTGAGGAGGCCATTATCCATGGCCCCTTCTTAGGCTATTAATATCAGCCCACAGCTGTCTGCATAGCCTTTGCTGGCTATTAATTATAGGGGGACCATTCGTCATTTTTTGAGGGGTCCCCTATTTTAATAGCCAGGAATGGCTAAGTATACAGCTGTGAGCTTTCCCTCTGCTGGTTAAGAAAAGTACGCGGGAGCCCATGCCATTTTTTTCTGAAAATAATATTTTTATAATTAAAAACATGTACAGTAAGCTGCACACACACTGCACTAATTGTATTAGTCACTGACATCTGTATATCTATCTATTCTAGGTGTATATACTGTGTAATCCATCTGTTCTATGCTGTCGGCTCTTGCTGTGATTTTACAGTATGTGTCTGCTGAATTGCCGGCTTTTCTTAGATAGATAGATTTAATATATGTATATATATATATATATATATATATATATATATATATGTGTGTCACTGACATCTATATATTTATCTATTCTAAGTGTATATATCTATTCTAATTCTTGCCACGCTGTGATTTTACTGTACATGGCAGATGAATTACCACCTTTTCATATCTATCTATCTATCTATCTATCTATCTATCTATCTATCTGTTCTTTGTTGGAACAAAACAAAATCCTCTAAACTGCATGCTTGCAAACGCCAGAAGCCTGACAAACAAGATGGAAGAACTAGAAGCAGAAATATCTACAGGTAACTTTGACATAGTGGGATTAACCGAGACATGGTTAGATGAAAGCTATGACTGGGCAGTTAACTTGCAGGGTTACAGTCTGTTTAGAAAGGATCGTAAAAATCGGAGAGGAGGAGGGGTTTGTCTCTATGTAAAGTCTTGTCTAAAGTCCACTTTAAGGGAGGATATTAGCGAAGGAAATGAGGATGTCGAGTCCATATGGGTCGAAATTCATGGAGGGAAAAATGGTAACAAAATTCTCATTGGGGTCTGTTACAAACCCCCAAATATAACAGAAACCATGGAAAGTCTACTTCTAAAGCAGATAGATGAAGCTGCAACCCATAATGAGGTCCTGGTTATGGGGGACTTTAACTACCCGGATATTAACTGGGAAACAGAAACCTGTGAAACCCATAAAGGCAACAGGTTTCTGCTAATAACCAAGAAAAATTATCTTTCACAATTGGTGCAGAATCCAACCAGAGGAGCAGCACTCTTAGACCTAATACTATCTAATAGACCTGACAGAATAACAAATCTGCAGGTGGTCGGGCATCTAGGAAATAGCGACCACAATATTGTACAGTTTCACCTGTCTTTCACTAGGGGGACTTGTCAGGGAGTCACAAAAACACTGAACTTTAGGAAGGCAAAGTTTGACCAGCTTAGAGATGCCCTTAATCTGGTAGACTGGGACAATATCCTCAGAAATAAGAATACAGATAATAAATGGGAAATGTTTAAGAACATCCTAAATAGGCAGTGTAAGCGGTTTATACCTTGTGGGAATAAAAGGACTAGAAATAGGAAAAACCCAATGTGGCTAAACAAAGAAGTAAGACAGGCAATTAACAGTAAAAAGAAAGCATTTGCACTACTAAAGCAGGATGGCACCATTGAAGCTCTAAAAAACTATAGGGAGAAAAATACTTTATCTAAAAAACTAATTAAAGCTGCCAAAAAGGAAACAGAGAAGCACATTGCTAAGGAGAGTAAAACTAATCCCAAACTGTTCTTCAACTATATCAATAGTAAAAGAATAAAAACTGAAAATGTAGGCCCCTTAAAAAATAGTGAGGAAAGAATGGTTGTAGATGACGAGGAAAAAGCTAACATATTAAACACCTTCTTCTCCACGGTATTCACGGTGGAAAATGAAATGCTAGGTGAAATCCCAAGAAACAATGAAAACCCTATATTAAGGGTCACCAATCTAACCCAAGAAGAGGTGCGAAACCGGCTAAATAAGATTAAAATAGATAAATCTCCGGGTCCGGATGGCATACACCCACGAGTACTAAGAGAACTAAGTAATGTAATAGATAAACCATTATTTCTTATTTTTAGGGACTCTATAGCGACAGGATCTGTTCCGCAGGATTGGCGCATAGCAAATGTGGTGCCAATATTCAAAAAGGGCTCTAAAAGTGAACCTGGAAATTATAGGCCAGTAAGTCTAACCTCTATTGTTGGTAAAATATTTGAAGGGTTTCTGAGGGATGTTATTCTGGATTATCTCAATGAGAATAACTGTTTAACTCCATATCAGCATTGGTTTATGAGAAATCGCTCCTGTCAAACCAATCTAATCAGTTTTTATGAAGAGGTAAGCTATAGGCTGGACCACGGTGAGTCATTGGACGTGGTATATCTCGATTTTTCCAAAGCGTTTGATACCGTGCCGCACAAGAGGTTGGTACACAAAATGAGAATGCTTGGTCTGGGGGAAAATGTGTGTAAATGGGTTAGTAACTGGCTTAGTGATAGAAAGCAGAGGGTGGTTATAAATGGTATAGTCTCTAACTGGGTCGCTGTGACCAGTGGGGTACCGCAGGGGTCAGTATTGGGACCTGTTCTCTTCAACATATTCATTAATGATCTGGTAGAAGGTTTACACAGTAAAATATCGATATTTGCAGATGATACAAAACTATGTAAAGCAGTTAATACAAGAGAAGATAGTATTCTGCTACAGATGGATCTGGATAAGTTGGAAACTTGGGCTGAAAGGTGGCAGATGAGGTTTAACAATGATAAATGTAAGGTTATACACATGGGAAGAAGGAATCAATGTCACCATTACACACTGAATGGGAAACCACTGGGTAAATCTGACAGGGAGAAGGACTTGGGGATCCTAGTTAATGATAAACTTACCTGGAGCAGCCAGTGCCAGGCAGCAGCTGCCAAGGCAAACAGGATCATGGGGTGCATTAAAAGAGGTCTGGATACACATGATGAGAGCATTATACTGCCTCTGTACAAATCCCTAGTTAGACCGCACATGGAGTACTGTGTCCAGTTTTGGGCACCGGTGCTCAGGAAGGATATAATGGAACTAGAGAGAGTACAAAGGAGGGCAACAAAATTAATAAAGGGGATGGGAGAACTACAATACCCAGATAGATTAGCGAAATTAGGATTATTTAGTCTAGAAAAAAGACGACTGAGGGGCGATCTAATAACCATGTATAAGTATATAAGGGGACAATACAAATTTCTCGCTGAGGATCTGTTTATACCAAGGAAGGTGACGGGCACAAGGGGGCATTCTTTGCGTCTGGAGGAGAGAAGGTTTTTCCACCAACATAGAAGAGGATTCTTTACTGTTAGGGCAGTGAGAATCTGGAATTGCTTGCCTGAGGAGGTGGTGATGGCGAACTCAGTCGAGGGGTTCAAGAGAGGCCTGGATGTCTTCCTGGAGCAGAACAATATTGTATCATGCAATTAGGTTCTGTAGAAGGACGTAGATCTGGGAATTTATTATGATGGAATATAGGCTGAACTGGATGGACAAATGTCTTTTTTCGGCCTTACTAACTATGTTACTATGTTACTATGTTACTATCCCATCTATTTCATTTTTCTCTCATGCCCCCAGACCTGTTTGTTAGGTTGGTCCAGTAGAAAAATGTTCAGCTTTTCCACTGACTTGCAATGGATCCATTCTCCGATACGATTACACGGGTATTAGAAAGTATTTGTGCTGATTTTCCCGAATCCAAATATTTCTCTATTCAGAACCACTATGGGATTAACAGGATAAGTAGTTGTTGAGTGGGGGTGTTGGAATAATGCTTATTATGGTATATATTGCACAAACTACTATTAATTACTGTTAATAGTGCATGAGTTTCTGTCTCCAGCACTAGTGTTATATTTCCATTAAAGCACTGTAAAAAACAAAACAAAAAAAAACAGGAAGTTCCTGTCCATTGTGTGTGTAGTTGGAGCAATTCACAATGCAAGCCGACAAAGAAGATGCTAAGATCCTAAGGGTACCGTCACACTATACGATTTACCAACGATCACGACCAGCGATACGACCTGGCCGTGATCGTTGGTAAGCCGTTGTGTGGTCTCTGGGGAGCTGTCACACAGACAGCTCTCCAGCGACCAACGATGCCGAGGTCGCTGGGTAACCAGGGTAAACATCGGGTTACTAAGCGCAGGACCGCGCTTAGTAACCCGATGTTTACCCTGGTTACCAGCGTAAAAAAAACCAAACAGTACATACTTACATTCCGGTGTCCGTCAGGTCCCTTGCCGTCTGCTTCCCGCACTCACTGACTGCCGGCCGTAAAGTGAAAGCACAGCACAGCGGTGACGTCACCACTGTGCTCTGCTTTCACTTTACGGCCGGCAGTCAGTGAGTGCGGGAAGCAGATGGCAAGGGACCTGACGGACACCGGAATGCAAGTATGTACTGTTTTTTTTTTTTTACATTTACGCTAGTAAGCAGGGTAAACATCGGGTTACTAAGCGCGGTCCTGCACTTAGTAACCCGATGTTTACTCTGGTTACAAGCGAACGCATCGCTAGATCGGTGTCACACACACCGATCTAGCGATGACAGCGGGAGATCCAGCGACGAAAGAATGTTCCAAACAATCGCTACGCCGTACGATTCTCAGCAGGATCCCTGATCGCTGCTGCGTGTCAGACACAGCGATATCGTATGGATATCGCTGGAACGTCACGAATCGTACCGTCGTAGCGACAAAAGTGCCACTGTGTGACGGTACCCTAAGGTATAAGAAATACCAGTTGTAAGCTGTGTTATCTTTGTTCCTGAGTGAATTTATATTCACTGTTGAACTTCTGGGACAGTACAGAGATTAATCTGCTGCCAACAGTTTGGAAGAGATCAGTGGAGCACTGTTCACTGATTTGTAGTCGCTCCATGGTACTATATATCAGGACCTATGGAAAAGAATAGTTGCTGATCTGAAGTACCTGAGCAGCCACTAAACAATGTCCGGAGCTCCAGTGTACCACACACTACACTGTTCACATTCAGCTATCACAGAAGCTGATAACAGTTGATCGGTGTGGATGTTACACAATAGAGGACATTAATACGAACCTACCGGTCAACCACCTTTTTAACTTATTGTGCATCAATTTAGCAAATCCACATAAAAATCGACTGCAGAATTCAGCTGGTATCAACCACTTAGGACTCTCAATTCTAAATAGGTTTCAGGTATAAATTTATGCTGAACATTATCTTCCTAATTTGCGTTAGCTTAAAATAATGATGGACTTTTGTTGTCTCTCTATTTAGTTTAGTGGTTCTTGCCACATTGCTGTTTAGAACAGTTGCGGCATAGGGCTCAGCATCATATGGAGCTGTGTACCAACAATGCCTTTGCCAAACAAACCTGATGGTCACAAACACTTTCTGTAGGCGGATGATTCCACAAATGAACTCGTCACGAGGTATACCTGTAAACTGGAAGCCATTCCAGGTAATACCTGATGAATTTGTTTGAGAGAATGGCATGGGGCTGAAAAGCTAGCATGATAATAAAAAAGGGACTACTTTGAGATACACGAGGTTTAACACATTTTTAGGTTTGATTCACGTGTTTAATTACTCCTTGCTTCCATTTGTGTTCTTTTGTGGCCTTTCTGCCTTCAGCCTGAGTATGCAATGTGCCTATTCCAAAAAGAACAAAGAACATATTTGAATGGACAGGTGTGTCCAGACTTGTGACCGGTATTATATTTTAACACTTTGATTCCTGGAGTCCTGATCCTTTACACGTAGTCTTTGAAACGCTTTGCGTGCAGACGACTGGAATTTCCTAAATTACTTTTGATCTTGGGAAACCGAAAGATGAAGTGAAAGGAAATGTTTTGAAGTCTTTTGCAACACATTTAACCCCCTTTTCTGAGCTGAAAATACTTATAAAGCTTAAATTAAGAATAATTTTATTGGAATACATAATTTTATGGAAGTAATCATACCCATATACTATACACAGCCAAGGGGACAATCCTGAAAATGTAGATAAGATGCATTATTATGTAAACAATAATAATAATAATAATAATAATGGTCAGCTCCAACCAAATATTAGTTTATTTTGTACTGTACGGTATTTCCCATTATAAAACATCTAGGAAGTAGGAATATAAATAGGAGGAGAGAAGTTTGGCATGTGCCTTCAATGTAGGGGATATTTGTAAGACATTCTGACTTAAAGGATCATCTTCTTTCAAATTTACTTTAATCTGCTGAATCCAGTGATTGCCTGCAGCACCCTACAAGCATTGTAAACATGATGTCACCACTGCAGACACTCAATAAAGAGCAGCCGCCCTCAGACATTACTGAATGTTGGAGGGGAGAGGGTTGGAGTAATAGTTCAATTTATTAATTTACAAATCTGCAATCCTATATATCCTGTAAAGGATTATAATTTGAAACTAGACAACAACCTTAATAGTCTTTAACATGGGACAATTATGTTTGTACAAAGGTTAAAATCCATTCATTCCAACCTAACCAGCAATCATGAGGGCACAAAATGATCTTGGTTAGCAGGACATACCTAGGCCTATGACTTAAAGGGTTGTTCTGAACATCATTGCTCAGGAATAGAGGGGCGAACCCGAACAGTAAACATCGAACACCTACTCTTCGGGCACGGACTCTGAACACGGACTTCACCAGGAAGTCCGTGTTACTGTTCGGGTTCAATTGTCCAAACACCGTGTGTTTGTCATGCTGTCTGTTGTGAATTCTGTGGCAGAGTTCACTCCTGTGGTCACAAGTGGTACTTCGGCTGATTCTCTCTGGGAGCTTCCGTTTGTGGAGGAAAGTGGTACTGCAGCTTCTGAGTTTCCTCCCTCAGGTGATCTGGTGAGGTCGTTAGCTGCTTCTCTACTTAACTCCACCTGATGCTTTGATCCATGCTTGATGTCAATGTTCCAGTGTTGGACTTGTGTTTCTCTGGATCATTCCTGTGACCTGCTGCTCTGCATAGCTAAGTGCTTCTTTGCTATTTGTTGCTATTTTTTCTGTCCAGCTTGTCTATTTGTTTTGCTGGAAGCTCTGGGACGCAAAGGGTGTACCTCCGTGCCGTTAGTTCGGTACGGAGGGTCTTTTTGCCCCCTTTCCGTGGTTTTCTTTAGGGTTTTGTGTAGACCGCAAAGTTATCTTTCCTATCCTCGTTCTGTCTAGAATATCGGGCCTCACTTTGCTGAATCTATTTCATCCCTACGTTTGTCTTTTCATCTTACTCACAGTCATTATATGTGGGGGGCTGCCTTTTCCTTTGGGGTATTTCTCTGAGGCAAGGTAGGCTTATTTTTCTATCTTCAGGCTAGTTAGTTTCTCAGGCTGTGCCGAGTTGCATAGGGAGCCTTAGGCGCAATCCACAGCTGCCTCTAGTTGTGTTTGGAGAGGATCAGGAATTGCGGTCTACAGAGTTTCCACATCTCAGAGCTCGTTCTATTATTTTGGGTTACTGTCAGATCACTGTATGTGCTCTGATCGCTATGTACATTGTGTTACTGAAATTGCCTTGCATAACAGTACAGGAAGCCAGAAGTACTAATGATTCTCAATAGAGGGAAAAAAGAAGTTCTGAGACCATTTTTTTTTCTTTGCACTGTGATTTGTCTTTTTTTTCCCCTAGACATTTGGGTGGTTCAGGACACAGGTGTTACAATGGACATTAAAGGTCTGTCTTCATGTGTAGATCAGCTCACGGCAAGAGTTCAAGATATTCAAAATTTTGTGGTTCAGAATTCTTTGTTAGAACCGAGAATTCCTATTCCAGATTTGTTTTTTGGAGATAGAACTAAATTTCTGAGTTTCAAGAATAATTGTAAACTGTTTCTGGCTTTGAAACCTCGCTCCTCTGGTGACTCAGCGCAACAGGTTAGGATAGTCATTTCTTTTTTGCGTGGCGACCCTCAGGACTGGGCATTTTCTCATGCGTCAGGAGATCCTGCATTGAGTGATATCAATGCGTTTTTCCTGGCGCTTGGATTGCTGTACGATGAGCCTAATTCAGTAGATCAGGCAGAAAAAAATTTGCTGGCTCTTTGTCAGGCTCAGGATGAGATAGAGCTATATTGCCAGAAATTTAGAAAATGGTCCGTGCTCACTCAATGGAATGAATCTGCGCTTGCAGCCATTTTCAGAAAGGGTCTCTCTGAAGCCATTAAGGATGTTTCTACTGTGGTGATTCCACTCATGCTATCTCTGATTGTCCTAAGCGCACTAAGCGGTTCGCTAGGTCTGCCGCCATTGGTACTGTGCAGTCAAAATTTCTTCTGTCCGTTACCTTGATATGCTCCTTGTCGTCGTATTCTGTCATGGCGTTTGTGGATTCAGGCGCTGCCCTGAATTTGATGGACTTGGATTATGCTAAACGTTGTGGGTTTTTATTGGAGCCCTTGCAGTGTCCTATTCCATTGAGAGGAATTGATGCTACACCTTTGGCCAAGAATAAGCCTCAATACTGGACCCAGCTGACCATGTGCATGGCTCCTGCACATCAGGAGGTTATTCGCTTTCTGGTGTTGCATAATCTGCATGATGTGGTCGTGTTGGGGTTGCCATGGCTACAAGCCCATAATCCAGTATTGGATTGGAATTCCATGTTGGTGTCCAGCTGGGGTTGTCAGGGGGTACATGGTGATGTTCCATTTCTGTCAATTTCGTCATCCACCCCTTCTGAGGTTCCAGAGTTTTTGTCTGATTACCGGGATGTATTTGATGAGCCCAAGTCCGATGCCCTGCCTCCGCATAGGGATTGTGATTGTGCTATCAATTTGATTCCTGGTAGTAAATTCCCAAAAGGTCGACTGTTTAATTTATCCGTGCCTGAGCACACCGCTATGCGCAGTTATGTGAAGGAATCCCTGGAGAAGGGGCATATTCGCCTGTCGTCGTCGCCATTGGGAGCAGGGTTCTTTTTTGTGGCCAAGAAGGATGGTTCGTTGAGACCGTGTATAGATTACCGCCTTCTAAATAAGATCACGGTTAAATTTCAGTACCCCTTGCCATTGTTATCTGATTTGTTTGCTCGGATAAAGGGGGCTAGTTGGTTCACTAAGATAGATCTTCGTGGTGCGTATAATCTGATGAGAATCAGGCAAGGCGATGAATGGAAAACTGCATTTAATACGCCCGAGGGTCATTTTGAGTATCTAGTGATGCCGTTCGGACTTGCCAATGCTCCATCAGTGTTTCAATCCTTTATGCATGACATCTTCCGTGAGTACCTGGATAAATTCCTGATTGTGTACTTGGATGACATTTTGATCTTCTCGGATGATTGGGAGTCTCATGTGAAGCAGGTCAGAACGGTTTTTCAGGTCCTGCGTGCTAATTCTTTGTTTGTGAAGGGATCAAAGTGTCTCTTTGGTGTGCAGAAGGTTTCATTTTTGGGGTTCATCTTTTCCCCTTCTACTATCGAGATGGATCCGGTTAAGGTCCAAGCCATCCATGATTGGACTCAGCCGACATCTCTGAAAAGTCTGCAAAAGTTCCTGGGCTTTGCTAATTTTTATCGTCGCTTCATCTGCAATTTTTCTAGTGTTGCCAAACTATTGACCGATTTGACCAAGAAGGATGCTGATTTGGTCAATTGGTCTTCTGCTGCTGTGGAAGCTTTTCAAGAATTGAAGCGTCGTTTTTCTTCTGCCCCTGTGTTGTGTCAACCAGATGTTTCTCTTCCGTTCCAGGTCGAGGTTGATGCTTCTGAGATTGGAGCAGGGGCTGTTTTGTCACAGAGAGGTTCTGGTTGCTCAGTGATGAAACCATGCGCTTTCTTTTCCAGGAAGTTTTCGCCTGCTGAGCGAAATTATGATGTGGGCAACCGAGAGTTGCTGGCCATGAAGTGGGCATTCGAGGAGTGGCGTCATTGGCTTGAAGGAGCTAAGCATCGCGTGGTGGTATTGACTGATCATAAGAACTTGACTTATCTCGAGTCTGCCAAGCGCTTGAATCCTAGACAAGCTCGTTGGTCGTTGTTTTTTGCCTGTTTTGACTTTGTGATTTCGTACCTTCCGGGCTCTAAAAATGTGAAGGCGGATGCTCTGTCTAGGAGTTTTGTGCCCAACTCTCCGGGTTTATCTGAGCCGGCGGGTATCCTCAAGGAAGGAGTAATTGTGTCTGCCATCTCCCCTGATTTGCGGCGGGTGCTGCAAAAATTTCAGGCTAATAAACCTGATCGTTGCCCAGCGGAGAAACTGTTTGTCCCTGATAGGTGGACGAATAGAGTTATCTCTGAACTTCATTGTTCGGTGTTGGCTGGTCATCCTGGAATCTTTGGTACCAGAGAGTTAGTGGCTAGATCCCTTTGGTGGCCCTCTCTGTCGCGGGATGTGCATACTTTTGTGCAGTCCTGTGGGATTTGTGCTCGGGCTAAGCCCTGCTGTTCTCGTGCCAGTGGGTTGCTTTTGCCCTTGCCGGTCCCGAAGAGACCTTGGACACATATCTCTATGGATTTTATTTCTGACCTTCCCGTTTCTCAAAAGATGTCAGTCATTTGGGTGGTCTGTGATCGCTTCTCTAAGATGGTCCATTTGGTGCCCTTGTCTAAATTACCTTCCTCCTCTGATTTGGTGCCATTGTTCTTCCAGCATGTGGTTCGTTTACATGGCATTCCAGAGAATATCGTTTCTGACAGAGGTTCCCAGTTTGTTTCGAGGTTTTGGCGAGCCTTTTGTGGTAGGATGGGCATTGACTTGTCTTTTTCCTCGGCTTTCCATCCTCAGACTAATGGCCAGACCGAACGAACCAATCAGACCTTGGAAACATATCTGAGATGCTTTGTTTCTGCTGATCAGGATGATTGGGTGTCCTTTTTGCCTTTGGCTGAGTTCGCCCTTAATAATCGGGCCAGCTCGGCTACCTTGGTTTCGCCGTTTTTCTGCAATTCTGGGTTCCATCCTCGTTTCTCTTCAGGACAGGTTGAGTCTTCGGACTGTCCTGGTGTGGATACTGTGGTGGACAGGTTGCAGCAGATTTGGACTCAGGTAGTGGATAATTTGACCTTGTCCCAGGAGAAGGCTCAACTTTTCGCTAATCGCAGACGCCGTGTGGGTCCCCGACTTCGTGTTGGGGATCTGGTTTGGTTATCTTCTCGTCATATTCCTATGAAGGTTTCCTCTCCTAAGTTTAAACCTCGTTTTATTGGTCCGTATAGGATTTCTGAGGTTCTTAATCCTGTGTCTTTTCGTCTGACCCTTCCAGCTTCTTTTTCCATACATAACGTATTCCATAGGTCATTGTTGCGGAGATACGTGGCACCTATGGTTCCATCTGTTGAGCCTCCTGCCCCGGTTTTGGTGGAGGGGGAATTGGAGTATATTGTGGAGAAGATTTTGGATTCTCGTGTTTCAAGACGGAAACTCCAGTATCTGGTTAAATGGAAGGGTTATGCTCAGGAAGATAATTCCTGGGTTTTTGCCTCTGATGTCCATGCTCCCGATCTTGTTCGTGCCTTTCATGTGGCTCATCCTGGTCGGCCTGGGGGCTCTGGTGAGGGTTCGGTGACCCCTCCTCAAGGGGGGGGTACTGTTGTGAATTCTGTGGCAGAGTTCACTCCTGTGGTCACAAGTGGTACTTCGGCTGATTTTCTCTGGGAGCTTCCGTTTGTGGAGGAAAGTGGTACTGCAGCTTCTGAGTTTCCTCCCTCAGGTGATCTGGTGAGGTCGTTAGCTGCTTCTCTACTTAACTCCACCTGATGCTTTGATCCATGCTTCCTGTCAATGTTCCAGTGTTGGACTTGTGTTTCTCTGGATCATTCCTGTGGCCTGCTGCTCTGCATAGCTAAGTGCTTCTTTGCTATTTGTTGCTATTTTTTCTGTCCAGCTTGTCTATTTGTTTTGCTGGAAGCTCTGGGACGCAAAGGGTGTACCTCCGTGCCGTTAGTTCGGTACGGAGGGTCTTTTTGCCCCCTTTGCGTGGTTTTCTTTAGGGTTTTGTGTAGACCGCAAAGTTATCTTTCCTATCCTCGTTCTGTCTAGAATATCGGGCCTCACTTTGCTGAATCTATTTCATCCCTACGTTTGTCTTTTCATCTTACTCACAGTCATTATATGTGGGGGGCTGCCTTTTCCTTTGGGGTATTTCTCTGAGGCAAGGTAGGCTTATTTTTCTATCTTCAGGCTAGTTAGTTTCTCAGGCTGTGCCGAGTTGCATAGGGAGCCTTAGGCGCAATCCACAGCTGCCTCTAGTTGTGTTTGGAGAGGATCAGGAATTGCGGTCTACAGAGTTTCCACGTCTCAGAGCTCGTTCTATTATTTTGGGTTATTGTCAGATCACTGTATGTGCTCTGATCGCTATGTACATTGTGTTACTGAAATTGCCTTGCATAACAGCTGTCATGTGCATGGCAGCGTGGCAAACACTGCTTCTGATCAAAAGACAGCATGGGCATGCAGCTGAGATTGGAGGTATAAAGTTTACCTTCAGTCACTGGTGTCAGCTGATGGGACTACAGCTCCCATCATCCGGCGCCTGCTGCCACTAATAACAGCGAGAGCAGGAGCGGCTGATGGGTGTATTCATCAACCGGCTCATGCGCTGTAAAGAAATAATTAAAAAAAATGGTGTGGGTTTCCCTGTGTCTTTGATAACCAGCCAGGCAAAACTCACAGCTGGGGCTGCAACCGTCAGCTGTCAGCTTCAACAAGGCTGGTTATAAAGAGTAAAGGGGTCCCCACGCTGTTTGGTTAAATTATTTAAGTAAATAATAAAAAACTTTCACGGTGCTAGCGGGGATCTCACTGATGTCACGGCAGTTTAGCCCAGCAGTGAACGCAGCCTCAGTGACAGGAGGTAACCTCGATGACGTCACCACCGGTCACTGAGGCTGCACTCACAGCAGTTCATTCCCCAATGGATCTCAGCTTGGACAGTCATATCTTGGCACCGTCCAGGTGGAAAACTATTTATCCCCTAGACATGGATTACGGCGTGGGAAAGAACAAGGGACAGGTGAGGGATATTGTTGTTTTTTTATTTTAGTTTTATTACAGGAGAACGAGGGTTTTGGTGGAATTAGAAGTTAGTTGAGTATAATTGTGTTTGTTATTTATAAATAAAAAAGTAAAAGTGTTTTGTTTTATTTCTAATAAAATACTTTATTCTGGCTGTGTCTCTATTTACCATATAACTATAGGATTAGTAATTGATTGGCGTTTTATTGAAGCATATCCATTACTAAGCTGTGGGCTTGATGCCACCTGACAATACAAAGGTGAAATCAACTCCACAAATATAAACCCCACTTGTCACCGCTACAGGGCAAGTGAGAAGAGCCATGCAAAGCGCCAGAATTTTGGCATCTAATAGATGTGCTTTTTTTGGGCAGCTCTGGGCTGCTATTTTAGGGTTGCGGGCCTATATCCATGGGCCCTTACCATCCTGAGAATACCAGCCCCTAGCTGTCTGCTTTAGCAAGGCAGGTTGTCAAGAATTGGGTGGACCCCACGCTGTTTTTTTAAATTATTTATTTAAATAATTAAACCAGTCTTGCAAAAGCTGATAGCTGAGGATTGCAGCCCCCAGCTGCGAGTTTTGCCTGGCTGGTTATCAAAAATACTGGGGAACCCACACTGTTTTTTTTAATTTATTTACAGCGCAGGAGACGGCTGATGAATGCATGCATCAGCCGTTCCTGCTCTCATTTTTATTAGCGGCAGCAGGTGTTGGATGATGGGAGCTGTAGTCCCATCAGCTGACACCAGTGACCGGAAGTAAAGTTTATACGTCTGATCACAGCTGAATGCTCACGCTGTCTTTTGACAGCGTGGGAACCATGGCTCTCTGACCGGTGGGGATGATTTCACTGCCGATCAGAAGCAGTGTTTGGCACATGACAGCATGACAAACACTGGATGTTCAGGCCCCCCATTCAAGTGCAAGGGGTCCGGGTTCAAGTTTGGGTCCGGGTACTTAGTACCTGAACCCAAACTTTTTGTAACTGTTTGGACAAACCCGCTGAACGCAAACTTCCAGGTGTCCATCCATCTCTACTCAGGAGCATCGTTCCCCTACCTCTTAGATTCCTGCTTGCCAGAAGTGATGGTCCCCTGATGATTGGCTGGGCTGTGCTGTGTGCTCTCCTAGGCAGCAAATGGGGCAGCTTTGCTTCTGCAGCATTGAAGGAAGACAGCAGCATTGATGTGGGATAAATCCATCAATCATGACAACTTCAGGGTAGAGATTACAAGCTGTAAAGAAAAGATCTCATAAACCACTGCACCCCTTGGCTAGGAGACTAGTCACCACAGATAGACTGCAAAGGTAACTGGTAACCTAGAAATCTAGCAGCAAACTATACTATGAAACATTGCCCTGTTCTTGAGAAGTGAGAGGCTAAGATCCTTTTGATAGCAAGTTTTTTTGAGGGTTTGCATCAGTTCATGTAAAAAACATACGTACAATTGTGAACATTTGGTTTTCTTATTATTGTGAAGCAAACAACAAATAGAACAACATAACTGAAAACTTCAGTGTGCATAACTATTCACCCCTCTAAAGTCAGTACTTTGTAGAGCCTACTTTTTAGGCAATTACAGCGGCAAGTCTCTTTGGATAAGGCTCTATGAGCTTTCCACATCTTGCCACTAGGATTTTTGCCCACTCCTCAAGGCAAAACTGCTCCATATCCTTTAACTTAGATGGTGAACAACAACTTTCAAGTCTGACCACAGATTCTCAATTGGATTAAGGTCTGGGCTTTCACTAGGCCAGTGTTCCTTTAGCAGTATGCTTTGGATCATTGTCTTGTTGGAAGGTGAGCCTCCGTTCCATTCTCAAATCCCTGACAGACTGAAACAGGTTTTGCTCAACAAAATCACTGCATTTCGCATCATTCATCTTCTCCTTGACATGGACCATTTTCCCTGTCATCGAAAAACATCTCCACAGAATGTTGTTGCCACTACCATGTTTCACTGTGGGGATGGTGTTCTTGGGGTGATGAGATGAATTGGTTTGGTGCAAGACATAGCGTTTACCTTGGTAGCCAAAAAGTTCAATTTTGGCCACATTTCTCCACAGCACCTTCCTCCATACATTTGGGGAGTCTCCCACATGTCTTTTGGCAAACTCAAAACGAGCCTTACAGTTTTTGTGTGTAAGTAAAGGATTTTTTTTCTGCCCACTATTCCATAAAGGCTGTTTGGTTAGTGGTGCCTCTTACTTAATGGTGTTACTGCCTCTGTGGAGTTCAGAAAAGGTCACTTGTATATACTGACAGACCATGTGACATTAGATTCCACACAGAAGGACTTCTATTCACTAAGCAAGTAACTTATGAAGGTAATTGCTTGCACTAGAAATTTTTAGGGGCTTCATAGCAAAAGGGTGAATAATATGCACATGCCAATTTTTAGTTATTTGATCCCAGAAAACTTATTTATGCCTTAGTTTTCTCACTTCACCAACTTAGACTATTTAGTGCTCATGCATCACACAAAATCGGATTACTAAAATATTTAAACACAGGTTGTAATGTAGCAAAATAGGTAAAAAGCCAAGGGGGTGCAATACTTTTGGAAGCCACTGTGAGCCAAAATCAGGAGAGGGTAAATAATGCAGAAGTGGTGGATGTGTTTCTATTATTCTTTTCTTTTGATTGTTCCACTCCTTATTTTGGCTTACAAATACTGGTGTAAAATACTGACCAAATACTGATGCACCTCTTCTGAGTATTTTATCCACTCCTGACTTTGAATTACAAATACTCATGAAAAATACTGATTAAATAGTGAACGTTTGAATGTGGCCCAAGGACCCTACTAAGAATAAAAATGTACACTTTACAGATGAAAGAGACTTAACAAGCCTTCTGTTCAAGCTGTGCTCTACAAGGAATCGCCGATCTGTGATGGCCCAGGTACTGAGTGACCACCACTGTACAAGATATCGTAATCTGTTATAGCTGCAGGACATTATGGAGAAGGCCAAGTGGCAACACAAAATTATGCTTTCCTGCTCTCTGATGCTGCAATAGTGTGGGAAATAGTGCCGGTTGAGTTTATATTTTTGCAAACCAGAAATCAAATCTCAAAATCTTTGAATCCACGTGAAACCGCAAATTTCAAGAAATTCGACTTAAACTCAATACACTGCAAACTGATCCGCTCATCTCTATTCTTAATGTCTAACTTTATGCAAATGTTGATCCAATATTTCTCAACGTCATGGTGACATAAAAATCAGGATGTGTGTACAGCATTTACATGCTGATGAAATTCTATACAAATTATTATAGTGATCTCATCAGCTTTAAGCAATTCACAGAACTTTTTCTTCTAAAGCTATGAGATGATACTATGCTTCCATAACCATATTTAACCATAAATTATGTTATTATGTTAGGAAATTGGTCAGGCAACATTATATATATATATATATAGTGCCTTGGGAAAGTATTCGGCTCCCTGGAACTTTTCAACCTTTTCCCACATAGCATGCTTCAAACATAAAGATACCAAATGTAAATTTTTGGTGAAGAATCAACAACAAGTGGAACACAGTTGTGAAGTTGAATGAAATTTATTGGTTATTTTAAATTTTTGTGGAAAATCAAAACCTGAAAAGTGGGGCGTGCAATATTATTCGGCCCCTTTACTTTCAGTGCAGCAAACTCACTCCAGAAGTTCATTGTGGATCTCTGAATGATCCAATGTTGTCATAAATGCCTAATGATGATAAATATAATCCACCTGTGTGTAATCAAGTCTCCGTATAAATGCACCTGCTCTGCGATAGTCTCAGGGTTCTGTTTTGAGCACAAAGAGCATCATGAAGACCAAGGAACACAACAGGCAGGTCCGTGATACTGTTGTGGAGAAATTTAAAGCCGGATTTGGATACAAAATTATTTACAAAACTTTAAACATCCCAAGGAGCACTGTGCAAGCGATCATATTGAAATAGAAGGAGTATCATACCACTGCAAATCTACCAAGACCCGGCCGTCCCTCTAAACTTTCATCTCAAACAGGGAGAAGACTGATCAGAGATGCAGCCAAGAGGCCCATGATCACTCTGGATGAACTGCAGAGATCTACAGCTGAGGTGGGACAGTCTGTCCATAGGACAACAATCAGTCGTACACTGCACAAATCTGGCCTTTATGGAAGAGTGGCAAGAAGAAAGCCATTTCTCAAAGATATCCATAAAAAATGTTGTTTAAAGTTTGCAACAAGCCACCTGGGAGACACACCAAACATGTGGAAGAAGGTGATCTGGTCAGATGAAACCAAAATTGAACTTTTTGGCAACAATGCCAAACGATATGTTTAGTGTAAAGGCAACACAGCTCATCACCTTGAACACACCATCCCCACTGTCAAACATGGTGGTGGCAGCATCATGGTTTGGGCCTGCTTTTCTTCAGCAAGGACAGGGAAGATGGTTAATATTGATGGGAAGATGGATGGAGCCAAATACAGGACCATTCTTGAAGAAAACCTGTTGGAGACTGCAAAAGACCTGAGACTGGGACAGAGATTTGTCTTCCAACAAGACAATGATCCAAAACAAAGCAAAATCTACAATGGAATGGTTCACAAATAAACGTATCCAGGTGATAGAATGGCCAAGTCAGAGTCGTGACCTCAATCCAATCGACAATCTGTGGAAAGAGCTGAAAACTGCTGTTCACAAACGATCTCCATCAAACCTCACTGAACTCGAGCTGTTTGCCAAGGAAGAATGGGCAAGAATTTCAGTCTCTCGATGAACAAAACTGATAGAGACATACCCCAAGCGACATGCAGCTGTAATTGCAGTAAAAAGTGGTGCAACAAAGTATTAAGTTAAAGGGGCCGAATAATATTGCACGCCCCACTTTTCAGTTTTTGATTTTCCACAAAAATTTAACCCCTTAATGACAACCAATACGTCTTTTAACTGACCTGAGATATAATAGAATAGTCTCCCCATACAGGTGACAATCCAGCAGCTGTCGGCTGTACACTATAGCGGACAACTTGCTGCATCAGCCACGATCAGTGTTTGCACCATCCAAATCTGTTTAACCCCTTAGATGCTGCTTTCAATAGTGACTGCATCCTATAAATGGTTAACAGACTGTGGGGGCTTCCTCCTAATCCCAGTTTGTGCTCTCAGATCATGATTTTGTGGTCCTGATGTTTACCATGGCAATTCATGACCAAATTCTGGCCTAAGAGTCTGCCGGCTGTTGTAACCTGTTCAGAAGTTAGAGGCATTTAGGTGGTAAAAATGCACATTGTCATTTCTGTCATGTCACTTTGCATTAATTCCTGAAAAGCACCTGAAGAGTTGATAAACTACCTGACAGCAGATTTCAATATGTCAGGGGGTGCTGTTTTTAAAATGGTATCACTTTTGGGGGTTTTCAAATATATAGGACCCCTAAAGGCACTTCAAACATGGCTAAGTCCCTAAAAAAAATACATTTTGTAAATTTCCTTGAAAAAATGAAAAATTGCTGCTACATTTTTAAACCTCCTAAAATGCTAACAAAATAAAAGAACATTTTACAAATGGTGCTGATGTAAAGCCGACATGTGGGAAATGTTATTTCTTAATGTTTTGCTGTGGTATGACCATCTGGATTAAAGGGATAATCATTCAAAGTTTGAAAATTGCAAATTTTTTAACATGTTTCTCAAATTTCTGACATTTTTGATAAATAAACACAAAATATATCGACCTAAATTTACCATTATCATAATGTATAATGTGTCACGAAAAAACAATATCAAAATCACTGGGATTTGTTGAAGCGTTCCAGAGTCATTACCACAAAAAGTGACACTGGTCAGATTTAAAAAATTTGGCTCCGTCACTAAATTAAAATAACCAATACATTCCATTGAACTTCACAATTGTGTTCCACTTGTTGTTAATTCTTCACCAAAAATTTACATTTGGTATCTTTATGTTTAAAGCATGATATGTGGGAGAAGGTTGAAAAGTTCCAGGGAGCCGAATACTTTCGCAAGGCACTGTATATATATATATATATATATATATATATATATATATATATATATACAGGTCCTTCTCAAAAAATTAGCATATAGTGTTAAATTTCATTATTTACCATAATGTAATGATTACAATTAAACTTTCATATATTATAGATTCATTATCCACCAACTGAAATTTGTCAGGTCTTTTATTGTTTTAATACTGATGATTTTGGCATACAACTCCTGATAACCCAAAAAACCTGTCTCAATAAATTAGCATATTTCACCCATCCAATCAAATAAAAGTGTTTTTTAATAACAAACAAAAAAACCATCAAATAATAATGTTCAGTTATGCACTCAATACTTGGTCGGGAATCCTTTGGCAGAAATGACTGCTTCAATGCGGCGTGGCATGGAGGCAATCAGCCTGTGACACTGCTGAGATGTTATGGAGGCCCAGGATGCTTCAATAGCGGCCTTAAGCTCATCCAGAGTGTTGGGTCTTGCGTCTTTTAACTTTCTCTTCACAATATCCCACAGATTCTCTATGGGGTTCAGGTCAGGAGAGTTGGCAGGCCAATTGAGCACAGTAATACCATGGTCAGTAAACCATTTACCAGTGGTTTTGGCACTGTGAGCAGGTGCCAGGTCGTGCTGAAAAATGAAATCTTCATCTCCATAAAGCATTTCAGCCGATGGAAGCATGAAGTGCTCCAAAATCTCCTGATAGCTAGCTGCATTGACCCTGCCCTTGATGAAACACAGTGGACCAACACCAGCAGCTGACATGGCACCCCACACCATCACTGACTGTGGGTACTTGACACTGGACTTCAGGCATTTTGGCATTTCCTTCTCCCCAGTCTTCCTCCAGACTCTGGCACCTTGATTTTCGAATGACATGCAAAATTTGCTTTCATCAGAAAAAAGTACTTGGGACCACTTAGCAACAGTCCAGTGCTGCTTCTCTGTAGCCCAGGTCAGGCGCCTCTGCCGCTGTTTATGGTTCAAAAGTGGCTTTACCTGGGGAATGCGGCACCTGTAGCCCATTTCCTGCACACGCCTGTGCACGGTGGCTCTGGATGTTTCCACACCAGACTCAGTCCACTGCTTCCTCAGGTTCCCCAAGGTCTGGAATCGGTCCTTCTCCACAATCTTCCTCAGGGTCCGGTCTCCTCTTCTCGTTGTCGCGTTTTCTGCCACATTGTTTCCTTCCAACAGACTTACCATTGAGGTGCCTTGATACAGCACTCTGGGAACAGCCTATTTGTTGAGAAATTTCTTTCTGGGTCTTACCCTCTTGCTTGAGGGTGTCAATGATGGCCTTCTTGACATCTGTCAGGTCGCTAGTCTTACCCATGATGGGGGTTTTGAGTAATGAACCAGGCAGGGAGTTTATAAAAGCCTCAGGTATCTTTTGCATGTGTTTAGAGTTAATTAGTTGATTCAGAAGATTAGGGTAATAGGTCGTTTAGAGAACCTTTTCTTGATATGCTAATTTATTGAGACAGGTTTTTTGGGTTATCAGGAGTTGTATGCCAAAATCATCAGTATTAAAACAATAAAAGACCTGACAAATTTCAGTTGGTGGATAATGAATCTATATTATATGAAAGTTTAATTGTAATCATTACATTATGGTAAATAATGAAATTTAACACTATATGCTAATTTTTTGAGAAGGACCTGTATATATATATATATATATATATATATATATATATATATATATATATATATATCACAACCACCCCTATTAGTGTGAAAAGAATCAAAATAGTAATATGGAGTACCGCAAACCAAGCAGGACTGAAGGGGGAATAGAACCACGTATATAGACAACAGTCTATAAATAAATGGAAAGCCAAAAACAATCATAACACTGAATGAAAGAATTTCAAGTAATTATAAATTTAAATTATTTTATAGACAGTCGTATATCAGTACAGATGAGAAGCCTCAATGGATAAGAATACCAAATAGATATAAAGTGAAATAGTGCTTTATATATTAAAATTAAAAAAACAATTATATCCAGCTAATCAACCATAAATAAAAAGGACCATTTAAGAAAGACGGCACACAAACCATCAGAGATATAAGGGCAGTTTTCCTCAACTTTAATTATACCTGGCAGAACGTAAAACGAGTTCAAGTACAAAGAATCGCTGTAAAGTGCAGCCAGTGCCAATAGTGCAAATAATCAGGGATAATCCCCATATAATACATGTGCCGAGCTAAAATTTACATAACAAGTGGGAACCTGAACCCCAGCCTGTCGCGTTTCGCCGTTCTTCATCAGGAGTAGTGGCATAACGCTGTGCTCATATCCGTATAGGTAGAGAGAGCTAACTTATGAGAGGGATCCGCTAATAAGTGACATCAGCCAATTGTTTGTGCATGCGCGGATATCTCCGAACCACGTAGGGGCACTTCCTCCTGCGCTTTCAAAACAAGAGCGCTTCACTCTCTTTCTTGGCCAAATAGCCCTTACACAGCCTGAAGGTGTGTTTGGGGTCATTGTCCTGTTTAAAAATAAATGATGGTCCAACTAAACGCAAACCGGATGGAATAGCATGCTGCTACAAGATGCTGTGGTAGCCATGCTGGTTCAGTATGCCTTCAATTTTGAATAAATCCCCAACAGTGTCACCAGCAAAGCACACCCACAGCATCACACCTCCTCCTCCATGCTTCACGGTGGGAACCAGGCATGTAGGTTATATTATACTCACCCAGGGGCATTCCCGCTGCGGTCCGATCCAATGGGTGTCGCGGTCTGGTCCAGCGCCTCCCATCTTCTTAAGATGACGTCCTTTTCTTGTCTTCATGCTGCGGCTCTGATGCAGGCGTACTTTGTCTACCCTGTTGAGGGCAGAGCAAAGTACTGCAGTGCGCATGCACCGGGAAAGGTCAGAGAGGCCCGGCGCATGCGCACTGCAGTACTTTGCTCTGCCCTCAACAGGGTGAAGACAAGAAGAGGACGTCATCGTAAGAAGATGGGAGGCCCCGGACCGGACCGCGACGCCCAGGTGAGTATAATATAACCTCTTTTTCTCATCCTTCAGGTTACATTGGGGGCTTATCTACAGCATTACAGAATGCTGTAGATAAGCCCCTGATGCCGGTGGGCTTAGCTCACCTGCGATTTCGGGGGTGAAAGGTTCCCTTTAAGTAGCTGACCTCCAAAGTCAGCAGGGTTCAGTGTTTGGAGAAGGACACTCCAGGGAAGTTGTTGTGCTGGAACCAACCTGTACCGTGTGTATTCTGCTGGCAGTGTCAGGAATATCTGTAACATCAGGTAGAAAAGAAATATATTCAGACACATACAGTATCCGTTCTGGAATTTATCAGCTGTATTGCTTTAAAAGAAACCCGTCACTTCAAAAATGCAATTTAACTGCAAAAATAGTGATAATCTGCAGGTAAATAATGTTTAAATCAAGCCTGACAGGCTTACTGAAACAAAGGCTGCAGGGAGAATATGAAGTTATATTCTCCTTGCAGCCGCTCGCTAGTCATTGAGATGATGAAGGGAGCTGTTACAGTTAGTGTTGAGCGATACCGTCCGATACTTGAAAGTATCGATATCGGATAGTATCGGCCGATACCCGAAAAGTATCGGATATCGCCGATACCGATATCCGATACCAATACAAGTCAATGGGACATCAAGTATCGGAAGGTATCCTGATGGATCCCAGGGTCTGAAGGAGAGGAAACTCTCCTTCAGGCCCTGGGATCCATATTGAGGTGTAAAATAAAGAATTAAAATAAAAAATATTGTTATATTCACCTCTCCGGCGGCCCCTGTAACATCACCGCGAGGAACCGGCGTCCGGCAGGCTTCTTTGTTCAAAATGAGCGCCTTTAGGACCTGCGGAATGACGTCGCGGCTTCTGATTGGTTGCGTTCCGCCCATGTGACCGCCACGCGACCAATCAGAAGCCGCGACGTCATTCCACAGGTCCTAAAGGCGCTCATTCTAGGAATTTATCTGAGGAATGACGTCGCGGCTTCTGATTGGTCGCGTGGCGGTCACATGGGCGGCACGCGACCAATCAGAAGCTGCGACGTCATTCCGCAGGTCCTAAAGGCGCTCATTTTGAACAAAGAAGCCTGCCGGACGCCGGTGACTCGCGGTGATGTTCCAGGGGCCGCCGGAGAGGTGAATATAACAATATTTTATATTTTAATTCTTTATTTTACACCTCCGATACCGATACCCAATACCACAAAAATATCGGATCTCGGTATCGGAATTCCGATACCGCAAGTATCGGCCGATACCCGATACTTGCGGTATCGGAATGCTCAACACTAGTTACAGTAGCTACTTATTGTACAGTGAACATGACTGTAGCTACTCAGCACATTTATCGACAGCCTACTCTTCACACATGCAGCAGAGCAGTATGTCAGTAAATTTGCAGGGGGGTGATAACAGCGACCTCACTGTGTAGTGAGCAGTGAATGGACCAGCTCCCTGCACGACGCCGATGACTAGGCAGCAGCTGCAGGGAAAATATAACTTAATTTTCTCCATTTAGCCTTTGCTTCAATAAGCCACTGAGACATGATTTAAATGCTATTAACCTGCAGATTACCAATACAGGTAAACATTTTTAAAGGTGAGATGGATCCCTTTAAGTGAATGTCCACTCCTAAAGTATGTATTTCTTTCTAAATAGACATCCAATTTGGAAACATTTTAACTATGTCTTTTGCCAAAACAGTCTTTTCCTAGAGTTCAATGGGCCCCGGATGCAAAACTTGCGCCAGGGCCCCCACCTGCATGTTGATCAGATGTATGGGACCATGTATCGCTCTAGATATTATAAAGACGTGTGTGCGCCATCATGTAATAATGTCCCCTTGCCCTAGCTGCTTCCTGTAATATTCTTCCTTATCTCGGAACCTTACCTTTAATAACGTCCTTCATCCTGTGCCCTTCCAGTAATAATGCCCTCCATCCTGGGCCCCAGCTCTAACAATGCCCCCCATCCTGGGTTTCTTCCTGCTATGTTTCACATGATATAATAATGTCCCTCATCCTGAGCCCTTTATTTAATAATGTCCCCCATCCTGGGCCCCTTCCAGTAATAATGTCCCCTGTCCTGGGCCCTTCCAGTAATATTGCACCCCATCCTACAATGATTTCTCCCATCCTGGGCCCCTTCCTGGTATAATGACCCCCATCCTAGGCCCCTCCCTGGTATAATGACCCCCATCCTGGCTCCCTTCCTGGTATAATGACCCCCATCCTAGGCCCCTCCCTGGAATACTGACCCCCATCCTGGGCCCTTTCCTGGTATAATGACCCCCATCCAAGGCCCCTTCCTGGTATAATGACCCCCATCCTGGGCCCCTTCCTGGTATAATGACCCCCATCCTAGGCCCCTCCCTGGTATAATGACCCCCATCCTGGCTCCCTTCCTGGTATAATGACCCCCATCCTAGGCCCCTCCCTGGAATACTGACCCCCATCCTGGGCCCTTTCCTGGTATAATGACCCCCATCCAAGGCCCCTTCCTGGTATAATGACCCCCATCCTGGGCCCCTTCCTGGTATAATGACCCCCATCCTAGGTCCCTTCCTGGTATAATGACCCTCATCCTGGGACACTTCCTGGTATAATGTCCCCCATCTTGGGCCCCAACCTGTGATAATGTCCCCTCCCCTGCTTCCTGGGCCACTTCCGTCATACTCTAGCTAGCACATTTTAAAAAGTAAAAACAAACAATTATTCTTACCTTCACCAGCTCTCATGACACGCAGTGTCCTCCTCTACAGAAAGCTAAGAAGCCGGCAGCTGACTTTGGCGTTCCGCCACGGGCAGCGTATGATGTCACTCCCATGCACCTCCCATCTCGGGCATGCCAGCGTCTGCTGCTGGCCTCTGATAGGCCGGAAATGTGTATGACTGTGCAGGGAACCGACGGGTCTCTGCGCCGCAATACATGTCGTAAATCCCACAATGGCTCCATATAGTATCTATCAGCAACACTTAAATATATCAGTAAGGCGGTGAAGGTACGATGCTGAAAACTACATACAAAAAATAATAAGAAAATCATGAAATATGAATTAACAATACATGATTATGATATAAATCAATAACAAAAGAACTAAGTGGCAGATACAGACAGAAAGTGGCCCTTGTGCAAGAACAGTATATAGTATATACTATATATAGTTATCTTTATGAGAGAAACTGCTAAGGAGGTGGTAGTGGGCCCCCTTACCTCTTGGGACCATGTGCGCCGGCTGCACCAGTGATATGTCTTAACTTTGTATGCAACACCCTATAATGATCTGCTCATATAAAAAGTTATACTAGCCAATTAATGACTGGAGCTCAGGGATTTTTTCAGGTAGCTTTTCTGCAGGCACCTTTTCTGCAGGTATCAGAAACACACCATTTTTTTTTTAACGCCTCTGCATTTTTGGATGCAGTTTTTTTTTGGGGAGGAATGATATACGTCAGTTTCTGTTTTATACTTCTGCTTCTTGATAGATTTAATTCTGTCTTCGGGTAGTGATTAAAGCTTGGATCAAATATTAAAATAACATTTTGTTGTAACCTTGTGGAATAAGGGTGTATTTCATTCCTAGAAAAGTGTTTGGAGCCTAGATTTTGAAATATTGAAACACTGCAGCTTCCTCCTATTTACGTCAATGCTTCCTGTTTCCTCTTTTTTTTTTAAATGTGTTACTTTTATATTAGGGTGAAACACCACTGTCTGAACAATTAGCAAATTTCACTATGCAACACTGACATCTGCTGGTAAAAGTTTGGAATTGCAATTATATTTATTCTTTACGAAATCCCATAAAAAGAATAAGAAAACAGCGGCTCTCACCAATTTGCTGATGCGCAGTATTTAATCCATGTACAGATTAATACAGTCTCTTGCTAAGAAGTTACAGGGGTGCGGGGAGTGCAGGAGGACGACCGTCGTTTCGTGCGGATAGCACTTCTACGGGTCCATCAAATCATATTTATTCTTTAGCATAGGCCATGCCATGGTCAATGATGGTTTAGGAGGCATAGCTCTAGTCTGTACTCATGCTAGTGACTTGCTCTATATTGCAGGTAACCACAGCTCAGTCACATTCAAGTGAATAATGAGTTTGAGCTGTCACTATCAATGCTTCAACTGTTTGCTAATCTAATAAGGGGTATCCTGAAAATGAGATACCCCAAGTTAACAGATTTGCAGGTGGTGTCAGGAATCGGACTCCCACTGATGTGTCAAATAAAGCTGTTGACCATAATTGAAATATTGATACTAAGGCTATATAATCAATATCGAACTCTGAGCACCGTCACCAATCAGCTTATTGCAGGTCCAATGGCATCCTGTCACGAGGGTGTCACGTCCCCCTGGAAGACCTGGAGTTAGACCATCACATTGGGTAATAAATCGCAGGTCTTAGAGATGGTGTGAATTGTGTCCCTTATTAAATGGATCTAGTTTACTCTGGTGCTGAAGAAGCTAATGACCCTTTACAGCTGCATCTTATCTGGTCATTACCTCTTCCTATAATAATTGGTCAGACCTTTTAAAGATTCCTCTTCCTGTGCTGTGTTCTAAAGGTAAGTGTTTGGAGCAGAGTTGTTGTGCAAGTGTTCTGTGGTTTCCTGTAGTATGTGCGTGTTTTTCTCCTGGTCCCTGTTGCCATTTAGTTTATTCCTCCTTGCCTCTATCCTCCTCCCTATTGTTGGTTTGTGGGGTTGAGCAAATTTAGTTTTTATAGGATCGGGTCGGATTTCACGAAACCCGACTTTTTCAAAAGTTGGGTCGAGTGAAATCGGCCGATCCTATAGAAAAGTCGGGGTCGGCCGAAACACGAAACCCAATGCAGTGCATTGGGTTTCTAATGGTTCCCAGGGTCTGAAGGAGAGGAAACTCTCCTTCAGGCCCTGCGATCCATATTAATGTGTAAAATAAAGAATAAAAATAAAAAATATTGCTATACTCACCCTCGGACGCGCCCTGGTTGTACCCGGGAGCCTTCCTTCCTAAGAATGAGCGCCTGAAGGACCTTTCGATGACGTCACGGCTTGTGATTGGTCGCGTGAGCGGTGACATGGGTGTCACGCGACCAATCACAAGCCACGACGTCATCGAAAGGTCCTTCAAGCCCTGATTCTAGGAAGGAAGGCTGCGGGTTAGAACCAGGGCGTGTCCGAGGGTGAGTATATACCTGTTAGGAATATACTCACCCTCGGACGCACCCTGGTTCTAACCCGCAGCCTTCCTTCCTAAGAATCAGCGCTTGAAGGACCTTTCTATGACGTCGCGGCTTGTGATTGGTCGCGTGACGCCCATGTGACCGCTCACGCGACCAATCACAAGCCGCGAAGTCATCGAAAGGTCCTTCAGGCGCTCATTCTTAGGAAGGAAGGCTCCCGGTTACAACCAGGGCGCGTCCGAGGGTGAGTATAGCAATATTTTTTATTTTTATTCTTTATTTTACACTTAAATCTGAATTCCGATACCGATTCCCGATATCTTAAACATATCGGGAATCGGTATCGGAATTCCGATACCAGATTCAGAAGATCGCCGACCTCATGGCCGACCCCACACAGGGGTCGGGTCGGGTTTCATGAAACCCGACTTTGCCAAACGTCAGCGACTTCTGAATCTGGCCGACCCGTTTCGCTCAACCCTATTGGTTTGTGCTTTTGTATGTTAGAGGTTTTATGCTATCCCTGTTTTGTCTTTGTATCTGGTTCACCTTACTTTTCTGTCCCGTGCTTCATGGGATGGGGGAGGGGACAGATCAGGGTTTAAGAGACCTCTCTTCCTTCAAGAGTACTCCAGGACAGGGATAGTTAGAGTCCCAGTTTCAGGGACAGTTTGAGGCCTTCCTTCCTTACCGAAGACCGTCACAGCGTGACACATCCAGAAGCAAACAGTACTCACATTTATTTTTCTCTTAGATAGCGTTGCCTAGCATCTAAGGCTTTCTATAATGTCTTGGGAACCTTCACAAGGAAAAATTATAACCACTAGACCTCCATCAAAGTACCATGAAAAGAGGCAAGAACCCCAAAACAGCTGTCTGTGGATGGGTGTATTTTTATTTTGCAAAATATTGTAGCTTAGCAAATTTTCCTAAGACTTGTGGAAGGGTCCAATAAGGGGGCAGATCTTGATTTATAATGTAAATACCTCCAATTAGTGGCAATGTCTAGTCATCTAGTTTTTTTCCAGGAAGCTTTGTGGCCTCCACTAATACACTTTGTAAAGCCCCTGTCGTGCCCTATGCATAAATACCAAATGATCTGTACAGAAAAAGATAGACATCAGGAGTATATATATTTTTTAGTATTTACTGCAGCATTTTCATAGAAGGAGCCAAGGAAATTACACCTGCAGTGAGTTAGCCCCATGGGTCCCTCTTCTCGAACATCACAGATTGATTGACAACTTTCTCCATGCGAACAAAAGGATTGGCATTTACATTAACAGTTTTGGGCATTCACAATAATATTCATGCTTTATCCATAGTCGACCTTTGAGTAGACAGAGGTCACAGGCCTAAATTTGTCATGAATCGGTGTATGCATAGTTGGAACATACATTGCATTGTAAATTTTGTCTTTCTGTAGCCACAATTATTTGGAAATTCTGTTCTAATATCGACAAAATAAAAAATAGTAGTAGATAGTATAAGCATGGTTGAAAAATCCTAATGTTCAGATTCTTTGTGATTTGGTAGCTAATGAATGAAATAAAAGTGAAAATTTATATGATCTCAGCTGAAAAATCCATTCAGCAAGGGACTTTAGGCATGAATGGATGATGTATTAGAAGAATTTAATCCATTTTTTTCTTTTGCCACACGGCTGATTATATTTTGTGCAGCCTGATTACATTTCATTATATTTTTTTGCACTGCTTCAAACAGTAAATTCCTATTTATTCTATTTCCTGGTAAGCCAGTTAACTCTTTAGCGAAAATGGATGTATCTCTACGTCAGTGCAGTGTCTGTTGGTGTGAAGCGGGCTGAGGAGCTGAGCTCCACAAGTGTCAGACACCAGCTGTGTTGTACAGAGGGCATTTGCCTGTAGAAGCAGCTAAGGCTAGGTTCACATTGCGTTACGGCAGTCCATTTAGCGCATAGCAGTACGGACTGCGCTAACGCAATGTCCCAAAAGGGATCGCGTTTCCCGATCCCGCTAGCGCAGATACCTGATCTGCGCTAGCGAGGAACGGACCTCGGACGCTGCAAGCAGCGTCCGTGGTCCGTCCTAAACTAACGGGACATCGCTAGCGCGTGCCGAAAATGGCATGCGCTAGCGATGCACTAGAGATCCGTTAGCACATTGCCGTCAATGGGTGCGCTAACGGACCTGTTGCATGGCGTTAATTGCGACAATTTCGCCATGTAACGGAGTCCGCTAGAGTTAACCCATTAACGCAATGTGAACCTAGCCTAATGGAGCTTGCCCTGATAAATGCTCTTTAAAAGGATTTTCCAGTCTTGGTACTCAAGCCTGCAGTTAGAGTGACTGCAGACTCGTAAATCTTCACGTGAGTGCTGTCAGGATTCTACAGTACCGACACTGGAAGCAGACAGTCATGTGACCACAAGTATGTGATTTGCATACTTCTGGATATATTTAAACTAGAAGTGTCCGGCTTCGCTCAGTTCACTTGTCTTACGTGAGGCCGCACACATCTATTCGGAACATGACTGCATGTATGCAAATCGCATTCTTGAGGTTATGCACCTGTCACTCCCAGCAAAGGCACTGGAGAATCCTGTCTGCTGTGAGGATTCACAGGTCTGCACTCACTGGGAATTTATTTCCCTTTTTTCAGTACATTATGTCATGGTAGGTGTCAGTGACCTTGGAGCAGTCTCAAAAGCAGAACTTGATCCAGACAGGGCAGATGTGGCTATATTACGCATATAGCCAGCATCTGCCTCTAACAGCAGCATTCGACTTGCCTACCGATTGCTGTGTCACACTTGCGAGTTCAATGCGGGAAACTTGGGCGAGTCTCCGCACGCTCCGGTCCCGAGTGCGGGCGGCAGTGCCGGCCCTTGATGCGAGAGACTCTCAAGAGTTTCTCGCATTGAACTCGCAAGTGTGACCCCGGCCTAAGTGTCACACTCTGGATCGAACATTAGTTTGAGAACCCATTGGTCCCTCTGCAATACGATTCCAGGAAGCCGATGGGTTGCTATGACAGCTGGGCTCTAGCTGCCACCGCCTGTCATGTGATGTCTCCTGTGACATCCAGCCTATGGCTGGGCACCATAAGAGACTGTCACTTTCACTATATACAGCATTAGTAAGGTATTGCTTTATATAGTACAAGCGATTAGACACAGGTTGCAGGTTCAAGTCCCCTAAGGGGACTAACAAATAAAGTAAAAAGTATAAACCCCCCCCCAAAAAAAAAGTACCGTATATAAAAATTTGAATCATACCCCTAATTAACACTAAAGGAATGTATCAAAGTATAAAATTAATTAAGCGAATTATTAAATTTAATGACAAAACAAAAATCACAATTGTGGTTTTTCAGTCACTACAATATCACAAAAAAAATACAATAAGGTGTGATCAAAGCGTAGTATTTGCCACAAAATTGTATTCATAATCCAATACAATAGTAAAAACTCCCCAAAGCTATACATGTTGGTATCTGTTATACATGTTTAGAATTAAGTTTCTAGGTCATTTAAAGTTATGGCTCATTAAAAAATGAGAGGAAAAGAAATAAAAACGCAAATTTGAAAATTGGGGAGGGGTTAAAGTGAATAATGTCATTCAAAACTACTATTTGTCACACAAAAAATAAGCCCTCATATAGTTATGTTGGTGGAAAATAAAAGTTATAGTTTTGAAAAAAAAAAGATGAAAAAATGAAAGCACAAAAACATAAAAAAAATCATCCTGTTTTTCAGGGGGTTTTAAAGCAGTCCTCAAAGTGGATTCAATGGGTTATTTACACTTCAGGATCTAATACTAGTCATGATACAGCACCACGCTTGTCTGATGTAGCTCAGGTTCATACGGAAAACACTCAAAGGTGCAAAACCAATTTTAGCATTTAGAATTAATATTTATTATATTTAATTTAATACATATTTAGTGTGCACACATCGTACATACCATGAACATTAATTCTTTCTCCAATCACAATGTATAACATTATTTCATTTTATTTTTTATATGTATTTATGTTGATTTTTTGCTTTTACTATGTTTATGTCACATCCACTAGAGGTCATCATCAGCCAGTGGCTATTTCTGCTACAGTTCAATGGAAGCTAGCATAAAATGAAGAGCTGAATGCATAAGATTAATCACACAGAAACTGTGCAAATTGTTGAAAGTGAATCAGGATAACTTGGTATGATATGATATGATCTGAAAACAATGGGGCAGAAAAAAAGGCTGAAAAAAAGTGAAATTTTTTTTAATGTCTGATAATTTATGAAAAATTTGGTGCATTTTGCACTATCCTAAAATCAATAAATTGTTTTTTTTTCCTGCTATTAGTAGATGTAGATTTTCATCCAAATTTCCACCTTTTTCTGGATTCAATAAAATATTAATTAACACATTGTTATGGCTAGCGTTACGCACCGAGTAATGAGAGATAGATACGATGTGCGTTCGCAGAGATACCTGCTGCTAAGTAATGGCGGATGGACACTGAGCACACACGTGGGTTAACCTCACCCCGTCTGAAATGTAAGCGACCTCTGTTGCTTCACAGAATTGCACTGTACACAGAAAACTATTACCCTAACTAGGGTTGTGCTTGCTCTGGAACTCTTCTGTGTTAACCGCACACATTAAGGAACCAGATGCTAAGCCAATGCCAATTGCCCCCACTGACGCTAGCTGCCTGCCTGAGTGTACAGAGCTAAACAGACTCACACCACATATGTACAGAGTGGTAGAGTATCCACTGGCAACAGCCAAACACAATTGATGTAGCTTCTTCAGGACCTTCCTAGTGGACCAATAGGAGCTGCTAAAGGACCTGAACATGTGACTCCCGACCTCCAATGAGAGGTCTTCCCTTGGGCATGCTCAGAAGGAGAAAAGTAAGATTTCGTCCCAGAAGTGTCTGCTCGCCGCTGACCAGTACTGGCTACAATGGCTGAGCCTGGAAGGACAGCAGTAACCAGCCACACAGTATCTAACTGAGCCAGACGCTGGGACCGACGTCTCCACCGCGGCTGGAGAAGAATGGGAGACCGCAGCGCAGGTGGTTTGAGATTCCCCCTGTGCAGTGGCGGGAACTCGACACCTAACACACATCAAAAAGAATACTTGATGGTATATTCAGGAGTTTTTCTTACCTGAATTTTTCAGGGTAGTAGAAAAATTATTTGCAATTTTTTTGGTACGTATTTATAAAAACCACGTGGTTTTAGATGCTGTTTTTGATGTGATTTTTCAGTGTGGTCTTTGACGCGTTTTTAATTATAATATGTGGTGTAGCAATAGAATATATTGTTGGATGCATTTTTAAATGTGTTTCTATTGAAACCCAACAAAATCTTTAAAAAAAATCATAAAAATGGACCAAAGAATTTTCATCACACTTTGTTTTTAAACACACGTTAAACAATGTATGGAGAAAAACGTGCAATATAGGGGCATGTTCCCATCAAAATGAATTGGAAGCTTGTTGCAAGTGGATTCGAAGCATTTGTGGAATCTGTATAAAGAAAAACTCATAAAAAAATTCAGTGTGAACATACTCTCAAAAATTAGCGCATGCTGTAAAAATTTCCAACTTTTTATACCAAGTTTACATCTTTTAAAACCAAAATCAAACACAAACTTCAAGATAAAATCTCCCTAGGGGCTTCACAACAACAACAACAACTAATACACCTTATAATGTAGGTCATGATAGGGTAGATTTATCAAAACTGCCTAAAACAAAAATGGCCTTTGTTATCCATAGCAACCAATCACAGCGCAGCTTTCATTTTACCAGACCTGTTTAAAAAATGAAAGCTGCCCTTTGATTGGTTGAGTTTTGATAAATGAGGCCTAGTTCTGTCTGCTGCTTACACAGAGCCTTTGTGTCAGCACTGCAAGTGACTGAAGTCTTACGAGACTGTAAGACATTAGTAATTGCCATACTGTGTTGGAAAACGTTCAGTGGTCCAAATCTCTAGATTTAGTGTGCTCGGCGAGAGGATGACTCAAGTCTTGCAGTCACTGCTTCTCTCCAGATGCTCCAGACAAATTAATTTGGAGCATGTGGCAAAGCATTAAGCACTCATCTGTGTCTACACATCAGCTTAGTCGTACAATGTGGGTTTTAGTGATTGAAAATAAAGCCAAAAAGGAGGTCACTAGGACAGGAGAAATGAGGTTAATACTACTAAAAAATAAACGTAAATAAAACCGTAGAGTACCGTATTTCTAACACGAGCGTAGGACTACTACTCTTTCTAGGGATCAGTGCCATGTTGCTCTGCCATCGTTAGGATCTAAAAGAGGAGCCTGAGCTCCGAGGCATATCTCATCCCAACCTACCAAAATATATTGAAGATAACATAGGTGTGAACACCTTTTAGAACAAATGATGGTCTTCTATACATCTTCTCATTGGTACCCTGTCTCTAGACAAGCTCTGACTGGCCCACAGGGGAGCAGGTGAATCCTCCGGTGGGCCCCTGTACAGGAGTGGGCTCCCAACTTGAGCAGTGCTTGACACTATACATATTTTATGCACTATAGACAGACAAAAGCAGCGTGGAACATATCCTTTATTTAACAAACTACCCATTTTATTGTTTTTTTTGAAGCATGTGCTGAAATTACATAAAAGAGCAGCAGCAAACCACATAGTATCCTCCATCCTAGAATCAATGTTACTGCTGGGCCCTAGGTACCCTGGTCCGACACTGTCTCTGGATGTTACTTGATAATGAAAACCATCAAAGTGATAGCCCATTCAGCCACAAATATAATTTGGCTCATAAAATTTTAGATTTAACCTCTTTGCAACATATGACATAAGGATATTACTTTATGATAAAATTCAGCGCTGTGGGGCCTGAAATCTGCATCGGGGCTCCAGATGGCTATCTCAGTGATAAGCCCATGCAGCCAAAAATATAATTTGGCTCATCAATTGTTAGATTTAACACCTTCATGACATATGACATACAGTTATGTCACATGTCATGTCACTGCCTTTGATGTTAGCTAGCAAGCCGAGGCGCATCTGTCCCGGCAGATGATGGATGATTTATTAAGATCCTTCAGGGTTACCTTTGGTCTCTGTGCTGCATGTCTGGGTAATGCCTTCCTTGTCAGGGCTGAGAGTTTTGGTGGGCTGCCCTTGAGTCGCCCCGCCTGGGCCGTGGGGTACTCGGTACCGGGTCCAGTGTTCACAGGGGGATGTCACGGTGGTGACCCGGTCTGTGGCCCTGGGTGCCCATGTAAAAGGGAAAGGTCTTTAAAGGGAATAAAGTTTATGTTCGTGACGCCACCTGTGGTATTCGGTCAGTGGGGACCGACGCTGCTTTAAGGGGTCCTCTGGGGTGATGTTATGGCAGCTAGATGGTATAACTTCCCACAGGTGAAGTATATCCCCAGGGCTCCAAATGTGTAGATGGAAGATGGTGAATGGCGCAGTAAAGAACGAGGACGCAGGTTTGCAGTCTCTTTACCTTGTTTACTGAAGACTTCAGGCAGCCACAGTACAGGGCACCAGATCACAGGGGCAGGAAGGGTCCAGCTGGCTTGGAAGAGAATCCAGAGTCCCCTTTACCAAGTGGAGTTAAAAGCCTTCCTCTAGAGCGGTGGTGTTGTAGTCTCTTACTGCCTATGGCTTCAGATAAGGTCCTTACAGATGTTCTCTCTCTGTCCCCCGTATAGGATAGGACATGACCCTTATGACTGGTGACTTGGGCCTGTTTATAGGGACTCTAGCATGCCCCGGGCTCTTAAGGTGTCACTGTGTCTTCAGGTGTGTGTGGGGACAGATAACTTGCAATTCAGCTGTCCTGCTGGTCTCTGCTGTAAGTCATAGAGTCCTTACAACCTCGGTGGTCCAGCTACCAGTTATCTGCGCTTCAGAGGGAGGCAGCCTGATCTTAGCTGGTCTCCCCTGATGTTACTCTCCTGTGCTTCGCTCTCCTGCACACTCACTGAACAATGTTCGGCTTTCTGTATGTCTCTTTCTCCAGGAGCTGAAGTGCTTCAGACCTTCTGACACTCTATGTCGGTCTGCTCTCTTCTGTGTCTCTCACTTTCTGAACTGAAACTGAACCCTTTCCCTCTAGATCAGGACATATTTATAGGGAAGTTCACCCTAAACTAGGCTTAGAGCTCCTCCTTCTGGTCTGGAGTGTGAACATGTTGTATGCATTGTGGTTACCTGATAAAAGATATTCCTTCATCGCTTCCAAACGTAAAACATCACTCTCCCCGTAAGGAAAGCAATGCTACTGTGATGACCAGGACCCTGGGGCGCCACCCCCTTTAAATCCAGTACTCCCGGACTGGGAAAAGAAAACAACAGTTTACAAGTTAAATAATGTAAACATTTTGTAAAACATTTGAACAATAATAAAACTTTGGCTTCCCTTTATGGGAGGTATATTTGTCTTAAACGTTGCAAAAACAAGTTTATAACTGCAAGTACCGATGCGAGGGACCCAATTTAAACAGGTAACAGCAATTATTGACATTTTTAGTCCCTGAAACAAGCTGGGATTTGACCTTTGGTACTACGAGTAGACCTGCGTAATTTCTGATCTAACATGTCTGCTGTTACTGTAGTGGACCCACTAGTGTGTGTACTACTTGTAGGCCTGCATTGTGTAGGTAAATTGGGCAAGCGTCTGCGTCTTCTTAGGTTCACCATAGGTCTGACAGATTCACCAATAGCAGAGGGTGGATTCTCTGGTTCCACTGCTGGGGTGACGTTTGCTGCTGGAGCCTGCTGGTGTAAACTCTCTTCTGATTCAGGATGGTCTGGAATCACATTTTGTTCTGGTATTTCCAGCTGGGGAAAAGTCAAGACAGGTATCACTATGGCCTGATGCACTTGAGTCCAAGACTGGGGAAAATCTCCAAGAATACTGTGAATTTTCTTCTCTTCTTCTTCCATGGGTGGAGATGTTCCTGGGTCTGTTTCTTGGCTCCTTAGTTTATCAGGGCATACTTTGAGATGGTCTCTGGATACTGCAGTTGAAGTTTCTCCTCCATCTTTACTGACAAGGCAGACTTTCGTGTTGTCGAAGTTTGAAGGTAGGATAGTATACGGTTCTGCTTCCCACTGGTCATCAAGTTTGTGCAGTCTTCTTTTACGTTTTAGCACTTGTTCACCTGGTGACAAGGGAATTGCAGGGGCTCGTAGGTTATAGTCTATCTCTTGTTTCTGTCTTGCTTGTGATAGACTTCTTTCAACGCACTCTTGTACTAGGTGGTACTTTTGTTGTCTCTCGGTATCCCAATCTGCATCAGATGAGGTATTTTCTGGGGTTAGGACTCCCATGTCTAGGTCAACTGGTAGTTTGCTGGATACTCGCTCATACTCATGGACCACTCGGTAAGCCCCTTGTTTTTGATGTAATGGTGTAGAGTCAGTGCCCACGCGTAATTTCAGACACCAATCCTCCATTTGTCCTGCAGAGCCATTGTCCTCCACCTGGTTGGACGGGACCAAGGGTTCTGTTGCCTGTGTTACATTGTTATCAACAGTAAACAGTTTGGCAAGTGTGGTATATTTGGTTAGGTGGACTTCCTTCTCCCCACAGTTAAGGACACGTACTGGCACCCTCCCCTTGCGTACTTCAACGACCCCACTGGCTGTCAGGATTGTGGGCCTACTATCTGAATACACAGGTTCTACTAGGGCCTGGTAGTCTTTACCTCTGAGGCCTGTTGCTGCCTGACACCATATTAACATTTCACTCCTGGGGGGTATTGCAATGGGGATTGAATCACTCACTGTGGCACGGCCAATTTCTCCACCAGATAGTTCTACCTGCTGTCTCTAAACCAGAGCTCTTATTTCTTTCTGCAGGACACGTTGTTCACTGGAACCAGCAGTTTTGGCCACCTGTTGTAATAAGACAATAACCTCTGCAAGACAATTTTCTATGACATTAGTACCAATGGTCATCATGGAGTTACTTTCACATCGGTCAATATCAACAATCTCCATTCTTTGGGCCTTCAATTCTACCCAACCCACCTTAATGGTGACCTCTTTGTACCCCACCTGTGGCAACGGCTGACCGTTACTGGCTAGATTTGTCAAATCATCATCTGGGTCACGATTAATGTTTGTGTCAGCCCAATAATGCTTATAAAGAATGTAAGGCATAGTTGTCACCTGAGAACCGGTGTCCAATAAAGCATTCATTGGGATGCCGTCGATCACAATGGGAAGGACAGGTCGTCTTCCGATGTACTTGGCTCACCAGTTTTGTGGGCCTGGTCATCCTATTCCTGGGGGTTGGCCCTCTGCCCCAGGGGTCACTCATTTAAATGACAGTACCTTGCGATGTGTCCTGCCTGGTTGCAGTGGTGGCAGATGGGTCGTCCGTCCTGATGGTAGCGATCGTCGTCTCTCCCTCTGGTCAGCGGGATCCTCTTCTGTCGTCGCCAGGGGACGTCCTCCCGTCTGGAAGCCAGCTTGATCTTTTCTTTCAGCGACTCCTGCAGGGACTGCACGGTTTTGGCTAGTGCAGCTACACTTTTAGTCAGTTTCTGGACCTGGAGGCATAGTCCTGTGGAAGAGTCATCATCCAGGATCTGTGCGTCGGCCTCAACTGGGACCTGATAATATGATGCCACCTCCTGGTGGTACGTGAGAGTTGGGCACTTATGGGGCACTATGCGGCTGGGCTCTGGTTCATGCAGCACCCGGATGGCTCTGTCCTTAAATTGCACAAAGTCCAGGTCAGGGTTTTGCAAGGCCAGAATGCGCAGCTGTGTCCTGTGGTTGCTGGACAGGAGACCATCAATGAACTCTTCCTTTAAGAGTTTGTCTCCATCCTGCATGCTGTTAGGGTCAACCTGTCTGACAGCCCGCAGTGCCTCCTGGAGAATAAGGACATAGTCCCGTATGCTATCCTGTGCTCTCTGCTTGCACCCAAAGAACTTCATTTTGATTTCTGCAGCGGTGTGGGTGTCAAAGGTGGTTTGAATTTTAGCAAATATCTGCTGCACAGTTCCTTTTTCCATATTTGGCCAGGATTTCACTTCTCTTAGGGCTGCGCCTATCAATTGTCCAATTAAGATGCTGACCTTTTGATGCTCGGTCAGGGGATATACCTCAAATAGGCTGCAAAGTCTTTCCCTAAAGTCACTTAATGTATGGGACTCCCTGGAATACTGTGGAAGCCAGGCCGCTCCAGGAATATAGGGCATAGACAGCGGCATGATAGGCACTGTAGCTGCAGTGGAGTCCGGCCTGCTGGTAGAAGCTGCTGGGCCTGGTGGCAAGATGGGGCCTGCAAATGCGTCTGCGGCGGGGCCCGGGAGTGCCAGGAGTCTGGTGGGTGCCTCCCCCATAGGGTCTTGGGGCATCACAGGGGCCGCAGCTGCATCTGCCGCCATTTCTTCCCTGATCTGACATAGTTTCTCCTCCTTACTAACCTTATAGGGGCCGGCGTCCCTCCTCCGGAGTTTGTGGCAGTTCCGCCGGTGCGTCGCTCGGCACTTTGCAGCGTCCTCACTTTTGGCTCCGCTGTACGGCGTCTTCACTTCGAGCGTTCTCGCAGCGCGGCACCCGTTTCCTCCTTCGCACTCTTTCCAGCTGGCTCCGCCCACGAAGGTATGTTTCGTCCTCGCGCTCCACGCGGCACGGCAATGGTGGCAGTTTTGGTGGCAATTCCACAATGCACGGTCTCAATAAATCACAGTTAGGCACAGTCTCTTAGGCGCCCATGACCCGATTTGCTGGGTCAGTCTATCCTGTTCGTGACGCCAAGATGAGTTGCCCCGCCTTGGGATATTTTTTTAGAATCCAACCCTCAACTTGTACTTATCAACAACTCTGTCCCTGACTTGTATGGAGATCTCCTTGGTCTTCATCGTGTTGTTTTTTAAGTGACTCTTGTTAATGGTGTTGCAGCCTCTATGGTCTTTCAGAAAAGGTAAAGTGTGTATACTGACAGACATGTGACATTAGATTACACACAGGTGGGCTTCCTCTCACTAAGCATGGGACTTATGAAGGGAATGGCTTTCAACAGAAATTTTTAGGGGCTTCATCGCAAAAGGAGTGAATATATACGCCCATGCAAATTTTTAGTTATTTGATCCCAAAAATATAATTTATGCCTATATTTTTCTCACTTCACTTCACTAACTTAGAATATTTAGTGCTGATGCATCACATGCAAATCTTATTACAAAAATATTTAAGCACAGGTTGTAATGTAACAGAATAGGTAAAAATCCAAAGGAGTGAATACTTTTGCAAGCCATTGTATACTACGAACACCTCTGTACAAATGCTAGGATTTCTATCAAGTTTTTGTAGGATTTAGTTTTAGTATGAACATTGCACTTCATCTCCTCTTTTTGACCAGTGATCAAATAACCCAAATAAAGGTTTCACTGGTTCAAACAAATTAGTTTAATAACACCACAAATTAGCCTAAATAATACTTAGAGGCTTTCCCAGGCATTGTAGGCCACATGGAGTATGAGCATAGCACTTTCCCTTTTCTTATTGATCTTTGCTCTATAGACTAAAAAGATAAACTGCAAATTGAATTTGAGTTTTGTTGGCTGTTGGGTTCAGTCTTTGACTTCATACAGATCTGTGTGTTAGTCATGCTTGTGACCTTTAATATTTATTTTGTTATTGATTATTCCGTAGAGCAACTTGGTTGGAGATTTGCAATTTCTTGGTTTCCAGATAAACATGAATTAGGAAGGTGTTTTAAAAATTGACTCATTATTTCAGAGTTTATTTATTCAGCAATTTCTGAATATTAGTGTAATGGAGAATTGAACATTTCTTATTTTATGTAGTGGTATTGTTTTCATGACAATTTATGCAAATAATTTTTACATGTTTGCAACTTTTCTTCATATTATTGGGGTCTTCTTTTGTTCCTAAATGGGTAAAATTGCAAAATACTGGTAAAAACAAGTACCATATTTTCCGGCGTATAAGACGACTTTTTGACCCCTAAAAATTGTCCCAAAAGTCAGGGGTCGTCTTATATGCCGGGTACGGCGTGTGCAGGGAGCGATCCTGGATGTCGGCGTGTGGTTCCCAGGGTCTGGAGGAGAGGAGACTCTTCTTCAGGCCTTGGGATCCATATTCATGTAAAAAATAAAGAATAAAAATAAAAAACATGGATATACTCACCCTCGGACGGCCCCGGCTCACAGCGCTGCTAGCGTCTGCCTCCGTTCCTAAGAATGCAGAGAGTGAAGGACCTTCGATGACGTCACAGTCACATGAGCGGTCACACAGACAGCTCTCCAGCGACCAACGATCTCGAAGTCCCCGGGTAACCAGGGTAAACATCGGGTAACTAAGCGCAGGGCCGCGCTTAGTAACCCAATGTTTACCCTGGTTACCATTGTAAATGTAAAAAAACAAACAGTACATACTTACATTCCGGTGTCTGGTCACGTCCCTCGAGGGACCATCTTTATCCACTACACCCGGAGCCCTGGGGATCCAGCTTCACCTGTGGGAAGCCATACCATCCCTGCTGCAGTACCATCATTCCCAGTGGACCCCTTTAAGCAGCGTCTGTCATCCCTGACCGAGTACCACAGGTGGCGTCACGAACATTCTTTATTCAACAACCCCTTTAAAGACCTTTCCTTTAACTTGGATGCCAAGGGCCACGGACCGGGTCCCTGCCACCGTGACCACCCCTTTAATGACCACCGGACCCAGCCCAAGTACCCCAGGGTCCTAGCAGGCTCTCCATTTTCAATTGGTATTTTTTTAGAATAGACATTTAACCCCTTAATCCCATATGACGTACTATCCCGTCCAGGTGACCTGGGACTTAATTCCCAGGGACGGGATAGTACGTCATATGCGATCGGCCGCGCTCACGGGGGGAGCGCGGCCGATCGCGGCCGGATGTCAGCTGCCTATCGCAGCTGACATCCGGCACTATGTGCCAGGAGCGGTCACGGACCGCTCCCGGCACATTAACCCCCGGCACACCGCGATCAAAGATGATCGCGGTGTGCCGGCGGTGCAGGGAAGCATTGCGCAGGGAGGGGGCTCCCTGCGGGCTTCCCTGAGACGATCGGTGCATGGTGATGTGCTCACCGTGTTCCGAGCGTCTTCTCCCTGCAGTCCCCGGATCCAAATTGGCCGCCGGGCTGCATCCGGGTCCTGCAGGGAGCACTTCCGGGTCAGGATCAGGCTGCAGCTGCAGCTCTAATCCTGCCCGGCTGTATGTCAGATCACCGATCTAACAGAGTGCTGTGCACACTGTCAGATCGGTGATCTGTATTGTCCCCCCCTGGGACAAAGTGAAAAAGTAAAAAAAAAAATTTCCACACTTGTAAAAAAAAAAAAAAAAAAAAAAATTCCTAAATAAAGCAGAAAAAAAAAAAATATTATTCCCATAAATACATTTCTTTACATAAAAAAAACAAAAAAACAATAAAAGTACACATATTTAGTATTGCCGCGTCCGTAACGACCCGACCTATAAAACTGGCCCACTAGTTAACCCCTTCAGTGAATACCGTAAGAAAAAAAAAAAAAACGAGCCAAAAAACAACGCTTTATTATCATAACGCTGAACAAAAAGTGGAATAACACGCGATCAAAAAGACGGATATAAATAACCATGGTACCTCTGAAAACGTCATCTTGTCCCGCAAAAAACGAGCCACCATATAGCATCATAACCAAAAAAATAAAAAAGTTATAGTCCGCAGAATAAAGCGATGCCAAAATAATTATTTTTTCTATAAAATAGCTTTTATCGTATAAAAGCGCCAAAACATAAAAAAAAGATATAAATGAGGTATCGCTGTAATCGTACTGACCCGAAGAATAAAACTGCTTCATCAATTTTACCAAACGCGGAACGGTATAAACGCCTCCCCCAAAAGAAATTCATGAATAGCTGGTTTTTGGTCATTCTGCCTCACAAAAAATCGGAATAAAAAGCGATCAAAAACTGTCACATGTCCAAAAATGTAACCGATAAAAACGTCAACTCGTCCCGCAAAAAACAAGACCTCACATGTGGACCAAAATATGGAAAAATTATAGGTCTCAAAATGTGGAGACGCAAAAACTTTTTTGCTATAAAAAGCGTCTTTTAGTGTGTGACGGCTGCCAATCATAAAAATCCGATATAAAAAATGCTATAAAAGTAAATCAAACCCCCCTTCATCACCCCCTTAGTTAGGCTAGGTTCACATTGCGTTAATGGGTTAACGCTAACGGACAGCGTTGCACGGCGAAAATGTCACAATTAACGCCGTGCAACGGGTCCGTTAGCACAACCATTGACAGCAATGTGATTTTCTGGTGTAGCGCATCGCTAGAGCGTGCCATTTTCGGCTCGCGCTAGCAAGGTGCCATTCTTTTGTGGCGCGCCTCAGACGCTGCTTGCAGCGTCCGCGGCGCGCCCGAGGTCCGATCCCCGATCTTCCAGACCGGGGACGTTAACGCGACCACTAAACACGACACCTAAAAAGACATTGCGTTAGCGCAATCCGCTAGTGCTAAACGGATTTCCCTAACGCAATGTGAACCTAGCCTTAGGGAAAAATAATAAAATTAAAAAAAATGTATTTATTTCCATTTTCCCATTAGGGTTAGGGTTAGGGCTAGGGTTAGGGCTAGGGTTAGGGTTTGGATTACATTTACGGTTGGGATTAGGGTTGGGATTAGAATTAGGGGTGTGTCAGGGTTAGGTGTGTGGTTAGGGTTACAGTTGGGATTAGGGTTAGGGGTGCGTTTGGATTAGGGTTTCATTTATAATTGGGGGGTTTCCACTGTTTAGACACATCAGGGGCTCTCCAAACGCGACATGGCGTCCGATCTCAATTCCAGCCAATTCTGCATTGAAAAAGTAAAACAGTGCTCCTTCACTTCCGAGCTCTCCCGTGCGCCCAAACAGGGGTTTACCCCAACATATGGGGTATCATCGTACTCGAGACAAATTGGACAACAACTTTTTGGGTCCAAGTTCTCTTGTTATCCTTGGGAAAATAAAAATTTGGGGGGCTAAAAATCATTTTTGTGGGAAAAAAAAGGATTTTTTATTTTCACGGCTCTGCGTTGTAAACTGTAGTGAAATACTTGGGGGTTCAAAGTTTTCACAACACATCTAGATAAGTTCCGTGGGAGGTCTAGTTTCCAATATGAGGTCACTTGTGGGTAGTTTCTACTGTTTGGGTACATCAGGGGCTCTGCAAATGCAACGTGACGCCTGCAGACCAATCCATCTAAGTCTGCATTCCAAATGGCGCTCCTTCCCTTCCGAGCTCTGCCATGTGCCCAAACAGTGGTACCCCCCCACATATTGGGTATCAGCGTACTCAGGACAAATTGAACAACAACTTTTGGGGTCCAATTTATTCTGTTACCCTTGTAAAAATACAAAGCTGGGGGCTAAAAAATCATTTTTGTGAAAAAAAAAAGAATTTTTATTTTCACGGCTCTGCGTTATGAACTGTAGTGAAACACTTAGGGGTTCAAAGTTCTCACAACACATCTAGATAAGTTCCTTGGGAGGTCTAGTTTCTAATATGGGGTCACTTGTGGGGGGTTTGTACTGTTTGGGTACATCAGGGGCTCTGCAAATGCAACGTGACTCCTGCAGACCAATCCATCTAAGTCTGCATTCCAAATGGCGCTCCTTCCCTTCCGAGCTCTGCCATGCGCCCAGTGGTTCCCCCCCACATATGGGGTATCAGCGTACTCAGGACAAATTGGACAACAACTTTTGGGGTCCAATTTATTATGTTACCCTTGTGAAAATACAAAACTGGGGGCTAAAAAATAATTTTTGTGAAAAAAAAAAAAATTATTTTAACGGCTCTGCGTTATAAACTGTAGTGAAACACTTGGGGGTTCAAAGCTCTCAAAACACATTTAGATAAGTTCCTTAGGGGGTCTAGTTTCCAAAATGGTGTAACTTGTGGGGGGTTTTAATGTTTAGGCACATCAGGGGCTCTCCAAACCAACATGGCGTCCCATCTTTACTCCAATCAATTTTGCATTGAAAAGTCAAATGGCGCTCCTTCCCTTCCGAGCTCTGCTATGCACCCAAAAAGTGGTTTACCCCCACATATGGGGTATCATCGTACTCAGGACAAATTGCACAACAACTTTTGTGGTCTAATTTCTTCTCTTACCCTTGGGAAAATAAAAAATTGGGGGCGAAAAGATCATTTTTGTGAAAAAATAAGATTTTTTATTTTTACGGCTCTGCATTATAAACTTCTGTGAAGCACTTGTTGGGTCAAAGTGCTCACCACACATCTAGATAAGTTCCTTAAGGGGTCTACTTTTCAAAATGGTGTCACTTGTGAGGGATTCCAATGTTTAGGCACATCAGGGGCTCTCCAAACGCAACATGGCGTCCCATCTCAATTCCAGTCAATTTTGCATTGAAAAGTCAAATGGCGCTCCTTTCCTTCCGAGCTCTGCCATGCGCCCAAACAGTGGTTTACCCCCACATATGGGGTATCGTCGCACTCAGGACAAATTGCACAACAACTTTTGTGGTCTAATTTCTTCTCTTACCCTTGGGAAAATAAAAAATTGGTGGCGAAAAGATTATTTTTGTGAAAAAATATGATTTTTTATTTTTACGGCTCTGCATTATAAACTTCTGTGAAGCACTTGTTGGGTCAAAGTGCTCACCACACCTCTAGATAAGTTCCTTAAGGGGTCTACTTTCCAAAATGGTGTCACTTGTGGGGATTTCAATGTTTAGGCACATCAGGGGCTCTCCAAACGCAACATGGCATCCCATCTCAATTCCAGTCAATTTTGCATTGAAAAGTAAAATGGCGCTCCTTCCCTTCCGAGCTCTGCCATACGCCCAAACAATGGTTTACACCCATATATGGGGTATCAGCGTACTCAGGACAAATTGGCCAACAATTTTTGAGGTCCAATTTCTTCTCTTACTCTTGGGAAAATAAAAAATTGGGGGCGAAAAGATCATTTTTGTGAAAAAATATGATTTTTTATTTTTACGGCTCTGCATTATAAACTTCTGTGAAGCAATTGGTGGGTCAAAGTGGTCACCACACATCTAGATAAGTTCCTTAGGGTGTCTACTTTCCAAAATGGTGTCACTTGTGGGGGGTTTCAATGTTTAGGCACATGAGGGGCTCTCCAAACGCAACATGGCGTCCCATCTCAATTCCTGTCAATTTTGCATTTAAAAGTCAAATGGCGCTCCTTTCCTTCCGAGCTCTGCCATGCGCCCAAACAGTGGTTTACCCCCACAAATGGGGTATCAGCGTACTCAGTACAGATTGTACAACAATGTTTGGCATCCATTTTATCCTGTTACCCTTGGTAAAATAAAACAAATTGGAGCTGAAATAAATTTTGTGTGAAAAAAAGTTAAATATTCATTTTTATTTAAACATTCCAAAAATTCCTGTGAAACCCCTGAAGGGTTAATAAACTTCTTGAATGTGGTTTTGAGCACCTTGAGGGGTGCAGTTTTTAGAATGGTGTCACACTTGGGTATTTTCTATCATATAGACCCCTCAAAATGACATCAAATGAGATGTGGTCCCTAAAAAAAAATGGTGTTGTAAAAATGAGAAATTGCTGGTCAACTTTTAACCCTTATAACTCCCTAACAAAAAAAAATTTTGGTTCCAAAATTGTGCTGATGTAAAGTAGACATGTGGGAAATGTTACTTATTAAGTATTTTGCGTGACATATCTCTGTGATTTAAGGGCATAAAAATGTAAAGTTGGAAAATTGCGAAATTTTCAAAATTTTCGCCAAATTTCCGTTTTTTTCACAAATAAACGCAAGTTATATCGAATAAATGTTACTACTAAAATGAAGTACAATATGTCACGAGAAAACAATGTCAGAATCGCCAAGATCCGTTGAAGCGTTCCAGAGTTATAACCTCATAAAGGGACAGTGGTCAGAATTGTAAAAATTGGCCCGGTCATTAACGTGCAAACCACCCTCGGGGCTTAAGGGGTTAAAAATGATAAATACTTAACATTTTCCTAAAATCAATGGGACATAATAACAGGATCAATATGTAAATCCTATCAATAAAATACAAAATGACCATAAATGTCACATTTGACAAGAACGATAAGCCTATTTGCTCTATCCCCATTGTAAAGAAACATCTGCATCCTTCTTTGTTGGTTGATTCCTAACCATCTAGTTAAGCGGTGATTGGGAATCCAGCCAAGTGGAGGTTAATGAAGCAAGCCTTACTATGACACCGGGGCCTCATTCATCTTTGACTTTTACTAATCAGCCAGATGGCAGCAAGATTTGCCAACGACTGATGAAATGGTTAATTCTTATAATAACAGAAGAAAAGCGTCTGTCATGTGCCATCCATATAATACCTCTCCGCAGGGATAAAGTGACTCTGAGAAGTGTTCTTAAGCAAGAAACAAACGTGGGATCTGTAAAACTCTGCATCTCCATAGAAACAAAGGAGAAATCATTTATGAGCACAATACACCATGAGCAATCGTCAGCGGTTAGTGAAATGAGAAATGGGTTCGCTGGGTTGAGCAACAGGTTGGAAGGTCAATTGGAGGACAATTTAGGAACGGATCGCTGGGTCTCTAGTCATCATTATGTGGGAGGATAGATACCTTGTCATCAGTAACACACAAAATATACAAAGTGCTTATAGTGCACTGTGATGATTGACTGCCGATACTAGAGGAAAGCTGTTCTGCATAGTGTAGAATAAGCAGAACATGTGCTGAACAACATTACGGTTCTGATAGTGACAGGTGCCTTTAAATGTGTCTAACATATATATATATAATCTATCTATCATGTATCTATCATCTATCTATCTATCTATCTATCTATCTATCTATCTATCTATCTATCTATCTATCTATCTATAATATATCTATCTATCTATCTATAATATATCTATCTATCTATCTATAATATATCTATCTATCTATCTATCTATCTATCTATCTATCTATCATCTATCTATCATATATCTATCTATCTAGCTAAAAAAAAAGGACAAGTAACAGCACAGATAGAAAAAGGGGAAAAGGGGGTGCAAAGCCTCACAGGCATATACCAGTCCTTGTATATAAAAAATAGAGTTGAGGCAGCACACCAACTGTAGTAATAAAGTGCTTGAGAAAGGTCCACACTTGGGACCGAAACGTCGCCGCATGGGCTATTGAAAGAGCACTTTATTGCTACAGTTGGTGCGCTGCCTCAACTTTATTATTATTTTTATCTATCTATTCTATCTATCTATTTCTATATATATTTTTTTTCTTTCTATCATCTATCTAGATGTGTATATATAGTATATGTATATTTTTCTTTCTTTCTATCCATATGTGAATATACAGTATATGTATATTTTTCTATCATTTATCTATGTGTGTATATACAGTATGTATATTTTTCTTTCTTTGTATCCATATGTGAATATACAGTATATGTATATTTTTCTATCATTTATCTATATGTGTGTATATATGTATATTTTTCTTTCTTTCTATCTGTCATCTATCTGTATATATATTTTCTTTCTTTAAATAAGACATTCACACAGAGTGATTGTAGACGTATTGGTTTTGACCGGACAACCTCTTCAAAATATTACCCTGTTACTTCCACAAACAGCATGTGTGCATCCAGAAGAGCTCTTCTGTGCAGGGCTACTCATCTGGAGATCTTCTCTTCATAAGCTTGCTAGACCTAATGTACTAATGCACAGCTGCAAGCCAAACATCAAAGGTCAGGGAGTGATATATGGCTCCAAGCTACAGGTTGTGGACCACTTCTCTAAAGCAAAGAGTCTGCAAGCAGCGGCACGCACTCCTTTGCCTAGGAAACAGGAAACTGGCCACACTGCTGTGTAGGCAATGATCTATACACTATAGGAATAAAAATACACCATGGGGCCGTGGGGTACTCGGTACCGACATGGCAGTTCTTAAAGGGGAAGGTCACTGCAGCAGTGACCCAGTCCGTAGCCCTGGGTGTCCATAAATAAAGTATTATTTTTGTGGTAAATGGAAATGGGAAGTGGGGATAAAGTTTATGAGGAGAAGGTGACATGTTCGTGACGTTACCCTTGGTGTTCAGCAATGAGATGGTGGCCGACGCTGCAGTTCAGATCCTCTGGGGCAGATGGTGATGCAGCAGAGTTGATGCAGCTCGCCATGGGTAGAGCTAACCCCAGGGCAGGTGTAGTGTAGAGAGATAAGATGGCGGTGGTGGCTATGTCGGGTAGGTACGATTGGAATAATGCAAAGGACACAACAAGGTGCCGTTTCCAGATTTTTACTGACAGTTCTTTATGGCACCCAGCTGGGTGTGCTGTGTCCTCTAGGTCTTTGGTCCTGCAAACTCCCAGGTAGATTGGGATACACCTTTCCAGGACTCCTTTCATATGCCTTTCTCTAGCTGTCTCTCTATGCTGGCTTTCCTCTTCTCCTGCCCAGTGCATTACCCACAGTGTCCCAAGCCAGCAGCCACGGACCTGGTCGGGTGACGTCCTCTGAGTCCCCTGGATTCTCTCCGGCTGCCTTTTTGGCGAAGTATGGGTGGATGTAGCTGTGCTTCTTGCAAAAGCCACAGCCTCTGGTTTCTTAGCTAGACCTGTAGTTTCTCACTAAGTTGGGGCCAGTCCCCTTACTGTGGCTTGGTCCCTCCACATCTGGATGCGGGCCCCATGGTTGGCTTCTGTACTTCCCATGCCCCTAGGACCCCTTCTTGCCTCTGGAGCTTCTTTCTGTCTCTATTTCTCACTTCTTCTGTCTGTCTGTCAGGAGCTGCAGACCTCCACTTCTGCTCAGCTCCACTTCCTCCCTCCTTCTCCTCACTTTCCCTCCTAAATAGCTCCTCCCCTACTCTACCTACCCCACCCACTCCCCCACACCCATTCCTATCCAGCCTGGGATGAAGCCTTCCTCCCTAAGGGTACTCCCAAGTGCCCCGACTAAACTGGTGTGTGTTGGATGTGAGTGTTAGAGTCCTGGGTAGTGCCTTCTCCTAACCTGAGAGTGGGATACCACACCTCTAGGTGAGGTGCAGTATCTCTGTGGCGACTGGACCCCATAGGTGCCACAGGTACATTACAAGGATACTTGTTTTTGCAAGGAGTTTGCAATTTCATTCATTAGTAAAGATGAAACAGCCCCTTTAAGGAGTTCTCTAGTTTTAAAACTAATTCTTATTAACTTCAAATTTAGACTCTGAACTAAAATCTCAGTGACTGTGACACATACGTTCCACAGTTTCCATTATGTTACTCCAAATAGGGCCAACACTGAACTAAAGCGAAGCTCCCATGGAACGTATTTACTACGTGACTTTTGCAGCAGAGGTTCCATGGTGACGTTTGCTCTCCACCGTGGTATTTACTGTGGTGGATATCATTGTGAAGAAGGTACCATTCAAAGCATATTTTGACACTCAGCACGTCAAACCTGCAGCTCTTGTCAATTTCCGCAGCAGATATTTTTTTGCTGCATGTGCATGAGATTTCTTAAAATGCATAGTAAAAGGCAAGCAGAAAATCTTCTTCATTTTAGCTATAACAGAGTATAGCCTTAAAGGGGTTGTCCAGACTTGCTATGAAAGTCTGTAATCACAGTATATGACTGCACACCAGGATTCTCGGATGCTGGCAATGAGAACGGGAGGTGATGTGACCGCAATTATACGATACTTCCAGTCTCCTCCCCACTAGATGTGTTTATTCTCTCAATTCACTTGCGTGCACATCTACTCAGTCACCATCTCTGGAGAATCCCGACAATGCAAAATGTGCATGTTGTTAGAGTTCAGAAGTCTGCAGTCAACTAAAGTGACTGCAGACTTTCATCACATACAGTGCCCGGATGTCATTTTATGAAATGCTGCTGATAAGCCACATTTATCATCTTTTGCTATGGAAAGGGGGAAACTAACAACGGAAATTAACATGCTGAGCATTTCAGATCCACAATGATAATAAATTCCTCTGCAGATATTTTACACGGTATGTGGATTGGATTTTGTATAATCTCATCAATAATTGCTGGTACTGTAATAAATGTTAGATGTTCTGTAGAAAATTTGCTGCACATACATGAAAAATACACAAGACTTCATGCAGATGATATTCATGGTTGGGTTTGCATACCTGTCCACTGTGCAGACCGTGTGCGTATGTCACACCATGTGCGACTGATTCTGAATCTGTGGTCCTTTAGATACAAGGAGGGAACAACATTTTTCAATCCTATCTGGCCTCAAAAACTAAAAATTTGCACAAGGCTTTTGAAAAAGTTATAGACCGAATAGGGTCCCATAGGCTATCATTGAGGGTGATGATGCAATTTAAAGATCAAAAAACTAATTTTAATATAGTGCCCTTTATGTCCTTTATACAAAGAAAAGGGCCACGTTGCGTACAACGCTGATGGTCACGGAGGCTGATAAGTGCTTTCCTTTAATATAATATAAAGAATGCACGCTCTTTAGTGGTGAGTGAGCGTTATCCTCAACTGAAACATCTGAATTGCATGTACTTTATTTTGGACTACATTAAATTACCTTCATGTCATCCGTTGAGTGCCAAGCTTATTAATTATATATTTTGATTTTGGGAAGGGCAATTTAGTGATGAGCGAGCGTGCTGGGATGAGGTGTAACCTGAGCACGCGTGTGTCCTAATCGAGTATTTTTGTCTAGCTCGAAAAAAATGCACAAATCACTGCGGCTGCATGTGTTGCGGCTGTCGAAAAGCTGTGAAACATGTGGCCGCGGCAAGTCAATCATTTTTTTTTTTTTGCACACCAAAAATACTCAGTTAAGACACAAACGTGCTCAGATTACACCTTATCCCAGCACGCTCGCTCATCACTAAATTGAGTTTCCCAAAATCAAAATATATAATTAATAAAATTGGCACTCAACAGATGACATGAAGGTAATTTAATGTAGTCCAAAATATAGTACATACAAATCAGATGTTTCAATCATTTAAGACCTAACTCAGAGTACCTACCGACTGCTGATTTGAAAGGTATAAGCACAATGTTAGTTGGAGCAACAAGTGGTGGACACCATGTTGGATAGCAGGCTCTATTCCCTGAGACTTACGGGCACTAATGGGAAACATAGACCTATGGTGGATACCAGATCTACACTACTTTATACAGCATCACTCTCACCTTTCTCCCTATGGGACGTATTCTTGAAAGGCATTAAGTCTGCTAACATTGTGCTTATATCTTTCAAATCAGCAGTCAGTAGGTACACTGATGAAGGTCTCAAATGACCCAAACATCTGAGTTGAATGTACTATATTTTGGACTGCATTAAATTACCTTCATGTTATTCGTTGAGTGCCAAGTTTATTAATTATATATTTTGGTTTGGGACCCTACTTGAGCACCGCTAAACAGTTGTGCCACTTTTTATTTTATAAGTTGACCTTCCCCAACATACCTAGACCTACCTAGACCTAACATACTAGAAAAACCATTTGGCATCAGGAGATCTTGCTCAGGAGAACTTGTGACTTTATTACACATCTGATACACAGTGATACATTTTGTCACAAGCACTTCATTGCAGATTGTGTCTGCAGCTTACTCGATGTAACACGATTGAAACTGCTTCCAAAACCTCAGTGACTAGTAGTTTGTTGAGAAGAGTTGTGTTGCCAGTTTCCGAAGCCCATTAAAGCCCTTCCTCTCCATCTGCTCCTCACACCTTCTCACTGCCTACTCACAACACTGTGCACGGTTCTGCCATTTCTCCAATACATCAACATGAAAATATGTTTTTAATCTTTTACAAAAACAGATCATTCTTTTTTTCCCCAGACTTTTGCCTATACAATATGTATACACTATGCTGCTACTAAGTATAAACACAAAAATTGAGCTTGGTTTAAGTTGGTATACATTCAGCAAATAAACGCATGCTCAAATTGGCCATAAATCATACAAAACATTCAAGAAACAAAAATGAGAAAAAACATACCTGTAACTAGATAAGTAAAAAGAAAACGTGCTTTTAAATAACGCAGGGTTCTTAGTAATACTGTTTGTGATCAAAAATATCATTCTTTGCCACCCCCCACACACACATTCATTTACCCTGGGCGTGCAGGAGTTTTATTATATTGGGGAGAGGGAAGTATATTATGAAAATCATTAAATGTTGTAATTCACCATGTCTGATTCTTTCTCCCCTACAGATAATGAAGATGGATATTTGGGGTACATTCATACACATTAGATGAAATGAAGCGGTTCTGATTCAGTTTATCTAATGTCTATGAGATGTTATTATATTAAAGGGGTTGGTGTTATGACCTGGTGGTAAGGACAACAATGGACCTGGTGGTTAAGAGCACACGGAATGACCTGATAGTTACAAATAATATAGGACGAGCTCTGAGACGTGGGAACTCTGCTGACCGCAATCCCTAATCCTATCACACACACTAGAAATAGCCGTGGATTGCTCCTAACGCTCCCTATGCAACTCGACACAGCCTAAGGAACTAACTAGCCCTGAAGATAGAAAAATAAGCCTACGTTGCCTCAGAGAAATTCCCCAAAGGAAAAGGCAGCCCCCCACATATAATGACTGTGAGTAAAGATGAAAATACAAACACAGAGATGAAATAGATTTAGCAAAGTGAGGCCCGACTTACTGAACAGACTGAGGATAGGAAAGGTAACTTTGCGGTCAGCACAAAAAACTACAAAAAGACCACGCAGAGGGCGCAAAAGACCCTCCGCACCGACTCACGGTGCGGAGGCGCTCCCTCTGCGTCCCAGAGCTTCCAGCAAGCAAGACAAAAATCAAAATAGCAAGCTGGACAGAAAAATAGCTAACTAAAGAAAAACAAGCAGGAACTTAGCTTCTGCTGGGAAGACAGGTTACAAGAACGATCCAGGAGTGAACTAGACCAATACTGGAACATTGACAGGTGGCATGGAGCAATGATCTAAGTGGAGTTAAATAGAGCAGCCAGCTAACGAATTAACCTCGTCACCTGTGGAAGGAAACTCAGAAGCCGCAGCCCCACTCTCAACCAACAGAGGAAGCCCATGGACAGAACCAGCCGAAGTACCATTCATGACCACAGGAGGGAGCTTGACAACAGAATTCACAACACTACCCCCCCTTGAGGAGGGGTCACCGAACCCTCACCAGAGCCCCCAGACCGACCAGGACAAGCCAAATGAAAGGCACGAACCAGATCGGCAGCATGAACATCGGAGGCAAAGACCCAGGAATTATCTTCCTGACCATAACCCTTCCACTTGACCAGGTACTGGAGTTTCCGTCTCGAAATACGAGAATCCAAAATCTTCTCCACCACATACTCCAACTCCCCTTCAACCAACACGGGGGCAGGAGGATCAACGGATGGAACCACAGGCGCCACGTATCTCCGCAACAACGACCTATGGAATACATTATGGATGGCAAAAGAAGCTGGAAGGGTCAAACGAAACGACACAGGATTGAGAACCTCAGAAATCTTATACGGACCAATGAAACAAGGCTTAAACTTAGGAGAGGAAACCTTCATAGGAACATAATGAGACGACAACCAAACCAAATCCCCAACACGAAGTCGGGGACCCACACAGCGCCGGTGGTTAGCGAAACGTTGAGCCTTCTCCTGGGACAATGTTAAATTGTCCACCACATGAGTCCAAATCTGCTGCAACCTATCCACCACAGTATCTACACCAGGACAGTCCGAAGACTCAACCTGCCCTGAAGAGAAACGAGGATGGAAACCAGAATTGCAGAAAAATGGCGAAACCAAAGTAGCCGAGCTGGCCCGATTATTAAGGGCAAACTCAGCCAAAGGCAAAAAGGACACCCAATCATCCTGATCAGCAGAAACAAAGCATCTCAGATATGTTTCCAAAGTCTGATTAGTTTGTTCGGTTTGGCCATTTGTCTGAGGATGGAAAGCCGAGGAAAAAGACAAATCAATGCCCATCCTAGCACAAAAGGCTCGCCAAAACCTCGGAACAAACTGGGAACCTCTGTCCGAAACGATGTTCTCCGGAATGCCATGTAAACGAACCACATGCTGGAAAAACAATGGCACCAAATCAGTGGAGGAAGGCAATTTAGACAAGGGTACCAAATGGACCATCTTAGAGAAGAGATCACAAACCACCCAAATGATCGACATCTGTTGAGAGACAGGGAGATCCGAAATAAAATCCATAGAGATATGCGTCCAGGGCCTCTTCGGGACCGGCAAGGGCAAAAGCAACCCACTGGCACGAGAACAGCAGGGCTTAGCCCGAGCACAAGTCCCACAGGACTGCACAAAAGAACGCACATCCCGCGACAAAGACGGCCACCAAAAGGATCTAGCCACCAAATCTCTGGTACCAAAGATTCCAGGATGACCAGCCAACACCGAACAATGAACCTCAGAGATAACTCTACTAGTCCATTTATCAGGGACAAACAGTTTCTCCGCTGGGCAACGGTCAGGTCTATCAGCCTGAAATTTTTGCAGCACCCGCCGCAAATCAGGGGAGATGGCAGACAAAATTACCCCCTCTTTGAGAATACCCGCTGGCTCAGGAACACCCGGAGAGTCGGGCACAAAACTCCTTGAAAGGGCATCAGCCTTCACATTCTTAGAGCCTGGAAGGTACGAAACCACAAAATCAAAGCGGGAGAAAAATAGCGACCAACAAGCCTGTCTAGGATTCAACCGTTTGGCAGACTCGAGATAAGTCAAATTCTTGTGATCCGTCAAGACCACCACGCGATGCTTGGCTCCTTCAAGCCAATGACGCCACTCCTCGAATGCCCACTTCATGGTCAACAACTCTCGATTGCCAACATCATAATTGCGCTCAGCAGGTGAAAACTTTCTAGAAAAGAAGGCACATGGTTTCATCACCGAGCCATCAGAACTTCTTTGCGACAAAACAGCCCCTGCTCCAATCTCAGAAGCATCAACCTCGACCTGAAGCGGGAGCGAAACATCTGGCTGGCACAACACAGGGTCAGAAGAAAAACAACGCTTTAACTCCTGAAAAGCTTCCACAGCCGCAGAAGACCAATTTACCACATCAGCACCCTTCTTGGTCAAATCAGTCAATGGTTTAGCAACACTAGAAAAATTACTGATGAAGCGACGATAAAAATTAGCAAAGCCCAGGAACTTTTGCAGACTCTTCACAGATGTCGGCTGAGTCCAATCATAAGTGGCCTGGACTTTAACAGGGTCCATCTCGATAGTAGAAGGGGAAAAAATGAGACCCAAAAATGAAACCTTCTGAACTCCAAAGAGACACTTTGACCCCTTCACAATCAAAGAATTCGCACGAAGGACCTGGAACACCATTTTGACCTGATTCACGTGAGACTCCCAATCATCCGAAAAGACCAAAATATCATCCAAATATAAAATCAGGAATTTATCCAGGTACTCTCAGAAGATGTCATGCATAAAGGACTGAAATACTGATGGAGCATTGGAAAGCCCGAATGGCATAACCAGGTACTCAAAATGGCCCTTGGGCGTATTAAATGCTGTTTTCCATTCATCGCCCTGTTTAATACGCACAAGATTATACGCACCACGAAGATCTATCTTGGTGAACCAACAAGCCCCCTTAATCCGAACAAACAAATCAGACAGCAGCGGCAAAGGATACTGAAATTTGACCGTGATCTTATTAAGAAGGCGGTAATCAATACAAGGTCTCAAAGAACCATCCTTCTTGGCTACAAAAAAAAACCCTGCTCCCAATGGTGACGACGACGGGCGAATACGACCCTTCTCCAAGGATTCCTTTACATAACTCCGCATAGCGGCGTGCTCTGGCACAGATAAATTGAACAGTCGGCCCTTAGGTAACTTACTACCAGGAATCAAATTGATAGCACAATCACAATCCCTATGAGGAGGTAGGACACTGGATTTGGGCTCATCAAATACATCCCGGTAATCCGACAAAAACTCCGGGACTTCAGAAGGGGTGGATGACGAAATAGACAAAAGTGGAACATCACCATGTACCCCCTGACAACCCCAGCTGGACACAGACATTGATTTCCAATCCAATACTGGATTATGGACCTGTAGCCATGGCAACCCCAAAACGACCACATCATGCAGATTATGCAACACCAAAAAGCGAATATCCTCCTGATGTGCAGGAGCCATGCACATGGTCAATTGGGTCCAGTACTGAGGCTTATTCTTGGCCAAAGGCGTAGCATCAATTCCTCTCAATGGAATAGGATACTGCAAGGGCTCCAAGAAAAAACCACAGCGCCTAGCAAACTCCAAGTCCATCAAATTCAGGGCAGCGCCTGAATCCACAAATGCCATAACAGAATAGGATGACAAAGAGCAAATCAGAGTAACGGACAAAAGAAATTTCGACTGTACCGTACCAATGGTGGCAGACCTAGCGAAACGCTTAGTGCACTTAGGACAATCGGAGATAGCATGAGTGGAATCACCACAGTAAAAACACAGCCCATTCCGACGTCTGTGTTCTTGCCGTTCAGCTCTGGTCAAAGTTCTATCACATTGCATAGGCTCAGGTCTATGCTCAGATAATACCGCCAAATGGTGCACAGCTTTACGCTCACGCAAGCGTCGATCGATCTGAATGGCCAAAGACATAGTCTCATTCAGACCAGCAGGCATGGGAAATCCCACCATGACATCCTTAAGGGCTTCAGAGAGACCCTTTCTGAAAATTGCTGCCAGGGCACATTCATTCCACTGAGTGAGTACAGACCACTTCCTAAACTTCTGACAATACAGGTCCTTCTCAAAAAATTAGCATATAGTGTTAAATTTCATTATTTACCATAATGTAATGATTACAATTAAACTTTCATATATTATAGATTCATTATCCACCAACTGAAATTTGTCAGGTCTTTTATTGTTTTAATACTGATGATTTTGGCATACAACTCCTGATAACCCAAAAAACCTGTCTCAATAAATTAGCATATCAAGAAAAGGTTCTCTAAACGACCTATTACCCTAATCTTCTGAATCAACTAATTAACTCTAAACACATGCAAAAGATACCTGAGGCTTTTATAAACTCCCTGCCTGGTTCATTATTCAAAACCCCCATCATGGGTAAGACTAGCGACCTGACAGATGTCAAGAAGGCCATCATTGACACCCTCAAGCAAGAGGGTAAGACCCAGAAAGAAATTTCTCAACAAATAGGCTGTTCCCAGAGTGCTGTATCAAGGCACCTCAATGGTAAGTCTGTTGGAAGGAAACAATGTGGCAGAAAACGCTGTACAACGAGAAGAGGAGACCGGACCCTGAGGAAGATTGTGGAGAAGGACCGATTCCAGACCTTGGGGAACCTGAGGAAGCAGTGGACTGAGTCTGGTGTGGAAACATCCAGAGCCACCGTGCACAGGCGTGTGCAGGAAATGGGCTACAGGTGCCGCATTCCCCAGGTAAAGCCACTTTTGAGCTACAGAGAAGCAGCACTGGACTGTTGCTAAGTGGTCCCAAGTACTTTTTTCTGATGAAAGCAAATTTTGCATGTCATTCGGAAATCAAGGTGCCAGAGTCTGGAGGAAGACTGGGGAGAAGGAAATGCCAAAATGCCTGAAGTCCAGTGTCAAGTACCCACAGTCAGTGATGGTGTGGGGTGCCATGTCAGCTGCTGGTGTTGGTCCACTGTGTTTCATCAAGGGCAGGGTCAATGCAGCTAGCTATCAGGAGATTTTGGAGCACTTCATGCTTCCATCAGCTGAAATGCTTTATGGAGATGAAGATTTCATTTTTCAGCACAACCTGGCACCTGCTCACAGTGCCAAAACCACTGGTAAATGGTTTACTGACCATGGTATTACTGTGCTCAATTGGCCTGCCAACTCTCCTGACCTGAACCCCATAGAGAATCTGTGGGATATTGTGAAGAGAAAGTTGAGAGATGCAAGACCCAACACTCTGGATGAGCTTAAGGCCGCTATTGAAGCATCCTGGGCCTCCATAACATCTCAGCAGTGTCACAGGCTGATTGCCTCCATGCCACGCCGCATTGAAGCAGTCATTTCTGCCAAAGGATTCCCGACCAAGTATTGAGTGCATAACTGAACATTATTATTTGTTGGTTTTTTTGTTTGTTATTAAAAAACACTTTTATTTGATTGGATGGGTGAAATATGCTAATTTATTGAGACAGGTTTTTTGGGTTATCAGGAGTTGTATGCCAAAATCATCAGTATTAAAACAATAAAAGACCTGACAAATTTCAGTTGGTGGATAATGAATCTATAATATATGAAAGTTTAATTGTAATCATTACATTATGGTAAATAATGAAATTTAACACTATATGCTAATTTTTTGAGAAGGACCTGTATATCTCTACCTCATCCTGACCCTGACACAGAGCCAGCAAGATTTTCTCTGCCTGATCCACTGTATTTGGTTCATCATAAAGCAATCCGAGCGCCAGAAAAAACGCATCAACATCACGCAATGCCGGATCTCCTGGCGCAAAGGAAAATGCCCAGTCTTGAGGGTCACCACGTAACAAAGAAATAATGATTTTCACTTGTTGAACAGGGTCACCTGAGGAGCGAGGTTTCAAAGCAAGAAACAATTTACAATTATTCTTGAAATTCAGAAACTTAGATCTATCCCCAAAAAACAAATCAGGAATTAGAATCCTAGGCTCTAACATCGGATTCTGAACCACAAAATCTTGAATGTTTTGTACCCTTGCAGTGAGATTATTCATACAAGAGGACAGACCTTGAATGTCCATATCTACACCTGTATCCTGAACCACCCAGAGGTAAAGGGGAAAAGAGAGACAAAACACACTGCAAAGAAAAAAAATGGTCTCAGAACTTCTCTTATCCCTCTATTGAGATGCATTAATACTTTGGGCCACCTGTACTGTTATGACCTGGTGGTAAGGACAACAATGGACCTGGTGGTTAAGAGCACACGGAATGACCTGATAGTTACAAATAATATAGGACAAGCTCTGAGACGTGGGAACTCTGCTGACCGCAATCCCTAATCCTATCAAACACACTAGAAATAGCCGTGGATTGCTCCTAACGCTCCTTATGCAACTCGACACAGCCTAAGGAACTAGCTAGCCCTGAAGATAGAAAAATAAGCCTACAGCCTACCTTGCCTCAGAGAAATTCCCCAAAGGAAAAGGCAGCCCCCCACATATAATAACTGTGAGTAAAGATGAAAATACAAACACAGAGATTAAATAGATTTAGCAAAGAGAGGCCCGACTTACTGAACAGACTGAGGATAGGAAAGGCAACTTTGCGGTCAGCACAAAAAACTACAAAAAGACCACGCAGAGGGCGCAAAAGACCCTCCGCACCGACTCACGGTGCGGAGGCACTCCCTCTGCGTCCCAGAGCTTCCAGCAAGCAAGACAAAAATCAAAATAGCAAGCTGGACAGAAAAATAGCAAACTAAAGAAAAACAAGCAGGAACTTAGCTTCTGCTGGGAAGACAGGTCACAAGAACGATCCAGGAGTGAACTAGACCAATACTGGAACATTGACAGGTGGCATGGATGTTATGAAAGGCAATTCAGTACTACAATGGACATAGCGGTCAGAGCACATACAGTGATCTGACAATAACCCAAAATCATAGAACAAGCTCTGAGACGTGGGAACTCTGCAGACCGCAATCCCTAATCCTCTCCAAACAACACTAGAGGCAGCCGTGGATTGCGCCTAACTCTGCCTAGGCAACTCGGCACAGCCTGAGAAACTAACTAGCCTGAAGATAGAAAATAAGCCTACCTTGCCTCAGAGAAATACCCCAAAGGAAAAGGCAGCCCCCCACATATAATGACTGTGAGTTAAGATGAAAAGACAAACGTAGAGATGAAATAGATTCAGCAAAGTGAGGCCCGACTTTCTTAACAGATCGAGGATAGAAAAGGTAACTTTGCAGTCTACACAAAACCCTAAAGAAAACCACGCAAAGGGGGCAAAAAGACCCTCCGTACCGAACTAACGGCACGGAGGTACACCCTTTGCGTCCCAGAGCTTCCAGCAACAAATAAGACAAGCTGGACAGAAAAAATAGCAAACAAATAGCAAAGAAGAACTTAGCTATGCAGAGCAGCAGGCCACAGGAATGATCCAGGAAAAAGCAAGTCCAACACTGGAACATTGACAGGAAGCCAGGATCAAAGCATTAGGTGGAGTTAAGTAGAGAAGCACCTAACGACCTCACCAGATCACCTGAGGGAGGAAACTCAGAAGCCGCAGTACCACTTCCCTCCACCAACAGAAGCTCACAGAGAGAATCAGCCGAAGTACCACTTGTGACCACAGGAGGGAGCTCTGCCACAGAATTCACAACAGTACCCCCCCACTTGAGGAGGGGTCACCGAACCCTCACCAGAGCCCCCAGGCCGACCAGGATGAGCCACATGAAAGGCACGAACAAGATCGGGAGCATGGACATCAGAGGCAAAAACCCAGGAATTATCTTCCTGAGCATAACCCTTCCATTTAACCAGATACTGGAGTTTCCGTCTAGAAACACGAGAATCCAAAATCTTCTCCACAATATACTCCAATTCCCCCTCCACCAAAACCAGGGCAGGAGGATCAACAGATGGAACCATAGGTGCCACGTATCTCCGCAACAATGACCTATGGAATACGTTATGTATGGAAAAAGAATCTGGAAGGGTCAGACGAAAAGACACAGGATTAAGAACCTCAGAAATCCTATACGGACCAATGAAACGAGGTTTAAACTTAGGAGAGGAAACCTTCATAGGAATATGACGAGAAGATAACCAAACCAGATCCCCAACACGAAGTCGGGGACCCACACGGCGTCTGCGATTAGCGAAACGTTGAGCCTTCTCCTGGGACAAGGTCAAATTGTCCACTACATGAGTCCAAATCTGCTGCAACCTGTCCACCACAGTATCCACACCAGGACAGTCCGAAGACTCAACCTGTCCTGAAGAGAAACGAGGATGGAACCCAGAATTGCAGAAAAATGGCGAAACCAAGGTAGCCGAGCTGGCCCGATTATTAAGGGCGAACTCAGCCAAAGGCAAAAAGGACACCCAGTCATCCTGATCGGCAGAAACAAAGCATCTCAGATATGTTTCCAAGGTCTGATTGGTTCGTTCGGTCTGGCCATTAGTCTGAGGATGGAAAGCCGAGGAAAAAGACAAGTCAATGCCCATCCTACCACAAAAGGCTCGCCAAAACCTTGAAACAAACTGGGAACCTCTGTCAGAAACGATATTCTCTGGAATGCCATGTAAACGAACCACATGCTGGAAGAACAATGGCACCAAATCAGAGGAGGAAGGCAATTTAGACAAGGGTACCAGATGGACCATCTTAGAAAAGCGATCACAGACCACCCAAATGACTGACATCTTTTGAGAAACGGGAAGATCAGAAATAAAATCCATAGAGATATGTGTCCAAGGCCTCTTCGGGACCGGCAAGGGCAAAAGCAACCCACTGGCACGAGAACAGCAGGGCTTAGCCCGAGCACAAATCCCACAGGACTGCACAAAAACACGCACATCCCGCGACAGAGACAGCCACCAAAAGGATCTAGCCACCAACTCTCTGGTACCAAAGATTCCAGGATGACCAGCCAACACCGAACAATGAACCTCAGAGATAACTTTATTGGTCCACCTATCAGGGACAAACAGTCTCTCCGCTGGACAACGATCAGGTTTATTAGCCTGAAATTTTTGCAGCACCCGCCGCAAATCAGGGGAGATGGCAGACACAATTACTCCTTCCTTGAGGATACCCGCCGGCTCAGACAAACCCGGAGAGTCGGGCACAAAACTCCTAGACAGAGCATCCGCCTTCACATTTTTAGAGCCCGAAAGGTACGAAATCACAAAGTCAAAACGGGCAAAAAACAGCGACCAACGAGCCTGTCTAGGATTCAACCGATTAGCAGACTCAAGATAAGTCAAGTTCTTATCTTCAGTCAATACCACCACGCGATGCTTAGCTCCTTCAAGCCAATGACGCCACTCCTCGAATGCCCACTTCATGGCCAGCAACTCTCGGTTGCCCACATCATAATTTCGCTCAGCAGGCGAAAACTTCCTGGAAAAAAAAACGCATGGTTTCATCACTGAGCAATCAGAACTAGGGTTGAGCGAAACGGGTCGAACATTTTTAAAAGTCGCCGACTTTTGACAAAGTCGGGTTTCATGAAACCCGATCCGACCCCTGTGCGGGGTCGGCCATGCGGTACGCGACTTTCGCGCCAAAGTCGCGTTTCAATGACGCGAAAAGCGCCATTTCTCAGCCAATGAAGGTAAACGCAGAGTGTGGGCAGCGTGATGACATAGGTCCTGGTCCCCACCATCTTAGAGAAGGGCATTGCAGTGATTGGCTTGCTGTCCGCGGCGTCACAGGGGCTATAAAGGGGCGTTCCCGCCGACCGCCATGTTACTGCTGCTGATCTGAGCCTAGGGAGAGGTTGCTGCCGCTTCGTCAGAAGCAGGGATAGCGTTAGGCAGGGTCCATTAACCACCAAACCGCTTGTGCTGTAGCGATTTCCACTGCCCAACACCACCTTCGGTGTGCAGGGACAGTGGAAGCTACATTTTTTTTTTTTCCCCTCAGCGCTGTAGCTCATTGGGCTGCCCTAGAAGGCTCCCTGATAGCTGCATTGCTGTGTGTACTGTTGTGAGTTCTGTTTTTGGGCTCCCTCTGGTGGTTACTGATGGTACTGGGTGATTGTCTTTCCTGGGTTTCTGGGTTCCACCTGTTCCATCAGCATATGGGAGTTTCCTATTTAACCTGGCTTTGCTGGCATTTCCTCGCCGGTTATCAATGTATCCAGTGTGTCTTGTTACCTCTGCTCCCTGCTCCTAGAACCTTCTGGACAAGCTAAGTTTGGATTTTCCTGTGTTGTGTTTTGCTTAATTTGGTTTTTAGTCCAGCCTGCAGATATGTGATTCTCTGCTGCTGGTTGCTCTAGTGGGCTGAAATTGCTTTTCATGTACCATGAGTTGGCACATGAGTTCAAGTAATTTCAGGATGGTTTTTTGAAGGGTTTTTCGCTGACCGCGCAGTTCACTTTTGTATCCTCTGCTATCTAGCTTTAGCGGGCCTCATTTTGCTGAAACTGTTTTCATACTACGTATGTGCTTTCCTCTCATTTCACCATCATAATATGTGGGGGGCTGCTATTTGCTGTGGGGTATTTCTCTGGAGGCAAGAGAGGTCTGTGTTTCTTCTGATAGGGGAAGTTAGATCTTCGGCTGGAGCGAGACGTCAGGGATCATCGTAGGCACGTTCCCCGGCTACTTTTATTTGTGTGTTAGGTTCAGGGTCGCGGTCAGCTCAGGTTCCATCGCCCTAGAGCTTGTTTGTATCTGTGCTTGTCCTTTTTGTGATCCCCTGCCATTGGGATCATGACAGTATAACCGGCCACAAAGTGTTAATTGTATTGGCTGAAGTAGGAGGATAAGTAGTCTGAGGAAGTTTTTTTTTTTTTTTTTTTTTTTTCCCCTCAGAGTTTGCTGCCTAGCCTTATTGCAGCCTGGCTACTTCCTCCTCCTCTTAATCTTTGAATGGCTCTGATCTCAGCTGTTTATCATGGACGTCCAGAGTTTGGCTTCCAGCCTGAATAATCTTGCCACTAAGGTTCAAAATATACAGGATTTTGTTGTACATGCTCCTATGTCTGAACCTAGAATTCCTGTCCCAGAGTTTTTTTCTGGAGATAGATCTCGTTTTCTGAATTTTAGGAACAATTGCAAGTTGTTTCTTTCTTTGAAATCTCGCTCCTCTGGAGACCCTGCTCAGCAAGTCAAGATAATTATATCTTTCCTGCGGGGTGACCCTCAGGATTGGGCATTTGCATTGGCACCAGGGGACCCTGCGTTGCTTAATGCAGATGCGTTTTTTCTGGCATTGGGTTTGCTCTATGAGGAACCTAACCAAGAGATTCAGGCTGAAAAAGCTTTGTTGGCCCTCTCCCAGGGGCAAGATGAAGCAGAAATTTATTGTCAAAAATTTCGGAAGTGGTCGGTACTTACTCAGTGGAATGAGTGCTCTCTGGCTGCAAAGTTTAGAGATGGCCTTTCTGAGGCCATTAAAGATGTTATGGTGGGGTTCCCTGCGCCTGCTGGTCTGAATGAGTCTATGACTATGGCTGTTCAGATTGATCGGCGTTTACGGGAGCGCAAACCTGTGCATCATTTGGCGGTGTCGTCTGAACCGTCACCTGAGATAATGCAATGTGATAGAATTCAGTCCAGAAGTGAACGGCAAAAGTATAGGCGGAAAAAAGGGTTGTGCTTTTATTGTGGTGATTCAGCTCATCTTATATCAGCATGCTCTAAACGCACAAAAAAGGTTGATAAGTCTGTTGCCATTGGTACTTTACAGTCTAAGTTCATTCTGTCTGTGACTCTGATTTGTTCATTATCATCCATTTCCGTCGATGCCTATGTGGATTCAGGCGCTGCCCTGAGTCTTATGGATTGGTCATTTGCCAATCGCTGTGGGTTTAGTCTGGAGCCTCTGGAAGTCCCTATTCCTTTGAAGGGAATTGACTCTACACCTTTGGCTATGAATAAACCTCAGTACTGGACACAAGTGACCATGCGTATGACTCCCGTTCATCAGGAGGTGATTCGCTTCCTGGTACTGTATAATTTGCATGATGTTCTAGTACTTGGTCTGCCATGGTTACAAACTCATAATCCAGTCCTTGACTGGAAATCAGTGTCTGTGTTAAGCTGGGGTTGTCAGGGGGTTCATGATGATGCACCTCCGATTTCTATCGCTTCATCTACTCCTTCTGAGATTCCTGTGTTTTTGTCTGACTATCGGGATGTTTTTGAGGAGCCTAAGCTCAGTTCGCTTCCTCCTCACAGGGATTGCGATTGTGCTATAAATTTAATTCCGGGCAGTAAATTTCCTAAAGGTCGTTTGTTCAATCTGTCAGTGCCAGAGCATACTGCTATGCGGGATTATGTTAAGGAGTCCTTGGAAAAGGGACATATCCGTCCATCTTTGTCCCCTTTGGGAGCAGGTTTTTTTTTCGTGGCCAAGAAAGATGGTTCCTTGAGGCCTTGTATAGATTATCGTCTTTTGAATAAGATTACCGTAAAATATCAGTATCCTTTGCCATTGTTGACTGATTTGTTTGCTTGCATTAAGGGGGCTAAATGGTTCACTAAGATTGATCTTCGGGGTGCGTATAATCTTATACGAATAAAGCAAGGTGATGAGTGGAAAACCGCATTTAATACGCCTGAGGGCCATTTTGAGTATTTGGTAATGCCTTTTGGACTTTCTAATGCTCCTTCAGTCTTCCAGTCCTTTATGCACGATATTTTCCGTGAATATCTGGATAAATTTATGATTGTGTATTTGGATGATATTTTGGTTTTTTCTGATGACTGGGAGTCTCATGTTCAGCAGGTCAGGAAGGTGTTTCAGGTCCTGCGGGCCAATTCCTTGTTTGTAAAAGGCTCAAAGTGTCTCTTTGGAGTCCAGAAGATTTCTTTCTTGGGGTATATTTTTTCCCCTTCTACTATTGAGATGGATCCCGTCAAGGTTCAGGCTATTTGTGACTGGACGCAGCCTACATCTCTTAAGAGTCTACAGAAGTTCTTGGGCTTTGCTAATTTCTATCGTCGTTTTATAACTAATTTTTCTAGTGTTGTTAAGCCTTTGACGGATTTGACTAAGAAGGGTGCTGATGTTGCTAATTGGTCTCCTGCGGCTGTGGAGGCCTTTCAGGAACTTAAGCGCCGGTTTTCTTCTGCTCCTGTGTTGCGTCAGCCAGATGTTTCGCTCCCTTTTCAGGTTGAGGTTGATGCTTCCGAGATTGGAGCGGGGGCGGTTTTGTCACAGAGAAGCTCCGATGGCTCAGTGATGAAGCCATGCGCGTTTTTTTCTAGAAAGTTTTCGCCGGCTGAGCGGAATTATGATGTTGGTAATCGGGAACTTTTGGCCATGAAGTGGGCATTTGAGGAGTGGCGTCATTGGCTAGAGGGTGCTAGACATCGTGTGGTGGTCTTGACTGATCACAAAAATTTGATTTACCTTGAGTCTGCCAGGCGTCTGAATCCTAGACAGGCTCGTTGGTCACTGTTTTTCTCTCGTTTCAATTTTGTGGTTTCATATCTGCCAGGTTCAAAGAATGTGAAGGCGGATGCTCTTTCTAGGAGTTTTGTGCCTGACTCCCTTGGAAATTCTGAGCCCTCTGGTATCCTTAGGGATGGGGTGATTTTGTCTGCTGTCTCCCCAGACTTGCGACGTGCTTTGCAGGAGTTTCAGGTGGCTAAACCTGATCGTTGTCCGCCTGAGAGACTGTTTGTTCCGGATAATTGGACCAGTAGAGTCATCTCCGAGGTCCATTCTTCTGCGTTGGCAGGTCATCCTGGAATATTTGGTACTAGAGACTTGGTGGCCAGGTCTTTTTGGTGGCCTTCCTTGTCGAGGGATGTGCGTTCTTTTGTGCAGTCTTGTGAGGTTTGTGCTCGGGCTAAGCCTTGCTGTTCTCGGGCCAGTGGATTGTTGTCACCTTTGCCTATCCCGAAGAGGCCTTGGACGCACATTTCCATGGACTTTATTTCGGATCTCCCTGTCTCTCAAAAAATGTCCGTCATCTGGGTTGTGTGTGATCGCTTTTCTAAAATGGTTCATCTGGTACCCTTGCCTAAGTTGCCTTCCTCCTCTGAGTTGGTCCCTCTGTTTTTTCAGAATGTGGTTCGTTTGCATGGGATTCCTGAGAACATCGTTTCTGACAGGGGATCCCAGTTTGTGTCTAGATTTTGGCGGACTTTCTGTGCTAAGATGGGCATTGATTTGTCCTTTTCGTCTGCATTCCATCCTCAGACGAATGGCCAGACTGAACGAACTAATCAGACCTTGGAAACTTATTTAAGGTGTTTTGTTTCTGCTGATCAGGATGACTGGGTTACCTTTTTGCCGCTGGCCGAGTTTGCGCTTAATAATCGGGCTAGTTCTGCTACCTTGGTTTCTCCTTTCTTTTGTAATTCGGGGTTTCATCCTCGTTTTTCCTCTGGTCAGGTGGAACCTTCTGATTGTCCTGGAGTGGACATGGTGGTGGATAGGTTGCATCGGATTTGGAGTCATGTGGTGGACAATTTGAAGTTGTCCCAGGAGAAGGCTCAGCAGTTTGCTAATCGCCGTCGCCGCGTGGGTCCTCGACTTCTTGTTGGTGACTTGGTGTGGTTGTCTTCTCGTTTTGTTCCTATGAAGGTCTCTTCTCCTAAGTTCAAGCCTCGGTTCATCGGTCCCTATAGGATCTTGGAAATTCTTAACCCTGTGTCGTTTCGTTTGGATCTCCCGGCATCGTTTGCTATTCATAATGTGTTTCATCGGTCGTTGTTGCGGAAGTATGAGGTACCTGTTGTTCCTTCTCTTGAGCCTCCTGCTCCAGTGCTGGTGGAGGGAGAATTGGAGTATGTTGTGGAGAAGATCTTGGATTCTCGTGTTTCCAGACGGAAACTCCAGTATTTGGTCAAGTGGAAGGGTTATGGTCAGGAGGATAATTCTTGGGTGGTTGCCTCGGATGTTCATGCTGATGATTTGGTTCGCGCTTTTCATAGGGCTCATCCTGGTCGCCCTGGTGGTTCTCGTGAGGGTTCGGTGACCCCTCCTCAAGGGGGGGGTACTGTTGTGAGTTCTGTTTTTGGGCTCCCTCTGGTGGTTACTGATGGTACTGGGTGACTTGTCTTTCCTGGGTTTCTGGGTTCCACCTGTTCCATCAGCATATGGGAGTTTCCTATTTAACCTGGCTTTGCTGGCATTTCCTCGCCGGTTATCAATGTATCCAGTGTGTCTTGTTACCTCTGCTCCCTGCTCCTAGAACCTTCTGGACAAGCTAAGTTTGGATTTTCCTGTGTTGTGTTTTGCTTAATTTGGTTTTTAGTCCAGCCTGCAGATATGTGATTCTCTGCTGCTGGTTGCTCTAGTGGGCTGAAATTGCTTTTCATGTACCATGAGTTGGCACATGAGTTCAAGTAATTTCAGGATGGTTTTTTGAAGGGTTTTTCGCTGACCGCGCAGTTCACTTTTGTATCCTCTGCTATCTAGCTTTAGCGGGCCTCATTTTGCTGAAACTGTTTTCATACTACGTATGTGCTTTCCTCTCATTTCACCGTCATTATATGTGGGGGGCTGCTATTTGCTGTGGGGTATTTCTCTGGAGGCAAGAGAGGTCTGTGTTTCTTCTGACAGGGAAAGTTAGATCTTCGGCTGGAGCGAGACGTCTAGGATCATCGTAGGCACGTTCCCCGGCTACTTTTATTTGTGTGTTAGGTTCAGGGTCGCGGTCAGCTCAGGTTCCATCGCCCTAGAGCTTGTTTGTATCTGTGCTTGTCCTTTTTGTGATCCCCTGCCATGGGGATCATGACAGTGTACGCCGCTGTGCAAACCAACTGCTTTTTTCAAAGCACAAATCCTCTTGTTCCTTCCTTTCTGCACAGCTATCTTGTTTGTTTGTCCACACTTTTTATTTAATTTGTGCATCAGTCCACTCCTTATTGCTGCCTGCCATACCTGGCTGAGATTACTGCAGGGAGATAGTAATTGAAGGACAGTTCCTTTTTTTTTTTTTTTTTTTGTGGGAGATTAAGATTGGCATTTCTGCTAGAGTGCCATCCCTGTCTGTGTCATCTCTCACTCAGTGGGCCATAGAAAGCCTATTTATTTTTTTGCTTGATTTGGGTTCTAAAATCTACCTGAAAAAATCACTACATCAATCAGTGGGAGAAAAATATTGGCCTCAGGGCTTGTGTGCCACTCCTTACTCCTGTGTGTGCCATCTCTCAGTGGGCCATAGAAAGCCTATTTATTTTTTTGCTTGATTTGGGTTCCAAAATCTACCTGAAAAAATCAATAAATCAATCAGTGGGAGATTAATATTGGCCTTTGGGCTTGTGTGCCAGTCCTAAGCGTGCCATCTCTCTCTCTCAGATAGTGGGCCATAGAAAGCCTATTTATTATTTTTTTTATTGGGTTTATAAATTTTCCCTGGAAAAAAAAAAAAAAAGTGGGAGATTAATATTGGCCTCTGGGCTTGTGTGCCAGTCCTGAGCGTGCCATCTCTCTCACAAATAGTGGGCCATAGAAAGCCTATTTATTTTTTTGGTTGATTTGGGTTCTAAATTCTACCTGAAAAAATCAATAAATCAATCAGTGGGAGATAAATATTGGCCTCTGGGCTTGTGTGCCACTCCTGACTCCTGTGTGCGTCCTCTCTCACTCAGTGGGCCCTAGAAAGCCTATTTTTTGTTTTATTTGTTTTCTAAATTCTCCCTGAAAAAATCATTTTATTTTATTTGGTTTCTAAATTATTCCTGAAAAAAATCATTTTTTTTTTTTCTAAAGTCTCCCTGAAAAAATAAAAAACAAACAAATCAGTGGGAGATTAATATTGCCCTTTCTGCTTGTGTGCCAGTCTTGACTCCTGGGTGTGCCATCTCTCTCTCTCCAATTGTGGGCCATAGAAAGCCTATTAATTTTTTTGCTTGATTTGGGTTCCAAAATCTACCTGAAAAAATCACTAAATCAATCAGTGGGAGATAAATATTGGCCTCTGGGCTTGTGTGCCACTCCTGACTCCTGTGTGCGTCCTCTCTCACTCAGTGGGCCCTAGAAAGCCTATTTTTTGTTTTATTTGTTTTCTAAATTCTCCCTGAAAAAATCATTTTATTTTATTTGGTTTCTAAATTATTCCTGAAAAACATCATTTTTTTTGTATTTTTTTTTTCTAAAGTCTCCCTGAAAAAAAAAAAAAAAAACAAATCAGTGGGAGATTAATATTGCCCTTTCTGCTTGTGTGCCAGTCTTGACTCCTGGGTGTGCCATCTCTCTCTCTCCAATTGTGGGCCATAGAAAGCCTATTAATTTTTTGGCTTGATTTGGGTTCCAAAATCTACCTGAGAAAATCACTTAATCAATCAGTGGGAGATAAATATTGGCCTCTGGGCTTGTGTGCCACTCCTGACTCCTGTGTGCGTCCTCTCTCACTCAGTGGGCCCTAGAAAGCCTATTTTTTGTTTTATTTGTTTTCTAAATTCTCCCTGAAAAAATCATTTTATTTTATTTGGTTTCTAAATTATTCCTGAAAAAAATCATTTTTTTTGTATTTTTTTTTTCTAAAGTCTCCCTGAAAAAAAAAAAAAATCAAATCAGTGGGAGATTAATATTGCCCTTTCTGCTTGTGTGCCAGTCTTGACTCCTGGGTGTGCCATCTCTCTCTCTCCAATTGTGGGCCATAGAAAGCCTATTAATTTTTTTGCTTGATTTGGGTTCCAAAATCTACCTGAAAAAATCACTTAATCAATCAGTGGGAGATAAATATTGGCCTCTGGGCTTGTGTGCCACTCCTGACTCCTGTGTGCGTCCTCTCTCACTCAGTGGGCCCTAGAAAGCCTATTTTTTGTTTTATTTGTTTTCTAAATTCTCCCTGAAAAAATCATTTTATTTTATTTGGTTTCTAAATTATTCCTGAAAAAAATCATTTTTTTTTGTATTTTTTTTTTCTAAAGTCTCCCTGAAAAAAAAAAAAAAATCAAATCAGTGGGAGATTAATATTGCCCTTTCTGCTTGTGTGCCAGTCTTGACTCCTGGGTGTGCCATCTCTCTCTCTCCAATTGTGGGCCATAGAAAGCCTATTAATTTTTTTGCTTGATTTGGGTTCCAAAATCTACCTGAAAAAATCACTAAATCAATCAGTGGGAGATAAATATTGGCCTCTGGGCTTGTGTGCCACTCCTGACTCCTGTGTGCGTCCTCTCTCACTCAGTGGGCCCTAGAAAGCCTATTTTTTGTTTTATTTGTTTTCTAAATTCTCCCTGAAAAAATCATTTTATTTTATTTGGTTTCTAAATTATTCCTGAAAAAAATCATTTTTTTTGTATTTTTTTTTCTAAAGTCTCCCTGAAAAAAAAAAACAAAAACAAATCAGTGGGAGATTAATATTGCCCTTTCTGCTTGTGTGCCAGTCTTGACTCCTGGGTGTGCCATCTCTCTCTCTCCAATTGTGGGCCATAGAAAGCCTATTAATTTTTTTGCTTGATTTGGGTTCCAAAATCTACCTGAAAAAATCACTTAATCAATCAGTGGGAGATAAATATTGGCCTCTGGGCTTGTGTGCCACTCCTGACTCCTGTGTGCGTCCTCTCTCACTCAGTGGGCCCTAGAAAGCCTATTTTTTGTTTTATTTGTTTTCTAAATTCTCCCTGAAAAAATCATTTTATTTTATTTTATTTGGTTTCTAAATTATTCCTGAAAAAAATCATTTTTTTTGTATGTTTTTTTTCTAAAGTCTCCCTGAAAAAAAAAAAAATCAAATCTGTGGGAGATTAATATTGCCCTTTCTGCTTGTGTGCCAGTCTTGACTCCTGGGTGTGCCATCTCTCTCTCTCCAATTGTGGGCCATAGAAAGCCTATTAATTTTTTTGCTTGATTTGGGTTCCAAAATCTACCTGAAAAAATCACTAAATCAATCAGTGGGAGATAAATATTGGCCTCTGGGCTTGTGTGCCACTCCTGACTCCTGTGTGCGTCCTCTCTCACTCAGTGGGCCCTACAAAGCCTATTTTTTTTTATTTGTTTTCTAAATTCTCCCTGAAACAATCATTTTATTTTATTTGGTTTCTAAATTATTCCTGAAAAATTCATTTTTTTGTATTTTTTTTTCTAAAGTCTCCCTGAAAAAAAAAAAAAAAATCAAATCAGTGGGAGATTAATATTGCCCTTTCTGCTTGTGTGCCAGTCTTGACTCCTGGGTGTGCCATCTCTCTCTCTCCAATTGTGGGCCATAGAAAGCCTATTAATTTTTTTGCTTGATTTGGGTTCCAAAATCTACCTGAAAAAATCACTAAATCAATCAGTGGGAGATAAATATTGGCCTCTGGGCTTGTGTGCCACTCCTGACTCCTGTGTGCGTCCTCTCTCACTCACTGGGCCCTAGAAAGGCTATTTTATGTTTTATTTGTTTTCTAAATTCTCCCTGAAAAAATCATTTCATTTTATTTGGTTTATAAATTCTTCCTTAAAAAATCATTTTTTTTTTTTTTTCTAAAGTCTCCTTTTTAAAAAAAAAAACACAAATCAGCGGGAGATTAATATTTACATTTGCGCTTCAGTGACAGTCCTGCGTGTGTGGCATCTCTCTCATTTGTTGCCACCAACAACAGAGTGTGTAACATTGTGCCTGATTTTCGTTGTGGTCTCACCCACCTGTAAAGGGGTAGCTAAATCATACTGAAGTTATAGCTCACCGTGTAAGTTGTGTGACTGCAACAAATACCGTTAGTTTGGTAACGTTTTTTAAACAATGAGGAAGTCTGGTGGAAGAGGTCGTGGCCGGGGGAGTTCATTGTCAGCTGGTAATGAGGGTAGTGGTAGTGGTGGAGCATCAGGTGGTTGTGGGAAAAAAAATATTGCACCTAAGTCTGGAGCTGTGGAGCCAGGTTCGTCGTCTGGCTACACAAGGCCTCGAACGCTCCCTTTTCTGGGAGTAGGAAAACCGCTTTTAAAGCCGGAGCAGCAAGAGCAAGTTTTGGCTTATCTTGCTGACTCAGCCTCTAGCTCTTTTGCCTCCTCTCGTGAAACTGGTAAAAGTAAAAGCAGCGCGTCGTTAGTGGATGTTCACGGTCAGGGACAAGTCGCTTCTTTGTCCTCTTCAGCAAAAACAACAACAGAGAAGAATGCAGCAGGCGACACAACGGGTTACTCCATGGAGCTCATTACACATACCGTCCCTGGCTTAGAAAGTGAAGCAGTTAACAGTCCATGCCCATTACAAGTTGAATCTGACATGGAGTGCACTGATGCACAGCCACAGCCAGACTACTATGCTGGTCCTTTGACTCAGACCACAACATTGCCCTCGCAGGGTGCTGATCAAGAATCAGACCCTGATGAGACTATGTTGCCCCATCACGAACGCTATACCACCGACCGACAAGGTGACACAGACGAAGTTGCACACGAGCTACAAGAAGAGGTAATAGATGACCCAGTTCTTGACCCCGATTGGCAGCCATTGGGGGAACAGGGTGCAGGCGGCAGCAGCTCTGAAGCGGAGGAGGAGGGGCCGCAGCAGGCATCAACATCGCAACAGGTTCCATCTGCCGGGCCCGTATCTTGCCCAAAACGCGTGGCAAAGTCAAAACCTGTTGGAGGACAGCGTGGCCATCCGGTTAAAGCTCAGTCTGCAATGCCTGAAAAGGTATCCGATGCTAGAAAGAGTGCAGTCTGGCATTTTTTTAAACAACATCCAATTGATCAGCGCAAAGTCATCTGTCAAAAATGTTCAACTACCTTAAGCAGAGGGCAGAATCTGAAAAGTCTCAATACAAGTTGCATGCATAGACATTTAACCACCATGCATTTGCAAGCTTGGACTAACTACCAAACGTCCCTTAAGGTTGTAGCACCCTCGGCCAATGAAGCTAGTCATCAACGCAACATCCCTTCCGGCAGTGTAGGGCCACCATTTTCTGCACCACCTGCAGTATCTGTGCAGGTTTCTTTGCCAGGCCAAAGAAGTCAGGGTCAGGGAATCACCAGTTTCGTAGTAGGAAACACTGCATCTAGGGCACCGGCGGCAACAATACCATCTCCCACCGTCTCTCAGTCTGCCATGTCCACCGGCACCCCCGCTAGTTCCACGATCTCCAGCTCTCCAGTCCAGCTCACCCTACATGAGACTATGGTTAGAAAAAGGAAGTACTTAGCCTCGCATCCGCGTACACAGGGTTTGAACGCCCACATAGCTAGACTAATCTCGTTAGAGAAGATGCCCTACCGGTTAGTTGAAAGCGAAGCTTTCAAAGCCCTGATGGACTACGCTGTACCACGCTACGAGCTACCCAGTCGACACTTTTTTTCCAGAAAAGCCATCCCAGCCCTCCACCAGCATGTTAAAGAGCGCATCGTCCATGCACTCAGGCAATCTGTGAGCACAAAGGTGCACCTGACAACAGATGCATGGACCAGTAGGCATGGCCAGGGACGTTACGTGTCCATCACGGCACACTGGGTAAATGTGGTGGATGCAGGGTCCACAGGGGACAGCAAGTTTGGGACAGTTCTGCCTAGCCCACGGTCTAGGAAACAGTTGGCTGTAGCCATTCGCACCCCCTCCTCCTCCTCCTCGTCCTCCTGCAGAAGCGAGACCTCGTCCACAGACCGCAGTCGCACAACCACTCCATCCGCAGCTGCCACTGTTGCACACCAGGTCTCCCATTATGGGGCAGCTACTGGCAAACGTCAGCAGGCTGTATTGGCTATGAAGTGTTTGGGCGACAACAGACACACCGCTGAAGTTCTGTCCGAGTTCTTGCAGAAAGAAACGCATTCGTGGCTGGGCACTGTAGATCTTGAGGCAGGCAAGGTAGTGAGTGATAACGGAAGGAATTTCATGGCTGCCATCTCCATTTCCCAACTGAAACACATTCCTTGCCTGGCTCACACCTTAAACCTGGTGGTGCAGTGCTTCCTGAAAAGTTATCCGGGGTTATCCGACCTGCTCCTCAAAGTGCGTGGACTTTGCTCACATATCCGCCGTTCGCCCGTACACTCCAGCCGTATGCAGACCTATCAGCGTTCTTTGAACCTTCCCCAGCATCGCCTAATCATAGACGTTGCAACAAGGTGGAACTCAACACTGCACATGCTTCAGAGACTGTGTGAACAGAGGCGGGCTGTTATGTTTTTGTGGGAGGATACACATACACGGGCAGGCAGTAGGATGGCAGACATGGAGTTGTCAGGTGTGCAGTGGTCGAAGATTCAAGACATGTGTCAAGTCCTTCAGTGTTTTGAGGAATGCACACGGCTGGTTAGTGCAGACAACGCCATAATAAGCATGAGCATCCCCCTAATGCGTCTGCTGATGCAAAGTTTGACGCACATAAAGGATCAGGCGTCTGCAGCTGAGGAAGAGGAAAGCCTTGATGACAGTCAGCCATTGTCTGGCCAGGGCAGTGTACAGGACGAGGTAGCGGGCGAAGAGGAGGAGGAGGATGAGGAGGATGATGGGGATGATTATATTTTTAATGAGGAAGCTTTTCCGGGGCCAGTGGAAATTGTTGGCGCGGCAAGGCCGGGTTCTGGTTTTTGGAGGGACACAAGTGACGTGGATTTGCCTGAAACTGCCCCTCAACCAAGCACAACCACAGATTTGAGAACTGGAACTTTGGCCCACATGGCGGATTATGCCTTACGTATCCTCAAAAGGGACACACGCATAACAAAAATGATGAACGATGACGATTACTGGTTGGCCTGCCTCCTTGATCCTCGCTATAAAGGCAAATTGCAAAATATAATGCCACATGAGAACTTGGAACTAATATTAGCAACCAAACAATCAACTCTTGTTGACCGTTTGCTTCTGGCATTCCCTGCACACAGCGCCCGTGATCGTTCTAACACGAGCTGCAGGGGCCAGCAGACCAGAGGTGTTAGAGGGGCAGAAATCAGAAGTGTCGTTGGCCAGAGGGGTTTTCTGACCAGGTTGTGGAGTGATTTTGCTATGACCGCAGACAGGACAGGTACTGCAGCATCAATTCAAAGTGACAGGAGACAACATTTGTCCAGTATGGTTACTAACTATTTTTCATCCCTTATCGACGTTCTCCCTCAACCTTCATTCCCATTTGATTACTGGGCATCAAAATTAGACACCTGGCCAGAATTGGCAGAATATGCATTGCAGGAGCTTGCTTGCCCGGCAGCTAGTGTCCTATCAGAAAGAGTATTCAGTGCTGCAGGTTCAATACTAACAGAAAAAAGGACTCGTCTGGCTACCCAAAATGTAGATGATCTAACCTTCATTAAAATGAACCACAGCTGGATTTCGAAATCTTTTGCCCCACCTTGCCCGGCTGACACCTAGCTTTCCTATGTAAAGGTCTTGCCTGTGGACTATTCTGAACGACTTTTCCAATCTCGTAATTTGCAGTACCTGATTGTCCAGCATCCGACATGTTAACACCTCCCTAAATGGCCAAAGTCCCCACACGGGGCCGTGGTATCGCCACTTGGCGCCAGCACCCGTGAGAGTACTGTTTGTCTGAAGAGGTGGGTGTGCCCGCTTTTGGTCGACGGCACTGCCACTGGGTCCCTCATAGTACAATAAAGTGTCTGGCGGTGGTGGTGCGCACCCAACGTCAGACACACCGTTGTAATATGAGGGGCCCTGGGCCTGTACCGCCGGCCACAAGACAGTCCCCCCCCCCACGTCAAACAGTGCTCTACCACTTGCAAAATTTTCTCTCACAGCTCCACCAATCTTTAGTCTATGCGCTGACATCCTTCAATGCCTGGCACTGTCAATACCATTGTATTGACATTTTTCTTATGTTAGACCTTCGAAGCCTGTCTGCGGTCACTCCTTCCACTAGGCCTCCACTGACCTGTCTACTGCTGCCCGGGTTCCCCTGGAACCAATTTTAAATTGCCTACAGCCAGCCCAATTTATTATGTTAGGGCTTCAAAGCCTGTCTGCGGTCCCTCCTTCCACTAGGCCTCCACTGACCTGTCTACTGCTGCCCGGGTTCCCCTGGAACCAATTTTAAATTGCCTACAGCCAGCCCAATTTATTATGTTAGGGCTTCGAAGCCTGTCTGCGGTCCCTCCTTCCACTAGGCCTCCACTGACCTGTCTACTGCTGCCCGGGTTCCCCTGGAACCAATTTTAAATTGCCTACAGCCAGCCCAATTTATTATGTTAGGGCTTCGAAGCCTGTCTGCGGTCCCTCCTTCCACTAGGTCTCCACTGACCTGTCTACTGCTGCCCGGGTTCCCCTGGAACCAATTTTAAATTGCCTACAGCCCGCCCAAATTATTATGTTAGGGCTTCGAAGCCTGTCTGCGGTCCCTCCTTCCACTAGGCCTCCACTGACCTGTCTACTGCTGCCCGGGTTCCCCTGGAACCAATTTTAAATTGCCTACAGCCAGCCCAATTTATTATGTTAGGGCTTCGAAGCCTGTCTGCGGTCCCTCCTTCCACTAGGCCTCCACTGACCTGTCTACTGCTGCCCGGGTTCCCCTGGAACCAATTTTAAATTGCCTACAGCCAGCCCAATTTATTATGTTAGGGCTTCGAAGCCTGTCTGCGGTCCCTCCTTCCACTAGGCCTCCACTGACCTGTCTACTGCTGCCCGGGTTCCCCTGGAACCAATTTTAAATTGCCTACAGCCAGCCCAATTTATTATGTTAGGGCTTCGAAGCCTGTCTGCGGTCCCTCCTTCCACTAGGCCTCCACTGACCTGTCTACTGCTGCCCGTGTACCCCTTGAACCAACATCAGAAAATATAAAAATAAGTATTTTGCTTATAAAAAAGAAAATAATGGAGAGATATCAAATGCAGACATTTTAACATTAAAAACAAACACATACAACAAAAATCTGGTACAGTACTAAAAATGGCCACCAGCTACAATAACTTTCTCCTGCAAGTAGTTAACTGAAAGTTTTTTTCAATTTAAAACACAGATATGGCATCCACCGAGTGTTGTCCTGTCGCGTCTTCTTTATATTATTGCCAAGAAGATGCAAAACAATGAAAATAATAAAATCATTATTTACCAAAAAAATAGAGTAAGTCAAAACCACATTGCAAATAAACATTCATTACAAATAAAGAAGCAGGGCGCGTCCGAGGGTGAGTATATACCTAATAAGAATATAATCACCCTCGGACGCGCCCTGCTTCTTTCCGACAGCCTTCCTTCCTAAGAATCAGCCCTTCCGTGGTGTAGAGAGAGGGTGTGTTACACTCCAAGGTGTTCCCCAGGTTGCCTTTCCTGAGCTTCGATCTTCATGCTCTCGTTTAGTAGTTGTCGGAAAGTAGGCTGCATTAGGCCTACAAAATGGGTATGGGGTGGAGAGAGATGGTGTGTTACACTCCAAGGTGTTCTCCAGGTTTCCTCGCCATTGCTTCGATCTTCCGACTCTCGTTTAGTAGTTGTAGAAAACTACACTGCATTAGGCCTACAAAATGGGTATCGGGTGGAGAGAGATGGTGTGTTACACTCCAAGGTGTTCCCCAGGTTGCCTTGCCATTGCTTCGGTCTTCCGACTCTCGTTTAGTAGTTGTAGAAAACTACACTGCATTAGGCCTACAAAATGGGTATCGGGTGGAGAGAGATGGTGTGTTACACTCCAAGGTGTTCCCCAGGTTGCCTTGCCATTGCTTTGGTCTTCCGACTCTCGTTTACTAGTTGTAGAAAACTACACAGCATTAGGCCTACAAAATGGGTATGGGGTGGAGAGAGATGGTGTGTTACACTCCAAGGTGTTCTCCAGGTTTCCTCGCCATTGCTTCGATCTTCCGACTCTCGTTTAGTAGTTGTAGAAAACTACACTGCATTAGGCCTACAAAATGGGTATCGGGTGGAGAGAGATGGTGTGTTACACTCCAAGGTGTTCCCCAGGTTGCCTTGCCATTGCTTCGGTCTTCCGACTCTCGTTTAGTAGTTGTAGAAAAATACACTGCATTAGGCCTACAAAATGGGTATCGGGTGGAGAGAGATGGTGTGTTACACTCCAAGGTGTTCCCCAGGTTGCCTTGCCATTGCTTCGGTCTTCCGACTCTCGTTTAGTAGTTGTAGAAAACTACACAGCATTAGGCCTACAAAATGGGTATGGGGTGGAGAGAGATGGTGTGTTACACTCCAAGGTGTTCTCCAGGTTTCCTCGCCATTGCTTCGATCTTCCGACTCTCGTTTAGTAGTTGTAGAAAACTACACTGCATTAGGCCTACAAAATGGGTATCGGGTGGAGAGAGATGGTGTGTTACACTCCAAGGTGTTCCCCAGGTTGCCTTGCCATTGCTTCGGTCTTCCGACTCTCGTTTAGTAGTTGTAGAAAACTACACTGCATTAGGCCTACAAAATGGGTATCGGGTGGAGAGAGATGGTGTGTTACACTCCAAGGTGTTCCCCAGGTTGCCTTGCCATTGCTTCGGTCTTCCAACTCTCGTTTAGTAGTTGTAGAAAACTACACAGCATTAGGCCTACAAAATGGGTATGGGGTGGAGAGAGATGGTGTGTTACACTCCAAGGTGTTCTCCAGGTATCCTTTCCTGAGCTTCTATCTTCAGGCTCTCGTTAAATTGTGGTTAAATGGAACAACTGCATTTGGCGTACTAGTTGGTTTGGGGCCTACTAAGTGTCTGCCGCTCCTTGCTGTTCTCCTGGTTTCCTGTCCTGAAATTCCGTATTCAGGCGCTCGTTAAGTAGTTGTTAATGTTAGACTGCATTTGGCCTACTAGTTGGGTTGGGGCCTACTATCGGTGTCTGCCACTCCTTGCTGTTCTCCTCCACTGAACAAAGCTGTGCCGCCTGTTTACTACGGTTGCCAATTTTGAACTGCATTTCGACTACTTACTGATTTGGGCCTACTCTCTGTGTCAGCCTCTCATTCCAGTTGTCCTCCACTGCAATGCCCCCTGGTTATTCCTGTGTTACCAATTTTGAACTGCATTTAGCCCACTTTATTATTTGGGCCTATATCTGTGTTTCCTCCTCATCCTGCCCATTGCCCAGCCAGTGATAGATGAGTCTGCTGGTACATTGACCCATAACGCAACATTCCCCATGCACGCTACACAACAACATTGTGACCCTGCTGAAAGTCAGGTTGCTCTTCCCGCATACCATACCACCTTACACAGGGACAAAGAGGAAGGTGCAGATGAAAGTGCAGGTTCCTTCATCAGGTGGGGGGAGGAATACTAGTTGGCGACGTCACTGGCACAGGGCCTCTCATAGTACGCAAAAGGGTTGCTGCCGGTGGGAGGCGCCCCCGCCGTGCAAACACACCGCTGTACTTTGAGGGGCCCTGTGCCAGTGCCAATGCCAACGAGTGGGCCCCCCCTGCTTGCTCAGGTTCACAGCACTTGCAAAGTTGAAATACTTACCTCTCCCTGCTCCACTGCCGTGACGTGGTCCAGATTTCCTGGGCCCACTAATTACTTGAACCAGCCCTACCCACCACAACTTTAGCCAAATGACCCCCAATTTCAAATGCCTTCCAATTATTATAAGGTAAATTACGCTTGACAAGCTTCATTAAGAAGAATGGATGGTTTTGACATTAAAATGGGCACTCTAGGTGTTTTCCTGGCCCCCACTCACTGCCGACTATGCTGCCCCATTGACTTGCATTGGGTTTCGTGTTTCGGTCGATCCCGACTTTACGTCATAATCGGCCGATTTCACTCGACCCGACTTTTGAGATAGTCGGGTTTCGCGAAACCCGGCTCGACTCTAAAAAGGTCAAGGTCGCTCAACTCTAATCAGAACCTCTCTGCGACAAAACAGCCCCTGCTCCAATCTCAGAAGCATCAACCTCGACCTGGAACGGAAGAGAAACATCTGGTTGACACAACACCGGGGCAGAAGAAAAACAACGCTTCAAGTCTTGAAAAGCTTCCACAGCAGCAGAAGACCAATTGACCAAATCAGCACCCTTCTTGGTCAAATCGGTCAATGGTTTGGCAATACTAGAAAAATTGCAGATGAAGCGACGATAAAAATTAGCAAAGCCCAGGAACTTTTGCAGACTTTTCAGAGATGTCGGCTGAGTCCAATCATGGATGGCTTGGACCTTAACAGGATCCATCTCGATAGTAGAAGGGGAAAAGATGAACCCCAAAAATGAAACCTTCTGCACACCAAAGAGACACTTTGATCCCTTCACAAACAAAGAATTAGCACGCAGGACCTGAAAAACTGTTCTGACCTGCTTCACATGAGACTCCCAATCATCCGAGAAGATCAAAATGTCATCCAAGTACACAATCAGGAATTTATCCAGGTACTCTCGGAAGATGTCATGCATAAAGGACTGAAACACTGATGGAGCATTGGCAAGTCCGAATGGCATCACTAGATACTCAAAATGACCCTCGGGCGTATTAAATGCAGTTTTCCATTCATCTCCTCGCCTGATTCGCACCAGATTATACGCACCACGAAGATCTATCTTGGTGAACCAACTAGCCCCCTTAATCCGAGCAAACAAATCAGATAACAATGGCAAGGGGTACTGAAATTTAACCGTGATCTTATTTAGAAGGCGGTAATCTATACAAGGTCTCAGCGAACCATCCTTCTTGGCTACAAAAAAGAACCCTGCTCCTAATGGTGACGATGACGGGCGAATATGCCCCTTCTCCAGGGATTCCTTCACATAACTGCGCATAGCGGCGTGCTCAGGCACGGATAAATTAAACAGTCGACCTTTTGGGAATTTACTACCAGGAATCAAATTGATAGCACAATCACAATCCCTATGCGGAGGTAGGGCATCGGACTTGGGCTCATCAAATACATCCCGGTAATCAGACAAGAACTCTGGAACCTCAGAAGGGGTGGATGACGAAATTGACAGAAATGGAACATCACCATGTACCCCCTGACAACCCCAGCTGGACACCGACATGGATTTCCAATCTAATTCTGGATTATGGGCTTGTAGCCATGGCAACCCCAACACGACCACATCATGCAGATTATGCAACACCAGAAAGCGAATAACCTCCTGATGTGCAGGAGCCATGCACATGGTCAGCTGGGTCCAGTATTGAGGCTTATTCTTGGCCAAAGGCGTGGCATCAATTCCTCTCAATGGAATAGGACACTGCAAGGGCTCTAAGAGAAACCCACAACGCTTAGCATACTCCAAGTCCATCAAATTCAGGGCAGCGCCTGAATCCACAAATGCCATGACAGAATACGATGACAAAGAGCAGATCAAGGTAACGGACAGAAGAAATTTTGACTGTACCGTACCAATGGTGGCAGACCTAGCGAACCGCTTAGTGCGCTTAGGACAATCAGAGATAGCATGAGTGGAATCACCACAGTAGAAACACAGCCCATTCAGACGTCTGTGTTCTTGCCGTTTAACTCTGGTCAAAGTCCTATCGCACTGCATAGGCTCAGGTTTAAGCTCAGGTAATACCGCCAAATGGTGCACAGATTTACGCTCACGCAAGCGTCGACCGATCTGAATGGCCAAAGACATAGACTCATTCAAACCAGCAGGCATAGGAAATCCCACCATGACATCCTTAAGGGCTTCAGAGAGACCCTTTCTGAACATAGCTGCCAGCGCAGATTCATTCCATTGAGTGAGCACGGACCACTTTCTAAATTTCTTACAATATACCTCTATCTCGTCCTGACCCTGACAAAGAGCCAGCAAATTTTTCTCTGCCTGATCCACTGAATTAGGTTCATCGTACAGCAATCCGAGCGCCAGGAAAAACGCATCGATATTACTCAATGCAGGATCTCCTGGCGCAAGAGAAAATGCCCAGTCCTGAGGGTCGCCGCGCAAAAAAGAAATAACAATCAAAACCTGTTGAACTGGATCACCAGAGGAGCGAGGTTTCAAGGCCAGAAATAATTTACAATTATTTTTGAAACTCAAAAACTTAGTTCTATCTCCAAAAAACAAATCAGGAATAGGAATTCTTGGTTCCAACATAGCTTTCTGATCAATAGTGTCTTGAATCTTTTGTACTCTTGCCGAGAGCTGATCCACAAATGAAGCCAGACTTCTAATGTCCATTGCTACACCTGTGTACTGAACCACCCAAATGTCTAGGGGAAAAAAAAGGCAAAACACAGTGCAAAGAAAAAAAAATGGTCTCAGAACTTCTTTTTTCCCTCTATTGAGAATCATTAGTACTTTTGGCTTCCTGTACTGTTATGAAAGGCAATTCAGTACTACAATGGACATAGCGGTCAGAGCACATACAGTGATCCGACAATAACCCAAAATCATAGAACGAGCTCTGAGACGTGGGAACTCTGCAGACCGCAATCCCTAATCCTCTCCAAACAACACTAGAGGCAGCCGTGGATTGCACCTAACTCTGCCTAGGCAACTCGGCACAGCCTGAGAAACTAACTAGCCTGAAGATAGAAAATAAGCCTACCTTGCCTCAGAGAAATACCCCAAAGGAAAAGGCAGCCCCCCACATATAATGACTGTGAGTTAAGATGAAAAGACAAACGTAGAGATGAAATAGATTCAGCAAAGTGAGGCCCGACTTTCTTAACAGATCGAGGATAGAAAAGGTAACTTTGCGGTCTACACAAAACCCTAAAGAAAACCACGCAAAGGGGGCAAAAAGACCCTCCGTACCGAACTAACGGCACGGAGGTACACCCTTTGAGTCCCAGAGCTACCAGCAACAAATAAGACAAGCTGGACAGAAAAAATAGCAAACAAATAGCAAAGAAGAACTTAGCTATGCAGAGCAGCAGGCCACAGGAATGATCCAGGAAAAAGCAAGTCCAACACTGGAAAATTGACAGGAAGCCAGGATCAAAGCATTAGGTGGAGTTAAGTAGAGAAGCACCTAACGACCTCACCAGATCACCTGAGGGAGGAAACTCAGAAGCCGCAGTACCACTTCACTCCACCAACAGAAGCTCACAGAGAGAATCAGCCGAAGTACCACTTGTGACCACAGGAGGGAGCTCTGCCACAGAATTCACAACACATATGTGCCACGTATCTCCGCAACAATGACCTATGGAATACGTTATGTATGGAAAAAGAATCTGGAAGGGTCAGACGGAAAGACACAGGATTAAGAACCTCAGAAATCCTATGCGGACCAATGAAACGAGGTTTAAACTTAGGAGAGGAAACCTTCATAGGAATATGACGAGAAGATAACCAAACCAGATCCCCAACACGAATTCGGGGACCCACACGGCATCTGCGATTAGCGAAACATTGAGCCTTCTCCTGGGACAAGGTCAAATTGTCCACTACATGAGTCCAAATCTGCTGCAACCTGTCCACCACAGTATCCACACCAGGACAGTCCGAAGACTCAACCTGTCCTGAAGAGAAACGAGGATGGAACCCAGAATTGCAGAAAAATGGCGAAACCAAGGTAGTCGAGCTGGCCCGATTATTAAGGGCGAACTCAGCCAAAGGCAAAAAGGACACCCAGTCATCCTGATCGGCAGAAACAAAGCATCTCAGATATGTTTCCAAGGTCTGATTGGTTCGTTCGGTCTGGCCATTAGTGTGAGGATGGAAAGCCGAGGAAAAAGACAAGTTAATGCCCATCCTACCACAAAAGGCTCGCCAAAACCTTGAAACAAACTGGGAACCTCTGTCAGAAACTATATTCTCTGGAATGCCATGTAAACGAACCACATGCTGGAAGAACAATGGCACCAAATCAGAGGAGGAAGGCAATTTAGACAAGGGTACCAGATGGACCATCTTAGAAAAGCGATCACAGACCACCCAAATGACTGACATCTTTTGAGAAACGGGAAGATCTGAAATAAAATCCATAGAGATATGTGTCCAAGGCCTCTTCGGGACCGGCAAGGGAAAAAGCAACCCACTGGCACGAGAACAGCAGGGCTTAGCCCGAGCACAAATCCCACAGGACTGCACAAAAACACGCACATCCCGCGACAGAGACAGCCACCAAAAGGATCTAGCCACCAACTCTCTGGTACCAAAGATTCCAGGATGACCAGCCAACACCGAACAATGAACCTCAGAGATAACTTTATTGGTCCACCTATCAGGGACAAACAGTCTCTCCGCTGGACAACGATCAGGTTTATTAGCCTGAAATTTTTGCAGCACCCGCCGCAAATCAGGGGAGATGGCAGACACAATTACTCCTTCCTTGAGGATACCCGCCGGCTCAGACAAACCCGGAGAGTCGGGCACAAAACTCCTAGACAGAGCATCCGCCTTCACATTTTTAGAGCCCGGAAGGTACGAAATCACAAAGTCAAAACGGGCAAAAAACAGCGACCAACGAGCCTGTCTAGGATTCAACCGCTTAGCAGACTCAAGATAAGTCAAGTTCTTATGATCAGTCACTACCACCACGCGATGCTTAGCTCCTTCAAGCCAATGACGCCACTCCTCGAATGACCACTTCATGGCCAGCAACTCTCGGTTGCCCACATCATAATTTCGCTCAGCAGGCGAAAACTTCCTGGAAAAAAAAGCGCATGGTTTCATCACTGAGCAATCAGAACCTCTCTGCGACAAAACAGCCCCTGCTCCAATCTCAGAAGCATCAACCTCGACCTGGAACGGAAGAGAAACATCTGGTTGACACAACACAGGGGCAGAAGAAAAACGACGCTTCAAGTCTTGAAAAGCTTCCACAGCAGCAGAAGACCAATTGACCAAATCAGCACCCTTCTTGGTCAAATCGGTCAATGGTTTGGCAATACTAGAAAAATTGCAGATGAAGCGACGATAAAAATTAGCAAAGCCCAGGAACTTTTGCAGACTTTTCAGAGATGTCGGCTGAGTCCAATCATGGATGGCTTGGACCTTAACAGGATCCATCTCGATAGTAGAAGGGGAAAAGATGAACCCCAAAAATGAAACCTTCTGCACACCAAAGAGACACTTTGATCCCTTCACAAACAAAGAATTAGCACGCAGGACCTGAAAAACTGTTCTGACCTGCTTCACATGAGACTCCCAATCATCCGAGAAGATCAAAATGTCATCCAAGTACACAATCAGGAATTTATCCAGGTACTCTCGGAAGATGTCATGCATAAAGGACTGAAACACTGATGGAGCATTGGCAAGTCCGAATGGCATCACTAGATACTCAAAATGGCCCTCGGGCGTATTAAATGCAGTTTTCCATTCATCTCCTCGCCTGATTCGCACCAGATTATACGCACCACGAAGATCTATCTTGGTGAACCAACTAGCCCCCTTAATCCGAGCAAACAAATCAGATAACAATGGCAAGGGGTACTGAAATTTAACCGTGATCTTATTTAGAAGGTGGTAATCTATACAAGGTCTCAGCGAACCATCCTTCTTGGCTACAAAAAAGAACCCTGCTCCTAATGGTGACGATGATGGGCGAATATGCCCCTTCTCCAGGGATTCCTTCACATAACTGCGCATAGCGGCGTGCTCAGGCACGGATAAATTAAACAGTCGACCTTTTGGGAATTTACTACCAGGAATCAAATTGATAGCACAATCACAATCCCTATGCGGAGGTAGGGCATCGGACTTGGGCTCATCAAATACATCCCGGTAATCAGACAAGAACTCTGGAACCTCAGAAGGGGTGGATGACAAAATTGACAGAAATGGAACATCACCATGTACCCCCTGACAACCCCAGCTGGACACCGACATGGATTTCCAATCTAATACTGGATTATGGGCTTGTAGCCATGGCAACCCCAACACGACCACATCATGCAGATTATGCAACACCAGAAAGCGAATAACCTCCTGTTGTGCAGGAGCCATGCACATGGTCAGCTGGGTCCAGTATTGAGGCTTATTCTTGGCCAAAGGCGTGGCATCAATTCCTCTCAATGGAATAGGACACTGCAAGGGCTCTAAGAGAAACCCACAACGCTTAGCATACTCCAAGTCCATCAAATTCAGGGCAGTGCCTGAATCCACAAATGCCATGACAGAATACGATGACAAAGAGCAGATCAAGGTAACGGACAGAAGAAATTTTGACTGTACCGTACAAATGGTGGCAGACCTAGCGAACCGCTTAGTGCGCTTAGGACAATCAGAGATAGCATGAGTGGAATCACCACAGTAGAAACACAGCCCATTCAGACATCTGTGTTCTTGCCGTTTAACTCTGGTCAAAGTCCTATCGCACTGCATAGGCTCAGGTTTAAGCTCAGGTAATACCGCCAAATGGTGCACAGATTTACGCTCACGCAAGCGTCGACCGATCTGAATGGCCAAAGACATAGACTCATTCAAACCAGCAGGCATAGGAAATCCCACCATGACATCCTTAAGGGCTTCAGAGAGACCCTTTCTGAACATAGCTGCCAGCGCAGATTCATTCCATTGAGTGAGCACGGACCACTTTCTAAATTTCTGACAATATACCTCTATCTCATCCTGACCCTGACAAAGAGCCAGCAAATTTTTCTCTGCCTGATCCACTGAATTAGGTTCATCGTACAGCAATCCGAGCGCCAGGAAAAACGCATCGATATTACTCAATGCAGGATCTCCTGGCGCAAGAGAAAATGCCCAGTCCTGAGGGTCGCCGCGCAAAAAAGAAATAACAATCAAAACCTGTTGAACTGGATCACCAGAGGAGCGAGGTTTCAAGGCCAGAAATAATTTACAATTATTTTTGAAACTCAGAGACTTAGTTCTATCTCCAAAATACAAATCAGGAATAGGAATTCTTGGTTCCAACATAGCTTTCTGATCCATAGTGTCTTGAATCTTTTGTACTCTTGCCGAGAGCTGATCCACAAATGAAGACAGACTTCCAATGTCCATTGCTACACCTGTGTACTGAACCACCCAAATGTCTAGGGGAAAAAAAAGGCAAAACACAGTGCAAAGAAAAAAAAATGGTCTCAGAACTTTTTTTTTCCCTCTATTGAGAATCATTAGTACTTTTTGCTTCCTGTACTGTTATGAAAGGCAATTCAGTACTACAATCGACATAGCGGTCAGAGCACATACAGTGATCTGACAATAACCCAAAATCATAGAACGAGCTCTGAGACGTGGGAACTCTGCAGACCGCAATCCCTAATCCTCTCCAAACAACACTAGAGGCAGCCATGGATTGCGCCTAACTCTGCCTAGGCAACTCGGCACAGCCTGAGAAACTAACTAGCCTGAAGATAGAAAATAAGCCTACCTTGCCTCAGAGAAATACCCCAAAGGAAAAGGCAGCCCCCCACATATAATGACTGTGAGTTAAGATGAAAAGACAAACGTAGAGATGAAATAGATTCAGCAAAGTGAGGCCCGACTTTCTTAACAGATAGAGGATAGAAAAGGTAACTTTGCGGTCTACACAAAACCCTAAAGAAAACCACGCAAAGGGGGCAAAAAGACCCTCCGTACCGAACTAACGGCACGGAGGTACACCCTTTGCGTCCCAGAGCTTACAGCAACAAATTAGACAAGCTGGACAGAAAAAATAGCAAACAAATAGCAAAGAAGAACTTAGCTATGCAGAGCAGCAGGCCACAGGAATGATCCAGGGAAAAGCAAGTCCAACACTGGAACATTGACAGGAAGCCAGGATCAAAGCATTAGGTGGAGTTAAGTAGAGAAGCACCTAACGACCTCACCAGATCACCTGAGGGAGGAAACTCAGAAGCCGCAGTACCACTTCCCTCCACCAACAGAAGCTCACAGAGAGAATCAGCCGAAGTACCACTTGTGACCACAGGAGGGAGCTCTGCCACAGAATTCACAACACATGGAGCAATGATCTAAGTGGAGTTAAATAGAGCAGCCAGCTAACGAATTAACCTTGTCACCTGTGGAAGGAAACTCAGAAGCCGCAGCCCCACTCTCAACCAACAGAGGAAGCCCATGGACAGAACCAGCCGAAGTACCATTCATGACCACAGGAGGGAGCTTGACAACAGAATTCACAACAGGTTGGCTCATGTTGATCTTCAGAAGCGCACCGATCCCCTGCTTATTTTCTTCCCCACTTTCTGCTTGCCAGGGATGGTGTGATCCTGAATGATTGACGGTTTGAATAAGCAGCATATAAGTGCTATTGGCCTGAACAGGGCACTCTCCCATGCTGCAAGAAGAAGCAGCTTTGCTTCTACAGTGTAGGAGAAGCATCGTGAAACTGAAGCCGGCCAGATCCAGCGAACTAGCCAGCTTCAGAGCAGTGCTCGTGAGATTTATTTGAAAGTGTGCTCTATGCCCAGTCGACCTGCCACCGCTGATACAGAGATGGCCAGTAATCTTGGAAACACACAGTAAACAATAAAATGAAAACTATTTCTATTCTAGAGAATGGCAAGGATTTTTTTTTAATAATAAGTTAATTGCAAAGTTTCTTGTTTATATGAGCACCTTGAAATTTTACCCATTACAAAGCTTGAAAATGCCCCTTTAAGCTTTACCCATTCATTTGAACATAGTAAATTTTAATTCCAAAGCATATACTGTCATACCTGACTTCTATATTTGGATGTATAAAGATGCTAAGATCTGCAAATATTCATTAAATTGTAGATAAATTAGACAATATATTTTGATAGGTACAATAAGTACAGACAAAGTGCTCAATCAGTTATCCCAGGGTAGACATCTATAAACCAGCGCTTTGTTGGACATAATGTAAATCATGCTGAGTGCTCACGAACATATGGTGAATACCATGGACCAAGAGAAATTAAAGTCATCCTGGGAATATAAATAACATGAAGCATAAAGACGACATAATGTAACACCAGCCAACATTAAATGCATGAGCAGATCCAGTAAATCACCAATGACATATTACATAGACAACAATATTTACTAGAGCATCCTGGACAGTTCTGATGAATTAATATTTTATATTAGCTCTGCTTCTCTTTTAGTTCTTCACATCTTAAATTCACTGCTAAATTGTTATGCCAAACCTACTTTACTGGTAGTAGGCCCTCTACTTTATTTTATTGTATTGTAGACCAGAATCTTGGGGGATCTTCACAGCAAAGTTTAGGTAAAAAATGGGATCCATGGAGTTGGCTTTGTTATCTTCATTTTAAATTAAGTGTTGGGCATATGATCTTGTGGCATTAACTAAGATATTAGTATTATAGGCTCTCCTTCCTCCAGCACTTCCTCCAGCACTTGCGCTTCTCTTCTGAAAAAGCCGTGATCAGACCAGTCCATCAACCACTCTACCTGGTGCCCTTCATTTGCTTCCCACTGCCTTCTCTGCTAAGGCCAGCATTTAGGTTTTCCTGCACCCTAAATGGCCCATATAGTGGCATGGAGCAATGACTGAACTCCTCTTGTTCTCTCCCTCTACCAACCTACCTTTGCCTGACATTGCCATCTCCGTGTGTGGTTCCACCATTACTCCCAAGCAACATGCCCGTTGCCTTGGGGTCATCCTTGATTCTGAGCTTTCCTTCACCCCCACATCCGATCATTGGCTCGCCCTTCTTATCTGCATCTCAAAAACATTTCTAGAATTCACCCTTTTCTTATTTTCAACACTGCAAAAACTCTTACTGTTTCACTCATTCATTCTCGTCTTGACTATTGTAACTCTCTCTTAATCGGCCTCCCTCTTACCAAATTCTCCCTGCTCCAATCTGCCCTGAATACAGCTGCCAGGATCATATTCCTCATCAACCATTACACCGATGCCTCTACCTTGTACCAGTCATTACACTGGTTACCCATCCACTCCAGAATCCAGTACAAAACTATTACCCTCATCCACAAAGCACTCCATGGCTCAGCACCACCCTACATCTCATCCCTGGTCTCAGTCTACCACCCTACCCGTGCCCTCCGCTCCGCTAATGACCTGAAGTTAGCATCCTCAATAATCAGAACCTCCCACTCCCATCTCCAAGACTTTTCATGTGCTTCGCCAATTCCATGGAATGCACTACCCAGGTTAACACGATTAATCCCCAATCCCCATAGTTTTAAGCATGCCCTAAAAATGCATTTGTTAAGACTGGTCTACCACCTCAACGCATTAAGCTAACTATCCCTGTGTGGCCCATTCAAGTTAAAAAAAAAAGACCATAATCAGGTTCCTCACATCATGTTCTCATACACTTCATGCAGTTAAAAGCCCTCTGTGTCTGTACTGTTACATACTCAGGCTGTTAACTGGTTCATGCAGCTTTACATGAACACCCGATCCTTACACTATGGCTGGTCCAAACAACGAAAGCAATTGTTACCATCCATCTCTCGTGCCTCCCCTTTTCCTCATAGTTTGTAAGCTTGCGAGCAGGGCCCTCACTCCTCTTGGTATCTATTTTGAACTGTGTTTTTGTTACGCTGTAATGTCTATTGTCTGTATAAATCCCCTCTATAATTTGTAAAGCACTGCAGAATATGTTGGCGCTATATAAATAAAATTATTATTATTATTATTATGATTAGTGTTGAGCGATACCGTCCGATATTTGAAAGTATCGGATGGTATCGGCAGATATCCGAAAAATATCGGATATCGCCGATACCGATATCCGATACCAATACAAGTCAATGGGACACAAATATCGGAAGGTATCCTGTAATGGATCCCAGGGTCTGAAGGAGAGGAAACTCTCCTTCAGGCCCTGGGATCCATATTCATGTGTAAAATAAAGAATAAAAAAAAAATATTGATTTACTTACCCTCTGACGTTCTTGCTTTCGTTCCGAAGAATGAGCGCGTAAAGGGCCTTCGATGACGTCGCGGCTTGTGATTGGTCGCTGAGCGGTCATGTGGTTGCAGCGGTGACGACCAGGGCGCGTCAGAGGGTAAGTATATCAATATTTTTTATTTTTATTCTTTATTTTACACATTAATCTTAATCCCGATACCGATTCCCGATATCACAAAAATATCGGAACTCGGTATCGGAATTCCGATACCGCAAATATCGGCCGATACCCGATACTTGCGGTATCGGAATGCTCAACACTAATTATGATTACTATGCCTCAACAGCACAATTAAGGCAGGGAGTCATGGTTCAGACTTACTATCCTAGATGCAAAAGGACCAGAATGCTTGAGTCAGCAGAGGAGTCAGTGAGAAGCAAGTGAAGGACACCAAGTACAAGGATTATACAAATATAGTCACTTTTAGAATCTATTTGGAATATGAAAATAAATGACTTAAGGTTGAATATTCCCTTTAACTACTTCCTGATATATATTTTACCATTGCATCATTTATTGAGTCTTTGAAACAGATTCATAATCTAAACCTGCTCTATTGCCGGCAGATGATGGCTGAAAATTTCATCATCTTCCTTTAACAGCATCAAGTAGAGCTGAGCTTTTACCGCTGCTGTTAACTCCCTAAATGTTGCTCTCAATCTGATTTACAGCACGTGGCCCGCCATAGTGTGGACCCACTGGCCCCTCCACGATGTGATTGCTGGGTGCCCATTTGTGTCTTCTGAAGACACCTTTACATGCCATGATGGTTCCCTTATGCAGATTAGCCTGTAGCTAGCCATCATAGAAGACTGTGATTTTTACTATATACCGCAATATGGTATATAGAAGAGAAACATCAGCAGTACAAAGTGCTTCAAAATGACCCCATGTCGCCAGCGAAGAAGGATGCCTTTATCAACACCAAAATAATGGTACAGATAAAGCTATGTGAGATGCAGGACAGCTGGTTTAGCAAGAAGGCTGACGAAATCCATGGCTATGCAGACAGCCATCACCTCCAACGTTTCTATGGTGCACTAAAGGCTGTAAATGGACCCCAATCATCCAATACCTCATCTCTCCTCAATGCGGACGGAAGTAAGCTGCTGAAAAAAAAGAAATAGATGAGTACTTTAACAGTGTCCTTAATCTCTCTGCCATTATCAACAACGAGGCCATTGCTCGCCTGCCCCAGGTAGGAATCAACAAGGACCTTGATATTCTTCCAAGTGAAGATGAAGTCAGGAAGGCAGTAAAACATCTCTCTTGTGACAAAGCCCCAGCGCCGATGCTATACCTGCTGAGGTATACAAAGGAGATAGCCCTCTCCTGATACAAATGATGACTAAACTATTCCAGTCCATGCGGAAAAGTAACAGGTTCCGCAACAGCTAAAAGATGTCAGCATAATAAACATTTAGGGTAAGTTCACACAGGGCGTTTTTGCTGCTTTTTTTCTGCAGCAAAACCTGATCTTCTTCGCAGGAAAGGAACTGAGTCAAAAACACAGGTTTAGATGCGTTTTTTTTTCTCTTTGACCATGCTAATGTCATTGAATTTTCAGCAGCAAATATTAGATGTCGAGTTCCCGCCACTGCACAGGGGGAATCTCGAGCCATGTCTGCGCGGTCTCCCATTCTACATCAGCCACAGTGGAGCCTGCTCAGCCTGATACTGTGCAAAGGGTTACTGCTGCCTTTCCAGGCTCTGCTTTTGTAGCCAGCAAAGGTCAGCGGCAAGCAGGCTTTTCTGGGACTAAGTCCTGCTTTGCACACACTGAGCATGCCCACGGGAGGACCTCTCATTGGAGGTTGGGGGTCACACGCTCAGGTCCTGTAGCGGTTCCTATTTGACCACTAGGAAGGTCCTTGTATGCTGCAGCTATAAAAGGTTTGCATGGCCGCACGGCTATGCACTAGTATCAACCTATGTTATGAGCTTTTGCTATCTTGTGGTCATGTATGCATGTGGTCAGGGTTGGCTGAAATAAGCCCCTATAATACCGGCACCTCCGGTGAGGAGTTTTGTGTGTATGGATTCAGGGCTGGCGTATAGCCATTAGAATTCCGGCTCCACAGAGAGGAGTTGTTCGTGTGCTGGGCTGACTGCATGACCACTCTTTGCTTTTGCTCAGTTTGGTAGCTGTGATCCTCTGTGAGGTTAACAGGGCACAGCGTTTTCATATCTTTGCGATTCTGTGAAGTAACAGAGTTCGCTTATACCGCCATATAGCGCCGTCATTTGCTAGCAGCAGGTTTCTCTCCTGCACGGTGGACCCCGGGTTGCCAACGTACCTATTTAACATATATATTTACTCGGTGCGTTCCGCCAGCCCTAACAGCAAAAATGCAGCAAATAATGATATCTGCATTTTTGCTGCATTTTTTTCGACACCCATTCAAGTCAATGGGTAAAAAATGCTGAAAAAATGCAGCAAAAACGCTGAAAGAAGTGACATGCCCTATGTCCAAAAAATGCAGCAAAGCACAAAATACCGACCATCACACAAAAAACCAATGTGCGTGCATGAGATTCCTGAAATCTCATAGGCTTTGCTGGTACTGTAAAAAACAGCTGAAAATTAGCATAAATAAGCAGCAAAAGAGCACAGTAAAAACGCCCTGTGTGAACTTACCCTTACAAGAAAAAAGGGAACTGCAAATCTTGCGACAATCATCGAGGCATCTCCCTTCTGCTCACTGTTGGGAAAATTCAGGCTCTCCTCTAGCTTAACGACCTCCTCCACCACATTCAGCAAGGTCTACTAACCGAAAGCCAGGGTGACTTCCATGCTGAACGTGGGGCTGAAAATATCGTCTTCACGGAGTCTCAACTCCTGAAAAAGTGCCAGGAGCAATATAGTGACCTTTTAGTGACCTGTACAAAGGCTTTCGACACAGTCAGCAGAGATGGTCTGTGGAGAATCATGGCAAAGTTTGGCTGCCCAAGCAAGTTCATCACATTCATCTGGCAGCTCCATGATGGTATGATGGAGAAGGTCCTGAATGATGGAGATGAATCGGAGGCCATCCCATTTACAAACGGCATAAAGCAAGGCTGGGCACTTGCCTTGACCCTGTTCAGTATGCTATTTTCTGCTATGTTGAGAGATGCCTTAAGCTCCTGGAAACACTAATGTCAGATACAGGACTGACTGCTAGCTATTTAACCCCAGACGCCTAAAGGCTGTTACAAAGGTGCATGAGACTGTTATCCATGACTTATTGTTTGCTGATGCCGATGCACTCAACACCAATATAGAGCAGCAGATGGAGCACTCTCCCAGGCAGTAATGATAGACGCTGAGGTTAAAAACAGATTTGCCAAAGCCAGCAACGCCTTCAGGAGACTGTAAGAATGTCTGGTAACAAAGAAGACTCAGCTTTACTACTAAGCCAAAGGTCTACTGTGTGGTGGTCCTTACCACACTTCTCTATGCCAACAAGACCTGGATTGTCTACAGCAGGTATGCCCGACAGCTCAATCACTTTTAACCACAGTCACCACAGACTTCTCCACATCATGTTGCAAGACAAAGTCCCAGACATGGCAATCCTGGGACAAGCTGTTCTCTGCAGCATTTATATTCTCCTACTGCAAATTGTCTCTTCAGAGAGGAAGAGGACTAGAACTCTAGAGCCACCTATTGGAAGTAGCAATCCTAACAGTCAATGTCGACCCTTTAACGAGCCTTGTCACATGACTTAGGATAATAGCCAAACCAGATCTTAAGTTGCAGACACTGTATTGCGGCTTTAAGTGTCCTCATCTCAACATGCTTAACATGTCACTCTCCGCAAGGAGAAGCAATACTTTTTGGATCCCGATATTCTCCTACTGAAAGCCCAAGCCAGGTGGGCTGAACATGTGGTCAGAATACAACTGCTGTAGCGAGAACAGTGTCAGGGAAAGTGAGCAGTCGAGGGGCACAAGAAACATTACAAAGACTGCCTTAAGGTGTCTATAAAAACCTGGGAGTCACCATCAATGAATGGGAGATGCCGTGGACCATCCATCTTGGAGAGTCAGGATCACCTCAGGAGCATGTGCTGCTGAAGGTAGGCGAATCTTTGAGGTAAAAAGAAAGTGATACAAATTTAAACACTGGAATTGTGGGCTTTTGGTCATCTCAAAACTGCAAGAAAATCCAACGTGATGCAATAAAAATATTATATATACCCCTAAAATGGTATCAATAAAAGAATCAGATTGCACACAAAAAGCAAACCCTCACACAGCTTTTTTGACTGAAAAATGATAACGTTATGGGTTTCCTAAATTAGCAACACAAGGAAAAAAATTTTATTGCAAATTTTTGAATTTTCTTTCACCATTATAGAAAAGAAAAAAAAAATATATACGATTAGGTATCACCATATTCACACTGTCCTGGAGAATCAAGCTGCCAGGTCATTTTTACCACGCAACGAATACCATAAAAACAAAACCTGTAAATAATTGAAGAATTGTGTGTTTTACGCACTTTGAATCTTTCCTCATTTTCCGGTATATCGAATGATAAAATGAATGGTGCTATTAAAAACATCAACTCGTCCCTCACAAAACAAGCCCTCATACAGCTATCGAACCAAAGAATAAAAAGTTTTTGAAAAAAAATACAAAAATGGAATACCGCCCAGTCGGGAAGGGGTTAAGGTTGCAAAAGTGGACATTTAGCCTTTTGGAATACATATGTAATGGTGGTAAAAAAAAAATACATGTCGAAGGTAAGATTCTACAGTCACATTTACTTTAATGCATTGCTATCCACTCCTACATTGTCTAAAAATAGAGGCATGCAATCTGGCTATGTGGAGTCATGTGTATGGATTATACAATCTCTACGCCGCACACGGAGGCTCGATATTGTTTCCATGGATATTGCTTATCAAGACAAGAGATTGTGTCGGCTTTAAGCAAAGCAGAAACCTAGCATGAAGTCTGTGAGTGGAACGGTAGAGCCGGGGGTTTGGAACATTTGCAGTCAGCCCTTTTTATGTTTCTGGATATAAATCCATCTTGGGGGCTAAGCTTGACTATTTTACAGACATGAGACTATGAATAAAAGTATCTTTTTTAGCTGAAAATTAAGTTACCATCAAAAAGTAAACAATTATTTACATCTTATTTTTATATTATAAAGGTTGCTCAATAGGAAAAAATGGTTATTGTTTATGATTTTTTTTAAAATGAACTTAACAAATAAACTTTATTAACCCCTTAGTGATCGAGTCAATTTTGTTCTTAATGACCAAGCCAATTTTTACAATTCTGACCACTGTCAATTTATGAGGTTATAGCTCTGGAACGCTTCAACGTATCCTACTGATTCTGAAAATGTTTTTTCATGACATACTGTACTTCATGGTAGTTGTAACATTTCTTCGATATGACTTAATGAAGAAAACGGAAATTTGTCAAAAATGTAGAAAATTTTTCAATTTTCAAAACTTTTAATTTTGGTGCCCTTAAATAAGAGAGTCGTATCACACAAAATAGTTAATAAATAACATTTCACACATGTCATCTTTGCATCAGCACAATTTTGGAAACATAATTTTTTTTGTTAGGACTTTATAAGGGTTAAAAGTTGACCAGCGATTTCTCATTTTCTCAACAAAATTTACAAAACCATTTTTTTTAGGGACCACCTCACATTTGAAGTGAGTTTGGGGGTCAATATGACAAAAATGCCAAAAAGTGACACCATTATAAAAACTGGACCCCTCAAGGTGCTCAAAACCACAATGAAGAAGTTTATTAACCCTTCAGGTGCTTCGTGAAAGCTAAAGCAATGGGAAAGGAAAAAATGAACATTTTACTTTTTTCACGAAAAATTTACTTTAGACCCATGCTTTTTTATTTTCACAAGGGTAACAGGAGACAATGGACCACAACATTTATTGTGATATTTCACCTGAGTACATCGATGCCCCATATGTGGGGGGAAGCCACTGTTTGGGTGCATGGCAGGGCTCAGAAGGAAGGGAACACCGTTTGACTTTTTGAACGCAAAATTGGCTGGAATCAATGGCTGGTGCCATGTCGCATTTGGAGACCCCTGATGTACCTAAACAGTTGGAAATACCCCAATTCTAACTCCAACCCTAACACAGCCTCAACCCCAACCCTAACCCCAACACACCACTAACTCTAATCCCAGCACTAACCACAGCCATAACCCTAACCACAACTCTAACCCCAACACACCCCTAACCCCATTCCCAACCCTAACCAGAATCCCAACTCTAGCCACAACTATAACCCTAACTACAACCCTAACCCCAACACACCTCTAACCCTAATCCCAACCCTAACTGTAATCCCAACCCTAACCACAACCCTAACCCCAACACCACAACCCTAATCCCAACACAGCCTTAACCCCTAACCCTAGCCCCAACCCTAACCCTAGCCCAATCCTAACCCTAGCTCACCCTTGAAATTGTTCCAGAAAATGAAGAATTTCTCCCAGAAAATAATTTCCATTACACATGTTTTGCCATGCATATTTTTTATTTCCTTTGTGTGTATTGGGTCAAAACAAAAAAAAGAGAAAAAAAGGTAAATTGGACATCATTTCACACAAAACCACAAAAATGGCATGGACAGAATTGTCAGTACCTTTCCAAAATTGTGGGTAAACAACTTTGTTTCAATCATGTGATGCTCATTCAAACTCACCTGTGGCAAGTAACAGTGTGGTCAATATGAAAATCACACCTGGACCAGAATCCAGATAAGCAGCAGCGGAGAGAGACCTCTTCTGCCAGGTCAAGGCAACTTTGTCCAGCAGCTTTGGAGAGCAACTACTCTCACCTAAGTTCATCTCTCCGACCAATCCTAGCTGCTGAAGTCTCCAGGTCTCACAAAGCACTGATGAACAAAATGTCCCTTGTCTTCCACATTATATACAATGTACAGAAGCCTAAGGCATACTGGGCAACGATATCTATGCTCTACCTTAGAAACAGCAGAGATGAAGCAGCGGTGGGGGTGCGACCTGGAACTTTAAATGCCACTTGGAGCATCTTCAGGGACCTCCCAACATTGCGGGTATCTGGACCCACATACTACTAAATGGGGTTTATCCAGACCAGGACTTGTCCAGACAAAAGAGAAACCAAAAAGTTGCGCATAAGCAAGGTGCTAGCATGCTAGGAACTAACTTTTGGGCACAAAGTGGGGGGAAGAGGTGCCTAATATGCACCTTGCTGGCACAGGATAGGCCATAGAACCTAAGTTATTTATTTACTAGCTGAAGAGCCCGGCGTTGCCTGGGCATAGTAAATATCTGTGGTTAGTTATAGCACCTCACGTCTCTTATTTTCCCATCATGCCTCTCATTTTCTCCCTTTCACCTCTCATTTTCTCCCTTACACCTCTCATTTCCCCCCTCACTCCTCTTATTTTCCCCCTCACCCCTCTCATTCCCCCCTAACACTTGTCATTTCGACCTCACAGCTGTCATTTTCCGATCACTCCACTATTTTCCCTCACTCCTCTCATTTTGCACTCACACCTTTTCATTTTCACCTCACACCCCTCATTTTCACCTCAGTATATACATGTTTGTCATCTCCCTTATATATAGTATACACCTGTATGTCTTCTCTTGTATATAGTATATACCTGTATTTCATCCCCCTGTAAATAGTATATACTTGCTGTATGTCATCTTCTGAATATTGTATATACCCATGTGTCATCTCCTCCTGTATATATTATACTAGATTGTGGCCCGATTCTAACGCTTCGGGTATTCTAGAATATGCATGTCCCCGTAGTATATGGACAATGATGATTCCAGAATTCGCGGCACACTGTGCCCGTCGCTGATTGGTCGAGGCAACCTTTATGACATCATCGTCGCCATGGCAACCATTATGACATCTACGTCGATACTGTGCCCGTCGCTGAATCAGAAACATGAGATGTCTACGTCCTTTATGACATCATCGTCGCTGTGCCCGTTGCTGATTGGTCGAGGCATGGTGGCCTCGACCAATCAGAGACGCGGGATTTCTACGTCGATGCTGTGCCGGTCTCTGATTGGTCGAGGCCTGGCGGCCTCGACCAATCAGAGAGCTGGGATTTCCAGGACAGACAGACAGACAGACAGACGGAAAAACCCTTAGACAATTATATATATGGATACCTGTATGTCATCTCTTCTGTATATACTATATAACTGTATGTCATCTCCTCCTATATATAGTATATACCTGTATGTCATCTCCTGTATATAGTATATACCTATATGTCATCTCCCCTGTAAATAGTATATACCTGCTGTATGTCATCTTCTCCTCTATATACCCATGTGTCATCTCCTCTTTTATATAGTATATACCTGTATGTCATCTCCTCCTGTATATAGTATATACGTGTGTCATCTCCTCCTGTATATAGTATGTACCTGTAAGTCATCTCCTCCTGTATATAGTATATACCTGTGTATCATCTGCTCCTGTATATAGTATAAACCTGTGTGTCATCTCCTCCAGTATATAGTATATACCTGTATGTCATCTCCTCCTGTATATAGTATATACCTGTGTGTCATCTCCACTGTATATAGTATATATCTGTGTGTCATCACCCCTGTATATAGTATGTACCTGTATGTCATCTCCCCTGTATATAGTATATACCAGGTTGTCATCTCCTCCTGTATATAGTATATACCTGTATGTCATCTCCTCCTGTATATAGTATATACCTGTGTGTCATGTCCTCCTGTATATATTATATACCTGTGTGTCATCTCCTCCTGTATTAGACCGTATTCAAACGTTATTTGGTCAGTATTTTTACCTCAGTATTTGTGAGCTAATTTGGCAGCCTGATAAATCCCCAGCCAACAGGAAGCCCTCCCCCCTGGCAGTATATATTAGCTCACACATACACATAATAGACAGGTCGTGTGACTGACAGCTGCCGTATTTCCTATTTGGTACATTTGTTGCTCTTGTAGTTTGTCTGCTTATTAATCAGATTTTTATTTTTGAAGGATAATACCAGACTTGTGTGTTTTAGGGCGAGTTTCATGTGTCAAGTTGTGTGTGTTGAGTTGCGTGTGGCAACATACATGTAGCGACTTTTGTGAGATGAGTTTTGTGTGGCGACATGCGTGTAGCAACTTTTTGTGTGACAGGTTAGTGTAGCAAGTTGTGTGCAGCAAGTCTTGCGCATGGCGAGTTTAGCGCGTGGCGAGTTTTATGTGTTGTGCGTTTTGAGTATGTGCAAGTTTTGTGTGAGGCAACTTTTGCATGTGTTGCAACTTTTGTGCATGTGGCAATTTTTCCGCGTGTGCAAGTTTTGCGTGTGGCGAGTTTTTCATGAGGTGAGTTTTGCACGTGTGGCGAGTTTTGCGTGAGCCTAGTTTTGCATGTGGCGAGTTTTGCGCGTGGCGAGTTTTGAGTGGCGACTTTTGTGTTTTGACTTTTATGTGGCGAGGTTGGTGTATGTGTAGTAAAATGTGTGCTGAGGGTGATATATGTGTTCAAGCACATGGTAGTTTGTGGCGCCTTTGGTGTGTGTTCATATCCCTGTGTGTGGTGAGTATCCCATGTCAGGGCCCCACCTTAGCAACTGTACGGTATATACTCTTTGGCGCCATCGCTCTCACTCTTTAAGTCCCCCTTGTTCACATCTGGCAGCTGTCAATTTGCCTCCAACACGTTCCCTTTCACTTTTTCCCCAGTATCTAGATAGGGGCAAAATTGTTTGGTGAATTGGAATGTGCGGGGTTAAAATTTCGCCTCACAACATAGCCTATGACGCTCTCGGGGTCCAGACGTGTGACTGTGCAAAATTTTGTGGCTGTAGTTGCGACGGTGCAGATGCCAATCCCGGACATACACACATGCATACACACACACACACACATTCAGCTTTATATATTAGATTAATTTTACTCACTTATATAGCACCATTAATTCCACAGCGCTTTACAGACATTTTTGGTACTGTCTCCTTTTGGGGGCTGACAATCCAGATTCCCTATCAATATATCTTTTCTGTCTGCACGACACATCAGGATTAAATTCCTGCACAGAGCGGCCACATTCCCCTAAAATCATATGGGAACTACATGCAAATGCAGCAGTGCTGAAGAATGTTGCAAAAGGCAAATTTAGAAATACAACCTGACATGAGGAGAAGCCGCGTGGTGACCACGGTAAGTAGGGCGGCACTGAGGAGGGATACAAGTTACCACCGTGACAACATTATTTCCAGTTTGGGGGCTATACTTTCCTTGTTTTTTTTTTGGTCCAAACCCGACATTACGACATCTTCCAATCTCCAGAGTTAATACGAAACACACAGTTGATTTCTGACATTTCCATCACTGTCCATTTCTATTCCACATCTGCACAAACTGCCCATTGTGCTAATGCCCCAATACTGAACCTCCACAATGACTTAAATACTTAAAAAAATATATCATTACTATGATTATCCCCTCCTCTTCAATTAATGAAACATGCAACCTACAAGATGAAGAGTCACAGGACAGGGAGCTTGTTCCTCCTTGTTCAACCCCAGGATTGAACTGTATCGGAATCATGTTAACGCTGACACGGTTCAATGTGGCGCTCAGCCGAGATCTGGGGCACCGGACAAGAAGTTGGAGCACCGAATCTTTGACAGTAGCAATGCCAAAAACTGGAAGAATGGCAGAAATTCGCTAGAGAATGGCAGAATACAGTATGCCACAATCAACTTCACTCAGATACTGAAGAAAATGTAAATCTTTCATTTAAATAATGAATGAAATTGCTAATATGAAGACTTCATATTGTAAAGTATCTGATGTCTATTTACACTGATAGTGGTAACTTTATAAATTCACAACTTTCTATATTTGGATGATTTAATGCAATGCTGAAAAAATGAACCCTGCAGTTATAATAATGACTTCATCCACATATACTAATAGCCGGCTTTGTTCTTGTTTCCCGAGCGCTGATGCTCCGTGATAACATTCAATATGTATTTATTTTTTACCATCTCACGTTTTACATTGCAAATCCAATCTGAATGTAACGAGAAGTGAAAACGACAGATTTGCTTAAGGGAGGACATGACCGGTCAGTTTAATTGTTTTGTTTCCATTGCTATCATTTCTACTAGGCAATGCATTTTAGAGGAACATTTCTCGTACTTAGCATGGAAAGATGAAAAAAAAATACTTTTTACGGGAATATTTTATTTTATGAAGATGTTACAATTATAATAGAAATTATTTTTCACTCTAATGAATCAAAGGTAAAGTGGTCCAGAACCTACACAAATATATTAAATAAAAGCTTACACAAGCTTTTACAAATTTAGTGTTATCGTAATCACTCCCTTTAGGGGACTGGGAATTCTAATTATCTATTTGCAAGGCTACGAGGTCTATGAAATTTTTGCAGAGGTTGGCAAGGCCGTAAGAAGGAATTTGAAATTTCCTGAAGCATCATTGGTTTGATTGCATGGGTCCCTTATACAAAATATTTATAATATATCAACATATAAACCCTAAAGATTTTGTCGCAAAATCAGTATTTTTGTTGGCTTTTGCGGAAAGTGTGCTACCCTTGTCCATACTACCTGTCTAGCAGTGCAGCTTGGTTATTTTTTATTGTATGGCACTGTTTATGGGAAAAATACCAAAATGTCTCATGTCTAAAAGTGCTTACCTACTCGTATGTGGAGGGATATGCTAGGGCATGCTGACTTAGTAAGTATGTTTAGATATTTGTGTGGTCTTTGTTGAGATACTTGGTGACTGTCAGTTCACCAGGGGGGCTTGTTCACACATGTGATCTCTATTTGGCTTATTTCTGCCTTAGTATTTGGTTACAAACACATTCTGAGTGTTTGCATGTGTGTTTGAGCCTCTGATGGACTTTCTCCACTCTGGTGATCTATGACTTCATACATTGATTCCTGCATGTTTATATTTTGCATGTATGACAATTGTCTGGTGGGTATTTATATATGATTTGATTCTCAGGGAGATTGATCAGTTGGCTTACTACAGTTATTTGAACATTTCATCATTATATCACATAGTCTGTTAGACACCCAATATTATTATTTTTTTTTCCCAGCAATACACATTTGCCATCATTCTCCCTGGAAATCCTTTAATTGCCTCTTTTATACAAGATCTATCATGTATTCGCAATATTGACTGCCTTTCTAATAATTTTTGAAGATTTTTGTAATTTTGCACATTTCCTATTTCACTTGCCTTTCATTGTCTTGCATGTCGCTCCATCATGATTTTAATTGTTTTTAATTGAATGTTTTGTCTGTCGTGGCATTGTTGTTGTAATAAAGCCTCTTTCTATTTATTATTGCCTTGTGTGCACTATATATATTTTTTTTTGTTTACTCTTTATAACGTGGAGGGATATGCATTATGGCCGTCCAGGACAATGCCCCATTGGGCATCCCCCCACATGGGTAAGCTAAGCACTATATGCACCTTTTCTGCACATTCTTTGCACATTCTTTCTCCTTTCCTTTGATTCTTTGTTTATCTCCCTATAGAAGATTCAACATCTAATTACCTTCTGTCCAGTTCTGCTCCTGTGTATGCAAATTGCCTCTTTAGAGAAAAAGAGGACTTGAATTCTATAGTGCCACCTGTGCTCCTGTGTATGCACATTCTTGGCACTGTCTACAATATGTTGAATTATGTGTATGTATCCTACACATGAGCAGAAGTGGTACAATGAAGTCTATGCTATAAGATGTTGTGTATTTGTAGATTGTGAGCCCTCGCGGGCAGGGTCCTCTCTCCTCCTGTACCAGTTATGAGTTATGACTTGTATTGTTTAAGATTATTGTACTTGTTTTTATTATGTATACCCCTCCCCACATGTAAAGTGCCATGGAATAAAGTGCACTATAATAAATAATAATAATAATACTGATCCAATAGGGAGATTGTACTAAAATTCTGTGCAGGCACTTTGCATTTGCTGGATGTTACCTCCAGGTCATTTTTTTGTATCCTCACCTGACACTATTTTGAATTACTATATTTGCCCTTTTAAGTCATGATTAGTGTTGAGCGATACCTTCCGATATCCATAAGTATCGGTATTGGATTGTTTTGGCCGATATTCGAAAAATATCGGGTATCGCTGATACCGACACCCAATACCAATGCAAGTCAATGGGACCAAAATATCGGAATTAAAATAAACCTTTTCTTTCCTTGTAGGTTAATTCTAAATGAAGGAAAACAACTAAGAATAATGTAGGATGTATTGGGGGAGGTGGAGGAGACATTAAAGGCAGAGGTTTAGCCCGAGCTCCTCTATGCAATCCTACAGTGTTTTCCCACAATCTAGCTGTATACGGATGGGAAGCCACTAATAGGATAAATCTGAACAAATGTGCAGCTGGCTGCACTAATTGAAAAACGGACAATGGAACGGTATGAGGCAGTGATGCACCCTGAGCTGACTACCACCAGCGGTGGCTGCAGACCAGATTACAGAGTGAGCTGCTCTCACACAGACACCTTGCAGACACCTGTGAACAGCGCTGCAAGGCAAAAACACGGTTCTCACACAGCGGTTGCTAAATTAGCCTGGGTAAAGCACAATGAAACAAATCGCTATCTCTAAACTGGCCCTCAGTCAGAACACAGCGTCCTGTCCCTAACTGAATTCACAGCAGAGTGAACCCAAAATGGCGGCAGCAACTTTTATAGTGCATCATGACATCATTTCAGCAGCCAATCACAGCCATGCCAGTAGTTACATGCCTACCATGCAGAACAGGATCTGCCCACACTTCTAATCATTCCTCATTGGCTGAATTCTGGCTGTTTGAATTATAGGAACTTCCGAATCCGGTATCCGATATACTGAAAGTATCGGAACGCGGTATCGGAATTCCGATCTTCAAATATCAGCCGATACCCGATACTTGCGGTATCGGAATGCTCAACACTAGTCATGATTCAATACAATTTATACTGTTTTAGCAATATCTTTAGTGTCTTAGACATTTATTACATAGGACTAAATGCTCCATTCTTTGTAGGTTGTAGATGATGTAGGGAGTTGTCCGTGTTCCACTAGGAGCATGTTTATTAACTTTACCCATTGTGTTGGCTTTGTTAAGATCTCATCAGAGTACGTTTGGACTCGTCGATAGCAATAGATGCTACTGCGCATGCGCCGCCGCCATCTTGCTGAACTAAAAATTTTTTTTCTAAGCCAACAATATTCTATGCATTATGCAAAACAGGAGAAGGTTACTGTCATATGCCAATAAGGATGACTATGTGAACAGAGCACCACATAAAGGCACCGCAGGCCACCCCGGAGCACAAAAATCTTATTAACTGAAAACTACAAATGCAGATTAAACAACAACCATAAGACGGAATTCATCACCCCAGGTATTATTTCAATCAGTATAACGGCACCAACCTGACACTGTCTGTAGTTCATTGAGCACAATCCTGCTGACAGGTTCCCTTTAATGGAAAGTTGCAATTTAAATTATACAGCAGTACTACAGCCTAGAGAATATACATTATGTAATACTTAATTTTATAGTATTTGGCAGATTAAACATTTATGGCAGAATAATGCACTGGATCTTCTCAATTCACATCCAAATGATTTCCTTGAGAGCAGATATTGTGCACAGAATTTCTTATAAGGCATTAAACATTTTAGTGTGATTCCCAGCATATGAAATATAAAACTTGATACAGAAAGAAAGGGACCTCAGCTGAAATTGATTTGAAATTTCTAACTCAAATATTAAAAAGGGGTTAAATGATATCTCCAAGCAAACCTGAAGGTACAGACTTGACTTAAGTACAATCTCAGATTTTCCTTCAAGTCAAACTCAGAGGTTACCAGAAAGCGCAGATCCATGGAGTTATTGGGAAAAATACTACTTTGCAATTAAGCAATGCCCCTCTGTGTCCTGGTCTCAAGTTTACTGCTTATCATGGAAGCCAGCATGTGTTAATTACACCATCTGTTTAAGTGGCAGTAAACTAATCTAAAATGGTGGAAGCAAGGGACTAATTTTTCTTGTATGACTAAAGGTACCTTTACACTAAACGACTTACCAACGCTCACGACCAGCGATACGACCTGGCCGTGATCGTTGGTAAGTTGTTTTTGGTTGTTCGCTGGGGAGCTGTCACACAGACAGCTCTCTCCAGCGACCAACGATCAGGGGAACGACTTCGGCATCATTGAAACTGTCTTCAACGATGCCGAAGTCCCCCTGCAGCACCCGGGTAACCAGGGTAAACATCGGGTTACTAAGCGCAGGACCGCGCTTAGTAACCTGATATTTACCCTGGTTACCACTGTAAAAGTAAAAAAAAAAAACAGTACATACTCACATTCTGATGTCTGTCACGTCCCCCGGCGTCCACTGTGTCAGCGCCGGCCGTAAATCAGAGCACAGCGGTGACGTCACAACAATGGTCCTAAGGCTTCCATAAGTCAGTCATTTTCTCATACAAGAAAAACAGTCTGAGCTTTCATCAGTGGTTTATTTGCATTGACATTCCTTCGGAGTTTGATCTGTGTGTCAGTTGTTTTTTTTCTCACAGTTTAGTACGAACTTTATCAGTTTTTCTCAGATGAAAAGAAAAGATGGAGGTTTTTCAACATTTTCATATTAAGCAGTCTGCGAAAAATGCACACATAGACTTACATTGTCGAAGTAGATGGATTCAAAACTTGGATCAAAGTTGGTCAAGTATCCATGATATTGTGTCGAACACTCAATTAGCTCAACAGCTTCATAGATATAATAGATACAAGTTTTATCCATGAAAACACGGATAGAACCTGAACGAGAAAAACTGAAGTCGAAATGAGCTCTAAGGTTGAATTTTTCAAGTAGAAACTTTTTCCCCATTTTTTGGGGGGAGGTGGAGAGGCAAGGGGATCTTAGAGGAGAGGATTATTTCATTATCTAAAGTTGCTTTGAAATAGTTTTTTCTCTGAGGAATTTTTTCATTTTTTTACAGTAACTTTATTCAAAGATTGCAAATAACCTCTTCAGATAGGCAGGGGACTTGAAGTTTAGTACCACCCATTGAATGTAGCAATCCAGAAAGCCAATATTGCCCCTATTTGTAGATACATGTTTTGTATTTGCTTTACCCTCATCAGGGCAAATATAAGGAGACTTATTGGACATTCAAAGCTACTGTGGGAATATATACATATGTATATATATATATCTATATATATATATATATACTCTTCAGAGAGGAAGATGATTGACCTCCCATGCACCTTACCTAACAAAATCAGATCTCCTGCTTTGCACTGATGAGGAGCGAGCACGCCAAAACATTATTCTGCAAATAGAGGGTCTGGCATGATATCTTATCCAAAGTCTTTTGGCAAGGATCATTTAAGGGTTTCTGTTACCATATAAGACTGCTATATTCAATAGGTGGCACTATAGTTCAAGTCCTCTTTCTCACTGATGAGTCTTTTTGTATATTTAAATTAGCAAAGGAAGCATATAAGTCTCCTTATTCCAGCTTGGAACTATCCTCAAGGAGAAAAGTTCCCCCTTAGACCCACTGTCAGAGGCTTTGCACGAAGTGAAAATCTCCTATATTGCACTGATGAGGTGAAAACAAACTGTAACATGTCTCTGCAACTAGAGTGCCTGGCTTGGCTTTTTATCCTATGCATTGTCAAGACTTAATATTAACTTTTAAGATTTTAAGATTCCAACATCCAATAGGTAACAGTAAAGTTCAAGTCCTCTTCTCCTCTGAAGAGGTTATTTGCATAATTAATTTCCCAGTAAAACATAACATGGTCTATATGTGTAATTACGTTGGCTTAACAATCTTCCCGAGAATTAACGTTCCCCTTTAGACGGTCTTCAAAATAGTAATATTATTATTATTTATTATTATAGCGCCATTTATTCCATGGCGCTTTACATGTGAGGAGGGGTATACATTATAAAAACAAGTACAATAATCTTAAACAATACAAGTCACGACTGGTACAGGAGGAGAGAGGACCCTGCCCGCGAGGGCTCACAATCTACAAGAGATGGGTGAGGATACAATAGGTGAGGGTAGAGCTGGTCGTGCAGCGGTTTGGTGGATCGGTGGTTACTGCAGGTTGTAGGCTTGTCGGAAGAGGTAGGTCTTCAGGTTCTTTTTGAAGGTTTCGATGGTAAGCGAGAGTCTGATATGTTGTGGTAGAGAGTTCCAGAGTAGGGGTGATGCGCGAGAGAAGTCTTGTATGCGATTGTGGGAAGAGGAGATAACAGGGGAGTAGAGAAGGAGATCTTGTGAGGATCAGAGGTTGTGTGCAGGAAAGTACCGGGAGACAAGGTCACAGATGTATGGAGAAGACAGGTTGTGGATGGCTTTGTACGTCATGGTTAGGGTTTTGTACTGGAGTCTCTAAGCAATGGGGAGCCAGTGAAGGGATTGACAGAGGGGAGAGGCCGGGGAATAGCGGGGGAACAGGTGGATTAGTCGGGCAGCAGAGTTTAGAATAGATTGGAGGGGTGCGAGAGTGTTCGAGGAGAGGCCACAGAGCAGGAGATTGCAGTAGTCAAGGCGAGAGATGATGAGGGCATGGACTAGGGTTTTTCCAGATATAATTTAATACACACTTTCTTTTTTCCAACCGACATTTTTTAAAGCCAGGAGTAAAAAAAAATGCATAACATATGAACTGCAAAGAACATTAACATTGAAATGAATAGTTGGAGTCATGTAGCCTAAAAATACTAAGAAAACTAAGAAATAGCTGAAAAAAATAGGATTCTTGAGTGTCTCAGTCAATGCCTGAATCGAAATCCCATCTTGATGCAGTGAATGGATGTAAAATAGTCTCTACAAGCAAGATATCTCTAAGATGTTACATTGCTAAAGAAATTCTTAATGGAGGAGTGAGCAAAATATCTTCCAGAACTGGTAGGAAATTACAAGAAACATCTGATGGGGTTATATCTGTATAGGAAAAAAATATGCTAATAAGAAAACCTCTGCTGTCTACAGAGTTGAAAATATGCACTAAAATATGAGAACAGATATATTTAATGTTCATATAGCCTAGAGGATGACAAATGTACTATTTTATTTCCCATAAAGGTTTAACATGTTGCCCTTATGTCCTCTTCACCATAACTTTTGAAGAAATTAATCTTTTCCATTTTCCCTTTTGATCAAAACACAACATCCATTTCCCAGAAGAATTCTTCCTTTTCTTTTTTTTGTTGCTTTCATTGAAAAGTCCATGAAAATCTGCTTCACCCTTTACTAAATAGACCCAGTGACCATTAAACAAGGTGGTGTGAGTGGGAAGACTTTCTTATATCAAACTGTCAACGTTATCTCCTAATGCAGGAGAAACCGAGCCAGACGAGATGTTTTCTCGAGATGGTCCCTGACTTTGGGTCGGGATAATTGTTTTGCTCCTGGCATTACAGTGTAGCCGTAATGGATTTTGTATTCCTCTGAGACATCGATATATTGGAGAGAAAAAAGACTTGTAGTAAACTGTATAGTTCATCCTAAGAATGTGCAATTTAGTGCATTCAATACATTTTGGTTATTGTAAGGATTTTATGTGTTAAGCATTTTTTTTTAAATATCTTGAAGTGAGACAAAGGACTAGAGATTATTTTTTTTCATGAAAATATGAAGGACCCAGTATTCCAATCTTCAATAAACGTAAGCTGATGCTTCAGTCGTGATATCACTGGATTGCCACACCATAATTAATCAAAAGCTGTGTGAGCTCTGCCAATAATGGATTGATTTCCAGCCCCTGAATGTAGACAGGAACGCTTCTATTCCTAGGTAGCAAGAGGATAAGATAAATAAGAAAATCAATATTGTCTTTTATTTATTATGCTCATATAGTGTCATCATATTCCACAGCGCTTTACAGTCATTATCAATGCTGGGAGGTAGCGGCGTGCCGGTAACATATGGAGCAAGCGGTAGCCCTACGGCAGGTGGAGGTTGTGGGCGGCCTGTATTTTCAATGAAGCACGCTTCACTTCCGGTGATGTCACGAATATTCATAAGCCATAATGAGTGGGACCGGAAGCAAAGTGTGTGCAGCGAAAATACAGGCCGCCCGCAGCCTCCACCTACCGTACGGCTACCGCTTGCCTCCACACGTTACAGGCGCGCTGCTACCTCCGGGACTCCATACATGCTGTGAAGAGGTGAGAAGTAACACCTCATGGGAGACTCTCAGGGAGAGGGAAGAGTCGCAGGGAGAAGGGAAGCTTGTGGGGAGAGAGAAGACTCGCGAGGAGAGGGGAGACTCGCGGACCCAGTAGTTGCTGCATCTCCCCCCTCGGTGTATACTCGAATCAATAAGTTTTCCCAGTTTTTTAGGTAAAATTAGGTACGTTTAAAGTAAATATATCCGGGTAGTAATTGTATATGTGTAATCATGAATTACCCTTAAAAATCACAAAATTTTATTAAATATATCTCTAAAAAGCCAACAACCAATGGCTCACCCCAAAAAAACGAAAAACAACACACCGTGAATAAACTAAAGTGGGGGCCATAACGCTTCCCCTAGGGTGCCTACCCCCGCAGATAGGTAGCCATTCAGCATAGACTTTCTAGTAGGGTGACTATTCCCCCCACTTTAGTTTATTCACGGTGTGTTGTTTTTCGTTTTTTTTGGGGTGAGCCATTGGTTGTTGGCTTTTTAGAGATATATTTAATAAAATGTTGTGATTTTTAAGGGTAATTCGTAAAATTAGGTACCTCGGCTTATACTCGGGTCAGCTTATACTCAGGTACAGTATATACGGTAAGTTGTGAGTTATAGTGTGTATACAGAATATGTAGATCAATGTCACATTGTGGCACTACATCTTCTTTGCCTTGTACCACATGAGACAGCAGAGACCAACATTTTAACCCTTACCAATGAAATCTATTGTGGGTGGAAGAAAGGCGATTCCGACAGCTAAACAGGAACGGGTTCTTTACAGTTAGAGCAATCAGACTGTGGAATGCTCGGCCACAGGAGGTAGTAATGGCAGACACTATATGAGCTTTTAAAAAAGGTCTGGACGATTTCCTTGATACACATATCATTGCAGGTTATAGGTAGATTAGTGACAAAATGTACAATTGGTGGAGAAAGGTAGAACTTGATGGACCTAGGTCGATATTCAACCTACGTAACTATGCAACTATGTAACTATGTAATATCTCTCTTGCTGCCCTTGAGCAAATACACAACAAACATCATAAACTCATGTTGGACAGGGGTCAGCCACGGCTTTCATTTAATATTCAATCATTAAATTGGTTGCCATATCATGTAAATTATCAGCAGATGTGAAGCAGTAAGCAGACCACTGAAGTTTTCATCTGAACCCCCCGCAAACCAGGATTCAGGCGTATGTTCTGACTGGACCATTGACTATAAAGGTGCCAACAGAGTCAAGGTGTGCCCTGTTGTGCATCATTTTTGAGCATTTATGCCTACTGGAAGTGAACATTCAGATGTAGAAGACAAGTGGGCATATACGCAGAGAAATGATGTATGATAGAGCACATGTTGACTTTGTCTACACCTTTATAGTCAACTAGCTGAAGAGCCCGGCGTTGCCTGGGCATAGTAAATATCTGTGGTTAGTTATAGCACCTCACTTCTCTTATTTTCCCATCACGCCTCTCATTTTCCCAATCACATCTTTAATTTTCCCCCTCACATCTCTCATTTTCTCCCTCACACTTCTCATTTTCTCCCTCACTCCTCTCATTCCCCCCTAACACTTGTCATTTCGACCTCACATCTGTCATTTTCCGTTCACTACACTATTTTCCCTCACTCCTCTCATTTTGCACTCACACCTTTTCATTTTCACCTCACACCTCTCATTTTCACCTCAGTATATACATGTTTGTCATCTCCCTTATATATAGTATACACCTGTATGTCATCTCCTGTATATAGTATATACCTGTATGTCATCTCCCCTGTATATAGTATATACCTGCTGTGTGTCATCTCCCCTGTATATAGTATATACCTGTATGTCATCTCCTCCTATATATTGTATATACCTGTATGTCATCTCCTCCTATATATAGTATATACCTGTATGTCATCTCCTCGTATATATAGTATATACCTGTATGTCATCTCCTTCTATATATAGTATATACCTGTATGTCATCTCCTCCTGTATATAGTATATACCTGTGTGTCATCACCCCTGTATATAGTATATACCTGTATGTCATCTTCTATATATAGCATATACCTGTATGTCATCTCCTCCTGTATATAGTATATACCTGTAGGTAATCTGCTCCTGTATATAGTATATACCTGTGTGTCATCTCCTCCTGTATATAGTATATACCTGTATGTCATCTCCTCCTGTATATAGTATGTACCTGTATGTCATCTCCCCTGTATATAGTATATACCTGCTGTGTGTCATCTCCCCTGTATATAGTATATACCTGTATGTCATCTCCTCCTATATATTGTATATACCTGTATGTCATCTCCTCCTATATATAGTATATACCTGTATGTCATCTCCTCGTATATATAATATATACCTGTATGTCATCTCCTTCTATATATAGTATATACCTGTATTTCATCTCCTCCTGTATATAGTATATACCTGTGTGTCATCACCCCTGTATATAGTATATACCTGTATGTCATCTTCTATATATAGCATATACCTGTATGTCATCTCCTCCTGTATATAGTATATAGCTGTAGGTAATCTGCTCCTGTATATAGTATATACCTGTGTGTCATCTCCTCCTGTATATAGTATATACCTGAATGTCATCTCCTCCTGTATATAGTATGTACCTGTATGTCATCTCCTCCTTTATATAGTATATATCTGTGTGTCATCTCTCCTGTATATAGTATATATCTGTGTGTCATCTCCCCTGTATATAGTATATACCCGTGTGATCTCCTGTATTAGACCTCGTTAACAAGTTATTTGCTCAGTATTTTTACCTCAGTATTTGTAAGATAAATTGGCAGCCTGATAAATCCCCAGCCAACAGGAAGCCCTCCCCCTGGCAGTATATATTAGCTCACACATACACATAATAGACAGGTCATGTGACTGACAGCTGCCGTATTTCCTATATGGTACATTTGTTGCTCTTGTAGTTTGTCTGCTTATTAATCAGATTTTTATTTTTGAAGGCTAATACCAGACTTGTGTGTGTTTTAGGGCGAGTTTCGTTTGTCAAGTTGTGTGTGTTGAGTTGTGTGTGGCGACATGCATGTAGCGACTTTTGTGAGATGAGTTTTGTGTGGCAACATGCGTGTAGCAACTTTTTGTGTGTCGAGTTGCATGTGACAGGTTAGTGTAGCAAGTTGTGTGCAGCAAGTTTTGCGCATGGCGATTTTTGCGCGTGGTGAGTTTTATGTCTGGTGCCTTTTGAGTATGTGCAAGTTTTGTGTGAGGCAACTTATGCATGTGTTGCAAATTTTGTGCATGTGGCAATTTTTCCGCATGTGCAAGTTTTGCGTGTGGCGAGTTTTCAATGAGGTGAGTTTTGCACTTGTGGCGAGTTTTGCGTGAGCCTAGTTTTTGCATGTGGCGAGTTTTGCGCGTGGTGAGTTTTGAGCGGCGACTTTTGTGTTTCGACTTTTATGTGGCGAGGTTGGTGTATGTGTGGTGAAATGTGTGCTGAGGGTGGTATATGTGTTCAAGCACGTGGTAGTGTGTGGCGCATTTTGTGTGTGTGTTCATATCCCCATGTGTGGCGAGTATCTCATGTCGGGGCCCCACCTTAGCAACTGTACGGTATATACTCTTTTGCGCCATCGCTCTCACTCTTTAAGTCCCCCTTGTTCACATCTGGCAGCTGTCAATTTGCCTCCAACACTTTTCCTTTCACTTTTCCCCATTGTGTAGATAGGGGAAAAATAGTTTGATGAATTGGAAAGCGCGGAGTTAAAATTTCGCCTCACAATATAGCCTATGACGCTCTCGGGGTCCAGACATGTGACTGTGCAAAATTTTGTTGCTGTAGCTGCGATGCCTCCAACACTTTTCCTTTCACTTTTTTCCCCATTATGTAGATAGGGGCAAAATTGTTTGGTGAATTGGAACGCGCGGGGTTAAAATTTCGCCTCACAATATAGCCTATGACGCTCTCGGGGTCCAGACGTGTGACTGTGCAAAATTTTGTGGCTGTAGCTGCGACGGTGCAGATGCCAATCCCGGACATACACACACACACACATACACACACATACACACACATTCAGCTTTATATAGTAGATGGCACAATCGGCCATACACCTGAATCCCGTTTTGAAGATGGTGAAGAACTCCTGAAATATAGAAGAGCTACAAGAGGAATCAGTGGGGATATATGAATATGGAGGACAAACAAGAGGAATCAGAGGCGATATATGAATACAGAGGAGATGCAAGAGGAATCAGAGGTAGTGATGAGTGAGTATGCTCGTTATTCGGGTTTCTCCGAACATGCTCGGATGGTCTCCGAGTATTTCGGCATGCTCGGAGCTTTAGTTTATGTCGACACAGCTGCATGATTTGCGGCTGCTAGACAGCTTGAATACATGTGGGGATTTCTAGGTTGTTAATCAACGTCCACATGTTTTCAAGCTGTCTAGCAGCCGCAAATCATGCAACTGCGTCAACATAAACTAAATCTCCGAGCACGCCAAAATAATAGAGGCGATATATGAATACAGAGGAGATACAAGCAAACTGCTGCTTATCTTTAAAATGGATAGAGCCTTTCCAAGCAGAACAGGGCAGCTGCCATAGCAAAACTGGGCACTGTTTATTAGAAGCTGTGACATTTTCCTTACACGGTATGGAGTCAACCAAAGCCTGCTCTTCCTTTCCATTTATTCTTACAATTAGTTTAAAAACAGACATATAATTACGTTGTTTTCAACCAAGTAAGCTCATCTAATTTTAAGCTGGGATATTTGCGTCTGGTTTAGCCCTTCAAACAGATTAACTTTGCTACAATTAGTTTTAGATTTTTGAAATGGAAACATTGAACCAATTCTTTATTTTCAAAATGTTACATTACACCTGAGTATTTAGTAACAAAAAAAATTAAAGGGAACCTGTCACCCCGTTTTTTCAGTAGGAGATAAAAATACCGTTAAATAGGGCCTGAGCTGTGCTTTACTATAGGGTATTTTTTGTCCCCTGATTCCCTACCTATGCTGCCGAAATACCTTACAAAAGTGTCCTTTTTCGCCTGTCAATTAGGCTGGTCAGGTCAGATGGGCGTGGTCACAGCGCTGTTTCTCCCCCACATCTTGCTTATGTTCCCGTTGGTGGCGTAGTGCTTCTCGCATGCGCAAGTGCCGAATGCACTGCGCAGCTGTAGAAAAAAGTGCGCTCGCCGCTATTCAGCGGTTTCTCGGTGGGCGCGGCCATCTTCCTGAGGCCGCGCATGCGCAGATGGAGTCTCCTGCTTCCTGGGGCTTCAGGAAAATGGCCGCGGGATGCTGCGCGTGCGCAGATGGACATCGCGGCGGCCATTTTTCTGAAGCCGAGATTCGAACTCGGCTTCAGGAAAATGGCCGCCACGATGTACATCTGCGCACGCGCGGCATCCCGTGGCCATTTTCCTGAAGCCCCGGGAAGCAGGAGACTCCATCTGCACACGCGCGGCCTCAGGAAGATGGCCGCGCCCACCGAGAAACCGCTGAATAGCGGCGAGCGCGCTCTTTTTCTACAGCTGCGCAGTGCATTCGGCACTTGCGCATGCGAGAAGCACTACGCCACCAACGGGAACATAAGCAAGATGTGGGGGAGAAACAGCGCTGTGACCACGCCCATCTGACCTGACCAGCCTAATTGACAGGCGAAAAAGGACACTTTTGTAAGGTATTTCGGCAGCATAGGTAGGGAATCAGGGGACAAAAAATACCCTATTGTAAAGCACAGCTCAGGCCCTATTTAACGGTATTTTTATCTCCTACTGAAAAAACAGGGTGACAGGTTCCCTTTAATTACCGGTACTACTATGCAATTAAATTTAATTTGTTATTTTCTTCTACAACAGATCTAGTGACCCTTTGGGTTGAATAATTTTCTGTAATTTCTAAAGCATGAGAGAAAATTGGCAGTTGGTGAGATGGTACCATACTAATCACTAGAAAGAAAGGATCCTAAATGCTTTTCTAAATTCAATGGATGAGATTTACTTAACTAATTGTACCAGAATTGTGTCTTAAAAGGTTGTCCTCAAAATATTAAGCTATCCTCTATCCTATTCTAATTGCTGGGGGTCAGACTGTTGGGACCACCTGGCATCCCGAAATCATAGCTTTGCAAGCTGAGAATCTATCTCTGCAGAACTTTGCTTTGAATCGACCTCCACTCCTTTAAATGTATATGGAACTTCTGGAAACAGACTGCTTATTCTAATGATGCATCAAATTTATCATGTATTTGGCATTTTCTTATATATTTAATTTTTGTGTAGAACTGATTTTCCACTTTTTATTAAATCACCCTATTGGAGTTAGATTGCAACTTTTTTAAATGTTGCAGTTCATATATGTGGCTTAAACCTTCATTGCTTAGCTAAGCACATCCTCCTTTTAAAAATGGTGAGAGTGGCATAAAAAATAAAAACGAGGAAACATTTTTTTAACAAAGAAATGCTTTTAGTAAAATTTGTACCTTTTTGATGTAAAAAAACTGGTGCAGAAATCAAGATACATTATCCCTAAAAATCAGAAACTTTTAGTAAACGTCCCAATGTTTCTCTTTTTGCATTGAACTATTTAAAGCACCCTGTTAATATTGAGGGAGCTGCCATAATTTAGTGAGACGAGACTGTAAAATACAGTATAAGCAGTACCAGGAAGCGTTCATATCAACTGTGTTGTTTCCAGCAACTAAGAAGGGTCATCTCTAGAGCTGAACGCTACAAGTAAATTTTGAATTTGACCTTGTGCGTGGATTTTCCTGGGAGATTTGATTTGCAAAGATTTTTTTCTAATTCAATGTTTCTTAATATATAAAATAAAAATAATCTTTATACTCACCTTGCTACCCTCTGGCCTCTCAATTGTCTGGTCCTCGCCGCATCTTCAGTTCATTGCCACTCGCACTAAAATCCCTGGTCCTCTCATGCTGAGTCATGACTTCTTGCTTTGTTGATGTCATGGAAGAGTTCTGTGCAAGCAGGTGCAAGGTCATGGCACAAGCCTTCACATCATGACTAGAGATGAGCAAACTTTTTTGGAAAATGTTTGCCAATCTCAACGTTCTCAAGCAGCAGAGGTGCCATAAGTGAAATCACCAAGGTTCATCAGGTGATGAACTTCGGTGAACTTTCTCACTGCTGCTCAGCACTACACATTGTAGGAATGACTACACACTCCTGTCAGTGAGTCGCCGGCCGCCGGGTAGAGCCGTCACATTATTTACTGCCCTCAAAGTCATGATGATCGCTTTTTCTGGTGTCTGCCTCTAATTTCAGCTGTTTTGGCAGCTTTTGGACCGCCCTGAAGGTGGTGTCTATGAGTTTAGTTTTGCCTTCCATTTAATTCATTGGTGTTCGATTGTGTTCGGTGAACATCAGGAAGCTCTGAGAACATAGCAGAACCCAACCTTGAAAGGTTCGCTCATCTCTTATCATGAGACCATGATTTTTCACGCACTTGCGCAAAATGCTAACAGGCCTCATCAAATTTAGAAGTACCAGCCCAGCACGAGGGGCCTCAGAATTTCAGCATGAGTGGCAGACTGAATATGCATCAATAATGTTAAAATGCTGGAGAGGTGAGTCTAAGAATTTTTCTTAACATTTTGATGGCCTTTTATGGTTTAAAAAAATGAATGTCAGCCATTCTTTCTTACAGGAACACATGGGCTACTTGCACAGTGAACAAGTCTGTATGATCATGTTCACACACCACCAAGAAACCTGAAGACACAAAAGAGAATAGTAAAACCAAAAACACTCAGTTTGAAAAAATGTTGCAGTAATCCGCAAGTGCTAGTAAAAGATGTAAAAAACAGGGTATTTGGTTGATACGTTTTTTGCAAAAAATGTATACTAAGCTGCTCTACCAATCTTCACGGTATACCCTTATCAGAGCAGTCCTAACTAATGTATGCAATCCCTATCTGATGTATTTAAAAACCTGATCATCTGTATATAACCTGTGTGAACAGGGTTCAGAGAGGAAAAATCCATGTGTGCATACAGGGTAGAACAGCTTTTGTGCAGATAGCCCAAGAGGAGTGGTGGAACTCCCCAGTCTTGTAGACACAAGAGAACAATTATGGAAACAGGAACACATGGGCTACTTGCACAGTGAACAAGTCTGTATGATCATGTTCACACACCACCAAGAAACCTGAAGACACAAAAGAGAATAGTAAAACCAAAAACACTCAGTTTGAAAAAATGTTGCAGTAATCCGCAAGTGCTAGTAAAAGATGTAAAAAACAGGGTATTTGGTTGATACGTTTTTTGGTTGGTTTTGTGTCTTCAGGTTCTCTTGTGTCTACAAGACTGGGGAGTTCCACCACTCCTCTTGGGCTATCTGCACAAAAGCTGTTCTACCCTGTATGCACACATGGATTTTTCCTCTCTGAACCCTGTTCACACAGGTTATATACAGATGATCAGGTTTTTAAATACATCAGATAGGGATTGCATACATTAGTTAGGACTGCTCTGATAAGGGTATACCGTGAAGATTGGTAGAGCAGCTTAGTATACATTTTTTGCAAAAAACGTATCAACCAAATACCCTGTTTTTTACATCTTTTACTAGCACTTGCGGATTACTGCAACATTTTTTCAAACTGAGTGTTTTTGGTTTTACTATTCTCTTTTGTGTCTTCAGGTTTCTTGGTGGTGTGTGAACATGATCATACAGACTTGTTCACTGTGCAAGTAGCCCATGTGTTCCTGTTTCCATAATTGTTCTCTTGTGTCTACAAGACTGGGGAGTTCCACCACTCCTCTTGGGCTATCTGCACAAAAGCTGTTCTACCCTGTATGCACACATGGATTTTTCCTCTCTGAACCCTGTTCACACAGGTTATATACAGATGATCAGGTTTTTAAATACATCAGATAGGGATTGCATACATTAGTTAGGACTGCTCTGATAAGGGTATACCGTGAAGATTGGTAGAGCAGCTTAGTATACATTTTTTGCAAAAAACGTATCAACCAAATACCCTGTTTTTTACATCTTTTACTAGCACTTGCGGATTACTGCAACATTTTTTCAAACTGAGTGTTTTTGGTTTTACTATTCTCTTTTGTGTCTTCATTCTTTCTTACAGGAAAAAATTCTCTTGTATGATTGTCAAACTTTCCTTCTTATTGACTTAGTCATGGTGAAGTGAAGTAGGTAGAAGGTGAGATGTCTTTTAAAGTAATGCCATATAAGTACATATACATTTATTATCTTTTCTTATTTTATCAGAATACTGAGGTTAGCGCTATACACAAATCCTTGATGCTGCTTTTGTACATTTGAAGTTCTTTTGTTGGTGTCTGTCAACATGAATAAATTAATATAACATAGTAACATAGTAACATAGTTAGTAAGGCCGAAAAAAGACATTTGTCCATCCAGTTCAGCCTATATTCCATCATAATAAATACCCAGATCTACGTCCTTCTACAGAACCTAATAATTGTATGATACAATATTGTTCTGCTCCAGGAAGACATCCAGGCCTCTCTTGAACCCCTCGACTGAGTTCGCCATCACCACCTCCTCAGGCAAGCAATTCCAGATTCTCACTGCCCTAACAGTAAAGAATCCTCTTCTATGTTGGTGGAAAAACCTTCTCTCCTCCAGACGCAAAGAATGCCCCCTTGTGCCCGTCACCTTCCTTGGTACAAACAGATCCTCAGCGAGATATTTGTATTGTCCCCTTATATACTTATACATGGTTATTAGATCGCCCCTCAGTCGTCTTTTTTCTAGACTAAATAATCCTAATTTCGCTAATCTATCTGGGTATTGTAGTTCTCCCATCCCCTTTATTAATTTTGTTGCCCTAAGATTTCGACAGTCTTACCCTTCAGTAGGTAGATTAGCAAATAATTGAGATGTACAGATGAAAGATTGATGACAATAATACATATATATTTCGATAATTTTTAAAAATTTTTATTTAATTACTATTTTACCTCTGACTTCTATTAAACCTTTTCACTTCATTGCCCTACTCCTGTTCTTATTGGACAGATGATTTATTTATTTTAAATGCTTTTAGTATGCTTTCGTATCACCTTTGCTCATGCATATGATTGCTTATATGTTGAGCACAAAGCACTTTTTTCAAGCAGCAGAAAGTGCATTAGGATTACACAAGATAAGTCTAATAGCAAGGGAAAGGTTGTGTAAATATTCTGATAGGATGTAGGATTTATTCCTCCTGCACAATTTTGTCAAACTATGCTTTTGCTTTTTAAGTAGAATATCAATTATTAGCAGCAGTCAGATTATTCAGTCTGCAGTGTGATTCCTATAAGTGTGTCCTAGAAGTGTGAAGATTGTGTAGAAATAAAACCAGATAGATGTATACAGACTGTGCCCTGCTATCTGCCACCATCACACTCTAACAAGCATCTCTATTCTTCCGACAAGTATGTTCATCCACCCAGCTCTCCTGCCCTCCTGCTGTCTATCTATGAAGTGCACATAGTACATCACCCAGCTTTGCACACAGACTTTCCTCTGCTTCTAGCATTCTCATGGTATGTTCATCCACCCAGCTCTCCTGCTGTCTGTCTATGAAGTGCACATAGTACATCACCCAGCTTTGCACATAGACTTGCCTCTGCACCTAGCATTCACATGGTATGTCTTTTAACTAACCCCAGCTCTACCCTAGTGTTATTTATGACGTTGTTTACTCTGTCTTGATTGTATGCATCTGGTCCACTCTTAATTCTCTGACCAAGATGAACAGAGACCACTCCTCTCTGCTTCACACCTGAATGCACTTAGTTGTATATATATTGCATAGCTCAAGTCTGCATATACTTCAGTCTGCTGTGTGATTCCTATAAGTGTGTCCTAGAAGTGTGAACATTATGTAGAATTAAAACCAGAATTGAACCAGAAGGGAACTGAAGGTAACTGGCCAGTCACTGTAAACAATGTTTCTGTTTATTTTCAATTTCACCCCTATAATCCTTCACTTTCTGCAAATCTCCCCTAATCCCTACTCCTAGTAAAGAACTGTTCATCTCTTCTTCAATCCTCCCCATCCACCTCACCTCCTCCTCAAAACTGTTCCTTAACATACAATCCTCTGTCTCCAAACACAGACAGCCCCCTCATGCCCTCTCCTGCTCCCACCTGCTAACACATTCACCACAATTTTAATGCAAATTAAACCGACTAATTTTTACTGGGGTTACACCATGCTCGCTACAAATCTAGCACACTGATGAAGGTCCATTACAGACCAAAACAATTGTGATTACTGTATGTATATTAAACAAACCCCTTTTTGCAATTCTTTGGAGTGTGCTAATTGTTAACATTGTCACGTATTAAGGTTTGGGAACCTATCTCTATGCACCTCCCCCTATGAGGCTGTGCTGAACATTTTCTATACTATTCATCCCAACCCTAACCCATCTCTTCAACCTATCACTAACAACTGGTGTTTTCCCCTCAAGCTTTAAACATGCCTCCATTCCACCTATCCTCAAAAAGCCCTCTCTTGACCCATCCTCTGTATCTAGCTATCGCCCTATATCACTTCTCCCCTATGCGTCCAAGCTACTGGAACAACACGTCTACCTTGAACTGTCCTCCCATATCTCTTCTTGCTCCCTCTTCGGCCGCTTGCAATCTGGCTTCCGGTCACACAACTCCACTGAAACTGCCCTAAGGTCACCAATGACCTCTTAACCGCCAAGAGCAAGCGACACTACTCTGTCCTCCTCCTCCTGGAACTGTTGGCTGCCTTTGACACAGTGGACCATTCCCTATTATTACAGACCCTCTCATCCCTTGGCATCACAGACTTGGCCCTATCCTGGATCTCATCAAAGCTAACAGACCGGACATTCAGCGTCTCCTACTCACACACCATGTCCTCACCTCGCCCCCTATCTGTTGGAGTTCCACAAGGTTCAGTACTAGGGCCCCTGCTCTTCTCCATTTACACCTTTGGCCTGGGACAGCTCATAGAATCTCATGGCTTTCAGTATCATCTCTATGCTGATGACACACAGATCTACATCTCTGGACCAGATATCACCTCCCTACTAACCAGAATCCCTCAATGTCTGTCCATTATTTCATCCTTCTTCTCCGCTAGATTTCTGAAACTTAACATGGAGAAAACAGAATTCATCATCTTTCCCCCATCTCACATGACCCCCCCAACGAACCTATCCATTAAAGTAAATGGCTGCCCACTCTTGACCCCCCCAACGAACCTATCCATTACAGTAAATGGCTGCCCACTCTCCCCAGTCCCACAAGCTCGCTGCCTCCGGGTAATCCTTGACGCTGATCTCTCCTTCAAACCACAAATCCAAGCCCTTTTCACTTCCTGCCGACTTTAACTCAAAAATATTTCACAAATCCGATCATTCCTCAACCAAGAATCTGCAAAAACCCTAGTCCATGCCCTCATCATCTCTCGCCTTGACTACTGCAACCTCCTGCTCTGTGGCCTCCCCTCAAACATTCTAGCACCTCTCCAATCTATTCTAAACTCTGCTGCCCGACTAATCCGCCTGTCCCCCCGCTATTCCCCAGCTTCTCCCCTCTGTCAATCCCTTCACTGGATCCCCATTGCCCAGAGACTCCAGTACAAAACCCTAACCATGATGTAGAAAGCCATCCACAACCTGTCTCCTCCATACATCTGTGACCTCGTCTCCCTTTACTTACCTACACACAACCTCCGATCCTCACAAGACCTCCTTCTCTACTCCCCTTCTATCTCCTCTTCCCACAATCGTATACAAGATTTCTCTCGCGTATCACCCCTACTCTGGAACCCTCTACCACAACACATCAGACTCTCGCCTACTATCGAAACCTTCAAAAAGAGCCTGAAGACCTACCTCTTCCGACAAGCATATAACCTGCAGTAACCACCGATCGACCAAACTGCTGCATGTCCAGCTCTACCCTCGCCTACTGTATTCTCACCCATCCCTTGTAGATTGTGAGCCTCCGTGGGCAGGGTCCTCTCTCCTCCTGTACCAGTTATGACTTGTATTGTTTAAGATTATTGTACTTGTTTTTATTATGTATACCCCTCCTTACATGTAAAGCGCCATGGAATAACTAGCGCTATAAAAATAAATAATAATAATAATAATTATAAATGTCAATACATTTAATGTAAATTTTTGACTATAATCAATATAAAAGGGTCATTTCTTCCAATTGTGTAACGTGGCGCAGGGCGGTAAACGTGAGCAGGGTGCTCGTATTTTACTCCCTGGCATGGTACATAAGAATGAGGGTTCTGGCCCGGTTTGTGAACTTTAACTGTGAAGGCGAGCCACCCTTGCAAAATGTGTGAGGGGCAGAGACAGGACCACAGTCATGGCTGAGTATATTTGGTTACACGTGCCCTGGACTCCCGTCACATATAAACAATGTCCCTTTTCTTGCATACCTTCTGCTGCACCCTCTGCACCGTCAGGGTCCCATCGGGTTGCTGAAGTTCGGCTGCTGGTGTTGTTGAGCACAAAGAGACAGAGTCAATTTCAAACTTTAAATGAAGAACTTTACTTGGTTCCAATCGCAGCACATCCACATCAGTTACAGTATCAACACAGAGTACGACATCGTTCGCATCCTCTTCTTTCCCTGTGTCTTCACTTATTCCTCCCAGGGCTTCCCCGGGACATACCGACCTGTTTGGTACTGCAGCGTCCTCCCTGTTTAGCATGACTACTCTTAGGAGTTCCCTCATCTGTTTTGCGTCAGACAAAAGGGCTTCTCCCCACGTAGAAAGCTGCCACATTTTGGAGCGATCTTCATCTTTATCCTGCTTCACTTCCTAGGCCCCTGACCCACTGGCACTGGACAGCTGGGCCCTTTTCTTCAAACTTTTTGGTGCTGCTGCACTGTCTCGGGCTCTTAAGCCCTTCGGGACGACTGGGGCTCACTGGCCCCTCTGAGCTGTACCAATACCCTGTGTTCACTGAGCCCCCATCAGGAAGTCCTCATATCTTATCCCACATTGACTCCTCCCATTAGTTAACTATGTACACTATTTTAGGGTTCAACATTATAGGAATAAAGGTAACATATACACTGCTCAAAAAAATAAAGGGAACACTAAAATACCACATCATAGATATCTCTGAATGAATTATTCCAGTTGAAAATTTGAATTAATTGCATAGTGGAATGTGTTCAGAACAATAAAACATAACAATTATCAATGTAAATCAAAATGACTATCCCATGGAGGTCTAGATTTGGAATGATACTCAAAATCAAAGTGGAAAATCAAACTACAGGCTGATCCAACTTCAGTAGAAATGCCTCATGACAAGGAAAATATGCTTAGTATTATGTGTGGCCTCCACGTACCTGTATGACCTCCCTACTGTACAACAACTGGTCATGCTCCTGATGAGGCTGTGGATGATCTCCTGAGGGATCTCCTCCCAGACCTGGACTAAAGCATCTGCCAACTCCGGGACAGTCTGTGGTGCAACGTGATGTTAGTGAAAGGAGCAAGACATGATGTGCCAGATGTGCTCAATCGGATTCAGGTCTGGGGAACGGGTGGGCCAATCCATAGCTTCAATGCCTTCATCTTGCAGGAACTGCTGATGCACTCCAGCTACATGAGGTCTGACATTGTCCTGCATTAGGAGGAACCCAGGGCCAACCGCACCAGCATATGTCCTGACAAGGGGTCTGAGGATCTCATCTCGGTACCTAATGGCAGTCAGGCTACCTCTGGCGAGCACATAGAGGGCTGTGCGGCCCTCCAAAGAAATGCCACCCCACATCATTACTGACCCACTGCCAAACCGGTCATGTTGAAGGATGTTACAGGCAGCAGATCGCTCTCCATGGCATCTCCAGACTCTGTCACGTCTGTCACATGTGCTCAGTGTGAACCTGCTTTTATCTGTGAAGAGCACAGGGCGCCAGTGGTGAATTTGCCAATCCTGGTGTTCTGTGGCAAATGCCAAGCATCCTGCACGGTGTTGGGCTGTGAGCACAACCCCATCTGTGGTCATCGGGCACTCAGACCATCCTCATGGAGTCCGTTTCTAACCGTTTGGGCAGACACATGCATATTTGAGGTCTGCTGGAGGCCATTGTGCAGGCCTCTGGCAGTGCTCTTCCTGTTCCTCTTGCGCAAAGGCGGAGGTAGCGGTCCTGCTGCTGGATTGTTGCCCTCCTACGGCCCCCTCCATATCTCCTGGAGTACTGGCCTGTCTCCTGGTAGCGCTTTCCAGCCTCTGGACACTATGCTGACAGACACAGCAAGCCTTCTTGCCACAGCTCGCATTGATGTGCCATCCTGGATGAGCTGCACTACCTGAGCCACTTGTGTGGGTTGTAGACTACGTCTCATGCTACCACGAGTGTGAAAGCACAACAAATATTCAGAAGTGACCAAAACATCAACCATAAAGCATTGGTACTGATGTGGCCTGTGGTACTCACCTGCAGAACCACTCCTTTATTGAGGGTGTCTTGATAATTGCCAATAATTTCCATCTGTTGTCTATTTCATTTGCACAACAGCATGCAAAATTGATTGTCAATCAGTGTTGCTTCCTAAGTGGACAATTTGATCTCACAGAAGTTTGATTTACTTGGAGTTATATTCTGTTGTTTAAGTGTTCCCTTTTTTTTTGAGCAGTGTATATTTATACAGCAGCACTTGAAATGGCATGTTAAATATGGCAACATATCAGCAATTACAATACATCCACTTGTTTCAATGAGAACCGGGTTGGTTCTTAAAGGGGTGGGGCAAGCACCAGTTCTTAGAGCCCCTTACAACACATGGTTCTGTGTTTTTCCGTCAGCCAGAACCAGGTGCTGCAAAGTTCAATGACAGAGGCCATAGTCCGTAAATAAAAATATTTTTACTAAAAAATAGCTTCTGAGGAATTATGTACAGCAGATAGTAGGCAATCATCTTCGTGGATGTTTCCGTTATGACATGGTACATTATTTCACACTTCTTCTATTTTCCAGGAGTCACTCTAGCTTTCCACTTCTCTTAGCTTTTCTTTCTCAACACAGCCCGGCACTCTACACTGGGAGTCTCCTTGTCCCCGCAATAATAGCGCTATAATCATCCAAGCAAGAGTTCTATACTTACACCCTCAGTTCTACTTCTTACTCCCCTTAGGAGAGTTTTCTACGCCAGTATGGCTGAAACTTAGCTTCTCACTGATCAAATCAAATCAGCTGACATGTGCCGTGAAAGATGTGGGCTCAGCACCGATGCCCGGATCAAAGGGACGGGCACAACCTATGATGTACATATACGTCATAGGTTGTGAAGGGATAAATCAAGGAGAAAATAGACCATACATATGGTGGACACTTGACACAACATGAATATGAAATTTACAAACAATTTTTATTAGAAACCTTAGACACAATGTATATTAAAATCACGTATAAACATGTAGAACACATGATCAATGCACCACATCCCTGAACCAAAACCATGCAGGACGACTGATGGTGGAGTGACACTAAGTGAGCCGGGCATGACAGGTATATATATATATATATATATATATATATATATATGAGTCATCATTTTCAAAAGTGGTAACAATTTTAATTTTTCTGTCCATTGAGCTTTATAGGGGCTTGTTTTTTGAGGGGTGACCTGATGTTTTCATTGATGCTATTTTGGGCTACATACTTCGCTTTGATCGGAGAAAAAAACAGCACAAAATAGGGTCTTAGCTGGTTGATAATGATCAAAAATGGTATAAATATATGCTGACCTGATCCAAGCTTGCATAGCTGCTGCAGATCCACGGGTGATTTCACCAATAGAACATTAGCGTTTGTGCTCTATATCCATGCTGCTGGCTGATGAAGATTTTAATTTTTCTACACGTTTTTAAATGTAACCCACTTCTTCTTCAGGAAACAAAAAACAGATGCTTTTTATTTCCTGAATAAGTGGGTTACAGTTGGAAACACATAGAAAAATAAAACAAATGGAGTGCCCCGACAGGGCCGTGGAGATACTCGGTATCGGGACGGTTCTTAAGGGGATGTGTCAGCAGTGACCCGGTCTGTGGCCCTGGGTGTCCAATGAAAAATGATGATTAAAGGGAAATAAAGTTTATGGGGAGCTTGTTCATGACGCCACCCATGGTGTTCGGCAATGAGTGGCCGACGCTGCTTAAGATAACTATTTCATCTTCATGCTGCATGCAGCCCCCTTTTCCTTGCCTGAAGACATGGCGCATAAATGCAGAAAACGTCATGCCTAAAGGTATTTTAGAACAGAATGACAACATTCCTCTTTATTTAGATTTTCCTATTTTGAGTGCTCTATAAGTTCCCTCAGCCAAATTTTCATTTTTAGCCTATCCCGTTTTCATCTCCCCATTATTTAATATTAATTCAGCTTTCTATATATTTACACTGTCAAAGCATAGGGTGCACCTACATGAGAATTAAAACAAAAACAGAAAACTTTTTTTTACATAATTAGACTATATCTTTGGCCCAGAAATTTCCAACAGCGAAAGTAAAAGCAACGAGAACAAGCTGCAGGTACGGCCACGTGAGTTGAACAGAAACAATATTCCTCGTTGCCATGGAAGCTGCTGAATTATTTTCTTTCTATGGTTTGAAAAATTAAATCACAAGAGGCGAAAAGGGTCTGAAGAGACGGGGAGCTCGGAACAATAATGGGATGGATTTACGGTAGGAGAAAAAGGGAGATTAAATTATTTTAAGTGATTAGAAAGAAATCTTTGGAAGACATTATTTTATTTTACTATTAGGGATTTCTATATAGTGCCTGTGCGTGCATAAGAATTAGGCATCAGGTAGACGACAGAACTATGTGAACAGAGACTGGGAGAAAGGACTGAAAGTTCATGTGGCTCCATATAATGAAATCAAAGGTACTCCATGCTGCACCATATGGTTCATCAGACTGTCTGAATGTTTCAGAGATAGTACAGTATTCCATAGAAGCAACGGAAGGGTCCCATGTAGCACATTACAATACATTATTCTACATGAAATCAGAGGCATAAAAGCATTCAGAAGGGCCCACAGACAATTATGGCTACTGTTTTCTGACTTGAGAACTCCGGAGGTTATGCATACAAGTCTCTATTCTACAATCAATATAATCTCACAAATATTAACATAATTTGCTATTCTATTTTCTATTTTCATATATAGTGTATGTTTTGTATAGATTAATTATATTTAAATCATCCAGAGGGCATTTTCCATGCAGTTTTTCACTTAGATATAAAAACCATGTGGCATAGTGCGATGTACATTTGGACACTTAAAGAGGTTGTTCACTACTTTAACATTGACAACCTATCCTGACGATAGATGAACAATGTCTGATCGGGGTAGATGCGACACCCGGCGCCCCCGATGTCTACAGTGACCAGAACTGCTTAGCTGTAGAGATGCACAGCTCAGACAACTCTATTGTGGCCGTGGCCATTTCCTGCAGATCCACCCCCCTATTCAAATCAATAAGGGGCGGAGGTACAGTACCCGTCCATGGTCACTATTTTGTTGACGAGCTGCTCTGTAACTGAGCACTTCCGTTAGCCATCGGGAACAGCCGATCAGGGGGTTGCCGAGTGTTTCACCCCACCGATCAAGACATTGATGACTTATCTTCAGGATAGGTCATCAATGTTCAAGTTGTAATTGACCCTTTTAAATTACGTTACATAACTGACATAACAATATTCTATTTACAAAAGCAGAATGTGCATTTTAATTTGGATGCACAATTCCAAGCTTGAGCAAAAGTAACTTATTATACAAAGTAAATGCTTGCGATTAAAAAAATTGTAACACAAACAACTTCAAGTCAAATGTCACGGTAGTCATTAATGCCCTAATTTCAGTGACATAATTGCTTTCCACTGTGACACCCAACAAAGCAGCAAGCCAACGGTAATTTATTCTGACATTTTCTAGCATTTCACTCGAGGTATTGTCAGCTAAGAACAATAAATATAATTTTGTTTCTAAAGCTGATAACATTTCATAATTCCATTTATTTTAAATTGTCGCCTGCCACACAATACTGATAACATAAATATATACTGAATTCCTGGATTGAAATGAGAATTTGTAACTTTTAGATTATACAGGATGTAATACTCCACTAACATGTAGTATTACGGTAATATCTTCTTTAAAGTTATGGTTATGGCTGAACAGTGGTAAATATTTCCCTCACTGTTACCATTCTTCATGGCTTATAACATTTCTTTCCCTTTATTTTCCCATGGAGGAAATCTTATTGTACACTCCTGGAAAATTTTAGTTGAACCTCTCTTCCTTACATTTGCATATGCTTATTAGGTTTATAATTAAACTATTTTATCCTTTGTGGCCCTAGATGAGACCAAATCGAGTTTTCTCTGGGAAACATCGAATTTCATGGGATTTCAGCCAAAAATGTTTAAAGGGAACCTGTCACCTGAATTTGGCGGGACCGGTTTTCGGTCATATGGGCGGAGTTTTCAGGTGTTTGACTGCGTGTACTACGGAGGACAGAGAATGAACTTCAATCCAATATTGCAGCCAGCATACAGCCAGCGGGTAAGGAAAGGGTGAATCAAACACCTGAAAACTCCGCCCATATCACCGAAAACCGGTCTCGACAAATTCAGGTGACAGGTTCACTTTAATCAATTATATTGCCAGTCATAGGAATGGTAATCTACCAGAAACGAAGACAATATCAGAGGAAGAATAATTTACATATTTAAGTACCAATGTACCAACGAACAGTCAGGAATTCAGCGCATTACACGTTTCACTCTTTCACTTGCTGTCTTTGATGAAAGATCACCATAAACATCAGATTAAGGTTGTTTGAACAGCTGGTATGGGGTTTTTCTGACTGTCTACTGATAAATGAAGTCAATGGAGAGAAGGATAGAGCAGTCTGATTTCTAATGCCGATGCTTTTGTTTTTCACAGAGGTAATATGTAGCTTTCTTCCATCTCTCCATTTGAAATACATGTACGCTGACCAAAGCCAAACTTTCATGTGTATCTGGGAATTGGGAAAGAAAAACAAGGGTTCAGGTGCCATCTATCTGCAGTCGTCAAAAAATTATACTTACCCTGTTTGAATTCTATTGTTTTACTTATTATACCTTGATTGAACAAAATCTGATCCTTAGAAGGTCTATTTCATTATTTAAATAACAAAATCGAGACCAAAATAAAGAAGCAGTGTGTGGAAAATTAAGTACACCCATAAGAGGGTAATTCACATCCAGGTGCTGATAAATAAATGACCTTACTTGTTCCTCAACGAGTTTTACACCTCTGAAATATAAGAAGTTTTGACAGTTGACTGTTCTGGGGTATTTAGGCAGGTGTTAAAACAATAACAGGAAGGAAAGACATCAGGAGTAGTGATGAGCGAGTGTACTCGTTGCTCGGGTTTTCCTGAGCACGCTCGGGTGACCTCCAAGTATTTATGACTGGTTGGAGATTTAGTTTTCATCGCGGCAGCTGAATGATTTACAGCTACTAGCCTGCTTGATTACATGTGGGGATTCCCTAGTAACCAGGCCATCCCCACATGTACTCAGCCTGGCTAGTAGCTGTAAATCATTCAGCTGCCGCGATGAAAACTAAATCTCTGAGCAGTCATAAATACTCGGAGACCACCAAAGTGTGCTCGGGAAAACCCGAGCAACGAGTACACTTGCTCATCACTAATCAGGAGAAGTTTTTGCAAATCAATCTTGAAAGGCTCATTTCAAAACAATTTGGTGTCTATCATGCCACAATGAGAAAGTTAGTTCATAAGTGGAAAACCTTTAAGAGAGTTGACAATCCTTTCAGAAGTGGACACCTTAACAAATTTACTCAAAGGTCAGAGTGTACAATTCTCTGAGAAAATGCAAAAACAGAAGAGCTAAAGCTCAGACTCTAAAGGCTACTGCTAGCAATTACATGACAATGTACATTCAAGCATGTGACAGTACAATTAGAAAAAGATTTAGCAAGTTTATTGTGCTTGGAAGGGTTGCTAGGCAAAGCCTTTTCTTTCTAAAAAGAAGATGGCAGGACGCTTACAGTTTGCAAAGTTGCAGCTGAACAAATGACAAGAGTTTTGAAGCAATGTCCTTTGGACAGAAGAGACCTGTAGGCAGAAACCTGTCACTCCAGGGCAGGAAGCAAGGAGAAGCTGCCGGGGACCAGCCTTTCTGATTAGTTTATAGAGTGGTCTCGGCATCTAACGTATTATGTTTTTCTATGGAAACTCACAGCATTTCAGAATCAACCGTGACTGGCTGGGTTCATAAAGCCAGTGTCTGATACGTGCTACCCATAAATTGGGCAGCATGCATCAGGAGTCAAGGTCTCTTTAAGAAAGCTGTGCATTAACAAACATCCACAAACCTGATTGAACTTAAAGAGAACCTTTTACCAGATTTAGCATATTAAGCTGACATTGTCATTGAACAGTGGCTGCAGAATGGAAATATTTTTTTTAATTTAATTTCTCATCACCATTGCAGAGCTATTAGCTTGTAAAGTTTAGGTTAAAATATCCGATAAGGTGTTTTATTCAGCTCTGCAGCCACTATTCCATGATGTAGCCAGTTTAAAATGCTAAAAGTGGTGAAAGATCCTCTTAAACAACGATATAAAGAATGGGCCAAAAACGTGAAAGATTGAAAAAGTCAAACAGAAAACTTTCACAGTATTATTATAACAAGATGCACTTTTTTAGCAAGAAAAAAAATCTTGTTAAAAAAGAATTCTGCCTATTAAAATCCGGAAACTGTTTTTTTACAATCAAGTAGAACTCTCACATAGTATGCTTGCTAATCAGTGTTGCGTTTGTGGGCATGTAGCATAGTTTTGTGTGTGTGTAGCAGATCTGTGTGCATGTGTAGCAAAGCTGTGTGTGTAGTATAGCTGTATGTGTAGCAGAGCTGTGTGAATGTAGCTATCATGTAAGTCTGGTGGACGGACCAATATATAAATACAATGGGATGATAAAGAAGGAGGAGAGCCCTAACTGTAGGGAGCGAGGGATGGGATACCACCTGAGACCAAACTTTCTTTCCCTAAACTCCCCTAATGTCCTATGTGGGTCCATCCACCTGCCACTGTCATGTGCCTAGTCCCTGGCTGTCACCTCTGCTAACCCTGGCCAGTGCACTGGCCGGCAAGGACGCTAGCCTTGCCACTGCAGGAGTATAACACAAAGAAAGAGACAAAAAAGGGACTGACAGAAAGGAAACAACACTGCTCAAAATCTGTTGCTACGCTCCACAGCAGCAGAGTTAACAGCACCAGGTAAACAGAACTCCAACAGCAGCAGTACCACAGTCACAGGCAAGCTCCACACACACCTAACTGGTCTGCATAGACGTAAATGCTATAACTAGTGTTGAGCATTCCGATACCGCAAGTATCGGGTATCGGCATGGTGGGCATGTAAGTACTGGCAAGGCTGGGATTGGCTGCTGAAATGATGTCACTCTGCACTATAAAAAAGCGCTGCCGCCATTTTGCGCTCACTCTGCTGTGATTTCAGTTAGGGACAGGACGCTGTGTTCTAACTGAGGGCCAGTTGAGCTTGCTAATTGCTTTATTTTCCTTTCCAAAGGCTAATTTAGCAAAACGCTGTGTGTTCTTCACTGTTCACCTTGCTCTTGCCTTGCAGCGCTGTTTTAACAGCGTTCTGCAAGGTCTCTGTGTGTGTGTGTGTGTGCAGCTCACTCTGTAGTCTGTGTGCAGCCATATACCCGGTTGTATTCAGCTCAGGGGGGGTTCACACTGCCTCACACAGTTGTTCTTTTTTGCTCTTAGTGCAGCCTGCTGCACATTTTTTCTCAAATTTCCTATTAGGGTTTTTCCACCAGTCTCCAGCTCTATTGTGGAAAAACACTACACAGGATAACCTAGAGGGGGGTTTTTGGGCCTTGCAGCGCCGTTTACGGCTGTCTGCACGGTCTCCGTGTGAGCCCAGCTCGCCCTGTAGTCTGTGTGCAGCCATAGCCGGTTGGATTCAGCTCAGGGTTCGTTACTGGCTCATACCTTGAGAAAAATTTTCCTTTTTTTCAAATAGTGCAGCCTGTTTAAAATTTGAAAAAAAAAATTCCTATTAGTGTCTTTCCACTCGTATCCAGCTAAATAGTGGAAAAACACTATATAGGATAACCTAGAGGAGGGTTTTTTGGCCTTGCAGCGCCGTTTACGGCTGTCTGCACGGTCTCCGTGTGAGCCCAGCTCGCCCTGTAGTCTGTGTGCAGCCATAGCCGGTTGGATTCAGCTCAGGGTTCGTTACTGGCTCATACCTTGCGAAAAATTTTCCTTTTTTTTCAAATAGTGCAGCCTGTTTAAAATTTGAAAAAAAAAAATCCTATAAGTGTCTTTCCACTCGTATCCAGCTAAATAGTGGAAAAACACTATATAGGATAACCTAGAGGAGGGTTTTTTGGCCTTGCAGCGCCGTTTACGGCTGTCTGCACGGTCTCCGTGTGAGCCCAGCTCGCCCTGTAGTCTGTGTGCAGCCATAGCCGGTTGGATTCAGCTCAGGGTTCGTTACTGGCTCATACCTTGAGAAAAATTTTCCTTTTTTTGAAATAGTGCAGCCTGTTTAAAATTTGAAAAAAAAAAAATTCCTATTAGTGTCTTTCCACCAGTCTCCAGCTCAATTGTGGAAAAACACTACATAGGATAACCTAGAGGTTTTTTTTGGGGCCTTGCAGCGCCGTTTACGGCTGTCTGCACGGTCTCTGTGTGAGCGCAGCTCGCCCTGTAGTCTGTGTGCAGCCATAGCCGGTTGGATTCAGCTCAGGGTGCGTTACTGCCTCATACCTTGAAAAACAATTTCCTTTTTTTCAAATAGTGCAGCCAGTTTAAAATTTGAAAAAAAAAATTCCTATTAGTGTCTTTCCACTTGTATCCAGCTAAATAGTGGAAAAACACTATATAGGATAACCTAGAGGAGGGTTTTTTGGCCTTGCAGCGCCATTTACGGCTGTCTGCACAGTCTCCGTGTGATTTAAACTAGCTCTGTAGCCCGATCTGCACAAAAAAAAAAGTTAAGTTCACCAAACACAACTTAACACTTGTGTAGGCCACATTTGAAAAATAATAAAGTTTAGTCCACAATTTACAACATTAGTGTTTCTTACACCTGTTAGGAGGAGCATTACAGGAATAAGCACACTAAGGCCTTAGTACTTTTCTGCTTATCTTTATCTGTCAACCAAGATGAAGAGGGCAGGGAGTAAGGCACGTGGGCGTGGGGGCGGAGCAGGGAGAGGAGCAGGGAGAGGACGTGGTGATTCTGTGCCTGCTGCGGGCGCCGGTGACTCGTCGTCACTCAGTTTCAGCAGGGAACAGTCCTTCATGCGCAGCTTTGTCGGAGAGCGCCGTGCACCGCTGCTGCGTGAAGACCAAATTGAAGCCGTTGTCGGGTGGATGGCAGCTAACGCCTCGGCATCGACTTCAGTTAGTGCCACATCCTCTCAGGCACAGAGCACTGGAGAGCAGCCATCTGTCTCTTCACCACCTGCCAAATTGGCCAGGCAGTCAGAGAGCCCAGGACAGGAGCCGTCTCTACTTCTGTTCTCTGAATCTCTTGGCTTGGAAACAGGGGGCCAGCCAAGCAGCATTGGAGAAATGGAAGAAGAGGCAGTGTGCAGTGATGCCCAACACCTTTTTCTCTCTGACTCTGAAGAGGCAGGTGGGCCAGTGCCTCCGGTGACCACAGCGCAGTACGCATCTGATGATGAAACTCAGGTGCCGCTTTCTCGTGCGTACTGTGCTGCTGAGACTACCCAGGAGGAGCAGTTGGTGGCAGAGGGTAGTGGAGATGATGAGGTCCTTGACCCATCGTGGCGTGAGGAACAGGAAGGTGGTGGGAGCAGCTCAGAGGAAGAGCTTCCTCTTCCGGGCCAAAGAGGGAGAGGGAGGGGGAAGACTGCGGAGCCTGTAGCCTCCACTTTGGCACCCGTTAGGAGCCTGTCTCTTTCCAAAGCCAAAAAGGGCGCTCCCAAGACTTGCAGTGCCTGGTCCTTTTTTGACACAGTTGCAGATGACATTTGTTTTGTCAAATGCAAGCTGTGTCATCATAAAGTAAAAAGAGGGAAAAATGTCAGCAACCTCAATACCACAAATATGTGGAAACATGTGCGGACCAGGCACGCGGTGGAGTTACAGAAACACACTGAAGATGTAGGCCAACCAACAGCGGCAGCTACCACCTCTTCAGCTCGTGTTGCCTCTTCCTCCAGCTCACGCACAGCTGGTTTGGCTTCCTCCCAGAGACCTTGTGTAATTCCACCCACAGCACCACAACGTGTCTTTAGTGCCGCAGGTGGTGTACTAACAGACCGTCGCATGCGACTATCCTCCGATAACGTTGACCGGCTTACTTTCCTGAAAATGAACCAGGCCTGGATCTCGCAGGAATTTGCCACTCCTCTGCCTGATTAAGTAATTGGGTGTCATCCAGGTCTCCTGCTGTGTTCATCTTTCTACCACCTGAACTGCTATTCCTGGGCTCCAACACCGCCAGTTGCGGCTCAGAAGTGCAGTCGTTTGTTACTGAAAGAGCCATCTTGTGCAGCAGTAATGCTGCACAAGGAAAAGGTAGCTCTTTTTTTTTAGCTCTTTGCACACGCAGAACTTAACACTTATAAAATGTGTTCACTGATACCGTTATACCGTCCCGGAGCTGGGACTTTCCTTCGTAATGTGACGCAGCACAGCCGTCATTCCTACCCCCTTGGTGCCATGCGCTGCCTCCTCAGCGTTGTTTTAAGCTGTCACGGAGCCTGCGCTGTTCTGTTATCCCTTGGGCATGCCCTATTTGCGCTGCCTGTCTTCTGACATAATTTGGTGTCAGGCTGGCTGCGCCTGTGCGGCCGCGCTGCCCGAGATCCCGCCTCGCAGTGTCTTCTGATTGAGTCACACTGCGGGCCTGGGATCCATGGGCATGCGCAGTGCATATCTTCCCCTCGGGCTCTCGCTCATTTCCCTCCACCTTCTTTAGACTGTGCGCCGTCAGCTGATCCCTAGCATGCCACGGCCGTGACACCGCACAGTCTGAAGAAGAGGGAAGGAGGGGAGTGAGAGTCGAGGATATGCACTGTGCATGTCCATGGATCCAAGGCCCGCAGTGGGATTACAATAGATGACACTGCGAGGTGAGATCTGGAGTCGCGTGGACGCACAGGCACTGACAGCCTGACACCAAATTATGTCAGAAGACAGGCAGCGCTAATTGGGCATGGCCAAGGGCTAACAGAACAGCGCAGGCTCCGTGACAGCTTAAAACAACGCTGAGGAGGCAGCGCACGGCATCAAGGGGATAGGAATGACAGCTGTGCAGTGTCCCATTACGAAGGAAATTCGCACCTCCGGAACGGTTTAACGGTATAAAGGGACACATTTTTAGTGTTTACTTCGGTGTTTGCAAGGAGCATAATTAAAAGAGCAACCTTTTCCTTTTGCATCCTTAGTGCTGCACAAGATGGCTCTTTCAGCTACAAACGTCTTGGGGGGGGGTTAAAGGTTTCCTTTCAACTTGCTCCAATCAGGCTTCGGCCTACACTCTGTTCCTCTGCTCCTCCTGCTGTCCCTGGGCTCTAACACCGCCAGTTGGTGCCTGGAAGTGCTGTGTGCACAGTCAACAGTCGCTCCTCTGTTATTGGGGTTCAGTAACGTCAGCTGATCCCCCGCTGTGTGTGCGGCAATACCTCCAATCTGCTCCTCCTGCTGTCCCTGGGCTCTAACACCGCCAGTTGGTGCCTGGAAGTGCTGTGTGCACAGTCAACAGTCGCTCCTCTGTTATTGGGGTTCAGTAACGTCAGCTGATCCCCAGCTGTGTGTGTGGCAATACCTCCAATCTGCTCCTCCTGCTGTCCCTGGGCTCTAACACCGCCAGTTGGTGCCTGGAAGTGCTGTGTGCACAGTCAACAGTCGCTCCTCTGTTATTGGGGTTCAGTAATGTCAGCTGATCCCCAGCTGTGTATCCGGCAATGTGTCATGCGACCGCCACGCTGGCACAACTAAAATGTAAGGGGACCTGTCCCCCCCCCTAGGCGTTTGTTACTGAAAGAGCCACCATGTGCAGCACTAATACTGCACAAGGGAAAGGTCGCTCTTGAAATTATGCTCCTTGCAAACGCTGAACTACACACTCATGTAATGTGTCCCCTCACACCGTCCAACCGTCCCGGAGGTGGGACTTTCCTTTGTAATGTGACGCAGCACAGCCGTCATTGCTACCCCCTTGGCACCGTGCGCGGCCTCCTTAGCGTTGTTTGATTCCGTCATGGACCCTGCGCTGTTATGTTATCCCTTGGCCATGCACAGTTTGCGCTGCCCGTCCTCTGACATCATTTGTTGTCGTCCTGGCTGCGCCTGTGCGTCCACGCTGCCCGAAATCACACCTCGCAGTGTCGTCTAATGTGATCCCACAGTGGGCCTGGTATCCATGGCCATGCGCAGTGCATATACTAGCCTCTCACTCCCCTTCTTCACGCTTCTTCAGACTAGGCGGCGTCAGCTGATCCCTAATAGCATGCCACGGCCGTGACGCCGCACAGTCTGAAGAAGCAGGAAGGAGGTGAGTGAGAGGCGATGATATGCACTGCGCATGCCCATGGATCCCTGGCCCGCAGTGGGACTACATTAGATGACACTGCAAGGTTGGATCTCGGGCAGCTTGGACGCACAGGCACTGCCAGCCTGACACCTACATGATGTCAGAAGACGGGCACCGCTAACTGTGCATGGCCAAGGGATAACATTACAGCGCGGGCTCCGTGACAGAACCAAACAACGTTGAGGAGGTGGCGCCCGGCACCAAGGGGGTTGGAATGACGGCTGTGCTGTGTCACATTACAAAGGAAAGTCCCACTTCCGGGATGGTTTGACGGTGTGAGGGGACACATTATATGAGTGTGTACTTCAGCGTTTGCAAGGAGCATAATTTTCGGAGCCACCATTTTCCATGTGCAGTATTACTGCTGTACAAGATGGCTCTTTCAGCCCTGGGGGGGGGGGGGGGAGTTAAAGGTTCCCTTTCAACTTGCTCCACTGCAGGCTTCGGCCTACACTCTGCTCCTCTTTGATTCCCTGGGTTTCAACACTGTCAGTTGCCACCTGGAAGTGTTGTCTACACAGAAAAAACACTAGGTGATGTGTCAGTGGGGTTCAGCACCGCCAGCTGTTCTCCTGCTGTGTAGTCGGCAACGTGTCCAGCACAAGCCACGCTGGCACAACAGAACAAAAGCTGCCACCAGTGCAGGCTTCGGCCTACACTCTGCTCCTCTCCTCCTCCTGCTGACCCTGGGCTCAAACACCGCTAGTTTTTGCCCGGAAGTGCTAGCTGCACAGAGAAAAACACCAGCCAATGTGTTAGTGGGGTTCAGCAACGCCAGCTGTTCCCCTGCTGTGTAGCCGGCAACGTGACCTGCAAACGCCATGCAGGCACAGGAACTGAAATTAAAGGGAACCTGGCCCCACCCCCCCAGGTGTTTCTATGTATAACAGCCACCTAGTACAGCAGTACTGCTGCATTTGTACAAGGTGGCTGACTTTTTCTCCTTGCCCACGTGGAACTCAACACGTACAAAATGTGTCTCATTGAGACCATTCCACTGTCCCTGAGGTGTGACTTTCCTTTATAATGATACGCAGCACCCCCCTTGGTAGCGTTTCCCGTCTTTTGTCATCATGGTTAGCTGGCTGCGCCTGTGCATCCGCCCTGCTAGAAACAACGCCCCTCGTTGTCATATTTATTTTGTCAGCGAGGGTGTGGTTTATGGGCACGAGCAGTGCATATGTTCGCCTGTCTTAACTCATCTCCTTCCGCCTTCTTCAGACTGTGCGGCCTCCTGGCCGTGGTAGGCGATAAGGGATCAGCTGAGGCCGCCCAGTCTGGAGCAGGTGTAAGGACATGTGTAAGCGGCAAACCTATTTACTGCACAAGGCCACGAATCCCAGCCACGCAGTGTGATTTTTTGAAAACACACTGTGGGTCTGGGATTCATGTCCATCGCTAACCGCAACGGCCGACATGAAATGAGGTCAGAAGACAGGAAGCGCTCACAGCGCATGGCCAAGGGATCACAATAGCGCAGACTCCTGTACAGCAAATAACAACGCTCAGGAATCTGCGCCCAGTACCTAGGTGCAAATTTTGACACCTGTGCTGCGTCTCCTTAAAAAGACAAGTCACGCCTCCACAACTGTTTGACAGTATAATGGGCTAAATAGTGTACGTGTTTTAGTCAGCGTGTGCAAGGAGCAAAACAAATAGAGCAACCTTTTACTTGTGCAGCATTAATGCTGCACAAGGTGTGGCTCTTGTACCTTGCAACACCTGAGGGGGGTTAAAGGTAACCTTTGAAATTGGTTCAACTAGGCTTCGGCCTACACTCTGCTCCTCTCCTGCTGACCCTGGGCTCAAACACCGCCAGTTTCTGCCCGGACATGCTAGCTGCACAGAGAGAAACACCAGCCAATGTGATAGTGGGGTTCAGCACCACCAGCTGTTCCCCTGCTGTGTAGTCGGCATCATGTCCAGCACTAGCGACGCTGGCACAACTGACCAAAAGCTGCCACCAGTGCAGGCTTCGGCCTACACTTTGCTCCTCTCCTCCTCCTGCTGACCCTGGGCTCAAACACCGCCAGTTTCTGCCCGGACATGCTAGCTGCACAAAGAGAAACACCAGCCAATATGTTAATGGGGTTCAGCACCACCAGCTGTTCCCCTGCTGTGTAGTCGGCATCATGTCCAGCACAAGCCACGCTGGCACAACTGACCAAAAGCTGCCACCAGTGCAGGCTTCGGCCTACACTTTGCTCCTCTCCTCCTCCTGCTGACCCTGGGCTCAAACAACGCCAGTTTTTGCCCGGAAATGCTAGCTGCACAGAGAAAAACACCAGCCAATGTGTTAGTGGGGTTCAGCACTGCCAGCTGTTCCCCCGCTGTGTAGCCGGCATCGTGTCCAGTACAAGCCACGCTGGCACAACCGACCAAAAGCTGCCACCAGTGCAGGCTTCGGCCTACACTTTGCTCCTCTCCTCCTCCTCCTGCTGACCCTGGGCTCTAACACCGCTAGTTTTTGCCCGGACATGCAATCTGCACAGAGAAAAACACCAGTCAATGTGTCAGTGGGGTTCAGCAACGCCAGCTGTTCCCCTGCTGTGTAGCTTGCAACGTGACCTGCAAACGCCACGCAGGCACATGAACTGAAATTGAAGGGAGCCTGCCCCCTTGTACAGCAGTACTGCTGCATTTGTACAAGGTGGCTGATGTTTTCTCCTTGCCCACGTGGAACTCAACACGTACAAAATGTGTCTCATTAGAGACCAATGCTAATGTCCCTGAGGTGTGACTTTCCTTTTTAATGACACGCAGCACCCCCATTGTTAGCGCTGCCCGTCTTCTGACATCATTGGTTGGCTGCCTGTGCCTGTGCGTCCGCCCTGCCCGACACAACGCCCCTCGTTGTCTCATATTTTGGATGCGAGGGTGTGATTGATGGGCATGTGCAGTGCATATGTTTGCCTGTGTTCACTCATCTCCTTCCGCCTTCTTCAGACTGGGTGTCCTCATGGCTGCGGCGATAAGGGATCAGATGAGGCCGCCCAGTCTGAAGCAGGTGTAAGGACATGTGTGAGCGGCAAACATATTTAGTGCACCAGGGCACGAATCCCAGCACCGCAGTGTGATTTTTTAAAAACACACTGTGGGTCTGGGATTCATGTCCATCGCTAACCGCAACGGCCAACATGAAATGAGGTCATAAGACAGGAAGCGCTCACAGCGCATGGCCAAAGGATCACAAGAGCGCAGACTCCTGTACAGCAACTAACAACGCTCAGGAAGCTGCGCCCATGCAAAAAGGTGTTGTTTTCGACACCTGTGCTGCTTTTCTTTAAAAAGACAAGTCACGCCTCCACTACTGTTTAACAGTATAATGGGCTAAATAGTGTACGTGTTGCATTCAGCTTGTGCAAGTAGACAAATTAATAGAGCAACCTTTTACTTGTGCAGCATTAATGCTGCAGAAGGAGTGGCTCTTGTACTTTGTAACACCTGAGGGGGGGTTAAAGGTAACCTTTGAAATTGGTTCAACTAGGCTTCGGCCTACACTCTGCTCCTCTCCTCCTCCTGCTGACCCTGGGCTCTAACAACGCTAGTTTTTGCCCGGAAATGCTAGCTGCACAGAGAAAAACACCAGCCAATGTGTTAGTGGGGTTCAGCACCGCCAGCTGTTCCCCCGCTGTGTAGCCGGCATCGTGTCCAGCACAAGCCACGCTGGCACAACCGACCAAAAGCTGCCACCAGTGCAGGCTTCGGCCTACACTTTGCTCCTCTCCTCCTCCTCCTGCTGACCCTGGGCTCTAACACCGCTAGTTTTTGCCCGGACATGCAATCTGCACAGAGAAAAACACCAGTCAATGTGTCAGTGGGGTTCAGCAACGCCAGCTGTTCCCCTGCTGTGTAGCTTGCAACGTGACCTGCAAACGCCACGCAGGCACATGAACTGAAATTGAAGGGAGCCTGCCCCCCACCCACAGGTGTTTCTATGTATAACAGCCACCTTGTATAGCAGTACTGCTGCATTTGTACAAGGTGGCTGACTTTTTCTCCTTGCCCACGTGGAACTCAACACGTACAAAATGTGTCTCATTAGAGACCATTACAATGTCCCTGAGGTGTGACTTTCCTTTGTAATGACACGCAGCACCACCCTTGTTAGCGCTGCCCGTCTTTTGACATCATTGGTTAGCTGGCTGCGCCTGTGCATCTCCCCTGCTCGAAACAACGCCCCTCGGTGTCTTATTTTTTTGGACAGCGAGGGTGTGATTGATGGGCATGTGCAGTGCATATGTTTGCCTGTGTTCACTCATCTCCTTCCGCCTTCTTCAGACTGGGTGTCCTCATGGCCGCGGCAGGCGATAAGGGATCAGATGAGGCCGCTCAGTCTGAAGCAGGTGTAAGGACATGTGTGAGCGTCCAAAATATTTACTGCACAAGGCCACGAATCCCAGCCACGCAGTGTGATTTTTTGAAAACACACTGTGGGTCTGGGATTCATGTCCACCGCTAACCGCAACGGCCAACATGAAATGAGGTCATAAGACAGGAAGCGCTCACAGCGCATGGCCAAAGGATCACAAGAGCGCAGACTCCTGTACAGCAACTAACAACGCTCAGGAAGCTGCGCCCATGCAAAAAGGTGTTGTTTTCGACACCTGTGCTGCTTTTCTTTAAAAAGACAAGTCACGCCTCCACTACTGTTTAACAGTATAATGGGCTAAATAGTGTACGTGTTGCATTCAGCTTGTGCAAGTAGACAAATTAATAGAGCAACCTTTTACTTGTGCAGCATTAATGCTGCAGAAGGAGTGGCTCTTGTACTTTGTAACACCTGAGGGGGGGTTAAAGGTAACCTTTGAAATTGGTTCAACTAGGCTTCGGCCTACACTCTGCTCCTCTCCTCCTCCTGCTGACCCTGGGCTCTAACAACGCTAGTTTTTGCCCGGAAATGCTAGCTGCACAGAGAAAAACACCAGCCAATGTGTTAGTGGGGTTCAGCACCGCCAGCTGTTCCCCCGCTGTGTAGCCGGCATCGTGTCCAGCACAAGCCACGCTGGCACAACCGACCAAAAGCTGCCACCAGTGCAGGCTTCGGCCTACACTTTGCTCCTCTCCTCCTCCTCCTGCTGCCCCTGGGCTCAAACACCGCTAGTTTTTGCCCGGAAATGCTAGCTGCACAGAGAAAAACACCAGCCAATGTGTTAGTGGGGTTCAGCACCGCCAGCTGTTCCCCCGCTGTGTAGCCGGCATCGTGTCCAGCACAAGCCACGCTGGCACAACTGACCAAAAGCTGCCACCAGTGCAGGCTTCGGCCTACACTTTGCTCCTCTCCTCCTCCTGCTGACCCTGGGCTCAAACACCGCCAGTTTTTGCCCGGACATGCGATCTGCACAGAGAAAAACACCAGGCAATGTGTTAGTGGGGTTCAGCAACGCCAGCTGTTCCCCTGCTGTGCAGCTTGCAACGTGACCTGCAAACGCCACGCAGGCACATGAACTGAAATTAAAGGGAGCCTGGCCCCCACCCCCAGGTGTTTCTATGTATAACAGCCACCTTGTACAGCAGTACTGCTGCATTTGTACAAGGTGGCTGATGTTTTCTCCTTGCCCACGTGGAACTCAACACGTACAAAATGTGTCTCTTTGAGACCATTCCACTGTCCCTGAGGTGTGACTTTCCTTTCTAATGATACGCAGCACCCCCCTTGGTAGCGCTTCCCGTCTTCTGACATCATTGGTTGGCTACTTGCGCCTGTTCGTCCGCCCTGCCTGAATAAAATGCTCCTCGTTGTCTTAATTATTTTGACTGCGAGGGTGTGATTGATGGGCACGAGCAGTGCATATCTTCGCCTGTCTTAACTCATCTCCTTCCGCCTTCTTCAGACTGTGCAGCCTCATGGCCGCGGCATGCGAGAAGGGATCAGCAGAGGCCGCCCAGTCTGAAGCAGGTGTAAGGACGTGTGTGAGCGGCCAAAATATTTACTGCTCAAGGCCACGAATCCCAGCACCGCAGTGTGGCTTTATGAAAAGACACTGTGGGTCTGGGATTTATGGCCATCGTTAACCGCACCGGCCAACATGAAATGATGTCATAAGATGGGCAGCGCTAACAGGGCATTGCCAAGGGATAACACAAGAGCGCAGACTCCTGTACAGCAAATAACAACGCTCAGGAAGCTGCGCCAAGCACCAAGGCGTTATTTTGGACACCTGTGCTGCGTCTCATCAAAAAACCAAGTCACGCATCCACTACAGTTTGACTGTAGAATGGGGTAAATTGTGTATGTCTTTCATTCAGCGTGTGCAAGTAGACAAATTAATAGAGCAACCTTTCACTTGTGCAGCATTAATACTGCACAAGGTGTGTCTCTTGTACTTTGTAACAACTGAGGGGGGGGTTAAAGGTTTCCTTTGAAATTGGTTCAACTAGGCTTCGGCCTACACTCTGCTCCTCTCCTCCTCCTCCTGCTTCAACACGGGCTCTAACATCGCTAGTTTTTGCCCGCAAGTGCTAGCTGCACAGAGAAAAACACACGCCATTGTGTTAGTGGGGTTCAGCAACGCCAGCTGTTCCCCCAGTGTGTAGCCGGCAAAGTGTCCTGCAAACGCAACGCAGACACAAAGCTGCCTCCAGTGCAGGCTTCGGCCTACACTCATCTCCCCCTGCTTACCCTTTGCTCCAACACCGCTAGTTGGGGCTCTAGGAAGACAATCTTTAATAGGCAAGGCAACGCATCTGGGTTCCAGCACCGCCAGCTGGTTCTCGGCAGTGTTCTTGTCACAGGTACTCCCTCGTGCCAAGCCTGGTTTCAGCACCGTCAGCTGTTTCCGGGTTGTGTCAACTTCACTGAGACGCCTATGCTTGCCCCGTCGTGGTGCGGTCGAGTTAGCCAACTCCAGGGTGCCTCCAGTTTAGGAGCTTCCTATGTGGGCTGCGTGAACTGGTAGTCAAGGCTGGTTCTGTAGTGCCAGTAGGCCCAGCTCCCCCTGTAGGACTGTTGGGGTTCGGTAACTGCGGCTGCCTCGCGGCCTAGCTGTTCTCTCCTCTCCTGTGGGCCTTCGGGTCCACCACCTGGTTCCAGCACCGTCAGCTGGTTCCGGGCCGAGCCTTTGGCTTAGGTGCCTCCTCCTGGGTATCCGAGTTCCGCCAACGCCAGGCGGTCCTTGGTAGTGCTTTTAAGCGCGGGCACCTACAGCTTAGTAACCGGGTTCCAGCACCGTCAGCTGGTCCTCGGTCGTGCCATTGGCTCTTGCACACTGGGGCAACGCATCCGGGTTCCAGCACCGCCAGCTGGTTCTCGGCAGTGTTCTTGTCACAGGTACTCCCTCGTGCCAAGCCTGGTTTCAGCACCGTCAGCTGTTTCCGGGTTGTGTCAACTTCACTGAGACGCCTATGCTTGCCCCGTCGTGGTGCGGTCGAGTTAGCCAACTCCAGGGTGCCTCCAGTTTCGGAGCTTCCTATGTGGGCTGCGTGAACTGGTAGTCAAGGCTGGTTCTGTAGTGCCAGTAGGCCCAGCTCCCCCTGTAGGACTGTTGGGGTTCGGTAACTGCGGCTGCCTCGCGGCCTAGCTGTTCTCTCCTCTCCTGTGGGCCTTTGGGTCCACCACCTGGTTCCAGCACCGTCAGCTGGTTCCGGGCCGAGCCTTTGGCTTAGGTGCCTCCTCCTGGGTATCCGAGTTCCGCCAACGCCAGGCGGTCCTTGGTAGTGCTTTTAAGCGCGGGCACCTACAGCTTAGTAACCGGGTTCCAGCACCGTCAGCTGGTCCTCGGTCGTGCCATTGGCTCTTGCACACTGGGGCAACGCATCCGGGTTCCAGCACCGCCAGCTGGTTCTCGGCAGTGTTCTTGTCACAGGTACTCCCTCGTGCCAAGCCTGGTTTCAGCACCGTCAGCTGTTTCCGGGTTGTGTCAACTTCACTGAGACGCCTATGCTTGCCCCGTCGTGGTGCGGTCGAGTTAGCCAACTCCAGGGTGCCTCCAGTTTAGGAGCTTCCTATGTGGGCTGCGTGAACTGGTAGTCAAGGCTGGTTCTGTAGTGCCAGTAGGCCCAGCTCCCCCTGTAGGACTGTTGGGGTTCGGTAACTGCGGCTGCCTCGCGGCCTAGCTGTTCTCTCCTCTCCTGTGGACCTTCGGGTCCACCACCTGGTTCCAGCACCGTCAGCTGGTTCCGGGCCGAGCCTTTGGCTTAGGTGCCTCCTCCTGGGTATCCGAGTTCCGCCAACGCCAGGCGGTCCTTGGTAGTGCTTTTAAGCGCGGGCACCTACAGCTTAGTAACCGGGTTCCAGCACCGTCAGCTGGTCCTCGGTCGTGCCATTGGCTCTTGCACACTGGGGCAACGCATCCGGGTTCCAGCACCGCCAGCTGGTTCTCGGCAGTGTTCTTGTCACAGGTACTCCCTCGTGCCAAGCCTGGTTTCAGCACCGTCAGCTGTTTCCGGGTTGTGTCAACTTCACTGAGACGCCTATGCTTGCCCCGTCGTGGTGCGGTCGAGTTAGCCAACTCCAGGGTGCCTCCAGTTTAGGAGCTTCCTATGTGGGCTGCGTGAACTGGTAGTCAAGGCTGGTTCTGTAGTGCCAGTAGGCCCAGCTCCCCCTGTAGGACTGTTGGGGTTCGGTAACTGCGGCTGCCTCGCGGCCTAGCTGTTCTCTCCTCTCCTGTGGGCCTTCGGGTCCACCACCTGGTTCCAGCACCGTCAGCTGGTTCCGGGCCGAGCCTTTGGCTTAGGTGCCTCTCCTGGGTATCCGAGTTCCGCCAACGCCAGGCGGTCCTTGGTAGTGCTTTTAAGCGCGGGCACCTACAGCTTAGTAACCGGGTTCCAGCACCGTCAGCTGGTCCTCGGTCGTGCCATTGGCTCTTGCACACTGGGGCAACGCATCCGGGTTCCAGCACCGCCAGCTGGTTCTCGGCAGTGTTCTTGTCACAGGTACTCCCTCGTGCCAAGCCTGGTTTCAGCACCGTCAGCTGTTTCCGGGTTGTGTCAACTTCACTGAGACGCCTATGCTTGCCCCGTCGTGGTGCGGTCGAGTTAGCCAACTCCAGGGTGCCTCCAGTTTAGGAGCTTCCTATGTGGGCTGCGTGAACTGGTAGTCAAGGCTGGTTCTGTAGTGCCAGTAGGCCCAGCTCCCCCTGTAGGACTGTTGGGGTTCGGTAACTGCGGCTGCCTCGCGGCCTAGCTGTTCTCTCCTCTCCTCTCCTGTGGACCTTCGGGTCCACCACCTGGTTCCAGCACCGTCAGCTGGTTCCGGGCCGAGCCTTTGGCTTAGGTGCCTCCTCCTGGGTATCCGAGTTCCGCCAACGCCAGGCGGTCCTTGGTAGTGCTTTTAAGCGCGGGCACCTACAGCTTAGTAACCGGGTTCCAGCACCGTCAGCTGGTCCTCGGTCGTGCCATTGGCTCTTGCACACTGGGGCAACGCATCCGGGTTCCAGCACCGCCAGCTGGTTCTCGGCAGTGTTCTTGTCACAGGTACTCCCTCGTGCCAAGCCTGGTTTCAGCACCGTCAGCTGTTTCCGGGTTGTGTCAACTTCACTGAGACGCCTATGCTTGCCCCGTCGTGGTGCGGTCGAGTTAGCCAACTCCAGGGTGCCTCCAGTTTAGGAGCTTCCTATGTGGGCTGCGTGAACTGGTAGTCAAGGCTGGTTCTGTAGTGCCAGTAGGCCCAGCTCCCCCTGTAGGACTGTTGGGGTTCGGTAACTGCGGCTGCCTCGCGGCCTAGCTGTTCTCTCCTCTCCTGTGGACCTTCGGGTCCACCACCTGGTTCCAGCACCGTCAGCTGGTTCTGGGCCGAGCCTTTGGCTTAGGTGCCTCCTCCTGGGTATCCGAGTTCCGCCAACGCCAGGCGGTCCTTGGTAGTGCTTTTAAGCGCGGGCACCTACAGCTTAGTAACCGGGTTCCAGCACCGTCAGCTGGTCCTCGGTCGTGCCATTGGCTCTTGCACACTGGGGCAACGCATCCGGGTTCCAGCACCGCCAGCTGGTTCTCGGCAGTGTTCTTGTCACAGGTACTCCCTCGTGCCAAGCCTGGTTTCAGCACCGTCAGCTGTTTCCGGGTTGTGTCAACTTCACTGAGACGCCTATGCTTGCCCCGTCGTGGTGCGGTCGAGTTAGCCAACTCCAGGGTGCCTCCAGTTTAGGAGCTTCCTATGTGGGCTGCGTGAACTGGTAGTCAAGGCTGGTTCTGTAGTGCCAGTAGGCCCAGCTCCCCCTGTAGGACTGTTGGGGTTCGGTAACTGCGGCTGCCTCGCGGCCTAGCTGTTCTCTCCTCTCCTGTGGGCCTTCGGGTCCACCACCTGGTTCCAGCACCGTCAGCTGGTTCCGGGCCGAGCCTTTGGCTTAGGTGCCTCCTCCTGGGTATCCGAGTTCCGCCAACGCCAGGCGGTCCTTGGTAGTGCTTTTAAGCGCGGGCACCTACAGCTTAGTAACCGGGTTCCAGCACCGTCAGCTGGTCCTCGGTCGTGCCATTGGCTCTTGCACACTGGGGCAACGCATCCGGGTTCCAGCACCGCCAGCTGGTTCTCGGCAGTGTTCTTGTCACAGGTACTCCCTCGTGCCAAGCCTGGTTTCAGCACCGTCAGCTGTTTCCGGGTTGTGTCAACTTCACTGAGACGCCTATGCTTGCCCCGTCGTGGTGCGGTCGAGTTAGCCAACTCCAGGGTGCCTCCAGTTTAGGAGCTTCCTATGTGGGCTGCGTGAACTGGTAGTCAAGGCTGGTTCTGTAGTGCCAGTAGGCCAAGCTCCCCCTGTAGGACAGTTGGGGTTCGGTAACTGCGGCTGCCTCGCGGCCTAGCTGTTCTCTCCTCTCCTGTGGACCTTCGGGTCCACCACCTGGTTCCAGCACCGTCAGCTGGTTCCGGGCCGAGCCTTTGGCTTAGGTGCCTCCTCCTGGGTATCCGAGTTCCGCCAACGCCAGGCGGTCCTTGGTAGTGCTTTTAAGCGCGGGCACCTACAGCTTAGTAACCGGGTTCCAGCACCGTCAGCTGGTCCTCGGTCGTGCCATTGGCTCTTGCACACTGGGGCAACGCATCTGGGTTCCAGCACCGCCAGCTGGTTCTCGGCAGTGTTCTTGTCACAGGTACTCCCTCGTGCCAAGCCTGGTTTCAGCACCGTCAGCTGTTTCCGGGTTGTGTCAACTTCACTGAGACGCCTATGCTTGCCCCGTCGTGGTGCGGTCGAGTTAGCCAACTCCAGGGTGCCTCCAGTTTAGGAGCTTCCTATGTGGGCTGCGTGAACTGGTAGTCAAGGCTGGTTCTGTAGTGCCAGTAGGCCCAGCTCCCCCTGTAGGACTGTTGGGGTTCGGTAACTGCGGCTGCCTCGCGGCCTAGCTGTTCTCTCCTCTCCTGTGGACCTTCGGGTCCACCACCTGGTTCCAGCACCGTCAGCTGGTTCCGGGCCGAGCCTTTGGCTTAGGTGCCTCCTCCTGGGTATCCGAGTTCCGCCAACGCCAGGCGGTCCTTGGTAGTGCTTTTAAGCGCGGGCACCTACAGCTTAGTAACCGGGTTCCAGCACCGTCAGCTGGTCCTCGGTCGTGCCATTGGCTCTTGCACACTGGGGCAACGCATCCGGGTTCCAGCACCGCCAGCTGGTTCTCGGCAGTGTTCTTGTCACAGGTACTCCCTCGTGCCAAGCCTGGTTTCAGCACCGTCAGCTGTTTCCGGGTTGTGTCAACTTCACTGAGACGCCTATGCTTGCCCCGTCGTGGTGCGGTCGAGTTAGCCAACTCCAGGGTGCCTCCAGTTTAGGAGCTTCCTATGTGGGCTGCGTGAACTGGTAGTCAAGGCTGGTTCTGTAGTGCCAGTAGGCCCAGCTCCCCCTGTAGGACTGTTGGGGTTCGGTAACTGCGGCTGCCTCGCGGCCTAGCTGTTCTCTCCTCTCCTGTGGGCCTTCGGGTCCACCACCTGGTTCCAGCACCGTCAGCTGGTTCTAGGCAGTGTCTTTTGCTCTTGTACCTTCTGCTCCCCATCCTGATTCCAGTAACGTCAGCTGGTTCCGGGCAGAGCCTTTGGCTTAGGTGCCTCCTTCTGGGTATCCAAGTTCCACCAACGTCAGGTGGTCCTTGGTAGTGCTTTCAGGCATGGGTACCTCCTGCTTAGTAACCGGGTTCCAGTAACGTCAGCTGGTCCTCGGTAGTTCCATTGGCTCTTGGACCTTCGGCTACCCATCCGGGTTCCAGTACCGTCAGCTGGTTCTCGGCAGTGTCTTTTGCTCTTGTACCTTCTGCTCCCCATCCTGGTTCCAGTAACATCAGCTGGTTCCGGGCAGAGCCTTTGGCTTAGGTGCCTCCTTCTGGGTATCCGAGTTCCGCCAACGTCAGGCGGTCCTTGGTAGTGCTTTTTAGCACGGGTACCTCCTGCTTAGTAACCGGGTTCCAGTAACGTCAGCTGGTCCTCGGTAGTTCCATAGGCTCTTGAACCTTCAGGTAGCCATCCGAGTTCCAGTTCCATCAGCTGGTTCTTGGCATTTTCTCAGCCTTCTTGTACCTCCTGCTACATTTCCAAGTTGAAGACCCTAAAGTCGACGACCCGGAAGACCACCCCGATGACGACGACGACGACGACCCGGAAGACCACCCCGATGACGACGACGACGACGGCGGAGACGACGACGGCGGAGACGACGACGGCGGCGGAGATGACGACACTGAAGACGACGACCCTGGAGACGACGACATGGAAGACCGAGAAGCAGAAGAACAAGAGGCTGCAGAACAAAGAGCAGAAGAACATTAAGCATAACACTTAATATCAGAGCAAAAGATATTATCTAAATTATATGCAGAAGAAGACTAAGCAGTGTATGGGGGTGAGTCCGTTCCTCCTCGTGGTGCCCCTGGATAAAGCCTGATGCTGCAGGCCAAACTGAACGCGGACAAATGTAACTTTTGTGACTGGCAGAACGGAAGGTGTAATCTTCCAACTTTTATAGATAACAACTACGGGAATGCCTGTCACAAATGAGAATATGATGAAGAAGTAGAATAGGAAGAATAATAACAGTGGAATAAAAAGAATATGTAGAATAGGAAGAATAATAATAGTTGAAGAAAATGAATATGAAGAATGTAATAAAAAAAAAAAATAGGTAGAAGATGAAGAAGAAGATGAATAAGGTGAAGAAGTTGATGTCAAAGATGCTGATGATGATGAAGATGAAAGTGTGGGAAAAGGAAAAAAAAGAAGGGGAAGGTCGTGGAATAGTGAAACATCAATATATGACAAAATAAAAAAAAATTTACATAGTCAATATCTTTTTCAATCCGAACGTCTTTAAAAAAAAAAAAAATCATGCTATTCTATTCGATTGGACTAATCCTCATTGCCTTTAATGTCTCCGCCACCTCCCCCATACATCCTACATTATTCTTAGTTGTTTTCCTTCATGTAGAATGAACCTACAAGGAAAGAAAGGGTTTATTTTAATTCCGATATTTTGGTCCCATTGACTTGCATTGGGATCGGGTATCGGTATCGGCGATATCCGATATTTTTTGAATATCGGCCGATCCAAACCGATACCGATACTTTCCGATATCGGAAGGTATCGCTCAACACTAGCTATAACCGAACCGCACCATTTTCTGGAGTTCCTATGGCTCAAACTGAGGGTTTTGCACGTTTGATGCAGTTCCTCATGGATGAGGTTACTGAGTTGCGGTCACAGGTGTTGCAGCAGTTTCAACATATGTCTGGATTCTTGGTCTAGGCCCATGCCAAGGCTTAACTGGAACCCAAAATATCTCTCCAGGATCTCGAGAAGGAGAGATAAATTTATGATTTTCAGGAAAGCCTGTAAATTATATTTCAGGCTCTGCCCTTTGTTACTCAGGGAGTGAGGAAAAATGAATGGAGATTGTAATCTCCCTTCTTAAAGGTGATCCCCATTCCTGGGCCTTCTCCCTGCCGACAGACTCTCAATCTTTGAGGTCAGCTATAATGTCACATCCGCACATAGGTAAGACCAGCGGATGGCACAACATATAGGTACAATGGAATTATAAAGGAAGAGGAAGGCCCTATCAGTAGGGAGCAAGGGATAGGACACCACCTGACACCAAACTGTGTCTTTCCCTAAGCTCCCTCTAATGCCCTATGCAGGTCCTTAGGATGATCAGCTGATGAGTCATTTGACTATTTAAAGAGAGGTGGGAGTCGTTACCAACCAACATCAGCTGACCAGCCTAAAAGAAACTGCCAGCAAGAGACTGACATTAACCCTTGCTGGACCAAAGGAGAAAAATACATTTAAATTCCAGCAGACTCAGAGCTGCCATGAATCTCTTAATGATTTGTGACAGTAGCAGAGCTGTGTGAGTGTAGATCTATTACCTCCTTTTTCTGCCCTATTGCATTAAAATTTGTGGTATTGCCCCCTCCAGTCCTTTACACGGCCAGGAAATTTTTAATTAAGGAGCAATATGTTTTTCCTATTTTCTAAACGCTATCAATTCATGGGGTTTACTTAATTTTTCAGGCACTGCCTCTGCATTTTGGCCTAGTTTTTGTTAAATAAATCATGATGCAATATAATGTGTGGTTGTTCATCTGAGGTTGTAAATACCTAATGTCAAGATCTGCTTATTATTTTTTGATACGTAAAACCATAGATTTTTTTTCTCTTGACAGAGCAGTAGAAGTTAAGGGTTTAAAGGGTTAAGATATATATATATATATATATATATATATATATATATACATATATACATGTCTGTATTAACCCATCTGTAATGCTATACAAGTTATGTGTTATGTTTTTAAGTAAATAATAGTTAAAATATAGAAAAACCTTTTCTAACATATTTGCTGCAAAAGAAAACACGAGTTTCTGAGTTAAAGAACTTCACATTTTTTCATGTCTCTATGGGAACACAGACCTTTGTTAATTCAAGAATTACATCGTTGTTTTGATAAAAAAAAAACACTGTAATTTCCATATCAGATGCCAGGTATAAATATTTATAAGCAGGATTATAACAATATAAATAGTTATTACTTCTAAATCAAGTCTAAAAAACAATTATAAGTTTAGATCTATTTACTATGCATAATTCCTAAACAGGCTTTTGTATTCATAAACCCAAGGTCACAAAGAAATAATCTGCTTCCACCAGATGTTTGTTAAAATCTTACTGTATACAATGCACAGAAAATAATATAACCATGTCAGTGCTCACAAATAAATAAGATCCAGTTTTAGTGAAAGAATTGGTACTGTGGCCCACATTTACCATTGTTCTTGCGCTAGAAATTTGGTGTAAACTGCACATTTTGTTTATGCAAATTATTCAAAACAAATGTATAATTTATTTGCAGCAAAAACTAAAAGATGTGTACTATTTACAATTGTGTAAAAAGAAGCTATACTTTCAGTGAGTCTAAAAATTATCCAGATAATTGCTAGTTTTTAGTCTCAGATTAATGGCTAAAGTAAGCCAACTAAGGGTCATACAGTGTGACAAAAAGTAATTAGTCAGCCACCAATTGTGCACGTTCTCCCACTTAAAAAGATGAGAGAGGCCTGTAATTGACATCATAGGTAGACCACAACTATGAGAGTCAAAACGAGAAAACAAATCCAGAAATCACCTTGTCTGATTTGGCAAGATTCATTTTGCAAATTATGGTGGAAAATAAGTATTTGGTCATTAACAAAAGTTCAACTTAATATTTTGTTATATATTCATTGTTGGCAATGACAGTGGTCAAACGTTAAGTCTTCACAAGGTTGCCACACACTGTTGTTGGTATGTTGGCCCATTCCTCCATGCAGATCTCCTCTAGAGCAGTGATGCTTTGGGCCTGTCACTGGGCAACACAGACTTTCAACTCCCTCCAAAGGTTTTCTATCGGAAAATGACGCCATTTTTTTTAAACCAAAGATTGGATTTTTTTTTCACCACTTAAATAAAAAAGAACCTAGACATGTTAGGTGTCTATGAAATTGTAATGACCTTGAGAATCATAATGGCAGGTCAGTTTTAGCATTTGGTGAACATGGTAAAAAAATCCAAAAAAACAATGTGAAATTGCACTCGTTTTGTAATTTTACCGCTCTCGGAATTTTTTTTCCACATTTTTGAGTACACGATATGGTAGAACCAATGGAGTCGTTCAAAAGTACAACTTGTTCTGCAAAACTCAAGCCCTCACATGGCCATATTGACGGAAAAATTTAAAAAGTTATGGCTTTGGGAAGAAGGGGAGCGAAAAACTTAAATTAAAATCGAAAAAGGACAGGGTCTTGAAGGGGTTAATGATAGCTAAAATGTACATTTTCCACTTAATTGTTTTATTTTACTATTTTTTTTCTACTTGATAATTTGGTTACATTTGTAGTATTTGCTCTTCTTTTCATTACATGGGACATATTTCATTCTGATTCTATTCCATATTGCTAACTCTATATTTATTTAGTACAACCACAACTAATAATACATCGTTAGTGTAATAACATATATAGGTAGAGAGCAATGATGTAGTAATATATATTTTTTTTACAGTGAGGTGGCTATGATGCCTATAACAATGCTTTTAGTCTAAATACTCAGAGGGTATTTTACCTTTTTATTGGCTCTTTTGGGGATTGAGGCATGTTTCAAAATGCAGAATGCTTTTTTTCATAATGCTTCTGAGTCGCCCATCAGGGCAGTGGGGATACTCGGTGCCGGGTCCGGTACTTAAAGGGATGTGTCATGATGGCAGCGACCCAGTCCGTGGCCCTGGGCCCCCATGTTAAAGGGACGGTCTTTAAAGGGGTTTTTGAAATAAAGGAATGTTCGTGATGCCACCTGTGGTATCCGGTCAGGGGTGACCAATGCTGCTTAAAGAGGACCTCTGGGGTGATGTTATGGCAGCCAGATGGTATAACTTCCCACAGGTGAAGTAGGTCCCCAGGGCTCCCGGTGAATAGATGGAGGATGGTGAGTGGTGCAGTAAAGAATGATGGTCACAGTTGTGCAGTCTTTTTACCTGGTTTACTGATGGTAGCAGGTAGCCACAGTCCAGGGCACTAGATCGCAGGTACAGGCAGGGTCCGGCCTGTTTGGAAGTGAGTTCAGAGTCCAGCTTTATCAGGTGGAGTTAAAAGCCTTCCTTCTAGCGCTGTGTTGTTATAGTTCTTTACTGCCTATGGCTTTGTAGCAAGGTCCTCTCAGTTATCTCTCTCCTTTGTTGAAGTGGGACACAAACTCATATGACAGGTGACTCAAGCCTTTTTACAGGGTCTCTATGTATCACTGTCTCTCCTGGGTGTTAGGGCGAACAGGCGTTATATAATCCAGCTGTCCTGCCAGTTTCTGCTATGTGTCTTAGAGTAGCACAAAAGCCTCGGTCTTCCTGCTACCGGTGTCTGCACTTTGCCAGGGAGACAGTCCGTTTGCTGCTGTCCTCCCCCTGGTGTCCTCGCCTGTGCTTCGCTCTCCAGCACGTTAGCTAAAGGCTGTTCTTCCTTCTGTATCTCACTATGTAGGAGCTACAGCACTTCAGGCTGTACAGCCCCTGACCCGTCCTTCTGCCTCAGACTGCTCCAGTCTGCTGTCTGGCACCAACTGTCTAAATCTTCCCAACTGCCTAGCAACTGCCTAGCAACTAACTCCTTCTCCCGACCAGAGAGCAGCTCCCCTGAAGTCAGGTGTAGAGCTCCCCCTTCTGGCCTGGAGTCAGAACGGTGTTGTATGTGCTACTTACCTGTTAAGAGGAATCTTCCATCACTTCCAAGCGTGACATCACTCTCCCCATGAGGAAAGCAATGCCACTGTGACATCCAAGACCCTGGGGCGTCACACTTATCCCACAGACTTCTCTATAGAACTTAAAATAATGGCATTTAATATTACTAAATAACAACAACGCCAAAGACATGGAAAAAAATGCTAGAAAAAATGTTTAAGATTCATAGAGTACCTAATGCTGATTTATTGACAGGGTTGGCTTCACACGTATTAGACAGTTTTTGACACTGATGGTCCTTGCATAATGATTACTTTTTCACAGTTTATGCCAGTCAGGCTAAACAAATGTCATCTTTCCTAATCCAGAAATGTTTTTATTGTCATAATAATAACAATGACCTTGGCTTTATTTGTAAATATGGATTTGTTTTTTAAGTTTTATGCAAATTGTGCTTGACATGGGCTGAGGAATTAATAGCTTTCGAGTATAACTGCGTGCTACAAAGATAGGAAATCTATTCATAAAACCATTATTGTACATCATTTTGTTTTATAAGGTCAAACAGTGTCTTCTAAATGTGAAGCCTGTATTACTAATGCACTGAATATAATTGGGAATTCATTGTTCTGTATTTCTCTTTTTACTAAAAATTCATTTGTATAAAGAGAGAATCAGTGGAATAATCCCAACACCTTGCTAGTGAGCAGCCGTTGTCTGTTCTTAAAGGGAATTTGTCATCAGGTTTTTACTATCTAATGTGAGAGCAACATAATTTAGAGGAAAAGAACCTGATTCCAGTGATATATCACTTACTGCTCTGCTTAGTGAAGATTTCATAGAAACACTGTTTTATCAGCAGGAGATTATCACTAGAGAAATAGTAAACCTGCTGTCATGTAGTCCTCTATATTCATGATCTCTTTATAACCCCACCCTTACCACTGATTGGCAGATCTGCTTCTGCAAAGTGTAAACAAAAAGCTGCCAATCAGTGGTGTGGTATTTACATAGCTCAGCATTCAGAGAACTGTTAGATCTGCAGCAGAGAAAACAGTATTTAATCAAAATTGCAGCAAGCAGCCCAGTAAGTGACACATCTCTGGAATCAGGGACTATACCCCTACATTATAATGCAATCAGATGGGGTAGGAAAAAACGGGTGACAAAATCTTTTTAACCCCTTAATCCCATATGACGTACTATCCCGTCCAGGTGACCTGGGACTTAATTCCCATGGACGGGATAGTACGTCATATGCGATCGGCCGCGCTCACGGGGGGAGCGCGGCCGATCGCGGCCGGGTGTCAGCTGCCTATCGCAGCTGACATCCGGCACTATGTGCCAGGAGCGGTCACGGACCGCTCCCGGCACATTAACCCCCGGCACACCGCGATCAAAGATGATCGCGGTGTGCCGGCGGTGCAGGGAAGCATCGCGCAGGGAGGGGGCTCCGTGCGGGCTTCCCTGAGACGATCGGTACACGGTGATGTGCTCACCGTGTACCGAGCGTCTTCTCCCTGCAGTCCCCGGATCCAAAATGGCCGCCGGGCTGCATCCGGGTCCTGCAGGGAGCACTTCCGGGTCAGGATCAGGCTGCAGCTGCAGCTCTAATCCTGCCCGGCTGTATGTCAGATCACCGATCTGATAGAGTGCTGTGCACACTGTCAGATCGGTGATCTGTGATGTCCCCCCCTGGGACAAAGTGAAAAAGTAAAAAAAAAAATTTCCACACTTGTAAAAAAAAAAATTAAAAAAAAATTCCTAAATAAAGCAGAAAAAAAAAATATTATTCCCATAAATACATTTCTTTACATAAAAAAAAAACAAAAAAACAATAAAAGTACACATATTTAGTATCGCCGCGTCCGTAACGACCCGACCTATAAAACTGGCCCACTAGTTAACCCCTTCAGTGAACACCGTAAGAAAAAAAAAAAAAAAACGAGCCAAAAAACAACGCTTTATTATCATAACGCTGAACAAAGAGTGGAATAACACGCGATCAAAAAGACGGATATAAATAACCATGTTACCTCTGAAAACGTCATCTTGTCCCGCAAAAAACGAGCCGCCATATAGCATCATAACCAAAAAAATAAAAAAGTTATAGTCCTCTGAATAAAGCGATGCCAAAATAATTATTTTTTCTATAAAATAGCTTTTATCGTATAAAAGCGCCAAAACATAAAAAAAATGATATAAATGAGGTGTCGCTGTAATCGTACTGACCCGAAGAATAAAACTGCTTCATCAATTTTACCAAACGCGGAACGGTATAAACGCCTCCCCCAAAAGAAATTCATGAATAGCTGGTTTTTGGTCATTCTGCCTCACAAAAAAATCGGAATAAAAAGCGATCAAAAACTGTCACGTGTCCGAAAATGTAACCGATAAAAACGTCAACTCGTCCCGCAAAAAACAAGACCTCACATGACTCTGTGGACCAAAATATGGAAAAATTATAGGTCTCAAAATGTGGAGACGCAAAAACTTTTTTGCTATAAAAAGCGTCTTTTAGTGTGTGACGGCTGCCAATCATAAAAATCCGCTAAAAAACTCGCTATAAAAGTAAATCAAACCCCCCTTCATCACCCCCTTAGTTAGGCTAGGTTCACATTGCGTTAATGGGTTAACGCTAACGGACAGCGTTGCACGGCGAAAATGTCACAATTAACGCCGTGCAACGGGTCCGTTAGCACAACCATTGACAGCAATGTGATTTTCAGGTGTAGCGCATCGCTAGAGCGTGCCATTTTCGGCTCGCGCTAGCAAGGTGCCATTCTTTTGTGGCACGCCTCAGACGCTGCTTGCAGCGTCCGCGGCGCGCCCGAGGTCCGATCCCCGATCTTCCAGAGCGGGGACGTTAACGCGACCACTAAACACGACACCTAAAAAGACATTGTGTTAGCGCAATCCGCTAGTGCTAAACGGATTTCCCTAACGCAATGTGAACCTAGCCTTAGGGAAAAATAATAAAATTAAAAAAAATGTATTTATTTCCATTTTCCGGTTAGGGTTAGGGTTAGGGTTAGGGCTAGGGTTGGGGCTAGGGTTAGGGTTTGGATTACATTTACGGTTGGGATTAGGGTTGGGATTAGAATTAGGGGTGTGTCTGGGTTAGGTGTGTGGTTAGGGTTACAGTTGGGATTAGGGTTAGTGGTGCGTTTGGATTAGGGTTTCATTTATAATTGGGGGGTTTCCACTGTTTAGACACATCAGGGGCTCTCCAAACGCGACATGGCGTCCGATCTCAATTCCAGCCAATTCTGCATTGAAAAAGTAAAACAGTGCTCCTTCACTTCCGAGCTCTCCCGTGTGCCCAAACAGGGGTTTACCCCAACATATGGGGTATCAGCGTACTCGAGACAAATTGGACAACAACTTTTTGGGTCCAAGTTCTCTTGTTATCCTTGGGAAAATAAAAATTTGGGGGGCTAAAAATCATTTTTGTGGGAAAAAAAAGGATTTTTATTTTCACGGCTCTGCGTTGTAAACTGTAGTGAAACACTTGGGGGTTCAAAGTTTTCACAACACATCTAGATAAGTTCCATGGGAGGTCTAGTTTCCAATATGGGGTCACTTGTGGGTGGTTTCTACTGTTTGGGTACATCAGGGGCTCTGCAAATGCAACGTGACGCCTGCAGACCAATCCATCTAAGTCTGCATTCCAAATGGCGCTCCTTCCCTTCCGAGCTCTGCCATGAGCCCAAACAGTGGTTCCCCCCCACATATGGGGTATCAGCGTACTCAGGACAAATTGAACAACAACTTTTGGGGTCCAATTTATTCTGTTACCCTTGTAAAAATACAAAGCTGGGGGCTAAAAAATCATTTTTGTGAAAAAAAAAAGAATTTTTATTTTCACGGGTCTGCGTTATAAACTGTAGTGAAACACTTAGGGGTTCAAAGTTCTCACAACACATCTAGATAAGTTCCATGGGAGGTCTAGTTTCTAATATGGGGTCACTTGTGGGGGGTTTGTACTGTTTGGGTACATCAGGGGCTCTGCAAATGCAACGTGACTCCTGCAGACCAATCCATCTAAGTCTGCATTCCAAATGGCGCTCCTTCCCTTCCGAGCTCTGCCATGCGCCCAAACAGTGGTTCCCCCCCACATATGGGGTATCAGCGTACTCAGGACAAATTGGACAACAACTTTTGGGGTCCAATTTATTATGTTACCCTTGTGAAAATACAAAACTGGGGGCTAAAAAATTTTTGCGAAAAAAAAATAAATTTATTTTAACGGCTCTGCGTTATAAACTGTAGTGAAACACTTGGGGGTTCAAAGCTCTCAAAACACATCTAGATAAGTTCCTTAGAGGGTCTAGTTTCCAAAATGGTGTCACTTGTGGGGGTTTTTAATGTTTAGGCACATCAGGGGCTCTCCAAACCAACATGGCGTCCCATCTTAATTCCAGTCAATTTTGCATTGAAAAGTCAAATGGCGCTCCTTCCCTTCCGAGCTCTGCTATGCACCCAAAAAGTGGTTTACCCCCACATATGGGGTATCGTCGCACTCAGGACAAATTGCACAACAACTTTTGTGGTCTAATTTCTTCTCTTACCCTTGGGAAAATAAAAAATTGGGGGCGAAAAGATCATTTTTGTGAAAAAATAAGATTTTTTATTTTTACGGCTCTGCATTATAAACTTCTGTGAAGCACTTGTTGGGTCAAAGTGCTCACCACACATCTAGATAAGTTCCTTAAGGGGTCTACTTTTCAAAATGGTGTCACTTGTGAGGGGTTCCAATGTTTAGGCACATCAGGGGCTCTCCAAACGCAACATGGCGTCCCATCTCAATTCCAGTCAATTTTGCATTGAAAAGTCAAATGGCGCTCCTTTCCTTCCGAGCTCTGCCATGCGCCCAAACAGTGGTTTACCCCCACATATGGGGTATCGTCGCACTCAGGACAAATTGCACAACAACTTTTGTGGTCTAATTTCTTCTCTTACCCTTGGGAAAATAAAAAATTGGTGGCGAAAAGATAATTTTTGTGAAAAAATATGATTTTTTATTTTTACGGCTCTGCATTATAAACTTCTGTGAAGCACTTGTTGGGTCAAAGTGCTCACCACACCTCTAGATAAGTTCCTTAAGGGGTCTACTTTCCAAAATGGTGTCACTTGTGGGGATTTCAATGTTTAGGCACATCAGGGGCTCTCCAAACGCAACATGGCATCCCATCTCAATTCCAGTCAATTTTGCATTGAAAAGTAAAATGGCGCTCCTTCCCTTCCGAGCTCTGCCATACGCCCAAACAATGGTTTACACCCATATACGGGGTATCAGCGTACTCAGGACAAATTGGCCAACAATTTTTGAGGTTCAATTTCTTCTCTTACTCTTGGGAAAATAAAAAATTGGGGGCGAAAAGATCATTTTTGTGAAAAAATATGATTTTTTATTTTTACGGCTCTGCATTATAAACTTCTGTGAAGCAATTGGTGGGTCAAAGTGGTCACCACACATCTAGATAAGTTCCTTAGGGTGTCTACTTTCCAAAATGGTGTCACTTGTGGGGGGTTTCAATGTTTAGGCACATCAGTGGCTCTCCAAACGCAACATGGTGTCCCATCTCAATTCCTGTCAATTTTGCATTTAAAAGTCAAATGGCGCTCCTTCCCTTCCGAGCTCTGCCATGCGCCCAAACAGTGGTTTACCCCCACATATGGGGTATCAGCGTACTCAGTACAGATTGTACAACAATGTTTGGCATCCATTTTATCCTGTTACCCTTGGTAAAATAAAACAAATTGGAGCTGAAATAAATTTTGTGTGAAAAAAAGTTAAATATTCATTTTTATTTAAACATTCCAAAAATTCCTGTGAAACCCCTGAAGGGTTAATAAACTTCTTGAATGTGGTTTTGAGCACCTTGAGGGGTGCAGTTTTTAGAATGGTGTCACACTTGGGTATTTTCTATCATATAGACCCCTCAAAATGACATCAAATGAGATGTGGTCCCTAAAAAAAAATGGTGTTGTAAAAATGAGAAATTGCTGGTCAACTTTGAACCCTTATAACTCCCTAACAAAAAAAAATTTTGGTTCCAAAATTGTGCTGATGTAAAGGAGACATGTGGGAAATGTTACTTATTAAGTATTTTGCGTGACATATCTCTGTGATTTAAGGGCATAAAAATTTAAAGTTGGAAAATTGCGAAATTTTCAAAATTTTCGCCAAATTTCCGTTTTTTTCACAAATAAACGCAAGTTATATCGAATAAATGTTACTACTAAAATGAAGTACAATATGTCACGAGAAAACAATGTCAGAAACGCCAAGATCCGTTGAAGCGTTCCAGAGTTATAACCTCATAAAGGGACAGTGGTCAGAATTGTAAAAATTGGCCCGGTCATTAACGTGCAAACCACCCTCGGGGCTTAAGGGGTTAAGCACCCAAAAAATATTAAAGTATATTGTTAATTGAACAATTGCCTGATCAGCAATCATTTAGCCGGTATAGTTCAATCTTGTCATATTCATTGACACTGGGCATCGAATGAACCCACCTTTGTGGGAGTATTCTTTTAACAAAAGTTCGTCCATGAACAATTGATCTTTGTTTTCTGATTTTTGATCGATGGATTTCAGGAAATTACAAAATGTATATAAAAAATTACAATTCATGGGAGGTTGTGTTTCTGCAAGAGCAGACATTGCTTACAAAATTGTTAGTCTTCTGATGGTAAAACTCTTCTGCTGAAAACTAGACCAGTTTTAATAATAGTGTCCAGTTTCTCAGATGAAATTACAAAGTACTTGTAAAAACAAGCAACTTTTTAATTCACTTATTTAAATAATCCTCTGTTTTTAACCACAGAAGGAAAACTAATTTTATAATGTACAGCTCTTTGTCTATTGTCAATTGCTTACTGGTCACCCTACAGTCCTAATGTGGCTGGTTATCTAGGCAAGGAGTTATTTTGCATACTTCTGATGCTGGATTTTATGGTGAGGATGCAGGAGAGGTTTTCTTCTGATGACCCTTCCATGAAAGCCATATTTGTGCTGGTGTATCTAAATAATAGAACAATGTACCACAACTTCAGAGTCTGCTAAATCTTTCTGAAGGACTTTTGCAGTCAAGCGGGAGTTCCCATTTGCCTTGCTATGAGCTGCTCTCAGTGAAATTTTGCTTGGTCTTCCAGACCTTATCTTGATCTTCACTGTTCCTGATAACTGAAATGTCTTAATTTATTTCAAACTAAAGGTACCATTACACTTAACGATTTACCAACGATCACGACCAGCGATACGACCTGGCCGTGATCATTGGTAGGTCGTTGTGTGGTCGCTGGAGAGCTGTCACGCAGACAGCTCTCTCCAGCGACCAACGATGCCGAAGTCCCCGGGTAAACAGGGTAAACATCGGGTTACTAAGCGCAGGGCCGCACTTAGTAACCCGATGTTTACCCTGGTTACCATTGTAAAAGTAAAAAAAAAACACTACATACTTACATTCCTGTCACGTCCCCCAGCGTCAGCTTCCCTGCACTGTGTAAGCGCTGGCTGGAAAGCAGAGCGGTGACGTCACCGCTGTGCTCTGCTTTACGGCCGGCCAGCGCTGACACTGGGGGATGCAGGGTAGCTGACGCTGAAGGACGTGACAGGAATGTAAGTATGTAGTGTTTGTTTTTTTTTACTTTTACAATGGTAACCAGGGTAAGCATCGGGTTACTAAGCGCGGCCCTGCGCTTATTAACCCGATGTTTACCCTGGTTACCAGTGAAGACATCGCTGAACTGGCGTCACACACGCCGATTCAGTGATGTCAGCGGGTGATCCAGCGACGAAATAAAGTCCTGATCATTCCCCAGCAACCAACGATCTCCCAGCAGGGGCCTGATCGTTGGTCGCTGTCACGCATAATGATTTTGTTAACGATATCGTTGCTACATCACAAAAAGCAACGATATCGTTATGTGTGACGGTACCTTAAGGAAAAGAACAACTCAAAAATGCATTGCTATATTCTTATAGCCTTCTCATGCTTTGTGGGCCTCCACAATTTTCATTTTCAGAGTGCTAGGCAGCTGCTTGGAAAAACCCTTGACTGCTGTTTTTTGGCACAAGGTTAGAGGAGGCTGGGTTTTTATAAAGCAGGCAAATTTGCATCACCTGGCCTTTCCTAATGATGACAGTGAACAACCCATAACCATAACAGGTCTGAAACCTCGATAAAAGATATCTGAGTACAGAAATCTCCAAAGGTGCCCAAACTTTAGCATCGGCATGTTTTCCTTTTTGTAATTTTTAAAATGTAAAAAATGAGTTTATATATACATATATATATATATATATATATATATATATATATATATGATCGCTGAAAAAAGGAAAATAATGTTGGTAGCACTCACCAGTCCTTAAAACTTCCTGTTTTATTCAAAATACCTAGGGGAACAGGTTAATAGGATGTGCAAGCCAGTGCTGATGATGGCCGTTTCGCGCTGCTTGGCGCATCAACGGGTCAGTGTGTCAGAGGATATGGCGGAGAGAGAAATACCTTGGCTCTAGTACGCTCCACCCAGGTCACAAAAAAAGTCCACAATTTACCTGTTTACCATTTGCACAAATTATTACTGCAACAAGAAGCTAAGTGGATCATGCGCACAGGCGCGATGGGCCCGATGGGACTAAATGTCATAGTATATGGTAAACAGGTAAATTGTGGACTTTTGTGTGACCTGAGTGTTACAGAAAGTCCTTTTTCCTGAGGGAAGCCTAGCGGAGCGGTACTCTGACACCATCATCATATTGAGGTGGCTAATGTGAATTTCCTTTATATATAAAGATCGTTTCCTGGATTACCGCTCAGAGAATTAAGTACACTCAATGCTGCAATGTTTTTAATGTTTTTTATGCATTTTGTCGTTTGGTGGGAGGTGGACACGGAGGGAGGAGCGTACTAGAGCCAAGGTATTTCTCTCTCCGCCATATCCTCTGACACACTGACCCGTTGATGCGCCGAGCAGCGCGAAATGGCCATCGTCAGCACTGCCACGCACATCCTATTAACCTGTTCTCCTAGCCACGATGTTTTAGGTATTTTGAGTAAAGCATGAAGTTTTAAAGACCAGTGAGTGCTACCAACATTATTTTCCTTTTTTCTGCATATGCAATGTTTTGTTTTCCTGGATGAACACCCAGAGTCCACAGGTGCAGCCTAACAAAGAGGGTAACAACTGTGGATGTTGTGGTCTCGCTCAGTAGTGGTGCCGTCAGACTATTTCTTTTTACTATCGAAATATATATTGCCTAACACACAAAAGAAAGGTATCGTTTTTAACTTTAAGCCTTTTAGATATCATTCCATCTTCAACTTGCTTAACTGTTCACCATAACAGTAATTTTAACCAGGGGCGCCCAAACTTTTACGTGCCACTGTATGTAACATCCGTCTGTCAGTGTGCTGTCAGAGTGACACGTATGGAATGAAATACAGCATAGAAATGAAAGAGTATTGATAGATAGAAATATGTCAGTGTGATACATAATCAGTACTTTGCGTGTGTAGATTTCTGTTTGTATTTATTGAATAAATAAATTAAATGGTGTGAGGTCCCCCTTATTTTTACTAACTTATTGAGGGAAAGCAGACAGCTGGGGGCTGGTATTATTATTCTGGGAAGGGACCAATCTCCATAAGGCCATGTTCACACAGTGCGTTTTTTACCGCGGAACCGCGGCGGTTTTGCCGCTGCGGTTCCGCAGCTGTTTTCCATGCAGGGTACAGTACACTGTACCCTATGGAAAACAGGACACACTGTGCACATGGTCCGGAAATTGTAAAAAAAAAGCCGCGCTGAATAGCTCCCGGAAAAAAGAAGGAGCATGTCAATTCTTCTTCCTGAACCGCAGCGGTTCTGCACCCATAGACCTCCATTGTGAGGTCAAAATCGCAGTAAAACACGCAGATCAAAAATATATCTGCGGGTTTTACTGCGATTTGATGTGCAGAACCACTGCAGCAGGAAGTGCGGGGGAGCGGGCGGAAGTGCGTGGGCGGAGTGTGGCTGCCCCCCCGTGCTCCGATCCCGCCCCCCCGTGCTCCGATGCCCCCCCCGTGCTCCGATGCCCCCCCCAGGGCTCCGATGCCCCCCCGTGCCCTAATCTCCCCCCCTTATACTTACCCGGCGTCCCGGTGTCCGTCCGGCCGTCTTCTCCCTGGGCGCCGCCATCTTGCAAAATGGCGGGCGCATGCGCAGTGCGCCCGCCGAATCTGCCGGCCGGCAGATTCGCTCCAAAGTGCATTTTGATCACTGAGATATAACCTATCTCAGTGATCAAAATAAAAAAATAGTAAATGACACCCCCCCCACTTTGTCACCCCCATTGGTAGGGACAATAAAAAAATTAAGAATTTTTTTTTTTTTTCACTAAGGTTAGAATATGGGTAGGGGTAGGGTTAGGGGTAGGGTTAGGGGTAGGGTTAGGGGTAGGGGTAGGGTTAGGGGTAGGGTTAGGGGTAGGGTTAGGGTTAGGGGTAGGGTTAGGGGTAGGGTTAGGGGTAGGGTTAGGGGTAGGGTTAGGGGTAGGGTTAGGGTTAGGGGTAGGGGTAGGGGTAGGGTATTTTCAGCCATTTTAGCCCTAAAAAGCTTCCTAGGAAACACAGTCTCTGCATAGAAAACTGCATAAAAAAAGGATAAAAAAACGCATCAAAAAACGCATCAAAAAACGCATCAAAAAAGGACAAAAAAAGGACCAAAAAAAGGACCTGCGTTTTCTGCCAAGAGCTGCAGTTTTTTAAAAAAACTGTCCTGAAAAAAAAAGGATGGAAATCCTGAACGTGTGAACATACCCTAAAGGTTCCCAGTCTATTAATAACAGCTCACATCTGCCTTTGTACCCTTTACTAGTTATAAAAAAAGGGTCCCCCCTATTTTTAATAACCAACAAGGGCAAAACAGACAGCTGTGGGCTGATTTTACTAGTCTTGCAAGGGGCAAAGTATATTGGCCCCCTCCCAGATTAATAACACCAGCGGTCAGCCACCCTAGAAATTGCACATCAATTAGATGCACCAATTTGGACACTTAGCCTCCGCTCTTCCCACCTGCACTGGGCAAGCAGGGTAATGGTTTGGGGATTGATGTCAGCTGTATAATGTCCGCGGACATCAACCCAAAGAGTTAGTAATGGAGAGATGTCTGTCAGGCATGACTGTTGACATTATTAACACCGTAGTCAAGAGTAATAAACATACACACAGAGAATAGTACTTAAATCCTGTGGAAACCCTACTGACATCACCACTTGTAGAGTGAGAACTTTCTCATACTACAAGTGGTGACGTCATTAAAGTTACCGCAGTCCATAGGCTGGCTCACACAGAGGTTACCATGACAACAGCCGCCTGTTACACTCGTAACACTACTGCCAGTTTGTTCAGGTGGCCAAGCTGAGCGGTCACATTTCTGATGTCTCTGCTCACCACAGCATCCGTATGCAGCAGAGTCAGGGATCATTGAGGGATAGATTTACGGCGGACCACTTTGTTTTTTTTAATGATAATTAATGTGTAAAAGAGGGTCGGGAAGTGCTTTTTACAATTAAAGGACTTTTCTGTATGCATGTGCTTATTACTGTTGACTAGTTGGTTAGTTATTGGGCTGTCTGACAGACGCATCTCCATTACTAACCCCTGGGCTTGATGACAGTGGACATTATACAGCTGACATGAACCCCAAAACCATTACCACACTTGAAAACATACCAGGGCAAGCAGGAAGAGCTGAGACTAAGCAATTTTGGGGGGTACCCCTATTTAATAGCAAAGGGTCAGCCAATAACCTTTGCTGGTTATTAAAAATAAGGGGGACCTCACTTCATTCTGTGAATTGCCTGAGGGATAAAAATGCTCACTACACCCCTAGAAGAATTACTCGAGAGGTGTAGTTTCCAAAATGGGATCACTTGTGGGGGTTTCTTCTGTTTTGGCACATTAGGGTCTAATCAAACGTGACATGGCACATGCAATCTATTCCAGCTAAAATTGAGCTTCTGAATTTAGTTGGTGCTCCTTCCCTTCTGAGCATTATTGTGTGCCCAAACAGTAGTTTTCCCCACATTTAGGGTATCGGTATACTCAGGCAGAACAAATTGTATGGTTAATTTTCTCCTGTGACCTTGTGAAAATTAAAAATTTGGGACAAGACGAACATTTTTGCAGCAAAAATGTATTTTTAATTTTCACAGCTCAACGTTATAAAAGTATATGAAGCACTTGTTTCACAGTTCTCACCACACCTCTAGATAAGTCCCATGAGGAGTATAGTGTCTAAAATGGGGTCACATTTGTTTTTTTTTTCACTTTTTAGGCACATCAGGGGCTCTACAAATGCATCAACTATTGATTCCAGACAATTTTGCATTCCAAAATGTAAATGATGCTCCTTCCCTATGGTGCCCTGCTGTGCCCCCAAATAGTAGTTTTCCACCACATACAGCTCTGGCAAAAATTAAGAGACCACTGCAAAATGTTCACTTTGTCTGATTTTTCTCTTTATAGGTATATTTTTGAATAAAATGTAAATTGTTCTTTTATTCTATAAACTTCTGACAGGTTCATAATCACTTAGAAACAACAATACTAATGTTTTAACTCAGGAAGATGTCATGATCCAGTCCGGGGTTTGTTTCTGATTATTCTCTCCCCGGGATGGTCATGCGGGGGTTAACCTTCCTTGCCTCATTTTGGGATCTGTCTGGCTATTTCAGTCTGCTGTTACCTGCAATTAGTGTCAGTTATTGTTCCTGTCTCTGGCTTCAGCAGCTGACCCGTTATACCCTGATTTGTCCTCTGCTCATTTCCTGTGTTCTCCTTCTGGCTTCGCTCATTGTAGTACTCTCTCTCATGTTGTGACCCCTTGGTATTTGACTTGGCATGTCCTCTGACCTGTTTTACTGACTTGCATCTCTGGCTTTCCAGCTCCCGATCGACTCTGACTTTTTGGCTTGTCTCTGACCACATGTATTGCTGTGACCACTGGAATAACCATGATTTTTAATCGCAGTTTTCACGACTTGGCATGCTTTCCACCATTTTTTCACACTGCTTCTGGTGCAAAAATTTAAGCAGTTCTTCTTTGTTTGATGGCTTGTGACTATCCATCATACTCTTGATTACATTCCAGAGGTTTTCAATGGGGTTCAGGTCTGGATATTGGGTTATACATGCTGTCCAATCTACGGGCAACATGTATCAGACACTGGCTGCATGACTTCAGCTAGCTATGTTTGACTTTGAAATGCTGTGGTGTCACCAGTGGACCGAGCTGCACAGAAGACTAGTCAGACAGGCAGGTCACCAATGAATTCTCCCCACCCTCTGTCCTGAAGTAAGAAGTCTCTTCTTGAAGAGACAGAAATCTGTCACTCCAGGGGAGTGAGTGGGGAGAAGTTGCAGGGACCCGCCTGTCTGACTCCAGCTATGCCATACCTTCTTTAACCCATTAATGACCAAACCTATTTGGACCTTAATGAAGCACTATTTATTTAATTAGCTATGTATTTTTATTCAAATGACTGTATGAGGTATTGTTTCAAGGGCACATAAATGACTGCAGATATAGAACTAGGTTCTTTTTTATTTATACAATTTATGTTTCACCTTGCATAACCACTGATATTGCTTTTTTAAGTTATTACAGTTGTGTGGTTACTTAATAATTGTAGTTTTTTTGTTTTATGTAATGTAGTCACAAGATATGCATTTTAATCTAAAAAATGTCTTATTGCAATTTATTTGTAGAATTTTTAGAAATATGGTTTGTTTTTATTCATTTTCTTATTACATTTATTTAATCCTATTAAAACATTAAAGTACTAAAAAAACACCCTATGTGGATTCTGTGTAATGTAACACTAAAAAGTTAATAAAACATCTGTCCATAGATAGCAGAGCAGGATCAGGATAGAGAGCAGGATCAGAGTGAAGAAGATCCTCCCCACTTGCTGTAATCCATCTAGGCATCTCTGCTGCTAGAGACGAATTTCATGTTACATAAAAAATTGTGCAGCAAGTTAGACCAGAGGGAGACACCTTGTGGTTGCCACTTTTCCAGTATTTATTTTTGGGGGGGATGAAAGAGAACATCATTTTTAAATTAAGTGATCTGAATATTTTCTTCTTAACATATCAGTCACATCAGATCAGGTTGCCTGAAAGTACAATGACCATTTTAAAAAGTAAAATATTTTAAAATTCCAGACCTGCTATACTAGAAAAAAAAAGTTTAAATAATGACTTTATGCAACAGGAACAGTGAGTGTTCTCGTGTGCTCTCAACATATTTATGGTGAAGCTGAGTGCAATGTTATGAGCTTTGGAGGCATTACAAGTAAGGTCATCTCATCTACATAATTGTGCAGTCTGTGCTCATATGACTGTGAAATTATTTTAAAAAAATAGTACTTTATGCAACTTAGCCAGCTGCTGAAAGTAAAGCTCGTTCAGTAGAGGAATTTGCTCATTCGCCCTTCCATTGCTTGTGCGCCATCAGCCATGTGGCCTTGACCTAAAGTCTGTGATCACTCTTTTCCTATAATAGAACTTCAGAGATAAAATTACATTTTTCAATTTGGTTGCCATCTGGTACATCAAATTTTCTTTCAGCATATGTTATTAAAATATGATGAACCATCGCTTATTACTTAACTGACATACTGAGCAAAATCTTTAGCTAATACATGGACTTTGAAAGGTAGCAGTGAATTGTACTCTACAAATAACTGTGAGCACAAGGGCAAAGTGAAGCAGTTGCCCATAAGAACAATTCAGATCGTTTGTTAGGCTTGGCGGATTGCACTAAATAAAATAAATAATAAAGCGCAATCGCAACTCTGAGTTCCAAACTCTGTTACTCCACAAGAAGGAACAGTACAAATGAGTACTAAGTGCTCTGTCCTGTTAAACGACACAGCACAAGTACGTGAACTGAACTCCCACATGAAACAGATGCTCTGCAACTGACCTGTGTCAATTGCACACAGAAACAAAACAGATGCTCTGCAAGTGAGCTGTGTCAATCGCACACAGAAATGAAACAGATGCCCTGCAACTGAGCTGAGTCAATTGCACACAGAAACAAAATAGATACTGAGCATAATACTCTGACTAGGGTTGAGTTTGCTCTGAAACTCTACTGTGTTAACCGCACACATGTAGGTAACAGATGCTAAGCCAAGCGACTAACTGCCCCCACTGATGCTAGCTGCCTGCCTACATGTACAGTCCCAAAGCTTGACAGACACACAACACTTGCAGACAGAGTGGTAGAGCTACCACTCACATAGCCACACATAAATGATACTAGAGAGCCCACGTGCACCGCTGAGAGCCTTTTAAATGCAAGGCTCCTCCCCAAACACTCATGCCCAGCCAGCTAGCACATCGCCCGTGGGCCAATCTGGAGCTGCCACATCACCAGAGCCGGAGATGTCTGACCACCAATATTCCATATTCCAATATTCCATATTCCCTAGGCTGAACTGGATGGACAAATGTCTTTTTTCGGCCTTACTAACTATGTTACTATGTTACTATGTTACTATTTCCATATTAATGTGCAAGTAGAAGATTTACTGTACAGAACAGCTTACAGGGGAATACAGGGCAATTCAACGAACACCTTAACAAATATCATGGTTGATAAACTACTGGAGAGCCCATAAAGTTGGGAAAACATGAAATTATTTTGAAAGGATGTATTTCATATACAGTTTCTCAACTACTTTTCAGTAAAAATAAAAGATTTGACTAAGAAAACCAAGTGGTTTTGCTTGGAAACAGGGGTGCCGTTGGGCACTAGTGTGATGCTCTCTGTGGGAGAATAGTTGTGGCAGCTGTGGCCACCATGCATAACTACACTTAATAGAGTAGGGACCGACTTTGAAAACATTGCAGTGATGTGGTAGTGGGCTTACACACTTTGATCAAATGTTAACTGAGACCCTCATGTTCCATTTTTAAAAAATTCTGTTTTTGCCATAATACAGCAATGTATAATATTTCTATATTTTTCTCCAAAGCTACAGTTTAATAAATTATCTCCTCTTCTCTGGATTAGTAACCGGGGGAGACTATAATTTCCCGAAAGGCGGGATTCCGAGAAAATGAACTTGTGCCTATCCAACAATTTTAGTACGTCATTTTGAAATGTCATAAATGTCTCAGATGGTAATACCTTTATAAGATTTTAATGGCCCTTAGGAATGATTCAATTTGAAAATACGGCCAGAGATGGTCATTCAATCCGGGCATAGACTAGGACCTGTTTTTGTAATCCAATGATGCCACCACAACCCTTAACTATGTTTTGCTCTTTAATAGATGCTCAAAGTAGCCTTACATTTTTAATTCTGATTGCGGATACTATATAATTCGATAAAGTTCAAAATATATGAAATCAAATAAACTTTTGATTATGATAATTTAAACCCATCAGATTATAGGCTTTTTTTTTCTGTTAACAATCTTACAGATGGGAATACAAAAAAACATATCGTAGATTTATTTTATCTTTATTTTTTGTGATGTTTTACACAATAAACTCACACAGTAGCATTGATTTTACTTAGATAAAATACATTTATAGCAATTTACAAAGTTTTAGAATTTTTGAAAACATTTGCATAACATTTTATTAAACACAATACTTTACATACGGATCTTTATTTTCTGTTGAAAAACATAGTCATATTTTTTTTTTATATTCTTTATTCAATAAAGCACAGCCTCACAAATAAATGAGTGCCCCCTTTAGCAAGTAAGAAAATTAGAAATTTAAAAAGATGTCATCTGGTACTTGATTGTTTCTAAATTAAGGTATTAGTAGGATGTAAACAAATGTGACATTTACAAAAGGCATTTTAGTTATCAAATATTCATGCAGGTGTTTTCTTGAAACAACTGATATATCTGTTCTAAACGGATGTTTTACCATATAGTGTTATTATTATTATTATTATTATTATGTTACGCCCTCTATAAAAGAAAAAAAAGAAGAAAAAAGTCAGTTTTGGCACTTTAAGTATAAAATGACTTACATGAACAAAGTCCATGTAAAGAGCACAGTTTCAGGGATTACTGAAACAATCAGAAATCATGTTTAAGACTTTGGAAAGTTTGAGTAGAAAAAAGTCACATACCTGATACACCGTACTAAGATTACAACTTTTTTTTTAAGCTATGATTTAGGACCACCTTGTAATCCACTGTCCAAATGAAGATCAATACAGGATGAATGTGGAAAAAAAGGACAATATTATTTTTCATTGGTAGTCAACAACACTGAGCCCATAAACAGTCTGTATAAACTCAATGCTAGGTACATAAAAATAGGCATCACATTCATTCTGCCTACATCCACATTGGTCTTCATCTGTTGACAACATCATCCATGGCTGTTACAAATTTTGACAAAATTGAATTATCAATCATTCATTTTTTTCTTTAATATTACTTTTACTCTTACCACCCAAAGTCTGTAAGAAATGTCAAAAGTGCTTGGTCTAAAATTGAATTAAGGGGCGGTGCATCATGTTACGGAATGTCGAATGTTGGACATTTGATAAAAATGTGTCCATTCTGTATGACGGAGATGTCATCCAGAGAAACCTTCGGTGTAAAAACATTACCATCCAAACTACTAGACTGATAAACACTTCTGTTTCCTTTTTTGCAGCGTCAACACATATGCCACACTATATACCACTAAATTTTTTCCTTTTGTACCTATCGTCCACATTTTTGTAAACATGTTCTACCATTTCCAGCTTTGCTATAATCTTTATATCTTTACATTTATAGTTAGAAAATATAACTTCATCTTCTATAATTTGGTCTGGCAGTGTTCTCTATATGTTGTCTCTTTATTTATTTTCTAGTTGACGTTGACCTTTGGAGGTCACCGTGATGACTATTTTACAAACTTCTTCTTTAAACCCTGTATTTATGAGGTTATGAAAGAGGAACAATCATGGAAAGTGGTAGAACATCCAGCACATGTGAATGTCTCCACTACAGAGCACCTTTTTTGTTTAGTATGATGTGCACTCTTAATAATAAGCACATTAAAGAAGAACTAGCTAACGAAAGAAAACAATTATACCATTGTAAGTGAATTACACCCACACTTTGTCAAAGGAAACCGTGAGGACAGATCAGCACAAAATTCTGGTAAAGTCAAGTGCGATTAATCCACAATAACAGAGCTGAATGTCGTTTTCTGTACAAAGGCAGTCACTACTGTCCTAGCCAAAGAACTGTTAAAAGAACTACATAGTAATAATGTGCTTATGCAGATATGCTAAGACTTGTAAAAATGTACCACCACTCCCCATGTTAGTTCATATTCTGCAAAAGAAAATATTTTACATTAAAGAAAATGTTGCTTTCATATTATTATTTTTTTTTTTGCAAATTGAAACAATTTCTGAGATTAAGGACCAGAAAATTTCAGAATTGGCACATTCATGAAATAAAGTGTCGATGTTCCATTCTTTTTTTCATTTAACCAATATGTATTTGCTTTTGTAGTCCATTTTCTTTAAAGTAACTGATTGTATGATGCTTTTATTCCTTCGCATTGGTTTCATGTATTTGCATTGTGCTTTCATTTTGTCCCATTCTGCACAAGTGTGTGATATTTCATTGTTCGTGTTAGTATTCTTTATCCACAGACCATCTGACCATTTGTTATTTTGGCACAAGTAAAATCATTTTCTGCTTTTATCTCCAAACTAATAAGAGCACAAGCTTTATCAAAGTAGGATACACTCTAGAAAAAAATCAGTGGAAATGTTGCGTATTTTTCCTCATTCTTTATATGTGCGTGTTGGCGATGTTCCCTTGTAAAAGATGTTCCGAGTGCTTTCTGGGCTGTTACTCCTCTCAGGGATTAAAATGATGTTGCCTTTTCTCCTTAGAGTAGAGTCACGACTTGATGATATAGATACAGTCTCTGAGCCAATTTCACTCCCTTCTACTGGTGTCACTCGTATTGTAGTGATTCCATGAAGAAGGTGATCATTATCAATGTTGCTTCTCTTTCTTTCAGTGGTGCCAAAAGTATCTTTTAATGACTCACAACTTTCAGAGTCTCTATTGAGGTCATTCAATTCATAAGCTTGACGCAATGATCCCTTCTCGGGAGCTTTCCATTTCCATGATCCGCTCCCTTCACCCTCCAAGGGCATTTGGATAATTGGCCTATTATTTTCAGGATGGGCTTCAATTCGGACAATATTTGTTGGTTCATGTTCTGTTAGAGCTTTGTACCTGATTGATCCTGTACAGCTGACTGTACTCCCATCTGAACTTTTGGGGCTGCCTTGAAGCATCCCTTGCTGTTTTGACATGGCTATAACTTGCATTATTCTTGGCTGACTGTTACTACGGCAAGCAACACTTTTTTCTGCCACCTTTAGCCACTTTGATCTGGCAGAACTACATTTTGGAGACGTAGTTATGATATTTTCATGGGTTTCTTCAGGAATATGTACTAGTTGAGAGGAACCTGGACGTGATTGTATAGACACTCTAGGTCCTCCAGGGATACCGGTATTATTGCAGCCCGGTACACTTCCAGTTTGTAATTTAAGGTATGGATTTCCTGGTCCAATGTGGTCTCCATTAACACCAACCCTTACAGGCTCAGAGCTTGATCTCATTTCTATTATTCTTTGTGGTGAAAGTCCTGATTCAGTTTCAATGACCTGCAAAGATAATTTGCGACTTTCATTCTTAGTCTTCCATTGAGATAATAGCTGTTTAGAACGGGCAGAGTCCATTGAAGCATGAATAGTAGCATTTCTTCTTTGTGGATCCTCTAATGATGGGGTATGGACTCTGGGCAAGGTATTGCTAAAAGTTACCATGTTCTCCTTGCCCATGGGACTTCGAGGAGTTATAACTTCTACATCTGTACTTGCTCTTTTAATGTTTGTCAAAGAACTTGATTCTCGGTTATTTCTGTTGAGGATACTTTCAGAAGGATGTGAAGAAAGGCCATCACTGCTACTGCCATTTTTTCCTGGTAATATCCTGCTTGCATCTTGACTAAGATCGGTTAACGACCTCAATGGTTCCCTAAGTGGAGGAGGAGGAGGCTTCTGTGGAATGTTGTCCTCACTCGGCTGAAAGTTTCCAACTGCATAAAGGCCCTGGAAAATTAAACATTGATATTGTTTTAATCTTAATGAAGTGAGAAAAAAATGTTGCAAAATCAAGAAAATTCTAAAAAAACAATTCTAATGCTTCAACTGTAAAAAGATAAACAACAGCTTAGAAATGTTATAATAATGCATCACATCTATCCAAAAGAAAATATTGATCCATAACAACATCATTGACTACAGGAGTTTCTACATTAAAGGGAATCTGCCATTTCCTAAAATGCTATTTACCTGCAGATATAGTGATAATCTGTAGCTAAATAGTGTTTAAAATTATGTCTGAAAGGTTTACTAGAACAGCGGCTACCAGGAGAAAATACATTTTTATTCTCTCTGCAGCTGTGCTTTTCCAGTCTTCAGGTGGAGCATCAGTCTCTGACCTCTACAGAGTGAGTGCAGAGCAGGTTGTCAGTCAATGTGAACATCAATCAATTTGAAATCAGAGGAGTGAAAACAGAGAGCTAACTCTGTAAAGAGCAGTGACTGATACAACTCCCTGATTAGCCCCAATGGCTGGAAACAAGTGGCCACAGGGGAATATAACCACATTTCCTACATGTAACCCTTCCCCAGTAACAATTCCTAATATGATTTAAAGGCTCTTTATCTGCAGATTACCATTAAATCTGCAGGTGAAAAGCATTTTAGGAGGTGTCAGGTTCCCATTAAATGTATGAAAGCTTTTAAGGAGAGATTGCGTGACTTTCACTTACAAAAGATCTATTCAAGTAGTTAAGCATGAAGTGCTCTTAATGGCAAAGCAGCAGTTCTATAGCTTGCTATTGTATGGTATGAGCTCTGCGAAAAAAGTTTTTTTTTAATAACTTTCTTTTGATACATGACTGTTACTTTGTATAAAAAGATTTGTAAGTTATTATTATGGTCACCTCAAACCATTTATCTTTGTGATCACTTTCCAAAACATATTGTTTCAAAAAGAGGTTATTTATTCTGTCCTGAGTCCTGACATGTCTGCTTTACAAAAAATAAGAAAGCTAAAAAAGAAATGTAAACTAGTCATTATCATAACCTAATTATTATAACTAGAAGATAACCTTGTTGATAATATTGTGTATTGAGACATTTGCCAGCAATTGGCATGAGTAGAGCTTGCACTTATCATGACAGTTTAATCCTTTAAATGCCACGATCAATACTGTCATCAGTATCTAAGCGGTTGAACCAAAATGGGGACATCTCTCTCCCCAAAAGCTCCCCTCGACATGACTGTGTGATTAAGATGGGTATCTTCCAAGTCAACACAACAGTTGAACCATGGTTCAGCTTTTATGAAATTGCTATTAGGAAAATATACTGCAATACAAATATATTACAGTTCATTATACCTGCAACCAAGCAATTTTAGACTTAAGTCTCCTAAGTCTAGAAAAAGAGATAAAAACATTTTTTTTAGTATAAAAAATCTCAACAAAATATTTAAACCACCCCATTTTCCCTTTTTTATGTGTTAAACCAAAGGTGAAACCAACAATCTTTGCTATTGTCAGGATCATCTAAAAGTGAATTATCCCTAAAGGTATGCTCACACCCTGCATTTTTCCTGGATCTTTTTTCGCCGTGTGTTTTTTTGCCACGAAAAATGTGAAAAATGCAGCATTTTACTGTCCCAGCAATGTGAGTGCGATTTCTGAAATCTCACGCACATCCTGCTTATTTTGTCCTTGCACATTTGAAGCAGTTTCAAATCTGCAGCGTGTTAATTCTTTCAGCGTTTTTATAGCTTTTTTCACCTATTATGATGAATGGGAAAAACGCATGCGAAAACACTGCAAAAAACGTATTTGATGCAATATTTTTCCTGCTAACACATCTTTGTTTGCAGCAGATCTTCTGCCTCTTAGCAAGGTTTCATCTTTGGTGCCCATTTATAGGCAGAGGTATGGTATAAGTTTTCTATCTTCACTGTTCACACCTAAGGAAAACTTGACGAAAATATAAAGAAAGACAAGGAAGGATGACACAGCTCATTAACCTGGGAAGTATCGCCTGACACATGCTAGTTTAGGCAAATGGCACGCTGTAGGTTGACAAGGACCTGTACAGTCTATAACTTCACATGTGAACATGCAGGTTTTTTATTGATATTGGAAGCTTTGCATGATAATTCCTTATATCATACAGAAGAAAAACAGACTGATATGTATCAATCTGATATAAGCCAAAAATGTACTTATCTGGTCTATGTTAAGTAAATGGTGGCCATATAATAGATTTAATGTATGCACCGGAAGCTTTCTGATACATTTATTGAACTGACACTGTAAAACACTTTATGATAGTGGCCCTGCAACTTCGCTAAATGCACTCCTCAACATTGACATTGCCACAGCAAGAAGAAAATGTCATGGGATTATAGAAATCAGAGAATAAAAAAATAAGTTAGTGATATGCAAATGATGAAAAATGGAAATAAAAATTCTCAGTACATCTCAATTTATTCAGTATGGGAGATGAACATCTCGCCAACATGACAACTCAAGGTTATATGTTGCTTGTGCTACTATGAGCAGCCTGTGTGGCCTAAATGTGCTACTAAATGTGGGCCTGCAGCATCTCCGAACTTGTCTGCCATTGAGTACATCTGGAACAGCAAATCTTTATGATTTGCTGCCCAAAGGCATTCAACGTGGCAGAATGTTCGTCAGACAGTCATTAACCCCTTTACCCCCAAGGGTGGTTTGCACGTCAATGACCAGGCCAATTTTTACAATTCTGACCACTGTCCCTTTATGAGGTTATAACTCCGAAACGCTTCAACGGATCCTGGTGATTCTGACATTGTTTTCTCGTGACATATTGTACTTCATGATAGTGGTAAAATTTCTTTGATAGTACCTGCGTTTATTTGTGAAAAAAACGGAAATTTGGCGAAAATTTTGAAAATTTCGCAATTTTCAAACTTTGAATTTTTATGCAATTAAATCACAGAGATATGTCACACAAAATACTTAATAAGTAACATTTCCCACATGTCTACTTTACATCAGCATAATTTTGGAACCAATTTTTTTTTTGTTAGGGAGTTATAAGGGTTAAAAGTTGACCAGCAATTTCTCATTTTTACACCACCATTTTTTTTTAGGGACCACGTCTCATTTGAAGTCATTTTGAGGGGTCTATATGATAGAAAATGCCCAAGTGTGACACCATTCTAAAAACTGCACCCCTCAAGGTGCTCAAAACCACATTCAAGAAGTTTATTAACCCTTCAGGTGTTTAATAGGAATTTTTGGAATGTTTAAATAAAAATGAACATTTAACTTTTTTACACAAAAAATTTGTTTTATTTTACGAAGGGTAACAGGAGAAATTGGACCCAAAAAGTTGTTGTGCAATTTGTCCTGAGTACGCTGATACCCCATATGTGGCAGTAAACCACTGTTTGGGCGCATGGGAGAGCTCGGAAGGGAAGGAGCGCTATTTGACTTTTTAATGCAAAATTGACAGGAATTGAGATGGGACGCCATGTTGCGTTTGGAGAGCCACTGATGTGCCTAAACATTGAAACCCCCCACAAGTGACACCATTTTGGAAAGTAGACCCCCTAAGGAACTGATCTGGATGTGTGGTGAGCACTTTGACCCACCAAGTGCTTCACAGAAGTTTATAATGCAGAACCGTAAAAATAAAAAATCATATTTTTTCACAAAAATTATATTTTTGCCCCCAATTTTTTATTTTTCCAAGGGTAAGAGAAGAAATTGGACCTCAAAAGTTGTTGTCCAATTTGTCCTGAGTACGCTGATACCCCATATGTGGCAGTAAACCACTGTTTGGGCGCATGGGAGAGCTCGGAAGGGAAGGAGCGCCGTTTGACTTTTCAATGCAAAATTGACAGGAATTGAGATGGGACGCCATGTTGCGTTTGGAGAGCCACTGATGTGCCTAAACATTGAAACCCCCCACAAGTGACACCATTTTGGAAAGTAGACCCCCTAAGGAACTTATCTGGATGTGTGGTGAGCACTTTGACCCACCAAGGGCTTCACAGAAGTTTATAATGCAGAGCCATAAAAATAAAACAAAATTTTTTTCCCACAAAAATTATTTTTTAGCCCCCAGTTTTGTATTTTCCCTAGGGTAACAGGAGAAATTGGACCCCAAAAGTTGTTGTCCAATTTGTCCTGAGTACGCTGATACCCCATATGTGGGGGGGAACCACCGTTTGGGCGCATGGGAGGGCTCGGAAGGGAAGGAGCGCCATTTGGAATGCAGACTTAGATGGAATGGTCTGCAGGCGTCACATTGCGTTTGCAGAGCCCCTAATGTACCTAAACAGTAGAAACCCCCCACAAGTGACACCATTTTGGAAAGTAGACCCCCTAAGGAACTCATCTTGATGTGTTGTGAGAGCTTTGAACCCCCAAGTATTTCACTACAGTTTATAACGCAGAGCCATGCAAATAAAAAATATTTTTTTTTCCACAAAAATTATATTTTAGCCCTCAGTTTTGTATTTTACCAAGGTTAGCAGGAGAAATTGGACCCTAAATGTTGTTGTCCAATTTGTCCTGAGTACGCTGATACCCGATATGTGGGGGGGAACCACCGTTTGGGCGCATGGGAGGGCTCGGAAGGGAAGGAGCATCATTTGGAATGCAGACTTAGATGGATTGGTCTGCAGGCATCACATTGCGTTTGCAGAGCCCCTAATGTACCTAAACAGTAGAAACCCCCCACAAGTGACCCCATATTGGAAACTAGACCCCTCAATGAACTTATCTAGATGTGTTGTGAGAACTTTGAACCCCCAAGTGTTTCACTACAGTTTATAACGCAGAGCCGTGAAAATAAAAAATCTTTTTGTTTTCCCACAAAAATTATTTTTTAGCCCCCAGTTTTGTATTTTCCCAAGGGTAACAGGAGAAATTGGTCCACAAAAGTTGTTGTCCAATTTGTCCTGAGTACGCTGATACCCCATATGTTGGGGTAAACCCCTGTTTGGGCACACAGGAGAGCTCGGAAGGGAAGGAGCACTGTTTTACTTTTTCAACGCAGAATTGGCTGGAATTGAGATCGGACGCCATGTCGTGTTTGGAGAGCCCCTGATGTGCCGAAACAGTGGAAACCCCCCAATTATAACTGAAACCCTAATCTAAACACACCCCTAACCCTAATTCCAACGGTAACCCTAACCACACCTCTAACCCTGACACACCCCTAACCCTATTCCCAACCCTATTCCCAACTGTAAATGTAATCTAAACCCTAACCCTAACTTTAGCCCCAACCCTAACTGTAGCCCCAACCCTAACCCTAACCCTAACCCTAGCCCTAACCCTAGCCCTAACCCTAACCCTAGCCCTAACCCTAGCCCTAACCCTAGCCCTAACCATAGCCCTAACCCTAACCCTAGCCCTAACCCTAGCCCTAACCCTAGCCCTAACCCTAGCCCTAACCCTAACCCTAGCCCTAGCCCTAACCCTAGCCCTAACCCTTGCCCTAGCCCTAACCCTAGGCTTAACCCTAGCCCTAGCCCTAGCCCTAGCCCTAACCCTAGCCCTAACCCTAGCCCTAATGGGAAAATGGAAATAAATACATTTTTTTTTATTTTTCCCTAACTAAGGGGGTGATGAAGGGGGGTTTGATTTACTTTTATAGCGAGTTTTTTAGCGGATTTTTATGATTGGCAGCCGTCACACACTGAAAGACCCTTTTTATTGCAAAAAATATTTTTTGCAATACCACATTTTGAGAGCTATAATTTTTCCATATTTTGGTCCACAGAGTCATGTGAGGTCTTGTTTTTTGCGGGACGAGTTGACGTTTTTATTGAAAACATTTTTGGGCACGTGACATTTTTTGATCGCTTTTTATTCCGATTTTTGTGAGGAAGAATGACCAAAAGCCAGCTATTCATGAATTTCTATTGGGGGAGGCGTTTATACCGTTCCGCGTTTGGTAAAATTGATAAATCAGTTTTATTCTTCGGGTCAGTACGATTACAGTGATACCTCATTTATATCATTTTTTTATGGTTTGGCGCTTTTATACGATAAAAACTATTTTACAGAAAAAATAATTATTTTTGCATCGCTTTATTCTCAGGACTATAACTTTTTTATTTTTTTGCTGATGATGCTGTATGGCGGCTCTTTTTTTGCGGGACAATATGACGCTTTCAGCGGTACCATGGTTATTTATATCTGTCCTTTTGATAGCGTGTTATTCCACTTTTTGTTCGGCGGTATGATAATAAAGCGTTGTTTTTTGCCTCGTTTTTTTTTTTTTTTCTTACGGTGTTTACTGAAGGGGTTAACTAGTGGGACAGTTTTATAGGACGGGTCGTTACGGACGCGGCGACACTAAATATGTGTACTTTTATTGGGTTTTTTTTTATTTAGATGAAGAAATGTATTTATGGGAATAATATTTTTTTTTTTTTTTCATTATTTTGGAATATTTTTTTTAATTTTTTTTACACATTTGGAAATTTTTTTTTTTACTTTTTTACTTTGTCCCAGGGGGGGACATCACAGATCAGTGATCTGACAGTTTGCACAGCACTCTGTCAGATCACTGATCTGATATGCAGCGCTGCAGGCTTCACAGTGCCTGCTCTGAGCAGGCTCTGTGAAGCCACCTCCCTCCCTGCAGGACCCGGATCCGCGGCCATCTTGGATCCGGGGCTGGAGGGAGCAGGGAGGGAGGTGAGACTCTCGCAGCAACGCGATCACATCGCGTTGCTCCGGGGGTCTCAGGGAAGCCCGCAGGGAGCCCCCTCCCTGCGCGGTGCTTCCCTGCACCGCCGGCACATCGCGATCATCTTTGATCGCGGTGTGCCAGGGGTTAATGTGCCGGGGGCGGTCCGTGACCGCTCCTGGCACATAGTGCCGGATGTCAGCTGCGATAAGCAGCTGACACCCGGCCGCGATCGGCCGCGCTCCCCCCGTGAGCGCGGCCGATCGGCTATGACGTACTATCCCGTCCAGGGTCAGATAAGCCCAGGGCACCTCGACGGGATAGTACGTCTAAGGTCACAGAGGGGTTAATAACCTCACTGAGAGCAGCCAAGACTGTAAGTGCGAGTATTTCTGTACATGGAGCTCATACTCACTACTGAATAAATCGAGACATTTTGAAAATATTGTTTCATCGTTTGCATATCATTAACCCCTTCATGACCGGAAGTGTTTTAGTTATTTGCTCCCCTTTTTCCCAGAGCCATAACTTTTTTATTTGTAGGCAAAAATGGCCATGTGGGGGCTTGTTTTTTGCAGGACAAGCAGTACTTTTGAACGACACCGTTGGTTTTAACATATCGTGTACTGGAAAATGGGAAAAAAATTGCAAGTGCAGAGAAATTGCCCCCCCATAAAATGCAATTCCACAGTTGTGTTTTTTTTTACTTTATTAATTAATTCTGACTTTTTGAATTTTTGTCCCATTACACCATTTAGCAATCGGCTTAACTGTTTTTTGTTTTGATAGATCGGGCGATTCTGAATGCGGTGATACCGAGTATGTGTATATTTGATTTTTTTATTGTTTTATTTTGAATGGAGCAAAAGGGGGGTGATTTGAACTTTTATATATTTTTATTTTTTTAAATATTTTTTTAAAACATTTTCTTTTTAATTTTTGAAGCTTCAATAGTCTTCATGGGAGACTAGAAGCTGCAGTTGTCTGATCGCCTGTGCCACACACAAGCAATGATCAGATGGCCTGTGTGTAGCAGAAATGCTCACTTGTTATAAGCACCAACCACCAGGGCAGTGCTCATAGCAATCCAGCTATGACAACCATAGAGGTCTGCTGGAGACCTCTGGTTGTCATCCCAGCCCATTGGTTACCTAATCACGTGATGGGGTCACCGATGGGTGGGATTTCCGGAGTGCTTCCGGTAAGCATGAGTTAAATACCGCTTTCAGAGATTGACAGTGGCATTTAACAGTTTAACAGCAGCGGGTGGATCACAATTCCACCTGTGGCTGTTAGAAACACATGTCAGCTGTTCAAACAGTTGCCGTGCTGGGTAAGATGTGGGCTCAGCACCGGAGCCCACATCAAAGGGAGGGATTCTGATGTGGGCATATTATTATGCCCAATGTCGGAAAGGGGTTAACATATCTCTCTATCCTGTGTATTCCTTAATTCCATGACTTTTACTTCTTGGTGCTGCAATCTCAAAGTTTAGGAGCGTGTATGTTTAATAGACAAAACCTAAGACAGAAACAAAATGAACATATACCCTGCTCTAAGTAAAAAGCAATAGTGCATATAAATAACATAAGGCACTGTTTTTGATCAAAAAAGCGTAAAAGCCATCCAAAGAATACCAAGGTGTAGCCATTTGGTGTGGTCCTAACCTCAATGTGATTATGGGCTAAGCAGGACTGGGGCCCAACTATGGAATCATAGCAGCAAGAAGCTATATAAACTTAAAACCCAGCTCAATGAAAAGGAAGGAGGTCACACCCCTGTGTGCACCGAATGCAAGAACCTAAAGCAAATGAAATGAACTGAATATAAGTTGATATACATGCAACGTTTAGGAGCATGTTCACACTGGGCATTAAACAGGCAAAACCTAAGATAGAAACAAAATTAACATATATATTAAATAGATGCATGTATAACATATAAGCCACTGTTACCACTTACCAGATATATAGCTATTCCTCCTCCCAGGAGAAAGCCGCTGTAAACATCTATAGGATGATTCTTGTACTGGGTGATACGAGTAAGTCCACATATAATCCCACAAATTATAAAAGAAAACACAAGCAATGGCTTCAGCAGTTTTGAGGAATCTGTAAGTGTCGCATTGAAATACATCTGAAAAGTGAAGACGAAAAAAATGATAATGTTATGATGTGCATTTGTGGATCAGTTTTCATAGCTATTATTAAACTACTATGGAGTAAAATAAAAATTATTTTCAGTCTCCCTGGAATCCCCTACTTTAATTCCTACTGCAAATACCTTAGAGTAGCTGCCATCTTTTCAGATTTCTCTATACAGTTAGGTCCATATATATTTGGACAGAGACAACATTTTTCTAATTTTGGTTATAGAAATTACCAAAATGAATTTTAAACAAAACAATTCAGATGCAGTTGAAGTTCAGACTTTCACTTTTCATTTGAGGGTATCCACATTAAAATTGGATGAAAGGTTTAGGAGTTTCAGCTCCTTAACATGTGCCACCCTGTTTTTAAAGAGACCAAAAGTAATTGGACAGTTGACTCCAAGGCTATTTCATGGACCGGGGTGGGCAATCCCTTCCTTATGTCATTCTCAAATAAGCAGATAAAGGCCTGTAGTTGATTTGAGGTGTGGTGCTTGCATTTGGAATGTTTTGCTGTGAAGTAAACATGCGGTCAAAGGAGCTCTCCATGCAGGTGAAACAAGCCATCCTTAAGCTGCGAAAAGAGAAAAAACCCATCCGAGAAATTGCTACAACATTAGGAGTGGCAAAATCTACAGTTTGGTGCATCCTGAGAAAGAAAGAAAGCACTGGTGAACTCATCAATGCAAAAAGACCTGGGCGCCCACGGAAGACAACAGTGGTGGATGATCGCAGAATAATCTCCATGGTGAAGAGAAACTCCTTCACAACAGCCAAGCAAGTGAACAACACTCTCCAGGAGGTCGGCGTATCAATATCCAAATCTACCATAAAGAGAAGACTGCAGAAAAGTAAATACAGAGGGTTCACTGCACGGTGCAAGCCACTCATAAGCATCAAGAATAAAAAGGCTAGACTGGACTTTGCTAAAAAACATCTAAAAAAGCCAGCACAGTTCTGGAAGAACATTCTTTGGACAGATAAAACCAATTTCAACCTCTACCAGAATGATGGAAAGAGAAAAGTATGGCGAAGGCGTGGTACAGCTCATGATCCAAAGCATACCACATCATCTGTAAAACATGGCGGAGGCAGTGTGATGGCTTGGGCATGCATGGCTGCCAGTGGCACTGGGTCACTAGTGTTTATTGATGATGTGACACAGGACAGAAGCAGCCAAATGAATTCTGAGGTATTCAGAGCCATACTGTGTGCTCAGATCCAGCTATATGCAGCAAAACTGATTGGTCGTTGTTTCATACTACAGATGGACAATGACCCAAAACATAAAGCCAAAGCAACCAAGGAGTTTATTAAAGCATAGAAGTGGAATATTCTTGAATGGCCAAGTCAATCACCTGATCTCAACCCAATTGAGCATGCATTTCACTTGTTAAAGACTAAACTTCAGACAGAAAGGTCCACAAACAAACAGCAACTGAAAACCACCGCAGTGAAGGCCTGGCAGAGCATCAAAAAGGAGGAAACACAGTGTCTGGTGATGTCCATGAGTTCAAGACTTCAGGCAGTCATTGCCAACAAAGGGTTTTCAACCAAGTACTAGAAATGAACATTTTATTTAAAATTATTTAATCTGTCCAATTACTTTTGGTCCCTTTACCAACAGGGTGGCAGATGTTAAGGAGCTGAAACTCCTAAACCCTTCATCCAATTTTAATGTGGATACCCTCAAATGAAAGCTGAAAGTCTGAACTTCAACTGCATCTGAATTGTTTTGTTTAAAATTCAATGTGGTCATGTCTATAACCAAAATTAGAAAAATGTTGTCTCTGTCCAAATATATATGGACCTAACTGTATTATTCTCCATGAACTGAAGGTTGACTGTTATGATCACATGGAGCATAATAAACACAAGATGTAAAAAAAACAACAAAAAACACATACTCACCTCACCGCCCAACTCTTTGGCCACCCCAGCTGCTCTCTATCCACTCTCTGTTTCTCTGTGCCTCCAATATGCCAAACTTCTGGTCTGGTGTTCTCTCAAAGTCAGAGAGAACACTGAACCAGAGATGTAGCATGAAGGAAGTACGGAGAACCAGACAATGGACAGGGAGCAGATGGGGCTGTTTTTTCATAATCTTCTCCCATCCTCATAGTTGGATGTCACTTTGCTGAGTTTGTCTTGAGATAATTAAAAAAATATCTGTCTTCTCCAGAAGGCAGATTTTTGTAAAATTCAAGTAGAATTCAATTGCCCATTGTTACCCCCTAAAAATACCTGTGGGGTGAAAAAACTCTCCCGAAAAATTGTATATAAAATCAACATTATAAATGTTTGTTGTCAGCACCAGCAAGAATGAATTGGAAAAACTGGCACACGTTTTCCCTTTTCTTTGACATTAGTGGCCATAGTGTACTTATTTCTAATTAACACAGTGTATCATTAATAGCGAAGGGATAGAATTAAGCAGCCGGTTCTCAACAGTGTTGCTCATCAGCAGTAGGCGCTATTGGAATAACTAGTACACAAGGCCTAAACATAAGAACATATAAAGTCAAACACATTTTTAATCAACAGTTTAAAAGTCTTGACTCTGATACACTGTGAGTTAATGTGTAGGAGTGGGCAGAATATGAAAAATTAATTGATAGTTAGTAGGTTTGGCTGCCTGCCTCTTCTGTTTCAGCTGTTCCATCTGTAGGAGGGAATAGATGTATTTTCAGCACAGTTAAAAACTTGTCGTCATGTCAATCAATGTCTCATTTTGCATTGCTTCTAAAGTTATCGGAGTATTTCATATGCAAAATATGCTGTTTTACAGAAGGTCCTTGACAGGTTTAGAATGGCTACCAAATGACTTGAGTTTTCTGTAAAACATTAGCATTGCGTTGATTTTTATTGTATATGTTGTATATAGATATGTAGCCCCCCCTGGCACCAGTTAACCCTGCTGTTCTGTTTGGGTCTATTTGACCCGAAAAGGTACACAAGTGTGCAGCCAATGTGAACAGAACAGCAGGAGCAATTCTAAGTCTTCAAGTAAGTAGAGAGCTGAGGCCTCCATGGGCCAGACTCTATTATTCCATCACATCCCGTTGATGCTTTATTGCAATGACTCCTGGAAAATTCAGAGGCTAAGTTGCCAAATCAACACCTTGAACTGTTTTTCATGTTCTTCAAACAAGTGTGGAAAAGTGAAAATGAGACTTATGAATGAATGGCGGGACAAAAGCAAAGTTTAAAAGTAGAGCAGCACACACTTTTCATTTCCAAAAATTATAATAAATGAAATTTAATGACATTGATGAACAAATACTCTTCCTGATTTCTTCTTTGTCACCCCATCCCTAGGAAACTGTATGTCAATTGTTGCTTTTTCTTAACTAATGGACCAATGTGGTGAATCTAGTATCTAGTAGCGGTTGTGTAGTATTGACAATTATTGAAGAAAAAGTAACATTGACCAGAAAATTGCAGCTTGACCCTTGCCAAATTCAGATTCTTAAACTTTCATTTTTCCTGCTTCTAACACATCAACTTCAAGACTGTTCCACAGTGGAGAGCAGATCTCCTTCGATTGGATCAGTAGAACCATTTTTAAAGTAAGTATTTTCTTGATCTAAATGGACAGATTCTGGTCAGAATTTGGTGCAAGCAGAATGAATCCTTGAATCCCTACAGTTTGGTCTCAGCAGTGCAGGTTGGTGAAGGGGAAGTAATTGGGAATGTCTAAACACACCCTGGTTCCTCTGATATGATTGGATGGACAATTGGACAGCATGGCTTACCCAAGCATTTTGGCCAACCAAGTTCCTCTCTTCATGTCAGCTGTCTACCCTATAGCAGAAGGACACTTTCAGCAGGACATTGTGCAATGCCAAAAGGATCATTTAGAACACGACAGCCAGTTTTCCTTGAATTCCTTGGCCTTCATTGTCCCATATCACAATCCTGTAGAGCAATCCTGGCAAATTGTTTGAAGCTACTCTGTCCATTTGGGTCAATCTACATGCACAACATTTTCAAATACTGAAATCCAACCATGATGAATAGCTGCGGTCCTGATGTCCAAAGGATGTCCAACATGCTACAAGATTGGTGTCTTTAATACATTGGCGTTCAGTGTGTGAAAAGCAAGACAGTATATATTTAAAGTTGAGAAATAAAATGGCATTTGGGGTTTAAATTAGTACAAAAAAAATCTACTTACAGAAATGTAAACAGCTGCGAAGGCTGCCAGGGTGGCATGTTGAGAAGGGAATGATTTCCTGCCAAAAACAACAAGCAAAATTATAGTGTATTTGTAAAAGTTCCTTTAGAGACATAACCAATTACGCTTCAACAAGAAAGCCCTAATTAGTTTACATTCGTTTCTGAATTTGGTAACATATTTTGCATATTCAAACTAACATGCTTTAACCTTAAAGGAGCCAGTTATGTAAATGAATTGCAGAAGACAATTGAGACACCAGGTTACAATTAATCTATATAAAGGGCATTTGTTAATTATCCATCTAATCCAAATCAATTAATTTTACAGAGACAATGTCTTATAATTGTGTTGCATTATTTTTAGAATGAGGTAAGGGGAGTCCAATATCTTTGAAAATACATTTCCTATGTGACAAGAACTTTTGGAGCCAGGAAAATATTGAAATTTTAAAGGTATTAGATGGAAGATTTGTGATCGTGCATTAATGCAACATACATAAAAAACATATAGATACAACATGGCTAAAAACTCTGATCTAAGATGTATTTTGGGTATAGAACGTTGCCTACAATTTTAAAAAACTGTTTGTTTTTTTTTACCCAAAATAGTGCCGCTCTTGTCTATGTCTGTTATTTCAGCTCATCTTAATTTAAGGAAATGGGATAAATTGCAATAAAAGACACTCCCGATGGAAAAGAACCAAATTGTTGGAAGAAAAGTAGCATTTTTATCAATTATCTGATCTATCTTTTAGATGCAGAGAATATTGGCATAAGTCATTGGAAAATAGGATACGCCATAAACTTATGATTGGTGGAGGTCTGACCCCCTTTGACACCCATCGATCTTTAGAAGGATACCTAAGAAAAAGGCTAAGAATTCAGCACTGCAGTCCTTTCATGTAAGCGCTCTGACTGTGGAGAGGAACTTCAGAATGGCTCCATTCCAGAGAATGGTGGTTGATGGTATTTCCCACACAACCGGTTGGTTCAGAAGACCAATCTGTAAGGCACTAATGCTATCCTCCTTCACCTGGCTGAAACTGCACTGCAGTTCAACTGCACAGTAGGTGGCAATGGCACTAAATTAACACTGCCAACCTTACATTTTCAAAAGTGTGGTGATTCAAAAAGATGAAACACTACTTATCATATATTAATATTTTATTCTAGTGCTATGCCATCAGGTTGTAAGGTGGGAGTGCTTGTCAAAACGCTGTAGTTTAGAAAAATGGCCTCCCAACTTTTTTTATTGAAGCCTTGCGCAGATGATATTTTCCCTATACCAATATTATATATTGTTATTATAACTCTGAATTACAATTTCTACAGAACATTTTCCAAGTATTTGGAGAAAACATTTTCTTGGCTTTCATTAATGAGCTGGACACCTATTATCTACGTCTCTTGTCAAAATCAATCCCCTCATAAAAATGAGCATCATGTATAAAAAATAATCGATATTCGAGGCAGCGTTATTGATTTCTTTCACCCCAGAGGGAAGATATTAAAAATGTGTTATAATTATTTACTTTACCTTCCAGCGTTTATTATGGCGAGATCTTGCCCAGAGCAGATGTCCTCTAGCACATATGGATTTTCTTTACAGGACACATTTAGAGAAGTGTAGTTGGGTTTGCAGACTGTCAAGAAATATGGGGTCTGGTATCCAGTAGACAGTTGGATAATATCGGTAATGAGAGCAGTGGAGCAAAGTCCAAACACATGGACACCTTGGACACAAACCAAATAAAATTCTTAGTGATGGATAATTCAGAAATATCATTTTTATGCAACAGTCATTCACCGTTGAGTGGAATGAAGCAATCTGAGCTTGTGGACATTTATAAATCTAAAAAGAAACATCTTAAAAAAAGCAAATCTCAAAAAATATATTCTTGATGCACACGGATCAAAATTATAGTCCAGACAGTCACAGATTTTGCTCTTAAAGGGAACCTGTCACCTGAATTTGGCGGGACCGGTTTTTGGGCATATGGGCAGAGTTTTCGGGTGTTTGATTCACCCTTTCCTTACCCACTGGTTGCATTCTGGCCGCAATATTGGATTAAAGTTCATTCTCTGTCCTCCATAGTACACACCTGCGCAAGGCAATTTTGCCTTGTGTACGCGCAGTATGCTTTGCCCAACTGCGGGCAAAGCCGAAAAGCATTAGTGCGCATGCGCCGGTGTACTATGTCCTGGAACTATTTTGCTGTGTTCCGGGACATAGTGCACTGGCGCATGCGCACTAATGCTTTTCGGCTTTGCCCACAGTTGGGCAAAGCATACTGTGCGTGTGCAAGGCAAGATTGCCTTGCGCAGGCGTGTACTACGGAGGACAGAGAATGAACTTCAATCCAATATTGCGGCCAGCATGCAGCCAGCGAGTAAGGAAGGGGTGAATCAAACACCCGAAAACTCCACCCTTATGACCGAAAACCGGTCCCGCCAAATTCAGGTGACAGGTTCCCTTTAAACTGCTTGGAGCAACATTGAATAGTCAACTCGTTCTCCTTAAAGGGGTTCTCCTGGAATAGAAAAAAAAGCAAAATAATTAAAGAAAATGTCATTATAAAGAAATTTCTAAATACATTTACTTAGCAATATCACAATTGCTTTGTCAAGGGAGGTAATAACTATAGAATTAAAATGGCTGTCATATTGTTACACTGATAGAAACCTGTCCTAGAATGTTAGGACATGTGCCTGTGAGCATGTGCAGTAGGAAGCTCTGCCCTCCTTCATATGTAGGAAGATGAGCTCCACTAATACTACGGGAAATACTACTGAAGTAAAAAGAGGCCGCTCACATTTATGGGTGCCCTGTCTTTCTGAATAATAATAAATGTATCTCCTGGTCACAGAAAAGGAGCTTCCTACTGCACATGCTCACAACCATTTGTCCTAACCCTGTAGCAGGGCCAGACTGGCCATCTGGCAATTCTGGCAAATACTAGAAGGGCCTGTCTGGTCATGGGCTGCCTTGTCTGCTATGTTGTTAACAGAATCGGTGTTCTCAAGACCCCCATACTGTTAAGAGTTGTGATAGAGCACAAAGTCTCTGACTCCGTCACTTACCCCAGCAGGCCACGGGTATCATTAGAAATATTGGTCTTGTAGAAAATCTTTTTCCTCCATCCAGGGTAATATTAGTAATATATCCCAGTTGGTTCATGGAAACAGGGACAACATGGGCCTGTGTGATTTCAAATGCCAGGACTGAATTTCAGCCCCAGTCCGTACCTGCCCTGTAGGACAAGTTTCTGTCAGTGTAGTAAGATGACGGCCATTTTATTTCTATATCAGCTGTCTGGACAAAACGATTGTGATTTGTTAGTTAAATGTATTTAGAAATGTATATATAATGATATTTCCTTTAGTTATTTCTGTTTTTCTATTCTCAGAGGACCACTTTAAAGATAACCTGTCACCAGTTTTTGAGCCTATGAACAAATACCACCACCTTTAACTTCTCCTCTGCTGCATTCCACAAACGTGTCTATCAGCTTCCAACTCCCCCTGTGTACTCTAAAAAATGCTATTTGATATGCTCTCGCGCTGTATGTAAAGGAGAGTGGTCCGGTCCTGTGAGCATCATCGTTGTGGTTTCTTTGCATATTCTCTGCTCCTAATCGTGTCCTCCTGCTCTGATTAATGTGGACAATGTATCCTGCAACATCCACATAGTGAATCAATCTCGCACCTGCACAGTAGCCTCATTTGGATGACGTTGCTTTGCTGCGCAGTCCTGTAAGGCTGCTGCGCAGGCGCGAGAGCTCAGTTCGCTATGTGGATGACACAGGACTGTGTGGATGTGGATGTCGTGTCCTGCATCATTCACATCAATCAAAGCAGGAGGATGGGATTAGGTGCAGAGGGGAGGCACAGACGTCGTCGCAGCAAGGACGCTCACACTCATTTACATACAGTATTTTTGGGGATATTCAGGGGGAGTCAAGAGTTGATAGACACATTTGTGAAATGTATTACAGGAGCAGTTAAAGATAGCGATATTTGTTCAGACTCAAAAACTGGTACAAGTTCAGGCTTTAAGGATGCTGACTAAAAAATTGATTCTTTGGCAATGTTTCCAGGACAAAACATGCAAATTAGCTTGTTCCTGGAATGAAACAAAAATATCTCACTAGTGCCAAGGGTCAGCCATTGACTTAATTGGTAGGTACCTCCAATAGGTGAAACTAGTGAGATTGTTTTCTTTCCCCACAGGAAACACCTAAATCCTAAACTATTTTGAACAGAGCTTGCCGTATAACTTCTTAAAGATGTGTCTCTTCACTAATATGGCTAAACCACTCTTTCTTCTGTACTGGGTTTCTCCATCTAAAGTGCTTGTTCATCATTAAAAAGTAGCCAAAATTGAAAAACTAGATAAACTGTCACCAAAACTTCTCAGATTGTAGGCTTCATTCACACGTCTTTTTTTTCCCAAATATGAGACAAATGGAAAGAGTTTTATCTGTGATTTTCATAAGAGTTTCATCAGACTTTGGCACGATTTTTAACAGTTTTTCTTGTATATGAAAAAAAAGGTTTCTCCACATTCGCCTATCAGTTTGTGAAAACGTGGTGTCTAAGTGCTGTCCAATTTTCTTTATTGACGCATAAACTTGCATTGCCTATTTTGATCGGATACATGGATCAAGATCGAACATGTCTCCAAGGTTTCGGGGCATGTAATTAATTGGCCCCATTCACCATTATAGACACAAGTTTTATTTGTAAAAAGCATTCACACAAGAAAAACCGAATGAGTCCTTACTCTGATATAAGGCAATTGGAAAACCTTGATTTGACCTTTCAATGTTCTTGTGTCTGCTAGTGATGAGCGAATATTCTCGTTACTCGAGATGTCCTGAGCATGCTCGGGGGTCCTCCGAGTATTTTTTAGTGCTCGGAGATTGCTTTCATCGCCGCAGCTGAATGATTTATATCTGATAGCCAGCATAAGTACATGTGGAGGTTGCCTGGTTGCTAGGGAATCCCCACATGTACTTATACTGGCTAACAGATGTAAATCATTCAGCTGCGGCAATAAAAACTAAATCTCCGAGCACTAAAAAATACTTGGAGGACCCCCGAGCGTGCTCGGGAAATCTCGAGTAACGAGTATATTCGCTCATCACTAGTGTCCACCTATGGCCAGTGCATAGTCTTACCTGATTGTGTATCTATTACACCTTCATAAGGTTTGCTTCAGATTTTCTTCCTTATTCAGGCTGTATTGATTAAATGCCTGTGTGGCATAAATGCCATTGTTATATGGTAATACAGCCTTGCTGTCATGTGTTTATTCTACTCATATTCTAATAAATGTTTAATTTTATTTTTAATAAAAAAAATTTTTTTTATTGAAATGTATGAAGGAATTTGTATTTGCAGCTGATGATTGTGTGATGGGATTTACTTTCATAGTGGGAGGGAGAGAAAACTGATTACTTTACGGTCTGAACACTGTTAAAGAAACTTTAATTTTTTATAATTTCGTCCAGCATAAAAAGTTCTAAAACTTTGAAAATAATTTTGCTATGGTATTTGCTTCATTCTTGTAAAATGATTGCATGCAAATGGTTTTGTTTATTTTTTACTGGCACCCGAAATCCCTGCTGCTAGGAAGACAGTCCCCTGCTTTTCTATGATAAGTCTAGTGTTGGTGATAAGTTTTCTATCACAGAATACAGTGTCACATGGCACCCTCAAACTATTTAAGCAAAATCTGAACTCCATTATGGCGCTTCTTCACTTCTGAGCTTTGCACTGTGCCTCAAAAGTAGTTTTCAACCACGTATTTTGGGTCCATTTTCTTTTGCTATCCTGATAAAATGAAAAACATTGGGCCTCAACATCATTTTTGTGGCAAAAATATATATTTTTTATCTTGACAGATCAACGTTGCAAAACTCTGTGAAGCACCTGGGGGTGCTAGCACCACATGCCTAGATACATTCCTTGAGGGAAATAGTTTCCAAAATGAGGTCACTTGTGTGGCAGGTTTCCACTGTTTAGGCACATCAGGGGCTCTCCAAACACAACATGGCATCTGCTCTCAAATCCAGTCAATTTTGAGTTCAAAAAGTCAAATGGTGCTCTTTCCCTTCCGAGCCCTGCCATGCGTCCGAACAGTAGTTTTCACTCACATATGGGGTATCTCCTCACTCAGGAGAAATTGGGCAACAAATTTTGGGTCCATTTTTTCATGTTGCAATTGTGAAAATAATACATTTGGGGCTAAAAGAACATTTTTGTTTGTAAAATCAGATTTTTAATTTCACGGGTCAACTTTATACATTTCTGTGAAGCACCTGGGGGTTCAAGGTGCTCACCACACATTTAGATACATTTCTTGAAGGGTCTAGTTTCCAAAATGGGGTCATTTGTTGTGATTTTACACACATCAGGGACTCTCCCAACGCAACATGGCGTTTCCTCTCGATTCCAGCCAATTTTGCATTCAAAAAGTCAAACGGTGCTCCTTCCCTTCCAAGCGCTGCGTGCCCTCACAGAATAGTTTTCACCCACATATAGGGTATCGTTGTACTTAAAAAGGTTAATAAACTTCTTGAATGTGGTTTTGAGCAGCTTGAGGGGTGCAGTTTTTAGAATTGTGTCACTTTTGGATAGTTTCTGTCATAGAGGCCCCTCAAAGTCACATTAAATGGGATGTTGTCACTAAAATTGTTTTGTAAATGTTATTGGAAAAATTAGAAATCGCTGATCAACTTTTAACCATTCTAACTTCCTAAAAAATATGTTTCAAAAATTGTGCTGATGTAAAGTAGACATATGGGAAATGTTATTTATTAAGTTTTTTGTATGACTCTGGTTTAACCCCTTTCTGACCTCAGATGGGATAGTACGTCCGAGGTCAGAACCCCGACTTTGATGAAGGCTCCGGCGGTGAGCCCGCATCAAAGTCGGGACATGTCAGCTGTTTTGAACAGCTGACATGTGCCCACAATAGCGACGGGTGGAATCACGATCCACCCGCCGCTATTAACTAGTTAAATGCCGCTGTCAAACGCTGACAGCGGCATTTAACCAGTGCTTCCGGCCATCAGGCCGTCACATGATCGGGGGTCAGTGATGCATCAGGATAGTAACCAGAGAGGTCCATGAGACCTCTATGGTTACTGATGCCGGCCTGCTGTGAGCGCCACCATGTGGTCGGTGCTCATATTAAGCCTGCAACTCAGCTACATAGCAGTGATCTGATGATCGCTGCTATGTAGCTGAGCCGATCGAGTTGTGCCAGCTTCTAGCCTCCCATGGAGGCTATTGAAGCATGGCAAAAGTAAAAAAAAGTAAAAAAAAACTTAAAGTAAAAAAATATAAAAGTTTAAATCACCCCCCTTTCGCCCCATTCAAAATGAAGCAATAAAAAAATATCAAACTACACATATTTAGTATCGCCACAAAAAGGATTAACCTGATCGCTAAATGACGTAGCGAGAAAAAAATTCAAAACGCCAGAATTACTTTTTTTGGTTGCCGCGACATTGCATTAAAATGCAATAACGGGCGATCAAAAGAACATTTCTGCACAAGAGTGGTATTATTACAAATGTCAGCTCAGCACGCAAGAAATAAGCCCTCACCCGACCCAGATCACGAAAAATGGAGACGCTACGGGTATCGGAAAATGGCGCAATTTTTTTTTAGCAAAGTTTGGAATTTGTTTTCAACACTTAGATAAAAAATAACCTAGGCATGTTTGGTGTCTATGAACTCGCAATGACCTGGAGAATCAAAATGGTTGGTTAGTTTTAGCATTTAGTGAACCCTAGCAAAAAAGCCAAACAAAAAACAAGTGTGGCATTGCACTTTTTTTGCAATTTCACCGCACTTGGAATTTTTTTTACCACGACATGGTAAAACCAATGATGTGCTTCAAAAGTAAAACTCATCCTGCTAAAAATAAGCCCTCATATGGCCATACTGACGGAAAAATAAAAAAGTTATGGCTCTGGGAAGGAGGGGAGTGAAAAACGAACACGGAAAAATGGAAAATACCAAGGTCATGAAGGGGTTAAGGGCATAAAAATGTAAAATTAGAAAATTGCTACATTTTTGCCAATTTTCTGATTTTTTCCTTTGAAGTGTTTCAGACTTATTGCCACATAAAATGACACAGGTCAGAATTGTAAAATTTGACCTGGTCATGAAGATGAAAACCGACTTGATCAGTAAAGGTGTTAAAGGTTCTATGTTGACCTTTTTATTGCTACATCCAATAGATTACTCTAATGATGTAGTCTTCAGAAGAAGCAATTTGCATATTTATATTCCCAGAGGAGCATTGTATGGCCTATATGTCTCCTTCTGCAGACTTGGCATTCTGTGCAAGGAGAAACTCTGTGGATTTTTCCGCAGCAGATTTAATAAATCCGCAGTGCAAAACCACTGCGTTTTTTCCTGCGGATTTATCGTGGTTTCTATTGCGGATTCTGCTGCGGTTTTACATCTGCAGTTTTCTACTGGAGTAGGTGTAAAAACGCTGCAGATTCCGCACAAAGAATTGACATGCTACGGAAAATAAAACGCTGCATTTCCGTGCGTGTGCACTGCAGATTTCGTTTCCCATAGGTTTACATTGTACTGTGAACTCATGGGAAACTGCTGCGAATCCGCAGCTGCGGAAACGCTGTGGATCCGCAGAAAAATCTGCAGCGTGTGCACATACCCTTTAAGTCCATCTAGTTCAACCCATAGCCTAACCTAACATGCCCTAACATGTTGATCCAGAGGAAGGCAAAAAAAAACCATGTGGCAAAGAGTAAGCTCCACATTGGGGAAAAAAATTCCTTCCCGACTCCAGATACGGCAATCAGACTAGTTCCCTGGATCAACGTCCTATCAAGGAATCAAGTATATATAACCTGTAACATTATACTTTTCAAGTAAGGCATCCAGTCCCCTCTTAAATTTAAGTAATGAATCACTCATTACAACATCATACGGCAGAGAGTTCCATAGTCTCACTGCTCTTACAGTAAAGAACCCACGTCTGTTATTATGCTTAAACCTTCTTTCCTCCAGACGTAGAGGATGCCCCCTTGTCCCTGTTTCAGGTCTATGATTAAAAAGATCATCAGAAAGGTCTTTGTACTGTCCCCTCATATATTTATACATTAAAATAAGATCACCCCTTAGCCTTCGTTTTTCCAAACTAAATAGCCCCAAGTGTTATAACCTATCTTGGTATTGCAGACCCCCCAGTCCTCTAATAACCTTGGTCGCTCTTCTCTGCACCCGCTCCAGTTCAGCTATTTCTTTCTTATACACCGGAGACCAGAACTGTGCACAGTATTCTAAGTGTGGTCGCACTAGTGACTTGTATAGAGGTAAAATTATGTTCTCCTCATGAGCATCTATGCCTCTTTTAATGCATCCCATTATTTTATTTGCCTTTGTAGCAGCTGCCTGACACTGGCCACTGAATATGAGTTTTTCATCCACCCATACTCCCAGGTCTTTTTCATTGACGGTTTTGCCCAGAGTTTTAGAATTAAACACATAGTTATACATCTTATTACTTCTACCCAAGTGCATGACCTTACATTTATCCCCATTAAAGCTCATTTGCCATTTATCAGCCCAAGCTTCTAGTTTACATAAATCATCATGTAATATAAAATTGTCCTCCTCTGTATTGATTATCCTGCAGAGTTCAGTGCCATCTGCAAATTTTGAAATTCTACTCTGTATGCCCCCTACAAGGTCATTAATAAATATGTTAAAAAAGACGAGGGCCCAATACTGACCCCTGTGGTACCCCACTGCTAACCGCGACCCAGTCCGAGTGTGCTCCATTAATAACCACCCTTTGTTTCTTATCCCTGAGCCAGCTCCTAACTCACTTACACATATTTTCCCCTATCCCCATTATTCTCATTTTATGTATCAACCTTATGTGTGGCACCATATCAAAGGCTTTTGACAAGTCTATGTACACTACATCCATTGGCCTATAATTTCCGAGTTAAGTTTTTGTCCCCTTTTTGAATATTGGCACCACATTTGCTATACGCCAGTCCTGTGGTACAGACCCTGTTATTATGGAATCTTTAAAGATTACAAATAATGGTCTATCAATGACTGTACTTAATTCCTGCAGTACTCGGGGGTGTATCCCATCCGGGCCCGGAGATTTGTCAATTTGCCGTACTTCCTGCTGGGTTAAGCAGGTGACACTTAATTGAGAATTTTTGTTATCACGGATCTTTTTCCTCATCCTCATTCACCATTTCACCCAGACTATTTTTAAGGGGGCCAACATTATCATTTTTTAGTTTATTACTATTTACGTAGTTAAAGAATATTTTGGGATTATTTTTACTCTCTCTGGCAATGAGTCTCTCTGTCTCATTCTTTGCTGCCTTGATTTGCTTTTTACAGAATTTATTTAATTGTCTGTATTTATTTAATGCCTCATCACTACCTACTTCCTTTAATTCAGGCTTTGGACTTAATTTGCTTAACTGAATTCAAATGCTCATTTGTGGTAAAGCAAAATCTTATTTTTCAGTGATCGATACAGACTCCCCTAACAGGGTCATGAACATGAATACAACCCAGCCCAAGGTCCTGTCAACTCCTCTCATAACTTGTGTTTGCTATAATGTCAAAAAGAAAGCCAAAATAATCATTGGCGTTATAGAATGTCTCCCATTAGTAAAATAGGTTTATTGATCTTTAGGAAAGCCCCAATAATGGCAGCAAATTGGATAAAATAATAAAAAAATCTTGCAATGAACTTCAACCCCCCCTTCCCATCATTTACTGACAGTTCAGAGTTTCTTTGTAGACCTTTATTACTGGACTGTATGAATCACTTATTGCACTCAATGTGTCACCATGGAAGATAATCGCTGACCGGTAACAGTAATGCCATGCTGTGGGCAGTAATTTGTTGACATGGTCATGTGTCATATAATAAGAATTACTTCTACAAATGAGTCAACCAAGTCTGTAATCGTACTAAATAACTGTTGGTGTACAAGCAGCAGGGCTTTAAAATTAACGCGGCAATATTTTATTTTTACCCATACATGCAGCTATCATTGGGGTTTTCCAAAATCTCTTTAACCCCTTCAAAATACACATTTACAGCGCAGCAGGAAGTGCGTTCCCGCAAACCATCATACATATGTAGTGCGACAATCGTGCCGGCTCACTAGCATAGCAAAGCTGGTGAAATCACCACTGAGAGTTAGCTATACATCATAGCTGACAACCTGCAGTAACACGCACAATCGATACTAGTGCCAATTGTGGGGTTGAACCCCTCTGATACCTGTGTCAATAGCAACAGCTGCATTGATCTGCTAATAGAGAGATGGGGCTTCCCCTTTGCTCTGATTGGCACAACGCGATCGCGTCATGCTGATTGTCTCCATGATGATCCCAGGCTGAATAATGGCCGAGGTGTCGCTCAAGTACAAGTGACCTGTAAGGTCCTGCTGAAAGCAGGACCTGGCAACCTCCTGCTTGTGTCTACTTGACAAACTCTAATACCCTGCTATTAGTGATGAGTGAATATACTCGTTACTCGAGATTTCTAGAGCACGCTCGGGGGTCCTCCGAGTTTTTGTAAGTGCTCGGAGAATTAGTTTCCATCACCGCAGCTGAATGATTTACAGTTATTAGCCAGCATAAGTACATGTGGGGGTTGCCTGGTGGCTAGGGAATCCCCACATGTACTTATGCTGGCTAACAGATGTAAATCATTCAGCTGCGGTGATGAAAACTAAATCTCCGAGCACTTATAAATACTCAGAGGACACCCGAGCGTGCTCAGGAAATCTCGAGTAATGAGTATACTCGCTCATCACCACCTGCTATACAAAAGCATTGCAGAGTATTAGGCTAGTGATCAGACAACAGAAAGTGGGACTAAGTAAAAAAGTAAAAACAAAGTAAATTAAAGTAGGTAAAACTTTGAAAAAATAAAAAGGAAAATACCAAAAAAATGGAAAAATATTTTGCAGGTACAAAGGAAAAAAGTACACATTTGGCCTCATCGTGTCTGGAATGAAACACTCTATAAAACGGTCATATTATTTAACCCATTTGGTGAACACGATAAACATTTATGAATTTCTCTCTGCCACCCAAAAATAAAAAAGCGATCGAAACAAGTTATGTAGTGCAAAATGGTATGAAAACTTCAACTCAGCCAAAAAGATAAAAAAGTTATAGCTCTCAGACTATTGCAATGCAATAACAAATACTTTTTTGGTAAATCACTATTTTAGATTGCAAAAATTGCAAAGTATAAAAATGCTAACTTACCCTGGTGTCAATGTAATTGTACTAACCCGAAGAATAAAGTAGTCTTATAATGTTTACCTCATGATGAACAGCATAAAATGGTGTAAAAAAAGACAATTACTGAATTGCTTTTTATTTGTTCATTCTGTCTCTCATAATTTGGAATAAAGAGCAAATAAAAATGTTTTGTACCCTGAAATTGCACCAATAAAAACTTAATCTCCTCCCACAAAAACAAGACATTACTCAGATCTGTTATCTGTTATTGGAAAAATAGTAGATGTCCGTGTTCCTTGTCATTTAGAAGAGCTGGAAAAGTTACATGGCTCCCAAAAAAGCCAATCAAGTAAAATTCAGTCTTGAAAAGCCAAATAGCCACCTCTTCTGAAGTCCCAAGGGTGCCCATATCATGCGTAATATTAATTTCTATGGCACTGCTGCAGAGTTCTCTAGATCCAATCATTGATGATCTATCGACTGGATAATTCTTCAATATAAGTTTGGTGGGGTCTAATCAGCTTTCACTTATCAGCTGAGAACTGCTCTGGCAGGGTTGTCTCTACTGAGCGCTGTCGTATACCACATATAGGGTACTACAGTACTTGGGAGAAATAGTGTAACAATTTACAGGGTACTTTTTTATAGTCATGGTAAAGATTAAACATTTTGATTAAATCTACTTTATTGTAACAAATGTATTTCTTCATTTTCTCACATCCCAGTGGTAAAGAAATTGGTAATATATTTTTGGGATAAAAAAAATTATGGGATAAAAATATTTATTACACTCCCAGATGAATTTCCTGAGGAGTATAGTTTCTAAAATGGGGTCAGTAGTGGGGTTTTTTTCCTGTTCTAGTACATCAGTGGCATTGCAAGTGTCGCCCACAGATAAACCCAAATCCTATCGATCTAAAATTTACTACTATTATTAAGTACAATGTGTCACAAAAAAGCAATCTAAGAGTTACTGGGATATTTTGAAGCATTCCACAGTTATTACCACATAAAGTGACGCTGGTCAGAATTGCAAACTGTGGCCTGATCAGGAAGGTGAAAACAGGCTTTGGGATGAAGGGATTAAATGTGCAGGGATGTTGCAGGACAGACATTAAAAGATAATCGTACCTATAAACCTGACCGCTCTTCTTAGGAAAGAGTTGAAGTTGCATCCGCCAGCATTGATGTTTGCTTCTGCTCCAATCCCATGTTTCCTCTTTGAAAGACAACAGTAGAGAACACCTTCACCCACCATTATCTAAAAAAGAGAAAACATAATAAATTCACAGATCGTAAATGTTTAACATACATAAAATAGAACAATGAGTAAATGTGAAACTTTATTTACAATTGCCAAGTGCTCTAACAAGTTGTTTGTCTTTAGGGTGAATGTAAAATTCTATTGTTCAGTCTTGTGAATCATCTCAGTGCTGAATCAAAGAAATGTTCTTAAGGCCCCTTCACACTAAGCGACGCTGCAGTGATCCAGACAACGATCCGGATCGCTGCAGCGTCGCTGTTTGGTCGCTGGAGAGCTGTCACACAGACAGCTCTCCAGCGACCAACGATGCCGGTAACCAGGGTAAACATCGGGTTACTAAGCGCAGGGCCGCGCTTAGTAACCCGATGTTTACCCTGGATACCATCCTAAAAGTAAAAAAAACAAACGCTTCATACTTACCTTCCGCTGTCTGTCCCCGGTGCTCTGCTTCACTGTACTGGCTGTGAGCACAGCGGCCGGAAAGCAGAGCGGTGACGTCACCGCTCTGCTTTCCGGCTGGCCGGCGCTCACAGTGAGTGCAGGAAAGCAGAGCGCCGGGGACAGACAGCCGAAGGGAAGTATGAAGCGTTTGTTTTTTTTACTTTTAGGATGGTATCCAGGGTAAACATCGGGTTACTAAGCGCGGCCCTGCGCTTAGTAACCCGATGTTTACCCTGGTTACCAGCGAAGACATCGCTGAATCAACGTCACACACGCCGATTCAGTGATATCAGCGGGAGAGCCAGCGACCAAAGAAAGTTCTGGCCCTCTAGCCCCGACCAGCGACATCACAGCAGGATTCTGATCGCTGCTGCGTGTCACACTGAACGATATCGCTAGCGATGACGCTGCAACGTCACGGATCGCTAGCGATATCGTTTAGTGTGAAGGTACCTTTAGGATCATTGCAAATATATATATAAGATATTTGCTTCTGTTCCTATTAACCATGAAGAAGTGCTATTATTAAATGAAAACATGAAATCCAAAAGGTTAGGATGGGCAATCAATATCAGATCAATTGGGGTATTGCATGTCATTGTACTTTTGAACGACATCATTGGTTTTACCATGACATTTACTAGAAAATTGGAAAAAAATTCCAAGTGTGGTGAAATTGCAAAAAAGTACAATCCCATGCGTGTTTTTTATTTGGCTTTTCTGCTAGATTCACTAAATGCTAAAACTGACCTGCGATTATGATTCTCCAGGTTAGTACGAGTTCATTGACACCAAGCCTGTCTAGGTTATTTTTTATCTAAGTGGTGAAAAAAAATTCCAAACTTTGCTAAAAAAAAAAACTTGCGCCATTTTCCAATACCCGTAGCGTCTCCATTTTTCATGATCTGGGGTCTTGTGAGGGCTTATTTTTTGCATGCCGAGCTGACGTTTTTAGTGATACCATTTTAGGGCAGATACGTTCTTTTGATCACCCGTTATTGCATTTTAATGCAATGTCGCAGCGACCAAAAAACGTAATTTTGAAGTTTCGAATTGTTTTCTCGTTATGCCGTTTAGCGATCAGGTTAATCCTTTTTTTTATTATTGATAGATCGGGAGATTCTGAACACGGCGATACCAAATATGTGTATGTTTGATTTTATTTTTATTGTTTTATTTTTAATGGGGCGAAAGAGGGGTGATTTAAACTTTTATATTTTTTTATTTATTTCATATTTTTTTAAACTTTTTTTTACTTTTGCCATGCTTCAATAGCCTTCATGGGAGGCTAGAAGCTGGCACAACTCGATCGGCTCAGCTACATAGGAGCGATCATTAGATCGCTCCTATGCAGCTGAATTACAGGCTGCTATGAACGTCGACCACAGGGTGATGCTCACAGCAAACTGGCATCAGTAACCATAGAGGTCTCAAGGACCTCTATGGTTACTATCCTGATGCATCGCTGACCCCAGATCATGTGACGGGATCGGCGATGCGCGCATTTCCGGCCGCGCGGCTGGAAGCGGTTGCTAAATGCTACGCGGTTGTCAGCGTTTGACAGCGGCATTTAACTAGTTAATAGCTGCGGGTGGATCGCGATTCCACTCACCGCTATTGCACGGACATGTCAGCTGTTTAAAACAGCTGACATGTTGCTGCTTTGATGTGGGCTCACCGCCGGAGCCCGCATCAAAGCAGGGGATCTGACCTCGGACGTACTATACTGTCCGAGGTCAGAAAGGGGTTAAAAACATGTACCAGATTTCAGCTGATGCTGCAAGATCCTGTATACCAGCTAAAATGACATAAAAACGTTTAGCTCAAGGCTAAGAATATAGGCACTGCAATGTATCAAGAAATCATCATTTCACAAGGACATAGCTAAGCATCTTGAAGGACCTAGCTAAACTAGAGCCTTGTTGGTTCATTTGCATATGAGGCGATAAGTGGGAAGGCAGAAGTGATGTTGCAGCATGGACAGGTGAGCAGCAGCAGGGTGAGAATGCTGAAAGCACGTACACACTGCCTGCACTTTCAGCAGCAGCAGTTCTTACATATGTGGGTACTTTTTCAGGAAGCTCAGCACCACCAAGTTCAGTACATGCATCGGCCAAGGGATGTGTGTTAACTGGCTAGGCCCATAGCTGCTATGAGATTTCACGTGTTACCATAAACCAACAGGCCGGGCTTGAGGTTTACCAGTACCAACCACTCATCTGTCTGCTGTTTGATGAGGAGTTTCAGTACTGCCTGCTGTTGTTTCCAGCTGGCTTTGCTAAAGTTGGTAGTGCAGATCTTACTGTGACTGGATGAGGAGACAGTAGAGGAAGCGGATTAGATGGGATGGGAGCCTAGACAAAGAAACGTCCAGCAATCCTCGATGGTGGTGAGACATGGGCTAAAACGCCTTCTGCCTCTGTTACTGGGGCCACTATATTTACCCAGTGGGTAGTTAGGGAAATGTAACGTCCCTGGCCGTGTTTACTCATCCACGTATTGGTGGTTATGTGGACGTTGCCACTGATTGTGCTGCGTAGTGCACACCTACCCCTTATTTTGCTTGTATCATGTGTGTGCAGGGCAGGGATGGCATGCCCAGAAAATAGTGGTGACTGGGAAGAATGTACTGCAACATAGCCACTGCCAACAGTTTTTTAAAACTATCCATCTCCACCAGCTGGAATGGCAGCCTTTGAAATGCCAGTAACTTTGAAATGTTCTTTCTCTCGAGGGTTAGAGGGATGGAAAGCTAAACATTTCCATTGGACGGTGTGGAGATGCTCTTTGACATTCGTGGTAGTGGTGGTGCTGTCAGATAATCTCCTTGAGGGCAGGCAGGTGGCCCTGTTGATCGTGAGCAGGAGGAAGAGGTCGAGATCGCATCAGAAGAGGAATCAGGAGGAGGCTCAGATCTGTCATGCTTTTTAGGTGTGTACTCCACTGCACCTCGTGCTACGAATTCAGATGCCTTGTCATTCAGGTGGTGCTCAGGTTCAAGAGATTTATGCCTCACTTAAGGCTCTGATAGCACAGCGTGCAAACTACCCGTCACTTGTCATCAGCACATTACCTCAAGAAATTCCACTCCAGGGAGCTTTTTTGAGCTGGCTTTAGTGTGTGGATTTCAATTTTTTGGGGGCCTACAAATGGCACAGACACTGCTGCAGAGTACAATTATTTTTTAAACACACTGCTTACAAAAAAATGGCTGCAGAAGAGTAGAATTGTATTTTGGACCAAAAAATGGCAAACACATGGTTGCAGAGTAGAATTAAGCTTTAGACACACTACTAGTAAAAAAACGGTTGTAGAGTAGAATTATTTTTCAGGATCAAATATGTCAAAAACACCACTGCAGAGTAGAATTATTTTTTTTGGCACACTACTCGTGCAGACATAGTGGTAGAGAAAAATAATCTTTTTTTCCCACAAATGGCAAAGACACGGCTGCAGAGTAGAATTATTTTTTCAGATCAAAAATGGCAAAGACACAGCTGCAGAGTAAAATTATTTTTTTGGCACACTACTCGTACAGACACAGTGGTAGGGAAAGATCCTTTTCTAGGACCACAAATGCCAAATAGATGGCTGCAGAGTAGATTAAAAAACAAAACAAAAAAACACTAGTTGTATAGACACAGCAGTAGAGTAAATTTTTTTTTTGGCGCATAAATGGCATAGATGACTGCAGAATAGAATTGTTATTTAGATACCATTCGTACAGACATGGCTGCAGAAAACACAGAGGCTTTTTGGAACAGTACTCCCACAGGCAGGGGTGCAGAGTACTCACAGAGGCTTAAAGACACAGTACTTTCATAGGTGGGTAAGTTCTCCCAGTGAACTGCAGTGAGCTCACCTCTCACCTAAGGGAGGTCACCGCAGTTCAACTCGGCTGAGAATGCTGTCACAGTGATCGGAAGTAACTTCAATGACATCATCGCTAGTCACTGATGCTGCGCTTGCAGCAGCTCATTCATCAGTGGTTCTCAGCCTGGACGGTCGCATCTTGGTACCGTTAAGGTTGAAAACTATTTACTCCCAGATATGGATTACGGCATGTGACAGAACATCGGACAGGTGAGGGATATAGTTGATTTTTATTTTTGTTTTGTTACAGGAGACCAGGGATTCAAGAGAATGGGCGTTAGGTGAGTAAATTGTGTTTGTTAATTTTAAATAAAAATAGGAAAAGTGTCTTTTGTTTTTATTTCAAATAAAAGACTTTATCATTGCTTTGTCTTTATTTACAATACAACTATAGGATTAGTAATGGATATGTGTCTTATAGATGCCTCTTCATTACTAATCTGTGGGCTTGATGTCACCGGACAATACAAAGGTGACATCAGCCACACAAATATGAACCCCATTTGTCACCACTACAGGGAAAGTGGGAAGAGCCGGGCAAGGCACCAGAACTAGCACATCTAATAGATATGCCTTTTCTGGGCTGCAGTGGGCTGCTATTTTTAGACTTGGAGGGTCAATATCATGGCCCCTTACCAGCCTGAGAATACCAGCCACCAGCTGTCTACTTTAGCAAGGCTGGTTGTCAAAAAATTTGGGGGACCCCATGCAATTTGTTTAAAATTATGTATTTAGATAATTTAAAAAGCAGCGTGGGAGCCCTCAATTCTTGATAACCTTGTTAATGCTGACAGCAGAGGGTTGCAACCCCCAGCTGTCAGTTTTGCCTGGCTGTTTACCAAAAATACAGGGGAACCCACACCTTTTTTTAAAAATTATTTATTTAGAGCACAGGTGCCAGTTGATGAATACTCCCTTCAGCTGCTCCTGCTCTCGCTGCTATTAGCGGCAGCAGATGTCGGCTGATGGGAGCAGTAGTTCCATCAACCTGCGCCACTGACCAGAGGTAAACTTTATATCTCTGATCACAGTTCCAATATCTATTAATTAAATGTACTGTTAACCTTTAACTTGCCAAATATGGTTGTACTGTAAGATTGAATCAGGCCTCTACACAACTTTTTGCCAACCTTCCCTTTCTCAAGCTTTAGAGACCCCTGAAATATAACAGGTATGCGTGCCTACTTCCATCTTATAAGTCTCTGCACCAATGTTTTTGATAAGTGAATTTTCAGAAAATTGTTGTCTCACAACATATACAGTAAGTCTCAGCCTTATGTATTGAAAGTGAATCTGTCATTTTATTAATGCTGGCCAAACCACAGGCATCATAAATCAAAGCCTGGCTGTCATGGGAATACAGAGACAGATAGGGGCCAGAGGACCGCAGTGTCTAGTTTCATGCACTCCTGCACTGGTTAGAAGTACTTCACCAACACAACAGGTCAGGTTTTTTTTCCATGCTAGCAATGCAAGGGTTAATCTATTCAGTTGAAACTCCTGGAGCTTTTCTACTTGGATTGTCTCAGCTGTTTAGTGTTGGTCACTCCCTTTTGCTATATATGCTCATCTCTGGCACTAAATAATTGCCAGTGTTAGTTCTTACTGTCTGGTTCTGGAGTTGGAGGTGTAGTTCATGGTTGGAGTTAGCATTCTGAGATTGTTGCTTTGAGTTTTGTCTGTGTGCACATCCTCATCCTCCCCTATTTGGTTTCTCCTTCCTTTAACTCCCCTGTTTTCCACTCTGTTGTTTGGTGTGAGCATTATGTATGGTTGGTATTTTCATTTATCCCTGTCCGTCTTCCCTTGTTTGTCTGGTTAGTGTGTTCCTATACACTTCAGTTTCCCAATACCCAGGGTGAGAGAGGGGATAGACCAGTATAAATATAGGCGCATAACGAGGCAAGAGAACCCAGTGTCTCCACCTTCAGAAGTAATGCTTGGGACAGGGATAGTTCAGGGCACCCCTAGTTCTAGGGACCTTGTTAGCGCCCGAAGTCCCAAAACCTTCATGACATTGGCTGCACAATTACAGTGCTTTAGAGAAAATATAGTTTGAAGGGCTAGCTGGAGCCTACAAGGAGAGGGACGACTAGACTGGCAGCCACTCCCTGCCAGCTTCTTATATATATACTAGATGGCAGCCCGATTCTAAAGAATCGGGAGTCTAGAATCCATATATACTTTAATTATTCAAATGTAAGAATAATACAATTAATAAATAATAGTAAGAAAGAACAAAAATAATAGGCAGTATATGGAGAAAACACCAAACAAAAGTTCAAAATTGGTGTGAAAATGTCACTGAACCACTTCACAACTAAATATATATAGTTTTGGTAAATGGTATTATCATTTTTTTGACGAAATTCGGCAGGAGCTTGAAGAGCAACGTCACTGGGCCCGCCTCCACGCAGTAGAAACTTGCTGTGAGGTAAAAATTCAAAAATCACACCAAAATGGCGGGCGGAGTGTGTCACAGTACGGCACGTTTCTGATTGGTCGCTCGCAGCAGGCGGCAACCAATCAGACACTGGACACTGTTGACGTCACTTATCTCCGGACATTAGCTCCGGACATTAGCTCTCCGGACATTAGCTCCGGACATTAGCTCCGGACATTATCTCCGCACATTAGCTCCGGACATTAGCTCCGGACATTAGCTCCGGACATTATCTCCGCACATTAGCTCCAGACATTAGCTCCGGACATTAGCTCCGGACAAAGCCACGGAAGTTGGCACAAATTGCAGGAAGTAGTATTCTAGGCAATTAATCTCCGGACATTAGCTCCGGACATTAGCTCCGGACATTAGCTCCGGACAAAGCCACGGAAGTTGGCACAAATTGCAGGAAGTAGTATTCTAGGCAATTATATATTAGATATATATATATATATATGTGTGTGTATATATCTAAATATATATATATATATATATATATACTGTGTATATATATATATATATGTGAGCAGAACAGTTGCATTGCAGCAAAACAGCAAAGCATGAGTCATCTATTCTGCAGCTCCAACTCTCGTTACTCCCACACTGCCTGCAGCCATTTCCATAGCTGTTATTATGCAATAATTACCACTGACTAACATACCTGACAACATTTCAGTACATGTACAAGGACACTTTTAACTGTCCAGGCATCTTTATCACAAGAATTACAGTCTAATTTAGTACAGTGAGATACACCTACACACGACATTTTCAGTGGTGCATTTGCTTTGCTTGAGAATATGTAGACTTACATTCAGCATATGACAACTAAACCTATGAAAACTTCAAGCAACCCAAACAAATAATATTGAATGTAAAGCTCTGGTTGTCAGCTACATGAACTAATTTGTCACATAATATTATGAGCATAGCTGATTTGGCCCACCAGAGAGAGTAGCAGATGATCCTCTGGAGAGTCCAGGCTCTCACACAGCACGATAACAAGAATCTAGGAAGACATGATATTGGAGCCATTCACTTCCCACTAGGGTTTTTTTCACATTGGATCATTTAAATTAGGTGTTTTATATGCCTATATGTGCAATACATCCTACAGTGATTATAATTGATATAAAAAATGCAGACAATCTGCAGAGAAAACCGCAATGAAAACCGCAATTAAAACCGCACAAAAAACGCACTAAAACCGCACCAAAACCGCACCTGCGTTTTCTGCCACGAGCTGCGGATTTAGTACAGAAAAATCCGCAGGAAAATCTGCAACGTGTGCACATACCCTAAGAATGGCTTCATATGTAAGTGTTACTCACCTGTTATGACCTGGTGGTAAGGACAACAATGGACCTGATGGTTAAGAGCACCCGGAAAGACCTGATAGCCACAAAACACAGAACAAGCTCTGGGAAGTGGGAACTCTGCTGACCGCAATCCCTAAGCCTATCACACACACTAAAAATAGCCGTGGATTGCTCCTAACGCTCCCTATGCAACTCGACACAGCCTCAGAAACTAGCTAGCCCTTAAGAGGAAAAATAAGCCTACCTTGCCTCAGAGAAATTCCCCAAAGGAAAAGGCAGCCCCCACATATATTGACTGTGAGCAAGATGAAATCACAAACACAGAGATGAAATAGATCTAGCAAAGAGAGGCCCGACTTACTGAACAGACAGAGGATAGGAAAGGTCACTTTGCGGTCAGCACAAAAACCTACAAAAGCCACGCAGAAAGTGCAGGGAAAAAAAAACCCTTCCGCACCGACTCACGGTGCGGGGGGCGCCCCTCTGCGTCCCAGAGCTTCCAGCAAGCAAGGCAATATTTAACAATAGCAAGCTGGACAGAAAAAATAGCAAACAAGCAAAATAGCAAAGAGGAACTTAGCTTCTGCTGGGGTAACAGGTAACCAGTACGATCCAGGAGCAAACTAGAGCCATAGTACAACATTGACAGCTGGCATCTAGCAATGATCCAATAGGAGTTAAATAGAGTAGCCAGCTAACGAATTAAGCTCGTCACCTGTAGAAGGAAACTCAGAAACACCCACAGCCACCAGAGAAAGTCCATGGACAGAACCAGCCGAAGTACCATTCCTGACCACAGGAGGGAGCTCAACAACAGAATTCACAACAGTACCCCCCCTTGAGGAGGGGTCACCGAACCCTCACCAGAGCCCCCAGGCCGACCAGGATGAGCCAAATGAAAGGCACGAACGAGATCGGCAGCATGAACATCAGAGGCAAAAACCCAGGAATTATCTTCCTGACCATAACCCTTCCACTTGACCAGGTACTGAAGTTTCCGTCTCGAAATACGAGAATCCAAAATCTTCTCCACCACATACTCCAACTCCCCCTCAACCAACACCGAGGCAGGAGGATCAACAGATGGAACCACAGGCGCCACGTATCTCCGCAACAACGACCTATGGAACACATTATGGATGGCAAAAGAAGCTGGAAGGGCCAAACGAAATGACACAGGATTGAGAACCTCAGAAATCTTATACGGACCAATGAAACGAGGCTTAAATTTAGGAGAGGAAACCTTCATAGGAACATAACGAGACGACAACCAAACCAAATCCCCAACACGAAGTCAAGGGACCCACACAGCGCCGGCGGTTAGCGAAACGTTGAGCCTTCTCCTGGGACAATGGCAAATTGTCCACCACATGAGTCCAAATCTGCT